>NC_143016.1:122145733-123388233 GCF_055824585.1 Amblyomma mixtum | reverse complement strand
AAAAACACAGAACTGTCGCAAATGTCATCAAAAGATTTCTGACGTGTTATCTAAAATTTAGATTTTTTATCGATTATTAAGCGGTCGATGGAGTCAAGCTTTCTTGAAACATTCAAACTGAGCTCACCTTACGATGACAAAAATATTTTAGGCTTAGATTATGCACTTGGGATAAGTTTCTATGAATTTTTAAATCAAATCGGCGATGGTCGAGCGTAACGTTTCTGACGTTTGGCGTGGAATGACATAGATACGTCCTTCTGCAAATATGACTGTACCGGCAAGCGTAACGTCTGGTACTAATCCTGTCAGCTGTTCCTGCGAATTAAATATCAAGATGAGCTTTGAAAGTAATACCGATAGGCTCTGTGTCGCGAAACTTTTTTTTTTCATTCTAGTTGTTCATTCTGTCATGATTTATTCAACACAGGTGTGGTGGACATGGTATCCATGCTGGATCAACACCGTTCGTATAGAACCTACCGCAGCGTGAGTATCTTCATTGAGCGTTCCATCCTCCTTCCTCGTTGGACGCAAATAAAAACTGACTTCGCCTTTCTCAAGGCAAAAAAAAAAAAAAGTCACACCTTAGAAAACGAGAACGCAACGCTGTCAACAACGCCGTCTCTCGTAGACCGAAAAAAAGAGCCTTGCTGAAGAAACAGCCTGACTGCTTCCCTTGCATATCGTGCATCCCATTGCGAAAATGGAAATCGTTTCATGCTTGTTTGCTACGCCATTGAGCAAGCAGTTTGTCGCAAAAGACACTCTCTCGACGAAGGAGCCGCTCATCTCCCAGCAGCTCTCTCCACCTAACCCGGTCACAATGAAGTAAACAAAACCAAAAATGAGTTAAATCCCTCTTGCTGCCCTTGCAACGACATAACACGCTCTGTCCGTCGTCATCATATAAAAGCGACGCCGCCAAGTCTATTAGCACCAACAAACAACGTTCTGCACTGCTTCGCCGCTTGGATAATACACCATCCTTCTATCAACTGCGACGAGCACTGTATACAGTTTCAAACAAGTTGAAATGTTCCCACAGGTGAGGCCTTGCACTTCAGTGTACTACTTCCAGGCGTACCAAATAGGCATTCGTCGATAATTTTACGGGAAGGCGATGTTTATATTCAAATGTAATAGGCTTATCGTAAGAATACGTACCAAATTTACATTCCTCGCTAAACATTCTCTAAAGAGGTTGTTTTAAATTCAGAAGTAGTAAGCTTGTCGTATGAAGTGTAAGTTTAAAAAAATTTGTATTCCTCAGCTAAGAACAAACGCCAAAAATTCAACCAAAAATAACACCGTTGCACCATCTCGAGTAAGAAAGATTAGCACTGGTGACGCGCCAGATAACTACGCTCGGCGCTGCGGTTAGGAACACGCCGATAACAAGTTTCAGGTGAGTTCGCAAAGCACGGCTCTGCGTCAACCGCGCGTTTCGATTTTCGACACTGCGGCGTCGTCATTGAGCTAATTTTTTTACTCGTGACTTTACATTTCTTATACTCAGTGTGCAGATCCTTAGCAAATATTAAATCCCTGGACACCTCGTTCAGATATACGTGCCGTTCTTCCTTACGTAACTTTACGATGATTTTCCGCTCAGAATAGCATATCAGATGGTGCAACGACTGTTCTTTTCATTCACCTTTGGTCAAGATGCAAATTACCTCCAAGCAATACAAGATGTCTGCTTCTCGCTGTACTGTGATTCGACCTGCTCGTACTAAACTGCTTTTTTTTTTCTCAAACACGCAAGAGAAAAAGATTTTAATGGGGACATTGCGGCCGGCCTTGCTGTTCCTAGTAGCAGCTCCGCTGGTGCTGTCAATATTGAGATGCGCTTCTCTATCAACACTCCATTGATTCCAGCAGATACTATTGCTCATCACCTGCCTCGTGGCCATAACGTACGCCCTACACGACCACCAAGGCGCAGCTCCATACCAGAACCCCGGATACGGCGGCTACTTCTCATCAGCAGCCGCCGCTCCTTACAGAGGCTACGCCGACTATGCCACGGTATGTGGCTCAAGTTCGAGCTCTCTGTTCATCGCTGTCAGCCATTATAGAGTGCCGCGTATAGTGGCACAAAATGCTTTCTTTCCTGACATTATTACATTGTAATTGCAAGAGCATATTGCAGTCTATATTATGGCTAGTCTCATGGCTCATCTTTGAGAGAGAGGAGGACCAAACAATGGGAGGCCTTGGCTATCACAGCCAATGTAAGCTTTGTAACGCGTTATGAGCCTTTAACAAGCGTCGCAGTTCTCACTTTTCGGAGTGTCTATCGTGTAAAAGCGAAATATCCAATCGACCTCAAGCAACAATGCCGTAGGGCACATCCTCCAACCGTCTGAGCTGGTTAGCATAGTCGCCAGACTCACGTAGTGTATCTTCAGCAACTCGCAACTGCAACCATCCTTGGCTACGCTCTTTGTTCAGCGCTATACCATAAATAAAGCTGCAAAGGAAATTTTCAAGCCTGGTTTATTCTGGGGCTTCAAAGTAAAGCGCGCCAAATAGTCAACGTAGCACAATACATTCTTAGAATGGAGTCCGGTTCAAGACAACTAATGCACTCTTATACTCACGCAGCCGCCTCAGCCGTACAGCTTCGGCTACGACAACGTGGACGAGTACGGCAACCGTCAGTTCCACAGCGAGCAGGGTGATGCCAACAACGCGAAGACCGGCTCTTACGGCTACCGTGACGCATACGGCCTCTACCGCCGGGTCAACTACATAGCCGACGCAAACGGATTCCGTGCCACGGTGGACACCAACGAGCCAGGCACCGCTCCCGGCGCCAGCGCCGACGTGGTCTTCAACGCTGCACCGGTTGTCCGGCCGACCCCTGGCGGAGCCGCAGGCGCAACAGCCGGAGTCGCCCCATTTGCCTACGGTGCTACGGGTGCAGCGCCGAACTACAGCAGCGGTTACAATGGGTACGGTGGATACGGATACGAGCCATACGGTCGCAGCGCTGGCAATTATGGGTACGGTGGCTACGCTGGCTACGGTCCCTACGGCTCCTCTTCCGGTGGGCCAGCACTGGGTGGATATGCTTACGGAGGATACGCTCCATACGGCCAAGGTGCCGCTGCCTATGCTGCTGGTCGCTTTGCCCCGGGAGGCTACGGGGCTGACGCTGGATGGGCTGCAGGTCAATATGGCTACCGCCGCAGATAGTAAATGCTGCCGTAAGATTTTAGGAACACCTTGCAGATAGAAGCGGATGAATGGCGCCGAATAAAAAGTTCATACCCTCCGTTGAGTTTTTATTTTTTTTTTAAACCACTCTCTTTCATCGTGTCAATTGCCCTATCCGCATTTCAGAATCCAAACAAAACTGTTCTCATGTTTTTTTTTATTTTTTTCTCCTGACCAGCGTGTATGAATTGAGTGCCCTCGCAAAAGTATGTTCCAATAACAGGAGCACTTTTACAAGCCTTATGTTCTGCCCAAACGCATTCGAAAGCCTGCATAGTTACTATATAATATTGATTTATTGAAATGCTTTGCACCGCCACTAGCAGCTACCAGCATCTTACACAGCCTCAACCTTCGAAAAATCTATATGCAGAGCTGGAGATTTTTGCCGACTGTACGTCGCAGCACTGACAGTCGCGGTAATCTATCGGTCAACCGTTTTCGCCGATTCAAGCTCAGTCATACGGAGGACGAGGTCCCGGCAGCACGCGCGTACGACGACGCTATAACGGGGTCAGGCCCTTGTTCCTACTGCCAAGTTTTTTTTAACGCACCAGTATTACTTGCTGGTTTAGTTTGGTTTATGGGGGTTTAACGTCCCAAAGCGGCACAGGCTATGAGGACGCCAACGTGAAGGGCTCCGGGCGAAGAATAAGGCTTGCACCAGAATTATTTGCTAAGTTTTTAAAAACAGGTGATTGACATTGTTCAAGAGAATAGCATGCTAGTAACATATTTTTCATCTCGCTTGAGCTCAAAACGCACATTGATTATCTCTGCAAAAAACTTTCTACTTTTGCAGGTGCAGTCTCACGAAGTCGCAGCGCTCTGCCCTTAATATCTAAGGTTGAGGTTTATTATGCACTCTTCCGCGCTCATTTACCTTACTGCAGTCTGGTATGGGCTACGACGACAGTGCTTAACATGGAGAAATTAATCGTACTACAAGAAAGATTGGTTCGTCTGATCGCTAATCTTGAAAGTTCATGTACCACAACAGATGGTTTCCAAATCGATAACATTTTGGCGTCGACAGTCTATATGGCTTCCGTCTTCTGCAGATGATGTACTTTTCGTTCATTAACACATAAGAAACTATTTAACAACTTTAGCATTTTTATAACTGTGCCAAATTTCTGTGAACAGAAGAGATCAGGATACTTGGACACTAGAATTGTTTCTTAAAAACTCCAAATTGCAGTATTTACTTAATAACTTGCCCAACACTTAAAATATTTTAACAAAATTGCTGGCTACACCAGAAAAGAACTGCTGAGCTAATATGTAAAATTTTGAATGAATTTGTGTTGTTTTGTTTTTGATTATCTATGCAATATTTCTGAACGTACTGTGGTATTTTTGTGCAACTGGCTCTATTGTTTCTTTCATTTGCCTGACTTGCATTTGCTATAACAATCTCCTACTTTCAGTGCCCGTTAAAGAACCCCAGGTGGTGGAAATTTCCGGGGCCGTTCACTACAGCGTCCCTCATAGCCTGAGTTGCTTTGGGATCTTAACCCCGATAAACCTTAAACCGAAACTTTTTACACCTTTGTTACTATTGTATCTAAAACGCTTTTTATGCTTCTTTGTCTTTTTTATGTTCCTTTTTTAATGCATATGACGAGTTTCCATTATGCTCTGTATGCGTTCATGGTTGCATTTTATTATTAAGTTTGCTATATGCGCTATACATTGCTGCGGTTTGCTGGACCTAGCCCAGCTGCTCTTGCAGCTTTTATACAGGAATCCCCCACCCCCAGCAAAAACTGGAAATAAACTGAATTGAATTGAAAGTTCGACCAGCTGGGGTTCATTACCGTGCATGGACAGAAAACGGGAGTCTAGATTTTCGCCTCCATCGAAATTCAACAGCCGCGGCCGGGACCGAACACAGATCTTTCGAGTCAGCAGCCGAGCGCCATGACCCATGAGCCACTCCGGCCCGCTTAGTGTTACTTGCCTATCAGTGGAAACTCTTGGATCGTTACACGTGATGCGATGGCCGCACCAAGGCGTACTTTTCTATGAAGAAGACGAAGAACCGATGGGAGTGGACGTGTTTCTCATGGGCTCTGCCAAGAACAAATTTCCTGCGAAAGATCTGTTCAATCTCGGAAATCTTGTTTTAGGGAGCTTTGCCAAATCATCCGATAAATATCAATGTCTTTCTCAAGCCCGTGAGTGTTTCTCCGACATTTATATTAACTTTTTAGGCTTCATCTGATAAATATCAATGTCTTTCTCAAGCCCGTGAGTGTTTCTCAGACATTTATATAAACTTTTTAGGCTTCGAGGTGGCGGCCGCCATGCTAGTGCAGCCGACCCAGTCAACGTGGATACATCACACCAAAACAAGGCGGGTCGTAGTGCTCTGTGCTTACCAACCACTGACCCAGCTAACTCTACTAATCTCGAGAAAATGGATTTAGACGCCCAAATCCCAACCCATCCGAATGTGGAAGAAGGCCGTGCCTGGACGCCGGACGACCTTCACTCCAACTGGCACGTAAACACATGCAAGAAGAATGGAGAAAAATTAGCGAAGGGCGAGCAAGTCTTGATTGCGGGAAAGTTCTATGCACCCCGACGCACCTACTTCAGACCGACGTAAAACCGCAGAAGCCGACAGCGACGCCAGCCAAGCCGGCAATGCACCAAGCGACTCAGAAGAAGCGGAAGCTATCGTCGCTTTCCAATACTATTTACACGATTATTATAATACCCAAGAAGAGCATGGACGTCAAGAAATTATACTGTGAGACCACGCAGGGGATCAAACATCATCATAGTCAGAGGCCCGTGTACTGTGCGATCACAGTGCACGTTGAAGAAGCCCAGCTGGTCGAAATTTCCGGAGCCCTTCACTACGGTGCCCCCACACCCTGAGTCGCTTTGGGACGTTAAACCCCCATAAACTATCAGCACTCCCTATGAGGTGACCGCGGATGCCGTCTGGCACATCACGAGTCTGTGCTTGAAAGGCAACACTTACGCAGTAAACGTCTGTCTGGTGATTCCTGAGGACATCATCAAAGGAGTTATGGGTGGAGTGGACCCAAACACCCATCAGAAGAACTCCTAGCCATCCTTTGACTGTGCACCATGGGGTAGAGACCGTTCAAGTAGGCATGCTGGGAAGTTCTCGCACGAGAGTGCTAACATTCCTAGACCCCATTCTCCTCCCTCAAGTCGTGTACTACGGAGGAGAGACGGCGTATTACCCATAAAGACCGACCAAGAAGATCTGAAAAGTGTGCCTCAAAGCATTCCACAGAGCGCCCGTGTGAACAACTCTGGACATCAAGGTGTGCCGTAGCTGCGGGCTTCAGGAACCGGAGGAAAACCGCGGCTGCGAAGCCAAGTGCATGGCCTGCCAAGGAAACCATCCCACGGTAGACAGGGCCTGCAAGCAGCGCCTCAAGGCAGTTACCGGTCCCAGCCACAAAAAAAATGCCATCCAGAAGGACAATAAACAACAACAAAAGCCTTCAAGTAAACACGTCAGCAGGAAAGATCGCCAGTTCAACCCGGTGAAGTACCGCTGGTTCGCGACGGAGGAACAGGGCGGCAGCTGACAGGGACGCCCGGACCCCAGTCCTGGTCGAGATTAAGCACCATGTCCAGGGCAAGATATAGCTACAAAGGCCCAGCGGAGAGAGAGAGAGATAGGGGAAGGGGCAACTTAATCTGTCCTCTACACAAGATACATCAGGAAAAGCCAACTCACAAGGAACCGCCATCCTCCCGAGCGTCGTCGCAAAGCCAGCTGAAGCGAAGCGACATAACGGTAAGCTGGTCAGATGTTGTCTCTCCCGCTGCTCTAAACTTTTATGTACCGTGACGGGATTGCGCTAGAAACGAGGAGGAAAATAGACAACTAAAAATCAAACTATTCGAACAACCGTAACGCCTCAACAGGGTAGAATAAAAACAGCAGCTCTTGAAAGTCGTTCGTAAACCGCCTGCCCTTGCAGCCCCTCAAAAGGTAGTGCCAGTAAAGCCAAAATTAGCAAAGACAACACCTCAACACCCCCGCCTCAACATGTCATTGTAATCCAAACGCAACAGCAGGAAGCGGCAACATCAACACCCGCACTTCCAATTCTGGAAAGCTCACAAAACATTCTTAGTCAAGATTAAGCAGATTATTAACGAAATGCAACAGGCAAAGATACAACAACAAACGCAACAACTCGAAGTCCAACAGACAGCCACAGTGGCTCAATTTGAGGCAGTCCAAGCAGAATTCAACTTGATATTCCAAATAACAAATCAGGAGATGCTAAAACGCATCTTGATTCCCGAGAACCCATGCCTAAAAGCCCAACGAAGGTACACCAGCGGGCATATCTCAGCGACCGCGAAAAATCGACAAGCAAAAATGACGGCTGCTTCTCCTAATTTGTAACCAGACCATCTAGAAGTCTGGCAGTGGAACTGTCGCTCCCCGAAGAGGAAAAGCAGCTCCCTGCAAGTGTTCATTCAAAATCAGCTGATACCACCCGACGTCATTTGCCTCCAAGAAACGGGAGGCACACGGTTCGTAAAGGGACACATCACATACAGCCACCATACGGCACATAGTGTAGCTACACTAGTGGCACCCACACTGAGAGTCAAATGGCACGATCTCAACTTCCGTGAAAAAGATCAAGTCCTCATTGAGATTATTTCTAAAAAAAGAATGAAGCAGAGGGTGTTAATCTTAAACCTCTACAGTCCTCCAAGCAGCACGCAAGAAGATTTCAAGTCGATTTCACTAGGATGCACAAGTATTGGAGGAAAGAACCCACTAATCATTATTATGGACTTGAACGCTGTACACACGGTATGGGGCTACCACAAGGACACCGCAAAGGGAACCAACCAGTTGGAAGCTGCTCAGTACCTGTACCTCTGCATAATGGCAGACATCATGTCGCCAACTAGAATAGGGAACAGCTTTAGCAGAGACACCAGCCCAGACTTAGCTTTCACGAAAAACATAAGACACTGCACATGGACCAATTTGAAAGAAACTCTGGGGAGCGATTACAAAATTCTTAGCTTACCCTTATCGATAGCAAGTGTGAGGCGTGCTATTGGCTCTACGGAAATAACGAACTCGGATAAATTCCGGAATATTAAACCACCAGAAGGCAGCAAAACAAGAATTGAAGATTGAGTTAATAGCATAAAAGGTGCTCACACAAAAATGAGCCCAATCATCCAAACAACAACAGAAACACGTGCGGTCGACAGACATCTCCAGCATTTATGTGAAGCCCGAAAAGGTCTAGTAAAATGGTGAAAAAAGCGAAGATTAAATAGAAAGCTACGATTAAAAATAGCGAGGGTTATGGTAAAGGCCCAGGAGAACGCTCTAAAGCTCAGCAAGCAAAATTTGATAGAGTTTTGTGGCTCACTGAAAGGCACCCTAAGTACGGCCAAAACATGGTCGATGTCACAATGCCTAACCGACCCATCACAGATCGGGCTCGAGCAGAATACTCCATTCCATAGCCCATGAATTCCCAGGCACAGACGCAGATTTAATAACAGCCATGTACAAAAATGGCTGAGGCTTAGCTTAGGTTAAGCCTAGTCAGATGCGAAGCATATTGTCGCCGAGTTGCATATCGAGCACGCCGCTTGGCTAGACGTTCTTCACGCTCTTCATCAGTCTCTGTAGCACGCCGCAACTTTTGCTTCTCATTCCAACGAGCAGCCCTGTCTCCAGGAGGCATCTCTATCCCGTGTACGCCTAGCAGAGGCAGGCGCACCCCCTTGTATACCGCAGCTCCAGCATCACGTGTTCACTACAGCGCACCTAGCGGCAGAAGCAGGAAACACATTGGTCGCGACGCCTCGCGCAACGGCGCGAGCTGGGGCCCCGTTTCTCCAAGCTAGTCTAGTAACGTTGGTTTCTCCTATGTCGTTACGTCACGCATCACGTGGTGCTCCTTGGTCGCGACGCCTCGCGCGACGGTGCGAGCTGGGCCCCCGTTTCTCATCTGCTGTGACGTCACGCACCACGTGGTCATCCTTGGTCACGACGCCTCGCGCGACGGCGCGAGTTGGCTCCCCGTTTTTCATCTGCTGTGACGTCACGCATCACGTGGTATGACATGGAGGTCACGAAAGGTCAATGGTAACGACACCGCCGCGCTCGAGGAGCTGGGTTGGGCTATTTTAGTATGCTTCGCATAAAAAATGCGTAGGGGACCACTCCCCGGGTTCCCAAACTCCATATGAGGGCCAGCGAAACCCCTCCCTTGACTCCACCATAACACTGGCAGAGGTCTACGCAGCAGCCCGTATGCCCACAAGAAACACTGCCCCGGATGGTGACAAGGTTACAAACGGCATAATCAGAAAGCTCAGCAACGACCACCTGACGGACTTACCCAGGTACAGCAACGAAGAACTGTGGGAGAAGGGCCAGCTCCCGTCGGCTTGGAAGCACGCGGATATCATTACTATACCTAAGGCAGGAAAGCCTCCGGCTATAGAAAGTGTCCGTCCAATCCCTCTCACTTCTTGCCTGGAAAATCTCTATGAACGAGTAATCCAACTAAGGCTTCAAAGTTGAATAGATGAAAACAACCGGTTTCCTTCATGCATGCTGGCTTCCGCAAGGGACTATGCACGCAAGATGCTTTCCTCCGTGTTAAAGAAGTCCTTAATATCATCCCTAAACACGACGAAAACCTCCTCGCAGTAGACTTGAAAGGAGCATTCGACAAAATCGGCCACGACAGCATATTGTACGAATTAAACAATATCAACTGTGGGGAGAAAATCTACAAGTATGTGATGGTCTTCCTCTCCAATCTCACAGCCACCATAGGAATTGGACAGCTCCAATCACCCACGGTACCCATGTCCAACAAAGGCACACCGCAGAGCTTTGTAGCCTCTCCAGTGCTGTTTAACATATGAATACTCAACTTAGCCAAAAAACACTTGAGCTTCATCTTCTAAGCGGACGATGTCACCATACGGACTACACAGGAATTATTGGCGCAGAAGGAAGTACCTCTGCAAGCAGCTATATGTATCGTCGAAGAACTTGCCGAAGAGAGAGGTCTTCAGTGCTACCTGGAGAAGTCCGTACTCATGGGGCTACATAGGAAAAATTACAAGTCCTCGGGAGAAATTGAACTCTCCCTAAGAAACCAAAAATTCAGAAAAAAAGAGATCAGAGTTTTGCGGATGTGGTTACAAAGCAATCTCAGAGTGGATTATAACACCATACGCTCATGGCTACGGTCAACCAAGTATCAAGAATGATTAGAAGGGTAACATGGCATCGAAAAGGGATGAGGAAGGAATACACCCTCGGCCTAGTCCAAGCCCTAGTCGTAAGCACGATTACCTACGGGCCCCCCATCAAGAGATCAGAATCGTTCATAGAAGGGCCATTGATACCATTATAAGGGAAGCCTATAAAACTGGCATAAATATCCCATCAGCGACATCAAGGGAACGTCTTTGGTCACTTGGAGTACACAACACCTTCGAGGAGCTCAGGGAGGTGGTTCTAGAGGGTTAAAACAACGCCTAACCACAGCATCAGCGGGTAGATATACCCTGATGAGACTGAGGCTATGGCAGGCGCTGCGAACTAGCGAGAGCAGGGGCCAAATTCCGACACCTTCAAGAGAGAAGATCTATGTAAACCTGATACACAGACACATGCACCAAAAACGGCAGAAGGGTAGGAGAGCCAGAGTTAAAGCACTGGCAAAAAAACTATAAAAAAACGGAAGCTTTATACATTAACTTCGGGGCCTATGCAGAGCCAGGCAGGTTCGCGATTGCTGCGGTCGACAGCCAGAAGAGGCCAATCATAAGGGCTTCAATCTATACCAAAGATCCTGCGGAAGCGGAATCACTGGCCGTATCAATCAAGACTCAAGATCAACAGGGAAGTCATCGAACATGGTGACAGACTCCCAACAAGCCTCCAGGGAATAATTTGCTGGAAAACCTCACGGAACAGTGAGCACACAATTAACTACACTCACACAGAATAACATCGACAACTGGTCACGAAGGCCGAACCGGAAACGGTGTAGCGAATGATCTAGCCTGAGCACTCAAAAACCGGGTGGATCCCCACCCCGACCCTATCCGCAACCCCCCTCCTAGGACCATATGATGACAGCCTAGAAAATCTTAGGATAGAAAGAGGACATTTCCCAGCGCCACATAAACAACTGTCCTCCTCGGATGCGATTGACTGGAGAATAATATATATACATATCCAAGTCTTCACATTTTACACAGGATCGGCCCCACACAATGCCCAAGTTAATGTCCTTTGTGCGAAGCAAGCCCCAAGCTCTGTCACGCGTCCTGGGAATGCCAGGACAAACCGGAAAAAACGTTAATATTGCCACACCCGACACGCGAGCAGTGGGGGGAGGCCACGACCAGCGACAACATGAACCAGCAAGCCTGGATCATCCAGCTAGTCCGCAAGTCAGCTGCCACCAGCGGAGCTCTGGACTAGGGGCTTCGATCACCCGGCTTCTGCAAATTAATCTATGATAATTAAAAGCTTTCTTTCTTTCTCTCTCAGCTTCCTCCCTTCAATAGCCTCCACTCACACGCGAAATGCTAGGTTGCGCTTTTCCGGTTTGAAATCAGGCCTGATGCCAATATGTTTCCTTTGCATGCTGCGAGGTACCCTTCGCCAAAAAATAAAAAATAGAGATAGCTGATATCCGCTGACGTAGAGGGCACCCGTTCATCGGTCACCGCAGCTGCACTGCCGGCGAATGTCGCTTGACGAAGAAAACAAACCGAAGAAAACAAATCGAAGAACCAAGCGGTCATGCCCAAAACAAAACAGTTGCCCTTTTCATCTCGAGTTGTTTACGTTGGCATGAATTGCTCGCAGTCGGCAGGTTGTTTTCCGTGACGCCACTAGAATGTGTTATGGGAAAAATCATCATCATCATCATCCTGACTACGCCCACTGCAGGAGGCTTCTCCCATGTCTCTCCAATTAACGCTGTCGTTAGCCAGCCGCGTCCACCATATTCCCCCAAATTTCTTAATCTCATCCACCCACCTAATTTTCTGCCGCCCCCTGCTACGTTTGCCTTTTCTTGGAATTTACTCCGTTACCCTTAAGGACCAGCGGTTATCTTGCTTTCGCATTACATGCCCTGCCCAAGCCCACTTCTTCCTCTTGATTTCAACTAGGATGTCATTAACCCGCGTTTGTTCTCTCACCCACTCCGCCCGCTTCCGATCTCTTAACGTTACACCTCTCATTTTTCTTTCCATAGCTCGCTGCGTTGTCCTCAACTTAAGCTGAACCCTCTTTGTTAGACTCCACGTTTCTACCCCATAGGTGAGTACCGGTAAGCTACACCTGTTGTATACTTTTCTTGAAGTATATTGGTAAACTGCCATTCATGATCTGAGATAACCTGCCATATGCGCTCCAATACTTCAGCATATTGACGCAACATGGAAAGGTTGGGCAAGTTTTACGACGTAGACGAGGCAATCTTGTAAATACGGAACTCGATTAGCGTTTCTGTCTCTAACATAGCCTACCTTGTCAAGCAGAAAAATTGTTCGTAGTACTTCCGATCAATAATGTACCATTCTATATCGACCTGCTTTTCTCCTATAGCGTCCATTTAAGAATATGAGCAGCTTCTGAGAGCGCTATATAGAAGTCTGGTTTCTCAGGGGATGGCAGTATGTGAGTAGTGTGCGTTGGAAACATTACCGCACGGTTCGCAAAGATGCAGCTATTTTTGTTTTTAGCATTTTATAATGTCCCGAAAGGGCAGCATGAACGTACAAGGTATCGATTAATCCTGAAGACATCCGCATCATTCAAAACTAGGAATCCTCCTCATCGCTTTCAGTGACAAAACGAATAAATATTCTCAACTGTCGAAAACTACATTCCACAGGCTACAGTGGAGTACTTAAATATCACAAAATGCCTTAGCTATCAATCGGAAAGAATACACGAGAATGTGGGCATTTCTTTTTACGTTTTGCAGAGTGCAATAACAGTCTAACTACAAGCCATTCGTGCCGGTCATCACCAGCACGTTCATAATGATGAGATCCCGTGTACGTCTGGCATGGGTGCTGACTTGTCATGCTTGTGTCAAAGCAGATAAACGAGCAATAAAGGTTTGCCACACATGCCATACTCGGCCCTGGCGTTGCAATCAATATTCTACAGTTTTGACCATGTTGCTCCTCCGCGTGTTGTAAGGTAGCTGTCACAGTCAAAGATAAGGTTTGAATGCCACTTGGCACATTCGTTAAATCAATATTGTCCGGAGCAGAAGTGCTTTCTATTACGGTTGTGGATCCGTTCAACCCCTATTTTTGTAATTCATATGCAACCTTTCGGTAAGATGATAAAGTTTCTGCCTCTGGTCGAATGTCATGCGCTAGCAACGGGGAGTCCACTTTTCTGATTCTGACAGGGGTCAAAATTAGAGGACTGCCATGCATACACCGATGTTCAGCTTCCTATACAAAAGTACCATTCCCAAGAACCTTCATGGAACGTACATTTGCAGTGCTAGCTGCAGTAAAGCCTCTCACGATGCTGAAACTGCAAGCTTCTAAACTTTTTTAAATATTTTACGACACAACTTACCGCGCAAAAACTCGTTCAAAATTCTTTTTCTCGCGTTAAAAAAATCACATGGATTAAAACTTGAAATGAAGGGCAATAAATTGTTCTACTAAAACCACTGTCGTTCACATTGTTACTTTGAACACCTCAGGATGAATTATACGTGTCCATGGCTCAAAACGCACTTTTCTGCAACTTTAGTATTTTATTTTGCTTCGACGGGTTCAGTTTCATAAGCTGCAATATTTTTTATAACAGACATGTAGAGAAGTAAGATGGCTATTTGTTAATACTCCGAGACGCTCTTTTTGCAATGCCACAATAGTATACATATTACATTTTATTTAAATTGTAAAAAATATATTTAAAACACCTAGAAATACAGGCTCTTGACCATATCGAAAGCCAGAATTTGTGCAAACATCATCAAACGATATCTTACGGGTTATTTAAAATTGCGATTTTTTATCGATTATTGAGTGGTGCCTGTATTCACGCCTCTTTGGAACGTTCATACTGAGCTCACCTCACGCTGGCAGAATTATTTAAGGCTTAGATTACTGATGCTGGGATAAGTTTCCATGAACTTTTTGAACAAATCGGAGATGGTCGAGCACAACGTCTGGGACGTTTGGTGTGGAATGACGGAGAAACGTCCTTTCCATAATATGACGGAATCGGTAAGCGTAACGTCTGGTACTGATCCTGTCACCTGTTCCTGCCAATTAAATATCAAGATGGGCATCAAAATTAATACCGATAGGCTCTGTGTCGCTAAATATTTTTTTCATTGTGCTTGTTCGTTGTTTCATTATTTATTCAACGCAAGTGTGCTGGACATGGTATGCTGGATAAAGACCATTCGTATAGCGCAGCGTGAGTATCTTCATTGAGCGTTCCATCCCTCATTCCTGGTTGAACGCAAATAAAAACTGACTTCGTCTTTCTCAAGGCAAAAAAAAAAACAAAAAATATCGAACCATAGAAAACGAGAACGCAAAGCTGTCAACAACGCCGCTTCTCGTAGACCGAAGAAAAAGCCTTGCTGAAGAAACAGCCTGCCTGCGTCAATTGCATATCGTGCATCTCATTGCGTAAATGGAAATCGTTTTATGCCTGTTTGCTACGCCATTAAGCAAGCAGTTTGTCGCAAAAGACACTCTCTCGACGAAGGAGCCACTCATCTCCCAGCAGCTCTCTCCACCTAACCCGGTCACAATGAAGCAAACAAGAACAAAAAGGAGTTAATTCCCTCTGCCCGCCCTTGCAATGACATAACACTCTCTGCCAGTCGTCGTCATATAAAAGCGACGCCGCAAACTCTATTACCACCAACAAACAACGCTTGTCGCAGCTTCGCCGCTTGGATAATACAGCGTCCTTCTATCAACTGCGACGCGCGCTGTATACAGTTTCAGACAAGTTGAAATGTTCCCTCAGGTGAGGCCTTGCAGTTCTGTGTACTACTTCCAGGCGTACCAACTTGACATTTGTCGATAAACATTTTGCGTGCAGGCGATGTTTATGATCAGATGCACTAAGTTTATTGTAAGAAGTTGTACCAACTCTACATTCCTCGTAAAAATTCTCTAAAGAGGCTATATTGTAACGTAGCAGTTGGTACAAGTAGCGCCGCGTCTAGACGGCATGGAAACGCCAACATCGAGAAGATGGGAACGCGCACCGAGACGGCCAGGATGGAACGTCCAGTTTTCGTCCTCTTCAGCAGCGAACAGCGGGGCGCACGAGTTGCGTGCCGAACAGCCGCCGAGCGCCTATTGTTGTAGACGCGGCAATATTTATATCCAGGATTTGTAATCTTATCATACAAACTGTAAGTTCAAAAAATTGCTATCCGTCATCTAAGAACAAACGCCACAACCAAGCGTAACAAACCGTAGCACAGTCGCCACCTAGTGACGCGCCACCGGAGTGAGAGATAACTCCGCTCGGTGCTGCTTTTAGGAACACGCCGATAACAAAAGTGTCAGGTGTGTTCGCAAAGCACGGCTCTGCGTGAACCGCATGTTGCGATTTTCGTCTCTGCGACGTCGTCATTGAGCTAATTTTTCTAACCGTCACTCTACATTTCTTACACTCAGTGTGCAGTTCCTTAGCAAATATTAAATCCCTGGAAAGCTCGTTTCGATAGACGTGCCATTCTTCCGTACGCAACTTTACGATGTTTTTCCGCTCAGAGTAGCATATCAGATGGTGCAACGACTGTTCTTTTCATGGACCTTTGGTCTGGATGCAAATTACCTCCACGCAATACAGGGTGTCTGCTTATCGCTGTACAATGGTTTGACCTGGTCATACCAAACTGCGTTTTTTCTTTCTCAAACGCGCAACGGAAAACGAATTTCATAGGGACGTTGTTGTCGGCCTTGCTGTTCCTGGTAGGAGCTCCGCTGGTGCTCTCAATATTAAAACACGTTTCTCTATCAACCCTCTCTTGATTCCAGCAGATAAAATTGCTTATCACCTCCCTTGTGGCCAGTACGTGCGCTCTACACGACCACCAAGGCGCAGCTCCATACCAGAACCCCGGATACGGCGGCTACTTCCCATCTGCAGCCGCCACTCCTTACAGAGGCTACGCCGACTATGCCACGGTACGCGGCTCAAAATGCGAGCTCTCTGTTTATTGCTGTCAGCCATTATAGAGTGCCGCATATAGAGGCACAAAAAACCTTCTTTCCTGCCATTATTAGATTTTAATTACAAGAGCATATTGCAATCTATATCATGAATAGTCTCATGACCCTTCTTTGAGGGAGAGGAGGACCAAACAACGGGAGGTCTTGGCTATCGAAGCCTAAGTCAACCTTTGTAATACATTATTAACCCTTAAAAAGTTAGTGGTTTTCACGTTTTGAATTGTCTAGCTTGTCATAGTGGAATATTTAATCGACCCCCAACAACAATCCCGTAGGGCACATCCTCCAATAGTTCGAGCCCCTTAACGTAGCCGCCAGACCACGTTGTGCATCTTCAGCTACTCGCAGCTACAACATACCTTAGCTACGCTCCTTGGTCAACGCTTGCGCAGAAATCAAGCTACAAAAGAGAGTCTTCAAGCCTGATTGATTCAAGCGCTTTAAAGTAAACCGCGCGAAATAGTCAGCATAGCACGTTGCATTCTTAGAATGGAGTCCGGTTTATGTCAACTAATGCACTCATACCCACGCAGCCGCCTCAGCCATACAGCTTCGGCTACGACAATGTGGACGAGTACGGCAACCGCCAGTTCCACAGCGAGCAGGGCGATGCCAACAATGCCAAGACCGGCTCTTACGGCTACCGTGACGCAAACGGCCTCTACCGCCGGGTCAACTACATAGCCGACGCAAACGGATTCCGTGCCACGGTGGACACCAACGAGCCAGGCACCGCTCCCGGTGCCAGCGCCGACGTGGTCTTCAACGCCGCACCGGTTGTCCCACCGACCCCTGGCGGAGCCGCAGGCGCAACGGCCGGAGTCGTCCCGTTTGCCTACGGGGCTAGGGGTGCAGCGCCAAACTACAGCAGCGGTTACAATGGTTACGGCCGATACGGATACGACACATACGGTCGCAACGCTGGCGCCTATGGATACGGTGGCTACGGTGGCTACGGCTCCTCTTCCAGTGGGCCAGCCCTGGGTGGATATGCTTACGGAGGAAACGCTCCATACGGTCAAGGTGCCGCTGCCTATTCTGCTGGCCGCTATGCGCCGGGTGGCTACGGAGCTGCCGCTGGATGGGCTGCCGATCAGTACGGCTACCGCCGCCGATAGTAAATGCTGCCGTAGAATTTTAGAAATACCTTGCAGATAGAAGCGGATGAGTGGCGCTGAGTAAAAGGTTCATACCTTTAATTGCATTTCAGATTTTCGTGAAACCACTCTGCAACGTCCCCTAAATTGCTAAGACTCTTTCACGTTTTCTCCGATGTGACCAGCTCGTATGAATTCACTTGAAGACGCCGTGTACTCGAAAAAGGATCTACCAATAAAGGAAAATTTTACCAGCTGTATGCTGCGCCCAAGGGCAATCGAAAGCCTGCCCGTCACTGTATTAAAAGAAAAATAAAGTATTATTATTGTTTTTCAATTCTCCTGACAAGCTCTGAATCATTGATAATGTAGTGTGGGTAAAACAACAGGTGAGGCGATAAGGTAGTCTCTACGGCTCGGAAAAGATTGATCTCTGTGACTGATTAGCGATTCTCTGATAAGCCAGGCGCTAAGATAGGTGTGTAACTGTAACAAAACCAGGTATTTTCCCATTAATGAAGCAGAGCGAAGCCATCACAAAATGCATGATTAGTCAGCACAGGAAAAGACACGTTTTCGCTTTTTGCACCATCATATTCCACCTCTTTTTCAAAACCATATTCTATAAATCTACGGTGACTGTAATGATTCCTCAAAGACCGATCTCGAATTCATGTTCACCCTAGACGCTCACTGCATGCTATGAAATGTATATGGAACACTGACTACTACATGGCTGTGGTGGAGGCGCTGGCTGTACAGTTACGTGACGAAGCGACGTGTATCTCGGCATCTCGTTATTTCTTTGCGTGCGACTGTTCTCCTTTTATTAGCGTTAATTTCAAGTGCCTGGGCACTTTGCGTACTCGTGCAATGGTCTCGACGGCTAAGTGTGCGCGCTTTTCTTTTGCCATACCGGCCACAATTCCACGTGTACTGTTTTTAATGTGCTGCCTTGGCAAAACCGGTGTTGTTAGATAAGGGCGCAGAGCCCACGAAGAACTGGTGCTCCTTCGGAAAGTCTCCACGTGAGAATTGCTCTGTTGGCATCACATTGCGAAGGTAGGGTGTTGCAGACGCTTTTGTAATGCGGTATGCCGATGTCACTCAATGTCTATCCCAGCCGGAACGGTGTCGTATAACCACTTATAACGGCTGTGTGGGAGGTGTCAGATTTGGCTTTCAGATGGTCGCTTCGTAGTTTGCACGAAAGCGCATGTTCTGTACTGAGTTTTATTAATTTCCTGGCACCTGCAGTTGGACTGAATGATTGTTCTTTGTGCTCACTGCACTGAGTGAAGTATTTCGTGATAATTATTTGTGTTCTTTCTGAAGAAACGCTGCGGTCAACGTACATTTTGTAGTGATTTGTACAATGCATGTGCTTTACATCGCTCTCAATATTTGAGAATGCCTTGATAATATAGAAATCGTTCTTCCCATCCTTTGTTAACACAAAGTAAATGCTGCCTTGAACATTCACTCTACGCACATGTCACTGAGCGCACTGAAAATTGCAACCGAAATGGATTTTGTACACATTGTGTTTTGTAGATTACGTAGGCGGGTACGGCCATTTTATATTCTTTTATTATTATAGATTAGAGAAGATGGTTTTGCACCTAACATGTGCAACGCCCTTTACAAAATCTGGAGTGCTCAGGTGCTATTTCTTTTTTCTGTTAGTCACAACGTAGTCGGTAATCATGTCACTTGTTTTATTGAAATCATCCATGGTAGTCTCCTCTAGGTTATGGTTGCTTGAACGTTTCCTGCGAGTGCAAGGTCGTTCTTCGTAATTGGTCATTTTGACATACCTCCCCTTGCTTTCTCACTGTTTCAGGGCTTCATTTTATGTTTCATCTGGTCTGCATTTGTTTTGACTGTGTATATGAAAATGTTGGTCATTCATATGTTTTAAAAGGCAGCCGTAATTTCACTGGGAAAGTTCCGCGCTATTTACAGCACTCTTCAGTCCTTTATGCATGGCAGGCAACTAGCTTATTCTCTGCATATGCAACTGGCCCCGTCGGTTACTTCAGCCACTTCTTTTTGAGTCAGTATTTGGAGTCTGAGCCTGTGTAGTGGTTTTCAACTAATAACTGACTTTTACAAAAAACTCCACGAACACAGTTCTCTCACAACGCATTGCTCGCAAACTTGGTTGGAGAAAGATGGGTCCAAAGTAAGAAACTATAAATATACTTAAAATGTACCCTCAGGCATTGAGTTGAACCGCTGACCAATTTCGTACGCTAACACCTTAGAGTTCAGTATGACAGACGTGGCTAGAGCAAAGAAAAACGCAGCAACGCTACATGAATACCGAAAAATCGCGTTTATGGTCTCCACTCGTCTTTTTTTCTTCGCTCTTGTCTCGTGTATCGCAAGGGACCTCCGGGTGTCCGAAGATTTATTTTTATAGTTTATGGTTTATGGGGTTTTAATGTCCCAAAGCGACTCAGGCTATGAAGGACGCCGTAGTGAAGGGCTGCGGAAATTTCGACCACCTGGGGTTCTTTAACGTGCACTGACATCGCACAGTATCACGCGTTTATTTGGCATCCGCCGCATAAACGCGCAGTTAGGACGTCAAGGGCTTTTTCTTGTTGGATTTAGTTGGACATGGTTGTTTACTTCGTCTTACCGTTCGAAGACGGCGGTGGCTCTGCACCATAAGCCGCCATGTTTTCAACGAATGGGCTTCTATGCAAACACCGCTATCATTCTACGTACCTTGGCGTCCGGCTTGGGCGAAACTCCAAGCGTTCTGTGTAGTTCAGTCTAAGCCGATTCGAAGGTGATCGCATCAGGGTTTACATACTCGTGTTTAACTGCTCTAACGCAGAAAAATTTCCAAGAAGGCTGGCACGAATGCATGAGTTTGGCTAGCCGATGGATTCCTCAATCCTGCATAGTTACGGTTGTGCGGACCAACGGACCGTCACGCAAGGAGAAATTCTTCGGTACATTTCTTCTGGAAGGAATGTGATAACTTTCAAATCGTGCTAGTCTGTACATGCTCGCACCATCCGCTCTTCAGCACGTGGAGAGCACTGATCGCGCCGGTCTCCACACATAAAAAGCGGCGAAGAAAGAGGAGCGCGGTGTCGCCAGTGAAGAAACGCTAAGGAAAGAAAAGTGGCTAATGAGGTACGCTTCCCAGGACTCCAGCGCAGTGACCACCAACTATGAGCCCTCCTAGAATGCGCTACGCCATTCCTCTAGACAATTAGATATTGTGTAATTTTTTTTTATCTCGCAGTCGCTTTACTGGTCGCAGCTATCCCTTTGGTCGCCCAATCAGTAATGCGACAAATGAAGACAGTGGCGACTTTTTCCCTCCTTTCTCTTATGGGACGACCGCATGCAAGCTCACTCGTAAGACATCCGTACGTAACATATTACACGGAAAACATTCTTTGCAATAAAGAACTATTTCTGCCCACAATTCAGAACCTCTTCGCATAAGCACACCTGTGGAATCAATAAGATTAATTTATGGATACTTGTTCGGCGAGTCACACACTTGCTCGTTAACAGTTTTCTCAATGAAAACAGTGGGGAAGGAGCACGTCTGTGTTGTTGCGTACGCCCTAGTGCAAGGTAGATAGCCTGGTATAAACTGGTATCAACGTTTCTGAGCTTTTTAATACTATTTCGCAAGCCTATTTCGACACCGTATAGGATGTACGTGTGACGAATACGTCAACATATAATGTACCGTCTACGAGGTTACCCACCACGGTTTTTCGTGACCTGCTGTTTATTAAATTGAATGTAATGGGGCTAGCTTGAAAAAAGACTTTGTGAATACAGTGCCAGTCCTTTATTTTAGAGGGTTATGCCTTGTCATCCTTAATCCCCAAATGCAACAATAAATAGAAGTATATGTTTCTAGCGGCAGTAGTGCATTCAGGTTTTAGCACCTCCGTTTGCGTTATATGTGAAAAAACAACATTCATTGAAACCATTTCTTTAGCGGTCTTTTTGAATTCAATTGTACTCGATGCCCGAACAAAGACGCCATGGCTAAGGGTTCTTCACGAAATAAATTTCTTATCGTCCGGCTGTCACACACAGCGCTGCGACAGTGGTGGAGTTATGTGATTTACTCACCAGCGACTATGTTCGAGGAAGCAGTCGCGCTTCGAAGACACAGAGAACTATTGCCATTAAAGGTAGAGTCAATAATTTCGCTCGTTGCTTCGATTTGCTCTTCCGATATTAATTGCCGCATTGTCCCTTTCTTATAAGTAACGTCTGAATAACCAGATCTCACAGTTTCTTAATACTATGTGTAAGATATTCTGGCCCGCCACCGCCTGTGCGAGTTCTTAGAGCCCCTCATCCACCGCCTGAATTCCGGGAAGACCACGTTTCTCATTTTGTTTGGCTATGGTTGCGCCAAGAACATGGATTATGCCTCCTGAGTGACCGCTGCGCCGCTGCGCACCGCTATTCTCGCCTCTGCGCACAGATGAAATTGTTTTAACCCAACAGCGTTAAAACGATTTCAAGAGCGTTAAAAAGGCGCCTTACATCAGAAATTCCGCTTTCGGCGTCAGCGCTGTAAGCGAACAATAACGGGCATTGCTCTGGCAGGTGGCCCCCACCTTAGAGGCAGGTGAGCGACTGTGTTCACGTGGCCTTTCGGCGTTATCAGCCCTTACCAACCGGATAGTGAGCAAATTGCCCACCATGGCAGGTGGCAGTTAATGATTGGTCGCTCGGGAAGAACAACCTCGGCCCCACAAGGTCCCCCGCAGGGAGCACCTGCAATAGCACGGCAGTGGTGCATCACTTAACTGCCCCGCCATTGAGCAAAAAATGGTATGAGGACTCCCAGGCTTCTATGAAAGTAGAGAATAACCTGCACATTTGGGAATTAACCTATTACGCTGTCATGTCATACCCTTAAGGCTGGGCTTAAGTGACTCCTCCAATTTTAATAGTGAGCTGCTTACTTCAATGAATTAATTAAAACTGCAAGGCTGTTACGAATTATTTCGCCGCATTTCTGGGAAGTTTGCCACGAGAAGAGTAGTATTGTTATAATTCAATGCACATTTCATGCCCAGAAATATCCAAGCCAAATACTAAACGTCATCATCCCGGAATTCCCTCAAATCACCATGCTGGATGATGTGCAGCGCCACCAGCTTCCCCTATAGGCAATATCCCGAAACTCTGTGCCTGGATTGATTACGTCACGGTCTCAAGGAGTCTCCAATATTTTTTATTCGTTTTACTTCTTCCATTTATCTTCCTTTCCTTAATCGTATAAGTCGTTCAGGGCGCTTCCAGAAAAACAATCGCCAACTGGTAACAGGCGTTTCACAACCAATGAGCGCATCCGAAGCCCTAATGCGAAAGCGGGGTGCACCGATCATTTTTCTATGTGCCCCTGAATAACGTGGCAGTCTTAAGCTACTGTTCAGCGCAGAAATCATCGTAGTAATTCGCTATGGCGTGTCGAGAAAATCCCGATTGGTCGAGAGGATCGTGACGTCAGGCGTTCAGCTGTGGAATCAAAATGATTAGAACAAAAGCTAACTTGTAGTTATGAGGCCGTAGAATGGCTTCAATATGATTATGACATGTAAAGTAAATTAAGTATAGTGCAATTTGAAACTCCAACTGGTCCGCGAGGCGCATGATGGCGTCTCATGGAGTCGTGACTTATCTCCCACGATGAATGCGCGTATCACCCGAATCGTTTGTATATATCTATACCTAGTCGGTTTATAGCCGCTGACAGCGTCTTTAAATGTATCACAGCCTGCTGAGGGCGCTTTTTTCAAAGCCACTCATGAAATGCGGCAACTGAAAAGAGCACTGACTGTTCGCATTTTCACTGGAATGCAAGAAACCCGAAAACAAAAAAGGCCGTCACTAAGCCATTTACACTTCAGCGCTGCCTTCTGATCATGCTCTGCTCTCAAAACACTGCAAATGAATCATTTTGTTGCGTCGCCCAACTGTTATTCGAATCACTGTCTATAATGACCGAGCAACATTACTTCGGGCTGAATGGGTTCTGTACATTTTCCGCTTGTCCAGTGTCCTAAAAGCAAGTTTTCGCATTGTTGAAGTGAAAATACTTTCAAAATTTCTTTCCTGAAAATGCTATCTATAACTGTCGTCCTCATCAGAATTCAATTTTCGAAATTCAGTTTTAACCGAAAAATATAAGTATCATTGTCATGCACGCCTCAGCCCTTGTGTACTCAGTTGTATGAGAAAAACTAGCAAAGTAAAGAAGCCAAGGTCATAGAGCGGTTAACTTGGATTAGCGAACATGGCCAGGAATTCGGGACAGCGCCCAGCCAGGGCCGCTGTGCCTAGTTATCTATCATGTGCTGTTAGGCAGAAACTCGGTCATACTCTTTCTTTGTTCCGTGTCTGATGATGCCACCGCTTTTTTTAATGTTTAAAGCAATACGCCACGTGGTAACAGCGAAGGGAAATAGAAGCCCTAGTCCCGAATTCCTGGCAATGGCTCTGCATTTTGAATCATTTCTTCGCTATCTTTCATGCCTCTGCAAGACCGGGAAACTTCATCTCCTTACCGCCCGCGGGCGACGCACTGTTTTTTCACTCTCATCACCATTTTAATGCCCTCACACTGGTAAAGAAGCATAAAATCCAAAGTTTATAGCACGCTTCCTTCTTTGTACTTATGCGGATTTCATTAGTATATATGAATCATCACATTGTGACGGAAACGTATCTGTCTGTATGTATACGTGCCGATACATGACAGTTTCGTTTTTCTGTAGTGCGCCGGAACGTAGAGGGCGCGTGCGGCGGAAATTTTTGAGCCCCGTAAGTACACTGCGTACGAGAAAGTCCGAACTGACTAAAGCTTCCAGGGAGACCTATTACTCGCGCTACGGTCTCTCCCAAACTGCCGAAGCAGGAGACTTGTAGATGCAAAATCCATCGCCTTTTCGTCCTACACCTTATAAGGCGGATTATAGCGTATAACATAGCCGATTTTCATTAATTTCGGGTTCATTTGATTTTGCGCCTCTTGCCGTAACTTCGTCTTTTTGGTGCGGTGAATAAATAAAATGGGTAAGGTGAGAACATCTTTCATTAAAAAATTTTTTCATGCTCAAGTAACGCAGTAACCACGACAAAAGGAAGACGGGAGACGACACGAGCGCTGACTAACAACTGGTTATTTTATTCTGGGAAAAGTATATAAAGGCGCAGGACACAGCAAATAACCCAAACAAAAACAGAACAAAGGTTAAAACTTAAAAACCATACTGCGCATGCACATCACAGTCGAGTCCTGACGTCTTTTTTAACGAAATTCGAAGAGTATCTTCCATAGTAGATGGCACTCCCCTATCTCCTGGACCAGCTCCCTACAAATGCAAACAGCGTTATTACACAGGACACTTGTCTTATCTACTGGGGGAAGCAATCGTTGCACTCGCTGCAATGCAAAGCCAAGCTGCACGACACCGCTACTTTTTCACCCATCTGTGATGTTCGAACAATTGCCCATTGCTTCCCCAATTAGAAAGACAAGTCTCCTGTTTAATCACCCTGATCGAATTTTCAGCGAGATGGTGGAGGCCTTTATGATCAGGAAGGAAGCAGATGAGTGTGTTCCTTCACCATACATCAGTTTCGTAGATAAGCAGCCAGGCTTTCTTGGCACCTGTGTGAGGTCCAGAAGATAGGGGAGTGCCGTCTACTATGGAATACAGTCTTCGAATTCCGTTGAAAAAGATGTCATGACTCAATTATGATGTGCATGCACAGTATTGTTTTTAGTTTTAATCTTTGCTCTTCTGTTTTTTTAGATTGTTCACTGTGTCCTGCGCCTTCATATACTTTTCCGAAAATGTAATAACCACTTGTTAGTCAGCGTCTCTGTCGTCTCCGGACTTCCTTTTGTCCTGTTAACTGCGCTACTTAAGCATGAACCCTTACCAACTAGCCCAGTTTTATGTTCTCGTAAACAAATCTTTGCATTTTTTATTTTGTATAGTGAGGTGCTCGAAAAAAGAAAACGCATTGCAAGGCTGACTGAAACCCATCTGCGTTAAATTGTTTTGTCCTGAACCCGTTCGAACCCGCTTCAACTGTTCACGACGGACCGAAGCGGTTCGAACCGGAACGTAATGGCCCTCTGGAGCCAAACCCTGAACTGAACCCGAAAGGCGTGAACCCGAACAAGAACCGACCCCGAAAAAATGCCGGTTCGACACCCTCGCTGAGACTACCTTGACGGAAAACCTCACGGAAGGGCGAGCACACTATCAAGTACACTCTCACACTCACACAGAATAACATCATCTGGTCACGAAGGCCTATCCGGAAACGAGGTAGCGAATGAAATAGCCCGAACTCCCACAAACCGGGCGGATCCTCACCCCGATCCCAACGCCTTTCTAGGACCACATGGCGAAAGGCTAGAACATGTTAAGCTAGAAAGAGGACATTTCTCACAGCAACACAAACAACTGTCCTCCCCTGATGCGATTGACAGGAAAAGAATACAAACACATATATCCAAGACTTCACAATTTACACAAGATCACACCCACGAAATACTCAAGTTACTGCCCTTGGTGCGGAGCAAGCCCCACGCTCTGCCATGCATCTTGGGAATGCCAGGAAAAACCGGACAAAACGGTAATAGTGCCATACCTGACCCACGAGTACTGGGAGAAGGCCCTGACCAGCGAGAACCTGGACCAGCAAGCCTGGATCATCCAGCTAGTCCGCGAGTCAGATGCCGCCAGCGGAGCCATGGATTTTAGGGGCGCCGACCACTCGGCTCCTGCGAGTTAGTCTACTCTAATTAAAAAACTCTCTATCGTCTTCCTCCCTTCAATAGCCTCCAGTCACACGCAAAATACTAGGTTGCGCTTCTCCCGCGTGAAATCGGGCCTAATGCCAAAATCTTTCATTTGCATGCTGCGAGGTATCCTTCGCCAAAAAACAAATAAACAGATAGGTGATATCCGCTGACCTAGGGGCACTCCTTCGTCGATCACCGTAGCCCACCGTCGGCAAATTGGTTGGTTGGCCTCAAGTAAAATGGCGCGTACCCACTACGGGGGAGTGCCCAAGACACAGGCTGTGAACTGTTGGAAAGATTAACAGTTTTAGAGGAAAAGGAGTAGTCATAGGCTATCGGCTGACAGAATGGACGACGCAACGACAGGGGTCCTGTTAGCTGGGAGATCGAAGATGGGACCACGACTTTATGTGCAAATTCGAATGCAACACATGGAATGGTTCAATTTTGTATTGACTGAGAGAGAAAAAAATAAAAATAAAACAAATTTTAAAATGACTGTTTGATAATCAGAAAAATGAAAACAAATAGAGAAATAAATAAATTAACTACTGTTAGAATGGGCGTCGCTGTGTTTCTAGAATAAACTTTTGAACATCACAGCTCACATTCCTATTGCTTCGTCCAAGCGAAGTAGCGCCAAAGGAAAGAACAACCGCAGTGGACACAGGCATACCCAGCTGGTAAACGGCAAATGTCGCTTGAAGAAGAAAAATCGGAAAACCAAGCACTCATGCCCAAAACTAAACAGTTGCCTCCGACACATCTTCGGTTGTTTACGTTGGCATGATTTAGAGCTGCTCGCAGTCGCCAGGTTGTTTTCCATGAGGCCACTAGAATGAGTTCTGGGGAAAATACGTCAGCAAATTGACGACACATGGCAAGGATAGGTAAGTTTTACGACGTAGACGACGGAATCTAGTAAATAAGGAGCTCGATTAACGATTTTGTCTGTAACACAGCCCTCCTTGACACTCAGAAAAATTGCTCCTAGTACTTCCGATCAGTAATGCAGCATTCTATATCGACCTGTTTTCCTCCTATGGCTTACCTTTAAGAATATGAGCAGCTTTTGAGAGCGCTATATACAAGTTTGGCTGCGCAGCGGATGGCAGTGTGTCAATAGTGTGCGCTGGAAACATTACCGCACAGTTGGCAAAGATGCAGCTTTTCTCGGTTTTAACATCTTTTAATGCCCAGAGAGACCAGAACGAACGTACAAGATATTGATGAATCCCGAAGACATCCGCATCATTCATAACTAGGAATCCTTCTGACCGTTTTCAGTGACAAAACGAATAAACGTTCTCAACTGTCGAAAAGTACATTGCACAGGCTACAGTGGAGTACTTAAATATAAAAAATGCCTCAGCTATCAATCGGAGAGAATACACTAGAATAAGGGCATTTCTTTTTGCGTTTTGCACAGTGCACTAGCATTCTAACTACAAACCATTCGTGCCGTCCATCACCAGCCATTCATAATGATGCGCATCCGTGTACTTTCGGCGTGGGTGCTGACTTGTAGCGCTTGCGCCAAAACAGATAAACAAGCAATAAAGGTTTGCCACAAATGTCATGCTCAAGCCGTTGCAATCAATATACTGCAGTTGTGACTACCTTGTTCTTCCATGTGTTGTAAGGCAGCTGTCAGAGTCCAGGATAAGGCTTGAATGCCACTTGGCACATTCATTAAATCAATATTGTCCGGAGTAAAAGTGTTTTAGATTAAGGTCGTACGACCGTTCTACCCCCATTTTTTGTAATTCATATCCACCCTTTTGGTAAGGTGATGATGTTTCTGCCTATCATCGAATGTGATGCGCTAACAGCGGGAATCCACATTTCTGATTCTGACAGTTGTCAAAATTAGAGGACTGCCGTGGATACACATATGTTCAGCTTCCGGTACCGAAGTACCATTCCCAAGAGTCTTCATGGAGCGTGCATTTACATTATTGGCTGCAGTAAAATGTCTCACGATGCAGAAACTGCAAGCCTCTATACTTTTTCAAACTTTTTTACTACACAACTTAAGGCGCAAACACTCTACTTGAATATCTTTTTCTTGCTTTAAAAAAAACTGCCTCGTTTAAAACTTTGTGATCGAAGGGCAATAAACCGTTCTAGTAAAACCGCCGTCTTTTACATTTTTGCTTTGAACACATTAGGTTGAATTATGCATGTTCATTGTTAAAAAAGCACTTTTCTGCAACTGCTGTATTTTAGTTTACTTCGACATATTCAGTTTCATAAGCTGTAATATTTTTATATCTACTATACATGTAGGGAAGCAAGCAGACTATTTCTTAGTTTCTGAGATTTCTTTAATGTCAAAATAGGATGAATTCAAGTTTTATTTAAATTGTAAAAAGATATCTAGAGCACCCAAAAATATATGATATGCATCATATCAAAAGCCAAAATTTGTGCACAAGTCATCAAAAGAATTATGACGCGTTTCCTGAGATTGCGATTTTTTTATATATTATTGAGCGGTGCCTATTATGACGCCTTTTGGAACATTTGTTTTCAGCTCAACTCAGACTGGCAAAAATATTTCAGGCTTAGATTACACATGTTGGGGTAAGTTTACATGAACTTTTCGAACAAATCGGAGATGATTGAGCACAACGGTCGACATGGTATCCATGCTGGATCAAGACCGTTCGTATAGAACCTAGCGCAGCGGGAGTATCTTCATTGAGCGCTCCGTCCCTCACTCCTGGTTGAACGCAAATGAAAAATAACTTCATAGTTCTCAAGGCAAAAAAAAAAAATATGTCACAATTTAGAAAACAAGAACTCAACGGAGTAAACAACACCGTCTCTCACAGACCGGAAAAAAAAAAAAAACCTCGTCAAGAAACGGGCTGACTGCGGTGCTTGCATATCGTGGATCGCGTTGCGAAAATGTAAATCATTTTATGCTTGTTTGCTACGCCATTGAGCAAGCAGTTTGTCGCAAAACACACTCTCTCGACGAAGGAGCCACTCATCTCCCAGCAGCTCTCTCCACATAACCAGGTCACAATGAAGCAAACAAAAACAAAAAGGAGCTAATTCCCTCTGCCTCTCCTTGCAGCGACATAACACTCTCTGCCAGTCGTCGTCATATAAAAGCGACGCTGCAAAGTCTAAAGCACCAACAAACAGCGTTTGGCACAGCTTCGCCGCTTGTATAATACGGTAACATTCAATCAACTATACGACGCACACTCTGCAGATTCAGACAAGTTGAAATGTTCCCAAAGGTGAGGCCTTAGACTTCTACCTACTTCCACGTGCACCAGCTAGACATTCGTCAATAAACGCTTTATGTGTAGGCGATGTATGTATTCAAATGTAATAGGCGTATCATAATATAAGGTAAACGTTCTGTAAAGAGGCTGTTTTTATATTCCAGCAGATAACATTGCTCATCAGCTGCCTTGTGGCCAGTACGTGCGCTCTACACGACCACCAAGGTGCAGCTCCATACCAGAACCCCGGATACGGCGGCTACTTCCCATCAGCAGCCGCCGCTCCTTACAGAGGCTACGCCGACTATGCCACGGTATGTGGCTCAAGTTCGAGCTGTCTGTTTGTTGCTGTCAGCTATTATACAGTGCCGCATGTAGTGGCACAAAATACTTTCTTTCATCTTCGAAAAACGTAGCGCGAAACACAAGACACAGGTAAGGTGAAGACAGGACACGAGCGCTTCTCACGACTAAATTTTTATTAGGAAGGATAACAGAATATATACCACAGATATGGAGGCGAAGAGAAAGAAGGAAACAACAAAATAACAACTCAAAAAACAAGAACAAGACGAGAAGATAAGAGGTCGGCGATGGACGCAGGTACATAGCATTGCAATATAAAACACGTGCACAGTTACTTGACAACCGATTGGAGGTACACAATCTCACGTTTTGTTAAGGCGATCGATGCGTCACTAATACACTCCCCCCCCCCCCTTTCGCGATATAGAACGCTTCAATAATCTCCCTTGTACGTTGGTGATATGCCCTGTCAAGAACAACAGTCTTATCGAAAAGGGGGTGACATTTACAATCCCTGCAATGCTTCGGTAAATTTTCAAGAGCTGTTGGCGTTAAAGAATTTCTGTGTTCAAACAGCCGGACATTTAGACACCGCCCGGTCTGCCCTACATAGAATTTTCCACACGAAAGAGGAATCTTGTAAATCACCTCTTTTTTACATGGCACGAACCTTGATTTGTGATTAACATGGCAACGATGATCACTTTTTAATCCCTCTGCTTTCGCTCTGACCACCGCACACAATCCAGATAACTTCACGGGAGCTGAGATTACTGTGCCCACCTCGTAACGATTGGCAACATTTCGTAACCCATGTGAAAAACGATGTACATAGGGCAAAACGACAGGTTTCTTTTTCGCGTCGAATAACATAGCCTTCTTGGCATCCTTGCCCTTGAGCCACAACAGGAGTTTTTCGCAACTAGTGCTAATCAACGAAAGCGGATAACCGGACTTAGTCAATCTATTAACTTGTTCATGAAAACTTGTGGCTATTTTATCATTGCAAGACTTAAGTAAAGCAGAGCGTAAGCATGAGGAGACAATTGCATTTTTTACTACTTTAGAATGCCCGGAGTGAAAATGGAGTAAAGGTTTAGAAGACCTAGGGTGGTAGCCCCAGCAAAGATGCTTATTGCCAGAATGAAGAGATAAGTCAAGAAATTGAAGAGAGTTTTCATTAGGCAATTCGAAAGTGAAACTCAAACCTTGACCACATGTCTCAAATACCTTTAAAACGTCAACGACCGAGTGATTGAAACGATCAGAGGGAAGAAGAACCAAATAGTCATCAACATACCGAAAAATGTTCAATGATAGGCCGTCCAGATTCCTCTCAATTGTTTTGTCGATATGGCTAAGGAAAATGTTTGACAGAACCGGACGCGAAAAAGAAACCTGTCGTTTTGCCCTATGTACATCGTTTTTCACATGGGTTACGAAATGTTGCCAATCGTTACGAGGTGGGCACAGTAATCTCAGCTCCCGTGAAGTTATCTGGATTGTGTGCGGTGGTCAGAGCGAAAGCAGAGGGATTAAAAAGTGATCATCGTTGCCATGTTAATCACAAATCAAGGTTCGTGCCATGTAAAAAAGAGGTGATTTACAAGATTCCTCTTTCGTGTGGAAAATTCTATGTAGGGCAGACCGGGCGGTGTCTAAATGTCCGGCTGTTTGAACACAGAAATTCTTTAACGCCAACAGCTCTTGAAAATTTACCGAAGCATTGCAGGGATTGTAAATGTCACCCCCTTTTCGATAAGACTGTTGTTCTTGACAGGGCATATCACCAACGTACAAGGGAGATTATTGAAGCGTTCTATATCGCGAAAGGGGGGGGGGGAGTGTATTAGTGACGCATCGATCGCCTTAACAAAAAGTGAGATTGTGTACCTCCAATCGGTTGTCAAGTAACTGTGCACGTGTTTTATATTGCAATGCTATGTACCTGCGTCCATCGCCGACCTCTTATCTTCTCGTCTTGTTCTTGTTTTTTGAGTTGTTATTTTGTTGTTTCCTTCTTTCTCTTCGCCTCCATATCTGTGGTATATATTCTGTTATCCTTCCTAATAAAAATTTACTCGTGAGAAGCGCTCGTGTCCTGTCTTCACCTTACCTGTGTCTTGTGTTTCGCGCTACGTTTTTCGAAGATGCAATTGCTCCGACTAGCCCAGTTCAGCTTACTTGTGCAGTATACTTTCTTTCCTGAGATTATTAGATTCAGTTAAGGACAAGGCAGCGAGCTATGGAGAGAGAAATTCTAGGTGTAACGTTAAGAGATCGGAACCGGGCGGAGTAGGGGAGGGAAAAAAAGCGGGTTAATGACATCCTAGTCAAAATCAAGAGGAAGAGGTGGGCTTGAGCAGGGCATGTAATGGGAAGGCAAGATAACCGCTGGTCCTTAAGGGTAACGGAGTGGATTCCAAGAGAAGGCAAGCGTAGCAGGGGGTGGGTGAAAGTTAGGTGGGCGGATGAGATTAAGAAATTTGCGGGAATACGGTGACCGCAACTGGCGAAGGGCAGGGCTAATTGGACAGACATGGGAGACGCCTTTGGCCTGCAGTGGGCGTAGTCAGGCTGATGGTGATGATAATGATAATAATGAATTGCAAGAGCATATCGCAATCTATATCATGAATAGTCTCATGGCCCATCCTTGAGAGAGAGGGAGACCAAGCAACGAGAGGTCTTAGCTATGGCAGCCTATGTCAACCTTTGTAATACGTTACGAACACGTAACGAACGTCGCGGCTCTAACTTTTCTGATTTTCTATCGTGTCATAGCGGAATATCCAGTCGACCTCCAGCAACAATCCCGTAGGGCACATCCTCCAATAGTCCGATCTCCTTAACGTAGTCGCCAGACCCGCGTTGTTCTTCTTCCGCTACTCGCAGCTACAACCAACGTTGGCTACGCGCTTTGTTCATCGCTAGCGCTGAAAGCAAGCTGCAAAAGAAAGTCTTCAAGCCTGGTTGATTCACGCGCTTTAAAGTAAACCGCGCGAAATGGTCAGCGTAGCACATTGCATTCTTAGAATGGAGTCCGGTTTATGGCAACTAATGCACTCCTCTTAGCCATATACTTGCAGCTGCTAACCGCTCTCTGGGTCTTCTAAAACGTAACCTTAAACAAGCGCCTTTCCACCTGAAAAAACTAGCATATGTTACCTTAATACGGCCTAAAATTGAATATGCGTCGGCCATCTGGGACCCGGATCAAGCATACCTTATTGATGACTTGGAACCTTTGCAAAACCGTGCCGTTAGATTCATCTTTTCTGATTATTCTGGTCATACTAGCGTCACCGCATTAAAGGCTCGCGCCGAACTTGATACGTTATCACATCGCCTCAAACTATCACGCTTGACCCTTTTCCATAAACTTTACCATCATGTTCTGCTCCATGACGATTTTTTTCAATCACCTGAATCTTTTTTTCCACGTCGCGACCACCCGCTGAAAGTTAAACGCATATCATGCCACACTTCTTCGTTTGCTAACTCTTTCATACCACGTACTATAGTCGACTGGAATAATCTTCCATCACACATCGCTTCTGAACGGGATCTTAATAAGTTTCAGGACCTTATCTTACCCAAATGTCTGTTTAGCTTCACTAATTGATTGTACCACATGCTGCATTCAGCTTTTTTTTTATTTTGTTTTGTTCCAGCGGTTGTTATGCCTCTAAAACACTATCTGTTCTTTTTTTTGTGTAAATTACAATGTATACTACAGGTTTTTGTTTATTTCTTTTGTTTTCTACATGTGCTTTCTGTTCTTATGTATAGCACATTGGCGCTTGCTCAATATTATTTTCTGTTGTGTGTCTTTGCTCCCCCCTATGTAATACCCACGATTGAGGGCCTTTAGCGGTTTATTGAATAAATAAATAATACTCACGCAGCCGCCTCAACCGTACAGCTTCGGCTACGACAATGTGGACGAGTACGGCAACCGCCAGTTCCATAGCGAGCAGGGTGATGCCAGCAATGCCAAGACCGGCTCTTACGGCTACCGTGACACAAACGGCCTCTACCGCCGGGTCAACTACATAGCCGACGCAAACGGATTCCGAGCCACGGTGGACACCAACGAGCCAGGCACCGCTCCCGGTGCCAGCGCCGACGTGGTCTTCAACGCCGCACCGGTTGTCCCGCCTTCCCCTGGCGGAGCAGCAGGCGCAACGGCCGGAGTCGCCCCATTTGCCTACGGGACTAGGGGTGCAGCGCCAAACTACAGCAGCGGTTACAATGGGTACGGTGGATACGGATACGACACATACGGTCGCAACGCTGGCGCCTATGGATACGGTGGCTACGGTCCCTACGGCTCCTCTTCCGGTGGGCCAGCCCTGGGTGGATATGCCTATGGAGGAAACGCTCCATACGGCCAAGGTGCCGCCGCCTATGCTGCTGGCCGCTATGCGCCGGGTGGCTACGGGGCTGCCGCTGGATGGGCTGCCGGTCAGTACGGCTACCGCCGCCGATAGTAAATGCTGCCGTAGAATTTTAGAAATACCTTGCAGATAGGAGCGGATGAGTGGCGCTGAGTAAAAGGTTCATACCTTTAATTGCATTTCTGATTTTCGTGAAACCGCTCTACAACGTTCCCTAAATTGCTCAGACTCTTTCACGTTTTCTCCGATGTGACCAGCTCGTATGAACTCACTTGAAGAAGCCGTGTACTCGAAAAAGGATCTACCAATAAACGAAACTTTTACAAGCTGTATGCTGCGCCCAAGGGCAGTCGAAAGCCTGCCCGTCAGTGTATTAAAAGAGAAATAAAGTATTATTATTTTTTTTTCAATTCTCCTGACAAGCTCTGAATCATTGCCATTGCAGTGTGGGTAAAACAACAGGTGAGGCGTTAAGGTAGTCTCTACGGCTCGGAAAAGATTGATCTCTGTGACTGATTAGCGATTCTCTGATAAGCCAGGCGCTAAGATAGGTGTGTAACTGTAACAAAACCAGGTATTTTCCCATTAATGAAGCAGAGCGAATACATCACAAAATGCAGGATTAGTCAGCACAGGAAAAGACACTACGTTGCCACTTTTTGCACTATCATATTCCACCTCTCTTTCAAAACTATATTCTATAAATCTACGGTGACTAATGATTCCTCAAAGACCGATCTCGAATTCATGTTCTCCCTAGACGCCCACTGCATGCTATGAAATGTATATGGAACACTGACTACTACATGGCTGCGATGGAGGGGCTGGCTGTACAGTTACGTGACGGAGCGACGTGTATCTAGGCATCTCGTTATTTCTTTGCGTGCGGCCGTTCTCCTTTTAATAGCGCTAACTTCAAGTGCTTCGGTATTTTACGTACTCGTGCAATGGTCTCGACGGCTAGGTGCACGTGCTTTTCTGTTGCCATACCAGCCACAATTCCACTTGTACTCTTTTGAATGTGCTGCCTTTGCAAAACCGGTGATCTTAGATAAGGGCGCACAGCCCACGAAGAACTGGTACTCCTTTGTAAAGTGCCCACGTAACTGCTCTGTTGGCATCACATTGCGAAGGTAGGGTGTTGTAGACGCTTTTGTACTGCGGTATGGCGATGTCACTCAATGTCTATCCCAGCCGGAACGGTGTCGTATAACCACTTATAACGGCTGTGTGGGAGGTGTCAGATGTGGCTTTCAAATGGTCGCTTCGTAGTTTGCACGAAAGCGCATGTTCTGTACTGAGTTTTGTTAATTTCCTGGCACCTGCAGTGGGACTGAGTAACTGTGCTTTGTGCTCACTGCACTGAGTGAAATATTTCGTGATAATTATTTGTGTTCTTTCTGAAGAAACGCTACGGTCAACGTACATTTTTCAGTGATTTGTACAATCCATGTGCTTACATCGCTCTCAATATTTGAGAATGCCTTGATAATATAGAAATCGTTCTTCCCATCCTTTGTTAACACGAAGTAAATGCTGCCTTGAACATTCACTCTACGCACATGTCACTGAGCACACTGAAAATTGCAACAGAAATCGATTTTGTACACATTGTGTTTTGTAGATTACGTAAGCGGGTACTGACATTTTATATTGCTTTATTTTTATAGATTAGAGAAGATGGTTTGGCACCTAAGATGTGAAACGCCCTTTACAAAATCTGGAGTGCTCAGGTGCTATTCCTTTGTTCTGTTAGTCACTGAGAAGTCGGTAATGATGTCACTTGTTTTATTGAAATCTTCCTTGGTAGTCCCCAGTAGGTTATGGTTGCTTGAACGTTTCCTGCGAGTGCAAGGTCGTTCTTCGTAATTGGTCATTTTGACATACCTCCCCTTGCTTTCTCACTGTTTCAGGGCTTGATTTTATGTTTCATTTGGTCTGCATTTGTTTTGGCTGTGTATATGAAAATGTTGGTCCTTCATATTGTGACGAAGACGAAGCTGGCAGTGGCGCGGGACGGAGAGCTCGCGCTAGGCCAGCGGTCATTAAACCATCTCATAGCCATCGTTCACCACGCCTCGTTCTTCGGCTGGCCGCCGCGTAACCATCTCGGGTCGGGCTCTCGACCGACCCGAGACCCGACCGACCCGACACCCCACCGACCCGAGACCCTACCGACCCAAGACCGAAGACCCACACGTGAAGACACCGCCCCCCTGCCCCTGCCGTCCGGTGCGTCCAAGGACCTCGGCCGTCAGCTCCTGGCACCCTCCGGCCCGGATGCTTCGTGGACCGGGACTGATTCTCTCATCTTTCTCATCGTGGCGGCCAGCACTGCACCATCTTCTACATATTGTTCGATCCTTCACTCAAGACCATCGCCATTTCGCCGTCTGTTCGTCACCGATTGGGACGATCGCTCGGAGGCCCCGGGTAGTGTGACGAAGACGAAGCTGGCAGTGGCGCGGGACGGAGCGCTCGCGCTAGGCCAGCGGCCATTAAACCATCTCATAGCCATCGTTCACCACGCCTCATTCTTCGGCTGGCCGCCGCGCAACAATATGTTTTAAAAGGCAGCCGTAATTTCACTGGGAAAGTTCCGCGCTATTTACAGCACTCTTCAGTCCTTTATGCACGGCAGGCAACTAGTTTATACTCTGCATATGCAACTGGCCTCGTCGGTTACTTCAGCCACTTCTTTTTGGGTCAGTATTTGGATTCTGAGTCTGTGGAGTGGTTTTCAACTAATAAACTGACTTTTACAAAAAACTTGCAATTTTTCTCTTTATGCGATCAAAACTCCGTCAACACAGTTCTCTCACAAGCATTGCTCGCAAACTTCGTTGCAGAAAAATGGGTCCAAAGTAAGAAACTATAAATATACTTAAAATATACCCTCATGCATTGAGTTGAACAGCTGACTAATTTGGTACGCTAACACCTTACAGTTCAGCGTGACACACGTGGCTACGGCAAACAAAAACGCCGCAACGCGACATGAATACCGAAAAATGGCGTGTATGGTCTCCACTCGTCTTTTATTCTCCGCTCTTGACACGTGTGTCGCAAGGGACCTCGAGGTGTCCGAAGATTTATTTTTATGGTTTATGGTTTATGGGGTTTTAACGTCCCAAAGAGACTCAGGCTATGAAGGACGCCGTAGTGAAGGGTTGCGGAAATTTCGACCACCTGGGGTTTTTTAACGTGCACTGACATCGCACAGTATCACGCGTTTATTTGGCATCCGCCACATAAACGCGTAGTTATGACGTCAAGGGCTTTTTCTTGTTGGATTTAGTTGGACATGGTTGTTTAGTTCGTCTCACCGTTCGAAGACGGCGGTGGCTCTACACCATAAGCCGCCATGTTTTCAACGAATGGGCTTCTATGCAAACACCGCTATCATTCTACGTACCTTGGCGTCCGACTTAGGCGAAACTCCAAGCGTTCTGTGTAGTGCAGTCTCTAAGCCGATTCGAAGGTGATCGCATCAAGGTTTACATACTCGTGTTTAACTGCTCTAACACAGAAAAATTTCCAAGAAGGCTGGCGAATGCATAAGTTCGGCTAGCAGATGGATTCCTCAATCCTGCACAGTTATGTTTGTGCGGACCAACGGACCGTCACGCAAGGAGAAATTCTTTGGTACATTTCTGCCGGAACAAATGTGACAACTTTTAAATCGCGCTAGCCTGTACATGCTCGCACCATCCGTACTTCAGCACGTGGCGACCACTGATCGCACACATAAAAGGGGGCAAAGAAAGACGAGCGGCTCTCGCCAGTGAAGAAAAGCTAAGGAAAGAAAAGTGGCTAATGAGGTACGCTTCCCAGGATTCGTGCGCAGCGATCACCGCCTATGAGCCGTCCTAAAATGCGCTACGCCATTCCTCTCGACAATTAGATATTGTGTGATTTTTTTTTTGTCTCGCAGTCGCTTTACTGAGTCGTCGTTATCCCTTTGGTCGCCCAATCGGTAATGCGACAAGTGAAGACAGTGGCGACTTTTTCCCTCCTTTCTCTTATGGGGCGAGCGCATGCAAGCTCACTCGTAAGACGTCCGTACGCAACATAATAGACGAAAAACATTCTTTGCAATAAAGAAATATTTCTGCTGACCATTGAGAACGTCTTCACATAAGCACACCTGTGGAAGCAATAAGATTAATTTAGGGATATTCGGCGAGTCGCACACTTGCTCGTTAACAGCTTCCTCAATGAAAACAGTGGGGAAGGAGCACGCCTGTATTGTCGCGTACGCCCTAGTGCAAGGTAGATAGCCTGGTATCAACTGGTGCCAACGTTTCTACGCTTTTAGATATTGTTTCGAAAGCCTATTTCGACATCGTATATAATGTACGTGCGACGAATACCACGACATATAATGTACCGTCTATAATGTTAGCTCAGCCGCCGTTTTTGGGGACCTGCTGTTTATCAAATTGAATGTCATGGGGCTAGCTAGGAAAAAGAGTTCGTGAATACAGAGCCAGTCCCTTATTTTAGAGGCTGAGACTTGATATCCTTCATCCACAAATGCAACAATAAATTGAAGTATATGTTTCTAGCGGTGGTAGTGCATTCATGTTTTATCACCTCCGTTTGCGTTATATGTGAAAAAAAAAAAACATTCATCGAAACCATTTCTTTAGTGATCTTTTTAGATTGAATTGTACTCGATGCCCGAACAAAGACGCCATGGCTAAGGGTTCTTTACGGAATAGATTTCTTATCGTCCGGCTGTCACACACAGCGCTGCCACAATGGTGGAGCTATATGATTTATCTACCAGCGACTATGTTCGAGGAAGAAGTCGCGCTTCGAAGACACAAACAGGGAACTATTGCTGTTAAAGGTAGTGTCAATAATTTCGCTCGTTGCTTCGATTTGCTCTTCAGATGTTCATTGCCGCATTGTCCCTTTCTTATAAGTAACGTCTGAATAACCGGATCACACAGTTTCTTAATATTATGTGTAGGAAATTCTGGCGCCACCGTCTGTGCGAGTTCTTAAAGCACTTCATCCACCGTCGGAATTCCGGGAAGACCATGTTTCTCATTTAGTTTGGCTATGGTTCGGTCAAAAACATTGATTATGCCTTCTGAGCGACCGCTGCGCCGTTGCACGTCGCTGTTCTCTCCTCTGCGCACAGATGAAATTGTTTTAACGCGACAGCGTTGAAACGATTTCAGTAGCGTTAAAAAGGCGCCCTTCTAAAGAAATTCCGCTTACGGCGTCAGCGTTGTAAGCCAAAAATCACGGGCATTCCTGTGGCAGGTGGCCCCACCTTAGAGGCAGGTGAGCGACTGTGTTCACGTGGCCTTTCGGCGTTATCAGCCCTTACCAACCGGATAGTGAGCAAATTGCCCACCATGGCAGGTGGCAGTTAATGATTGGTCGCTCGGGAAGAACAACCTCGGCCCCACAAGGTCCCCCGCAGGGAGCACCTGCAATAGCAAGGCAGTGGTGCATCAGTTAACGGCCATGGCCTTGAGCGAGGAATGGCATGACGACTCCCACGAATTTATGAAAGTAGAGAATGACCTGCACATTTGGGAATTAACCCATTACGCTGTCACGTCATACCCTTAAGGCGGAGCTTAAGTGTGCGCTCCAACTTTTAATTGTGTGCTGTTTACTTCAATGAATTCAGTAAGAGTGCAAGGCAGGTACGAATTATTTAGCGGCATTTCTGCGAAGTTTGCCACCAGAAGAGTAGTAGTGTTATAATTCAATGCACATTTCATGCCCAGAAATATCCAAACCAAATACGAAACCTCATCATCCTGTAATTCCCTGAAATCACCATGCTGGATGGCGTGCAGCGCCACCAGCTTTCCCTAAGGCAATATTGTGAAATTCTGTGCCCGGTCTGACTACGTCACGGGCTCAAGGTGCATCCAAAATTTTTTTTTTCGTTTTACTTCTTGCGGTCATCTTCCTTCCCTTTATAGTTTAAGTCGTGCAAAGCATTTCCAGAAAACCAATCGCCAACAGAAACAGGCGTTTCACAATCACTGAGCGTATCCGAAGCCCTAATGCGAAAGCGTAGTGCACCGATCATTTTTCGATTTGCCCCAAGTATAACGTGGCAGTCTTAAGCTACTGTTCAGCGGAGAAACCGACGTAGTAATTGGCTTTGGCGTGTCGAGAAATCCCGATTTGTCGAGAGCATCGTGACGTCAGACGTTCAGGTGTGGAATCAAAAGGATTAGAACATAAGCTAACTTCTAGTTATGAGGCCGTAGAATGGCTTCAGTGTGATTATAACATGCAAAGTAAATTAAGTATAGTGCAATTTGAAACTCCTTCTGGTCCGCGAGGCGCATAATGGCGTCTCATGGAGTCGTCACTTATCTCCCTCAATGAATGCGCGCATCACCCGAATCGTTTGTATACATCTGTACCTAGTCGGTTTATAGCCGCTGACGGCGTCTTTAATTGTGTCAGAGGCTGCTGAGGGCGCTTTTTTCAAAGCCACTCATGAAATGCGGCAACTGGAAAGAGCACTGACTGTTCACATTTTCACTGGAATTCAAGAAACCCGAAAACAAAAAAGGCCGTCACTAAGCCATTTACACTTCAGCGCTGCCTTCTGCTCATGGACTGCAATCAAAACACTGCAAATGAATCATTTTGTTGCGTCGCCCAACTGTTATTCGAATCACTGTCTATAATGACGGAGCAACATTACTTGGGGCAGAATGGGTTGTGTACATTTTCCGCTTGTGCAGTGTCCTAAAAGCAAGTTTCCGCATTATTGAAGTGAAAATACTTTCAAAATTTCTTTTTGAAAATGCTATCTATAACTGTCGTCCTCATCAGAATTCAATTTTCGAAATTGAGTTTTAACCGAAAAATATAAGTATCATTGTCATGCACGCCTCAGCCCTTGTGTACTCAGCTGTATAAGAAAAACTAACAAAGTAAAGAAGCCAAGGTCATATAAAAAGGTGGTTAACTTGGATTAGCGCACATGGCCAGGAATTCGGGACGGCGCCCAGCCAGGGCCGCTCTGCCTAGTTATCTATCATGTGCTGTTAGGCAGCCACTCACTCATACTCTTTGTTTATTCCGTGTCCGATGATGCCAACGCTTTTTTTAATGTTTAAAGCCATACGCCACGTGGTAACAGCGAAGGGAATAAGAAGCGCTGATCCCGAATTCCTGGCAATGGCTCTGCATTTTGAATCATTTCTTCGCTATCTTGCATGCCTCTGCAAGACCGGGAGACTTCATCTCCGTACCGTCCGCGGGCGACGCACTGTTTTTTCACTCTAATTACCTTTTTAATGCCCTCACACGGGTAAAGAAGCATAAAATCCAAAGTTAATAGCACGCTTCCTTCTTTGTAGTTATGCGGAATTCATTAGTATATATGAATCATCACATTGTGACGGAAACGTATCTGTCTGTATGTATACGCGCCGATACATGACAGTTTCCTTTTTCAGTAGTGCGCGGGAACGTAAAGGGCGCGTGCGGCGGAAATTTTTGAGCCCCGTAAGTACACTGCGTACGAGAAAGTCCGAACTGACTAAAGCTTCCAGGGAGGCTAATTGCTCGCGCTACAGGGTCTCCCAAACTACCGAAGCAGGAGACTCTTGTAGATGCAAAATCCATCGGCTTTTCGTCCTACACCTTATAAGGTGGATTATAGCGTATATACATTGACAATTTTCATTAATTTCGGGTTCATTTCATTTTGCGGCTCTTGCCGTAACTTCGTCTTTTTGCTGCGGTGAATAAATAAAATAGGTAAAGTGAGAACATCTCGCATTAAAATATTTTTTCGTGCTGAAGTAACGCAGTAACCACAACAAAAGGAAGACGGGAGACGACACGAGCATGGGCGTCCGGAGGGGGGGGCAAGGGGGGGCGGCTGCACCCCCCTGGAAAATCACTCACTCGAACCGTGAGTGATGGCCGCACGCCAGGGGCGGTGGTGCGCTCAGTCAAAAGGGTAAAAGCAGCCCCGCATGGTCACATCTGCGAAATGCCGCGTCCGGGCGTGCGTCGTTCCGCCGTTTTCAAACCACGCCATCGTTAGCTCTACTGAAGGGCGACCTGTTCCAGACATACAGTGGCACCGGCGAGCATGTGTTTCGAGCCGCCTTGAGATGGGTGTCTGTTTCTTTGATCTCTAGAGAGATAGCGACACGGAGGCAGACAGTGCACGGGGCATCTTGTTTTCGCCTATCGTTACGCCGGTCACCGATGAATTCTTAAGGAGGGAAGGTAAAATCAGCCGTGTCCACCCCCGCTTTGTCGGGCTGCTCAGGGGCAAGCGGGCGATGAGTTGGCGCCGCCGCCGCTCGCTGTCTCCTCCGATCCACGGGTAGCGCAGTTCGGTAGAAGCGCCGCTTTAAGAATCTCCGGCAAAGGGGATTAGCTGCTTTTGTTCACGGCGACGCAGTCTCCAGAGGCGCCCCCACACCAGCGTTCTTTGCGTCTTCTGCGAAAACCAGCGCCTTTGGTCAACGCAGCCCGATGGCGCCTGCCTGGCTCGCCTGTCACCTCTGGCTGGGCCTCAAATCACAACAGCGCCCATGTACTGTGCGTGTCAGTGCATGGTAAAGAGACCCAGGTGGTCGACATTACCCGGAACTCTGTACTACTCCATCCCTCATAGCCTGAGTCGTTTTGGGGCTCTGAACCCCATAAAAACACAAAAACAAATTTTCCGACTGGAGTGGCGAGTGTTCCTTCCCCTCGAAAGTTGCGCGGCGTTCCTTTCACCCCCAAAGTGCGCATTCGGGGATACTGCGGCAAGTAAACCCTTGCACGTGTGCGCGCCTCTGTGTTTGTGCTTGGGTGTTTTTAGTGGCCGGTTGTCAGCGAAGCTGAGAACAACCAAGACAGCGGACGAGAAAACGACGAGCGGAGAGCAGTGTGTGTGCGGTTGCTCGACTGTGCGGATGCGCAAGCAAGATGGAGCGAGGTGTATGAAGCTGCGAGCGTGCATTTATCTTGTAAATAAGTTTTCGTTGTATATATAGTCATCTTTTGTTTTCAACGTACGCGTTCAACAGTTTTTCCAATCAATGTGTATGATGAGTGTGCACCGAGAGCGTGTAATGAAGCACAGAAGTGAATTTATCACACGTGTAATTACGCAATTCGCCCAGAAAAATCCGAGGCGCCTACAGTTGCTGTTCAAGGAAGACTGACTGAGTGACTGTAGTTGCGTGTTTGTGAACATATTGTGCTGTGTGCTGGTCATCAATCCGGGTGAGTCGAGAACCCGTATGCAGCAAGACTGAGCACTCTTCTCCACGAAGTGATATAGCATCTTTTTGCATTTTTATTAATTTTAGTTGTTTCTTCGTTGATAAACTCCAATGTACCTCTCCTAGCCGCGCTTTAATTTGCTGTTTGTAATTTTTCTTTCATGTGTGCATTTTGTTTAATTTTTATTTATATATAAATAAATAAATTTACTCCGCAAATAGCGCCTTTCTGCTACGAACATACCCCCCCCCCCCCCCCCCCCCGGGGCACCAACGGGCCCCCCCCCTGCAAAAAATTCTGCGGACGCCCTTGGACACGAGCGCTGAATAACAACTGGTTATTTTATTCTGGGAAAAGTATATAAAGGCGCAGGACACAAGAAACAACCCCAAAAAACAGAACAAAGGTTAAAACTTAAAAACCATACTGCGCATGCACATCACAGTCAAGTCCTGACGTCTTCGTTAACGAAATTTACTGAACCCTCATAAATGTAAACGTTTGTCCTTCCACCGCCGCCGTAACCCGCTTGATTTCCCATATGTAGTCGCTAACGTTCACCTGCAGTCCGTTTCATCATACAAATACCTAGGCGTCACGCTGTGTAACAACTTATCATGGGCTACTCACGTTACTAACATCATTTCCTCGGCTAATAAAACTCTCGGATTCTTACGACGTCATCTTCGCCACGCCCCACAACAGGTAAAATTACTAGCATATAAATCTCTTGTCAGGTCAAAGTTAGATTACGCATCGCCAGTTTGGAACCCTCATCAAGTTTACCAAATCAATGCGCTCGAGTCACTTCAAAACAAAGCAGCCAGATTCATTCATTCCTCCTATTCGTACGATATCAGTGTAACATCTTTAAAAGCGGAATCCAGTTTAGCGCCCCTTTCACTTCGTCGTCGTATTTCTAGCCTCTGCCTATACCATAAATTTTTTCATAGTTCGCTGCGCTGCGCTCCCTACATTGCCCCACCAGCCGGCATATCCCACCACATTCGTCATCCTTTCCAAGTGTTTCGCGCCCGTGCTGGTACTGTTACCTGTTCCGCTTCTTTTTTTCACCGTGTTTCTGTAGACTGGAACGACCTCTACAATGACAACGCTACCATCTCATGCCCATCCACATTCGCCGAAGCTGTTACCAACCATTTTTCAACATAACACTTTGACTGTTTGTACCCACCCCTTATGTAATACCCCCAGTGGGTCTTTAAGGTATTAAAATGAAATGAAATGAAATGAAATTCGAAGAGTATCTTCCATAGTAGACGGCACTCCCCTATCTCCTGGACCAGCTCCCTAGAAATGCAAACAGGGTTATTAAACAGGACACTTGTCTTATCTACTGGGGGAAGCAATCGTTGCACTCGCTGCAGTGCAAAGCCAAGCTGCACGACACCGCTACTTTTTTGTGATGTTCGAACAATTGCCCATTGCTTCCCAAAGTAAAAAGACAAGTCTCCTGTTTAATCACCCTGATCGAATTTGTAGGGAGATGGTAGAGGCCTTTATGATCAGGAAGGAAGCAGATGAGCGTGTTGCTTCACCATACATCAGTTTCGTAGATAAGCAACCAGGCGTTCTTGGCAACTGTGTGAGGTCCAGGAGATAGGGGAGTGCCGTCTACTATGGAATACGGTCTTCGAATTTCGTTGAAAAAGATGTCAAGACTCAACTATGATGTGCATGCACAGTATTGTTTTTTAGTTTTAATCTTTCCTCTTCTCTTTTTTAGATTGTTCACTGTGTCCTGCGCCTTCATATGTTTTTCCAAGAATGTAATAACCAGTTGTTAGTCAGCGTCTGTGTCGTCTCCAGATTTCCTTTTGTCCTGTTTACATCGCTATTTAAGCATGAACCCTTACCAACTCGCCCAGTTTTATGTTCTCGTAAACAAATCTTTGCATTTTTTTTATTTTGTATAGCGATGTGCAAGAAAAAAGACAACGCATAGCAAGATTAACTGAAACCCTTCTGCGTTCAATTTTTTTTTGTCCTGAACCCGTTCGAACCCGTTTGAACCGGTTCAAGACAGACCGAACCGGTTCGAACCGGAACGCAATGGCCCTCTGGAGCCAAACCCTGAACTGAACCCGAAATGCGTGAACCCGAACAAGAACCGAACCCGAAAAAATGCCGGTTCGACACCCTGGCTGAGACTACCTTGCCGGAAAACCTCACGGAAGGGCGAGAACACTATTAAGTACACTCTCACACTCACACAAAATAACATCATCTGGTCACGAAGGCCTATCAGGAAACGAGGTAGCGAATGACCGAGCCCGAACTCCCACAAACCGGGCGGATCCTAACCCCGATCCCAACGCCTTTCTAGGGCCACATGGTGACAGGCTAGAACATGTTAGGCTAGAAAGAGGAGATTTCTCACAGCAACACAAACAACTTTCCTGCTCGGATCCGATTTACTGCAAAAGAATACAAACACATATATCCAAGTCTTCACATTTTACACAAGACCAGAGCCACACAATGCCCAAGTTACTCTCCTTGGTGCGGAGCAAGCCCTACGCTCTGCCATACATCTTGGGAATGCCAGGAAAAACCGGACAAAACGCTAATAGTGCCACACCTGACCCACAGTACTAGGAGGAGGCCCTGACCAGCGAGAACCTGGACCAACAAGCCTGGATCATCCAGCGGGTCCGCGAGTCAGATGCCACCAGCGGAGCCCTGTATCTCAGGGGCGCCGACCACTCGGCTCCTGCGAGTTTGTCTACTCTAATTAAAAACTTTCTCTCTCTCTCTCTCTCTCTATCGTCTTCTTCCCTTCAATAGCCTCCGGTCACACGCAAAATACTAGGTTGCGCTTCTCCGGCGTGTAATCGGGCCTAATGCCAAAATGTTTCATTTGAATGCTGCGAAGTATCCTTCGCCAAAAAACAAATAAACAGATAGGTGATATCCGCTAACTTAGGGGCACTACTTCGTTGATCACCGTAGCCCACCGTCGGTAAATTGGTTGGTTGGCCTCAAGTAAAATGGCACATACCCACTACGGGGGAGTAGCCAAGACACAGGCTGTGAACTGTTGGAAAGATTAGCAGTTTTAGAGGAAAAGGAGTAGTAATAGGCTATAGGCTGACAGAATGGACGACGCAACGACAGGGGTCCTGTTTGCTGGGAGATCGAATATGGGACCACGGATTTATGTGGTAATTCTAACGCAACACATGGAATGGTTCAATTTTGTATTGCCTGAGAGAAAAAAAATAAATTTTAAAATGAACTGTTTGATAATCAGAAAAATGAGAACAAATATGGAAATAAATAAATTAAATAATATTAGCATGGGCGTCGCTGTGTTTCTAGAATAAGCTTTTGAACAGCACAGCGCGCACTCCAGTTGCTTCATCCAAGCGAAGTAGCGCCAAAGGAAAGAACAACCGCAGTGGACACAGGCATACCCAGCTGGTAAAGGGCAAATGTCGCTTGAGGAAGAAAACAAATCGAAAAACCAAGCACTCATGCCCAAAACTAAACAGTTGCCTCCGCCACATCTTCAGTTGTTTACGTTGGCATGATTTAGAGCTCCTCGCATTCGCCAGGTTGTTTTCCATGAGGCCACTAGAATGAGTTCTGGGAAAAATACGTCAGCAAAATTGACGACACATGGCAAGGATAGGCAGGTTTTACGACGTAGACGACGGAATCTAGGAAATAAGGAGCTCGATTAGCGATTTTGTCTGTAACACAGCCCTCCTTGACACGCAGAAAAATTGCTCCTAGTACTTCCGATCAGTGATGTACCATTCTATATCGACCTGCTTTTCTCCTATGGCTTCGCTTTAAGAATGTGAGCAGCTTTTGAGAGCGCTATATACAAGTTTGGCTGCGCAGCAGATGGCAGTGTGTCAATAGTGTGGGCTGCAGCTTTTCTCGGTTTTAACATCTTTTAATGCCCAGAAAGGCCAGCACGAACGTACAAGATACTGATGAATCCCGAAGACATCCGCATCATTCAAAACTAGGAATCCTTCTGATCGTTTTCATAGACAAAACGAATAAAAATTCTCAACTGTCGAAAAGTACATTGCACAGGCTACAGTGGAGTACTTAAATATAAAAAAAATGCCTCAGCTATCAATCGAAGAGAATACACGAGAATGTGGGCATTTGTGTTTCCGTTTTTCAGAGTGAACTAGCGTTCCACCTACAAACTATTCGTGCCAGTCATCACCAGCACATTCATAATGATGAGCATCCGTGTACTTCTGGCGTAGGTGCTGACTTTTTGCGCTTGTGTCAAAACAGATAAACAAGCAATAAAGGTTTGGCAAAAATGTCATGCTCAAGCCTGTCGTTGCAATCAATATACTGCAGTTGTGACTACCTTGTTCTTCCATGTGTTGTAAGGTAGCTGTCACAGTCAAGTATAAGGTTTGAATGCCACTTGGCACATTCGTTAAATCAATATTGTCCGGAGTAAAAGTGTTTTAGATTAACGTCGTAGAACCTTTCTCCCCCATTTTTTTGTAATTCATATCCAACCTTTTGGTAAGGTGATGATTTTTCTGCCTATGGTCGAATGTCATGCGGTAACCACGGGAATCCACATTTCTGATTCTGACAGTTGTCAAAATTAGAGGACTGCCGTGGATACACATATGTTCAGCTTCCGGTACCAAAGTACCATTCCCAAGAATGTTCACGGGATGAGTATTTACAACGTTGGCTGCAGTAAAATGTCTCACGATGCAGAAACTGCAAGCCTCTATACTTTTTCAAACTTTTTTACTACACAACTTACGGCGCAAACACTCTACTTGAAATTTTTTTTCTCGCTTTAAAAAAAAATGTTTGAAACTTTGGGATCGAAGGGCAATAAACCATTTTAGTAAAACCGCCGTCTTTTACATTGTTACTTTGAATACATTAGGTTGAAATATACATGTTCATTGTTCAAAAAGCGCTTTTCTACAACTTCTGTATTTTATTTTACTTCGACATATTCAGTTTCATAAGCTGTAATATTTTTATATCTACTATACATGTAGGGAAGCAAGCGGACTATTTCTTAGTTTCCGAGATTTCTTTAATGTCAAAATAGGATGAATTCAAGTTTTATTTAAATTGTAAAAAGATATCTAGAGCACCCAAAAATACATGCTATGCATCATATCAAAAGCTAGAATTTGTGCACAAGTCATCAAAAGAATTATGACGCGTTACCTGAGATTGCGATTTTTTTGTATATTACTGACCGGTGCCTATTATGACGCCTTTTGGAACGTCTGTTTTCAGCTCACCTCAGACTGGCTTAGATTACGCATGTTGGGGTAAGTTTCCATGAACTTTTCAAAAAAATCGGAGATGATTGAGCACAACGGTCGACATGGTATCCATGCTGGATCAAGACCGTTAGTATAGAACCTAGCGCAGCGTGGGTATCTTCATTGAGCGCTCCGTCCCTCACTCCTGCTTGAACGCAAAATGAAAAATAACTTCATAGTTCTCAAGGCAGAAAAAAAAAATGCCGCAATTTAGAAAACAAGAACTCAACGGAGTAAACAACACCGTCTCTCACAGACCGGAAAAAAAAAAAACCCTTCGTCAAGAAACGGGCTGACTGCGTTGCTTGCATATCGTGCATCCCGTTGCGAAAATGAAAATCATTTTATGGCTGTTTGCTACGCCACTGAGCAAGCAGTTTGTCGCAAAAGACACTCTCTCGGCGAAGGAGCCACACATCTTCCAGCAGCTCTCTCCACCTAACCCGGTCACAATGAAGGAAACAAAAACAAAAAGGAGCTAACTCCCTCTGCCTCCCCTTGCAGCGACATAACACTCTCTGCCAGTCATCGTCATATAAAAGCGACGCCGCAAAGTGTAAAGCACCAACAAACAACGTTTGCCACAGCTTCGCCGTTTGGATAACACGGTAACAATCTATCAAATATACGACGCGTACTCTGCAGATTCAGACAAGTTGAAATGTTCCCACAGGTGAGGCCTTAGACTTCTACCTACTGATTCCAAGTGTACGTGCTAGACATTCGTCAATAGACATTTTATATGTTGGCGATGTTTATATTCAAATGTAATAGGCTTATCGTAAGATAAGCTAAACATCCTGTAAAAGGCTATTTTTATATTCCAGCAGATAACATTGCTCATCAGCTCCCTTGTGGCCAGTACGTGCGCTCTACACGACCACCAAGGCGCAGCTTCATACCAGAACTCCGGATACGGCGGCTACTTCCCATCAGCAGCCGCTGCTCCATACAGAGGCTACGCCGACTATGCCGCGGTATGTGCCTCAAGTTCGAGCTCTCTGATTATTACTGTCAGCCATTATAGAGTGCCGTATATAGTGGCACAAAATGCTCTTTCCTGAGATGATTAGATTAAGTTAAGGAACACGCAGCGAGCTATGGAAAGAGAAATGCTAGGTATGACGTTAAGAGATCGGAAGCGGGAGGAGTGGGTAAGAGAACAAACACGGGTTAATGACATCCTAGTCGAAATCAAGAGGAAGTAGTGGGCTTCGGCAGGGCATGTAAAGCGAAGGCAAGATAGCTGCTGTTACTTAAGGGTAACGGAGTGAATTCCAAGAGAAGGCAAGCGTAGCAGGGGGCGGCAGAAAGTTAGATGCGCGGATGAGTTTAAAAAATTGACGGGAATACGGTGGCCGCAACTGGCGAACGGCAGGGTTAATTGGAGAGACATGGAAGACGCTTTTGTCCTGGAGTGGGTGTAGTCAAGCTGATGGTGATGATAATGATAATAATGGATTGCAAGAGCATATCGCAATCTATACCATGAATAGTCTCATGGCCCATCTTTGAGAGAGAGGGAGACCAAGCAACGAGAGGTCTTAGCTATGGCAGCCTATGTCAACCTTTGTAATACGTTACGAACACGTAACAAGCGTCGCGGCTCTAACTTTTCTGATTGTCTATCGTGTCATAGCGGAATATCCAATCGACCTCCAGCAGCAATCCCGTAGGGCACATCCTCCAATAGTCCGATCTCCTTAACGTAGTGTCCAGACCCACGTTGTTCTTCTTCCCCTACTCGCAGCTACAACCAACGTTGGATACGCGCTTTGTTCATCGCTAGCGCTGAAAGCAAGCTGGAAAAGAAAGTCTTCAAGCCTGGTTGATGCAAGCGCTTTAAAGTAAACCGCGCGAAAGGGTCAGCGTAGCACATTACATTCTCAGAATGGAGTCCGGTTTATGCCAACTAATGCACTCCTACTCACACAGCCGCCTCAACCGTACAGCTTCGGCTACGACAATGTGGACGAGTACGGCAACCGCCAGTTCCACAGCGAGCAGGGCGACGCCAACAACGCCAAGACCGGCTCTTACGGCTACCGTGACGCATACGGCCTCTACCGCCGGGTCAACTACAAAGCCGACGCAAACGGATTCCGTGCCACGGTGGACACCAACGAGCCAGGCACCGCTCCCGGTGCCAGCGCCGACGTGGTCTTCAACGCTGCACCGGTTGTCCCGCCGACCCCTGGCGGAGCCGCAGGCGCAACGGCCGGAGTCGCCCCGTTTGCCTACGAGGCTAGGGGTGGAGCGCCGAACTACAGCAACGGTTACAATGGGTACGGCCGATACGGATACGACCCATACGGTCGCAACGCTGGCGCCTATGGATACGGTGCCTACGGTGGCTACGGTCTCTACGGCTCCTCTTCCGGTGGGCCAGCCCTGGGTGGATATGCCTATGGAGGAAACGCTCCATACGGCCAAGGTGCCGCTGCCTATTTTGCTGGCCGCTATGCGCCGGGTGGCTACGGAGCTGCCGCTGGATGGGCTGCCGGTCAGTACGGCTACCGCCGCCGATAGTAAATTCTGCCATAGAATTTTAGAAATACCTTGCAGATAGGAGCGGATGAGTGGCGCTGAGTAAAAGGTTCATACCTTTAATTGCATTTTTGATTTTCGTGAAACCACTCTACAACGTCCCCTAAATTGCCCAGACTCTTTCACGTTTTCTCCAATGTGACCAGCTCGTATGAACTCACCTGAAGAAGCCGTGTACTCGAAAAAGGATCTAACAATAAAGGAAAATGTTACAAGCCGTATGCTGCGCCCAAGGGCAATCGAAAGCCTGCCCGTCACTGTATTAAAAGAAACATAAAGTATCATTATTGTTTTTCAATTCTCCTGACAAGCTCTGAATCATTGCCAATGTAGTGTGGCTAAAACAACAGGTGAGGCGATAAGGTAGTCTCTACGGCTCGGAAAAGATTGATCTCTGTGACTGATTAGCGATTCTCTGATAAGCCAGGCGCTAAGATAGGTGTGTAACTGTAACAAAACCAGGTATTTTCCCATTAATGAAGCAGAGTGAAGCCATCACAAAATGCAGGATTAATCAGCACAGGAAAAGACACTACGTTTCCGCTTTTTGCACCATCATATTCCACCTCTCTTTCAAAACCATATTCTATAAATCTACTGTGACTGTAATGATTTCGCAAAGACCGATCTCGAATTCATGTTTTCCCTTGACGCCCACTGCATGCTATGAAAAGTATATGGAACACTGACTACTACATGACCGCTGTGGAGGCACTGGCTATACAGTTACGTGACGGAGAGACGTGTATCTCGGCATATCTCGTTATTTCTTTGCGTGCGGCCGTTCTCCTTTTATTAGCGTTAATTTCAAGTGCTTGGGTACTTTGCGTACTCGTGCAATGGTCTCGACGGCTAAGTGTGCGCGCTTTTCTTCTGCCATACCGGCCACAGTTCCACTTGTACTGTTTTTAACCTGCTTCCTTCGCAAAACCGGTGTTGTCAGATAAGGGCGCACAGCCCACGTGAGAATTGCTCTGTTGGCATCACATTGCGAAGGTAGGGTGTTGCAGACGCTTTTGTAATGCGGTATGCCGATGTCACTCAATGTCTATCCCAGACGGAATGGTGTCGTATAACCACTTATAACGGCTGTGTGGGAGGTGTCAGATGTGGCTTTCAGATGGTCGCTTCGTAGTTTGGACGAAAGCGCATGTTCTGTACTGAGTTTTGTTAATTTCCTGGCACCTGCAGTGGGACTCAATGATTGTGCTTTGTGCTCACTGCACTGAGTGAAATATTTCGTAATAATTATTTCTGTTCTTTCTGAAGAAACGCTACGGTCAACGTACATTTTGCAGTGATTTGTACAATGCATGTGCTTACATCGCTCTCAATATTTGAGAATGCCTTGATAATATAGAAATCGTTCTTCCGATCCTTTGTTAACACGAAGTAAATGCTGCCTTGAACATTCACTCTACGCACATGTCACTGAGCACACTGAAAATTGCAACCGAAATGGATTTTGTACACATTGTGTTTTGTAGATTACGTAGACGGGTACGGTCATTTTATATTGCTTTATTATTATAGATTAGAGAAGATGGTTTTGCACCTAACATGTGGAACGCCCTTTACAAAATCTGGAGTGCTCAGGTGCTATTTCTTTTTTCTGTTAGTCACAACGTAGTCGGTAATGATGCCACTTGTTTTATTTAAGTCTTCCTTGGTAGTCTCCTGTAGGTTATGGTTGCTTGAACGTTTCCTGCAAGTGGGACTTCGTTCTTCGTAATTGGTCATTTTGACATACCTCCCCTTGCTTTCTCACTGTTTCAGTGCTTGATTTTATGTTTCATCTGGTCTGCATTTGTTTTGGCTGTATATATGAAAATGTTGGTCCTTCATATGTTTTAAAAGGCAGCCGTAATTTCACTGGGAAAGTGCCGCGCTATTTACGGCACTCTTCAGTCCTTTATGCACGGCAGGCAACTAGCTTATTCTCTGCATATGCAACTGGCCTCGTCGGTTACTTCAGCCACTTCTTTTTGGGTCAGTATTTGGAGTCTGAGTCTGTGAAGTGGTTTTCAACTAATAAACTGACTTTTACGAAAAACTTTCGATTTTTCTGTTTATGCGAGCAAAACTTCGTCAACACAGTTCTCTCACAACGCATTGCTCGCAAACTTGGTCGCAGAAAAATGGGTCCAAAGCAAGAAACTATAAATTTGCTTAAAATGTACCCTCAGGCATTGAGTTGAACAGCTGACCAATTTGGTACGCTAACACCTTACAGTTCAGCGTGGCACACGTATCTAGGGCAAAGAAAAACACCGCAACGCGACATGAATACCGAAAAATGGCGTGTATTGTCTCCACTCGTCTTTTTTTCTACGCTCTTGTCTCGTGTGTCGCAAGGGACCTCGGGGTGTCCGAAGATTTATTTTTATGGTTTATGGTTTATGGGGTTTTAACGTCTCAAAGCGACTCAGGCTATGAAGGACGAGGTAGTGAAGGGCTGCGGAAATTTCGACCACCTGGGGTTCTTTAACGTGCACTGACATCGCACAGTATCACGCGTTTATTTGGCATCCGCCACATAAACGCGTAGTTATGACATCAAGGGCTTTTTTTTGTTGGATTTAGTTGGACATGGTTGTTTAGTTCGTCTTACCGTTCGAAGACGGCGGTGGCTCTGCACCATAAGCCGCCATGTTTTCAACGAATGGGCTTCTATGCAAACATCGCTATCATTCTACGTACCTTGGCGTCCGACTTAGGCGAAACTCCAAGCGTTCTGTGTAGTTCAGTCTAAGTCGATTCGAAAGTGATCGCATCAGGGTTTACATACTCGTGTTTAACTGCAGAAAAATTTCCAAGAAGGCTGGCACGAATGCATGAGTTCGGCTAGCCGATGGATTACTCAATCCTGCACAGTTATGGTTGTGCGGACCAACGGACCTACACGCAAGGAGAAATTCTCCGGTACATTTCTTCCAGAAGGAATGTGATAACTTTCAAATCGTGCTAGTCTGTATATGCTCGCACCATCCGCTCTTCAGCACATGGAGAGCACTGATCGCGCCGGTCTCCACACATAAAAAGCGGCGAAGAAAGACGAGCGCGGTGTCGCCAGTGAAGAAACGCTAAGGAAAGAAAAGTGGCTAATGAGGTACGCTTCCCAGGACTCCAGCGCAGTGATGACCACCTATGAGCCGTCCTAGAATGCGCTACGCCATTCCTCTCGACAATTAGATATTGTGTATTTTTTTTATCTCGCAGTTCCTGTACTGGTCGCAATAATCCCTTTGGTCGCCCAATCGGTAATGCGACAAGTGAAGGCAGTGGCGACTTTTTCCCTCCTTTCTCTTATGGGCCGACCGCATGCAAGCTCACTCGTAAGACGTCCGTACGCAACATATTACACGGAAAACATTCTTTGCAATAAAGAACTATTTCTGCCCACAATTCAGAACCTCTTCGCATAAGCACACCTGTGGAATCAATAAGATTAATTTATGGATACTTGTTCGGCGAGTCACACACTTGCTCGTTAACAGTTTTCTCAATGAAAACAGTGGGGAAGGAGCACGTCTGTGTTGTTGCATACGCCCTAGTGCAAGGTAGATAACCTGGTATAAACTGGTATCAACGTTTCTAAGCTTTTTAATACTGTTTCGCAAGCCTATTTCGACACCGTATAGGATGTACGTGTGACGAATACATCAACATATAATGTACCGTCTACGAGGTTAGCCCACCACGGTTTTTCGTGACCTGCTGTTTATTAAATTGAATGTAATGGGGCTAGCTTGAAAAAAGACTTTGTGAATACAGTGCCAGTCCTTTATTTTAGAGGGTTATGCCTTGTCATCCTTAATCCCCAAATGCAACAATAAATAGAAGTATATGTTCCTAGCGGCAGTAGTGCATTCAGGTTTTATCACCTCCGTTTGCGTTATATGTGAAAAAACAACATTCATTGAAACCCTTTCTTTAGTGGTCTTTTTGAATTCAATTGTACTCGATGCCCGAACAAAGACGCCATGGCTAAGGGTTCTTCACGAAATAAATTTCTTATCGTCCGGCTGTCACACACAGCGCTGCGACAGTGGTGGAGTTATGGGATTTACTCACCAGCGACTATGTTCGAGGAAGCAGTCGCGCTTCGAAGACACAGAGAACTATTGCCATTAAAGGTAGAGTCAATAATTTCGCTCGTTGCTTCGATTTGCTCTTCCGATGTTAATTGCCGCATTGTCCCTTTCTTATAAGTAACGTCTGAATAACCGGATCTCACAGTTTCTCAATATTATGTGTAGGAAATTCTGGCCCGCCACCGCCTGTGCGAGTTATTAGAGCACCTCATCCACCGCCTGAATTCCGGGAAGACCACGTTTCTCATTTTGTTTGGCTATGGTTGCGCCAAAAACATGGATTATGCCTCCTGAGTGACCGCTGCGCCGCTGCGCACCGCTATTCTCGCCTCTGCGCACAGATGAAATTGTTTTAACCCAACAGCGTTAAAACGATTTCAAGAGCGTTAAAAAGGCGCCTTACATCAGAAATTCCGCTTTCGGCGTCAGCGCTGTAAGCGAACAATAACGGGCATTGCTCTGGCAGGTGGCCCCCACCTTAGAGGCAGGTGAGCGACTGTGTTCACGTGGCCTTTCGGCGTTATCAGCCCTTACCAACCGGATAGTGAGCAAATTGCCCACCATGGCAGGTGGCAGTTAATGATTGGTCGCTCGGGAAGAACAACCTCGGCCCCACAAGGTCCCCCGCAGGGAGCACCTGCAATAGCACGGCAGTGGTGCATCACTTAACTGCCCCGCCATTGAGCAAAAAATGGTATGAGGACTCCCAGGCTTCTATGAAAGTAGAGAATAACCTGCACATTTGGGAATTAACCTATTACGCTGTCATGTCATACCCTTAAGGCTGGGCTTAAGTGACTCCTCCAATTTTAATAGTGAGCTGCTCACTTCAATGAATTAATTAAAACTGCAAGGCTGGTACGAATTATTTCGCCGCATTTCTGGGAAGTTTGCCACGAGAAGAGTAGTATTGTTATAATTCAATGCACATTTCATGCCCAGAAATATCCAAGCCAAATGCTAAACCTCATCATCCCGGAATTCCCTCAAATCACCATGCTGGATGATGTGCAGCGCCACCAGCTTTCCCTATAGGCAATATCCTGAAACTCTGTGCCTGGATTGATTACGTCACGGTCTCAAGGAGTCTCCAATATTTTTTTTTTCGTTTAACTTCTTCCATTTATCTTCCTTTCCTTTACCGTTCAAGTCGTTCAGGGCGTTTCCAGAAAAACAATCACCAACTGGAAACAGGCGTTTCACGACCAGTGAGTGTATCCGAAGCCCTAATGCGAAAGCGGGGTGCAGCGATCATTTTTCGATGTGCCCCTGAATAACGTGGCAGACTTAAGCTACTGTTCAGCGGAAAAAACCGTCATAGTAATTGGCTTTGTCGTGTCGAGAAATCTAGATTTGTCGAGAGGATCGTGACGTCAGACGTTCAGGTGTAGAATCAAAATAATTAGAACATAAGCTAACTTGTAGTTATGAGGCCGTAGCATGGCTTCAATGTGATTATGTAAAGTAAATTAAATTAAAGTAAATTGAAACTCCTACTGATCCGTGAGGCCCATGATGGCGTCCCATGGAGTCGTCACTTATCTCTTACAGTGAATGCTCGCATTACCCGAATCGGTTGTATATATCTCTGCCTAGTCGGTTGGTAGACGGTGACAGCGTCTTTCAATGTGTCAGCGGCTGCTGAGGGAGATTTTTTCAAAGCCATTCATGAAATGCGGCAACTGGCAAACGTACTGACGTTTCACATTTTCACTGGAATGCAAGAAACCCGAAAACAAAAAAGGCCGTCATTCAGCCATTTACACTTCAGCACTGCCTTCTGCTCATGCTCTGCACTCAAAACACTGCAAATGAATCATTTTTTTGCGTCCCCAAACTTTTATTCGAATCACTGTCTAAAATAATGGAGCAACAGTACTTGGGGCTGAATGGGTTCTGTGCATTTTCCGCTTGTCCAGTGTCCTAAAAGCAAGTTCCCGCATTATTCAGCTGGAAATTTTTTGGAAAATTTCGTCCCTGAAAATGCTATTGATAACTGTAGTCCTCATCAGAATTCAATTTTCGAAATTCAGTTTTAACTGAAAAATGTGAGTATCATTGGCGTGCACGCCTCAGCCCTTCAGTACTCAGCTGTATGAGACAAACACAGTAAGGAAGCCAAGGTCATAGAAAAAGGCGGTTAACTTGGATTAGCGCACATGGCCAGGAATTCGGGACAGCGCCCAGAGAGGTCCGCTGTGCCTAGTTATCTATCATGTGCTGTTATGCAGTCACTCGGTCATACTCTTTCTTTATTCCGTGTCCGATGATGCAAACGCTTTTTTGAATGTTTAAAGCCATACGCCACGTGGTAACAGCGAAGGAAAATAGAAGCCCTAGTCCCGAATTCCTGGCAATGGCTCTGCATTTTGAATCATTTCTTCGCTATCTTGCATGCCTCTGCAAGACCGGGAGACTTCAACTCCTTACCGTCCGCGGGCGACGCACTGTTTTTTCACTCACATCACCTTTTTAATGCCCTCACACGGGTAAAGAAGCATAAAATCCATAGTTTATAGCACGCTTCCTTCTTTGTAGTTATGCGGAATTCATTAGTATATATGAATCGTCACATTGTGACGGAAACGTATCTGTCTGTTTGTATACGTGCCGGTACATGACAGTTTCGTTTTTCAGTAGGGCGCGGGAACGTAGAGGGCGCGTCCGGCGGAAATTTTTCAGCCCCGTAAGTACACTGCGTACGAGAAAGTCCCAACTGACTTAAGCTTCCAGGGAGACCTATTGCTCGCGTTACGGGGTCTCCCAAACTGCCGGAGCAGGAGACTCTTGTAGATGCAAAGTCCATCAGCTTTTCGTCCTACACCTTATAAGGCGGATTATAGCGTATAACACAGCCTATTTTCATTAATTTTCGGTTCATTTCATTTTGCTGCTCTTGCCATAACTTCGTCGTTTTGCTTCGGTGAATAAATAAAATAAGTAAAGTGAGAACATCTCCCATTAAACAATTTTTTCATGCTCAAGTAACGCAGTAACCACGACAAAAGGAAGACGGGAGACGACACGAGCGCTGACTAACAACTGGTTATTTTATTCTGGGAAAAGTATATAAAGACGCAGGACACAGCAAACAACCCCCCAAAAAAACAGAACAAAGGTTAAAACTTAGAAACCATACTGCGCATGCACATCACAGTCGAGTCCTGACGTCTTTTTTAACGAAATTCGAAGAGTATCTTCCATAGTAGATGGCACTCCCCTATCTCCTGGACCAGCTCCCTACAAATGCAAACAGCGTGATTACACAGGACACTTGTCTTATCTACTGGGGGTAACAATCGTTGCACTTGCTGCAATTCAAAGCCAAGCTGCACGACACCGCTACTTTTTTCACCCATCTGTGATGTTAGCAAGAAGGCCAAGCGCAGACTGCGGAGACAAACTGAGTCGACGTCAACGACGTCCTCAAGTACGGATACGGTCACCACAGCGCGAGGTGCCGAGGCCCATACAGCCTTTTTCGTGCCATTGGAGCCGACAGAAAACTTGAATCTCCTGAACATTCAAGCCATCTCCGTATTCCTTGAAAGCCTTGTACCAGGAGGGATTAAAGACGTTAGAGTTAACCCGCACAAGAACATCATTGCCATTGATGTCATGAAGCGAAGCGAGCTGGATAGTTTGGCCGCCATCACCAAACTGGAAAATATCAGTGTGCGCCCACTTATTATACAAGACAGCGGAACCACGGCTGGCGTAATTTACAACGTCGACATCGCTATCCCTGACGCCGACTTGCCCATATTAATCAAGCCGGCAACCAACAGCATTTCTATAATGCAAGTTAAGCGCCTTGGAAGGTCTACATGCATCAAGCTGACTTTCAAGGGTGACTGCATTCCATCCTACGTGAAGGTGGGGCACTTTCGTCACCCGGTTCGTGCATTCGTACCTAAGCCGCTACAGTGCCGGAAATGTATGAAGATTGGTCATGTGAGCGGGGTCTGTCACAACTCCATTGTGTGCCCAAAATGCTCTGAGCCACACAGCGGCGACAGTTGCCGCGCGCCTGCCTTGAAGTGCGCCAATTGTCGTGGCCCTCACGCCTCTTCCTCGAAGGACTGCCCTCGCCTAAAGACCGAGAGGGCGGTACTGAAGCAAATGGTGCGTGATCATTCCACCCACAGAGAAGCCGCTGCAAAGGTGCGACGACGTCGTTCGCGCCGCCGCCGAAGGTCGTTGAAGGCAACAAATAAATTCGAAGAGAAGACCCCAAACGGCAGCGCAGCTTGTCCGCCTCCACCGACAACAAATCAGGAAAGCCTGGCGACTCGTGAAACACGCCCTGCTGCCTCTGACACAACGCGGCCACCACTACAAAAGCCTACAGCACACACTTCGTCCGGTACGTTGCCGCACCCCATGCCTGCAACACCAACTACTGATCCGGGCAAAAGGCACGATTCCGACCACGGCCAAGATATATAAGTGATTGCAATGCTAACGTCACTGATGAATGTTATGCGTGCTCTGCTGTCCGGCTTGCGCACGCCAGCAGCACACAATGCACTGCAAGTACTGGACGCGCTACAGCCAGTTCTTGCAGCTCTACATTAGAAGGCACCATGGCTCCCCCGGAACAATCTTTTACGAAGAAAGTCAAGCAAGCTTTTATTTTTCAGTGGAATGCCCGCGGGCTCCAGTCCCGGATTTCAGATATTCGACATTATGTTTATGAAAACCGTTTCCCCATTCTTGTTATCTGTGAACCGAATCTACCCAACATTTTGCGATTATCCGGTTATGAAGCTTTTACTTCCCCCACGCGCAACAGAACCAGCAAAGTCATCGTCTACATTCGACGTGAACTTACATATGTGCTTCATTTGGTTCCCCCACACAGTGACAACCAGTATGTTTGCCTCACAGTGAAGAGCCGTGACCTCACGTTTACGCTTTTGGCTGTGTACATGGCGCCGTCAAGCCGCTTTGACGAAAAAAGATTGAGTAATTTGATGCAAGCCACCTCCGGTCCATGGGTGATTATAGGTGACTTCAATGCTCACCACACCATGTGGGGAGGCGTTAGGATGAACCTTAGTGGAAGGAAACTCGTCTCCTTCGCCTCTGACCACGGCCTCCAGTGCCTAAATGACGGAATCCCGACGTATATTCGAGGGGTGACCTATAGCAGCTGCCTAGATTTGACTTTCGTTTCGCGATGCCTAACCAACAACGTCCAATGGTTTTCGGATGTAGAAACCCATGGCAGTGACCACATCCCAACCTACCTGATTTTTACCGGCCATTGCACGTCCCGTTCTGCCACACGTATGCAGCGCATTGATTGGACAGTTTTTAAAGCGCGTATGGAGGATGCATGCATGGAAGGATTCTCGACAGGTCTTGAACAAAAAATTAAGGAGGTCATGGAGAGCGCAACGTGTTGCTACAACCCCGTCGCCAAGTACACCGACTTTGATATTGAATTACAACGACTGCGGGCACTACGGCGCAGGGCAGAGCGCAGATACCGACGCACAAAGTCGCGCTTGGACCTCAGAGATGCAAGACGCCTGCAGAAGAAAATCCAGCGCAGAATTCAAGCCCTGCAGACACAACGTTGGAGAACATTTTGCGAGACACTTGACCCACGAAAGCCTTTGTCACGCGTTTGTAATGTGATCCGTGGCCTTCGCACGTCCCCTCAACAGCGCCACCCGTTTAAATCCCTCGCGCTCCACCAAAAACGCAGCGAGGTCGCGGTAGCCGAAGAATTTTGCGCAAGGATAACAGGCCAACCGAACCCATCCACAACGCTGCACTGCAGTGATGTTCCATCCTCGCGGGATTCACGAATGGATAACCTGTTCTCCATGGAGGAACTTGACCCTGCGCTGGCTTGTTGCAGAAGGTCGTCATCGCCGGGGCCCAATGGTGTGACATACTCCGCGCTCGCCAACCTTGGCCAAGAGGCTCGACGGGTTCTTCTGGACACATACAAGTCATGGTGCGAGGGCATAGTTCCTAATGCATGGAAGACCAGTCGTCTCGTACCACTCCTTAAACCGGGAAAATCACCACTCGACATTTCAGCATACCGACCAATTGCACTCTCCAGCAGTGTCGGGAAAGTCATGGAAAGAATGTTGTTAACACGCGTGGAATGGTACCTGGAGCGATACCAAATTTACCCTGCATTTATGTCTGGGTTTCGACGTGGCCGCTCTTCCAATGACAATGTGGTTGACCTTGTATCGTCCGTCCAGCACCAAAAAAACTTGAAAAGATTGACTGCGGCACTATTCTTGGACATCAAGGGCGCCTACGACAACGTAACGCATCAGGCCATTTTGCATGCATTAGAAGCTGCTGAGATCGGAGGCCGCATGTTCAGCTGGATACGCAGCTATTTGTCAGGGAGGTCGTGTTTTGTCCAGACTGAAGACGGGCCAACCTCTTCGCATCTGAATTCGCGCGGAGTCCCGCAGGGTGGAGTGCTGAGCCCAACTCTTTTCAACATAGCTCTCATCGGCCTGGTTGACTCATTGCCACAATCAGTCCAGATCTCAATATACGCCGATGATATCTGTATTTGGGCATCAAGCGTGACCCGTCCCCAAGTTCGTGCGAGACTACAAAAGGCGGCAACGATACTGACGTTATACCTTCGTCAGCAGGGCCTAAATATTTCAACCGAGAAATGTTCCCTCGTTTCGTTCACGAGAAAAAAAATGACATGTTACCGCATATATATTAATGGCAACGCCATTCCCTATGAAAAAAACCATCGCTTCCTTGGCGTTGTTATCGATAGGAACCTCTCGTGGAGTCCCCATCTTTACGACATGCGAAAGAAACTGACAGCGATTGTTCATATTCTCTCCTTCCTCGGGGGAAAGTCCTGGGGTGCATCTGTACGCTCGATGCTTCAACTGTACCGTTCGCTGTTCCTGGGATACATGCGGTATAGCTTTCCCATTTTAAACAATATCAGAAAGACAAACCTTCAGACACTTCAAAGTGTTCAAGCGCAAGCTCTACGAATCTGCATTGGGCTACCTAAATGTGCCTCAATGGCAGCCACTATTCTGGTCGCTGGGGAGCATCCTGTTACTTCATCCATTGCTGTTGAAACCATGAGAACACACATTCGGCACCTCACGCGAGTTCCGAGTCATCATCTTGCAGCTCTTCCCGTACTCAGACCACATACTGCATTTGCAAATGTAATTCAAGCTCACCGTGCCTATCTTCCTTCGCAGTTCGCCCACCCATCAAGATCATGCTCACCCATATGGAGTCTCCATGAACCCCGGGTGCACCTATCTATTCCTGGAATTAATAAGAAATCTGATTTATCATTGCCTGCTCTCAAGCAACTGACACTGCATCATTTGCATTTTAACGATAAACACCGCATACATGTCTACAGAGATGGCTCAGTGACTTCAACAAGCTCTGCTGGGTCTGTGGTGATACCGGCCAGGTCTATTTTAATGAAGGTGAGGACTACCTATCTCACCTCTTTAACTGGTACAGAACTAGCTGCCCTACGGGCTGCAGTTCAGTTCATTAGTCAGGAATCTGCACATGACTGGACAGTTTTCACCGACTCTAAAGCAGCCCTTCAAGGCCTGCAAACTGCACTACGCCGTGGGTCACACGAACAACTCGTTGCCGAAATCCGCAAGCTGTACCATGACGCCACATTGAAAGGACATGACATAATTTTCCAGTGGCTGCCGGGCCACTGCGGCATTCATGGCAATCACCAGGCTCACAAAGCTGCCCGTTCTGCCCACAATGACGGAATCCCCGTTAATATCCCCGTAACGAGAGCTGACGCAGCGTGTGGGCTTCGTTCCTTGAGGCTGGAGCTCACACTTTCAGCGTGGAACTCTGGAGAGTTGTGCAACCGTCGCCTCAGGACATTGGACCCTGGACTGCGCCTCCGTATTCCGTGTAATGTAGCGCGTCGTGAAGCAACACTACTGTGTCGTCTATGGCTCGGTGTTGCCTTCACGAATAAGTATGCTTTCCGGATCGCGATGGCCGACAGCCCTTCTTGTGTGAACTGCGCCTGTGATGAGACAATCACCCATATATTCTAAGAGTGCCCTACCTTTGTAGCCGAAAGACATAAGCTGCGATCTGCTCTGGACCGCCTGGACCCTCGCCCTTTCACAGAGGCCAAGATCCTCGGTCCGTGGCCACAACAGTCAACTGCCATCAAGGCTTACAAGGCACTCTTTCGCTTTTTGACAGCGACTGCCTTGATTGACAGACTGTGATTATTTCCCTTTACTTCTCTCTTTCCTGTTTAATTCCCCTCATTCCCTTCCCCTGTGCAGGGTAGCCAACCGGAATCCTTTCTGGTTAACATCCCTGCCTTTCCCTCTCTCTTTCTCTCTCTCTCTCTCTCTGTGATGTTCGAACAATTGCCCATTGCTTCCCCAATTAGAAAGACAAGTCTCCTGTTTAATCACCCTGATCGAATTTGCAGCGAGATGGTGGAGGCCTTTATGATCAGGAAGGAAGCAGATGAGTGTGTTGCTTCACCATACATCAATTTCGTAGATCAGCAGCCAGGCTTTCTTCGCAAATGTGTGAGGTGCCGTCTACTATGGAATACAGTCTTCGAATTTCGTTGAAAAAGATGTCATGACTCAACTATGATGTGCATGCACAGTATTGTTTTTTAGTTTTAATCTTTGCTCTTCTGTTTTTTTAGATTGCTCACTGTGTCCTCCGCCTTTATATACTTTTCCGAGAATGTAATAACCAGTTGTTAGTCAGCGTCTGTGTCGTCTCCGGACTTCCTTTTGTCCTGTTTACTGCGCTACTTAAGCATGAACCCTTACCAACTAGCCCAGTTTTATGTTCTCGTAAACAAATCTTTGCATATTTTATTTTGTATAGTGAGGTGCCCGAAAAAAGAAAACGCATAGCAAAGTTGACTGAAACCCATCTGCGTTAAATTTTTTTTGTCCTGAACCCGTTCGAACCCGTTTCAACCGGTTCAAGACGGACTCAACCGGTTAGAACCGGAAAGGAATGGCCCTCTGGAGCCAAACCCTGAACTGAACCCGAAAGCCGTGAACCCGAACAAGAACCGAACCCGAAAAAATGCCGGTTCGACACCCTGGCTGAGACCACCTTGCCGGAAAACTTCACGGAAGGGCGAGCACACTATTAAGTACACTCTCACACTCACACAGAATAACATCATCTGATCACGAAGGCCTATCCGGAAACGAGGTAGCGAATGACCTAGCCCGAACTCCCACAAACCGGGCGGATCCTCACCCCGATCCCAACGCCTTTCTAGGACCACATGGTGACAGGCTAGAACATGTTAAGCTAGAAAGAGGACATTTCTCACAGCAACACAAATAACTGTCCTCCCCTGATGCGATTGACAGGAAAAGAATACAAACACATATATCCAAGACTTCACAATTTACACAAGATCACACCCACGAAATACTCAAGTTACTGTCCTTGGTGCGGAGCAAGCCCCACGCTCTGCCATACATCTTTGGAATGCCAGGAAAAACCGGACAAAACGGTAATAGTGCCATACCTGACCCACGAGTACTGGGAGGAGGCCCTGACCAGCGAGAACCTCTACCAGCAAATCCGGATCATCCAGCTAGTCCGCGAGTCAGATGCCGCCAGCGGAGCCCTGGATTTTAGGGGCGCCGACCACTCGGCTCCTGCGAGTTAGTCTACTCTAATTAAAAAAATTCTCTCTCTCTCTCTCTATCGTCTTCCTCCCTTTAATAGCCTCCAGTCACACGCAAAATACTAGGTTGCGCTTCTCCGGCGTGAAATCGGGCCTAATGCCAAAATGTTTCATTTGCATGCTGCGAAGTATCCCTCGCCAAAAAACAAATAAACAGATAGGTGATATCCGCTAACTTAGGGGCACTACTTCGTCGATCACCGTAGCCCACCGTCGGCAAATTGGTTGGTTGGCCTCAAGTAAAATGGAAAGATTAGCAGTTTTAGAGGAAAAGGAGTAGTAATAGGCTACAGGCTGACAGAATGGACGACGCAACGACAGGGGTCCTGTTAGCTGGGAGATCGAAGATGGAACGACGGCTTTATGTGCAAATTCGAATGCAACACATGGAATGCTTCAATTTTCTATTGACTGAAAGAGAGAGAAAAAATAAACCAAAATTTTAAAATGAACTGTTTGATAATCAGAAAAATGAAAACAAATAGAGAAATGAATAAATTAAATAATATTAGCAGGGGAGTCGCTGTGTTTCTGGAGGAAACTTTTGAACAGCACAGCGCGCACTCCTGTTGCTTTGTCCAAGCGAAGTAGCGCCAAAGGAAAGAACAACCTCAGTGGACACAGGCACACCCAGCTGGTGAAACGGCAAATGTCGCTTGAAGAAGAAAACAAATCGAAAAAACCAAGCACTCATGCCCAAAACTAAACAGTTGGTTCCGCCACATCTTCAGTTGTTTACGTTGGCATAATTTAGAGCTGCTCGCAGTCGCCAGGTTGTTTTCCATGAGGCCATTAGAATGCGTTATGGGAAAAATGCGTCAGCAAATTGACGAAACATGGCAAGGATAGGCAAGTTTTACGACGTAGACGACGGAAACGAGTAAATACAGAACTCGATTAGTGATTTTGTCTCTGACACAGCCCACCTTGTCGCGCAGAAAAATTGTTCGTAATACTATCGATCAGTAATGTACCATTCTATATCGACCTGCTTTTCTCCTAGTGTCCCTTTAAGAATATGAGCAGCTTCTGAGAGAGCTACATACAAGTCTGGCTGCGCAGGGGATGGCAGTGTGTCAAGAGTGTGCGTTGGAACCTTTACTGCACAGTTGGCAAAGATGCAGCTGTTCTTGTTTTTAGCACCTTTTCTTTTAAGGGCAGCACGAATGTGCAAGGTACCGATGGATCCCGAAGACATCCGCATCATTCAAAACTAGGAATCCTCGTGATCTCTTTCAGTGACAAAACGAATAAAAGTTCTCAACAGTCGAAAAGTACATTGCAAAGGCTACAGTGGAGTACTTGAATATAAAAAAATGCCTCAGCTATCAATCTGAAAGAATACATGAGAATGTGAGTATTTCTTTTACGTTTTGCAGAGTGCACTAACATTCCAACTACAAACCATTCGTGCCGGTCATCATCAGCACATTCATAATCATGGGCATCCGTTTACTTCTGGCATGGGTGCTGACTTGTCGCGCTTGTGTCAAAACAGATAAACAAGCAATAAATGTTTGCCACAAATGTCATGCTCGGGCCTGGCGTTCCAATCAATATGCTGCAGTTGTGACCACCTTGTTCTTCCATGTGTTGCAAGGTAGCTGTCAGAGACAAGGATAAGGTTGTAATGGCACTTCGCACATTGGTTAAATGAATACTGTCCGGAGTAAAAGTGTTCTAGATTAAGGTAGTACAACCGTTCTACCCCTATTTTTTGTCATTCATATGCATCCTTTTGGTAAGGCGATGAAGTTTCTGCCTATGGTCGAATGTCATGCGCTAACAACGGGAATGCACATTTCTGATTCTGACCGGGGTCAAAATTAGAGGACTGCAGTGGATACACAGATGTTCAGCTTCCTGTACCAAAGTACCATTCCCAAGAATGTTCACGGAATGAGTATTTACAACGTTGGCTGCAGTAAATGGTCTCACGATGCAAAAGCTGCAAGCTTCTGTACTTTTTGAAACTTTTTTACTACACAATTTATGGCGCAAACACTCATCTTCAAAATTTTTCTCTCGCTTTAAAAAAAATTTCGTCGATTTGCGCCTGTCCCGTCTGGATTTCTCTGTGTTGTCTGTTTCGGCGCTAAAACCCTTTTCTGAAAACATGCACCAACTAGTCCCCCAACAAGTATAACTCGTCGATTGAAACTTTGGGATCGAAGGGCAATAAACCGTTCTACTAAAGCCGCCGTCGTTTACTTTGTTACTTTGAGCACATTTGGGTAAATTATGTGTTCATTGTTCAAAAAGCACTTTTCTGAAAGTTCAGTATTTTATTTTACTTCGACATATTAAGTTTCACAAGCTGTATTATTTTTATATTTAGTGTACATATAGAGAAGCAAGCGGACTATTTCTTATTTTCCGAGATTTCTTTAATGTCAAAAGAGTATAAATTGAAGTTTTATTTCAACTGCGAAAAAATACCTAAAGCACCCAAAAATACATGTTATGGATCATATTGAAAGCCAGAATTGTGCAAAAGTCATCAAAAGATTTTTGACGTGTTATCTAAGATTGCGATTTTTTTATCTATTATTGAGCGGTGCCTATTTTGACGCCTTTTGGAAGGTTTGTTCTCAGCTCACCTCAGACTGGCAAAAGTATTTCAGGCTTAGATTACGCATGACCTTTTCGAACAAATCGGAGATGGTTGAGGACAACGGTCGACACGGTATCCATGCTGGATCAAAACCGTTCATATCCCACCAGGCGTACCGTGAATATCTTCGTTGAGAGCTCCATCCCTCACTCCTGGTTGAACGCAAATGAAAAATAACTTCATATTTCTCAAGGCAAAAAAAAAACTGCTACAATTTATAAAAGGAGAACGCAACCCGGTAAACAACGCCGTCTCTCATAGACTGAAAAAAAAAAGGCCTTCCACAAGAAACGGGCTCACTGCATTCCTTCCATATCGTGCATCCCGTTGCGAAAATGGAAATCATTTTATGCCTGTTTGTTACGCCATTGAGCAAGCAGTCTGTCGCAAAAGACACTCTCTCGACAAAGGAGCCACTCATCTTCCAGCAGCTCTCTCCACCTAACCCGGTCACAATGAAGTAAACAAAATTAAAATGAGTTAACTCCCTCTGCCTGCCCTTGCAGCGACATAACACTCTCTGCCAGTCGACGTCATATAAAAGCGACGCCGCAATGTCTAAAGCGCCAACAAACAACGCTCTGCACTGCTTCGCCGCTTGGATAATACAGTGTCCTTCTATCAACTGCGACGCGCATTCCGCAGTTTAAAACAAATTGAAATGTTCCCTGAGGTGAGGCCTTAGACTTGTACCTATTACTTCCAAGTGTATTAGCTAGACATTCGTAAGATGAGCAATAAACGTAAGATGAGCTAAACGTTCTGTAAAGAGGCTATTTTTATATTCCTGCAGATAACATTGCTCATCACCTGCCTTGTGGCCAGTACGTGCGCTCTACATGACCACCAAGGCGCAGCTCCGTACCAGAACCCCGGATACGGTGGCTACTTCCCATCAGCAGCCGCCGCCCCTTACAGAGGCTACGCCGACTATGCCACGGTACGTGGCTCCAGTTCGACCTCTCTGTTGATTACTGTCAGCTATTATAGATTGCCGCATATAGTGGCACAAAATGCTTTTTTTCCTGAGATTATTAGATTAAGTTAAGGACAATGCACTGAGCTATGGAAAGGGAAATGCTAGGTGCAGCATTAAGAGATCGGAAGCGGGCGGAGTGGGTGAGAGAACAAACGCCGGTTAATAACATCCTAGTCGAAATCAAGAGCAAGAGGTATGCTTGGGCAGAGCATGTAAAGCGAAGGCAAGATAAACGCTGGTCCTTAAGGGTAACAGAGTGGATTCCAAGATAAGGCAAGTGTAGCAGGGGGCGGCAGAAAGTTAGGTGGGCGGATGAGATTAAGAAATTTGCGGGAATACGGTGGCTGCAACTGGCGAAGGACAGGGTTAATTGGATGAGAGAGGCCTTTGCCATGCAGTGGGCGTAGTCAGGCTGAAGATGATGATAATGATGATAATGAATTGCAAGAGCATATCGAAATCTATATCATGAATAATCTCATGGCCCATCTTTCAGAGAGAGGGGGACCAAGCAACGGGAGGTCCTAGCTGTCGCAGCCTATGTCAACTTTTCTAATGCGTTATCAACCCGTAACAAGTGTCGCGTCTCTAACTTTTCTGACTGTCTCTCGTGTCATAGCGAAATATCCAATCGAGGTCCAGCAACAATCCCGTAGGGCACATCCTCCAATAGTCCGAGCGCCTTAACGTAGTCGCCAGACCCACGTTGTGCACCTTCAGCTACTCGCCGCTACAACCAACGTTGCCTACGCGCTTTGTTCATCGCTAGCGCTGAAAGCAAGCTGCAAAAGAGAGTCTTCAAGCCTGATTGATTCAAGTGCTTTAAAGTAAACCGCGCGAAATAGTCAGCATAGCACATTGCATTCTTAGAATGGAGCCCGGTTTATGTCAACTAATGCACTTATACTCACGCAGCCGCCTCAGCCATACAGCTTCGGCTACGACAATGCGGACGAGTACGGCAACCGCCAGTTCCACAGCGAGCAGGGCGATGCCAACAATGCCAAGACCGGCTCTTACGGCTACCGTGACGCAAACGGCCTCTACCGCCGGGTCAACTACATTGCCGACGCAAACGGATTCCGTGCCACGGTGGACACCAACGAGCCAGGCACCGCTCCCGGTGCCAGCGCCGACGTGGTCTTCAACGCTGCACCGGTTGTCCCGCCGACCCCTGGCGGAGCCGCAGGTGCAACGGCCGGTGTCGCCCCGTTTGCCTACGGAGCTAGGGGTGGAGCGCCGAACTACACCAGCGGTTACAATGGGTACGGCCGATACGGATACGACCCATACGGTCGCAACGCTGGCGCCTATGGATATGGTGGCTACGGTGGCTACGGTCCCTACGGCTCTTCTTCCGGTGGGCCAGCCCTGGGTGGATATGCCTACGCAGGAAACGCCCCATACGACCAAGGTGCCGCCGCCTATGCCGCTGGCCGCTATGCGCCGGGTGGCCACGGAGCTGCCGCTGGATGGGCTGCCGGTCACTACGGCTACCGCCGCCGATAGTAAATGCTGCCGTAGAATTTTAGCAATACCTTGCAGATAGGAGCGGATGAGTGGCGCTGAGTAAAAGGTTGATACCTTTAATTGCATTTTTGATTTTCGTGAAATCACTCTACAACGTCCCCTAAATTTCCCAGACTCTTTCACGTTTTCTCCAATGTGACCAGCTCGTATGAACTCACTTGAAGAAGCCGTGTACTCGAAAAAGGATCTACCAATAAAGGAAAACTTTACAAGCCGCATGCTGGGCCAAAGGCAATCGAAAGCCTGCCCGTCACTGTATTAAAAGAAAAATAAAGTATTATTATTGTTTTTCAATTCTCCTGACAAGCTCTGAATCATTGCCATTGCAGTCTGGGTAAAAGAAAAGGTGAGGCGATAAGGTACGGCTCTACGGCCCGGAAAAGGTTGATCTCTGCTACTGATTAGCGATGCTCTGATAAGCCAGGCGCTAAGATAACTGTGTAACTGTAGCAAAACCAGGTATTTTTCCTTTAATGAAGCACAGCGAAGCCATCAAAAAATGCAGGATTACTCAGCGCAAGAAAAGACACTACGTTTTCGCTTTTTACACGATCATATTCAACCTCTTTTTCAAAACCATATTCTATAAAACTACGGTGACTGCAGTGATTTCGCAAAGACCGATCTCGAATTCATGCTTTCTCTAGACGCCCACTGCATTCTATGAAAAGTATATGGAACACTGACTGCTACATGGCCGCTGTGGAGGCGTTGGCTGTACAGTTACGTGACGGAGCGACGTGTATCTCGGCATCTTGTTATTTCTTTGCGTGCGGCCGTTCTCCTTTGATTAGGGTTAATTTCAAGTGCTTGGGCACTTTGCGTCCTCCTGCTATGGTCTCGACGGCTACCTGTGCGCGCTTTTCTTTTGCCATACCAGCCCCAATTCCACTTGTACTGTTTTGAACGAGCTGCCTTCGGAAAACCGATGTTGTTAGATAAGAGCGCACAGCCCATGAAGAACTGGCGCTTTTTTGGAAAGTGTCCACGTGAGAATTGCTCTGTTGGCATCACATTGCGAAGGTAGGGTGTTGCAGTCACTTTTGTACAGCGGTATGCCGTTGCCACTCAATGCCAATACCAGCCAGAACGGTGTCTTATGGCCTCTGTGTGGAAGGTGTCAGATGTGGCTTTCGGGTGGTCGCTTCGTAGTTTGCACGAAAGCTCATGTCCTGCATTAAATTTTGTTAATTTCCTGGCACCTGCAGTGGAACTGAATGATTGCGCTTTGTACTAACTGTGCTGAGTGAAGTATTGCATGATAATTATTTGTGTTCTTGTTGAAGAAACAACGTGAATTTAGCAGTTATTTGAAAAATACATATCCTCTATATCGCTCTCAATATGTGAGAACGCCTTGATAATATAGAAATTGTTCTTCCCATCCTTTGTAAACGTTAAGTGAATGCAGCCTTGAACATTCACTCTCCACAAATTTTACTGAGCACTGAAAATTGCAACTGAAATGGATTTTGTACGCATTGCGTTTTGGTTGGTTACGTAGGTGGGTACTGCCCTTTTATATTGCTTTAATATCATAGGTTAGAGAAGACAGTGTTGCACGTTACATGGCATGGCCCTTTACAAAATCTGGAGTGCTCAGGTGCTATTTCGTTTTTCTGTTAGTCACAGAGTAGTCGGCAATGATGTTACTTGTTTTATTGAAATCTTCCTTGGTAGTCTCCTGCAGGATGCGGTTGCTTGAACGTTTCCTGCAGCTGCAAGGTCATTCTTCGTGTTTGGTAATTTTGCCATACCTCCGCTTGCTTTCTGACTGTTTCAGAGCTTGATTTTATGTTTCACCTGGTCTGCATTGTTTTGAATGTAGACATGAAAATGATTGTCCTCTATATGTTTTAAAGGCAGCCGTAATTTCATTGGGAAAGGGCAGCACTATTTACAGCACTCTTCAGTCATTTGTGCACAGCAGGCAACTAGCTTGTTCTCGACATGCAACTGGTCTCGTCGGTTAATTCAGTCACTTCTTATTGGGTCAGTATTCAGAGTCTAAGTCTGTGTAGTATTTTCAACAAATAAGGAGGCTTTTTACAAAAAAGTTGCAATTTTTTATCTTTATGTGAGCAAAACTCCACCAACACAGTTCTGTCACAACACATTGCTCGCAAACTTGGCCGCAGAAAAATCGGTCCAAAGCAAGAAACTATAAATATACTTAAAATGTGCCCCTCGGGCATTGAGATGGACAGATGGCCCTTTTGGTACGCTAACACCTTACAGTCAAGCGTGACACACGTGGCGAGGCCAAAGAAAAACGGCGCAACGCGAAATACCGAAAAATCGTGTTTATGGTCTCCACTCGTCTGTTTTTCTTCGCCCTTGTCTCGTGTGTCCCAAGTGACCTCGAGGTGTTCGAAGATTTATTTGTATGGTTTATTGTCTATGAGAGTTTAATGTCCCAGAGCAACCCAGGCTATAAGGGATGCCGTTGTGAAGGGCTCCAGAAATTTCGACCCCCTCGAGTTCCTTAACGTGCACTGACATCGCACAGTATCACGCGTTTATTTGGCATTCACCAAATAAACGCGTGGTTATGACGTCGGGGGCTTTTTTTGTTGCTTTCAGTTATGACATGGTTGTTTAATTCGTCTCGCCCTTCGAAGACAGCGGTGGCTCTGCACCATAATGTTATCAACGAATGGGCTTCTATGCAAACCCCGCTATCTTTCTACGTAACTTGGCGTCCGGCTTAGGCCAAAGTCCAAGCGTTCTGCGTAGTACAGTCTCAGCCGATTCGAAAGTGATCACATCAGGGTTTGCGAACTGTTCTAACACAAAAAATTCGCAAGTAGGCTGGCACGAATGCATGAGCTCGGCTAGTCGATGGACCGTCATGCAAGGAGCAATTCTTTGGTACATTTCTGCCGGAACGAATGTAATAAGTTTCAAATCGCGCTAGTCTGTACATGCTCGCACCATCCGCACTACAGCACGTGGCGAGCACTGATCGCACCGGTCTCCACGCATAAAAGGCGGCGAAGAAAGACGAGCGGCTCTCGCCAGTGAAGAAAAGCTAAGGAAAGAGAAGTGGCTAATGAGGTACGCCTCCCAGGACTCGTGCGCAGCCTTCACCGCCTATGAGCCGTTCTAGAATGCGCTACGCCATTCCTCTCGACAATTAGATATTGTGCGATTTTTTTTATCTCGTAGTCGCTTTACTGAGTCGTCGTTATCCCTTCGGTCACCCAATCGGTAATGCGACAAGACAAGGCAGTGGCGACTTTTACCCTCCTTTCTCTTATGGGGCGAGCGCATGCAAGCTAACTCATAAGACATGCGTACGCAACATAGTGCACGGAAAACATTCGTTGTAATAAAGGAACATTTCTGCCGATAATTCAGAACGTATTAGCATAAGCACTCCTGTTGAATCAATAAGGTTAATTTAGGGAGATTTGTTCGGCGAGTCACACACTTGCTCGTTACCAGCTTTCTCAATGAAAACAGCGGGGTCGGAGAACGCCTCTGTTGTCGCGTACGCCCCAGTGCATGGTAGATAGCCTGGTATCAACTGGTATCAACGTTTCAACGCCTTTAGATATTTTTCACAAGCATATTTTGACATCGTATTGGTTGTACGTGTGACGAATACATCCATATAGAAGGTACCGTCTATGAGGTTAGCTCCGCAGCGGTTTTTAGTGACCTGCTGTTTATTAAATTTCATGTCATGGGGCTAGTTAGAAAAAAAGCTCCATGAATATAATGTCAGTGCCTTATTTTACAGGCTGATGCTTTGACATCCTTAACACACAAATGCAACAATAAACAGAAGTATATGTTTCTGGCGGTGGAAGTGCATTCATGTTTTATCACGTCCGTTTGTGTTAGATATAAAAAAAAACCAACAGTCATTAAAACCATTTCTTTAGCGATTATTCTGAATTTAATTGTACTCGCTCCCCGAACAAAGAAGTCATGTCTAAGGGTCCTTCACGACCGGCTGTCAGTCTCCAGCGCTGTATATACACAGCGCTGCGACAATGGTGGAGTTATATGATTTACCCACCAGCGACTATGTTCGAGGAAGCAGTCGCGCTTCGAAGTCACAGACAGAGAACTGTTGCCGTTAAAGGTAGAGTCAGTAATTCCGCTCGTTGCTTCGAATTGCTCTTCAGATGTTCAATACCGCATTTTTCCTTTCTTATAAGTAACGTTTGAATAACCGGGTCTCACAGTTTCTTAATATTATGTGTAGGAAATTCTGTCGCCCCCGCCTGTGCGAGTTCTTAAAGCACTTCATCCACCGCCGGAATTCCGGGAAGACCATGTTTCTCATTTGGTTTGGCTATGGTTGCGCCAAAAACATGGATTATGCCTCCTGAGTGACCGCTGCGCCGCTGCGCACCGCTATTCTCTCCTCTGCGCACAGATGAAATTGTTTTAACGCAACAGCGTTAAAACAATTTCATTAGCGTTAAAAAGGCGCCTTATTTCAGAAATTCCTCTGTCAGCGTCAGGGTTGTAAGCAAAAGACCACAGGCATTACTCTGGCAGGTGGTGCCCTGTGAGCAACCTTAGAGGCAGACGGGCCACTTGGTTCACGTGGCCTTTCGGCGTCATCAGCACCTACCAACCGGATAGTGAGCAAATTGCCCACCCTGGCAAGTGGCAGTTAATGATTGGTCGCTCGGGCAGAACAACCTGGCCCGCACAAAGTCCCCCGCAGGGAGCACCTGCAATAGCAAGGCAGTGGTGCATCACTTAACGGCCCTGCCATTGAGCAAGGATTGGTATGAGGACTCCCAGGAATCTATGAAAGTAGAGAATGACCTACACATTTGAGAATTAACCGATTACGCTGTCACGTCATACGCTTAATGCGGAGCTTAAGTGTCTCCTCCAATTTTTTATAGTGCGCTGCTTACTTCAATGAATTTTGTAAAACTGCAATGCTGGTACGAATTATTTCGCCGCATTTCTGCGAAGTTTGCCACGAGAAGAGTAGTATTGTTATAATTCAATGCACACTTCGTGCCCATAAATATCCAAGCCAAACACGAAACCCCACCTTCCCGGAATTCCCTGGAATCATCATGCTAGATGACGTGCAGCGCCACCAGCTTTCCCTATAGGCAATATTGTGAAACTCTGTGCCTGGTCTGACTACGTCATGTTCTCAAGGAGTCTCCAATATTTTTTCCACATTTTACTTCTTCCATTTATCTTCCTTTCCTTTATCGTTTAAGTCGTGCAAAGCGTTTCCAGAAAAACAATCGCCAACTGGAAACAGGCGCATCATGATCAATGAGCTGGCCGGAAGCACTAATGCGAAAGAGCATTGTTAGTAACAACGATCATTTTTCGACGTGCCCCTAGAATAACGTGGCAGTTTTAAGCTACTGTTAAGCGGAGAAACCATCGTGGTAATTGGCTTTGGCGTGTCGAGAAAATCCCGATTTCTCGAGAACATCGTGACGTCAGACGTTCAGCTGCGGAATCAAAATGATTAAAACATGAGCTAACTTGTAGTTATGAGGCCGTAACACTTATAACATGTAAAGTAAATTAAATATAGTGCAATTTTAAACTCCTACTGGTCCGTGAGGCGCATGATGGCGTCTCATGGAGTCGTGACTTACCTCCCACAATGAATGCGCGTATCACCCGAATCCTTTGTATATGTCTGTACCTAGTCGGTTTATAGCCGCTGACAGCGTCCTTCAATATATCGGAGGCTGCCGAGGGAGCTTTTTTCAAAGCCATTCATGAAATGCGGCAAATGGAAAGAGCACTGACTGTTCACATTACCACAGGAATGCAAGAAACTCCAAAACAAAAAAGGGCCCTCACTAATCCATTAGCACTATAGCACTACCTTCATCTAGTGTTGCACACTCAAAACACTGCAAATGAACCATTTTGCTGGGCAGCCAAACTTTTCTTCGGATCACGGTCTATTTTAACGCAGCAACAACACATGGGCCACAATGGGTTGTGTGCATTTTCCGCCTGTCCGCTGCCCTGAGAGCAATCTTCCACATTACTGCGGTGAAAATCCTTTGGGAAATTTCGTCCCTAGAAACGTTACCCTTAATTCAAATCCTCCATATAGTTCAATTTTCGAACTTCAGTTTTAACCGTAAAATGCCAGTATCCTTGGCTTTTACGCCTCAGCTATTGAGTATGCCTTACATTCACCTAGATCAGAAAAACTAACAAAGTACAGGAAACAAGGGCATGGAAAAAGGCTGCTATCTTGGATTAGCCCAGATTTCCAGGAATTCGGGAAAGCGCCAGGCCGGGGCCGCTATGCCTAGTGGCCTGTCATGTACTGTTATGCAGCCACTCACTCATACTTTTTTTCTTCCGTAAGGGATGACGGCAACGCTCTTTTTGAATTTTTAAAGCCATGGCGCCACGGGGTAGCGGTGAAGGGAAACAGAAGCGCTGGTACCGAGTTCCTGGCAATAGTTGTGCATTCTGAGGCATTTCTTCTCTACCTTGCACGCCTCTGCAAGGCTGGGAGACTGCATCGCCTTGCCGTCCGCGGGCGAAGGGCTCTTTTTTAACTCTTATCACGTTCTTAATACGCTCAGATGGGCAAAAAAGAGTAAAAGCGCACGTTTATAGCGCGTTTTCTTCTTTGTAATGATGCGGGAGATATTAGAATATAAGAATCACCATGTGATATTTGTCTACTCCCGCTAATAATTCATAATTAGATTTCGTCTTTCATGCCATTTCGCTTTCAGCAGCCGAACGATGGCTGCAACGCCAACAGTCAGTACGTGTCACGTTAGGCATGAAAAAGTGCGATATCATCGCTGCTTCCTCATTCGTTGTCAATGCGGCTCTTGAAGCAAGCTTGGTTTAGCACTGTTGTGAATTTAAATAACGAAACAGGGACTGCATCGCCGTTTCTTCATGACTCACGAGACATATACAAACCTTTGACGTCATAGGCCCTGTTCGGCTCATAAAATCACAAGCCTAATCGGCGCGAGAGACGAAACAGGGACTGCATCGTAGTTTCTTCGTGCCTCAAGAGACATATACAAACCTTTGACGTCATAGGCCCTGTTCGGCTCATAAAATCACAAGCCGAATCGGCGCGAGAGACGAAACAGGGACTGCATCGTAGTTTCTTCGTGCCTCAAGAGACATATACAAACCTTTGACGTCATAGGCCCTGTTCGGCTCATAAAATCACAAGCCTAATCGGCGCGAGAGACGAAACAGGGACTGCATCGTAGTTTCTTCGTGCCTCAAGAGACATATACAAACCTTTGACGTCATAGGCCCTGTTCGGCTCATAAAATCACAAGCCTAATCGGCGCGAGAGACGAAACAGGGACTGCATCGTAGTTTCTTCGTGCCTCAAGAGACATATACAAACCTTTGACGTCATAGGCCCTGATCGGCTCTTAAAATCACAAGCCTAATCGCCGCGAGAGACGAAACAGGGACTGCATCGCAGTTTCTTCGTGCCTCAAGAGACATATACAGACCTTTGACGTCATACGGCCCTGTTCGGCTCTTAAAATCACAAGCCTAATCGGCGCGAGAGACGAAACAGGGACTGCATCGCGGTTTCTTCGTGCCTCAAGAGACATATACAGACCTTTGACGTCATAGGCCCTGTTCGGCTCTTAAAATCGCAAGCCTAATCGGCGCGAGAGACGAAACAGGGACTGCATCGCGGTTTCTTCGTGCCTCAAGAGACATATACAGACCTTTGACGTCATAGGCCCTGTTCGGCTCTTAAAATCGCAAGCCTAATCGGCGCGAGAGACGAAACAGGGACTGCATCGCAGTTTCTTCGTGCCTCAGGAGACATGTGCAGACCTTTGACGTCATAAGCCCTGTTCGGCTATTAAAGTCGCAAGTCTAATCGGCGCGAGAGACGAAACAGGGACTGCATCGCAGTTTCTTCGTGCCTCAGGAGACATGTGCAGACCTTTGACGTCATAAGCCCGGTTCGGCTATTAAAGTCGCAAGTCTAATCGGCGCGAGAGACGAAACAGGGACTGCATCGCGGTTTCTTCGTGCCTCAAGAGACATATACGGACCTTTGACGTCATAGTCCCTGTTCGGCTATTAAAGTCGCAAGTCTAATCGGCGCGAGAGACGAAACAGGGACTGCATCGCGGTTTCTTCGCGCCTCAAGAGACATATACAGACCTTTGACGTCATAGGCCCTGTTCGGCTACTAAAAACGCAAGCCTAATTGGCGCGAGAGACAACACAGGGACTGCATCGCAGTTTCTTCGTGCCTCAAGAGACATATACGGACCTTTGACGTCATAGTCCCTGTTCGGCTATTAAAGTCGCAAGTCTAATCGGCGCGAGAGACGAAACAGGGACTGCATCGCGGTTTCTTCGTGCCTCAAGAGACATATACAGACCTTTGACGTCATAGGCCCTGTTCGGCTCTTAAAATCACAAGCCTAATCGGCGCGAGAGACGAAACAGGGACTGCATCGCAGTTTCTTCATGCCTCAACAGACATATACAGACCTTTGACGTCATAGGCCCTGTTCGGCTATTAAACCGCAAGCCTAACTGGCGCGAGAGAAATATTTATCAATTATTTAATGGTCGTAAGCCTACATCACGCGTTGATACATGTGCACTAATTCGTTACGCACCAATACAAAAAAGAAAAGACACAACCATGGTTGTGCGCTTTCTTTCTCTCATGGTTATTTTGTGTTTTTGCTCGTGCCATTTCATTCATATGCTGCCTCACCTGTAGCAATAAACCATTTGGTTGTTAGTAAATAAACAGCGCTGGTGTTTTCTCCTTCTCTGGTGTCATCTTTCATTGCGCTGTTTTTCCTATTCGTAAAACACAACCATGCATTTGGTGTTTTCACTTCTTTAATTAAGAAGGTTTCTGCGCTGCATGTAAGGGCATTTATGCGAAACCATGTATCCCCATTTTGAAAAGGTGCCATGTTAAGTTTAACGCGTTGGTTCAGCAGCAATTCGATCACTGCCGCGAAAACACGGATTACGGGTTATTACCGGTTTCCCCGCCTTCTCGCTCAACCCACTGCGACAACCCAACGGTAAAATGACAGCACCGCTTGTGGATGTAATATCCCATTTGCATTTTCCTGTGACAGCTTATTCATGTTCCGTTACTGAGCTCCATGGAACTCCATTTATGCGTTAATTATTTGTAAATCGACTGCTCGTGCTCAAGAAAGGGACAAGGTATACACTCAGTCATTTCTGACCACTCAGGAATACCCCGTTATGTCACCGGGAAAAGCCAGAAATTCACCCCTAGAAAAAAACATTCGTTTAAAAACACCGCCCACTGAAATAAACACCGAAAAAAATCCCGCCGCATTTTCGAAAAAATAAAAACCGAGAACTCTAACCCTCATACATAACTTAGGGTTTTGCTGAAGATTGAATGTTGCAGCAGAAACGTAAAGTAATTGATCGATGCAGGGACAAAACAATGTGTGCAGTAGCTCAGAAAACCTGATCTTCCTGACTGCGCACTCCACCTGACATACATTCAGATACTTGCCCGCAGATGCAAAGAAAAGACAACTGCGCCCTATGCCTCCTAGAAAAAGCGTTTCAAGCAAACCTCAGGAAGCTAGAGCTCCCGTCGTCAACACCACAGTGTCCTCCAAGGTGAAAAAAACAAAACAAAAACGTACTGTGTAAGCGCGGCAGGCATCGTGCTCGGACGTAGCACCCTACCCGGTTTGAAACGCGCGAAGTCATTTCATGGTCTTTAGCTACGCATGCGAGCAAACAGGTTGTCGCAAAAGCCGTCCTCTCCACGAGGACGCTACGCCACATACTGCGAATGAGAAGATGTCAAGGCGAAAAAAACGTGAAGAAACAGGAATAAAATGTGCTCTTTTCCCTGAGCCAATGTCTGAGCAGAGCATGTGGGGCTAGTCCTCATGATATAAAACCGACCTGTAAAGGATAGGACACCATCAAAAAACGTTGCGCACAGCTTCACCGTCTGGATAGTACTGCAGCTTTCCTTCTGCCAAGTGCAACAAGCCTATTAGGTGTTAAGAAAGTCAGAATGTTCGAACAGGTAAGCCGTTTCACTTTCATTACTCCTAAAAAAGTACCTGCTCATATTTCCAACAGTGATTTGCACACATGGGACATCTGCTATAGCTCCCAGGTAGTACGGCATCCATGGTGTTTCACCTAAGACTTTACAGAATTTTTAAAAATAGCCTTTCTCAGTTAGAAGATCGCTTTTTTTTGGCATAGCATTCCAGCTGTATAGCACATCACAAAACAGCTGAGTTGGGCTAACTAGTAGTCGGATTAACTAATATTGAATTGTTCACTTTTTACCTACTGCTGTTGGGTTCCTTGATTAATGAGAGTTGTGCAGCCCACCGTAAATAATATCAATATTAATCTTCTAAAGAAACAAATTCCAAACAAATTACTTGCGTTTCGAGAAGCTTGCAGGCAAAGCAACTTTTCCAGTTCACGTAGCTTGCAGAAATATCCAAATTTGCTGGGACGCAGTGCCGAGTGTAACCGTGTTTTTGAAACTCTAAAAACTGATAGGGGTATTATTTACGGTGCCCTACATGCTTCTCAATAATTAATGAGCCTAACAGTAATAGTCAAAAAGGTAACTATTCAGTATTAATTAACCGGGTTGCTAGTTAGGAGATCTTCACTCTAATCTGATGTACTACACCGCTGACAACGTTATACCGAGAAAAAAGCGCTCTTCTAACTCAAACAGCCCATTTCAGAAAATTCTGTAAAGTCTTAAGAGAAACACCCTGTATATAAACAATAAAACATTCGCATGCCTGAGCCTAGAAGATAGAAGAGTTAAATCTAACGGACGCTGGCAAAAAAACATATGTCTATGCGTTCGTTGTACGCTGCCTGAACAGCTCACTGATCTCTGTGTGTATGTGGACGAGGGGTTAGTCGGGAATGTGCATGTTTGGGGAGGGGGGGGGGGGGGGGGGGGCGCATGCACGCTTGTATGCCTCTTATCCGATCTATACAGGCGTTTAGAAGATCATCTGCAGTAAGTACTACAGACCTAAGGTATAATAAGCTGTTGGGACCCAGCAACACCGCTAGAGTTGTCCGAAATGCTAATAGTGGGGGCTACGCAGCCACAACAAATCCCAATCCCCTAGTATTTTTACCTCTATAAAGTATTCCGGTGGCTCAATGGTTATGGAGCTCGGCTGCTGATCCGAAAGACGCGGGTTCGAACCCGGCCGCGGCGGTTGAATTTCTTTGCAGAAGAAATTCTAGAGGCCCGTGTACTGTGCGATGTCAATGCACGTTAGAGAACCCCAGGTGGTCGAAATTTCCGGAGTCCTCCACTACGGCGTCTCTCATAGCCTTAGTCGCTTTGGGACGTTAAACCCCATAAACCAAGCAACCATAAAAATCCTCCTGAAAGAGATGTTGTTTTTAGCATCGAATGCAATTAGAGAACCAGGAGAGCTCTTCTGTTTTCATTGTTTTTTCTCGTCTCCTAATGCGCAAATACACCTCCATACCAACAGTGCATTCTTTCCCACAGTTTAAAATCCTGGTCGCCTGCTTTGCTGCTGGTACGTATGCCCTACATGACCACCAAGCCGCCACTCCATACCAGAGCCCTGGATACGGCGGTTACATCGCGTCAGCGCCTGGTGCTCCTTACAGCGGATACAATGGCTACGCCTCGGTACGTAACACAACCGTGGGATTCCACCAGTGCTCGGATTCTTTTCTTTGCAGCCACAGTAAAAAAAAAATCTGCACATTAAGTTAGCTCGAAAAGTGATTTGTTGTTCTCAACATTCAGTTCATAATTGGGCTATATTGTTAGTTTATATCATTAGCTACGCTGAGGGGCTTCTGCAACGACGCGATTTATAGCAGGACAACATGAGGCAACTATGCGCGGAGTTGCCCACATATGAATCAATAGTAAGTCTCATGTCCTCACGGACATCGTAGCTCTCCCGCGCAGTGCCGACAATCTTACTTTCACTAAATATTCAGCACATTTTTCTCACCATCCCGACAGCGCACTAAAGGGCAATTCGCAGCTAACCTGATTCAATACTTTTGAGAGCTGTTTTATACCTTATTTAGAAAAATTTGGCACTTTCTAACGCATAAAACAACGTACAGATTGCTACTTAGTTGACACATCTCACGTAACATTGGCGAAGAGCTGCCATAAGCGAGTGTCGAGCATTACGACGCAACCGCTCGACGCAGGATAGTCGGTGTAAGTTACTCAAGATCTGTAACTTTTTTATGCGCGTTTTCTTTCGCACCAACATTCAAAACAATCTACAGTTTTGCAAGCCTGCAGCTTTAGGGAGTTTTCAAGTTTTCTCGGGCACCCGAAAGTAAACTCGCTGCTACGGACGCTGCTTTCCGCTCTTTGTAAAATTTTATTCCTGATCAAAATTCGGTTATAAGGGCGGGGACACTTTCACCGTATAATATGCACTGTTTCCATGCAGCCGCCTCAGCCGTACAGCTTCGGCTACGACAATGTGGACGAGTACGGCAACCGCCAGTTCCACGGCGAGCAGGGCGATGCCAACAATGCCAAGACCGGCTCTTACGGCTACCGTGACGCAAACGGCCTCTACCGCCGGGTCAACTACATTGCCGATGCAAACGGATTCCGTGCCACGGTGGACACCAACGAGCCAGGCACCGCTCCCGGTGCCAGCGCCGACGTGGTCTTCAACGCCGCACCGGTTGTCCCGCCGACCCCTGGCGGAGCCGCAGGCGCAACGGCCGGAGTCGCCCCGTTTGCCTACGGGGCTAGGGGTGGAGCGCCGAACTACAGCAGCGGTTACAATGGGTACGGTGGATACGGATACGGCCCATACGGTCGCAACGCTGGCGCCTATGGATCCGGTGGCTACGGTGGCTACGGCTCCCCTTCGGGTGGGCCAGCCCTGGGTGGATACGCCTACGGAGGAAACGCTCCATACGGCCAAGGCGTCGCTGCCTATGCTGCTGCCCGCTATGCTCCTGGTGGCTACGGAGCTGCCGCTGGATGGGCTGCAGGTCAATACGGCTACCGCCGCCGATAGCAAATGCTGCTGCATAATTAGTCAAGAAACCATGTACCAAAAATCATGTGTAGCGCCGAATAAAGAAATCATTGCTTTCATTCGTTTGTTTCGTAATACCACTCTACAGCATCGCCTCGATCACGCATTCGGCACAGAAAACAAAGAAGACAGTTCCTGTCTTTCACCCCATGTGGTCGGTGTGCAGAACACAGTGTAAGTTCTTGTTCGCTGTGTACATGCCAAAGGTTCTTCCAATAAAGGACAATTTTTAGAGCCGATGTGTTTCGGCCAAGTGCATTCGAAAGCATGCTCCGCGACCGTATCACATTTATTCGTCCAAGATGTGCTCAGCGACCTCTTAATCATTACATTTGCAGTTTTGTGAAAAGAGCATTGCAGATAACAGGGAAGTCTCTGTGGTCGGGAACACGTGGTTTAAGTGTTTATCCTTGTTGCTGAGTAACGACGTTCTGATATCCTTGCGAGGAAGATAGCGAGGTGACTATAACGAAAGAAGGCGTTTTGCAATAACGAATCCAAGAAAGAAGCCGCCACGAGTGACAGGACTATACAGCCAACAACAGGGAACTGCGTTACACTTTTTTCCGACGTCTTCTTCCACCCCTCTTTCAAAATCGTGAACGATATAACTGCAGTAACTACATTCAGGTCTCAAAACTCAGCAAGATTTAAGGTTTTTTCAACACCCCTAAGCGTAGTGTGAAATCTGCTTTTGAGGCGATTATTTTTAATGTTGCGACAGATACAGCGGTACGATCTCCGCAGTTTAATTTTATAGCAATGAGGACGCTCAGTACGAATAGAAAACAAACACAATTGTCGGTCAATTTGTTTACTAAGGTTAAATAATCCCCTTTAGTTTAATTTTTGGTTTTAGGGCACATGATTATGCTGCAGAATTGAAGGCCGCCAACATCAAAGACGAGCGCAATTTTTAAATTTTCTGAGTCGGCACTGTGGTTTGCATTATTCAAAGTAAGAAAATGCCGCCTTTGAAACCTCATTAAATACGCTTGCATGCGTTGGACGTCGAAAAAAATAATGTCTCTTCCGCTTTTAATCCAGCAAATAGAAATGCAGCTCGTGTATTTTATGATGTAAAAGAAATTAATGTAAATTTCGGTGACGATACCAGCGCAGCGTGCCACTTTATAAATGTTGAATGCGGGAAAGCAAACTCAGTGAGCTTTCAAAAGCATATTTTTGACGCTAGATATGTCGAGCCTCAGCGCCGATTAAGATTATTTACAACTCAACTCCTATCAATGTTCACGGTCTTCAATTTCGAATTGTAATCTTGCGCCCTTCAAAAAACAGAAACGGTGATAAGCTAATTAACAGTATCTTAATTTAGTGCTATCGCGCACATAACGTCCGCCTATTTGCAAAATCAACCAGCAGAGACCACACCAATGCATTACTCAAGGTTGTTAAAATAAACGCGCAAAACGCAAAAAAGCCATGGCATGTGCACTATTGCATTCATGCTCAGATTTGCGACAAAAATATTGTAAACGATGGCTGCATGACCTCTTCTCCAAAGCTAAGAAACCAAACTGCAAAAAGTGAACAAACGAAACCCATACCTTTTTGAAATCATGCTGTTTTTTTTATATACTTCTAGTGCTTCTGTTTCATACACAGCTTTTGTGCGGAAAGAATTACATCCGTAAAAAAAAGCGACAATCATTTATTATAATGGACTATATAAAGGATGTGTTCAACTATATTACAAATGCCTGCCGAGTTGAATAATTTTCCGCCGAAAAAAATAAAATCATAAATTTATTGGACAAATATGCTGAATAACAGAAACCGAGCATTATCACTTTTATACTCCTCAATGCGACTTTCAGACAGAGACTGTCTAAGGTGAATACAAAGAAAAATATTTTTAAGGAATTGTAAGAGCAACTGATATTCTGCCGCCTACAGTCATTCTTTCAATTTAAATTACACGGCTATTTTATGTCGGAACAAATCAAGAGTCCTCAAGAGTGGCCGTGTCCTGTGAGCATCCGTATCGTATACGAGAAGTCCAGGGTTTGATTCCCACTGCATCCCCGCGAACTTCTTAATCTCATCCGCTCACCTAACTTTCTGCCACCCCATGCTACGCTTGCCTTATCTTGTCAATTGTTTTTCCCTGGGCTGAAAGCATCAGCAGGTATTAGGCGATAACGTATGCAGCTCGTTCGGTCGAAGAGCCGTCGGCGGAGTAGTTGTCGGCACCGCGTGTTGGAAATAATCGGAGGCGGCGTTAAAAAAAAATTTTTTGATGGTAGCTCATCATTATAGTGATTAATGGTTGATTGGTGTGTGATAGGTGATGAGGAGTTAATGAAATCCATGTAATCAATTGATTAATTAAGAAAAGAAAAAAATGAAAAATTGTAAAAATGGAGTTTAAAGGTGTCAGAATGGTCGTAATGAAAAGGCAATGCTTGTTGATAGTAATTAAGAAAATGTAGAGTGTATAATTGATCAATAAATTAATCAGAACATTTTAAAAAATGAAATGCGTTGAAATGTATCAAACTGCTCAGAATGTAAAGACAATGTTCGCTGATGCTATGTATCGACATACCGTCGTTCTAATAAAACAATCTTGTAAAAAAAATCTAAACAGTTGCATCAGCATCACATGACGCACCAAACGGCGTACGCTATCGCGTCAACTCATAAGCGCAGCAAGGAAGTCCTCCAATGCTTTTATGATATGAAACTGTACCCTTATGGTTACGTACTGTGGACGAGCGAAAAAATTATCTACTGTCCTCTCTCCTTTCTAAACCTCCCTTCGTCCCCCTTCCCACGCGTAAGGTATCATACTGAGCGTCGCGTAGTTAACCTTGCTGTCTTTCTGTTCATCATTATCTCCCTCTCTCTCGACAAAGAGACATAAAATCGAGTGATATATTCCATTGAGGGCTTCGTATGTGAACATAACAGATAAGAGACACTCTCTAAAATACAAAATGGTCATAAGCAGTCGAAACACCGCAGGCATTGTCACAAAACAGGGGCAACAGGGGCTCCTGCGACCATTTACCACTCTAGCAACCGCATGTCGCATTATCACGGCGAGGAACGACCCTACGAAAATGCCGGCTTCCTGAAAAAGGTCGAACTGCCCTTTCAGGCGAAGGTCCACGGCAAGACAAAAAAGCTTTCAACCCCTATCACTATTTCGGTGCGAAAGAGCAAGATAGCCTGGCAGTCAGTAGCACCTGCAGTCGGCAGTCGGTAGCAGTGCTTGAAAGTGTAGAGTAGTGCTAGTCCGTGGTTGTCAAAAGGGAAAATATTAAATCCTGTATGAAGGCTGCCCTTGAAAATTGAGATGAGCTCAGCGAAGCCATTTGTGAGAAAATAGTTGTGCACAGCTTTGAGCAGCGCCTGTAGAAAATAGTTTTTTTTTTCGCCTACCATTCTCTGATATAATACTCCATGATGGAGCGAACTGGTTCGATCCTTCCGTTCGATAATGCAAATCCAAAACTGGGAAAACAGGTGACCCGTTGAACACCCACAAGCTTGACATCTATAAGAAACGCTACTGGTCGTCCAGGAGCATCCAATCCCTACCTACTTAACAGTTGACGCACTGAGGGCACATTTCCGGCACATTTCCCGGGTTCCCTTTCACCATCTTGCCAGTCTTCCTACTACCAGGCCGCGCACATCGTTTACAGACATCATCGACGCACATGGCGCCATTCTGCCGTCCCAGTTTATACCCGCCTCTAGATCGTCTTCGCCACTTTGGAGCCTGCACAGTCCCCGTGTGCTTCTTTCAATACCTGGCATCAGGAAGAAGATCGCCTTATCGCCGATAGAACTCAAACAAGTCACTCTTGAATATTTTCATGAGCACCATGCAAACCGGGTGCACGTTTACACCGACGGCTCAGTGAACCCTATAACTTCTTCTGGCTCCGTGGTCATCCCCGCAAGAACTATAGAAATTAGAGTTAGGACAGCTCACCACACTTCTTCAACGGGTGCAGAACTCACCGCTCTTCGTGCCGCCATTGAACACATCAGTCAGCAGCGCCCTCAGCGGTGGTCTATTTTCACCGACTCCAAACCTGCCCTCCAAGGCTTACAAGCTGCTCTTTGCCGTGGAGCCCATGAACAACTGGTCGCAGAAATTCGACAACTACATCACTCTGCTACCAACAAAGGACATGACATTATCTACCAATGGCTACCGGGGCACAGCGGCATAGCAGGCAATCACCGCGCGGATGAGGTCGCACGAACTGCTCACCACGATGGCAGATTTTGTGTCGATCCCCCTTTCGAGATCAGACGCAGCGGGTAGGCTTCGCGCACTTGCGCGGGACATCACGCTTGCCGCGTGGAATTTCGGCCAATTCTGCAGTTCACGTCTAAAATCCTTGGACCCAGATCTGAAGCTCCGGCTTCCATCAGGCCTACCACGACATGAAGAAACTTTGCTGTGTCGTCTCTGGCTTGGTGTAGCTTTCACCAACCATTACTCTTTCTTAATTGGTATGGCTGATAGCCCTGCATGTGCCATCTGCGGGTATGATGAAACTATAACCCACATTCTTTGTGACTGCCCTGCCTACAGCACCAAAAGGCAATCCCTCAGCCGTGCGCTGGACCGCCTAGATCCACGCCCACTGACTGAAATGAAGATTCTCGGCCACTGGCTGCGGCGATCGTCGGCGGTGAAAGCCTCCAAGGCACTGCTTACCTTCTTGCGGACTTCTGGCCTGTACGATAGGTTGTGACATCACCGAACGCTGACTTTTCAGGGTGTCTTCAATTTTCTGTTACTCCTCTTTCTCTTTCATTTTTTTATCCCTTCACCCCTTTCCCCCCGTGTAGGGTAGCAAACCGATTATTATTCAGGTTAATCTCCCTGCCTTTTCTCTTCTACCTCCTCCTCCTCCTAAAAAATGAAAGAAACTACCGAATTTTTGCAGGACGTGCCGGAGACAGATATACGTTCAAGTAGGTTATAACTTAATCCAAAAAATATATTCTGTTGTCTGCTTCGCCTTTCTCCTCCGGAAAAGAGTAAATGTCGATTTGGGCGTTTTTCAAATAGTTAACAATATGTGTGGCGCGACATCAAACGGACGATACTTCCGAGTAAGGTGTTCTTTTCTTCTTTTTTTTTTTGCTCAAAATCTAATTTGAGGCTTGCAGGCGAGATTTTTCCGGCAGAAACATTCTTCCATCTACTCTGAAGAGTTCACTCCTTTAATAAACATCTCTTATATATTTTTATGCGAAAACATTGGAAATAGCCACGTGTCGCATATGGTGCGGATTAGGGGCGCTGGTGGATGTGCTTCCTTGTTGCCCCGCTGACCTTGGAAGAAGAAGAGGAAGAGTAATGAAAAAAAAAGCCTGGGATCTTCTCTTGATGATACGGCACCTAACTTCCTGTTTCACATCCCAGTTTTACAGCTTTTTAAACGGCTATTTCGTCGCAAAAATCATCAAAGAATGAAACATCAAAGGAAACACACGCCATAGTAAGATCGCAAAGAACTTCCGTGATGTTAATTCTTGGTGTAAAAACAAGGTGAGGAAAGAGTATTTCCCAACACGCGTATACGAAGTGCCATCCTTCGCGTTAAAAAACGCAGCGCTAATCTACTGCTCCTCACGACCGAGCAGAATCCGCGCTTTTAATCGCTATATCATCGCTGCCGAGGAAAGGCGCAGTAATTATTCATGAATAGAAAGTGTAATCGATGGCAACGCACTTTTGCAGCAGTTACAGCCAGCTTTTCAGAGATATATCATGCCTTTTTTAAGGGGAAAGCCTTTAATGGTTCATACTGTCGTCTGTTAACAAAGCGTGTCACACGCGTTTAACTTTGGAACTAAAAAAGATAAAAGAAATCTAATGGTCGCTTCAGATAGAGGGGGGAAAATGAACCTAAAAGCCAAGTGTGATGACTATAGATTAATTATTTAAAGAATTATAGGCAAATATATAACAATTGCATCGAAATAGCGCAGACATCGATATAGCCACAGAAACGGTGGGACGTCACATGTACCGGAAGTCGTCACGGCATAATGAAAATTGTCACAGAATGGTCGGAAAAACGTCGGATTTGTGTCACATTAGATGGAAAAATGTGTGATTAATCGTAATTAACACTTAAGATCCCCGAAAGATGTATAATTTCGGTATTTCGATATCTATAAAGCCACGGGAACGGTATGACGTCACGTCCACCGGAAGTCCTCGCAGCACGGTGTCCTCGACTTTCGCCTCAACACTTTAGTTGCCAAAGTGTCCTCACAATTTTTTTTCTTTCCATAACGTCTACTTGTAAGCTTGGTTAGGATATGCAAAAGCGACTGTTCTTAGAAACCGTCTGTCATATCGTTGGTTTAGAAGCCAGTAAAATATCTGTCATCGATGCCAGACCTGCTGCCAGCTCATCTGCCAGTGAAAATCCTCGCAACTGGAGCGCAGACGCGAGCATTTTTTCCTCGGATGTGTAGTAACTGACACATCGCAAGTCAAGCTGTAAAGGAGCTAGTCGGTCTTTCATACTTAACTTCATTAGTGCTCTACTCATGCGTACGAACTGTACCCGGACGCAGAAACCACATGTACAAGCAGGGCGCGTACAGACAGGGTTCTGTGAAAAACCCTGTCTGTATTTGGGGTCTTTGCTCCCGTTGTAGTTCGTACGCATGAGTAGAGCACTTATGAAGGTAAACATCGCAGTCATTACCGCACTAATTTCTTGTTTGTTTATCTTGCACTCATTTGGCTTTTCGTTGTTTTTATCTGAACAAAGGGTTTGGTGTTTATTAGTTCCGTAAAATAACAAAATCAATCGAAACTATTAGCGGCTCCGGATAGAGCTCTGATTCTAAGCTAGAATCATATAAAGCACGATTCGCTGCAAAATTCGCGTGCACTTAGCTATTTTTAAATACAGAACGATGGCGATATGTTCTTTGTTGTTGTTTTCTCTTTATTCTTACATGATTTGCCGACTCATGTTGGGGTGGCAATGGTAAATTCGCAGAATGCTCCCTCTGAACCGAGGTGTAGAAGAAAGAGAGGACGAAGCGCCCATACGGGCAGTGCAGTGCTTACTGTAGCTACATGGCTTCCGAACAGCATAAACCGGGACTCGGGCAGTCTCGTCCATCGTCTCCCGATCGTTTCCCGACACGTCAAGACCAGCACCGACAAGAGATTCACGAAACCTCAAGTTCATCGTCAGTGGCCTCGGCGGAATTCTTACTGGATCTCGATGAGTTCGAGGGCAGCAATCGCGTGGGATCGTCAGCCAGGCGCATTCGCAGCTACACGATCGGGGTCTGCGGCATCATTCTCTTCGTGATCTTCTTCATGCTAAGGCCGCACCCAGCGCCAACCGCCGCCAGCCGTGCCGCACCAGTGAACGCTGACCACGGCAAAGAGCACCCTGCACCCGCGGCGGCCTCTCGCGGACGCGTAGGACATCCGGGGGAGGACACTTCGCGGACGACCACAGTACCAGGACCACCCACGGTAGTCGAGCCCAAGTTATGCCCTTCGTGCGTTAAGTCCAACAGACAGAAAGCAAAGACCGACGTTGGAAGCACTCCAAAGGATTTGCGGGGATATACTCCCATGAAAACTGACGGACTGCCGACAAAGAGTAGCAATCTTGACGTGCACGAAGGAAGGTCTCGCTAAGACAGCAGCACAGGACCTCGTACACAGAGTGGCGCTGAAAGAGGGGGCCCCGAGACATGGTTCGTGATTTGCGTTGTTTGTCCCTCAAAGCTGTAATTTTTTTTTTGAACCTGGAATACAGCAAGGTTTGTGTGCCACCCGTATCTACAAAGCACTGTTACGCCTACAAGTTATTTAAGTTTACGGTACCCCTGCGCGCACTCACCTCTCTGCTGTTTTTGTTTCTCGGCGGTGAACTTCAATGAAAATTATTCTCTGCTTTCAAGTAAACAGCACTCTTAAAGGCGCAACACGTCATTCTTGTTGTGTTTGTCAACCTCTTATCCAGACGTGTTTTGACCCAACGACAAAATTAGCATGTACATCATACACAGCTGCTTTATATATTGAATGCTTGCATGTGAGAGTGAGGTATTTAAATCTTTATTTAAGATGCGTGTTTTGCATGGCTGTGGTGAGTAAGCCGAAATACAACGTTTAGTAGAAAGCGAAAATGTCCACATACCGACCCGTACCTAAATGCTCGGAACACAAACCCAACATGAGACTCAGCAACCAGGGCAAGTACCGTAGCATTGTGGTGTGCGTTGCATCTGTTGAACCGCTGCTTTTGCAGAGATATTGATGAAAGCTACGTACGCCTTAAAATTTGCGCGCGCGGGTGTTCTTTGGGTTGTACAACATACCAATTCCATGCACCATGCGTCCAGAAAATAGACATCGCTTCCGTTATTCGAGTATTTGTCGCTGCCTTCCCCGAAATTGCATGTTAACTCGCCGTCCAGTTTGATACCTCATGTGTTTTTCACAGGTGGCCAGCACTAAATAAAATCGCTAGCTAACACCTATATAAACGCTCACACTAGCGTCACTTTCTTCGCCGGAAAACATCACGTCGTAAATTAGTGTGTCGCACATTAGTACCTCACGCTTTGAACCCCGCCAATCGCGATAGCAAGGAATCAGCTTTCACCGCCCAACTCAGAACTATAAGTGTGACAGAGAGAGCTTTTAATGCGCCCAGAGTCTCGCTTACGTTTATTCTCGAAATCGCGATGTGTTATGCCCTTGGCGCAATGAAATTCTTCAATGAGCAAACATCTTAGCACCCAACTTTGAAGGAGCCCGCTGCGCTAAAAGGTTTTCCTTTCGTCAAAACTTCTCAAGCATTGCTTAGCCTTTCCGAATCATCCCCACAATATTTTGGGCATACAACTACGCTGAAGGTGAGGAAGAACAGCGACTTCTGGTCACCCAGGCGGTTGACATGCCCGACCTGTAAATTATGGCCGAATAAAGGTCTACTACTACTACTACTACTACTACTACTACTACTACTACTACTACTACTACTACTACTACTACTATTACTATTACTATTACTACTGCTACTACTGCTGGTGCTGCTGCTACTACTACTACTACTACTACTACTACTACTACTACTACTACTACTACTACTACTACTACTACTACTACTACTACTACTACTACTAAAAATACTACTACTGCTACTCTGCTACTACTGCTACTACTGCAGCTGCTACTACTACTACTACTACTACTACTACTACTACTACTACTACTACTACTGCTACTACTACTACTACTACTACTACTACTACTACTACTACTACTACTACTACTACTACTACTACTACTACTACTACTACTACTACTACTGCTACTCTGCTACTACTGCTACCGCTACTGCTGCTACTACTGCTACTACTACTACTACTACGTTTAGCCCCGCCGCGGTGGCTCAGTGGTTACTGCGTTCGGCTGCTGAGCCGGAAGACGCGGGTTCGATCCCGGCCGCTGCGGCTAAATTTCGATGGAGGCGAAATTCTAGAGGCCCGTGTGCTGTGCGATGTCAGTGCACGTTAAAGAACCCCAGGTGGTCGAAATTTCCGGAGCCCTCCACTACGGCGTCCCTCATAGCCTTAGTCGCTTTGGGACGTTAAACCCCATAAACCAACAAACCATTACTACGCAATGTAAAAGGCAAGATATTTCATGTTTTCTGGGAGTTATATGACAAGTGCCGTATGCTTTGTCACTGCTGCATTTCTGAAAGAGCAAACACTGCAGTAAGAACAACATGCAGAAATGGGCCCTCTGTAAATCCCTATTACATAGGGCCTTGTGTCGTCAACGAAGTAATTGCGAGATACCGTGAGCAAACAACAGCATTTCGTAACACCCGCGCACGTCATAACAATGAAGCAATGAAGAAGCGGCTGCGTGGAGACAATCCAGATTGCGCGTCTTGAGTGGATCCCGCGCGTAGCAGACAGGCGCGAAAGTGTGAAATTTTTGCGCGAGACATGTTTCTCTCGCAAGTGCACAGCTAGAACCTCGGAGGGGTCACGCTTTATGCGAACCGCGCTACTTACCTGTCGGCCCGAACTTCTTTTCACGACAGCGCAGTTTTGCAAGGTCGAAGTAAAAAGAAGAAAAAGTAGTAGGAATGGAAAAACAAAGCACGTGTTCTTTGTCACGTGTTCGCTACGAAAGGACAGGTGACGTCTCCAAGCAGAATATAAAAGCTCTGAGTTGTAAACGTAGGGACATCAGTTCACTTCCCTCCGCTTTACGACTTGGACTCCACGGCAGCTATCTCTTTGCTGAAGCGAACGCTGAAGGCTGCAAAAAAGCCGACATGTTTCCGAAGGTGAGATTTAGCTCTTGGATTTTTCAGTGTTTCCTTGGCGACGTACCCTTAAACACGCCAGACATTTCCTTTGTGTGGCCTGCTCATACATTCTGCTTACATTGTCGGGATAGCGATATGCAGCATATATTGTCAATTCATTTATAAGGACAAGTGTCCGGCATATTGTCATGAAAAAATAACAGCCACTTTTAAGGGGATTTCATTTTATCATCAGCGATGACCTAACTGATATTTTTATTTATTTAATGAGTACTTTTCGTTCGTTTCAGGAATACAAAAACATCCTTCAAAGCATCGTTTAAAAACACCCTTGCGCAAAAGTTTATTTTTGTGTGTCGCGGTTTAAAAGGCAGCTCACTCTATTCGTTGGTAACGGCAACAGCTTCTAAAAAGAAAATGTGGATCTTTTGCCTTCTCAAGTCCAAAGAGCCAATATTGTCCATCATGTTCTCTCTCCACTTCCCGCACTTGTTACGTATCATTTGTTCAATGCAGCCAGGTTAAAACAACGTTTGCCGTCCTGCCCATTCCCAGGTTCAACTACTCCTCGCCTGCCTCGTGGCGCGCGCTTATGCGCTGCAGCACCACGAGGCTGGATACCAAGGGGCAGGCTACGGAGGCTACGTTGGTCCAGCTCCCGGAAGTCCTTACCGAGGATACGATGGCTACGCCACTGTAAGCGACTGTGCCGTTCGGCTTCGGTGCTCGTGCACTTGCGGTTTGCCTAATATGACACCAACTAAACTTTTTTCGTTTTCGGGAGGTTGGTGAAAGGGGGGGGGGGGAGAAGGGGAGGGGGAGGGCCTAAGTGTATTTGAGGAGAATGGGATTTAAGCATATACATTTGTATTAACTCAACTCTACCTCGGTTAAAACACCGGTTTCTTTGCATAGCGTTACTCTACAAGTTACTAATATCTAAACAGCTCAAATACGCCACATTCAACAGTTGGTTGTCTATTACTGCGGCGCCACTGTACCGCTACCACGCTCTGCGAATTACATCGACAGTCTAAGAAGTCATTTTTGTCCGCAGTAGGCAGCGGATGATAACACGCGCGCTGGCTGATAACATTTCGCACTCAGTGTGCGACCTATTACATTATATGCTGTGATCTCAGCATGACCCAACAATATCGTCAAAACATCCATTTTTTCATAATTCCTTCATTTCGATGCTTCCGTTACCCTCTCAGAAACTCTCCTTCCGACATCCATCTCTCTACACGACAAAATATTGGATGAATGCGTCAAATAATTTTTCGCTAGCACTGACGGTGTCAACCAAACATTGCATTCATCACAGTCGCTGGTCTTCTTAGTGGGCGTGTCTCATGCTAGGCAAAGGAAATTCAAAACTATGCTCATTGTTCTCTTTGTAGGCACCCCAGCCGTACAGTTTCGGCTACGACACAGTGGACGAGTACGGTAATCGACAGTTCCGGAGCGAGCAAGGCGACGTCAACAACGTGAAGACCGGATCGTACGGCTACCGGGACGTGAACGGACTTTACAGGCGTGTGAACTACGTCGCAGACGCCAACGGCTTTCGGGCCACAGTGGACACCAACGAACCAGGAACTGCACCGGGGTCCAGCGCAGACGTGGTCTTCAACGCCGCGCCGGTTGTCCCACCGGTTCCAGGTGGAGCAGGAGCCCCCGCTGCCTACGGATCAAGTGCACTGGCACCTGGTTACAACAACGGATTTAGTGGATACGGCAGATTCGGTGGATATGGTGGATACGGCAGTGGAGGCGCCTATGGAAACGGTGGCTATGGGCGCTATGGCGCCGCTCCCAATGGCCGGGCGCTCGGTGGCTACGCCTACGGAGGCAACACTCCTTACGGCTACGGCGCCGCGGGCTACGCTGGAGGACGATATGCTCCAGGCGGCTACGGCGCTGCCGGTGGGTGGGCTGCTGGTTACCGTCGACGGCGATGAAGACCTTATCGATCTGCGAACAGCAGTTGGCGAGAAGTTTAAATCAGAGCCACTTTAATCACACACAAGCCCATGTTTGTTAAGAACCTTGTTGAAATAAAATGAATGGCTTTTGAAACATTACCGCCTTTTATCTCGCACATCTTCGGTCGCGACAGCACCAACAGCAACTCGGCTACCAAGGCCATGAGGTTAAAGTGATTGAGGTGATGTAGCTATAATTTTGCACTTTAACGTGCCTGACTCCAGCTTCGTACCGCAATGACATTAGCAGCTAGTGGATACCAACCTTCGCATTATTTCTGTTCTGTTGCTTCTAGTGAGGCAGTTGGTATTAGCGCAAAACTCCAGTTTTTAAGCGCTTAAGCATTTAATTCGGTATTCGCTTATGCGTGGGCATAACCTCTTCTCTCTAGCGAACCCGCATAACAATGCTTGTATGAAGTACGCACATGGAGGCCAAGACGCAACACGCTAAGACGCATGAAACGACCAACGGGAATTAAAGAATTAACAGTTAGTGACAGGCACAAACACGTGTCGGGTCGGGTTGAGGACGAACAATCTAGGGACGCTGCCCACAAAAGTACGGAGTAATTATATCCTCAAAGCTATGCCCACTCTTCTCGTATTCTAAAGCACTCATTTTAACCCTCAAATAATATAGTCTCAGACCGACGTATCGCAACGCGTGGATTGATCATCGCTTTAATTATTTCGCGTAGCAGCTCGCGCCACTCAATTATCCTACCCTTCGGGTACACGGTTGCCATTTCCTTTTTTTCACTAACAGCTACAACATATTGGCCACGCAAAAGATAAGCTTAGCCAAGTAAAAGGTAAGGTGAGTCACGTAAAAAGGAGAGAATGACCTTCTGCATATATGGGGAATTAGCCCATTGCGCTATATATAGCGTCATACCCTTAAGGCGAAGCTTAAGTGTTTTCTCAATTTTTAAGGCGAAAGCCTTTAATGTCTCATCGTTGTAAGCAGCAGTTGTCGACAGAGAATGTCACGCTTTTCAGTTGGTCGAAACGGTCGTGACGTCACAGTGCGCGAATTTCAAACAGGGCCAATTGTACTTCGGCTAGTAACCATGCAACCAATTGAAGAGATCGTATAGTGATTCTCCAAGTAAGTGGGACTGAGCTTAGTTAATTGCTTAATTATCCAATTAGCCTAATTAGCTTTACTAGTCAGGCCATATAAATAAATAAAACCGATTAAGAAATTGGTCGAGCTCAGGAATCGAACCCCGGTCTTCGGCGTGAGAGACGAGCATGCTATCCACTCCGCCATGCCAGCTCGATGGTTTGGAATGAACAAAGGCGCGTCTAGTGAATACGGTGTCTTCGCTCACTGCCATCCTCCTCCCTTCCCTTCCGGCGAGGTTTATATAGATGTCCACCGAGATATGAGAGACAGATACATTTCCTTTCATCAAAAACCAATTTACCGACGAGTGAGGCGTAGAACTGAATGGGCGATGGCGTTCTATGGACTCCCTGGCAGCGTTGCAAGATGCTGTCGCGTTCCACTCTTAGAGGCGAAGCTTAACATCTTGACCACACATCAGTGACCGCACTTTAGGTCAAAAAAGTGCACCCCCCCTCCTTGAAGTTTGACGGGTGTCCACCGAGATATGTGAGACAGTTACTGCGGAATTTCCTTTCCTCAAATACAATTTTCATTTTCTTCATTACGGGCCATCTTTGTATTTCTTCTTTCACTCCCACTTCCTCCCTTCCTCTACAGTGCGGTTCAGGAGTCCACCGAGATGACAGAGAATTACTGCGACATTTCCTTTCCTCAAAAAGCGTTGCGTTCAAACGGCAAGGCATCGCGCCGAACGGGTGGTGGCGTTCCGTGGACTCCCTGGCAGCGCTACAACACGCTGTCGCGTTCCACTCCTAAAGGCGAAGCTTAAGCGTCATTAAATAGTATTTAATTAGTATTTAGGCATTAATCAGTAATTAACCATTAATTAGTGCTTTGTCATCACTTAGTAATTAGTGCTCAATTACATTTGACGCCACCAGTGCCACAGAAGCAGACAAAGTGGTGCGGAAAACGCTTTCGCCTCTACGCACTTTAGAAAGTCAAAGTGCCCCTGAATTTTTTTTTTTTTTCTGAAATTCGCTTGGGGACAGTACTGAATCGCAAGGTGGCAAAACCATGAGACCTTTTACTTTGAGTGAGAGCTAGATTAAATCAACGGAGAAATGCAGACTTTTCATCGCGTATAAAAAATGGAATACTAATATCCGTCAAGAGAAAAGTATTTAACTGCTTTATCTTACCGGTACTCACATATGGGGCTCAAAAATGGAGGCATCGAAAAGGGTACAGCTTAAGGTAAGGACAGCCCCGCGAGCTATGGAAATATAAACAATAGGTGTAACGTTAAGAAACGAGAAAAGGGCAGAGTATGTCAGAGATCGAACGCGGTTTAATGACATCCGAGTCGAAAACAATAGAAAGAAATAGGCTTTCGCAGGCCATGTAATACAAAGGCAAGATGACTGATGGTCCTTGACGGTAACAGACTGGATTCCAAGGTAAGAGAAGCGTACCAGTGGTGGCAGAAAGTTAGGTGGATGAACGAGTTTAAGAATCTTTCGGGGATAGTGTGGCTGTAGCTGGCACAGAACACGGTTGTTGGGAGGGATATGGGAGAGTTCAGTAGTCCGCGTCTTGTTGCTTGATATAAGGTGAGGGAGTAAGAATTCGGAGCTACAAAAAAATTTAACCAGGTGATGATACATGAGCATTCTGAAGTTAATCTGTGGAAACGATTGAGAATGTTTCGTTAGTATGCGGCCGTATTCATCGAGATGACAATGGAGCCACAAAGACCACACCCGAGGCCGTATGCGGTTTAAAGATAACGAAGGTAATGTGCAAGTATCTGCGTTAGACGTCAGTAATAAACAGCTCGACGATTGGCGGCTTCCAAACGAGAGCCTTGACTTAAAGATACAAGTTGCGAATTGAAAATTTCTATGGAGTAGAAGTCGATAGAACTTTTATTAAAAAAGAAAGTATGTCTAGCGCACAGTCAGAAAAATCCCTATCTGAAGACAGAAGAATCCACCATACTGCATTTCTGCATCATCAGCCCTCATTGGAGCGATGGCCTGTGTCTTTTCTTTATATTTTTTTAACTAAAACTAATCTTCGCCATTTGAAGGTACTACCTAAACGTTCCCTCTTTTTTTTTAGTACAAACTGTATCGACTTCTACTCTGGGAAATTTTGAATCCCCAACTTGTATCCTGCAGCTGTACCCTGATTGATCTGTGTATTGTGAACATTTGTCTTCATAATGCTCCATAACACTGCATTGGTATCAGTATCGTTGGTCGTCAATAAATGTACGAAACAAATATACAAGCTTACTTCACTTTTAACGTCACGTGTCGGTCACACTGACATTTTATGTAACAACGAATCAATTAACTAGCGAATTCGTCCATCTACTGCACGCCCACATGATTTATAACAGTTCTGTATCGTGATAAATGATGTCAAAGCGCGCGCAAGTCGAGACACTAAGGAAAAAACAGAGCTGTAATAAATTCTCTGAAGCATATTGGAGAATATGTTCTTCAGCGCGGTAGTTTCTAAGGTAAAGAATGCCTAAATCGAGTATGGACTTATTTTTATGCAGAAACAGAGTGAGCCGCTTGCATGGTAATGTGTGCACACCTTATGCATGGGACATGCCTGGATAATGAAATGCATATATGTTGGCATCGCAGCTTGCTGCGGTGATTCGGGGTGCCGACGTCATGAACAAACGCCAAATGAACGCTTCGACATAGAGTGGGAGCGTGCGGTGATACAGTGACCCATGGGGGGTCTAAACACACCTACCTCAATAAAGTTTTTCTCTCTCTCTCTCTCTGGCCGCGAATTAAGATTGGCAAGTTCTCTTCGATTCGAGACCCGACGGAATTCAATCCCGAGATGTGGAATTTTGATCATGTAACAGGTTTCCTCGACATTGAGAGGCGCATTTGGATGTTTACGCGGATGCGACTGCTTTTGCACCGTTCGCGCCTCTTCCTGGTCGCGAACCTTCGCCCCTCGTTTACGTGCCGCGTCTTTCGCCCGAGATTGTGCACTGCGTTGTTCCTCCTTGCGACTGACGCGAATTCCACCTGAATATGCAACTCCAGGAATGACGATGAAATGTCCGCGCTCCCCGGCCACCTGCAACAGTTTCCCAAGTCGATGGCTGCGCCGTAACACATTGACTGCAGCGACCAAAGGAAGGAACTTTGAAGCGTCCCGGAGCGGTGATGCGATGCCACTAGTCATAACATAGCTCACGACACGAGCATCTTTAGTCTGCGGAGGCTGTGTCCGATCCCAAAGCCGCGAAGGATGCTATAGCCAGAAAGTACGTGCGTGCCAGTGTCTCGGTTATTAGTGGACACCTCGACAGTGAAAGGGGAGGCCATATTGCAGAACGACGCTTTGAATCAAGCAGGTGTCTTTCTTCGTGCACGCTTTATCGTCGCGTCCTGCGCTTAGGGAGGACAGGACGTTGGTTCAGTCCAAGCTGCGACGACTGTGTTTCGATGGAGCCGAAGTGCAAAAAATTGAGGAACTCCTTAACCACATTCTTAAACAACAAAATGCGGTACCATCTGGAAGTTGTCCCAGCCCAAAAAAGATACAAAGGGCCTCCAAAATTTTCGATTTAGGCCTGCCCTACAAAATGGTTTGCTTTATGGGGGAGGGGCTTAACGTCCCAAAGCTAAGTCCCAAAGCTTCCCAACGCGAGTGGGTGTATTAGAGTGGTTTACCGAGGATTAATGAGTAAATTAAAGTGTATTAGTCAGAATTTCTGGGGATTAGTGGGTGGCTTAAAGTGGATCGGGTTAGTGTAATCCCATATAATAATTCAATGGGAGGTGATCGAACATTCCAGTCTATATATTTTCAAATGTGGCGGTGCTGATGACGTCATGACCTTCTTGATGAATAACGAAATTTCCTTACTGATAAACCTGGTGGTTTTTGCAAGATGACAACCTAAATGCTGTTGTATTAACAAAATTTGGGCTTGGTCTAGTTGGTTCATGCCTGAATCATTAGAAAGCAGCGCAAAAAGAGGGCACAGAACATAGCAGGAACGGAAACACAGGACGGGCGCTGACTACCAACTCTTTATTCGCTAAACGCAGCACAGCAAAATGCATAGTCAAACAGGTAAAAGCTTTAAAGTGGCCATGAACATGAAACATAAGAAAGAATGTAATTGCATTAATAGGCATCTGCAACATACAGGAAACAAATTTTAGGCACGATCTAGGAAGCACGTTTCTTTTTCGCGCAGTGAAACTGGCGGTGTGCTGACACACTTGTCACTTGCCTTCCCAATGTGATACGCCTCAATCATTTCCCTATCAATTTTCCTTTTGCCGTCGCCAGTAACCTCGGACTCGCTAATAGACGCTGAAAGGTTGGGGTTAGGTTTACGGCAGTGTTCTCAAAGATGCCCTCCGGATCTGTTTTTTACTTTAAGGAAATGCTTCTAGGCCTCACATTAGAGCATCGTCCCGTCTGGCCTTTGCACACTTTGCCACAGGTTAGTGGCATCTCATATGCTTCCCTGGTTCGACAGTTTGTGTACCGGTTCGCATGCGTTGGCATTTCCAAAGTAAAATTTACGCCACCGGAGGACGCTTTGAACATTGTATTATTTTATTAACACTCACCCATATGCTGTGTGCTGTCGGACACCGCTAAATGTGAGCGGGTCGAAGTTTATCCGGAGCCCTACACTATGGCATCTCTTTCGCTCTTTCTTCTTTCACTCCCACCTTTCTTCCTTCCCTCCCTGCGTGGTTGAGGTGTCCACCGAGAACTCAGGTAGTTATTGCGTCTTTCATTTCCTCAAAAACAGCTTTTTACACGCGCTGAGAACCTTCGCCTTTATTACCAGTGCTCTAAGAGATGATTCTTAATGAATGCAATGTATGAAGAATGGCGGATTCAAGCACTGAGTAGACTTAAAAGGCATGCCAACTAGCTTTCCATTTTCTTGCAGTTAGCGAAGCTTTTGTTACACTTCCGATGTCGAACTTATCGCAACGTCGTCCTGTTGGTGCAGTTTTATCTGTGCCTGCAATCGCAGTCCTTTTTTAACGATGCCACCATATACAATACAATAAGATCTTTCTTGTGCATAAAGGAAAACAAAATATAGATAGCAGGCCTGCCAAAACCTCAGAAGGCTTGATCGATGTGTGTTTGTTTTCTGCCTATTTAAGGTTGAACAGTCCCGTCACACCACCAACCTGAGGCTACACCACACTCGATGGCCTTCCAGGTAGCACGTCATATATGTACTTCTTCGTACACAATAGAATTCACATGACAAGATGCTCGTTGTTCATTCCTATACTTTTGTTTATTCGAAAGCTGTCAGATCTAAACGCCTCAACTTTTTTCGTCGACCTCCAAAGAACCATTCAGTAAATGGCGTTGAAAACTGGATTCTATGCATAAATTTAAAGAAAACCTGGTGCTACTGAGCTCGGCCCGCCAGAAAGAGGCCTTGGCGAAGATACCGAAGAACACCCATTGTCAGCTTCACGTCATCCGGGAACATATCAGGCGTCACGCATTTCTAATATAGGAGGAAAAGAATCACACGCAGTCAGTTATCGCGAAATGAATGCAACCGCTGCATATATAGGGTTGAGCATTAAAGTGCTGTAAATGAGTATTTCTGGCTATAACCACTAAACCCACCTTCAGCTTCTTTTTCAGCGCTTCAGTGTCATTCACCATAATGTGCAAAAATTCCTGAAAAGGGAAGAACAACAATACAGAAAAGGCGTGAGTGTTCAATGTCGTAATGCATTTTAAAAACAATGCATTTGAAACGAAACGATAATTGTACTATTTTCGACGTTTCGACATTGCAGCAACAATCCAGGAGTTGCCTTACGCCTGTAGGAAAGGTCTAAGCAACTGTTTAATCGAAACTTTTAAATTCCAACCTCCGAAGTAAACGTACGCATTGAACTGCCAACAAGTGTGCAAAGATTTCCCTTCTTCCTAGACCCGTTGAGCTTCAAAGCTGGCGGACGTTCTGAGTTCTATGGCCTCGCGCGGCTCTGCAGTCCACCAGCCGAGGTTCTATAATAACCTTTCATCAGACGGAACTGCATCGTCATTCCAGCATGAAGAAAATGTGCTCCTTAATCTCGCATTCTGAAAAGAATTCCAGTACCTTCAATTGAATTGCTGGTGTCTGAATTATATCGAACATAATGCACTAACGTCTAAAAAGCATTCTCGCACATTTTGACTTTCTCCCAGGCGAAGAAACAATGCCCGCTCGATCACGCCATCATCTTCCTTGAAAATGTCGCCAGAAAGATAAGGACAACAAACAACAACATGGCCCTGCCGCGGTGGCTCAGTGGTTACGGCGCTCGGCTGCTGACCAGAAACACGTAGGTTCGATCCCGGCCTCCACGGCCGAATTTCGATGGAGGCGAAATTCTAGAGGGCCGTGTGCTGTGCGATGTCAGTGCACGTTAAAGAACCCCAGGTGCTCGAAATTTCCGGAGCCCTTCACTACGGCGTACCTCATAGCATGATTCACTTTGGGACGTCAAACCACCACAAAGCCTACCGGAGCCGCAACGTCGGGCGCTCAGCGGTCCCCAGATATTATTCAGAAGTTAGCCGAGGTTAATTAGCGCTTTTTAAACATGGTGATACGAGCGAACGCTCTGTTAAGCATGCTCACGCATGGCATGGCTCTGAAAATCTTTTACGGTAAATCCATTGGCCTGTCTTCCCCTTTGTTGGTAGTGGCTGAGCTGAAATAGAGAGACTGAGCGAACAAGCGCCGGCGAGCAGATGTCAAACCCTCGCCAAATCACGTGGCACCACAGCGATGAGACTCCAAGCGAGCGCAGCTGCTGCGTCTCTCCGCAGCGTGTCACGTGCTATGACGTCACTAGTCACAAGCCACCTCCGCCGGCTCAACGTCAAACGCACACCAAACTTGACCTCGGAAATTTTAGTATATCCGCCGTGGTGGCTCAATGGTAGGCCGATCGGCTACTGAGTCGGAGTTCCCGGATTCAAACCCGACCGCGGCGTCGGCTTTTTGATGAAGGCGAAACGCAAAAGGCGCCCATGTGCTGTGCGATATCAGTGCACGTTAAAGATCCCCAGGTTGTTGAAATTTTTCCGGAACCCTCCACTACGGTACATATCATCTTTCACTCCGCCCTTTATCTCTTCCCCTACGGCGCGGTTTAGGTGTCCACCGAGATTCAAGACAGATACTGTGCCTTTTCCTCTCCCTAAAAAGCAATTTTTGTGCGAAAGCTTCATTCCTCTAGTACTAAAGCTGAAGGTCATGTGGCTATAAAATCTGAGCTCAAAACAAGGAGGAGCGGTGGCTTGGCTCTGACGTCATAGCTCGTGACTCACCACGCCTCGCCACAGATGCGCGCGTTGAGCTGACGGCGCCCGCTCTGTTAAGCAACTATCGAATCACCTGACAAGCTGCACTTCGCCACAGCTCCATATGCGGAGCCGACGGCACTCTCGCAACTATCGGAAATCGCGTGACTTGCCGCTCGCTAAACAAAACCGTGTGACGTATGCTTACCTTCACACAAAGCCATAAATCAGGAACGTGCCCGAACTAGTGCTCCGACGATGTATCGGCCCCGTCCAATCCAAACCATTGATATGCAATAAACTTTTATCAAAGCTAAACCATGTTTAACTGTGCTTAACAGGCGCTTTCGCTCGTCTGACTGGTTCAGCCAGGTTGAACCACAGCTAATTTTACCAGTATGAATTGCGAAAAATTGAGCCTTCACTCTAGAAACTGCAGCACTGGACTCTCTAATCGAGCCGTTTTTGCGGAATGCAAGCAGCGTCCTCCACGCGTATGCGTAAGGTAAGCAACAACTTTCAAACATCACATCAGCACCGATATTTCTGCGAGTCAATAGCGTTCGCGTACTGTGCACATACCGGTTTCGTCACTTGCATGAAGTCAAACAAACGAAAGCAACACTTGTGGATGGCTTTCCTCGTCTCGGTGACATTGCGTTCCTGCAATGTTAGAGGACAGTTCAAGATCTTGTCTTTCAAGCATGACCTAAATCTAAAAACTAAACCCCCTCCGATTTAAACACCCCCCTTAGCCACAGATCAATTATTTCGCCACCGCGGTGTCTCAATGGATATGGCACTCGGCTGCTGAACCGAAAGACACGTGGGTTCGATCTCGGCCGCGGCGGTGGAATTTCGATGGAGGTGAAATTCTAGAGGCCCGCGTACTGTGCGATGTCAGTGCGCGTTAAAGAACCCCAGGTGATCGAAATTTCCGGAGCCCTTCACCACAATGTCCCAGGCACTGCCCGAATTATAACCGCGCGCGAGGTACCACTGCACATATTTACAGTAGCGTAGAAACACTGCATACACAAAGCAGCGCGTACGTAGCGTCCCGTCGCTACAGGATCGCGCGCACGGCTCTTTGTGCAAGCGGCCGAAGTGGGGCGCACGGCCGCATATCGTCCGAAGAAGCACCCGCGGCGCGTTCACGGGACGGGAGCACTACCTGGCGATGAGAAAGGGCACGTCATGCCCGTCTGCTCGATGTACGCACAGCAGTTCACTATTATCCTGTGGCGGGTGCATGCACTGCCACGCGGCCACAAGGGTGAGATTGTCCGGGATGATTCCCAGCGTCCCGTAGGCCGCGAGCACCTCGTTACTCGGCTATGAGAAAGCGGCACTGCGCAGGAGCATGTGCTCCAGGTTTTTAGACGCAGGTTATTTTTAGACACAGAGAGACGGGCATTCAGGGTCTTCCTTCATTAATGGTTTATCGCTCATGTCAGACCACGCACGCCTTGTTTCTTTTGAAATTCACCCTTGTCCACAAAGGCATCACCAAAGCACTCAGTGCATCATTTTTCTGTAAAGCTTGCGCCTAAAAATGAATTCAGCACATGAAACCGTTTGGCTTAATGGGTTAGTCACACTAACATCTTTTGAAAGTATTATGGAGCAGGCGTGCCTATCGTCAGCTTGGGCAATGTTCGTGCGCTTCAAGTCTTGAGCACCTATGCGCATGTGCTTGCAGCGTAGGGTGGCACACGTTGAAAAACAATGTGAAAGTGTTAGAAGAGATGATTGCACGAGTTGGTACGCCATTTTGTGATGAACAGCGCGTAATCATCGGATATGAAAAGGAACACACGTAAGTGCGGGCGCTGTCTGACGTACAGCGCCCGTCCTTGTGTATGTTCCCATTTGTACCCTTTGATTACGCGCTCTTCATCACAAAATATAAAAGGTTCACTCAGGTTTTGGCTGCAGGCCGTACATCATCTCCCTTTTTGGTTCTTACGAAGGCGGGCTCCAGCTCGAATGACCAGTAAACTTAAGTGGAGAATTCTACTGTTGCTTTTTTCGAATGTGTGGCTCCACTGCACACTTCTTACGCTCAGAGTGCCTCTTTTTCAAATATACATATATATTCAGAGACGGAAATAGCGAGAGGAAAAGACGCTCGCATTTGCAAGGCGTTTAACAACTCCGCAAGCTCGTGATGGGGTACCAACCTTTGCGTTTTGAGTGGTGGCATCAGAGTAGCACAGCCTTGCTACAACGCATGCTTTTTGCAAGAACTGTAGGGTAGGACAAGCATTAGAACACTTTAGTACGCCATGGGTGTAAGCTTTCTGATACAAGAAAGTGTTCAAGCCCGTTAAAAGAGTGCCTGAGAAGATTAACAACCACTTAGCCGCATCCTGCAAGAAGAAAGTATACAAAAGCTCTACTCTGCCAGTACTCGTGGCCGAAATCTTGGTGGCAAGCGAAAACTGTTGAAATTACGTAGAGGACCGCGCGAAGAGCTAAGCAAACGAAAGCGATAGGTGTAACGTTAAGAGACAGGCAGATGGCAGATTTGATGATACCCCGCTGAAAATGAAAATAAAAGGAAATGGGCATAGGCATTTCATTTACAGCTAATGCAGGAAAACCGATGGTACCTAAAGGTCCCGGAACGGACTCCAGGACAAGGCCAGCGTACCAGAGGCCACATATGAGATTAGGAATTTGCGCAGACAAAGTGGGTTAACACAAGACAGGGTTAATAAGAAATCTATAGGATAAGCTTTTGCCCAATAGTGGACGCTCAGCTGCTTTGCTCGCTGCCGTGCAAACAGTTATTTAATCGCAATTATGAAATATGTTTTACAGCACACCTGCTGAAAACCCGTTCATCCTGTGGCCAGGCGGCAATACGTGACCGCGACGTCACCTGCACGTCACTATTCACGTGACTTCTCGTGACACTGGCGACATCGTCCCCAGGCTGGTCACATTGCGTCGCCAGCATCGCATGTACTCCGACGTCCATTCCGTGCTCTCGTAACCAAAAGTGTAACTCCATGAAAAACGTTGTGTGTTTCATTGAAGGATTTGTGAGCAGGGTGACAACTATAGCAGACAAACTGCCACTTTAAAACATTATATATATGCACACATCTTAAAGGGACAGTGAGGAGAACTCTATTGATATCTTTTTTAAAGCAAAATCCGATAGCTCGGCATTTCATGGCTTTGTTGCCACTTGGCCGGCAGCGAAAGATGCATTTATTTCTAAGAAATTTGGATTTGAAGTTGAAAAAGTTTTTCCCGCCGCTCTGATTCAAACTTGGGATTCTCTTATGACGACACAGGACAAAGTGACGTGAAACATGACGTGCACATGACGTACCGCTGACTCCGTGATTTCTGGCGGCCAGCAGTGCGGCCTAGCAGCAGCCGAAAAGAAAGCTACCGCCGGCCGCACGTTGAAGGCATCTATCGGCTATTGCGGCCGTCGCTACCGTCGCTTCGTTTACGTTTGCACCGGCGTTTTGCCAGCGTTACGATGGATCCCGTTCTCGAAGTCGTCAACGAAGTTCTCGCAAATAGACACCTTTAGCATAACGTGTACCTTGTTACCGTTAGCGGAATACCGAGAGCCCGCCTAACGCCGGTGGGCAGGCGCTGATTGGTTCCGATGCTGCAGGAGCGCGCGTGGCTGCCAGGTACGTAGCGCCATCTGGCGACGTCAAGGAGATTTGCGTATGCGTTGACTGCGCCTCAGTGATTCGTTGATCCTCGTGTCAGAGTGTTGCTAGAACTATTTGTTCTCGCAACACTGTTTCGTCCTATGACGTCATTTCGCTTGCACTTGCGAGTTTGGCCTGTGGCGGCGATACCTGTCTTTTGGTTCTTGCTCTTTTGTACGTTACAAGAGCTTTGTTGTCAGTATGAGTGGTGTTTTTGTAATCAGGAGCTGGTATTCTGTCGATACAAGCCAACTTCAATTTCTCCTCAGTGTCCCTTTAAGTAATTATCAGTGCAGTGCTAAGAACTTACTTGGGGAGAAAACAAATTGCTCCTCAAACTTATTCGAGAAGAGTCAAATTTTCTGACTAAGTATCCATTATAGAAAAAAAAGCACTATTCGAGCTAAAAACAAAAAAGTCCTGGCGCCATGGGGTAGCAGTCCCCACTCTTTCGGAATTCTCATCTCACACGCCTCCTTTACAACAGTCCGCGAAACAGTATCAGGTTTTTAATAATTCGATGGTCAACATTTCTAGCGCAATACTTAGCAAAGCAAAAGTGAGTGACCCCTCTAGCGGCCTCAGTTTTTGTAGAGCGACGGGACAGGTACAATTAGTTTCATTCTCTTAAAGATTTAAATAACTTCGCCCGCAACATGATATTACGGGAACATTTTCATGACCGCCCCCACACGGACAAAATACCGACGGATATCTTACCTAGCAATAGACACTGGACACCATCCCCACTGCGCGACGAATACCTCGACATGTACCCCCCCCCCCCCCCCCCCCCCGTCCGTCAAAAGTATACAGCCCAAGGGGTTTTACTTTGAGGCCTGCAGCATGGCTCGTTATCCATACTCAGCAACAGTGATCTCTCGAAAGAAAAATGGCTTTCCGTCCTCAATCCTGCCAAGGTTTCAACTGCTTGATGCGCCAGGCAGCCACGCTAAACAGCTTCGAATTAAACCTCTTGGGCTGTATAAGCTTATAAATACAAAAAAAGCATTTCGCTATAACTTCTCACTACGTGAAAGTAAAGCCCTTGGAGGATTATCTCTGCACTAGGGCATAATAATTAAACCAGATAATAAAGGCTGCGCAATTGTCATCATGAATACGACCGATTATGGAACGGAAGCAGAGAGGCAGTTGTCGGATAAGGCATTCTATAATAGAGTAGACAATAACACAAACGAAAAATATAAACAAACTACCAAGGAAACCCTCGACTGGCTCCAGCAAGAGGACAAAATAGATGAGCGCACGGCCCATTCCCTTTTGCCACTCTAACTGGTCGCAGGACCGTTTTATTTACTACTCAACATCCACAAGCAAGGCCACCCCGGACGCCCGATTGTGTCCAGCGTAGGCACCGCCACTGAAAACCTTACCAGTACGTTGACAGCATCCTAAGCAGAACTCCACTAACATTTTCGTCCTATATCAAGGCACCACATGCTACGAACAAAGAATTTATTGGAACTGCACTCAAATGGAATGTGTGTGTGCCTGTGTGTGTTCCTGTGTTTTGTGCTATGCCAGAAGGGCAGCACCTGGACAACCTTCTGGATTCTGATTCATCAGGCGTTAAGCATGTAGATGCTATTTTTGTGAAGCGTTTTTTCTTGCGAAAGCAACACTACGCGAGTCGCCGAGCCATTTCGCTCAGCTGACGAAAGGCCATACTGCGCATGTGCGAGGAGCAGTGACGTCACACGGCGCACAGCTGGCGAGCTACCGCCGTCGCTGCGCGAGTGACTCAGAGGGGCCGCCGCCGCGCTCGCCAGTTGCGCATGCGCAGTAGGGGCGCATAGCTAGCGTGTCGGGGCCGCCGCCGCTGCCGCGCGCTCTCCATCGCCTCTCTCTCTCTCTCCTCGTTGCGTTCGCAATCCTCCAGCTTTAACCAGAGCTAAACCACTGCCAGTTTTGTTTTGTCTTTCTTGGAGGAGGGTGGTTAAGTCAGGTGCATTGTAGCAGCCACTTTCCAATACCTAAAGATACAAGTCTAGAATTATCATGTAGCACTCTGAAGGATACTGGTTCCCCAGTGGAAACGTCAATAAACCCTCATGTTTTAAGCGTGCGTCAGTCTACTTTACAAGTACATAGTTTCTTATTCACAGTGCCTTCCGCGCAAGAGTAATATATATAATGTAAAGAAGGAGACGACCACGCGCGACAAAGACGAAGGTAAACATGCGCTTCAGCAGCATCGCTATCGCCGTGTGTTTTCGCTGCTCGACCTGGATGATCTCGGACTGTTTTCGCCGCTGCTGCCGTCGCACCAGTTTCCATTTCCTTTATGTAAACCCTTTAAATTATATATATATATATATATATATATATATATATATATATATCCGATGGCAGGATAACGGGCGCGGTGCTCCCGCAGCAGTGACTACGTTACTCCTCAAGCCTGGTCACGTCAGGGAGGACACGGCCGCCCCAGGTCCTGTTACCCGGGCACGACAGGGGTGACGCTTGGCCCCGGACAAGGGTCGACAGGCACGAATAGCCTACAGCACAGGCAGGATTCCCAGGTGGACAGCAACTGGCAGTGCCCAATATGGCGCCCACCCCCCGAGGAAGAAGGAGACAGGAGGGAGACAGAAGGCCCCTGGTTGCGCTAAACCAGACGGCGACTGCTTCCCACGCCTGGTCACGCGGGTCCACAGAAGCTGGTTATCCGCAACCCTGCCCGTTCTCCTCTCGTGCTTATGCGGACTGTCATTTTTTTAAGCCCACACTAATATCTGTCTCAAATGCAGACCGCGGCTTGAAATTGAATACGCCAAGATAGGCCGCACGGTCTCTTCTCGGTACGAACGGCGTACCACCCAGCCGCGGACGAGTTGGTTTCCGATTCCGAAGAGGTCGGTGCCACGCGGGGCATGTGGCTGGGCGAACCAAGCCTGTGTTTTGGGGAAGTCTCCCTTAGGCCAGAAAAAGAGAAAAGTGAGAGTTAGTAGTTTACTCGGGAGGCCAGTAAGCTCCGAAACTATGGAAAGCCCGGTGGTCAATACCGAGTAATGATTAGTAAACCTGACGAAATCGCAGAACGGCACCGTGCCTTTGGAAAGCGCAAGGAAAAACAAAGTGTACTAGCGTCAGGTGTATACTGCGGACATAAAATGAGACTCTAAGGCGTTGGAGCCTGGAGGTAGAAGTTTCACAGGCTACGTCAGGGGGCGAACGGTGCGATGCCATTCGAAAACCATGAAAGGGTTCCCACTGCGAGCAGGTTCCTTGTAGTAAGAAGAGCGGAAGCACCGGACTGGCGGGTGAAATTTCTCTCCTCTTAGTGCTGTTGCTAGTGATGTCGAGGTGGAGGAACCTGGCTGGTGGGGGGGGGGGCTATCTCAGTGCAGTCCTTGTTAGGTTGCCCTGTCTTGGGCGGACACAGAACCCGGCAAACGTTCTCTGTGGAATGGAAGTACGCTTGGAGGCGGAGGGCGGCACTATCGGTTGAAATTTGAGTGCTTGCTCTCTACAGAGGCCTGGGAAGGAGCTCGAAGGGATGAAAAATACGAAATAATTTTCCGCCGACCCCAATCTCTCCTAATTCCCATAACTCAGCCCATACTTCCCATATCCCACTAAAAACCTTCTACTTCCTAGGGGAGATTAGAGGAGTCTCCCTGGGCCCGCTCCTCCGACTGTGGGTTGCTTTAGTAGCTATTCCCACATTGATTTCTTTCCACCTTCGGGTTTGAAAATACCAATTGGCCAAGAACTACATATTTGTACTTCACAATTCGGATTATACCCACTACGCATTAGTGGTGCGGGAGAGGCTTGCTTTTCTTGTTCATTTTTTGTGCCTCGATCTCCGTTGTCTCTCCCAGTTGCCGCTTGACATGACAGCCTGTGACGCCGACAACTTTCCCCATTACATCACTTCCGTGGAATATAATTCCCCAATGCCCGTACTTTCCACGAAGAGCAACGGAACATATAGGTCTGCGCGCGTCATCAGAAGCGGCTGAAGTTCTGCCCGCACAGAACTCATCCATGTCGCGTGGCTGAAACTCTGTCATCCCCGTGCCGATTCCTGACTCGCCCAGCAGGCTTCGCCTGCGACGAGGAAGGTGTTACGGGCTTGAAGAAGAGTTACGAAGGTGGAAAAGGAAGATGAGGAAGTTGAAGTGTTTTTGGCTTGTTCAACTGTGCTTTCGGCTCGCCGATTGTCCCTGGCCTGTTGAACCAGCTAGAACACCTCGGCTGTGAGATTACAGCCGTAACACTATGTTCCAGAATACGTGGAATTTTTGTTTATTTTTTAAGGTTTTTGAGCCTAACGTCATAACAATCACCACAATTTTCAGCGAAGTTTGTTTTAGAAAACTTAAATCTCACATTACTGCCAGTATTTCTATTCGAAATGCCTCCCAGTACTAGTAATAAATTCATAAATATAATAAAAAGAACCACCAAAAAATTTCCATTTTTTCCTGGTACGGAAACAAAGCGGAATTTGTTTACCAAATTACGAAGGGGTTTTCTTTCAAAAAGCCCCTCCTCACCAAGCGCTTACAAGCGATGCAACGATTCTCACCATCGCACTGTTTTTTTTTTATTCAGGTAATTCCGATTGTATTTGGTTATTCCTCTGGTAGCTGTGCATCGCTAGGACTGAATTAAAGGCTTCGCATGTTTGTTTCGTAGGTTCTTAGTCTAAGGCACATGTATATTGAGTTTACGACAAAAATAACAAAATGCATTGTCGTGTACACAACATAGTTTTAGGTCAAAACGTACCGTCGGTTTATAACGCTGAGTCTGCCAGTGGTATTTTAGTCAAAGCACCAAAACCGCCCACGGTGCTTCATGCCCATGGTTATTTTGATACCAATATCCCTCAAGAGAAAAGTATAGACCAGCTGTATCTTACCGGTACTCACTTACGGGGCAGAAATGTGGAGGCTAACAGAGAGGGTTCAGTTTAAGTTAAGGACAATGCAGCGAGCTATGGAAAGAAAAATTATAGGTGTAACGTTAAGAGATCAGAAGCGGGCGGAGTGGGTGAGGGAACAAACGCAGGTTAATGACATCCTAGTTGAAATCAAGAGGAAGAAATGGGCATGGGCAGGGCATGTAATGCGAAGGCAAGATATCCGCTGGTCCTTGAGGGTAACGGGATGGATTCCAAGAGAAGCAAAACGTGTAGCAGGGGCGGCAGAAAGTTAGGTGGGCGGATGAGATTAAGAAGTTGGCGGGGATACGGTGGCAGCAACTGGCAAAGGACAGGAATAATTGGAAAGACATGGGATAGGCCTTTGCCCTGCAATGGGTGTAGTCAGGCTGATGATGATGAGATGACCGAAATATGGCGCACTAGCAGTGTGAAGAAGATCGGGCATGATGTGAGGACACCACTGAGTGTTCCTGCAGAGCAGTATAACGAAGTAATGCAGTCAGATCTGATCGAAGTTGCCTCCGTGCGGGGAGCCTACGTAGAACGCGGTACCACAGAATAATGCGTCGTAGCGCGGAACACTGGTCTAGATACACTGTTTCACTGACCAAAATATAAATTTATTTCGAACGCTGTTGCATTTAATTACCGGTCAGTAGAGGACACATAGTTCCACTCCAAAATGTGTACGTTTTTTATACGCTTAAAACATCGGCTATTTATTAACTGGAAACGCTGCACACCAGTTTGAGAGCAGTGCCCATAATAATCTTCATCGTATGACTGTAACGCTGCTCCCAATGCACGCACATGGGACCGTGTTCTACATGTATTGTATGTTGTAATATGAAATTCTGTTCCGCATGCATTATTTTCGAAATTTATCTTGAACGTTACTTTGTCATCATCATCATTTATTGACCCTTAAAACACCTGGTAGAGGTAATATATAACATGGGGGCAAACACTTCAATAATCTATTAGGCCACAATCATTGTAAGAGTCATTGTGCTATGAAAGGTTTAAGGGCGCATAAGCATTGAAGGCTATCATCAGCCAATAATCACAGTCGTAGTGAGCAGGATACAAAAAGACAAAAGTGTATAAACACTGTAGCACGCAACGGCAAACGAAACATAATAGCAAGGGAATGCAGTTTTGATCAGTTGACCTAGAATCCTGTTGCGTCTAAATGAGAGGAACTGATGGCAAATAGTTCCCTTTGCTACCTGCACATTAGGCACTAGTTGTTCAAAACTTTAGAATGAAAGAAATAATCTTGTCTGAGTTCAAAAAAATGATCCCCATCTTTCACACAAGCAGCGCAAACTTTGAAGCGCACTTTAACTAAACACCAAACACAGCGCTGAAAAAAAGTCGGCTGCCGTCTTAACACTTCATGATGAGCAGTTATATAGTGGAAAGGTTTTAATGAACCTTACTTCTCACTTTGAAGTTACGACACTACGCAAGGATTTAGCTGAACATTGACTGTAGTCCTGAAATCGAAGTTCTTGCTTACCTCGATTAAGGTCGGAACGTCCCATAGATATTTTATAGTCAAGGCTTTGCCACAGCGCTCGAAGTATCTTGCTCCAAAAGCTGCACTCCGGGTGGCAGTCAGTATCCCTGTGTTATATCATTACCGCAATATTCACATCACCCTGAGTATTTACGTGGGGGTTCTCGGCACAATTTCTACCCACATTTCCGGCACCACTTTCCAAACTCCATGCCTGCGCCATCTAACAGTGCGCTACTAGTAGCTCACAAAGAAAGCTCGTGCATTGTGACCTCAGGCCTCTACTTTCCTCCAGTACTCCGAGCTTTATCTCGATAACAGCTGTCGCTACAATGTTTCATGTAGCAAAAGCTGACAATAGCTAGGAAAGCTGGCTAGGCTGGTTTGGGTATAAATTGGTCATATATAGGAACGTTCACAGCCAAGACTGAAACGCTGCCCGGCAACAGCAACTTATACTGTATTACGGAAACAGCTATTTATGTTATCCTTGTGACAATAGTAAGGAAATGGCTCCCGGCCTGAATTTCAGCCGACGGATGCCGATTTAGAATTGTATACTGCTCTTACATTCGTGTCTCCGCCATTCTAAACTTTTCGAAGGGCCGCATATCTCCCTCCCCCGCCACCTCATTCGCCACACCCCCTGTCACTTCCGGGAGTCTCAACAGATCTGTGTCTCAACCCACTACTCCAGCCCGGGCAACGAGGCCACCCATACAAGCACCCGAGGATTCGTCAGCCGGCACATGGACATCACCGGCCTGATGTCTGAGAGAGACAGACTGGTGTCATATCGTGAAATAGTCACCGCTATCGCATCAACAAGCAACTTGACCTGCTCCCCACACAGGACTGAACAAGGCCTCAGAAATCACAACTCGTCGGCTGCAGACCCACTCCTTCCCCAACCAGGCAGTATATTCTCACATATAGTCCGGTTAATACTCTCCTCCCTTCACTATTTTTGCGATAAATCCACATTAGATCGCATACATAAAAGTATCCGAAAAATCCGTCTCTTCCGCACCTTCGTCAGCTACGTACTGCTCAGCTCCGACCCGAGGGTACAACTCCGGGCCATCGAGCGGGCCAAAGAGGTCGCCGAGAGCAGGGACTTCCGGCTATATAGTGCTACCAACCCGCCATCTCGCAACCCTTGCCAATGAACAAGTTTTACTGCTCCTACCACGAACAATAACATGTGTGTGGCCCACAACGGAAAGAAACGCAGGAATAAGAGCACCAGCAGAGGAGCAGAAGCTAAAGGACAGAGCGCATCGTCGCAGAACACTTAAAGCGAACACTTTCAGAGTTCCTGGTTAGGACATTACAGAACTCTGAAGAGTGGTGTTGAATACAGCGCTCTTAATACAGCCTTTTCCAAGTATTGTGGCATCAAGATGAAGGAGAGGTTTCTTAAGTATGCCGATAACTTCCGTAATTCTCCTCTACCGTCATTTACCTCACATTGTGCCTCGGGAAAGGGGTGACGCATATGAAGCCATTTTTTGTTTGTTTCAGTCCGTCCACAGAAAGGGAGAAAACATGGTCGTACGCAACCTTACGCCCACGGCTTGTCGCATCGCTGGACGGAAACGAAATTGCTAGATGTGAATGTTGGTTTCATTGGGCATAAATGATGGACAAAGCATGCAGGGCAGTTGAAAAAAAAAAAGGTAAAATGAGTGCGAGTGAAACCTCTTTGGTTTATAAGAAAGCACAGGCACTTTGTGTCATATGTTCGAAGCGTCGCCTGCTTTCTTCATTGCATTTTTTTCCCAAAGGGTAGATCTTGAGGGTTGTTTATAAACTACCGCTTGAGACGATGCAGAAATAGTTTAAAGCGCATGCCGCATTTGCACACATTTGGCCAGCGTAAGTCTTTCAGTGTCATTTTTGGTGCGGTAGCATTACTACTGCCATCTTCTCAATATCTGCCCGGTAGAGCCGGTTTAAGCCTGCGGAGAGTAATTTGCAGAGGAAGATGGTGGAGGAGTAGCTAGGAGGAGCGAGTACTGGTTGGAAGTAACATGGAGGTACGGCCGCCAATCAGAGACATGCAGACGATGGCAGGACACGCACGCTAACAAGCCAGAGGCTGCGGCCGGTCAACTGTCTGTCTGTCTGTCTGTCTGTCTGTCTGTCTGTCTGTCCGTCCGTCCGTCCGTCCGTCCGTCCGTCCGTCCGTCCGTCCGTCCGTCTGTCTGTCCGTCCGTCTGTCCGTCTGTCCCTCTGTCTGTCTGTCTGTCTGTCTGTCTGTCTGTCTGTCTGTCTGTCTGTCTGTCTGTCTGTCTGTCTGTCTGTCTGTCTGTCTGCCTGCCTGCCTGCCTGTCTGTCTGTCTGTCTGTCTGTCTGTCCGTCCGTCCGTCCGTCCGTCCGTCCGTCCGTCCGTCCGTCCGTCCGTCCGTCTGTCTGTCTGTCTGTCTGTCTGTCTGTCTGTCTGTCTGTCTGTCTGTCTGTCTGTCTGTCTGTCTGTCTGTCTGTCTGTCTGTCTGTCTGTCTGTCTGTCTGTCTGTCTGTCCGTCCGTACGTCCGTCCGTCCGTCCGTCCGTCCGTCCGTCCGTCCCTCCGTCTGTCTGTCTGTCTGTCTGTCTGTCTGTCTGTCTGTCTGTCTGTCTGTCTGTCTGTCTGTCTGTCTGTCTGTCTGTCTGTCTGTCTGTCTGTCTGTCTGTCTGTCTGTCTGTCTGTCTGTCTGTCTGTCTGTCTGTCTGTCTGTCTGTCTGTCTGTCTGTCTGTCTGTCTGTCTGTCTGTCTGTCTGTCTGTCTGTCTGTCTGTCTGTCTGTCGTGAAGCGAGGTGCACTGGCCTTCACTTACGTCGTGCTTAGGATGGCACATTACCTAAGAAATGTTGTGAATAGATACTTAGGCGATGTACTATCGCGGAAAAAGTTGCCTTGGTCCATATGTGTCATACTTGGCAAAGAACATCTGCTTTCACGGCACCATACTAGAACATGTGGTTCCGACTATCACTTCAGCAAGTTTGGCTTCAATCAACTGCCTAACGACGGAGCTTATGGCTTTTATTTCCGGATATGCGTCCTAGAGAATTTTGTCCCCAAATTACCCTTCTCTGTGCCACAGAAAGTTGGCCAGCTACTGCCAAAAGTACGAAGGAAGTTGGACTCTGGCTCAGTCCGCTCCATTCAGGCAGAGTAAAACTCAGGTGACTCTTTGTGAGTTGTGTGTGCACTGTCATTTATGAACTGTTTCCCCCGCGGCAAAGTGCACGTCAGCCAGACACGCTTCTGCATTGATATTCACTTCAACGAAGAGGAAAGCACACTCAGTTGTGCAAGCTACTCGATCGCCTCTGCTCGTTTTGACGACTGTCCTAGCATTCCTTGTTTTTTGAAGCATCAGCATTGTTCAAACTCTGGGAGCGAGTAATGCAGAAGGTTCGCCGAGTCCAACCAAACCAGCGTAAAAGGCCAAGACATAGAGAAGGACGCACACACAGCAACCACTGGTCCAGCGCGTGTTCAGTGTGCTTCTATTGTGTCTTCGTACTCTACTGCTAATTTTAAAATACAGTATACAGCGCCCAGCCCAAGATACATCGAGTATTTTGCTTTCAGTATACATGATGCGTGTGTGAAACAAGCTTCCTCCTCTCTGGAGGAGGCCGAGATCAGTTACTTGGGCCCCATATGCCGTTCTTGATTGACCCGCCGTGGTGGCTCAGTGGTTACGGCGGTCGGCTGCTTACCCCAAAGACGCGGGTTCGATCCCGGCCGCGGCGGCCGAATTTCGATGAAGGCGAAATTCTAGAGTCCTGTGTGCTGTGCGATGTCAGTGCACGTTAAAGAACCCCAGGTGGTCGAAATTTCCGGAGCCCTTCACTACGGCGTTCCTCATAGCCTGAGTTGGTTTGGGACGTTAAACCTCAATAAACCAAACCGTTCTTGATCGACGCATACTTTCTTGATATTCTTTGTTCCGGTCACGAGTAGCATATGCGCAACAGACCCGTTTTACCCACGCTGTTTCAAGGATTATAGCCAGCATGCAGCCCATGCGTACCACCAAAGTTTCTTGTTTAGTTTTGGGGTAAAGACAGTGTTATCGATACAGTCGAGCTCGCATATAACGCACTCGGACGTTTATCGCCTTGAATATCCTGCCTAAAAGTATAGAAAAGTCCCACAGTATATGGAAATCCTATTTCGTCGGTCGTTCGATATAGCGAACTACGCACCGTTACCCTGCAAATAGGGCTTCTAGTCATGACTCTCTTCGGTCGTTTTTCCCGCGCGCAGAGAGATTGGCTGCGCGGCCTTGGGCATCTGTTGGCAGCGCTAGCGCTGTGAAACCCCGTGATGAGCTGAACGCAGAATATAGCATTGCTCGGGCTCGGGCCGGCCCGAGTCGGGCCGGGAAATGTGCTGCTTTCCCGTGCCTGTCCCGGCCCGGGCTTGAAGTTGTGTTCCTGAGCTAGGCTTCAGCCGCCGCATCGAGGGGCTGTTTTATTATTGCAGAGTTAAGTATACTTATGGCGTTCGAGTGACGACCCCAATGCAACAGGCGCATAGTGTTGACTCACAAAACAACTACCCAATTTTTATTTACTTACTTTTGACGTCTGCTATAGCTACATTTTCTTAACGTGAGAATGCTAGAAATAATACTGCTTTTTATCTTAGGGGGATGTTGCCCGGATCGTCTCGGAAGTTAAGGAACCCCAGAGCTAAAATCTTTCCAGTAGTTTATTAATACACCATGACTACTGCCTTGTGGTTGACGCGGAATGAAAGAAAGCTCGTCTATATACTGAGTTCGTACGATACAAGAGAAGATGTTAGAAAGAAAGTGCTCGAAATATGCCGGTGTGCGCACTACAGCGGGAAGCACTTCAGATAGGCTCTTAGTGAGCTGGCGGGGACATAACCTGCACTGTAGTTAAGTTTGTACTCACTGACCAGGGCTTTTCCCGCATGCGTCGAATCTCCTTTCAGAATATCCTGCCATCCCTGTCGCGCCACTCAGTAGCAAGCTAAACCAGATGGTGGGTACCATGCTTTCGAGAGCACAACCTGCGAAATGCGCTGTGTGCCATCAGCCCACATCGTTGTGTGAGCAGCCGGTGTTCGATCGTAACACCTGAGCACATATAGGCTTCACATTTTGGTAAATGTGAGCTGCAAGTCAAATAAGGCGTCGCATCTCTCGAACATCAGGTCACGCTATGCTGTCTAGCTGTCAGTCATCGCGACGGATCACCTGAGCGATTGCTCACTGAGCATCGTCCGCTGTTGTTGTTGTTCACCTTGTACAATAGCGGTTTTCCTTCTTCTTCTTCTTCTTGTCATCAGTAAACATGGCACTACCCACGCGGGGGGATCGGCCGAGGTACGGTGGTCGATGCCAAGGAAGCATATGTGCGATAAACAAAGTCAGTAGAATTGTAGAAGTGTTGCTTGTTGGGCGAGTTGGTGGCCCATAATAATAGATTATCACTGTGAAGAGGGTGTTGTCAACCGTGTACCGTTGTCTTGTGGCCATGAGTATATTGGACAGAGAGGGAGATGTGTTAATAGCAGGTTAAAAGAACACGACTACGATGTTAATCACAGCAAATTGGGCCACCTAAGCCAGCCCTGTCGCCACTGAAAGATCCAATCTAGGGAACGTGGCCGTCCAAAGCTGTGCATGCCCCTGTTTGGAAGGAGTCAAGTAATCAACCGCCACAGTGATAAGCATGTTAGAGAGATCAGTCAGGCACTGAATATTTGGCGTGCAAGCAACAAGTGTGTGAGCGTGGAATCACTGAAAGTATCAGCAAAAGAGCTCGCTTTTCTAAATCGATGGCAACCAGCGAAAGGCTGAGTTGTATTCCTTGTATCAGCTAACTTGACAGCTCTTTCCCAATTCATGCTGTGGTTCCTGTATTTATATGTGGCAACGGCAAGAAATAAACAGTTGACAGTTGGCACTCGTGTCGTTCTGTGTTCCTTCTTTTGTCCTGTCCCGTTACGCGCTACTCTATTATTATTAGAATTGTGGAATTACTCAAACTAAAAAAATATATCAATTGTTGAAATTTTTCAATAAATTCAACTAATTAGAAATACCAGGAATAAAACAAAATATACTATTTGTACATGCGGTGGAATTTTATATGGAGTTAACAGGCAAATCCACCAGTTGCAAAAATATATTCATGAAGGTAGCCGCAAATATTTTTTTCTTTACTTCTTCCTTCCGTTTTTTTTTTCTCCAATATTTTTTTCGCTGTGTGTGTCTACGGTCGCGTACATATTTTTTCTCAATGTATCCGTTTGGAGCTTCCAGTAAGTAAATTTCCATTTTAAGTTAGAGACGAATCCTGCGATTGAAACTTAAACGCACAAGCCTTTAGTTGGGTATCCGCAAAACTATTGGGTGTCGATGCATGCGGTAGAAGAAAACAACGAAGAAACTACGCAGAGCGGTAACGCATCTTTTGTTCCTAGATGCCATTTTAGAATCCTTAACGCAACCAAATTCTCACCAAATTATTCCGAATTGATATATGTCCCAGCCCATTCGGGGAATCCGGGGAACGAGGCAGCCCACAATAAAGCCCGAGGTTTCGTCGACCGGACAGTGGATGAGTCTGGCTCCCTGAATTTCACGAAGGACTCCATGATCACATATCATGATCTCACCAATCATTTTAAACTAGAGAGGAAAATTTTCCCCGCTCCGGGCAAAAGCCTGACTACAGAACAAGAGGTTACGTGGCGTCGTCTACAGACGAAATCGATACGCACCCCATCACTCCTCGCACACATTTATCCAGATCTTTACAACCCAAATTGTAAACACTGTGCCCAACGAGCCACCTATGATCACATCCTGTGGGACTGCAAAATAGAGCCACCTCCCGGTGATCTAGTTACCACTCCTTCTCTCGAGCGGTGGGAGACCGTGCTGGCTAGCTCTAACCCCAGAACGCAAGTTTTGGCGGTGGAGTGGGCTGACAAAGTCGTCGAAGGCTGCGTTCTCTCGACCACTTAACGCGACCTCTTGCCAAGCTCTTTCCGGCGAATAAAATGTTTTACAATCAATCCAAGTCAACGCAGGGGTTCAAAGGACGAGCACAAAAGCGCCAGCATTCTAACTTGAGGTTTTTATGGAAAGAAACGTCTGGACGGAAGCCTGGCTTGTTATAAAGGACAATATTTTTTTTTGTGGCGCACTGACGGCTCGCTACTCATGAACTTCAATATTTTGTTGTCATTTATGAGGTTTTTTTTCGCGGAAACGCATTTTCGACTTCAATTCACAATTTCAGTCAATGAAATAAAGCTGGGGTGGCCAGAGAGGTATATGAAAAAAGCCATAAAAAAATATTTTCAATAAAGAACCGCAATATATTGCAACACGCATCATTTCTTTGATTCTGCCGCCGCGGTAGCTCACTAATTATGGCGCTCGGCTGCTGACCTGAAAGATGCAGGCTCGATCGTGGCCGGGAAGGTCGAATTTCGATGGAGGAAAAATTCTAGTGGTCCGTGTACTGTGCAACGTGAGTACACGTCAAAGAGCCTCAGGTGGTCTAAATTTCCGGGGCCCTTCACTACGGCGTCCCTCATAGCCTGAGTCGCTTTGGGGCGTTAAACTCCCATACAACAAACCAAATCAAACCATTTCTTTGATCCTCCGCATGATGGCGCCAACTGGCAAAAGCTGCTAAACAGCTGCCTGCATGCGCCTCTCTTGTAGAACATAACGGAAACTGCCTTTCGAGGCAGAAATGGGAGGCGGGTAAGTAGAGTTGCTGGCCGCATTTGGACCCTCGAAGAGCCGAATGCAGCTCTCGAGCTGCAGTTTGGCCACCACTGAAATAAAGTGCCATTTTTCACTACCGCTCGCTGGACACAGTTTGGTTAATACCATTTGACCGATGTGTAGTGTGTTGTAAAACAGGAAGTTATGCAATTCCTCTTATTGGGAAAGGAAGTGTTAAATTATTAATTAGGAAATGCGTTCTTTGGACCCCACCTCCAAATTCATGTTTAACGCAATAGCGTTAAGGAGCCGGTGTCGCAGTAAAGCCGGCGTCGTTGGATGTAAGCGAAAAGTTAACTAAAAAATTTCCGGAGAAGCAACCTAGGTAAGCCACTTGGGCGGTAAGTGGCCAAAAAACCAGGTCACGTTACCTTGTGGCATCACCAAAACCTCCCCACCGAATTGTGAGCAAGCTGCCCGCCGTGTCTGGTGTAAGCTAAATTTATGGTTGGTGTCGATAAGTTGCTCGGGAAGAGCACCAAACAGGGACGTACCCGAATCTGTATATTAGCAATATCCTTGATCCCACGCCCGTTAATCCCGGAGTATATCCATGTGTATGCTCTTGGTGCGCGGAAAGATCTAGAATTCATCTTACAACATGAGCATCCCAAAAAATTGACGTGGTTCAAGGAATACAAAATGTAGTCCGAAGCAATAGGATGTAATGCTGTCCAGCGACATCCGGGAAGATCAACGAGGTCTGATACAGCGTGCTCTACGGGCGGAAGAAGCAAGTGGAGCCCCGGAATAGCGGCACCAATCAGCGCTGAAGGCACCGTGAGAAGAAAAAGCGACAGCTAAGAAGAATAACTTAGGCAATAAAATTATTCTGTTTCTTCCCATTAGTCTTGAAAGCTGGCGCTCTGAAAGGTTGTTTTCAATGCTCGCAATTTACGCTATATGATGAAAAAGAAGAATGCAAGCGGTCAGAAGTGGTTGGGTCCCTTAAAGGCATGTTAGCTGGGCGTTGATGTTTTCCTTTTTCTTGCAATCAGCGAGGCTTTTAATGCGAAAGTATTAAGGCGGAAGCCTTTAATGCCTCATCGTTGTAAGCAGGAGCTGTCGACAGAAATGTCACGCTTTTCAGTTGGTTGAAACGGTCGTGACGTCACAGTGCGCGAATTTCAAACGGGGCCAATTGTACTTTGGCTACTATGCAACCAATTAAAGTGATCGTACAGTGATGCTCCAAGTAAGTTTGACTGAGTTTAGTTAATTGCTTACTTAACCAATTAGCCTAATTAACCTTTCTAGTCAGACCAGATAAATAAATAAAACCGAGTAGGAAATTGGCCGAGCTTGGGAATCGAACCCCGGCCTCCGGAGTGCGAGTCGAGCATGCTACCACTCCGCCATGCCAGCTTTTTTTTTTTCAACATGGTATTTATTACAGTGATGTAATGTTCTATGTACATGAACTATATACAAGCCATTATGAAAACAGTGTTAAACAATACATATTAAAAAGACCATGCACTAGAAAAGGAGCAATGCAGAGCACATCACTAATAGTGAGTGCCACTCCGGTTCGTACTCAGTCTGGGCATACACGTCTCTTAGATGAACAACCATTCGACTGAAGTGATCCTTTGTAGACACAACAGGTTCACAGTGTGTGTCCATCATGCGGGTTTTCCAGAGGCTGTCCAGTCCAATCAGAAAGAACATGTCCAGGGGTTCATCAACAAATGGCAGCGCAGTGAGATAGCGAACAGAATGTGGAGTCAGATTAATTATTTTTGAAATGTGCGTTGCAGGATATCCCAGAAGAGTACTGCATCTTTGCAACTGATGAAACAATGCTCAATTGTTTCTGGTTCATCACAAAGGCGGCAATTAACGGTAGACACAAAAATGCCCTTTTTCTCTAACCATGTTCTAACGGGCAACGTACCGGTGTGTAACTTAAAGAAAAAGGTCTTTGTACACGGCGAGACTGGCATCTTACGTACTCATTTGAGTACGTCATGCCCAGGTAAACCAAAATACATAGAGCGGTACATGGGCGGAGGGAAGAGCATACTAATCAAATTCTTATACAACTTTTTCCTCGACACTACAAAAAGGAACTCAGGAGAAAAACGAACAAGTAGGAAACGGACAGCCAAATACACCTCTTGCATTATGCCCCACAAACACGGACGGTCATAAACATTGGAAGACACAATGAGGTTAGGTAAAACATGAACTAAATATGTTTGCAGGAATGAACGTACTATTGGGTGTGTAGTGTCACGGAAAACCATGAAACGTGACACTATCTGTCGGACATACAGGTGAACTAGACCAAGGCCACCAGCACTTACAGGCCGAAAAAGGTTATCACGCCTCATGGATTCAAAAGACGAATCCCACACAAAAGTAGCGAAAACCCTGTGGAAAAGCTGGATAGGAAGTCTGGCGCAATGAATAATTTGCAGTACATAATATATTTTAGTGGCGAGAAACAGATTACAGGCGGTCGCCCTGCCAAAAATTGAGAGGCCATGGGGGACAAACGTTTGAGCATAGCACTGAAGAGTTGACACGCGGTCTTTCCAATAATGTACGCTATGCTTGTAGGCACTCAAAGGGACGCCAAGGTACTTTGGTGGCCTGCATGTCCATGCTATACCAGCATATTCAGCAGGTGTCGCACCCGAGCTACCAAACCAAAGACCGCAACTTTTAGAGCGATTAATCCGACTTCCTGACACCGAACCAAAGTCCTCCGTTAAACGAATAACCTCATCGATGCTTGGCTTATCAGTACAAAAAAAGGCAAGGTCATCTGCATAAGCCAATACCTTCAGTTCGTGGCCCATTATCGGAAACCATTGACAGCTCTACTGTTTATAACACTTATGCAAAGTGGCTCCAAGTATACTGCGAACAGGAGCGGAGACAGTGGGCACCGTTGTTTCACCGAAGACTGAATTGGGACTGGTTGCGAGAGACAGCCATTAACAATCAAGCGCGTGGTACACGATTTGTAACAAAGGCGTATGCCAGTAGAAAGTATTGAACCGAGATTGACGTGATTTAAAAGTGAAAAAAGAAATGAATGGCATACTCGATCAAATGCCTTTGCCAGGTCAATTTGCAGCATTGCTAATTGTTCTTGAGCGTCACTGCAATACTGCAACACCGTACGCGCTACATGTAGGTTAGATTGTATTGATCGTCCCCGCAAGCCACATGTTTGATGAGGCCCAATCAAAGTAGGCATTGCAAGCTGCAGCCGATTTGACAGTATTTTAGCAAAAATCTTATAATCTACATTAGAAAGCGTGATTGGTCTGTAGCCATCTACAAATCGAAGTTTTTCCTTATCCTCGGTCTTTGGTATAAAGACAATATGACTTTTCGTAAATGACTGAGGCAGAAATTCAACATCAATACTTCTCTCAAAAATTTGGAGCAGGACAGGGGCTAGAACGGATTTAAATGTCTTGTAAAATTCTCCTCAGAGGCCGTCAGGCCCCGGGGTTTTCGAAAGCGGCAATTGATCAATTGCATCTTGCACTTCACCCAAGCTTAAAGAACCACTTATTGCCTTGCACTCATCCTCATTGAGTGGGTTAATCATGGACACCAATCGCGCTATATGATCATCATCAGCAGTGCTTGACGTGGCAGCAAACAGAGAGCTATAGTGGTTTTCAAACTCGGTAACTATGACATCTGTACTTGTGACCAGGGCACCACCACAGTAGAGCTCAGAAATTCGCTTGGCAGCCACATGACGACGCTCATCTAGCAAGGCCTGTCTAGTAGGCTCCTCAGAGTGCAGAGCACGGTTGCTGCGGGATCGTACACGAGCCGCACGATAGCGTTCTGCATCAAACTTCTGAAGGTTGCACTTAACAGCACCAATTTCCTCTGTGTACAAGCCAGGAGCCTCACATTCAAGCGCATGCAGATTATAAAGACTCTGAAGTAACCGTTTCTCCTCACCATGCTTAAGATAAGACTTCACGGAGCCGATCTCAATAGCTATTCTACGAACTTCTAGCTTAAACATCTCCCAAACTGCAAATAATGGGACATCCATGACCAAGCAAGATTCCAAAGCTGTCATCACTCGCTGCTGAAAATGCTCATCATTTAGAAGCTCGGAATTAAGCTTCCACAGTTCCCACTGCGGCTGAAATTTGGGACGGGCGCATTCTCCAATCCGCGCAATGACCATAGCATGATCTGAGAAAGAAACAGGCTTGACATCACATGAAATGTGCCGTTTAAGGAGATCTACGGAAACGTAAATGCGATCAAGGCGTGAATGTGAGGCTCCTCATATGTATGTGAAGGCGGATGACAATCCGGCATCAATTAAACCTGCGTTTTCGGTAATAGACAATAATATACCAGAGCGCTTATCAGCGTTTTGGTTAGGACCTGTGCGATCGCGTGGGTCGCACACACAGTTGAAGTCACCCATGAAAACGACATAACGATCACATCCTAGGAGAGTTGCAATTGCGTGAAAAAAAAACTGCTCGTTGCACCGGATTATTTGAAGCACACACATTGATAACCCTCCACGACTCGCCATGCAGTCGAAACATATCAGACGCCCTTCTATGTCAACCTGGTACTTAAAGTCAGAAATAGGCAGACTCTTCTTTAAGAAAAGAAAGTAACCTGCCGAAAGACCCACTGAGTGCGACACACAGACGTTGTAAACTGTTAGGAAAGGTCGCAGGGCTATCTCTGTATCCACTTCACTTTCTATCTTAGTTTCTTGAATAGCCACAATGTCGAGCCGATTGCCCCAAAGCAATCGGCGTAACTGTACCTGTTCCTGCCTTGAACGGAGTCCACATATGTTGAGTGTTGCGGCAGTCAACTGCTGGTTAGACGCCATGGTGGCTAACTTGAGCTTCAATCAGGCATCCACGATGTCTGGGGGCATCACTCCGAAAGGTGAGACCTCCCTAGAGTTGACGCCCTTTCTCCTTGATCTGGACCGCCAAGGAGGTTTCTTATTTTTTGACTTTCGACGGCGGCACTTGTGCTTGGCGGGGACACTGTCCTCCTCAGAGGAGGCAGAACTCGGAGACAAACCGCGCTTCGAGGCCACACTTAAAATTTACTCATCGGCATCACAGTTGCCGTCGGGGAGAGAAGTGCCAGGTTGGCACTCTGTTCCGCCATGCCAGCTGGACGGTTTGGAATGAACAAAGGTGCGTCTAGTGAATACGGTGTCTTCGTTCACTCCCATCTTCCTCCCTTTCCGTTACGGCGTGGTTTAGGTGTCCACTGAGATATGAGAGACAGATACATTTCCTTTCCTCAAAAACCAATTTACCGACGAGCAAGGCGTATTTGTCCGTGTTTCAGATTGATCCAAATTGTCGTGACGTCACCGCGCGCGAATTCTGACGGGTGTCTACCGAAATATGAGATACAGTTACTGCGCAATTTCCTTTCCTCAAATACAATTTTCGACTAGTGTCTACTGAGATATGTGAGAAAGTTAATGCGTAATTTCCTTTGCTCAAATACAATTTTCATTTTCTTCATTACGGCCCCTCTTTCTTCTTTCACTCACACTTCCTCCCTTCCTGTACGGTGCGGCTCAGGTGTCCACCGAGATGACAGAGAATTACAGCCCCATTTCCTTTCCTCAAAAAGCGTTGCGTTCAAAGTGCAACGCATCGCGCCGAACGGGTGGTGGCGTTCCGTGGACTGCCTGGCAGCGCTACAACAGGCTGTCGCTTTCCACTTCTAAAGGCGAAGCTTAAGCGTCATTAATTGGCATTTAATTAATGCACCAACAGAATGTGAAGTGAACAATCGCGTAGCAGAATGCAGCACTCAGTCTTTCGCCTTTCACCACATTAGCCGCTAAAGTTCCTCGTAATTTTACTAGTCACATTTCGAGAAAAGCTGGTGGCATGTGTGTGCTTGGAGATGGTACAGAAAATGTCATCGATGGGAAGAAAAATCTCGCCGTCACAGATCTCGGCGGACACCGAGGCCAATTACTGCGCACTTTCTTTCTTCAAAAACCAACTTTCGTGTCAAAATTCTGAAGCAACCTCTCGTCCTACACCGCTGCGGGTGATGTCATACGATATCTTGTTGCATATAGCATACGTCTCTTAGTCAGGTTGCAGGCTCGCTCACGACAGGCATTCGAACCAATTGTTCTGGTGTTTCACTCGGACCTTTGTTGATTCGCCGTCCCGGTTGCACAGTGGTTATGGCGCCCGGCTGTTCACCCGAAAGACGCGGGTTCGATCCCGGCCGCGGCGGCCGAATTTCGATGGAGACGAAATTCTGGAGGCCCGTGTACTGTGCGATGTCAGCGCAGGTTAAAGAACCCCAGGTGGTCGAAACTTCCACGGCCCTGCATTACGGCGTCCCTCATAGCCAGAGTCGCTTTCCAACGTTAAGCCCCCATACACCAAACCAAACCAACCTCTGTTGGTTTGTTTCATTTCTCATTGCGCAACCTGCTTCGAGGTCGAACGCTCACGATGACGCACTAATGCTTTAGCTTTCAAAGCACGTAAGCAGTCTGAAGTGTTCTCAGACTGTTTGTTACACTGCCTATGCCAAAGTTTTCGCAACCTCAAGAGATCCAGCTAATTTTGTTTGTAAGTCCAAGCATAGCGTTCTTTTTAACAATATGGCGTTTGTAAGCCTGCTCACGTCTTGCTTGCCTTTTGGGTGCCTTTGTTTCCTGCCTGTTTAAGGATTAACGCCACCGCCACACGAGCAACGCGACGCTCTGCCACACTCGGTGGCATTCTTTGTAGCACACTGCGTGTAATTCTTCATTCTCAGTGGCATTTACGTGACAAGGTGTTCATTGTTCGTTTGTTTACTTTTGTTTATTCAAAGATATTCATATCGAAACGTCTCACCTTTTTCGTCGACCTGCAAGAAACGTTTTATAAATCGGGTTGAGAACGCGATTTTACTTATAAATTTCGGAAAGCCATATCCACTTCAACGGCGGCCAAAAAGACGAAGTCTTTTGCTATGAAATTCGGCCGCCCAGTTGTATGCCTTGACGAAGATACCGAAACGTGCCCATCACCACCTTCACGTCGTCTGGGATCACATCAGGCGTCACGCATTTCTGATATGAGAGGAAGAGAAGCACAAACAGCCAATTAACAAGAAATTAACGCCACCACCCCATATCTAATTTCGTTTTATTACGCTAAATACCCCCCTGAGTGTTATTACACAAGCGGCAGGAACACACATTATGAAGACCAAGTGTTAACGTAACGAAAGGTGATATAATAATTTGCCATGGCATCACATAATGAGCATATGATGCAGTCGACGCAGTTGGAAAAGTCATTCCACTCTGCAGCAGCACGGGATAAAAATGAAGCGGCAGAGGTAGAGCGCGTAGTCGGGAAGCTTGAAATGGATGGAATGTGAGGTGAGATACGCGGGCTGACGGGACAATGTAGCGTGAGCAACTAAGTAAACTACGAAAAAAGTTGTGAAATAAGCTAAAGCTGTCCACACGGCGACGAAGTGAGAGCTGTAATAAACGGGATTCCGCTTTCAATGGTGACACACTGAAGTTGTAGGAATGTGAAGACTGTAGGAACCACTATAATAAAACTTGGGTTGGGCCTAGTTGGTACATGATGTTGTGAAGGTGTAGGTTGCGCAACCAAGGGACGAACCACGAAGAAAGACACAGAGACACACACAAGCGCTTTTTTTTTGAAGGTAGAAGAAGGGGAGGACACACACAAAGAAGGGCCCACTGAACTAGAAAGGAACTTCAATAAAACTTGGGTTGGGCCTAGTTGGTACATGATGTTGTGAAGGTGTAGGTTGCGCAACCAAGGGACGAACCACGAAGAAAGACACAGAGACACACACAAGCGCTTGTGTGTGTATCTGTGTCTTTCTTTGTGGTTCGTCCCTTGGTTGCGCAACCTACACCTTCACGACAACTGTAGGAACCAGGCCGCTGTGTTCTGAAGTGATCCAATTTTATTTTTAAGGTAGTTGCGATGTGGGTTCTAAATTGCGATGTGAAACCTAACTTTGATCTTAAAAGATATTTGTAGGCTATTAATTTTGCATGCTGCCTGACGTGACGAAGATTCTATTATTACGGGTGTTTTATTAGACAAAATGATGTTACTGACATAAGTAGCACATAGAAGTCGTTGCACCTTAGAAGTACTACTAATGGAAACGGGACAGCAGTTTACTGGCGAGACTTTGTTGGCAGAATTATAGGCTGGAACGACCTTACCATTTTTTCTAATCGTCCTGCAACTGTACTGATGAAAGTGGCCGTGAAAAAGTAAGCACGAAAACTCGGCACAAATATCTGTAGCATTCAATAGAAATTTGCAGCTAATATTTCCCGCATAGGATGGAGCAAGCACTTGCATGATTAAACAGACTGTACAGGTACGTTGGGAGTTACATATGGGAAATGCGCAGGGTTACGGCGGCGGGGGAAAGAAAAGAGTTGACATTTCTAAGGGTTAACTTCCATTAGCCAGCTGTCACACCATTCCTGAATGGTTTATGTCGTCTTGAAGGTATATTTGATCCTAGGCGTTAGTAACTGTGGGATTAACAACGCAGTCGTCGGCCAACATGTGAATATTAAAACACATATGATTCGGTAATTAATATCTATTAAGAAAAGAATACAGCCGAGCACAGAACCTTTGAGGGACGCCTAATGTTACTGGTAGGGGATTAGAATTTCATTGTTCACAATAATCAACTGCGAGTGATTACAGTGGAATTGTATTCATTTTATCATATCTAACTGCAAATTCAATCGGGAAAATTTAAAAAGTGAGCGTTTATGTGGTACTTTGTCACATGATTTGGCAAAATCCAGGCACAGGACGTCATTCCGCATGTTACAATCGATATGAGAATGCAGATCATGAATAAAGATGGCCAGATGTGGTTCACACAAAAGACCATTTCGAAAACCGTGCTGCGACGAATTAAAAAAAATTGTTCGAGTCAAGGAAGTTCATATGTGCATAGATGACATGTTCTGCGTTTTTCCTTGTCAAGCTGCTAATGGAAACCGGACAGTAGTTTACTGGCGAGACTTTGTTGGCAGAATTATAGGCTGGAACGACCTTAACATTTTTCTAGTCGTCCTGCAACTGTTCTGATGAAAGTGGCCGTGAAAAAATAAGCGCGAACACTCCGCACAAATATCTGTAACATTCAATAAAAATTTGCAGCTAATATTTGCCGCATAGGATGAAGATGAATCTTCCACCTTTTGAATTAAGGAGAAAAGACTTGATGGGAATAACGTGGCTGCTGGTATAGCATGCTCTATCATTAACGATGGCATTGAAAGTGGCGTTTCAGTTTCGATACTAAATACTTATTAGTATGCAGCGTTTAACATACGCGTAGTAGCGCCCTAATCATGAGTTGTATTCTAAAAACAATTTTGGAACAGCTTTTTAGTAGCTTATGACGCGATAGTTGTTGTTTTCATTCTGAAGGAGTGATTGTTATTTCTTTTGAGTGTTTGCGGGGTCTCATCAGAAACCTAGTGATTGTGGCCGGTTTGCAAAGTCTTGCGCATAAATGAAATTTATGGGAATTCGTCCTAGCCAAACCCACTCGTTGCTTTTGGGCGTTACAAGCTCTGAGCGGAAAGCCTTCACAGACGCTAGTCTACTCATTTAAACTTTCAACCGTTCGAAAATAATTTGTCTTTGAGCTTTTGTGAATTCAATTTCACTAATATTGGACGAACGCGGTTAAGTGTATGACGGCCGAGCCGGTGGGCATGTTTATCTCCTCAGAATCAGTTGTCAAATTCAGGCTTTGAGCGCAATGGCAAACTATCCCCACCTTCAGAACTCGTAAGTTCTTCGGATGGGTTAGAATCATGATATCCATAAAATACGCGATTAGTACGACGTGACCGATTTCAGTTCCGTCATTGCGGGCCTCTAGGAATGACTTCTACGGGGCATCCAAGCGTTTTCATATTTTGCAGTCTGTAATTCAGTTTTCAGAGTTGAAAATATTTCCAAATGTGTCTCTAGGTCGGTCGTGCGCTTAGTTAAGCCGCTAAAGCTCCGTCAGTAGACGTAAATTGGTTTTAATATCTTGTACGTCGCTAATGACTTCAGCTTGGCAGACGGATAAACTTTTAGTTCAGCGATCACAGCATGAGGGGTGTGAGGCCCTCGATTGGTTTCAGCTTCTCATGCCAATAGCAGCAAGCCCCGAACAATATAAGCAAATTCAGTCATTAGAAAAGTGCAGCGCAGTGGGCTCAGGAACTGCACTAAGAAATAAATGCAACATTTTTTTCATATTCGGTTAAGTAATTCATCATCATCATCAGCCTGACTACGCCCACTGCAGGCCAAAGACCTCTCCCACGTCTCTCCAAATAACCCTGTCCTTTGTCAGCTGCGGTCACCCCATTTCCTCAAATTTCTTAATCTCATCCGCCCCCCTAACTTTCTGGCGCCCCCTGCTACGCTGCCTTCTCTTGGAATCCACTCTGTTAACCTCACGGAATAGCGGTTGTCTTCACATTACATGCCCTGCCCAAGCCCATTTCTTCATCTTGATTTCGACTACGATGTCATTAACCCGGATTTGTTCCCTCACCTACTCTGTCCGCTTCCGGTCTCGTAACGTTACATCTATCATTTTTCTTTAACTTTAACCTAACCCTTTTCGCTAGCCTCCACATTTATGCCCCGTGTGTGAGCACCATTAAGATGCGGCTGTTGTATACTTTTCTGTTGAGGGATATTGGTAAACTGCCATTCATGACCCGAGAGAACCTGCCATGTGCGCTCCACCACATTTTTATTTTCCTAGTCATTTCCCTCTCATGATGCGGATCGATGGTCACTACCTGCCCTAAGTGGATGCATTCCCTTACCACTTCCAGCACCTCGCTAACAATTGTGAACTGTTGCCAAAGGTGCCAAAAATGAGTAATTCCGACTTCAGCCGCTAAACAACCCACCATGAGCTTCCTTTTCACAGCTTCAGCGTCGTTTTCTGTAAGGGACATTAATTCCTGGAATAGAAAGAACAACAACGTAGGCACAAAATTAAAATCTGATGGTGTGCGCTCTGGTAATGCGTTTCAAAGTTCAGAACGTACTGGCATTGAAAGGAAAATCTAGTTATCGTCGACCTTTAAACACTTACAGCAGCAATCGAGGAGCGTTTCTTTAAGAAGAGTATAAGCAATAGTGAAACGGGAATCATTTAATAACAACGTAGGGAAGCAAGAAGAGATGCACAGAACTGCCATCTAGAATGAAATGGTCTCCCCGCTCTCCCCGTTGGGATTCAAGGCGGGCGGATGGACATCATAACTTTTCCGGCTGCGCAGGACTGTTCAACCTTTTCGCGTATGTTGTATGATTGACTCTCTTCATGGGAAACTGCCTTGCTGTTGCAACCGACTGCAAATAATGGGCCGTAAACGAAGCCACCCATGTTATTCGAGCCATATCGAAGGTGAGTCCTTGGTCATGAGCCTTAAAGAAAATATTCTCCGTAATCTCGAGGGGACGCTGGAGCTGCCGAGGCGTGCGGACGTGTCTCACTTGAGCTCCCCAAATTTTCGATGCTTTAAGTGGATTTTTTTCTGCTTCTTCAGACACTTCGTCTGGAGTAAACGCCGGAAGTCACTAGGACCACCGGGATACCAAATCCACGGCAAGTGAACGTGACTGTGGAGCGATTTTCGCGATCTTCAGATCGTCGCCCCGACGACGAAGCTAATCGTGACGTCCATTCCGTCTGAAGCCCGCCTTCAAAGAGCCGGCGAGACACGTCGCAGCCCCATAGAGCCTGAGACCCCCGTAGAAGATCACTAGGGAAGTTACCGTAGGAGAGACACTTCCGCCAGAGCAATTCTCCATCAAATCCGGCTATTTCGAGATAGGTATACCTAAATGTGGCGTTCGCTCGCACGGCAGCCACGGCGGAGGGGGGAATCCAATATGGCCGACCGAACAGAGGAAGGAGACAAGATGGCGATCGTGTGACCGCCAACTTGGCTTAGAGGGTTGGAAAAGGGCGCTGCGTTTGGTGGAAACGCAGAACGTTCGCCTCTCCCCCGGACTGCATAAAGTCGTGATTAGACCGAAGGGAGAACTTAGTACGCTCTCCGCGTGCAAAAATGAGACGGCCTCGGTCATCGTGAGGACGGCTGTAGGGATTGCGCTGGCTGACGCAAAAGATGATATCACCTTCATGAACTGGAAGCAAAATACCATTTTGGTTGGCACCGACAGCCACGATAGAGTGCAGGAATATCTGAATATTGGACCTCTCACATTAGTCCCGGACCAACTCGAAGCGTTTTTATATCTTGCGACCCCGAATGGATACGGCAGAGAAGTCATTCATGGAGTTCCGGTGACTCATACATGATATTCCCACGTCCAAAAACACAAGGTGATACAGGAGCCGAAGCAGGCGGTGAATAATGACGCTGAAACCACGGTGGTAGCATCATCTCTTCTTTTGCCTACAAAAAAAGAAAACATGCCAAAACACGTAACCTGAGCTCACGTTAGCGGAAGTATGTGAAAGATTCGAAGACACAATTGACACCAAAATTCAGGGGGCACTTTGACTGTCTAAAGTGGGTAGAGGCGGAAGCGTTTTCCGCACCACCTTCGCTGTTTCTGTGGCACTGGTGGCGTCACATATAATTGAGTACTAATTACTAAGTGATGACAAATCAAAATTAATGGTTAATTACTGATTAATGCCTGAATACTAATTAACTGCTAATTAATGACGCTTAAGCTTCGCCTTTAGGAGTGGAACGCGACAGCGCACTGTAGCGCTGCCAGGAAGTCCACGGAACGCCACCACCCGTTCGGCGCGATGCCTTGCCCTTTGAACACAACGCTTTTTGAGGAAAGGAAATTCCGCAGTAACTGTCTCACAAATTCAGGGGGGCACTTTTTTGACCTAAAGTGTGGTCACTGATGTGTGGTTAAGATGTTAAGCTTCGCCCCTAAGAGTGGAACGCGACAGCGTCTTGCAACGCTGCCAAGGAGTCCATAGAACGCCATCGCCCATTCGGTTCTACGCCTCGCTCGTCGGTAAATTGTTTTTTGAGGAAAGGAAATGTATCTGTCCCTCATTTGTCGGTGGACACCCAAACCTCGCCGGAAGGGAATGGAGGAGGATGAGAGTGAGTGAAGACACCGCATTCACTACATGCGCCTTTGTTCATTCCGAACCATCGAGCTGGCATGGTGGAGTGGATAGCATGCTCGACTCTCACGCCGAAGACCGGGGTTCGATTCCTGAGCTCGACCAATTTCTTAATCGGTTTTATTTATTTATATGGCCTGACTAGTAAGGCTAATTAGGCTAATTGGGTAATTAAGCAATTAACTAAGCTCAGTCCCACTTACTTGGAGCATCACTATATGATCCCTTCAATTGGTTGCATGGTTACTAGCCAAAGTACAATTGGCCCCGTTTGAAATTCGCGCACTGTGACGTCACGACCGTTTCCACCAATTGAAAAGCGTGACATTTTCTGTCGACAACTCCTGCTTACAACGATGAGACATTAAAGGCTTCCGCCTTAAAAGTCAGGAAATTCAAGCACATATTCAAGCCATGATGGAAGCCATTCAGATCCTAACGAAGGAAACTCAAAGGCACAGAAACGAGTTGTTGACTATTCATGCGTGGCAGCAAACCGCAGGAAATTGTCCGACCGACAGAGTTATGAAAGGTATTCAACAACTGCAAAATGGTCAGACGACCGAGAGATAAGAGACATACGCTGTGGCAATGGAACTGCCAGGGGTATCGCTGCAAGCGACCGATTCTTCAACAGCTGCTAGTAGGCACGGACGGCCCAGACGTGTCAGGAAACTGGGGAGGGGGGCGGGGGGGAATTATAAGATACAAGGCTTTTAGCACCTCTGGCAAAAAAGTGGCTGTTACTACCATCGCCAGAAGGAACGTAGCGGTAATTACGCACGACATGGGGATAAATGATTTAGACCATGTTCTTACAGAACTCACGCACTCTAAAAAACGCAGACAAGCTTATTCGTTCTGATGGTTTGGTTTGGTTTGGTTTATGGAGTTTAACGTCCCAAAGCGACTAAGGCTATGAGAGACGCCGTAGTGGAGGGCTCCGGAAATTTCGACCACCTGGGGTTCTTTAACGTGCACTGACATCTCACAGTACACGGGCCTCTAGAATTTCTCCTCCAAAGAAATTCTAGCCGCCGCGGCCGGGATCGAACCCGCGTCTTTTGGGTCAGCAGCCTGAATATACACAGCAGTCCAAAACAAAGGAAGGTCCGTTTCGGTTATCTGCTTCAAAAAACTCTACGCATTGCAAACAAGCAAGCAATGGTGGCAGTGGGAGATCTCAACGCTCATCACGCTGCTTGGGGGTACCGAAGAGGATGTATCAAGGGCAGAGCGCTGTGGCTGGATATGCATCAAGAAGCCTTCACCTTGCTCACGCACCCCCAAACTCCAACTAGAGTGATAAATAGCGTCAGCGTGCACACGTCTCCCGACCTCACCTTCGTTAAAAGTCAGCAAAGCAACCTGGCCTGATATCCAGAAAAATTTAGGCAGCGATCACTTTATTCTACAAAAGGTAATTACCTCCGGTCCCCATAGACGAAGGGGCCGGCCCCAATCGCTGGTCGAACTGGACGCCTTTTCTCAAATCCGGGAACAAAATGTGGAGAATATAGAGATAAAGGATAAGGATCAATGGTTTAAAAAATTCAAACGGATACCAGTAAAGCAACAATAGCTATAGAAGAGGACTTGGGATTGGAAACGATAGACAGCCACCTCCTTCACGTGTGGGAAGCCAAACCGAGCATGGAAAAGAGGCTTAAAAGTCAAAGTGAAATTGTAAGCTTAGAAGAAGGATAGCAAGACAGAACAAAAAGATAGCTGCCTAGGCAAAAACTAGGAAAAGCTATGCGATAAAATGGAAGGAAATATAGGACTGGCTATGACGTGGAGCCCACTCAGACAACTCCTAGACCCTGAAGGCTGTAAAACCGCCAGAGGCGAAATCTGCAAAATATTGAGCGTAAATATTAAGGCGGAAGCCTTTAATGTCTCATCGTTGTAAGCAGGAGTTGTCGACAGAAAATGTCACGCTTTTCAATTGGTGGAAACGGTCGTGACGTCACAGTGCGCGAATTTCAAACGGGGCCAATTGTACTTTGGCTAGTAACCATGCAACCAATTGAAGGGATCATATAGTGATGCTCCAAGTAAGTGGGACTGAGCTTAGTTAATTGCTTAATTACCCAATTAGCCTAATTAGCTTTACTAGTCAGGCCATATAAATAAATAAAACCGATTAAGAAATTGGTCGAGCTCAGGAATCGAACCCCGGTCTTCGGCGTGAGAGTCGAGCATGCTATCCACTCCACCATGCCAGCTCTTTTTTTTTTTTTCTTTCATGGTATTTATTTACATGGTTTTGTATACAAAGCATATATATACATATGTGTGTGTGCATATACACACACAAAAACAACTATTTACAGAGCACCTAGGTAGGCGCTAGGTGGCAGAAACATAATAGTAACATATTATAACTAAAAGGCCGGTAAAGATATACAGCGCATCAGGAGAGGAAACCAATCCGGTACAAAGTCCGATTTTTGGTAAATGTCCGTTACCTGCAGCAACATTCGGCTAAAGTGAATTCTGGGCGAAACAACAGGTTCAACGTTGCGATCTTGCATGCGTGTTTTCCAAAGACTATGAAGTCCAATCAGAAGAATCATATCATAAGGATTCGAGTCAGGTTGGGAAACAACAAGGTAGCGCACACTGTAGGAATTTAGGAGAAAATCTTTCTGTAGCGTCCTTTGCAACACATCCCAAAACAAAATCGCGTCTTTGCAGTCTATAAAACAATGTTCAATTGTTTCAGGCACATTGCACAAGCGACAGTTTACAGAAGACACAAAAATGTTTTTCCTATCGAGCCACGTCTTGACAGGTAGAGTTTCAGTGTGTAATTTATAGAAAAATGTTTTGGTGCAAGGAGAAATTGGCATTTTACGCACTCGTTTTAAAACATCATGGCCCATGAGCCCAACGTAGACGGAACGATACAGTGGGGGCGGGAAGAGCATGGATATCAAATCCCTGTACAGATTTTTGCGCGAAACAGAATATAAGTACTCATTTGAAAACCGAACTGTCAAAAAACGCACGGAGGCATAAACTTCCTGCATAAAGCCTAGTAAACGGGGTCGTTCAGTAAAATTGGAAGAAACTACTAAGTTCGGAAGTAAAGTCATGAAGTTAACCTGCAAGAATGCTCTAATAATCGGAAGGGAACAAGCGCGAAAAAAGAAGAAACGGGCAACCAACTGTCTCACATACAGGTGCTCTAGGCCCAGGCCTCCTGCGCAAACAGGCCTGAAAAGGTTATCACGCCGCATGGGCTCAAATTTGGAGGACCAAATAAACGTCGCAAATATACGATGGAAACGCTGTATGTAATGTCTGGCGCAGTGAAGGACCTGGAGTACGTAATAAATTCTTGTTGCCAGAAAGGTGTTGCAAGCCTGGGCTCGACCAAAAATTGAGAGGCGATGCGGTACAAATGTCTGAGCATAACGCTCAACAGCCGGAACTCGCTCTCTCCAGTAATGGGCACTGGATTTGTAGGCATGAAGTGGAACGCCAAGATATTTAGGAGGCACACAAGACCATTCTATGCCAGCGTACAGAGGTGGAGTTGTGCCCCATGAACCAAGCCATAGGCCAGAACTTTTGGAGCGATTCATTTGAGCACCAGAAACGATGCCGAATTGATCTATTGTGGACAACACATTATCAATGCTGGGCTTGTCAACGCAGAAAAATGCAAGGTCGTCAGCATATGCCAGCAATTTGACTTCATCACCCAAAATAGGGAACCCATGGATATTACTGTTACGCAAAACACTCAAACAAAGCGGTTCCAGGTAAAGAGCAAAAAGCAGAGGAGACATCGGACAGCCTTGCTTCACAGAAGAGCGGATTGGCACAGGGTTCGAGAGCTGGCCATTAATGATCAATCGTGTTGAACAGTTGCTGTAGCAAAGCTGCACCCCTTTAAGTACAGTAGAACCCACGTTTGCTCGCTCTAGAAGTGAAAACAGAAATGAATGGCGAACGCGGTCAAATGCTTTCGCAAGGTCAATCTGAAGGAGGGCAAGCTGCTCATGACAGCTGGAGGAATATTCAAGTATTGTCCGCGCAATGTGCACATTACTTTGAATGGAGCGGCCTCTCATACCGCAAGTCTGGTGAGATCCAATGAGTACCGACATTGCAAATTGCAGGCGATTTGACAAGACTTTAGCAAAAATTTTGTAATCCACATTTGCCAATGTAATGGGCCGATAACCTTCTACGGAGCGCAGTTTTCCTTCATCAGTAGTTTTCGGAATTAGGACTGTGTGGCTTTTTGTAAAAGACTGAGGAAGGGCTCCTATATCCAGCCCCACTGTGAAGACCCGCAGCAGGACAGGAGTGAGAATAGATTTAAAAGCCTTGTAAAATTCGCTTGAAATGCCGTCAGGACCAGGCGTTTTTGAGACAGGTAACTGATCAATTGCATGTTCCACCTCTTCCTGCGTGAAAGAGCCGCTAATAACAGAACAATCATCTTCTGATAAAGGGCTCACTAAGGTGCTGAAATACGCCAAAATTTCCGAATTATGCACATCAGGTGAAGCACTAAACAAGTCTGTGTAATAATCTACAAATACGGTCATCACCTCATTTGTACTGGACACTAGTCTGCCATTGGACATCATCCCCGAAATAAACTTCGCAGTCGCATGACGGCGCTCATCAAGCAAAGCCTGTCGTGTCGGGTGCTCACATTGCAGATCACGCTTGGTACGAGATCGAACACGGGCACCCCGGTAACGTTCTGCATCAAATCGTTGTAACTCACTTTTGATACTAGTATCCACCATGCCAGCTCGATGGTTCGGAATGAACAAAGGCGCATGTAGTGAATGCGGTGTCTTCACTCACTCTCATCCTCCTCCATTCCCTTCCGGCGAGGTTTGGGTGTCCACCGACAAATGAGGGACAGATACATTTCCTTTCCTCAAAAAACAATTTACCGACGAGCGAGGCGTAGAACCGAATGGGCGATGGCGTTCTATGGACTCCTTGGCAGCGTTGCAAGACGCTGTCGCGTTCCACTCTTAGGGGCGAAGCTTAACATCTTAACCACACATCAGTGACCACACTTTAGGTCAAAAAAGTGCCCCCCTGAATTTGTGAGACAGTTACTGCGTATCTTCCACATCACTGCAGCGTAAAGAAGACGAGCACAAAGGAAGAAAACACTTACGACACGGACAAACGCTGCACTCACAACACTCACAAGTGTTTTCTTCCTTTGTGCTCGTCTTCTTTACGCTGCAGTGATGTGGAAGCAAAGTAACCAACTTGCCCAGAAGCTCGTTTTACTAAAGTTACTGCGTAATTTCCTTTCCTCAAAAAGCGTTGTGTTCAAAGGGCAAGGCATCGCGCCGAACGGGTGGTGGCGTTCCGTGGACTTCCTGGCAGCGCTACAGTGCGCTGTCGCGTTCCACTCCTAAAGGCGAAGCTTAAGCGTCATTAATTAGCAGTTAATTAGTATTCAGGCATTAATCAGTAATTAACCATTAATTTTGATTTGTCATCACTTAGTAATTAGTACTCAATTATATGTGACGCCACCAGTGCCACAGAAACAGCGAAGGTGGTGCGGAAAACGCTTCCGCCTCTACCCACTTTAGACAGTCAAAGTGCCCCCTGAATTTTTATGGTACAAAGCAAGAATTGCTCGAGGAAATTTAAACTACGTATATAGCAGACACCGCCAAGCTACCCCTTTCCAATTATGGCGGGACACCCGACGCGCACTTGGACGGGCTCATTAGCGAATCTGAAGTGAGAGCTAAAATCGCTAGTCTTAATAGAAAATCGGCACCGGAACCCAATTGGATCCAGGGACAGGATGGATGATCAGCAATCTAGAGGGTATACCTATAACCGCACTCACCACTTACTGCCTACACACAGAAATGCTGGGAGGCGGGCGAAATTCCTAGGCAATAGAAGACGGCTAAGCTTGTCCTAAATTTTAAACCTGGAAAACCCCTTTTGATCGAGAATCTCGGACCTGTATTCCTAACCTTGTGTGGCGGAAAATTAATGGAGCACGTTTTACATACGCGTCTGAAAAATTGCATTGAGGACAATAACCCTTATCCCAGCTGCATAGTTTGTTTTCGCCCCCCCCCCCCCCCCCCCCCGCTGCACGCAGGACCTAATGCTACAACTAAAGCATCGAATTATAAACGCCGAGAAGCAGGACGTGAAGGTCATCCTGGGTCTAAACCTGGCGAGGGCCTTCGACAACGTCACGCACACTAAGATCTTAGACAATCGTAGACACTTATTAGTAGGCAAAAAACCAATAACTGTCATAAAGCTCCTTTCCGATAGCGTTGATCAACTTCGCTTCGGGGACAGTAAATCGGAAGACGTAGAGGTAGGCAGCAGGGAAACCCTACAAGGCTCCGCTCTGTCCCCGCTTCAGTTCAGCATGGCCATGATCAGGCACCTCGGCAAACTAGCCGCTATAGAGGGGTTAAAACATTGCATGTATGCAGCCGACATCAACATGCGGGTAGCAAAAGGAAGTGACGGCCAGACGAAGGACACTCTGCAAAGGATCATCGAAGAAGTTGAAGTATACGTTAACGACAGGGGACCCAGCTGCTCCCCGCAAAAATCAGAAATGCTGCTATACCAGCCAGAAAGTCGATTTAAACCGGATTCTCCACGAATCTTACTGAAAGTTCAACGACTGGTTATCCCGAAGGTGAACAGGATTACAGTTCTAGGGCTGTAGATTCATAACAACGGTTTCAATGGGGAAACAGTGAGTAAATTGGATCTCTGCGCGCAGCAGACCACGCGACTCATCCATAGGATCGCCAACAGCTGATATGGAATGAAAGAAACCAATCTAATTATACTGGTACAAGTCTTCGTAATAAGCAGAAGCCTTACTAATAAGCGCAATAAGTATATGTAGCTCCCTTCCTTAATTTAAACGAGGCAGAAAAGAGCAACCTCGACGCAATTATTCGAAGATGTGTCAAGCAAACGCTGCGACTACCGTGCGAATCCCTACCGAAAAGTTACTATAACTGAGTCTCCACAACACGATCGACGAAATTGCAGAAGCCGTAAATATCTCGCAGTACGAAAGACTGTCGAGGTAGTGTCACGGGTAGGGAGTGTCATGGGTAGGAATAGGGAGAACTCCTCTTTCTGTTTCAGAATGAAAGTGTTGAAATAATATCCAATCTGTAATAGCATATGCTAAAGAGAATTACAAGCCCCTTCGTTTGAACTCATGGCATCTGAATGACCTCCAACATGACGCATTGGTCCCTTGATACCAGCCTTGTACTTTTTGTCTTGGACTAAGTTGAAGGAGCGGTTCCTGCTCTTTATCGCTATCAGTTTTGGTGAAAACAGCACAGGCAACACGATGATGTGGAAGAAAGAGCGATAGGTCTGCTCTGAACCCCTCCTTTTTTCTTTCGTGTCCTAATCTCGGTCGCACTGTTTCCAAGAGTATGGCATTGGCGTATGTGCTCTATAAAAGCCCTGTTTGTTGTTTAGGCAAGCGCCTTCCCGGATCTGCGTAAACTATGCCACAACGATTTAACATGAAAAAATCATTGATATTTCTGCGAGTTGGCAGTTTACACACCGGTTTCATCACTCGGACGAGGTCGAAAAAACGAGCGCCACACTTGCGGAGGGCTTCCTTCACGGCGGCGGCACTGCGGTTCTGAAATAATACAGGACAGTTTGAAACCATTCGTCCTTGTCTTCCAAGCATGAGATGAGGGAGAATATTAGAAGTCCTCCGACTTAAACATCCTCATTAGCCACAATTAATGTATGGGCATCTCACGGAAGCAAAGGTTAAAAGGCGGGGGGGACGGTTGAGGGGAGGAGGGAAGGTGGTCACATAATGATCATACGTGTTTTACACGCAGATAAGTGTGTGTTCAGTGTAGTTCTTTAGTAAAGAAGCAGATGACACCACCCCGTTTCCCGCAAACTTCACCCTGGCCCACAGAGGTGCCACCAAAGCACATCTAAGCGCCTCACAGCCCAGTTCGCATTTGCACCTACAACTCATGAGGTACGGGAAATGATTAGTATGAATGAGCAATCCAACTGACGTATTTTTGCAGGCACGATAATGCCGGTGTGCACATCGCATATTTCAGGGCACCATCTTCGCATATTTCAAGGCTGAAAACAATAATATCCGTTAACTTCTGCTTCGAGTGGGAGCTAGCCATCAGATGCCTTCATTACGCTCATGAAGACTGGCTCCCACTTGAATGTTTGGTGAACGTAAGTAAGGTCTTTGTATTGTATTGTCCACTGATGTCTGTCCCCTTCATGCTTTCAGGTTCAGATTAACTTTTTTTACTATATTATTTTATATAGAGAGCGAGATAGCGAGAGGGAGAAGCGACCGCATTTGCAGGGAATTTAGCAGCTCCGCAAACAAATGTGATACCAACCTTTGCGTTTTGCGTGGCGATCCAAGCGTAGCAAAACCTTCCCACAATGCACCCTTTGTCCACGAACTGTAGGAGAGAACCAGCATCAGGACAATTCAGAATGGCACGCCAATCATTTTTCTAACACAAGCTAGTCTTCAGGCACCTTGCTCAAAGGTGGTCAACCGTTCTCGCTCAGCATTTTTTCATTGTTTAGCGAAAGCTCCTTTTTTTTGCATTAACGTCCTTGTCCATCGGTGCGGAAGAGTAGGTTTGAATCTTAAATTTGTGCCAGCGAGATACCTGATAAGAACTGTGCCGAGACCGCACAAATGTGGGAACTCCGAACGGAGGTCTTCCTGTACACTCTAAGAACAAAAGGAGTGCGGGGAACTCCTTTCGATGGAGTATACGCTTGTCCCATATTTCACTCCTTTTTCCAGAGTCGCCGCACTCCTGCTAGGTGCACTCCCTCTGCAGGAGTAGAAACACTCCTTTATTACGAATGGCTGTGAAAAAAAAAGCTGCGCCGGAGGGAGGATTCGAACCGGGAAACTCTGCATTGCGAGCCGAGTGAGCTACCTCTCGCCTATTCTTTTTTTTTTTCTTTATTTTAGAGATTGACATGAAAACAATAAGACCACTTCAGCTACACTTGAGCTGATACGGGTGAAGTTAAAATTTCTTAAGTTTCACTAGATCATCTAGTAGTGCTACCCACTGGGGTGGGTCACGCTGCGCCTGGTAACATTCCCGCAGATAAACAGCACTTTCAACAAAGTTCTCACGTGTACTACGAGTGTTTATATCAGCACGCCTTACTCGCATTCGCGTTTTCCACAAGCTGTGGAGGCCAAGAAGCATTAATAAGTCATAGGGTACCTCTTTGCGATCAACTGGTAGAAATCTGATCCCATAAGGGTGCAGTGGTAGTTCTTTCTTGATGGTTCTCTGCAGGACATCTCAGAAAAGTATGGCGTCCCAGCAGTCTAGGAAAACATGTTCAATTGTCTCCGGCTGCTTACATAACAGGCAATTTGTTGTCCATGGGACAAAGATTCCTTTTTTCATGGAGCCAGGTTTTAACGGGTAGTGTATTAGAGTGCAATTTGAAAAAGAATGTTTTCACTGTCGGCCGGACCGGCATCATTTTCACCCGTTTTAAAATATCCTGCCCTGGGCCTCCACGGTAAGGCGCACGATACAAAGGTGGCGGCAGCATAATATCAACCAGATCCTTATACAGCTTCTTTTTGGGAACGTTATACAGGTATTCTAGTGAAAAACGCACTTCCAACAACCTGAAGGAAAGGACAACCTCACGCAAATATCCGTTTACAGAACCACACATGTTTTCACACGATGACACTATGATTCCGGAGAGCAGCCTTTGCAACCGCATTTGCATAACAGTTCTCAAAAATATGTCATTTTGATCACGAAGGAAAATAAAGCGCGACACCACTTGACGCAAAAACAAATGAACCAGTCCAACGCCACCGCTTTTGACTGAAATAAACAAGTTTGTTCGCCTGGTTTTCTCCCAGGTCGACGCCCAAAGAAAAACTGCAAACACTCGATGGATTTTTTGAATATTGCTGCGCGACGCACAGAGCACATTCATCACGTACCATATCTTAGAAATCAAGAAAACATTGCACACAAAGGCACGTGAAAAGATTTACAGCTGCCTTCCTTGCCACGCGTCCGCTTTCTCTCTTGCCTTTAACGTCTCCTCGTTCCAGTGTGTGCTGGGATCGCGATAACTTTTTAGGGGCACCCCAAGGTACCGCGTCGGTAAGTCAGTCCATTGCAGTCGAGAAAAAAAATCTGCTGAAATATCCCATTCCCCATGCCAATATCCTGAGCTTTTTCCCCAGTTTATCTGACATCCAGTTTGGTCGCAGAACTTTTCGACCACATTCGTAGCTTCACGAATGCTGTCTCTGTTTGTGCAAAATACCGCTATGTCGTCTGCGTATGCAAGGATTTTCACTTCAGCTGCCTGAAGCTTGAATCCAGAAATGCAGTCACTGTTAAGAATGGCCAAGCACAACGGCTCGAGATATACTGCAAAAAGCAGGGGAGAGAGCGGGCATCCTCGTCTCACCGACGAGCGTACTATGAGGCTGTTGGTAAGTTCGCCGTTATTTATAATTCTCGTCGTACAATTTGCGTAAGCCATTTTTACCCCTTCTACTATTACGTTACCCAGGTTGGCATGATCTAGAATGGAGAAAAGAATGTCATGAGAAACACGGTCGAAAGCTTTTGCTAAATCTAGCTGCATCATAGCTACTTGACTGCCAAGCGTGTCAACGCATTCTAATACGCTTCGTGCAACATGTATATTTGTGGCAATGCTGCGACCTTTGATGCCACAGGTTTGATGCGGCCCAACTAACTTGGTGATTACACTTTGCAATCTGCTGGCTAAAATCTTCATGAACACCTTGTAATCCACATTTGTGAGGCTGATTGGTCTATAGGACCCCACCAACATACGTTTCTCCGTGTCATCAGTCTTGGGAATTAAAACAATGTGGGAGGTAGTAAAAGACAATGGAACTTGATTATTTTCATAAGCTTCTGTTAATACTTTGAGCATCAGTTGAGCGACGTAGTGTTTGAATGTTTTGAAGAATATAGCACTGAACCCATCTGGCCCAGGGGCTTTCCCAGATGGTAGGTCGTCTATTGCTTTTTCTATCTCCTGCAAGGTAATTGGCAGCTCTAGGCGCTGCTTGATTTCATCGTCAAGTGTTGGCATCAATTGTAAGAAGTTTACATGAAAACCTTCTACAGTCTGGCGCTTGTTACTGAAAAGTTCTGTGAAGTGGTCGACAAAGGCGTTCTGAATATCTCCTGGATCGCTGGAAATTGCGTCTCCGTATTTTATCTTTCTGATTTCTTTCTGGCAAGCGTACCGTTTTTCGTCCGCGAGCGCTCACTTTGTAGGCGTTTCGCCTGCCCACAATTTTTCGGACCTTGCACGTACGACAGCAGCTTTATATTTTTCTGTGTCATTGCGTTCCAGTTCGCATTTCACATCTCTGATTTCTTTTGTGAACATTCCAGGAGCTGTGCTTTCCATGTTCAGCAAGCATTCCAGTTCAGCGTGCAGGGTTCTTTCTTTTTCTTTCTCTTTATACCTAATCACACTGCTCCTTTCTATTGCTTTAAGCTTCACCTGCTCTTTGAATCTTTCCCATTCCATTGCAAAAGAAACTGGTTGGGCAATAAGAATGTTCTCAAAATCAGTCTTAATTTTCATCACGAACTCTTCATCCTCCAAAAGTTTGGCGTTCAGTTTCCACAAGTGCCAGTTAAAGCGTGCTTTCCTGCTCTTTTTTCCAAAAGTGGCACTCACAAGACAATGATCATTGAAAGACACTGGTTGTACATGATAACTAGAGCATAAGGGAACACGATCAACTGACACATATACTCTGTCCAATCGCGCATGACTATCGCGCTGAAAGTGCGTGTATTCCGGACAGCTCCCAGTGGAGAACACACTGCCAATATCCTCTAAGCTGTAGTCACTAACAAATGCGGTCACCATTTCAGCACTCTTATCTCTAAATTTTGTGCACTTAGCTCTGTCAGCAGCCATGCACACGCCATTGAAGTCCCCAGGAACAACCAAAATTTTGTCGCACTTGAACCATGACTCGAAGGATTCAAAAAAATTCTGACGCTCTCTTTCCACATTCGGAGCATATACACAAATAACACGCCAACATAATTTCGAAAAGGTGAAATCAACAACCAGAAGACGGCCACTTTCACAAGAAAACGACTCCACGCCTATACCCAAAGTGTTGCGTATAAATAAGAGGCATCCACCAGATGCACCTAAGACGAGTGGTAATGCTTTTCAGTAGTTAGATATGCTAACATTTTGAGTTCAGCGGCAGTTTCGTGCGTATATGTCGCGAGTTCTGTTCTCTAAATTGGTAGATCGCTGGCTGGTTATAGTTGGCACAGCTCAGTAAACGATGAAACAGTAAAGGCAACATCTGAACGCCACAACGCCACGGTAAATCTTTACTCGACAGCAATTTCATGGTGCACAGTACGTTGACTCGCCCTTCGCGAACGAGTTAACTGGTGTCCTGATGCACTATTATTCGTATTAAAATGATGTGTAGCTTCCCTGGAGCACTCGTCGATCATTCATACCGTAGTAGGAATGCCATATAAAGTGTTTAGACTAATCTTTCGCCGTCTACCGCGATGGTTTACGGGATCTGACAGAAGTGTTTTCCTTTAACAGAAGCATCGCTCGTTTCTGCGAACCGCTTTTTCTTGGAGGTTGTTGTGCTGAAATAGATGTTGCAAAATTTGAATGGCGGTTCCAAAGGGCATAAAATATATTCACACAGCAATAAACTAATGTTTAGGATAAATTGCGACAGTTACCATGACAGTGTCTTCTTAAACGCATTCTACGGAAATGCATGACTTCGCTGAATGGTATAGACTATTCAGAACCCCGCGGCGGTCGCGTTTCGATGAATGCGAAACTCCAAAGCCTCATGCACTGCGCGATGTTAGTGCACTTCGCTTTGGGAAGTCGCGATGTCAGTGCGGTTGCTTTGATACGTAACATTCATTGAAATCAAATCAAATATGCTGTATGAATGCAACGCAATAATCTCCAAAGTTTACACTGCACGTATCGGTTATGTACAAGGTCTGACTCTGTGGGCGGAGCACAGCGCACTTTCTTGTTTGTTTGTTTTTGCTTATCACTAGTTTGCATGAGATGCGAGTCACAGGTCACTATATATATGGCTCCGCTGCAGTACAAAAGCTAAGAAAGCCCTAGAGGGAGTGCGCTCGCAGTTTTACTCTTTACCGAAGGAGGCGTTTCACTCCTTAGGGAATTTAGGCGGAGTAAACTGCTGCTAAAGAGAGTGCAGTAGCCGGTATACTCTATCATAGAGAGTATCAGTTCTTAGAGTGTACACTTATACTAAAGACGAGATATGGCGTAAGGCACATGACATGCCCCAACAAAATGATTTAAACTTTAGCGACAGGAGTGAAGTGTTACCGACGGCTTCATGTGAAGGACTTGTCTGTGTGGCCTCGACGACGTCCTGGCCATCTCGCCTCCGATTTCCCCCATACCTCAAACAAAATTTCTTCTTTTCTAGTCGCTTTTCGTTACGCGAGTCTCCAGATAAATTTCACGATGTGTGAGTTTGACTATAACCCACTCACCAATATTGTCCATCTGGGCAATGTCTCAGAACTACAACTGGACCCCGGTGAAATCCGCACCGGCAGAGACTTCACCGTTCCCCATTCAACAAAAGATACCTTGCGCTTTCCTGGCCTTTGTTCGCATTTAAGCTGTTTCGTTGAACATTTCGCCTTCATATGTAGCTCGTCCACAAAGAAGACTGAAAAAATATATTCCTTTATGCTTGCGGTCCGCTACAAGTGGAAGCCTTTCGTTGCTCATCAGGTTCTTGATCTTGCCACCACTTTTAGCCCATTTCGATGCATCAGCCTCTACTGAAGTCGTGGGCATAGAGAACAGCACTACTGACGAGTACTGCTGTTGTTTCCCTTGGACAACACTGGTCATTTGTGCCAGCTGCTGAGCGAATTTGTTTATTCTATAAATGAGTGTCAGTGTTTGGAGTTGCCTTGTACTGTTCCTGATTTTCGCTGTTCCCTTAATGCTTGAAATCTCACAATCCTGGCCAATCCGCACGCATTTTACTGGCTTGCTTCGCTAAAAAGACGCCGCGGGCAGACTTGGTCACCGGAATTCGCATCTGCAAAAGTATCCGTTCACTGTGGCGTACAAGTTTGGGTGACGGCACCAGGACATGGGGTCTGCACTCGCCTGTCTGGAGCCGCCTGACTGCAGTGAGAATGATTTTTCTCCGCATCTTCAGGCTTTTAGGCTTCCATTTATTAAGGCTTCCTCAACTTCAACCATGAACAGCGCCGCGAAACCTCATTAAGAAAGCTGATTGAAGGCATTGTCTCAGCAAACCAGAATTCCTCCCTACGAATATTTATTTCGCGCGAGAACACTCGATCATCGGCGTATCCAGTACGACGGGACAGAGTTGCAACTCGTGGTAACGCTCAGCTAAGGGGGCTTGAAGTTAATCTATGACCTGCCGACCGCCAGCCATCTTGGCGTGTCGCGCACGCATGACCGGCTCTGCAGCCATTTCTTTAGGCTCGCTTTGTGCCGCACCATATGAGGCTACACTGCCTCCTGTGGCTTGAGTGAACGTAGAAAACGGCCATCTGCGTCGTTTGCTTTTGAGGGCAGGCAGGCTAAGCTGCCCAAGTTCCGGAGTACATTTCGATCAATAATTATGCGGAATGCTTACTCTTGGAAACGAAGGTATGCTCCCACTACAAAGCAGAGCAATTGGATGCAGTTCACAGTGGATGTGGGCTTTTAAACGTGGCACCGGAGCGCCTGAGGTTACGAAATAGAGGAGGTTTAAACCTCGTAGAAATGTTGGAAACTGCTAGAACTTCGCATGTTTTGAAAACAGAATGTTTCTGTTGGCCGCCTAAAGTATTAACCACCTCTAGTGATGAAAATCTACCTCAGGGCTTCGGCAGCATACTCTGCGCTTTAAAGAGAGTGCGCTAGAAGAGTGCTTACTTCATTATTACTGCTTTCGTGTTTAAAGACTGGCGATTGAGAAATTCCTCTATCGTATGCAGAGTTTGCCTACAGGTCTTTGCGTCGCCACACCCCCGTCGTTTCGCATTGTTTTCCTTTGTTCAACTGGCACTCTACATTGGCCTGTGATCTGTATACGTCGATACTAGCATCTGGCGCCTCGACCGCATTGTATGCGCGAGATGCCATTAGATGCAAGCGGAGCTCGCCTACCAATTTGCCCGCATCCACCGCTGCGCGCCACAAACCTATGAGTAGCCGGTTTAATATCGCCAGCATCGGGAAATTCACATTTCTCGGGGTCGTTTGTCCTCCTGTGGTATCCACCTCTGCGGGTCCGACAATCTAAAAAAAAAGCCATTCTTCCTGCATATTGGCCAATGCCGCGTTCTCCATCTGTGTAAAGATGTGACCAACGAAATGGCCCCGCTCAATTTCTGACATCTTTCAGCCGCCACGCGACTGACGTTGTTCATTCTGTTCGGCTCAAGCTGTGCCACTCAGCTGGCACGCGTCCAGCCTAGCACCGAGAAGGTGCTTTTAGCGCCGAATTGTCCCGTAACGGTGACAAAAAGGAACATGAACAGCGCTTCCCTTGCTGGGCGCCGTTTGTCGCTACCTGCTCGGCTAGTGCTACCTTTTAACACCATAGCGTCAAAGGTTCCGTTCGGCAAACAACCCAGCATCGGAGTCGTTGTGACTCTAAAATCCTGATGGCTGAAAAGGCTCGTGACGAAAAAATCTCTGAAAGAAAAAAGCTGGTAAAGCGGAATTGAACCGCGGTCCTTAGGGTCGGGAGCTGGGAGCGCTTCTTCTACATACCACTGAGGAACTTTTTTAAAAGCGCGGTATATGTCTTATTTATATGAACTAAATATTTGCAAAGGTTCTTTGGAAACGACACGAAAGATATCGCAAAAACAGAGCAAGAGAGCACTAGACAGGAGATAAGGATGAGCACATCACCAAGAGGGAGTGCCACTTCGTTCTAAAGTCGGTCTGTTGATATTCTCCCCTCAATTGAACAATATTTTGGCAGAAATGAGATTTCGACGAAACAACTGCAGGTTATGGATGTGCAACAAGAAGTCACCACTGACACTTCGCAACGGACACGATGGCGGGTCAAACTACCACGACCGCCAGTAGAAGAGCCACTAGAAGTACACTTTAACGTCACTAGGCTGGATTGTTCTCAGCCAGCCAGGAAAAAAGGGCTCTGAATACGGGTGTCAACGCTTTCTAAACGAACATACAAGTAAAAAGTAGCAACCGTCAATTTTACGTGCCTGTCTGCCACCAGGGACGAGTTTTTGTTAGCTCCGAAAGATTGAACTGCGATTATGGGCCCATTTGTTACATGTAACGGTGACAGAGTGATAATATGCATAACAACATAATGTGAGAATTATGATTTGATGATTGTTATTGACGCAAGGGCCCATGGGGCCAAAGGGAGCCATGCCGCAAGGTATTTATCTTTTTCTCAAGGGGGGGTCCAAAACCCATTTCCCAATTATTTCACCGTTAATAAGTGTAACACTACAGTAATATACCTAACTGTATCGGGTAAAGCGGCTTTAAACTGTTTTTTTTTACTTTTTAGCTGGATCATACTTGAATATTAAATTTGCGCCATACCCTCTAACACCTCGTGTCTTGAATTCGCTACATATCGATTGCACCTCCTCCAGACATTTCTACAAAGAGGTTGCATGAGAATTTTGATTTCCATTTGTTCACAGAAGCCAACGCATTCTGATGAAGTAGTTTGCAGCTCTAGTGATCAAGCTGTATCAAAGTAAAAGTGCCCAGATCTTCTACTCCTAGCCAATGCCCAACGACTCCTGGTGTCTCATTCGAGAGCTGATGTCGGACGTACTGTAGTGTGTGCAGTTTATATCGCTCGACCACATTATACAGGTAAGAAAACAAGTGATATCAATATAAAAACAAGCGTTTAAACGTTTGGAGAACGATTGGATGTCATTGTCAACGTGCACCGTTGACAGCCGTGCGCGAAGCTCTTTTTTTTGTTTTTTTCTGTCACAGGATGAAGCTCGTTTTCCTGAACACTTAACAGCACGCTGAGTGCCTTTATTTCATCTTCTGATGTCTGAACTGGACAAAGCTTCACAAAGGCCTGTTCACGAGCTTAGCCTCGATGTCACTTAGTCGAGAGCTTTTGAAGCTTCTCCGGTGGTGATATTTCTTTGCAGTGTCCTGCTATACTCCACGCCAACGTTTCTTGACAATGCAGCCAAAGCTACTGAGACGAACATGCCTTGACCTGATACGCAATGCATATAGTCCCCGGTCACAGTTATTAATTTTCTCTTAAACATTTTCTGCGCTTGTATCTTTGCTTCGTGTGTTTGATCCTGACCGCATTTCTCTGTTTTCTCTTTCCTATTTAGGCCTCCTTCTCCCATTCCTTCAATCCAGGGTAGCCAAACGAAACGCCCTTCTGCGTAACCTCCGCGCCTTTTCACTGATTCTCCAGCTCTCTCTCATAAACCTTTTGTATCAGCAATTCTCGCTATTTAATTACTTAATCGCTATTTAAGTGTTTTAATAAAGTAAATGCGCACTTCCATCGTTACAAGGTAAGAGAAAAACAGTTTATTTTATTACAACGGGTTGTTTAGGCACACCCAGTTCCAAGAAGCTTCCACAGATGGCGCCAGATGCTGTTAGGGAAGTAGCAGTTACTTATATATATGTGGAAGTTTCAGAAAACTTACAGATTAAATATACTGACTATCTGAAGCCTATGTTTAATCTGACTAAGAGCGGTACACATCTTAACTTTCCGAGTTTGCTAGGAACGGTATTCCAGGTACGCGCACGTAGGACGGCGTTCTATACGTATTGTATACATAAATAACACCCTCTTCCGCGTGCAATATTACCAAAATTACTTAGAATGTTACATAACAATCTTGATAAGTGTATTTTGAATGAAGTTTCATCCAGATAAAAGAAAGTTTTCGCCAAATATTTCTTTCAAGCCCCAGTTGCCACCTGAAACTTCTGTGAGCGTTGTTCATTACTCTAGGTAAGGACGAAACAAACTCATGTTATCGTACTGTAAGAAAACGCGTGCCAAATTTTTACCCACCAAGCATAAACCTTCATGCGTCCACTGAAACAAAAATAGTGTTTTAGAAATCGGCCTGCCATCTTAGCAGTTTATGAGGCACAGTTACGTTTTGAATGGTTTTACTGAAACTGACTTCTGATTTTTACATTTTCGGCCTAAGCAAGCTTTTGGCCGAGCATTGGCTGTAATTCTGAAGTCGAAGTTTTTCCTTACCATGAGTAAGGTCGCAGTGTCCCATAGATATTTCATTGCCAAGGTTCTGCCGCAGCGGTTGAAGTATCTTGCTCCGAAAGCCGCGCTTCTTGAGGCAGTCACAATCCCTGTGTAATATCATTTCAGGGATATTTACATTGCTCTTAGTAATTACTTATGGAGTCCTCGACAAAACGTCTTTATATAATTCTGACACCGCTTTGTAAACTCTGCTGCGCCGTCTAAAAGCGCACTTTCATGTCATGAGCAACGAATAAGTGTCCTTTTTTCATCTCTGATTGTCCTATTCTCTAGTATTCCCTGCATTGTGCCTATAGCAGTGGTTGCTACTGAGTTGCACTTTGTAAAATTGTCAGTAGGTGATCGGTTTGGATTCCCATTGATCACATCCTTAGAACTGCAGCACGTTAAGAGCCATGACACAGCACTAACTCTGCTCAATAGCAGCAGATTATAATAGCGAAGCAGCTATATATACTTTGACGGACTAGAAGACGACGCACTGTGAAATGGCGCAGGCAGTAATGGTCGCGCCATGCCGTCTGCCATTAAAAGCATGCCATCACCCTCCTTCACGTTCTGTCTTCATCGGCTTGCCGTCACGTAACAATATTATACTTGCGTTGATGGCAAGGAAAATGGCTGTCGGGCTGACTTTCATTCAAGGAATGCTAATTTGCTAATGCATACAATTCTTTATCGCGAACCAGAATACGTGTGCTGTCCATAACACACCGAAGCGCAAAAACAGGAGTAGCACAGAGAAATAGAAGCTAAAGAACAGTGCACTTTATTGGTAACACATCTAGCAAACACTTATAGAGTCAGTCGTTAAGACACTATAAAATTATAAATGGTTACAATGCTATCGATTTATCCTTGTATAAAAAGAATTGGGGGCGCAAATGAAGCTTAGGTTTCTTGTGCTTGTCGATAGCTATGGAAATTTTCCTCTCACGAAATTCACCTCACTTTCTACCATCGGAAATGGGTGACTTATTTGAGGCCATTTTTGTTCATTTTGTGTACTGTCAGCCAGAATGATGCTTCCGAGTATGCTACCTTACGGCCACAGTTTGGCGCGTCGTTGGAAGGAAGTAAGGAAATTGTTAGACGTGAACATAGGTTTCTTTGCGCGTAAATTATTGGCATGACTCAATGCGCTGCAATCGAAATAAAAGCTGAACAATTGCACCAGAAACGTCGTTGGTCTGTAAAACAGTACAGCCACTCTGTGACAGATGTCGCGGTGTCACGAGCACTGTCGACCAGCTTCTACCCATAATTTATTTATGCATGATCCTACAGCGCCGTTAGTCATTACAGTAGGGAGAATATAGTACAAAGCAAGATACAATCATAAATGTAGCAAATATCACAGCGCCTCTTGACAACGCATGACTGCACGATTGTAGTACACAATTTTCCAACGTGGCAAACACATTGGCAAACGCATTGGAAATTTTCCAATTTGGTTAACACAGGACAGCCATTGACCTTACACACTGCTTTAAAAGAAGTAATAAAAGAAAGAGGCTCCAAGGGAAGTAAAGCCCTAAGGGTTCAATGCTAAAATGAAAGCGTCAATGGATAAAATAATAGCCACAGAAGCTGCCAAATTAATCCAGTCTTCCACCGTTTTCCGAAAGAAAAATTTTTAAAACAATTAGTTTCACAATTACTTTTCTAATGAAAGGGTTCAACCTAATTTAGGTAGGCTCTTCTTTGCGATACGTAACTTGGGAGTTGAAGGTAGTTTAGTTTTGTGGTGCCAATGCAATCATGAAATATATTGTGCACAAGCTTAAGTCGGAGACATTTTCTTCTACGGCTCAGCTCTCACCATCTCAAGCTTTCCTTAGCGCGAGTAATGCTTAGATTCCTATCATAATTACTTAAAACAAAACGGGCAGCTCAGTTTTGGACAAGTTCAAATATCGTTCTTACTGTTCTGATGTCAGGATACCATACGGTGCATGCATACTCCAATATGGAGCGAACGTGTGTGGAGTAAAGTGTTTCGTTCAGAGAACGGGGAACATTTTTGAAATTTCGATAAAGAAACCCAAGCATTTTTTCACTTCTCGGTACTGTGCAGTAAAAGTAATAGTTCCAAGATAAATTTGATGTAAGGATTACACCCAGGTATTTAAACTCTTGCACAGTGTTCAATAACACACCGTGAATAGTGTAAGCAAAGTCAGGCGGTTGAACACATCTTGAATAGGGCATATCCATCTTCCACATCCGGCACCAATCGACAATGGAGTCAACATCTCTTTGTAGAATCCTCGAAATGTCACTGTGTCGTACTGTTCTGTACAACGCATAATCATCCGCAAAAAAAAAAACGCAGAGTGCAGGTCACTGTGTCAATAAAATCATTCAAGTAAAGTAAAAACAAAAGGAGCCCAAGCACGGAGTTTTGATGGACCCCAGATATGCCATCACCGCATGCGGATTGGTAGCCATTGATGACAACGTGCCGTTCGCGGAAGGAAAGGTATTCCTGTATCCAGGATATAACCTTGCTATCCAATTTGTACCCATGAAGATTTTCCATTATACAAATCGTGCACGACAACCCCAAATGCCTTACTAAAATCAAGAGACAATCAATGTTGTTTCGGTCATGTTTACATCGTACGGGCTATTTGCAAAGCTAGCGCCTGAGACGATGCAGTAATAATTCAAAGGGCATGCCGTATCGGCACATGTTTGCGGAATATAGGTCTTGTGCTGTCTTTTTTTTTCACAAACCATTGTAAAATGCCACCACAAATATTCACGAGCAGGAGAAATTTGCAATGGCTTTCGAAAAGAACACCAATGAAAGAGTAAAAGGACTAGATAGCATGGTTGCAGTGAAGAGACGCAAAGGAAGGTGAGATGCGAAGAAATCATTAACTGGCTTCGCCATTCCTGGGCCATAGAGTAATCGGAGGCATGCATGCCGACAGTATACAATGCGAACTGCCCCTAAAAACGCGAAAGGGCCAGTGGTAATAGGCTAAAGCGGACACCGGTAGGATGCTTGAAAGACAAAATGTGGATAGTTTCCTTAAGTAAGGAGAGATGGAAACTCTGCGAGGTGTTCCCAGGCGCGATAGTGAGGTCGGTGATGCTGAAACACACCACGGAGGAGGAGGATGTACTCGGTGGGCGTGGGAGAGAATAAAGAAACCTTAAAGAGATCATCGGGTATGTGAAGTGAGGTGCCGTCAACAAGCTCTGCTTTTGAGCAGATGTCTTGTTTGAAACCGCATCGAATCTCCAAAAGGGTGAGGGGGAGGCGCTGAACACACTCAATTGGTGTGTCATATGAGGTGAGTACGGTCCTTAGATGGCGGTAGAAGCGTTATACAAGGTCATTAGTTTGGTGGTAGTACGCGGTCGTTCCGAGGTGGGTCATGCCGAGAAAGTGAAGAACCTCGGCGAACACAAGCGACTCGAACTTGCTACGGTCCGGGATGACGGTAGACGGGCATCCAAAGCGGGACAGCCAGGTAGAAACAAAGACAGCGGCGATGGTGGAGGTAGAAATGTCGGGGAGCGGCATTGCTCCAGGCCAACACATGTAGCTGCCCAGGTATGTTAGTAAGTTCATGTTCCTTTTGGCTAGGTATAAATGGTCCTAGAGGGTCAACGTGGACCTCATCGAAGCTTGCGTCGGGAGGAAGAAAAGGTGTGGCTGTCGGAAGAGGGTGGTGGTGGACTTCCTCGCGTTCGAAAGGGCCATATGCGTGCACCCAGTCAAATATTAGCATCCATGCACGGCCACATGAATTAAGACGCCATGACCGATTCTTTCACGAGGATTCCCCAGTGAGCCATGTGCCACAGAGCATTGAAGATGCGCTTGCGAGAGGAAGGAGGCAAAAATGGTTTTGGAACTTCCCAGGAGCAGTCGCATATGGAGTATGTGCCTTGCAGTTAATATCCACGAGTTGGATTCACGTGGGAGATAGTCGCAGATGCGCCAACTGGGAGTCAGTAAGTAGGCCGAAAAACGGCTAGGATATGAAGGGCTACAAGACAAAACGGACTGACGGCATCCCCATGCATGACAGCGACAGCAGGAATGTTGGCGGCGCCTTGACGAATATCTGGGGTGTACTCAAACATGTACGCGAGCTGATGAAACTCCCGTGGTATGCAGATGCTGTGTGGACGGTTCCTAGCTTGTGTCCGGGGATTGTGATCCGGGAAGATGGTGAAAACATGGTCCTGTAGGAGGTGTCCGAGGTCCCGAATTTCCAGGTACATGGCACCACCAGCATGCTCTTGGAGGACAGCTCCGAAGGCAGTACCGGAAGTGTTTGTCGTGATGTCTAGAGAACTGTCTAGCTTCGGGGGCGCAAGGAGGCTGGCGGCAGCCATACTTTTTTGAAGGAGTGAAATGCATTATACGCGCCTTTATACCATTCGAATGGCTGCGTGATGTCCGCAGCCGAAACCAGACAATCAAGGGGTTCCAGCAGAGCAGCACAATTTTCGATAAAACGGTGGTAGTAGTTTACCGGGCCAAGGAGCTGACGTTGATCGGTAATAGATGTAGGTGGCTGAAAATCCACAGTTTCCTTCACAGTGCACAGAGGGCGTGTGCAACATGCGTCGATGTGATGACCGAGTAAGTCAAGCGACGGTGCGCCGAACTCACTCTTTGCTCTGTTGATGACGATTCCATTGGCGGTAAGTAAACCAAAGACGGAGACGATGCGAATGCTGGCCACAAGAACGTCGTCGACGTAATTAATGACAACCGAGAGATACGGAGGACGGCGTCAATAAAGCATTGAAAACACTGCGCACCGTTCCGGAGGTAGAATGAGATGTGAAGAAATTCAGACATGCCAAAATGTATCGTGATGGCCATTTTCCGATTACCGGCTTCTATAACCGTGATCTGGTGGCAGGCGCGTGCGAGAGCTATCTTTAAGAAGATTGCCTTCCCGTGTACAGATGGGGGAATGATTGGGACGAGGGCAGCGCGGGCATTGAGAGACAGGTAGTTGCCACATGGCCGCCATATCTGTTTTGTTGGGGATGCCCGAAATATCAACGTTACTAGACACCTTCATTACTAATACATGTGATGAATTGTCAATATCTGGTTCACTGGCAGCTGATCTCAGTGATCACCTGCCAATTTATTTAATTACAAATCTCACGGTCCCCCCAACAAACCTGCAAAAAGGTTTGCTATGCGTATTTCAGACATAAATCACACTACTTTACAAACATTTTGCGATAAACGGTCGCAAGTAAATTGGAGCAGCGTCTATGAGGAAACCCATGTTGATGAAGCTTACGGTATTTTTATTTCCACCTATAAGCAGCTGTATCGTGAGTCTTTTCTATACAAAACAAGAGTGTGAGCTTCGAAGGCACGCAAGCCGTGGATATCTAAGGAATGCCTAAAGGCTATACGAATTAAAAACATACTTTTTAAGCGCTTTCTAAAACAAAAGATATTGACGATCTGAAGAAGCTCAAGGCTTCGAGAAATAAAGCTAACAGTATGAATCGGCAAGACAAAAGAAGCTACATGAGTAACCAATTTAAGAACGAAGTAATAAAGTACTTTGATATTGTTTGGGGGCGACTCAATAATTTGCTGAACTTAAAAGAGAAGGCTGTAACAGGTGAAATAGTCACAGATGCCACTCACTTGTCCGGCTCACAACTAGCAGATGCTTTCAATAATTTCTTCGTGTCCATTGTAGACGGCACACAACCAAACCAATACCTCAACAGCATGAGTCAAAAGGTTAGCGAAACCGCGTTTTTGACCCCTGTTACAACTAACGAAGTTCTTTCGGTCCTACAGTCGCTGAAAAATAGTAAAAGACATTGACGGCCTCCAAATACTGCCAGCGAAGTATACATCCCTCGTACTTGCACCAATATTAGAATACGAGTTCTGTTAGAAAAGTATCCGACCATTGGCCGAAGAAAGAAAAACCGGGATAACTGGAGCATTGGAAACCTAATCAACTTCAAAGTAGACTCTTTCGGACTCCACACACTTCTCCCAGTAGTGCTGCCATTGCTGGAAGTATTCTGAAAAGGTCCCTTTCGGAATGGAGTTTACCTAGGCTGTCGTTGCAGCCATAATGTCCTCTCTTGTCTGAAATCGCGCTCCTTTCAATGGCCTCTTGATTTTGGGAAACAGCCAAAAGCCACAGAGGGCCATATCAAGAGTGTAAGGAGTTTGTTTAACTGCAGGAGTGTGGTTTCTGAATCAAGTGCGAGGAATCAAAGTCTGAATCAAGTGCGAGGAATGTCCAGGAGCATTGTCGTGATGGATGCACCAATTTCCTGTTGACCTCAAATTCGGTCTCTTGCGCCGCACAGCATCACGTAGGCGACGGGGGACATCCCTGTAGTACTCTTTGGTCATTTTTTGACCCTGTGGGGTGTGTACTCGTGTTGCGCCACACAGAGGGAGTCAAAGAAAGCAGTCAGCATCACTTTGACAATGCTGCGCACTTGGCGGGCCTTCGTTGGTCTTGGTGACGTGGAATGTTTCCACTGTGACGACTGGAAATTTTTTTCGGGGTCGTACCCATACACCCAAGACTCGTCACCAGTCGTTATGGTGTTGATGAAGTCGGGGTCACTGTTTGTGGAATGAAGCATGTCCTGTGAGACTTCAACACGAAGCTGCTTTTGCTCCACCATGAGCAGCTTCGGCACGAATTTTGCCGCAACTCTCTCCAAGGCCAAATCATCGGTGATAATAGAATGTGCAGAAAAATTGCTGATGTCCACCTCTTCCGCGATTTCTCGGATAGTCACACGACGGTCCCGCATAACCACAGCGTTCACTTCGGCAATGACCTGGTCTCTCTCTCCACCGATGTGTGGCCGTCTTTAAACCAATATTACCAATGCTTAATCTGTGTGCTGCTCATAACATCTTCACTGAAATCCGGCTGAATATTCTGAATGGTTTCCACTTGGCTCTCGCCCAGTTTCTGGCAAAATTTGATGCAGTAGCGCTGCTCCTGTCGCTTCGCCATTTTCCTTGCAATAAAAAACCGACGAGAGCACTGCGCACTGCCTCACGCAAACGCTGCATCCCAGCGGCTGACGCTATCGACAAGCAGGAAAAAATTCGTGCTTGCGCACGAAGGTTCAAGGTCGGCTTATGCAAGCGTGCTCGTTTCATATCCATCAGGTGTTCGCAAAAAAAAAAATAAAGTCGAATACTTTTCTAACAGACCTCGTACATAATAAACTTGGCATTTTCCTCAGGAACTTTCCCGAAAAAGCTACAGATTGTCAAGATTACCACCTTTTTTAAAGCAGGAGACGCCAATAATTTCTCCAAATACCGACCTATATCGATCTTGCCAGTTTTTCCGAAATCATCATCATCACCATAATTTATTTACCCTTAAGGGCCCTTGGCTTAGGGCATTACAAATGTTTTGAAACGTTTTTACAAGTGCGCATTACAAGCTTAATTAACAAACACAAAGTGATACGAGCTTCCCAGCTTGGTTTTGTCGCATGAAAATCAACACAAACGGCTTTATTAACCACGAAGGAAATTATATTAGAGTCATGTGAAGAAAAATAACTAACTCTCGGGGTTTCCGTAAATTTTTCCAAAGCATTCCACTCCATAAACCACAAAATAGTATTCCTTAAACTTGAGCACTATGGATTTCTCGGCACATTCCTTCAGCTTTTAGTAATATATTTAGAGCATTATTTAATAACATATTTAGAGCATTATAGCATTATGTAGAGCAATTGTAATTAACAATTCTTCATCGCACTTCAGATCCATTCAATCTGGCGTGCAACAAGGCAGTATTCTTGGACCTACACTAATTAACATCTATATTGTATCGGAAAATAGGGCGACACCCGCCACCTGGTGTTCTCAGGTGGCGCTCAAGTGTCTTCGAAGACGTTGAAGTGTCGCGCGCTGGCTGGCTGGCTGGCTGCTGTATTCTTCTGGTTAGCGACCTGTCGCCCTATTTTCCGTTACAATATTCTGCACTATGCAGAACTTTGTTCCAAAGTCGAGACAGCTACCATTTTGAAATTTTATTCTAGCTTTCTTTTCTTTAAACTATATTCGATGTCCAAGCATCACTCCTTTCCTTTTTTTATTTTGTATTTACAAACCCGCGAACCCGTATTCAAATGTTCCGCTGTTTAACGAAAATTAAATTTGAATCTTAAGTTTGTACCATCTTTCAGTTTTATTATTTTTCCAACCCCTCGTCTGACCAATATGTCAGCTCCTCCACCCCCTCCCCCCGATTTTGGGCCATTCACCCGCGGTTAATTCAACAAATTTCTATTTCGATTTTTTTTATTTTATTTATAAATACTGCAGTCTTGAACTACAAGACCATCGCAGGTGGGTACATGATTTGTGTAATAGCCAAGGACAATGAAAAGGAAATACAGCAGACAAGGCGTCACAGCAACGAAATTAGTACATCGCACTGTACTGTATCAAATTCACAACCTCAGAATATATATACTGCAGTCATAGAGCCAAGCATATAATTCAGTAAATCTAAACAAATTACTCATCAACCGAACATTCAAAATTTCTTCACTTGTTGCAGCATCTCCTCAAAACACTCTCAACATTCTAAACACTCCTTTAAAAAGCGAAGACCACAATGTCATTTCAGTAATGGTACTTCCAGGACGCTACTAGTTAATACTATTTTCTTTATTAGTGAATGTAGTTTTTTTTTTAATAATGTGATTTCGGCACTTCTTGCCCGCTGCGCCGCCGCTGGCATGTGAGCGCGAGCAGAAGACAAGGAAGCCAGTCGCGCTAGCGCGCCACGCGCAGTACCGCCCTGCAGGCCGCGAGCTACGACGTTCCCTCAGGCCTTCGGCAGTCCCGCCCGCTTGCCCTGATGCTTGCGTTGACCGGCTGCCGCTTTTGCCGACCCCTGCCATGCGTCACCAGCGGCAGCAAGACTAGCCATGGCTTAGGACCCTGGGGTAACCACGAAGACCACCAGCAGCCACGTCGACCCTCGGTTGGAAGGGACCTCGAAGGCGCACAGCACACCGGAGCTTTCCGCACCTTTCCAACCGAAATCCGGTGCCTGGCTGTCCCCGACCACCGACAGCCCCAGCCGTGGTACCCCAAAGAGGCATACCTCACCAACGTCATGGACAGCGACCCGCCCGAGAACAAAAGGCAAGGGTCGAAGCAGAGGCTGGGCCCAACGGAGGAAGACACAGGTGAGCCGAACGTAAGGCGGGCCCGGAGGAAGCCAGCTGTGGCCGCAGGGACGGCCGACTCTGCGACTCCGAAACGCAGCACTGCCCGCGCGGGACAGAATGCGGGTCGTTCGATGCACCGAGCGGTGGAAGTCACCGCCCGGTCTAAGAGCAAGCCGACTCTTGGGAAGGACGCCGCCGCTGTCAAGAGGCGTGCGCCAAAAAACGCTGCGGATGTCCCAGGCAGTGCGGATCCCGGGCCTTCAGCCATTCAAAGGAAGACAATGACTGCTCGCCGCAAGACACGTCTTTCCCCTGCTGGTTCTACATCAGCCATCACTGACGGGAGTGCCCGGATGAGTGCGGGCCGCTGCCAAGCAAGGAGCAGGTCCCTGAGTACTGCTGCTGGCAGCGAAAGCAAGGAAAGCAACCGTCGTCCGCGCCGCAGGGGTGGCAAGAAGCGTCGCTCCAAGTCGCGTGGGCGGTCGGGTGCAAGCTCTTCCGGCCCCAGTTCCACCGGGAAGAGGACTGGCAAGAAGCGGCGGCGTTCTCGCTCGACGTCCTCAACGCGCAGCGGCGGGCGAAAGCGCGGAGGAAGGCGTCGGCACCGTTCCACGAGCCACTCATCTGGGGCTAGCGCCGCAAAAGGCCGAAAAAAGGCCCGGCGCTCCACATCTGGCGGAAGGAAGCGTGGAAAGGGGGTGGCCAAGAAGAACTAGGGACGGAAGGCTCCGGGGAGAGTTATTTCATCTCCTGGGAAGGAACGACTCAAGGAAGACCCCGGAACAGCGCCGTGATCCTTTTATTATTTTCTTTTTGGCCGTAAATAACGCGCGTCTGGCAAGCCAGCCAGCCAGCGCGAGACACTTCAACGTCTTCGAAGACACTTCAGCGCCACCTGAGAACACCAGGTGGCAGTATTAACGACATTGTGAACATTGACAACAGCGCTAAATGTATAATGTACGCAGATGACGTCGGCATATTTTTTATTGCTAAAACACTTAGTGACTTGACATTAAACTTTAATGAAACTCAGCGCAAATTGGTCGAATGGAGCATTGAATCTTTATGTAAAATTAACTCTACCAAAACTAAAGCTGTACTTTTTAGACCTAAGAACAAACCACTAGAACATTTATCTACACTAACGCATGGTTCTCAAAGCATTGAAATAGCGGCGTCAGTAAAGTGTCCAGGTGTGACACTACAGTGCAATCTTTCATGGGACATACACATCGACAATCTGGTTAAAAAACTTGCAAAATGCACAGGCATGTTGCACAAAGTCCGCTCTTTACTACCTCTGAGTGTCAGACTTTTAGTTTATAATGCACTATTTCTATCTAACCTTTCATATTGTCATCTGGTTTGAGGTACAACAACATGGTCCAATACATATCGGTTACAGAAAATACAGAAAAAGGTCATTCGTATCATTGCAAATGCCCCGTTTACTGCTCACACTCCACCTCTTTTCGCATCATTAAAAGTAACTCCAATTAATGACCTATATAATTTATAGCTAAGTCAACGATATGAAATACAACGAAAAAATCATGACGCATTCTTTGATGGCACAGCTAACTTACGGCTCAAAGCTAATTACTACTCAACACGTAACAACGACTTCTTGTATATGCCATCCTTTCGTACTAATTACGGTAGTCAAATGCGGCGACATATAATTCCAACTCTTCTTAATCGGCGCAATGAGGCCTGAGGACCTAAAAGTACGGATTTTTTTCCTCTTACTGCAAGTTTTCTCCTTCTTTATCTCTTTTTCTTTTCTGACTGTTATTTCTTCGTTTTGCATTTTTCAGTGTCTTTGAGCGTTTTGTGTTAATCTTGCCGACTTCACTTATCTATAATTGCAGGAGGATGTTCACTAATTTTTATTGAATGCGTTGTTTACCTATGCACTATGGTCTTTCTGATTGTTCTGTCCGTGTTCTGTTGCTGCCGGTTTTTATGTACGGGGGTGCGCCCCTGTGTCAAGCCAGTCATAGGCTTTTTCGGTGTATCCCTAACATCCCTTATGTTGAAATAAAGATATTTGTATTTGTATTTGTATTTAAAGAGGAGAGGCCCAAATGACTGAACGTGACCGAGCAATCCCATGCTCAAACATGGAGTAAAATTCATCATGAGCGTCTTGAGATTGTCCTGCGCAAAGCGACTTCGTCGAAAAAAGACAGGTGGGGTGGTGGTGACCAAAGGGCGAAGCACGTTATGCCGAAAATGTGAAGTCCTGTCAGGTGGGTCCGAGAGGATAGAATAGTCTAGTAGTAAAGAGCCGTACGTAGTTTCGACTGCGATGGCATAGGAAGAAGCCACATCAGTGGCTTCTTCCTATGCCACTGCAACAAGACCCTGTATAAAGAGATGGATGGTTGAATCCAGGAGGCGGCAGCGCTTCATGTCGACGGGAAGACCCTGTTCCGTGAGGACGTCGGCACCAATAACAGAACAGCGGACATCGGCAACTAAGAAAGTCCATCGAAAAACTCAAGTCAAGCTCAAATTCAGTGTCGCAGACCGGTGCTGACAGGCGTAAATTGGCGTGCCTTAAGGGCGAGAACATATTTAAGCGGCTTGGAAGTATGGACGCTGTGTGTAGCGAAAACAACATTGACCTGGGCGCTTATATTGATGTGGAATTTCAACCCAGAGGTCATCGGGGTAAGTGAAAAGGAGGCAGGGCTCCTGGCCTTGATTACTTGTTGCCGCTAGCGGTCGGCTGATTGGTTTCCCGCAAAAAAGCAGAGGCGCAAGCAACGACGGACGTCGGCGGCGAAAGGGTGGTGGAAAACCAGAGCGGTGGCCTGGATGATGAGGTCGAGTAGCGCTCATGAGAATCGCGGCATAACGTGGCGCGCTGTCGTTTGACGCAGGCAGTCCATACTGCGGCCTCAAGGCACTGCGGCAGCAATCAGCTGATCGAAGCTGTGTCAGAACTGGTCGACAGGTGCTGACGTAACCTTGTGCTCTTGGCGAAACGGGAAGGGTGCAGGTGATGCCAGAGTGACGCTGCTAGGATAGCTGACGGCGGCATCTTGCGAGCTGGAGTTTCCGACCTCCGTTGTGTCTTCGTCTAACATGGTGACTTTCAAGAGGTCCACAATCGAGGCGGCAGCCAGGATCATCATTTAAACGCTCGTGTTAATGCTAGAGAGACAGCTTTCTCAGAAGAGTACAGTGCACCATGTAGGCTCAGGCGAAGAGCAGCTCTGTCACTCAACGCATGAGTTGGCTGGGACGGCAATCATCAAGCTCTTCAGCTCTTATAGAAAATGATAAATCTGCGTGCGCTCAGACGCCCCCGCTCGCTCGAGTCGTAACCCCTTCAGGTTGTTGTGGGTTCAAGCGGAACCACACCAGGATACCGACTACTTCTTCAGCCGCAGTGGGACGTAAGAAGGAAGCGATGTGTAAGTGGAGGGTAAATTCAACTCCCCTCGTAGAATTATCGCCTCTGATGTCTTGTCGTCCGTTATTTTTTCAGTAACATCTATATTCTCCGACCTTCAAACCAATATCTCCGTTCTCTTTTAACAAGACGCCCGCAGTCACATTGTCATTTCCATTCAGGTGCAAGTTTGATGGTGTACCACGTGACAGCTAGGCGGACATGAATCTCTCATACTTCAAACAGAAAGGAGTAAACAGGGGAAAAGCTGTACTTTAGCGCACGCTTTTATATTAAAGTCAGTACCCAACAGGACAACCACCAAACGTTTCGAAACACCTCTCTGACACTCTGTGCGATTTGTTAAAAGGGTTGTAAATAGTTTCATGGAAACGCGCGGTTGCAAAGGTGGGTACCAGGTCTGTACCGTAAAGAGCTTGAAAAAAAAATGTTTATGCTTGCTCTGACCAAGTTCAGCGACTTTTGCAATGTAGCATAAGTCAATCATTTTTTTTTTCATTTTCGGTTTCTTAAACAATTGTTTAGAGAACCAAAGCGAAACGTTTGTCGACGAGAGTTCTGAGCTATATGTAAAGTTTGACGAAAAGTGAAGCGTTGATCATGAAGTATTGAAAGCTATCGCCGTTTATCTCCGTAACAAGCTTCCAGTTAATGACATCCCAACTAAGAGTAGCATGAGAAAGTGGATTAGAAGAAGACATGCAATAGGCCCGACAAGCAACAGAACGATAATAGCTGATCATAATTACGAGTACGGCAAGTTTTAACGAGGAAATGCTCATTCGCTCACCGGGGTTTTTTCCACATGGGTCAAATCCCTTTGGTTCGCGACTGGCCACGTATGCCACGCAGGAAAGGAGCAGGATAAGCCAGAGGGCTGGCATCGTGCTTCTTGCAGCATAAACGGCTTAATGCGGTCTTGTGCCACCGGGAAACGCTGCCTAGAGTGTACACAGCCGCCTGCACTGGCACGAGTTTCGAGTCTGCTTTGCGAGGAAAATCGCAGACATGCCATCCGCATTAAGAACGCATTGCGGGTTGCACAACACGCCGAGCCTTTACTCCGCTTCCTACCCTCATGCATGGCCTCACTGCTAGCGACCACTTTCACTTCTGGACACCCTTACACCTTTAATACTTGTCGCTTCATGCTTTATTGGTGTCATCGATGTTATATTCACTGCACTTCTCAACCGAGATTCATCAAAATTTCTCTTAGTAAAGTATGCCTATGGTTTTGTAACGGAAAGAAACACCTATACAGAAGGGGCTTGCAACTTTATACAGCTAGAGACAGCCAAGGAGCCATACATTAAGGGCCCAGCGCTCGAATACACTTCGCCTTCCTCGTCGACCACCCACAAGTACCACACTTCGTCGCCATCTTTGGCCAAGCCTACGGCCGTAACAATCCCCGTCGGCAAAAGCGTCATCCCGGTGCTAAGGTGAAGACGTATCGGGGAATGGTATGGTTTTAGACGAGCCACATGAGTGACACCAGTCGCAGGGTGGGCGGATAACGTCGCTAGAGAGGCGGTACTAGTTTCGTACTTGACTTCCGTCACCTGATGGAGGACTCGATAGGGGCCGGCGTATCGGGGACGCCTGTTTGCCAAATGCAGCCGGTACAGCCAGCGATGACAGCGCCGCCCACCGGCAGGTAGCAGCCACATTAAGGCTGGTTATAAATATTCATTCAGAACGACGGCTTGACATCGGCGCTATGGCGCAGTGGATTAGAGGCACGTGTGGGGTATGAAAGGTCGGCCGTTCGACTGCCCTCTCTGTACTGTAATTTTATTGTTTTTTAATTTTTTTTCTCCTTTCCCTTTTAGGTCGCAAATCGTGATGCTTAGTGCCATATAACGCCGTTTAAGATTTTCAAAACATTTTCTGCAAACTTTTTTAAACATTATTCAGAGCGCTGGAATATCAGTATTGATTTTAAACAAAATATTTCGTGGTCAGTAACAATACGTTGCTATAGACTTTAAGAATTATTAAGGGATTATTTATCCCTTTTAGGTAAGGCGTTGAGACAATCTTCAGTCACCGTGATCGATTCACCGTGCTTTCAAGCCTTGTGGCTGTACAGGCTGCAGTTGGCGAATACGCCCAGGCGGCTTTTTTTGTCACAGTCCCCGCCAGGCATTGTGCGACCCATGTTGTTATGAGCGCTACAATATGTCGCTCATTTCGACACAGTGGTGATTGCAATGGACACGGGTTGTTTAGAAAGACGCAAAGTAACAGGACGGCTACCGATATGCAATGCGAGATTCAGCTTAAGGTATTAAGGTATTTTTGGTATTTCACGATATGTTGAGGGAGATAAAAACTGGTAGCGGTTTACTAATACTAGACATGCGAAAGCCGGCGTCCATTCTTCAGTCGGAGAGGACACTTAACCTTCGATTTAAGGGTATGACACGATTTCTTTAGTAGGTCAATGCCCAAGTTTGGAGAATTGGCCTTCCTGCAATTAACATTCACAGATGCTGGCGAGTCCTCATACACTACCAACACAGTGGCGCAGCGGTTAGGCGATGCGCGACTGCACTGCCAGGCGGCTTTTTTTGTCACAGTCCCCGCCAGGCATTGTGCGACCCATGTTGTTGTTCCTGAGCAAACAACCTCTCGCGCAGCTGGCGCGAAGCTCCTCCAAACTTACCCGAGCTTAGCCGAGTTACTATCCGAGCTTATAGTAACTCGGCATGCTAGGAAACGGCACAAGTAAGAAGAAACGTACGTACGCACGATAAGAAGATTTTTGGTCGGTGTTGGTGAGCGTATTATTGTTTTAGCACTAATAAGAGAGCGACTTAATGTCAGTATAGTTACATAGCACTCTCTTGACGCGTGAGCGTTAAGGCTTCCATTCTGCAAAAAATTCGGCGTCGTCGATGGTGTCGTTGTCATCGCCTTCGGCTGCGTTGTGAGTGATAAAGCAAGTGGTTCAGCTGCTTCCAAAATCACGTGACCTTGTGACGTCACCACAACCATAGCAGCGCTGCAGGGTTGCCAGGGCTGCCCGGGAGCGGCAAAGAATGGCGACTGAAAGATGGGGTGCGGCCAGGGACAGGAGGTCGGTGGCCAGGAGTAGGCCTGTTAACTCCTCTGCCGTGGAGGTGGCCGTGAAGGTAAGGCAGTAGGGCCTGGAGAATCCAGGAGGAGGAATGATGCGATATCCGAAAGCCTCCCTGGGAAGAGTTGTCATGGGGTCACCTGTAAACACGTGGAGTTTGCCCTGCCGTGTCTTCTCGAGCATGGGGGCTGCGGACTACTGGAGTTCGGAGAGGGGGTTCAGCTCCTAAGCGATCGCATAACATTCCCATGCCCTCGCACCCACCTCCGGTGTCCCATTTTCTCATCTTGCACACGCTTGCGGGGGCGCCACAGCCAGAGAGCCTCTTCGTCTTCATAGACGGAGCAGCCCACTGGGAGGGGTATCCTGACGGGAGAGAGGCTGGGAGTCCCGTCTTGGCTAAATTGAAGAGCAGGGTACTGAGATTCGAGCCCTGGGGAACACGACAGTGATAGACCGAGGAGATCTGAGGCAGCCGCTGATTTTCACCTGGGTGGAACGTCATCGCAGTAACACGTCTATGAGCGCTCGCAGGTGTCCCTCAGCGCCAAGGTAGTCAGGGCCTCCTTGATGGCGGAGCGCGGCAGTGACTCAAAAGCCACCTGGACGTTGAGGAGGATCTTCATGACCATGTCATCAGCGTCCTTGACGTCTTTCAGGCGGGACACGACGTCGGCAACCGAATCCGCTGCACATCAGTGGCGATAAAAAGCAGTTGGCTGCTCCGAGAAAAAGCCCCTCACCTTTTTAATTCATGTGAGCTTGGAAAGAATCACAGCGGCCAGGGTCTTGCAAGGGTGGACGTGAGCAATACTCAGCTGTTGCCGAGGTTGAGGTGAGTTGGTTTCCTGGGCTCGAGAATGGTGACGGACATAGCCGTCCGCCAGTCCTCGGTGAGAGAGGCCATGCTAGATTCCGCTGATGCATCCATCTACCGTCTGCCATCTGCCACCTCCTTTTAGCGGTCGCAGCCGATCGGGGCCCCTTAGCGGCGGCCTCCTGGCCTGAAAGGTGCCTCCTCCAGAGTACCCACGGTTAAATATGGATTTTCCACTTACAAGCTAGGACCATGGCAAGTTACAACCGCGACGGTTATGGCCGCAAAGCGATGAAGAAATACCCGCGAGAGCATGATATTCCTGAAGTCAAAACGACATGGGTGACGCGCTAAACCGCTGCTGGAAGCTCAGGACCGGATGTGGTGTGTAGGACGCGATTGACGTACTTCGTTCGAGCGTCTCCTAATACGTCAGCAGTAAGGTACTAATGCGTGAGTGAACTCGCGGAACCTTGTGCTACTCTTCTTTGCCGTGTTGCGCTAATGGAGTTGAAACTAGTTGTGAGAGAGCAAAACTACGCGTCATCCGTCGTCGACTGTCTAGCGAGAAGGCAGCGTGTTCATTATTTCAGCTTTTGGTGCTTTGTTTTGTGCTCTATTCTCCGCTTAAACTTTCCTACCTGTGACCTTGCCTTGTGGTCTCACTGTCACCATAGTCTGTGTTGGCCTGCTTGATAGCTTGAGAACTGTGAGATTACGCTCGCCACCCACCTCCGCATCTATAAAGAAGAAGGGTCAGCAAAGGTTCTCTACGCGCAGTCCCTCGTGGAGTAATCTCCCACGTTTGGTGGTAGAAAGATAGGGTAAGCACGCTGGCATGTGGCAGTTAGCACTCGTCCGAGTTCTTCACAAATCGGTGCCACATATGCAGAGCTCTTGTGGCCCCTTGCGGCAGCGAACACCACTCCAACATGACCGCAGACTGTACCAAGCTAGCACCGCAGCTTTTCTTCTACCATTACTGCGCACATCAGACCCCTATCGAATACGGAGCACAGAAGGTCAATAAAATTGTTATAATCGAGGCACTCCTTATCCCAGCATTTCTGCTCGTCGTCAAGATCCAGCGGAAGACCTTTCACCAGTCACCTCCAACCCCATTGTTCCTCGTAGTCCCTTCGTACGGAGAACACAAGCGCCGGGCAGCCAAGTGTTCCTTGTTGTCGACACCGAAAGCCAGAAGAAAGAATTTCCCTCCTTTCGCCTTGTCATCCTTGAGGCCCGACCGAACGAGCGTCCTGCAGCCGGCCAGAAGCGCCTTTATTCAGCTCAAGGACGACGCTGCTACGTTGCTCTAGTCTACCTCCGCGCCGCTAACGACAGGCACCGTCAGGTGACCGCTTGGCCGGATAGCGGGTTCCGTGACCCCGCGGCGACCTCTGAGCCTCAGTCTGCCGACGGTATGCACTCATGACGAGCTAGCGGCGCCACTGCGGGGACTGGCCGTTTGACGGCTGGCTTACCCAGCACTCGCCAGCAACGCCAGTCTGTGCTTTTGGGTCCAGCTGCGTGTTCATCAAGAAGGCCGACCAAAGGCGAGGTGCCGGGTGTCATCGAGACATCAATCTACCTGCCAGACACGACGGGCGGCGGCCTCGATGGACCAACTTTGTCGTCGCAGGGGCCATCGGAATGACGACGGTATTTCGGCAAACGGGTGCAGGTAACTATCCTGTCTGAAGGAGGAGGTGATATGAGAGCGAGAGTGTGCGTCCGGTAGTGATCCTGGCAAGAAGGAACAATGCTGTGGGACGGTCGATGCCACTACGGGACGTGAACCTCGGACATCATTGGAGGCTTCCAGTGTACATTATGTGCCCAAGCCAATTTATCGAGCTGTTTGGGCGAAGACTGATAGTGGGACTTCATATTATAAATCAATACGTTTTTTCTTGCTTGGTTAAACGTTTACCCTTTGCTTAAGCCAAGTCTGGGATGTTTCTTTCATGTGCCGACAGATGAAGGAACCTAAGAATCTCTAAATTATAGAGTACAAACAGTTCATCACTGAGGGAGTTGAGTTGGCGGGCCGCCGGGCAGCGGACCATCTGCGTATACTACCGGGCGCCGCCGAATTGGTCCTTGTCTTAAGATGTTTTGGGCGGCATTTCGGGTGGTCCCCACCTCGGCGAACGGAGCAAATGCTGCTGTCAAAGGGCTGCCGCCCCCAAAAAGTGAAAGCAGCAATGGCAGCGAGGTGCCGGAAGGGAACCCGCTCCGCGGACAGTGCGTGCGAGTCGCGCATCCCGGCGCATTGTCGGGGTTAAGTTTTATGGCTTTTCGGCAGCGGCGTCGAACAGTGTCAAAGAAAGCTTCATGGACACTTGAGGGGGAGAAGCTTGCGTGGGAGGCAGCTGGGTGCAATTACGAATGGCCGTGCTGCCGGATGGCGGGTAATGAGTTGTGCTTGCTCTACCTCTGGCCAGTGGGCTCAGATGCCACCCTGCATCTGTGTTTGGAAGGCTAATGGATGTGGCGCTTTTGTGTGTTTTGTTGTTTTGGCAGTGTGTTTTTACTGTCTGTGGAAAAAGCGCAATAGAGCGATCGGCTTCTTCAAAGGCATGCGGTCCTTGCGAGCAAACAAGCTCGTGGGTATGAGCGTGTCATTGGTCTGCTGAGTTGCAGAGAAAACGCTCTGATTGGTTCTAAGAAGCTCATCTCTCATTGGTCACTAAATTGATGCCGAGAATGGAGGGGAAACTTAATTAAGGAGACGTTTTGGCGCCAAATGGGAGACTTAGGCAGGGACTCTTGGTGGAGAGTCGGAGTCGCGAGAGACGGACAGGGTCTAGCTTTGAGCTGGCCACGTTCCGAAGGACGATGAGCCGCTACCCGTAGCGCGAGTGAAGTCCGTCAGGCAGGACAGGGTTTCGTAGGGGCGAGCTCTGGCCTGGCGCTCCCGATTGTCCTGAACGCTACCGACCACCCTGGTCGATGTGTATAATTGTAAGTAGTTCTAAATAAACCCAACTGTACATTTCTGCAAAGAAGTTCTTCTACAGCTCATCTCCCTCCTGCAACGTGTCGCGCTCAAACGGACCCCCATCTCCACCACCACCGAAGAGGGGGACCTGAACTCGAGTCTAACTGAGGGCAAGAAGGAATCCCTAGTTGAAAGGAGTTGTTTAACTCCAGCGGTCAGTTTCACCCGCTCCAAGCGGAGTCCACCGCTCCGCATCCGGATTGGCTGCGTGTGTACAAAGCGCCTGCTTCACATGCATCACAATCGAGATCCGGGTGAGGCAGTATGCACTCGGGGTTGCGGCATTGAGTCACTTGAACACATCTGCGCTAATTCCCCACGGTTCACAGCGTATGCGCTACTCTTAAAGAAGGATTTCACAACGTATGCTTCCGATCTCAACCATTCACACACCTTTATCCGCCTTGCTTTTTCACAACGTATAGGCTTCCGATCTCAACCATTCACACACCTTTATCCGCCTTGCTTTCGCTCCACAATATGAGAGTCGCATTGGAAACTCTTCCTAGCTTCGTGCGGGCAGCAGGTGTCAGGACACGAATCTAATTACTTGCGCTTCTCATCTAAAAGGGCCGACGTTCTTTGGCTTTCTCAAGAACACCGTGTTGTGCTGTATTCCTTGCCCGTTTTACTACCAGCTTTCAGCAACTTTTCCATAGCTCTCTCTTTTGTACACTGAGAGCGTATTACTGGAGAAATCCCCAACTGTAAGTTCAATGTGAGATAAGGGCGCTTGATGCCAAACCCGAGGAGCAGCAGGTGCTAAGCGCACAGCAACTGACGTAACCTCAGGATCAAGTATAGCATGGCAACATGAGTTCGGAGCAACTGCAGTGCTACAGCAGCATTACTTTGGCCGATTCGCAGAAGGAGGAAGAAACTCTTGCTCACCGACGCATTCAACTGCATGAAGATTATTGCCGCCGCAGGCAACAGCCTGCCGTGCAATCTGGCGACCTGGAAGCGGATCGACGCCTAGTTCTGACCGAGCATCGCCGACAGACGAAGGCTGCGCATGAAAGCGAACGGCATGATCGACCGCGAGAGGAGGAGGCCTTGGCCGAGTCACTGAGTCGATTTGGGACGTTAAATCTCATCAACTAATAAACCCTATTTGGGGCCAGGTCACAACTTTTGGGACCTGATCGGGCTTGGCTCCCGAGCAAGTCTGTTTCATTCAAAACCGGTTCGAAGGGTCCGTACGGCTCATGCAGTAGATTAGAAAGGAAAGCGCATGAAGAGGGCCTCTCCAACCCTCCCTCTCATTTAATTTCTTGTTTTATTAGTGCATTATATCAGCATGCAAACTAAAAATGGCAAAAAAATTATGTGGGATGTTGCTACGTTGCTACATGGGCTGTTGGAATGAACAGCTCGAGACAAAGAGACCAAAGACCACAGCCGAAAAAGTTTGGTTTGCCTGTAATGCTTTACTGGCATTTGAAATTTCAAATATGCTTTTTGTGCAATTTCCAGTCTTGTGGCCTTCTATTGCATTTATTCAGGCTTTAACGCTTAGGAAAACTCCTCAATCAGGAGAAAACGAGTTCCAGGCGATAATTTCTTTGTATGAGATCATAATTAGACGCTGCAGAAGCAAAACATCAGGATACGCGCTGATGCGCGACATTTTTTTTTTTCTTCATGTTAAAGTCTAATCTCCATGTAGCAAACAGGGGATAGCGCTTGTTTAGGATAACAACAGATTAACGCGGAAATTTGGGCGTGTTGGTACATGACTTGAATAAATAAATAGCAGCGCAAGGAGACAAGGACAAGAAGAGACAACAAGGACGGCGCTGAACTTCCAACTTTTATTTCTAAAGAATCGTGCGAGCATATATGCACTCTGAACAATCCGGCGTCATCGTCAGTGCATGCGCAGATATGCCAGCTCTTTATCAGAAAGAGTGATAGAAGCGGAGCTAACACATGCTTCTCCCCGATTATAAATCAACTCTGATTCAATGATTTCCCGCGTTACACGTTGATTATTCTTTTTTCTAATGACGGTGCTAGCAAGGTTTGGGGAACATTCTTCACACGTAAGACAGTGGGCGGCCAGAAGTCCTTCAAAATCTTTTCTTTTAAGGGCATTATCTACATTTTTGGCATGTTCCCTCAACCTGTCATTCACGCATCTCCCAGTTTGGCCGACATAAGTTTTGCCACAGATTAAAGGAATTTCGTATACCACGCCTTCTGCGCATTCAACAAAGGGCCGCCGATATTTCTTCCCACAGTTCTTTTGCTTCGCTGTCTCGGGATCTGTCATCTTGCACAGCTTTGACAGCTTGTGAGGAGCAAAGAAGACGACTTGCACGTCGTACCGCTGCGCTACCTTTTTCAGATTGTGTGACAGCTTGTGAATGTAAGGTATCACAGCAACCTTATGCCTACGCTGCACGTGGGCGTCACACTTACTCACGTCAGTGCGTAACTTGTTGAGTAGGCCTTCAGCAACCGAAATGAGAAGGTGCTGCGGATACCCGGCACTGCTCAGCCTATCGGCTTGATGGTTGAACGCTTCTGCGGCGAGATGCGGGCAACTTTTGCTAAGGGCGTTTTTAAAGCAGGAGGTGGCGATGGCTCGCTTAACGAGCTTTGAGTGCGCAGAGTTGAAAGGCAGAAGCGGTTTATTGGCGCGCGGATCATAGCCCCAGCAGACACCATCATCTTTAAAGTGAAGCCTAATATCTAAAAATCTAATTTGGCCGTTCACTGGGAGTTCGTGGGTTAGGTCAAGAGGCCTCATCACTGTTCCACTGTTCCAACTCTCAGTGAACGGCCAAATTAGATTTTTAGATATTAGGCTTCACTTTAACGATGATGGTGTCTGCTGGGGCTATGATCCGCGCGCCAATAAACCGCTTCTGCCTTTCAACTCTGCGCACTCAAAGCTCGTTAAGCGAGCCATCGCCACCTCCTGCTTTAAAAACGCCCTTAGCAAAAGTTGCCCGCATCTCGCCGCAGAAGCGTTCAACCATCAAGCCGATAGGCTGAGCAGTGCCGGGTATCCGCAGTACCTTCTCATTTCGGTTGCTGAAGGCCTACTCAACAAGTTACGCACTGACGTGAGTAAGTGTGACGCCCACGCGCAGCGTAGGCATAAGGTAGCTGTGATACCTTACATTCACAAGCTGTCAGACAATCTGAAAAAGGTAGCGCAGCGGTACGACGTGCAAGTCGTCTTCTCTGCTCCTCACAAGCTGTCAAAGCTGTGCAAGATGACAGATCCCGAGACAGCGAAGCAAAAGAACTGTGGGAAGAAGCATCGGCGGCCCTTTGTTGAATGCGCAGAAGGCGTGGTATACGAAATTCCTTTAATCTGTGGCAAAACTTATGTCGGCCAAACTGGGAGATGCGTGAATGACAGGTTGAGGGAACATGTCAAAAATGTAGATACTGCCCTTAAAAGAAAAGATTTTGAAGGACTTCTGGCCGCCCACTGTCTTACGTGTGAAGAATGTTCCCCAGACCTTGCTAGCACCGTCATTAGAAAAAAGAATAACCAACGTGTAACGCGGGAAATCATTGAATCAGAGTTGATTTATAATCGGGGAGAAGCATGTGTTAGCTCCGCTTCTATCACTCTTTCTGATAAAGAGCTGGCATATCTGCGCATGCACTGACGATGACGCCGGATTGTTCAGAGTGCATATATGCTCGCACGATTCTTTAGAAATAAAAGTTGGAAGTTCAGCGCCGTCCTTGTTGTCTCTTCTTGTCCTTGTCTCCTTGCGCTGCTATTTATTTATTCAAGTCATAACAACAGATGTTTGTAATGTACGGACTTGCGAAGGTCTTTCTCTCATTTCAATTGACACGTAATTATAGCTTTGTCCAGAAAATGCACCAAACAATGGTACTGCAATGGCTTGAAATATACCTACAAAAAGGAGATAATTCAAACTTTCGATACTTCAAACGCATATTTGTGGAAGCGAGGGGTAATTAACCCAGTCGACTACCAATACTCGCAGCACTCTATCTCAATGAAGGTAAATCTGATACGGCCGCCAGTTAGCGGGTCTTAGTGGAAAGCCAAATGCAGGATTTTGGAAGGTTCCGTCTCGAGGATGGCATGAATGAGTCCGTCTTTTATGTGTGGCACTTCCTCAACCCTTGCTCAATACACGCAAATGTGTTTAGATCTGTGGCCTAACAGCGCACTGTCGCTGTCACAATACTGCGGGATGACGGAATGCGTGGCAGAACTGCGTTCCGCACAACCTAACGGCGCACCACCGCTCTTTCGCACCTTGCAGACACCTTTGAACCGTCACTTCCACCTCACGTGCCACGTACTTGGATCGGTACTGGCGCCAGATTGCGCTTTGATATTTGGCAAGCATGTGGCTAAGCTTCTCAAGGGTGAAGAAGACCGCATGTGGACTCTCGCGGCTAAGAGACCCTTAGCAGGCGTGATCATCAATTAAGATGCGCAAGGGTTAAACGAATGAGCCACAAGGCTCCGAGTTCCAGGATGACCAACTGCTCCTGGTCGCGAAGAACGTAGTTAAACCAAGCCCTCCGCGAAAAATCCGGTTACGCTAATCGTAGACGAAAAGAAAATGTGCGATTTATTTTGCGCGTCAAATAAAAAGCAAAGCATAACAATGCTCGACATCAATTCTCCAAGTGTATTTCGTGTGTCCAGCACTGTGAGAAGATAATGCCCCGTGAACTTGGCGCCGACTGCGCCTACTTATTGCAGTTCATTTGTCGAGAGGGTGGCAGGCTTAACGTAGTTAAACCAAGCCCTCCGCGAAAACTCCGGTTACGCTAAACGTAGACGAAAAGAAAATGTGCGATTTATTTTGCGCGTCAAATAAAAAGCAAAGCATAACAATGCTCGACAACAATTCTCCAAGTGTATTTCGCGTGTCCAGCACTGTGAGAAGATAATGCCCCGTGAACTTGGCGCCGACTGCGCCTACTTATTGCAGTTCATTTGTCGAGAGGGTGGCAGGCCTCACAAGTCACCGTTATGGGGAAATGCTGCTCATACTGCTAACGCAATTAAACAAAGTACTCGTCGTTGCTGGACCGCTCCCCTTAACTCAAAGTCGCTGCTCCGCGAAAGGCCTCAACTGCCTCCTCTACCCATCACAGCAGCTGTGGCAGACGCTAGCTGTAGGGCCGCTGGATAAGTTCAAAACTTATCCAGTGACTAGCCAGCCGGATATGGAAGCGGCACCTGGTGCCGGTTCCGATCTACGTCCGCCGCCCGCACGTAATGTAAGTGTGAGGTTACAGAGATGCCTGCGATGGAAGAATGAGCGGGCTTGTACCGTTAGGTGGCGCAGAACGCAGTTTTTTCAGACTTTCCAACATCCCGTAATATTGTGATCATGACAGTACACTGAAGAATAAATTAGGCTGTTTAAGAAAAGCCAAAACCTGTCATCTTATGCTCACAACTAAGGATTCGAAGACGGAGAATATGCGCAGAAATGGACACTTCAACAGATAACTGACGAGAAGACGTGGCATTCCAATTACGAACAGCTGCTGTCCTGAAGTGCGGTGACTTATAGCTTCGCGCTCTTGCTGATATTTGTACCAATTGTCTCAATTTAGGGCTTTTAATAACGTTCAAGTAAAAATAAACTACTTTCTTTGACTCAAATTAAGGCTATTTTCACTGCCTTCGTTCCAACCGCGCTAAACGCTCGCCAAAGGTTATTAGTTTTATTCAGGTTGGATGCTCAGTATTATAGCTTTTTTAACGGTGTTCCCTTGTAAGATCATTAGACAGAGTTTAAGGCTGCACTTCAGTAATGTCTCACTGCTTCTTTTTTTTTTTTCAATTCTGATTACAAACTCGCATGCTCAGAAGCTGTGGCGCTTGCAAGCTGTAAAAAAAGGAAAGCCTTATTCTTACGTAGTCTTTGCCAAGAAGTACAGCTAGCCACGCTAGATGTTGATAATATGCGCTGGAGATAGTATCTCCGTCGCACACGACCTGGGGTGAGGGGGAGAGGGCAGTTCAGGAGATGGAGGTGGTAGAATAGCGCTCAGCGTTCTCAGTTAAGCTTAGTGATTTGTGCACTCCAAGAGAACACTTTTCTAGTGATCACGGGAAGGCGTGCAGTGTCAGTTAAATGAGCGTGGCTATCCATGGCTGACCACTTGTCACAGCCTCCCCTGAGGAGTCAGTCATTGACGAACAGCAAAGATTCAGAGGCAGTGCGCCAGTGTTCTTTGCCCCGTTTCCAGATCTAAACGCCGGGATGCGTTGCATCCCCCAACTGGAGATTTCGACGATAAACGCTTCCGCTAGCCGCCGCCCCAATAAGAGAATGTCTGCGAAGGTAGTTTAAGGCCCACTCCGAATAAATTTATATGTTTACGGACCGCTGTAGAATTTTGATACTTTTGGAGTCAGAACTCCACTGCGCCATGTTCCGTCAATGTCATCGAGTGTTGCAGTTTGACCTTCAGCAGGAGATGTGCGAGAGGTGAGGCTTTGACGTCTGACCACATGACCCGCCGCCGCTGCAGTCACCGCGCCGCTGCTTCGACCGCGGTGCGCCGACCGCCGCTTCGCCAGATGTGGTCATGTGATTAGGCAAGTCACTCGGCGTTCGCTTAAGGAGGCGGTGGTGGTAAAAACATTTATTAAAAGGGGCAGGAGGTATGTTTGGATCAGCCCTTAAGGGACTGATCCTTACAAACACTAGGTGGAGGTCCCTAGTATGGGACCCCAGGGGCGGTGGCCGCCGCCCGGGCGAGCCCACTCCCGCATGCAATTTCGCCACAGATGAGAGCGCGGCTGACTGTGTGCCTAAACGCCTGCGAGAGCTTTGTACTATAAACAACAGGCTGCGTCTGATCATCCGGCTGAAATAGACCGACGTCCTGCTTCGTTATAGAGAAGGCCAGAAGCTAAGCGTACTAAGGCAGAAGCCGAAGCCGAGGAAGAGCGCGAGCAACAACTCACTAAGCGGCGGTTGCAAGATCGTGAGAGGTGTCAGCGGAGAGCAACGGCCCAAGCTGCTGCGTCGGCGAGGAATTCTGTCGCATTGCATGGCAATCTAGCCTAGCCAAGCATAGACAAGTGTAATGGAGCTTTCGCTCTCGCTAACTCTGTTTAGAACTGTTTAAACCACTCCCAATTTTTTGTGCTAAGCTGCTATCTGTAATGGAGCGATACACAGACAGAGATAATTTTTAATTCATTAGCATTAGAAGACCCTGTGCAAGCGGTAATGGGGACCGCCGTCAGTAGCCAGAGCCACGTGGCCCAACTGCCACGGTCAGCAGACGGCAGCCTGCCCACCGGGTGACGAATTCTTCGGAGCAAAGGCATAAGAAGGTTAACAGAAACCTGGTGGAGCCCGGGCAATGCTGTGCGATCACCTAAAACAACGTAGTCACGGCAAAATAATAAAAAAATATTAAAAAGGCGGCAAAAAACAAAAAGGGGTAAACGGCCAACGGTGGGTAAAGGGCCAGGACAAGAGAAGGAGGTAAACAGATAAAACCATAGCCAAAATGAGGGAAAAAGCTTCAAACGAAGCAAACTTGGACGGAAAAACATGGCTAAAACCTGTGGTTCTATTTATTTATTTATTTATTTACAATACCCCTAAGGGCCCTCGTGCGAGGGTATTACATAGGGGGGGGGGGGGGGGGCGATACAAGCATAAAAATATGGCACAGGAATTTGAACAAAATACACGTAATAATGAATAAAAACTAGTAAAGTACACAAATAATAACAACAAACAACGCAGAATAAAATACTCAGTAAATGCACATAATACAACAAAAATACCAAAACTGTTAGTCCATGGTTTGCTTTAGCGAATGCTGAAACGATTGTGGGTTAACCTCAGTAGCTATGTGTGATGGCAAGTTATTCCAATCTATTATAGTGCGAGGAATGAATGATTTCGCGTAGAGCAATGAACGGCATGTGATGCGTTTTATTTTGTTAACGTGGTCACGGCGAGGAAAGACTGCAGGGTGTGGCAAAAAGAAGTCGTCGTGGAGGATGGGATGGTGATACAGTTTGTGAAGCAAGGTTAGGCGAGCGAAATGGCGTCGACATGATAGCGGTTCCAACTCGGCACGTTGTTTTAATGCTGTGACACTGGTGAAGCGTGAATAATCTGAAAAGATGAAGCGAACAGCACGGTTTTGCAGGGATTCAAGGTTGTTTATGATGTAAGCTTGATGAGGGTCCCATATGGCAGAAGCATACTCAACTTTCGGGCGGATTAGCGTGATGTAAGCAAGTTTTTTTAAGTGTGAAGGCGCGTGTTTGAGATTATGCCTCTATGAAACGGCACCAGAAAAATCATATGGAAAAACTAAGCACTTTTCGTGTGCCTCTGAAATTGTAGCTCCTGTTCCGACAAACAAACGGACGGTGCCCTTACGCATTGTTCATTTAGGCTGTGTATCTGAGTGTTTCAGCAGTTTTCCTGGACAAACTATCTCGTGTTCTACCTATAATGGCGCAGCAGTTGATGTCGAGAGCAAAAATATCATCAGGGTTGCTATTACATTTATATTTCTTTCAATGTTTGGCGAGGTGCCCTGAATTGGCGAACTTGCTGACGTTGTTATTGAGCTCTTTTGGCATTGGTGCACCTGCCCGTTTGGCCAATATACCACTTCCCACATGACGTAGGCACCGAGGAGGTGACACAGTGGTCACAGGGAACGAACTGTTGGACATGCCACATGCCCTTTGCTAAAAGGTCAACAACCCTCGCAACAACCCTCGCCGTAGTGAAGGGCTCCGGAAGTTTCGATCAACTGGGGTTCTTTAACGGGCACTGACATCGCACATTACACGGGCCTCTAGAATTTCGCCTCCATAGAAATTCAGCTGCCGCGGCCGGGATTGAACTCGTGTCATCCGAATCAGTAGCCGAGCGCCATACCCTCTGGGCCGCCGCAGCGACTCTTCTGTCATCTGCTCTATGCATGTGCCATGTGGGAAGCGATACATTGGCCAAACGGGCAGGTGCATCAACATTAGACTAAAGAGCCCAACAAGAACTTCAGCAACTTACCCATTTTAGAGAACCTCGCCAAACATTGCTAAAAATGTGGACGCAATGGCAACCTCGATGATAATTGTACTCTCGACTTCAATTGCTACGTCAGGCAGAACACGAGACAGTTTGTCCAGGAGAATTACTGAAACACTACAGATTGTGGAAAACCCGTCCCCCCCCCCCCCCCTTCGTTTTCGACGCGGCCGACCATCTTCACCATCGTGTGCCAGGACAGCACCGCCTAGGCGAGGAGGGGAAATCTCCCTCATGGTGGAAGTGGGAGCAGCGACGGGAGCGACACCTCGAAGGTTACGCGGAACTCCGTGGAGCCGGTTGAGAGTCACTTCGGGATCCGGCTAGCGTCGTGAGCCGTTGCAGACGAGCTCTCTCGTCACCTTACGCGGCAGGCGCACGGAGGATCCGTCGTGCCTTGTCGCTGGACTTTGGATCCAGGCAGTGAAGCGAGCGCAGCAAACACCCCCCCCCCCCCCCCCCCCCCCCCCAGCAAATGCTCGGGGATCGCTTTCCGCCAAGAGTGCGGCGCGCACGGGGTGACCGGCCGCCATTGTCGGTGCGTACAAACGCTCGCCGCCGATACCTCCGTAGTGACGCCCCTGTCCCAGACGGTAAGTCGGAAGCCCTTTGCGTTGCTTTCTATTTCCGAGGAGTGCCCCGTTGGTGTTCTATAGCTGGTTGGCCCACTCTGTGTAATAATTATTTAGCTTCCCATCCTCAGCGCAGTGCCGAGTTTTCAGACGTGGAAAGGCATCTCTGTTCCTCACCTCAGTTGGCAGCACCCACCCCCCAGTTCGGTGACTTTATGTACGTTGTCTGCGAACATGACATCAAATAATCGACTCCACTGTGCTGGATATTATGCTTTTGTGTACTCTGTGGCAGACACTGTTTTCATAGCAGACCGTTTCAGTTATGATTAAGACACCCACCTAAGTAAACTGGATGACGAAAAATAGGGAAAGGTAGGCTCTTTTTGTTTTAGCTCTGTACCGTGCATTTAGTCCGTGAGACGAAAATGAAATCGTGTGGAAAGGTTGCATGGAAAAGGAAACACAATAATTAAAACAATAATTCTAGTTTCTGCACACCCCATTAAATGTAAACAAATAACTAAATAGTAACAAACAGGTATTTGCTTTGTAATGGGTTTTTCGGGTACAACGCACAAAGCACAGCGCGACACAAAGCACAAAGCGCGGAACGGCGTTCACCGACAGGCACTGGTTCCAACGGCACCATAAGCGCGCGCTCGCCGAGAGCAGTCCGGCTGCCGCGCGGGCACTTCTTCTTCATCACAATGGCCCCCGGCGAAGGAGGAGCCATCCTGGCTACTCACGGCGTGGTACACATCACGGGTTCGTGGTAGGGCTTGAGGCGGCTGATGTGAACGGTTTCACGGCCACGGCGGCGGTGGTCAGAGGAGGGTGTCAAAGGTTCCACAACGTAGTTCACGGGGAACTCTGACAGACAACACGGTAGGGGCCGTGATATTTGGTGAGGAACTTGGACGACAGGCCAGGAGGACCAGAAGGGACCCAGAGCCAAACAAGGGAGCCGGCGGGTAGGTGGGCAAAGGGTTGACCAGAATCACGCCGTTCTTTCTGACGATGTTGGTCGTCAGACGTGAGGGATCGGGCTAGTTGGCGGCATTCTTCGGCGTACTTGGCGATTTCAGAAGCAGGCGAGCAGTCAGATGCGTCAGGATGGTAGGGGAGAATGGTGTCAATGAAGCAGGTAGGTTCGCGTCCATAAAGGAGGAAAAATGGCGAAAACCCTGTAGTAGACTGGACGGCGGTATTGTAGGCGTACGTCACAAATGGGAGTACGAGGTCCCAGTTAGAGTGGTCGGGAGTGACATACATAGTGAGCATGTCACCGAGCGTCCGATTAAACCTTTCGGTCAGCCCGTTCGTCTGAGGATGGTACGCCGTGCTTGTTCTGTGAACTACGCGACATTCTTGTAGAAGCGCCTGAACAACGTCGGATAAAAACACGCGGCCGCGATCGCTGAGAAGCTCGCGGGGAGCACCGTGGCGAAGAACGAGGTTGCGAAGAATGAAGAAAGCGACTTCTCTGGCTGTAGCCGTCGAAAGAGCGGACGTCTCGACATAGCGCGTAAGATGGTCGACAGCGACGACAATCCAGCGGTGACCAGAAGTAGAAGGCGGCAGAGGCCCATAAAGGTCGATGCCCACACGATCAAACGGACGGGCAGGACAAGGTAAAGGCTGCAATGGCCCGGAAAGGCGCTGCGGTGGTGACTTGCGGCGTTGGCAGTCAAGGCATGAGCGAATATACTTTCGTAGAAAGGTATACATGCCGCACCAGTAGTACCGGTGCCGAAGGCGCGTGTATGTTTTTAAGAGACCAGCATGGGCGTTCTGGGGTTCGGCATGAAAAGATGCGCAGACTTCAGCACGTAAGTGGCGAGGTATGACAAGCAGCCATTTTCGACCATCTGGCATGTAATTCCGGCGATAAAGAAGACCGTCTTGCAAAGTGAAATGGCGAGCTTGACGTCGAAGCGAGCGGGAGGGCGCTGACGTAGTGCGGCCGGAGAGGAGGTGCACGAGAGAGGTTATCCAGGCGTCTTTGCGCTGCTCCAGATGCATGTTTGGAGGGCGTAACGAAGAGAGCACGGGGTCAATGCTAGAGGTTGTCGCATCGTTGGCAAGTAGCGGTGAGCGGGAGAGGGCATCGGCGTCAGAGTGCTTGCGTCCGGAACGGTAGATGACTCGAATGTCGTACTCCTGAAGTCGCAGTGCCCAACGACCAAGTCGGCCGGATGGATCCTTCAAGGACGACAGCCAGCATAAAGCATGGTGGTCGGTGACTACGTCGAAGGGGCGGCCGTAGAGATATGGTCGAAATTTGGTTATTGCCCACAAAATGGCCAAACATTCTTTTTCGGACGCGGAGTAATTGATCTCGGCTTTAGAAAGTGTGCGGCTGGCATAGGCGACGACATATTCATGAAACCCAGGCTTCCGTTGTGCCAGCACAGCACCAATGCCAATGCCACTAGCATCCGTGTGGATCTCGGTCGGAGCGTCCGGGTCGTAATGGCGAAGTATGGGTGGTGAAGTAAGGAGCCGGCGCATTGTAGCGAAAGCATCATCACATTTGGAGCACCACGACGACAAGGAATTTTGGGCTTGAAGTCGCGTCAAAGGTGAAATGATGGTGGCAAAATTCCGGATGAAGCGGCGAAAATATGAGCATAGACCGATGAAACTCCGCAGTTCTTTGGGCGTGGACGGCTTCGGAAATTCGGCGACCGCACGAAGTTTTGCGGGATCCGGAAGGATGCCGTGTTTAGAGACGACGTGACCGAGGATGGTCAGTTGGCGAGCTCCGAAATGGCACTTTTTCAAATTTAATTGCAGCCCTGCGGTGGTGAGACAACCCAGGCAGCACAACAACATTGGCCGAACGCCGGGCAAGTGTTGGCAAAACTTGGTACGAACATTGGTCCTACACTGGCATTTGGGCCGAGCGCTACTACTTTACACATTGGCCCTACTTTCATGCCAGTTTTGGGCCAACGCTCGGCCGATCAAGCGGCCAACTCAGTCCCGATGTTCGTTCTGCAGCATGGGCCAGCAAAGGTCTCATACTGGCATCCAACTTTCAAACATTGGTAGCCAACTTTCAAACATTGGTAGCCAGCTTTCGAATAATGGTTTCCAGCTTTCGAATAATGGCATTCAGCTTTCGAATAATGGTTTCCAGCTTTCGAATAATGGCATCCAGCTTTCGAATAATGGTTTCCAGCTTTCGAATAATGGCATCCAGCTTTCGAATAATGGTTTCCAGCTTTCGAACGCTGGCACATGCAATTAACCCGCTCGCCAATGACCGGCACTGTGGATGGATGTACATACATATCATTCTACCTAGCAAATATTCATAAATGAGGGTGCGAAAGAAATCCAGAAAAAAGACCCGTTTATTGCTTTTATTTACAAGAATCACGCTTCTAGCGCACACAGGATGGTTTGCGCTACCACCAGCCACCGTGGGGAGTAAAGAAAGGGGGCCCAAGAGCATGGTGGCAGAGGTTGTGGGAAAACAATTTATTTTCAAGTTTGGTGCGTGCCAATCAGGTTGGACAAAGCATCTCGGCAAGCTGCTGCGGCACGGTTAAGGCATCCCTAAAGCGCTCAACGGAGCTGTCCTCCAGTGAACTGATCAGTCATATCCGAAGTAATCGTTGCACTCCACTTGCAAGGGAGCTGCTGGACTGCATTCAAACAAATTCCTCGTCCAGTTCTTGCACGATGGCCTCACGAAGCGCCAAGCCTGCAAAGAGATGCATGATAAGCTGAATTATTGCCATCACAGAACAAAAACAAAAATGATTAAATAACACCGAATTTTGTGAAACACAGTCATCGTGAAGACACTAGCAACACATTTTACAGGATAATTTTTAATTTATTCTTAAGAACCAGCACCGCATTAGTTGCACAAAGTGGAATTTAATTTACTAAACTTCCCTTATACAAATGGTTTAGTTTAATGCGTCGTGTCGCACTCCCAGTAAATATATTCAATGCGAGATAAGCAAATTAATGTGATATTGAAAACAGATTAATGTATTATTTTGTTTTAATATCATAACTCCTATCTCTAAATTGCGAGCTAATTTTTTATTCAAGTAAATATGCACAGGTTGTAGCGTCTCTTCCACATGGACGTCAAAACAACATTTTTGATTACCGTATTTTCCGGTATATAAGACGCGGCTTTTTTTCAAAAATCTTGCTGGTGCGTCCTATACAAGGGTGCGTCTTATATGCGACTTTTTCTGTTTTTTTTTGCGAGTTCAGAAATTACTCAGGTTCATGTTCAAGCTTTTTTCACCGAAAAAATTTCACTACCAATAACGCGGTTGTAACACGGTTAATACTTCAATACAGGGACCACCGAGAGCAACTTTATTAGCTGAACATTATTATTAAACGGTGGGGATGACGACTTCCGGAATCATAAAGCCGCGGCTGTTTTCGAGGCCCCAAGCAAAAGTGATGTGAAATGCCAAAAGATGGCGACAATCGCGTTTCTCGCCATTGGTTGCTCCGTGTACGTAGTACGCGCATAGTGCGAAGAGAATGTTTCAGCCGGGTTGCCTCCAGAAATGGGCGTGGTTTTTGATAGCGCATCTTGAGATGAAGACTTCGAAGGTCTTGAGTTAATACAAAATGTTGTTATGGACATAAGGATAGTTGCTTCGTTCTTTTTTTCTTTTTTTGCTAAAACGTGGGCGGGTATGGCGTGAGTGTTGCCTTTTTCGATCACTTAACGGTGCTTAAGAACTTCTCACAGGTCAGGTGCATTTTGCAATGGTCGCACAAGCATGTTTAATTAAGCCTCACTAGCCTAACTGGGCAAATTGAGATGCGTCTTATACATGGGTGCGTCTTATATAGCAACTTTTTCAAAGACAGCCTGCATATATGGGGGGTGCGTCTTATACAAGGGTGCGTCTTGTACACCGGAATATACGGTAGTTTTATTTAAAGGTGCCCTGCGACGTAGATAAAGCATGGGGTCTTTGTTGTTTGTATGCAGAGTAAGGGACATTGTGAGTCCTGAACGCGCAATGAGATCACCGAAATCATAATATTTGATATTGTAATCTTCGCTAGAAATGCTTGTTTCGAGCCGATGGTGTCGCAACGCGGCGGCTATTTGCGGCAGCGGAAATGAGGTGGCATCCAGATAGGGCGCTGCCTTTCTCATTGCTTGGGCGTCCAGTTTGCATATTGTTCCTTTATACTTGCGAAATGAATCCAAAATATTATGTCTCTGAGTGCTGAAAACTTTTCGCATGCCACAAAAACTGGAAAGAAGCAGGGAAAGCGAATGAAAACAGCTAGGGGAGACACTTTCCATTCCACTTCAAACCTTCGTGGCGGCCAGCGCCGTTCAAAAAACGTTAGCTCAAACCAGAAAGCGCGCGCGTCGAGACCGGCCGTGGCCATACCAAGACGGCAGCGAAAAAAAAAAGCCACTCGACACACCTTGCCCAGAATTGTGAAGAGAAAGGCCGGACAGGAGACGGGAGTCGAGTTTGGGGGGGAGGGGGGCTACTGCCCACAGCCTTACAGAGCTTCCTTTGTTGTTAGCCACCCCTGCCCTGACTACAGCCTCGCATACACGGGGGGAAGACGCCGTCAAAATGCGCGGCTGTCTACAGCCCCGACAAAGCAACAACTGCATGCCCGCTTCCGCTGCGTGGGCGCTAGGCGCGGTTCTGATTGGTAGCGCCCAGTCTCGGTACTGGGTGAGTGAAATGGGCGAGTGAAATGCGTTTTCGTCTGAGCTTTTAATAACTTTCGTTTGCATGCTCCGATTTCAATAATTCTTTTTGCTCTGGTCTCTGGAAAGCACGATGAATCTATTTAATGATATTGTTACGTGGCGGCCAGCCGAAGAATGAGACGTGGTGAACCATGGCTATGAGATGATTTAATGGCCGCTGGCCTAGCGCGAGCGCTCCGTCCCGCGCCACTGCCAGCTTCGTCTTCGTCACAATATTAACTGGTACTGAGGAAATCATCGCGGTGCCCCTTTAATGGGGTTAAAAATGCGGCTTGCGATTTTTGACGAAATACGCTGAACGCAAGGAACTCAGGGCACCTTTGTTTTACCTTAGTTGCTTCGCATGCATGCTATAATTGGATTCGAAACTGCAACTTGAAAACCACACAAAAATACTAGTCTGATAGTCCAGAGCAATGCCCTTTTTCATTGCGAGAGAACTTGGGCAAAAGCTTTAACCAGAAATTGCGGATTTTCTATTGAGTCTGCAAGTGTAGAAGGCAAAAAGAAACACTACGGATGTATTACACATATCCTTACCAACTAGTCTGCAGTGGAATATTAATTAAGCGGTTCTGATTTCCGTCGTGCATAAGCGGTAAAGGACATATTCCCGAATGCATCCTATCTCAAGCCTATCTCAAGTCATATGAGTTCAAACCCGCTGTTAGCCAAAGTAGTGAATCTTTAGAGAGTTCTTCTCACCAAAGACGAAAAATTAAATTCTCACCATTCGGCCACAATTCCACTGCGCACGACGTCAAGCAAGCCATTTCGCAATGAGAGTGGGTACACAGAAGTCGTCCTCGTGCTTTTTGGCTCGCTCTCTTCTCCTGCCGAAAAAATAAAGGCGCATATAGTCAAAGCAACATTTACTACAAAAACCACTTTAACTTCCAGACGTATATCAAGATAAAAGAGTTTTAGTACTTACAAATAAGATCTTGCAGGCGGTGCGAACAGCGTCGGAGCTCTCCTAATATATGAGTGTGGCTTTTCGCGTGCACAGACTATGAACGGTGCTAGCACGAGTGTGCATGCATTTTCGTCGCGTTGGTTATGCACGTGGTTGAGCTCCGCCGTGCAGTCAAGAATGTCTTAAGGCCGGTTCACATGCAAGCGACTGAGCGATTGAGCGGCGCGTCGCAGCGAAAATTTCCAACTTGTTGAAACCTTGCCGCTCGTCGCAGCGACGACTCAAAACAGGTTTTTCCGCCGCGGCGACAGGATTCGCTAGCATTTTCGCTGGCATGTGAAACAGGCTTTATTGTGATGAGTCGCGCGGTTCCAAGACGAGCAGTGGAGACGATGGTGGGGGGGTTGGCTGGAGGGGAGAGAGTCATTTTCCTTTACACAGGTTTTGTGGTTCCGAGGAAAGTCCTCGAGCTGAAAGGTGGAGACAGGGAGGTGGAGGAACAGCGAAGCGCGTAGCTGCGCGCGAGGGAAAACAGCTTTGAGAAAGTGACAACCAAAAAGAAAAAACAGCTCTTCGCGGGGTGGGGGGTTAGCCCGCTACCTGGAAAAGGGCACGGCCGGGAGAACAGGTGGGGAGATATTGGACTTGAAGACTTGAAAGAGAGAGGGAAAGAGGCCAAAACACGTGAAAAGGGTTTGGAATTTTTGGAGAATGAGTCACATGGCCACAGGCAGTACAGAAAGCAATATCTACAAGAGAGAAGTGGATGGGAAACACGGAAGCGTCAAAGTATTGCTACAAAGCTGCAGCAAAAGCCTGAAAATTTTGAAGTGAAAAACTTGGAGCTTCAAGATGCATTTCGCCAAAATGACTTGAGACACTCGCGTATTTTGTGGGGCCGTATGATGTGGCTTCTGTTAGTTCAAGATAGCTTAAAATGTTACCACATAATAAAAAAATATAAAGCAAAAAAAATATCCAAGCAGAATGCGCGCTCTTTCATAGTTTCATGTACCGTACATGCGCCAAACAAGCTAGGTTAACATGCGTCTAACGCCAGTTGTCAGTCCATTTATTCAGTGGTCGTCGAAGAATCCTCAAATTGTTTGTTGGTGTGGAAGTTTCGCGCAAAAAAAGCAAAAACAAACAAAGGCATGTTGAATTGTGGTTCACAACTACTTTCGATGGTTTTCATCAATAAAGGTGATGTTGGAAAGAAAAAAAAACTTGCGAGTAAATATGCAAAGACGTGAGCAAAAGCTATATAGCCCCCCATGCAAATTACGCAGCAGAAGAATAAAATGGTCAAAAACAACAATTTCCAACACTACGATTTGCAGAAAAGGAAGGAAATAGCAAATCAGGAAACACGGGAAAGGCGCGATCACAGGGCACGGCGTAGGGAAGCGTAGAAATCGCTCAGCACGTGTCCGCGTGCGTTTATGAAGCACCCGCTTAATATTTCACGAGCGCAACGCATAATTCGAAATTACGAGGCGACTGCTTCGTTTCTGGACGTTGCCAAAACTGAGCACAATTTCGGTTTAGCGAATGCACTTGCGCTAATCTATTACGTTTGTATCGCGATCTCCATGAAGCAGACACCAGCTGCGCACTGCGGCAGTGAATTTCTAGAGCGAATAAAAAAAAGTGATTTTTTTATTCCAAAAACTTAATCAAATGAAACTTATTTGATTTTTGTTGAAGGCGCCTGTTGACAATTTTTGTTGAAGGCGTCTCGGGTGTAATCAGAACGTTAATTCTGATCAACAGGACTTCGATCGCAATTCTCCTAAACGTATTATTGCTGCTCACTGCGCAACCAGAGTGCAGCTTTTCCAACGGAATCATGGGTAGCTTTGCTCACAAACTTCAAAAGTGTTCGGTTAAAATATAATAATAAATAAAACTAAATCTTTGAACTCGCATGTTTTAGCGCGTTCGAAAATTATGAACTGCCGATGTGGTACTCGACAATAAAATTAATTTTGAACCCATTTTAATGGATGACACAATGTTTACCAACGTTTGCCAGTATACTTTGAACACTGGATAAGCGGTGGCAATCCTAGGCCAATATAGCCAGCTCCCGGAAATGGCATAGCCAATTCTGGCAAAGAGTGGAACAACACTGGCTAACATGGCCCATGATAGCCAGGATTCGATGATGGCACAGCCAGCAATGGCAAACAGTGGGGCAATCCTGGCTAACCTGGCCCATGATGATGAGGATCTAATGGCGGCTCAGCCAATACTGGTAAAGCGACGGACAACCAGGGCCATTGTTGGATGTGCTAAGGAGTGGCACAACCAATATCGGATGTTCACTGGCAACTCTGGGCCTAGTTAGGGCCACGCTTTGCCAGTGGGTTTCCAATATTGGCCCGCTGTCGTGTGCTACCTGGGAAGTGAGCACTTGGCGCAGGCGAGTCAGATGCGTCGAAACGTCGGCCGAAAACACGACGACGTCGTCAAGGTAGCAGAGGCACGTCTTCCAGCGTAGGCCCCGCAGGACATTGTCCATCATTCTTTCGAATGTAGCAGGGGCATTGCAAAGCCCAAATGGCATGACGTTAAACTCATATAACCCATCAGGCGTGACGAATGCTGTTTTTGCGCGATCATCGTCGGCCATGGGTATTTGCCAATAACCAGATCTCAGATCGAGTGACGAAAAAAATTCTGCTCTTTGTAGGCAATCGAGGGCGTCATCTATGCGCGGCAGAGGATAAACGTCTTTCCGGGTTACAGTGTTCAGCCGTCGATAATCCACGCAAAATCGGATAGAGCCGTCTTTCTTTCGAACGAGAACGACCGGGGAAGACCATGGGCTCTTCGAGGGCTGTATAATCCCGCGCTCCAGCATGTCGTCCACTTGCTCGGTGATGACGCGACGCTCCGGAGCTGACACGCGATATGGTCGCTGGCGCAGAGGAGGATGGGTGCCAGTATCGATGGTATGTGTGACAGCGGAAGCACGGCCGAGTGGAGTTTGGCACGCATCAAAAGACGAACGAAATTCGCACAAAAGGGCGAACAGCTGGTCACGGCACGCCGAATGAAGGTCTCCATCGATAGCACTGTACAGAACATCAGAGGGTGGTCGGTGTGACAGGGGAGCCGGAGTGAGAGCATCGAGCGACGGTGTAGGAGCGGCCTGGGCGTCGTCAACAACTTGTAGAAGGTCAGCCGATGCTACGTAACCAATGCATTCACCACGAAGCAGAGTCAAAGGAGTGGGCAGATGATTGCTGATGAGCATGGTTGCGGTGCCAGAAGTCATTGTGAGGACAGCGAAGGGAAGCGGTAGGTTCCTGCGGCGAACGAACAATTCCGAGGGAGTAAAGAGTACAGCTGTGTCGGGTGGGTCGGCTGGAGAGATACAGGACAGGGAGACTACAACGGACGAGGAAGCAGGAAGTTCGACATCATGGGAAAGGACAAGTTTGTCCGGATACTCAGCGGTTTCGGCAGTGGAGTCGTCGGGTAGGACGGAGAGTGTGACTTCAGCACGGGCGCAGTCGACGACAGCAGAGTGTTCCGACAGAAAGTCCCACCCAAGAATGACGTCATGCGAGCAGGAGGAGAGCACCACAAACTCAATTGCGTAGATGACGTCTTGGATAGCAACTCGTGCAGTGCAAGCGGCGAGCGGCTGAATTTGCTGGGCGTCAGCAGTACGCAGTAAAATACTAGGGAATGGCGTCAGAACTTTCTTGATGCGGCGGCAAAATTTCACGTCTATAACTGATACGGCTGCTCCGGTGTCTATTGTTGGGACTGAGGCATCCCACCGTTGTCACCACTGTTGGGACTGGGGCATCCCACCGCTGTCGCCACTGTTGGGACTGGGTGTCCGAGCCAGGAAACGGTCGAGGCGACGGTGAGTCAAATGAACTTTATGTACAGTATGTACAAGGGCTTTTACATGATACAAGGGCCAAGAGCACCACGGGCAGCACAAAGACGAAGGGCGGCCCCGGCGGCGAGCGTAGCTCCGGCGTGATGGCTCTTCTGCTGCCCGTCTGCTGCTCGGGTTCAGCGCGGCTCCGTTTTTATAGCCGCTGGTAACGGTTACGGCCGCCAGCCGTTCAAATCCTCCAATCACTGGCCACCGTTCAAATTAGACCAATGGTCGAGAGCCGGCGAGCGTCGGAGGAATTCGCACCGACGGAGAGGAGGAGAGGAGGAAGGGTCCGTGTCGGCGCCGCGTCGGCGGGATGAGTCACGCTGCAGGTCGCGACTTGTCCGAGAAAGTCTGGGCCTGCTTTGAGCGTCGGCGAGCGCGCAGCGCTTGTTTAGGCAGGCCCGCCAGCGAAATGTGGGCTCCGGCACGACAGCACCACCGCCGCCAGACAATGCGCCACGAAGACGAGCTACTTCCGCGTGGCTCGGATGCGGGGCGCGCTCGTACGCCAGGCTCCTCCAAGTTCTCGTCCGGTGTTCAGCCGCAGGTAGCTCCAGGCTCCTTTCCATGAACAGGTCCGGCTCCTCAGGACAGGATCACTGCTCCGCAGCTTTGTCGCCCAGGTGACTGGATCAGCTTCGCTCAGTCCTTCGGAAGAGCTTGCTTCTCAGCATCGGTCGTTGATCGTTCTGCATGTTGCGAAGAACCGACCGACAACAGGCAACACCCAACACGAGCAAGTGCCCTCTGTCACCCGTCAATACACCAGACTTAAAGTCACAAAAACTCCGTTAGCAATAGTTCTGTCCCTTTTTCGTTCCCTCTTCTACAAGAGACACATGTGGGATACAAGAACTCCAAAGTAATTAACTCAAACAAAGTGTCAAACACAGGAAACACTTGGAATGAAATGAATGCAAAATAAATTCGCTCTCTTGAGATCACTCGGCCAGAAGAACACTCAGCTGAGGCCACAAATGAGGACATTAATTTTTCCCCGATCTACGAGCGAACTTAACAGCTGTTCGCGAAGAGACAAAATGCAGGTCACGAGGAGGCGAAGGCAGTCTTGCCTAGAACACACGGCTTAGTGCGTCTACGTTCGCGTTTTCCTCGCTTCTAACGGACGGTAAACGACACCCACTACAGCGGAAACTAATGACTCTGCCTCTTTCGCTGTGCTGCGCTTTTCTCTCTCTCTCTACTACCGTGGTAGCTAACGTCTCTGCCTCTTTCGCGGTAGACGCACTTTTCTCTCTCTCTCTACTACCGCGGTAGCTAATGTCTCTGCCTCTTTCGCGGTAGACGCGCTTTTCTTTCTCTCTGTACTTGTCTTTCCAGTTTCTACGGGAGCTACAGTACGAGAGCGATTCGTTTTCATAGACTGGCAACTTGTCCCTTTCTTTGCGCTTCGCGCGCCAGTCGCGACGTCCAACTGCGATTGCGCAAAGCTTCCGGTGGGACCTTTCGTTCCTTTCCTTTGTTCTTCGTGGCAAGTGAGACATTCCACGGGTCTTTAATTTCTCGCGCACCCTTTTGCATTTTCGCTCGACGCGAAGTGCGCATCTACCCGGCCTTTTGATTTTGCGCCTACTAAATGGTGTTATTTCCACTCGCGGCTTTCCATCGCGATACCTAAGCTTGGTCGAACGCTTAGGCAGTTCCTTCTTGCCTCTGTCACTACGGCTACGTACAATCTTTCGCTTTTTGAGCCGTCCTTGCGTTTTCCCTGTGCGCGCGTGCCGCTTTCTGTGGGAGCGCGGTTTCTCCCGTGACTGCAGCGGAAAAAAAGAGCCCGCATGAGAGCACGTGCCTTTGCACGTCTTGCTCTCTCTGTGCTCGCGGCAAGATTCACCCCTGCCTCGCTCCTTTATTTTGAGCTTCTTGAGCAGCGCTCTCTTGTATCTCGGTTTCATCCCTTGATACTCTTTCTCGCGTGAATGCTTGTATGCTTTCTTTTTGCAGTTTATTCTACTGCCCAGATCCATGAGCCTCGGCACACTTATGCGCTTCGCTTTGCGCGATAGTGATGCCTCGCACATTTCTTTAGCTCTGGTTCTGACGCTAGTTACAGGGCTGACAACGTGACTGACTTTACTGAAGTCATTTTGCCGGCGACGCTGGCGCTTCCGATGGTGGTAACCCGTTTTCACGCGTTTGCCCTTTCTCTCTTTTCGACAGCGCCCGTCTTTCTTATGCCTGCCTTTCATCTCTCGGCGGCACCACTCTTTCTTTTGCTTGCCTTTCACCGTCTTTCGGTGACAGCTCTCTCTCTTGAGCTTGCCTTTCCTCTCCTTTCGACGGCAGCACTGTTTCTCTTGCTTGGCTATCACCTTGTGGCGATAGCTCACATTCCTGGACTGGCGGTTCCTTTTCTTCCGGTCGCAGCTTTCTATCGTGAGCTTTCCTTTCATTTTCGCCTGTGGAAGCACATTCTGCTTCCGTCGCCTAGGTTTCTGCTCTCTGAAAACATCACTTTGATTGTCAGCCAATTCACCGGCGCTACCTGGCTCACGTCGATCTATGGCGCCTTTACTAGCCTCCTCCAAACTGCGTTCTTCCTGCTCAGCGTCTGTGAGTGCACAATCGTGCTCATCTTTCTCGGACGGGTTGACGTCTACAGCCCCCATGTCGTCTGGAACGTTCTGTTCTCCACTGTCGTCCAGCACCTTAGTTTCTTCAGGCGCAGACGAACCAGTGTTTTCTCCTGACCTTAGTGCTGACACGCAGCTCGCGTCGTGCTCCTGACGGGTTTCAGCCGATTTCGGATGAGGGTCGGCTCTGCACTCAGTCGCGATGTTCCCGCTACTGCAGCTGCTTTCTGGAATGTCGTAAAGCTCAGAGCAGTGCGAAAGCACGGGACTCGTTTCGCATTCCTCGCCAGAGACACTAACGTACAACTCAGCGTCCGCAAACTCTCCATGCGCCTGCTTCCGTTGATCGTAAGTTTCGGGTTTCTGCATTTCTGCCGAACGCGATGCACAACACGGTGTGCCGTCCTCGTTTACTTCGCTTACGTCGGCGCAGGCGTTTTCATTAACATCCAGACGGACGTCATCTCTGCCCTGTTCGGCAACTTCTCCTACTTTTGACACGCTAGGAGATCCGCTTTCCGGTAACTCCGCCACAATTTCAATGGGCGAGACCTCTGTAAGTGCATCATCGGATGCTGTGACTACGTTATTCGATGGTATAGAGGTTTCCTCGGTTGGCGAATGCGGGGTAATTCCCACTGTTACAGCAGCAGTTACATCTGCCAAGTACGGACTACGCTCCTCTGTGCCGCACTGGCAGCTCTGCTCTACAGCTACGCACTCTACCTCTGTGTCACGATCTTCCGACCCTTCAGCATTTTCGAGCCACTCTAAAATGTCGGCTTTAAACTGGTAGGGAAAATCGTAAAACGATGGGGTGCTATTCTCTCGCAGGTACCTTTTTCGAAGGTCCATCGGTGACACGTTATACCTCGTTAGTAAGAATCTTTTCAGCTCATCGTAGTCCGCCAAGCCGTCGTCCAACAGGCGCTTCACAACGTCATACGCTTCGCTAGAAAGCAGGGCTACCAACTTCTGTGCCCAACCATTCCGCTCAACGCGCTTTCTCTCGCAGACGCGCTCGAACTCCGCCAAATATTTCGCCATATCTTCGGCGATCACGAAGGGCTGCGGCCTGTCTCTCAGCTGCCGACCGTTAGTCTCATGCAGAGCGGACAATGTTTTATATCTCTCGAAATCGATCTCATGCGCTTCAAGCTCGAGGCCCCTCAGTTTCCTGACGCGAGCACGCCGTTTTGTCTCAAGCTGCTTCTGTCTTTCGGCCTCCTCGCGCTCACGGCGTTCTGTGATCTCTTCCCAGGCCTCATTAGCTTCCTCAGCCGTTACATTCTCCTTCCGCATGACCTCAAGAATCGCATGCTTTTGTTTTGCGGGGCCCAAATCAATGCCCAACTCTTCACAAATTTCGATGAGTTCCTTCACTTTGAAGTTCTCCATCGCGCACAATAGCCTCTTGTAGTTTGCCCTTTTCTTAGAATTCCCTTGCCGTTCACTACTATAGAGCTACTAGCATGACACGCGCAAGTAATTCTTTCCAAAAACGCCTCGTTTACTCCCTCTGCACCAGCTTTCGTTTCAAAGCACTCCGACTTGGCTCGAAACAGCAAAGCTCTCTCCAGTGCAACACACACAGCCCTACTCTAGACTACAATCACGTGTGCTAGAGCAGTCTGGCGAATTGAGGGGAAAACATCAGGCACTCACCGCGCCGAGGTAGCTGACGCCGGTCGATCCCACCGCTGCCACCACTGTTGGGACTGAGGCATCCCACCGTTGTCACCACTGTTGGGACTGGGGCATCCCACCGCTGTCGCCACTGTTGGGACTGGGTGTCCGAGCCAGGAAACGGTCGAGGCGACGGTGAGTCAAATGAACTTTATGTACAGTATGTACAAGGGCTTTTACATGATACAAGGGCCAAGAGCACCACGGGCAGCACAAAGACGAAGGGCGGCCCCGGCGGCGAGCGTAGCTCCGGCGTGATGGCTCTTCTGCTGCCCGTCTGCTGCTCGGGTTCAGCGCGGCTCCGTTTTTATAGCCGCTGGTAACGGTTACGGCCGCCAGCCGTTCAAATCCTCCAATCACTGGCCACCGTTCAAATTAGACCAATGGTCGAGAGCCGGCGAGCGTCGGAGGAATTCGCACCGACGGAGAGGAGGAGAGGAGGAAGGGTCCGTGTCGGCGCCGCGTCGGCGGGATGAGTCACGCTGCAGGTCGCGACTTGTCCGAGAAAGTCTGGGCCTGCTTTGAGCGTCGGCGAGCGCGCAGCGCTTGTTTAGGCAGGCCCGCCAGCGAAATGTGGGCTCCGGCACGACACTATCAAGGCACACGTCGCAACACCGTCTACTACTACATCAACGACATTGGCGGGGGACGTCAGAGGCCTTGTAAAGTTCGCCGAAGGCGCAGCTCTTGCCTCGTGAACTGCGCTCACTAGTTTTCCGCTTCACTGGGGCTGGCGCGGCGGCGCATCGGAGAGATGGAACGGCGCCGCGGAGAATGGGAGCGGTGCGGCGTTGCGGACTGGTTGTCAGTGGTGAACGCAGATGGTGGCGAACTAGGCTGCATGCGGTACCGCTGCGTGTGAGGTCCGTATGCCGAGTGCGTCATGACGTCAGTAGGCGGATAATAAGAGTGATTGTGGCAGTAGCGAGCGACATGTCCGGCAATGCCACAGGCAAAACAAATGGGCCTGTTGTCCCGAGTGCGCCATGGGCGACCGTAGGGGAGGGGGGCCGAGGCCATGTGCGGCAACGATGGTGGGGCGGGAACCCGATACGGCTGGACAGGTCGTGGTGCCAAGGGCGGCGGAGCTGCTGTGGCGTCGGAGAAATTGCCCGTAGTATGAGGAGCCGGGCGGGACAGAACGGCGGCGTAGGTAAGCGGAGCAGCCACTGCCTGCTGGGGGACTGGTGGCACGGCATCCGCAATCTGCAGGGCGTCTGCGACCTGTGCCTGGATGGTCTGCTGAAAGGCCGGTGGAAGTGCTGGTGACGGAGCTGGGGGCGCATGCACGAGCGCGAGTTGACGTGCAACTTCTTCACGGATAAACCGCTTCACCTCTTGCATGAACTGGGGTTCTCCAGCGACCATGGCATCCGCAGATAGTACCTCGGCCTGCCGCATAGGGCGACGAGCGAGGACGCGTTGCTTGCGCAGCTCCTCGTAGCTCTGGCACAAGCTTATGACGGAGGCAACGGTGTCCGGCTGCCTGGCAAGAAGCATCTGAAAGGCGTCCTCGTCGATGCCTTTCATAATGTGCTGGATCTTATCGGCTTCAGTCATCTCAGAATTGACGCGCTTGCACAGGTCTACGACGTCTTCCACGTAGCTGGTGAACGTCTCGCCTGGCTGCTGCGACCGCTCACGCAAGCGCTGCTCAGCGCGGAGCTTGCGCACGCCAGGACGGCCAAATACCTCGGCAAAGCTCGTTTTGAAAGCCGACCAGGTGGTTATGTCTGCTTCATGGTTGCGGAACCACAGGTTGGCGACGTCAGCAAGGTAGAAAATAACGTTGTTAAGCTTCATGGTATCGTCCCAGCGGTTGTGCGTGCTTACCCGCTCGTAGGACGCCAGCCAATCTTCGACATCACTGTCACCTGTGCCGCTGAAGACAGCTGGGTCTCGCTGCCGAGGCATGCCAGCGCAGATAACAGGTGCTGGCGGAACCGATGACGGCGGCGGGGATGTGTTTCTCGGCATTTGGGTGGTAACGGTGCCATTTTTCAGCTCCAGGACGGGATCAGAGTCCACCTCCACCACTTGTAATGGGTTTTTCGGGTACAACGCACAAAGCACAGCGCGACACAAAGCACAAAGCGCGGAACGGCGTTCACCGACAGGCACTGGTTCCAACGGCACCAAAAGGAAGCGCGCGCTCGCCGAGAGCAGTCCGGCTGCCGCGCGGGCACTTCTTCTTCATCACAGCTTCACCATTTTTTGAATAATTCCGGCAAAGCCAAAATTATTAAACTCTGTCGATAATCATATAGCATGGTTTTGCTGTTAACATATATAGTTATTACTTTGTGTCCAAATGCGCAATCATTTACATATGCATGACATCTTTTTGTGGTTCTAAATTTATTTTTTGTGGCTAGTAAATTCATTTTTACTGTTTGTGAATAATTTTTGGATAATCAGTTTAGATTGTGCGTGTACTATACTGTCGTGGCATTTGCTATAACATTTGCCACGTCGGATATTCTTCGTGCCTATTCGATTATTCTAAAGACGCCTCTGATGAACGGAAACTTTGTCAATTTGTCATGGCCGTGCGCGTCAGCAACTATGAGGACGAAGTGCTACGCTTGTACATGGAACGCGAACAGGACAATCTGTCAGCCTATACCCTATTATTACTCCTTTTCCTCCTCTATAAACGCTCCTCTTTCCAGCAGTTCACCGCCTGTGTTTCTTGGCCACTCCCCCGTAGTGGGTATGTGCCATTTTATTCGACGCCAACCAACCAATCAAGGACGAAGTGTGTTTGTCGGGCTGAGTGACCCTTTACCATAGTTGCAGCTATTCCTCTCTAAATACCGCCTGTTCCGTATTTATCTGTCCGTGTTAGAAAAAATTCTCCTTCGCAAACTACTGGACTATATGGGCTCAAACGCCGACTACAAGGTAGCTTCTGATGGTCTTCGTCTTTCGATATGTAATTTAACATCTAAACTTGCCTGCGTTTTCAGGAATAGGCGAAAAACTGCATTCGGCTGCGGCAGAACTTTTTGTCCAGGCGAGCAAAGAAGCCACTTTGACAGGCTGCGCCATCTGGCGAGTGTTGAGGCAACCGATGTCACGGCTTGGGGCGGGAATGCGCACCTCACGCAGTTTCTTCGGATGTGCGTGCCGTCTGCTCTTTGAAATTAACACCGCTCGCCAGATGGCGCAGTCTGTCACACTGGCTTCTTTGCTCGCCTGGACGAAAAGTTCTGCCGCAGCTGAATGCAGTTTTTCGCCGATTCCTGAAAATGAAGCCAATTTTAGATGTTAAATTACTTATCGAAAAACGAAGACCATCATAAGATACCTTGTAGTCGGAGTTTTGAGCCCATATAGTTCAGTAGATTGCGCAGCGGAATTTTTCGTAACAGGGACAGATAAATACGGAACACGCGGTACATCCACCGTTTGTATGCATATCTTCACTTCACATTGTGTTCTATAAGACCGTTATGTAATCGGGCTTGCATAGTTCCTAATAAATTCTCAGTCTGTTGTGCTCGTCTACACGCAGCTATTTATTAATGTAATCCATCTCTGGTTTTTTTCTCATACGCAGGTGATCCCCTGCAGGTGCACTGCTTAATATTGATGCAATCGAGAAAAAGTATATTACTTTCCCTCACGCTTCATGGAGCTGCTCTAAGTTTTCCAGACATGTGCAGTGGAAATAAACGGAAGGGAAGGAAAATACCAGAGCAATCCGGGGTTCTTTGGTATAATATTGACGGAGTATGTGAGAAAAGCTGAAAAAATTCTTGTATGGTACTGGTTGTTGTGCTTCTCAGATACTTCTCTTCCTTGCACTGAATGTAATTGCGCGATAGCTTTGAGCAACACCTTCCCATTAGGTTTTTCTGAATTTTCGCCTTTACGGAGGGCAATACGAGGGGGTACCCAAAAGAAACGGGACTTATTTTTGTTTGAACTTATTTGTTCACATTTTAAGCACAGACCTTCAATCTCCTTCAAAGTATTCCCTACTTGCAATGATACGCTTGTCGAATCTTTCATTCCATTTTTCGAAACATTGTTTAAATTCATCTTTTGTGATGCTTGACAGTGCCTCCGTCGTTTTTTTCTTCACCTCAGCAACATCAGCGAAACGCTTTCCATTCACCTATTTTTTCATTCTAGGAAACAAAGAAAGTAGCACCGGGCAAGGTCGGGAGAGTATGAGGGTTGAGGAATAGGGGTCATGCCATTTTTGGTCCAAAATTGTCGTAGAGACAGGGCTGTGTGAGCAGGGGCATTGCCATGAGGGAAAAACCAGTCACCCGACCGCCACAAATCTGGCCGCTTCCACCGCACACTGTTGCCCAATCTTTTCAAAACATCCAAGTAGAAAGCCTAGCTAACTGTCTGACCCTGCGGAACAAATTCTAAATGGACGACTCCTCTCATGTCGAAAAAACAAATCAGCACTGTTTTGAGGTTTGGTTTCACCTGACGAGCTTTCTTGAGGCGAGGTGAATTTGAAGTTTTCCATTGGCATGATTGTTGCTTTGATTCAGGATTCGATTCAGGAACACTTGAGTTGTCCCCATAGCATCGTACTTGTACGTCTTTCTTAATATTTCAAGAGTTTCCATTCAACTTTTTCCGAGCAAAAATCAGAATTTCACCGGCGCACGCTGTTCACGAAAATCAGCCATTGCAAAAACGACATTCACACAAAACAGTCGTCACTCTAAAACTCTGCCTAAACTAGTCTGACCTCCTTCAACGACGGCACTCGGCTTACTGACTCTGGAATGTTCGTTCTATGCGCTCCTAGTGGCAAAATGCGGTACCGCACAAGCTTTGCCGACCGAAAAATTTAGTCCGGTTTCTTTTGGGTACCCCCTCGTACTACTTCACTCCAGGGAAGGAAAACCGCCGCAACAAACTACACATCAGTGTAACGCATGTAAAGGTACGGGATAAATACTTTAGAATTTTGACTAATTGATTATCACATAATTTTGAAATTGGCTAGGGGCTCAGTGCTCGCCTGTATTTTTATGGATATATCAGTAGCACAGAAAATGATTGGTTTAGTTACTAACCTTGTTTAATTGTCAAACTGAAACTTCTGCCGTTGAGACAGTGGACAGTGGAGACAGTGAGACAGCGGCGAAACGCGAAGGCGCCCGCGTGCTGTGTGATGTCATTGCACGATAACGATCACCAGATGGCCAAAATTACACCGGAGCTTTCCACTACGGCACCTCTTTCTGTCTTTCTTCTTTCACTCCCACCTTCCTCCCTTCCCTTATGGTGCGGCTCGAGTCTCCACCCAGATGTGAGACAATTACCGCGTGATTTCCTTTCCTGAAAAACACATTTTCACTTTTTTCGTTGAGGCAAGTTGTGGTGAAGGGTTGCTGCAAATTTTGTACATCTCGGGTAGATTAGTGCGTCATAAGAAAAACTTGTGGGCATAGGTGTCAGTCACAGTAAGGAAAAGCTACATTGTTTACGTGTTTTTATTGTGATTTATATATTCCCCAAAACGCTGCTCAAGGATGTATTATGTTATATGGCCGCTCACTTTTAGCCACAATCCGTAAGTGATGTCCAGTAACTTCCAGCCGGAGTTTAGCGACTCCTAAATCAATTTGTCTGACATGAAGCTATTTGTGCGCCGATAAAAATCTGAAGCGAATTAAAGTCCAATAAGCTGCTTTATCTAACTGTGCTGCCTTCCGTATTTGGTTCAATGACGATGATGATGATGAAAAGCATTTAATAATATTTAGAGAGGTTGACAGGGAAGCAGCCTCTAATGGGCCGATCCCCTTAAAATACTAGGTGGAGTCCCTTATTCAGGGACCCCATTGGTCTGGACCGCCACACAAGCTCGCTGAACCATGGCTTGTTGGGCCGATAGGCCGGGGCAGCCGAGCAGGGCCGCCTCCCAGTCCTCCAGAGTAGGGGAGTGGGCTAGGGGTGGAAGAGAGTGATTTTGTTGGCATGCCCAGACCATGTGGAAGGTGTCAGTCACCTCTTCACAGAAAAAGCAGAGGCCAGAAAAAGAAGGATCGAAATGTTTGAGTACTGGCGGGCACAGCAGAGTGTTAGTATAGAGTCTAAGAAGTATTATATGCTTGGGCCCGATTTTCCAAGGCCCTTTAGAGGAGCCGGGTACTGACTGTGCGAGTCCCGGTAATGAGCGGATATATCTTTGAATGTTTAAAGAGGAGAGGTATCCTGATCTAGATTGGGAGGGTCTACGTAGGGGTCCCGGTTAGTGAGTGCGCGGGTGGCCGAGTTGGCAGCCTCGTTCCCTGGTAAGCCCTGGTGACCTGGCGCCCAAATGTGAAATCGGATGGGGGGGGGGGGGGGCAACGAAGCACTCAGCTTAATTTGGGAAAGCACTTTGTTGAAAGACAATTCTTAAAAACTTTAAACATGACTTTCATTAAAACTGTGTTTCTTGCCAGTCTCGTTGTTATCAATCCAACGTCTGGAACCACAATGCTATCTAGGCAAATGCTTGATTGCTTGATATGAATGCAAAGTGAACAGCGTTTTTTTTTTCTTAAAGCACCCAGTAATAATATTTTTGCTCGCGTCAGGAAAACTCGAAAGCTACTATGCGGGAAATTTTTCAGCATTATCTCAAAAACAATAGAAGAAAATAGCTCGTAAATAAATCTTGGTGTCAAACTGATGAAGTTTTTCCTACACATAAGCCACAGCTTCTTTCGCTTCCTTGAACAAATTTCCAGTCATTTGCTCTCCTTCCCTCTCTTCAAGAGTACACAGTCTATTCAGACTCACAAGCCGCTATACACCACATACAGAAACGCACCCTAACCCCTTCTCTCCAACAGGAGGTTGGAGAGAAGGGCACCGTTGATCCCCTGGCCCAAGCCCTCGGAGGACGGTGGGAGACTCACCCTTCGCCGCACCATAAAAGAGGTCTACCTCGAGCTCCGCCTAGACAAACGCCTTTACCCTCCCCCTCATCCATCACTCATGGTGCCGGAGGCTCGCCTTCTTCGGCACATCCAAATGAATGCAGTTATCACCCCGTCTCGCCTCTTTCTCTACCGCTATCGATCGGACCCTTCCTGTCCCAACTGCCCCTGTATCTATGTGGACCTGGCCCATTGCCTCTTCTATTGCCCGGCTGCTCAGCAGTCGGGTTCCTACGCCTCACCTTCTCTATCCATCACCACCTGGCCCGACTGGCTTGGCGCTGAAGGGGAGGAAGAACAGCGACTTCTGGTCGCCCAGGCAGTCGACATGCTCGGCCTGTAAATTATGGCCGAGTAAAGGTCTTGTACTACTACTACTACTACTACTTTCTAAACTGTAGTAGCACCGAAGGAGCAATACTGCTTTTTTATAAAAGTGTTGGGAATGTTTGGTAATACGTGGTGAGATGTTTGGGAGAGGATGACTTAACGCAGTTCTGTAGCCCTGTTCTACGATGGCAATCTTTAATAACGTATAAAGTCGGTAAAGTTGAGCAGATGACAGAGCAGTACGAAGGCTCTTTATGATAATGATGATGATGGTGATTATGATGATAGAAGTCGCAAGGGAAACTTTGGCCAAAGCGCGCCATGTCACAGGTTGGGGTCAAAGACCCCTTTTCCAAGTATTTCACCCGGAAGAAGCCGAGAATCAGGCTAGGGAAAATCCTGTACCAGTTGTATCGCCGTTGGGTGCATGGTGGTGGTGGTGGTGAAAAGCATTTATTTGGTATTTTACAGAGAGGTGCTCGGGGAGAGGCCCCTAGTGGATCTCACCCCTTACAATACTAGGCGGAGTCCTTCATTCCGGGAGCCCGTTGGTCATGACCGCCGCACAGGTCCGCCGAACCAGGGCCTGTTGGGCCGATAGTTCCTGGCAGCCGAGCAGGGCAGCCTCCCAGTCCTCTCGGGTAGGGGAAGGGGTCATGGGGGGAGAGAAGGATTGTTTCTGCATGCCCAAACCATGTGGAATATGTCGGCCACCTCCCCACAGAATGAGCAGCGGCCATCAAAAGAAGGATTAAAGTGCTTGAGAACCGCCGGGCACAGCAGGGTGTTCGTAAAGAGCCTGAGGAGAGTTCGTTCGCCAGCTTTACCTAGTTCCTTGTAGATCGAACCCCGCACTTCTCACATATAGGATGGAGCTTGCTCTTTTCCTTTAAATTAAATAGTAGACCGTAGAGGCACACGTTAAGGAAAAAATACACGCGCACTACATGGAAGCGCGCTAAATTCGTAAATCGCTTGCATAAACTTTACCGAAAAGTCATTTGTTACCTAGAAAAAAACGCAATGCATTGCAATGGAAACAGCAATATTTGACTTCATTTCTGGCGTTGGGTCATCAATAAATGATGCGAAGACGGCTGAAAACGTGGTGCACGCATGTTTAGTAGGAAAGTTTCGCGAAAGGCCTTCTGGCTGAAAATAGTTCAACTGACGCACAGAAAAGCGCGAGCTCGGTCGGCATCAGGGTCTATGAGCCCCGGTTGAGCATCAGGTACCCTTGCCGCAGATACCGCAGAACACCCATCACCAGCTTCACGTCATCCGGTATCATGGCAGGCAAGACGCATTCCTGGCAATGAAGAAAAAAAATCACATCCACGAAAGTAGACGATAACGCGGGTTGCAGTGGCATATCGCTCGCATTCTGCTCAGCTGGGAAATGATAACTCCTACAGGGAGCATACGCACCGCTAGCCTCTTTCTGAGCTCAGTGGCTTCTTCCCTTGTAATGGTGAAGAATTCCTGCAATAGGACAAAAAGCAACGGCATCCCGTCTTCGCGTGTTTTCCTTCGCAAACGGTAGAAATAAATCCCTTATAGATACCGCGGTACATCCGCAAATTTTTAATCTGCACGCCTTCTACTTTGCTTTACAAATATTAAGTGACAGACTTGCGCAGAATTTAGAAGTCGGAATGCTAGCTAATTAAACTTGGCTTCTTTGGTCAGCTTAGCATATTTCTTTACTACACATAAGCAAAAGCATTTTTAATTATCTTGCTAGCAGCCAGAATCAAAATTTAGTTGAGCCGTTTTATAGTATAGCGGTACATACACCCTTACTCAAGGGATTTGGGATTCCTTCTATATCCATACGTCAGAACTGTGTGCTCCGCTGTAAGAAGCAGTAAGGAACCTACCAACCCCCCCCCCCCCCCCCCCCCCCCCCCTCCTTCCTCGATGCCATGTCATTATCTCTTTTTTTTTCCTAAAACACATTTCTATCTGCTTTTGCATGCACAATCAACAAAACCGCGAAACCGATTATATGTTTCGCGTTGATCTGTCGTTTTACGATGACATGTAGGAAATCATTTAGAATAACAGAGCTCCCATCGCGACTTTATCAGCGATTATTTAGGGGACACTGCGCAAGCCGCAGGGTTTTCTTGGGTTCATGCTAGATAGGCAGAAAGCTTTGGAGAATGAATTGAGTGTTTTCAGCACTGGGTGTGTTGACGAGCATACCAGTACATCATACTTTAGAACGTGATGCAAGGAAATATAATGGCACATCTGGAGAGCTCAAAACTGTCATATACCCACCGGTTTCGCCACACGCAAGAAGTCCACTACACTTAAGAGGCACTTGTGGATTTTCTTCTTTCTGTCAACTGCCTTGTTCTGAAAAATAAGAACACTACGAAACAGAACTCATCGGAATGAAATGAAGATGCATTTACCCTATAAGTTTGTTATAGCAAGAAACTTTTAAGCATCAAGCATTCATAGAGCCACCAAACAACCACTTCAGTGTTCACTTTACTCCTCTAGTGTCCCAAAATAAGATACAAGCATCGGTAATTTTAATTGGTTTGGTTTGGTTTTTGGGGTTTAACGTCCCAAAGCGACTGAGGCTATGAGAGACGCCGTAGTGAAGGGCTCCGGAAATTTCGACCACCTGGGGTTCTTTAACGTGCACTGACATCGCACAGTACACGGGCCTCTAGAATTTCTCCTCCAAAGAAATTCCAGCCGCCGCGGCCGGGATCGAACCCGCGTCTTTTGGGACAGCAGCCGAGCACCATAGCCACTGAGCCACCGCGGCGGCGGTAATTTTAATTCCTGTGCTTCGTCTTGTTTTGAACTCCCAATCTGCATAAGTGTTATTGCAACCAGTGACCTAAAATCCCATGAAACTCAAAACAGCTGATATTGTTACTTAACAAAAAGATCAGAATTTGAAAATTTACATCGACTAGGTTCATTGTAGAAGGAAAATTTGCTATTTGACAATGTTCAAAAACACTTCATCACGGAATTTTATAACAATGTTGTCATCAATACACTTGTTACAAGGGCGAAAAGCAACAAATTAACCCTCTTAGGCTTACCAGTGACATACTGGGGCCTTCCTACTCACACAGAAATGCTCAACAGCAACAAAGCTTCCATGTAAGAATCATGCTTTCAGGTTTTACATGAACAATGCATCAAACGTGCTATAAGTTATCCTGGAGAAGGCAGGTTTTATATGAGTTGTTCAGGGCGCCCCCCCCCCCCCCCCCCTTGTGGTGCGGAAGTAAATGCAGCAGTTAGAAAACCTTGCACAAGCTTTAGATGTGACAGTGCTCCTCCAGAAAAAAGCTGAGACCTACTCATAGACTGTCCGTGGGGAAATACGGTTTACAGTGTGTACCCGGGCGGTCTCTTTGATTGTTTGCATGCAGTTCACAACACCTTTTCGGCAGATGTGTGGCGTTCTTATCAGAGAAAACAATCCCTCGCCCTGTCATTAGTACTGGCACGCAGTGCAGGAATATGCCTCCTTTTATCGTCCCGTCATACCAAATCTCACATGAGCGTAGTGAAGCCGAGACATTATTCACAGAAATTTGCAATTTCAGCGTATGCGTCAGTAGCGTTCGATATATCAACTGCAGCCCACAAATCCACAGCCATTTCAAGCAAAGACGATCGAACAGTTAGTGCCGGAGAGGGGCAGTGAAGACTCCATACATCAAAAACGCTGAGTATAATGAAGCTGTCGCTGTACAATGTCACTTGTTAGGGCACCATCCAAATTTCCAGCTTTCTCTACGCTTAAAGCATGCCGCTCGGTGCAGATTTTCACCGAAAGTGGCATGCTGCGGTGGAGAAGATTTTCAACGTTGTGAGGGACGGCACTGAAAAAGGGCGCAGCTCCTAGCTGTCTCTTGTCCTCCTCCGTTTTTTTTTTTTTCGGCCCGCGGCCAGGTGTCAGTAACTCTGCGTGATAAATGGGTGACAGCTAGCTGCTTTATCCCAAGTAAAATTATTTTTTTTTTGTCCGACAGCGCCTCTTGCTGTTTGTTTTTTGTTGAACCGCCGTGCGATCAGTCGGCGTTGCATTGCTTTTTTTTTCTTTTTTTTTTCTCAGTAAAAATTGATTATGTGGCCCTTGCAGGCTGTGCTGCCGTCTTTCCGGAGGCAAAAGGCGCATTTAGTAGCGAGAAAAGTGGCTTTACAATCATTCCCGCCAGTCGATTCGAACTCGTGACGTCATTACCGAGAACGACGAGTAGTCGTCGTTATGAAGTAAATGTCGATGTAGCGCAGCCCAAACAAAATGCAAACAGCAACTGAAATTGGTACACAAGAAGTACACAGGACGGCGGTGGCCAGCGTACTTCTTGTGTTTTCGATTTAGGTGCTGGTTACATTGTTTCATCAACACGGACGTTAATGAACGCCAGGTGGTCGTAATTATCTGGAGACCTCCATTATGGCGTCACTCATACCCTGAGTCGATTTGGGACGTTAAACGTAACAGAACCAGACTAGAACCAGCTAACCCTCATGGTTACCCTGGCTTGCAGCGTAACCTCTGCGATCCACGTGTAAAAATCGGCGTCGACGCACGCCTTCTGCTTGTCAAATCGGCCAGTGATGGCGACACCTGCAGTTCATTTTTTATTCTTTTCTATCTAATAAAAGTGCCGCTTTCAGAGAGAATGGTCACTGGGGTTTAGAACGCAGTACCTATTGGTATCGGCGCACCTATATTTTTTTCTCAACGCCCCTTTAAATGCGCTATTCCTGTTGATAAATCAGTCTTTTTACCTGTTGTACTGTAGTGGGTCCATAATACGGTGACCGATAAATTTCAGGGTGTCGAACCGGAACCGAACCTGACCCCGAAACCGGAACTGAACCCGTATTTTTGCCCGGAACCGGAACCGAACCAAACCCAATTTTTTTTCGCCATCTTGGAACTGAACCCGAACCGGAACGATTCAAAGGAACCGTTCCGAACCGGTTCGGCACTCGGTTCAGCCGCACATCTTTTGCAACACCACATACTTTTTTTTTTCGTACAAAATGACATGTGCCAGTGCGTAGATTTACGCACCGAAAGCTGTCTGCGCTAAGCAGCACGAGAATGGCATCCAGTCTATGCGACAACAAAACTGAAGCAAGTTTCGTGTCTAAGAAAAAATCTAATAGGCGCTTCTGCAATGTGCTTTCGGTAATTAGAAAGCATTTTAAGCCAGATTGATATGAAATTTTGGATTTAATATTATCCCCCTCTCACATTCTTACGTACAGCTTTAATCGAATTGTTAGCACCAGAGGCATTTTTTTTTTAGCTTGTAGCCCGTGCCCAAGTGATCAGTCAGGCTTTTTGCAACCAAGAATGGGGATTTTGTTCTGGAAGTTATTTCTGTCTCTTCACAGTGCACAACATAGAATTGCGGGAAAATTTCTTTGGATGTCTGGAGGTATTGGGCTGTCACATCGGTCCGCACTCTTTTCCGAGGGCGATCATTTTGTTGGGAGGGGCGAGCCATAAAATGTGTATTGTTCGGCCACGGTGCCAGCCACCGACCACGGAGCCCAACAACTGGACAGGACAGGAACTTGCAAGCAAGTCCTCCCAACGTCAGCTGTACACCCCAAGTATAACCAAATATGGTGTAACACAGGTTGGTTGGCCACACAAGGTTAACCCTAGCCGCCAGGAAAAAAGGAAAATCTAAGAAGTGAACAGGACGCAGGAGAGTTGTAAGAAAGAAAGAGGAAAGTGGAAGATTGAGGGGAGGACAGGAAAAGGCGACTTCCCTGGCCGATTTCCCTGGTCGGGTCAGGCCGGAGGTGCCGTCTACAGGAAGCTGGGGCCGAATTGGTGTGTTACCTCCGCCGAGGGGCCTTAAAGGTCCCAACTCTCGGCATCGGCTCAACCACCAGGATCCCCTTTTCCCCGGACACGGCGATGCCACGCACGGCTAAGCGCGGGTGCTAGGGTCCGTGGTGGCGCACTGCTCACCATCATCCCCCTGCGGGGATGTCCCTGCGGATGCTCAGGAACCCGTGGTGTCGCTATTCACTAACGTCGGCATGCTGCAGACGCCCCCCTGCGGGGTTGTTAATTGTTAATTAAAAGACTAGCGCATAAAATTAGGACATAGACAGAGAAGGAGACAGGACGACCGCTAAAAGTAAATTAATTAGAGCGGGGATTTGGCTCTAATTAATTACCAAATTATTCCACATCGACCAAATTTTGACGTGCATCATCCTCAGTCATTTTTTTTTCGCTTAAATCTCACACTAACGGAGAAATCGCTGCCGACACGTTTTGCGGACACGAAATCGTCAAAATAGAAAAGTAATGCTAGCGCATTAATAATTGCGTTGTTCAGTAGGTTCTTGTTGCTCGCACATGCAGCAATTCACTGATCACGGCACAAACGCACATTTGGCTCGATGGAACGTGCTAACCCGCAAGGACTGCATTTGAAGTCTAAGAAAGTTTTTTTATGGCCTATTGAATCTATATTCGCTGAACTCATTTTAATACACCGGTGTCAGTAAAGGTTAGGTAAGGCTGCATGTATAGGCGTATATGAAGTAATGAACGGTCAGAACCTTTGTCAGCTGCCTCCTGGAGAGGCCGTACAGGTATCTTAAACAAAAGCAAAGATTGAGGAAATCGAATGCATCAGCACAAAAGTCTCTCAAAACTATGTACAGAAAAGACAGAGGAGCATTTAATCACCTAACAAACACAGCTGCCAGGAAGCGGCGGATTTTGGTTTTGAAAACTAAAGAGAGAGAGAGAGAGAAAAAAGGACGGAAAGGCAGGGAAGTTAGCCAGACGATGCCCAGTTGGCTACCCTACACTTGGGGAGGGGAACAAAGGGGAAAAAAGGAGAAAGAGCGGCAAGGAAATGAGTCTTCTAAGTGACCAGCGACCACTATGTCACACCGACAGAGGGCGCGCACTGAAAACTTCAATATTATAGACGGGAATGCAACCCCGAGTCCCTTAAGAAATTCAGGAGCGCTTTCACCGCTTTCCGTTGTCTGGAAGGTTGTGTCCAAGGCCCCAGAGCGTTAGACTCTGTTAAAGGACGCGAGTCCAAGCGGAGCAGAGAAGCAACTAGGCAACCGCGCTCTCGCTCAAAACGAGGGCAGTCACAGAGGAGGTGGCTGATCGTCTCGTCACAACCACACTGGCCACACGCAGGAGAGTCAAATCTTGAAAAAAGTTGGTGGAAGAAAGTGCACGATAGATTCGCCACACACTATCAAGGCAGCAAGATATTCTGCCCACGCGTAGGCCACCTCTGAAAGCTCCCCGAAAAAGCCACAAAAATTATATATAGCGAAATTACTTTCTTCCTCACACAATGCAGCAATTGCAACAGTATCACAATGCAACGTCGCAACGAAGATGTCGCAAATTTTTGTACATACAGACACGAAGTGCTTCCAACCAACCCAAGCCTGCTTTTTTTTATCATATTCTTTTTATCAGAGAAAGAGGAGGTGACGGCATCAGCATAGGCCAAAATCTTAATTTTATACTGCACTAGAGAGAAGCCACGACAAGCTGTGTTTTTGAAGAAACTGAGCTATATATAACGTGGGTTACAATGGCGATGTAGAACAGGCTATGCAAATAAAATACTTTTGGTAAGCTCTTTCGATACATGCTGGAGGTGTGCCAGTAGGAGGGATGGCTGGCAAGTCGGTTCTGGGGTGACGGAAAGATGTCTTGGCTGTATATACCTGCCGATACAGGGCAGCTTTCTCTCATAGTGGGCGCATGCGGTGGTCCTGAGGGCGCCCGCGTAAGTACTCTGCGCGGGAGAAATTCCCGTATGACAAGAGCTTCAGGAGAGACCTATCAGACGCTCGACAAGGTCTCCGAAACTGCTGAATATGCAGATGCAAAATGTGTCACCTTTTCTCCTTATGTACCACATCAGGTAGATTCTAGCGCATAAATAGCCCATGTACACTAATTTTGAGTTCATTTGATTTCTCTGCTCATACGTAAATTTATATTTTTTTTCGCGGACAATAACTTAAAGTGGTTAAGGTCAAAACATATCGCACTGTGCAAATTGCTGTTTTTATTTTATATACTGCTATCACAGAGAAACGTAAAAAGCAAAAAAAAATACAGATAAAAACAATCTGCCTAAACAATCTGCCTATTTTTATAGTCTGAACCCATTTGAACCCGTTTGAACCGGTTCTACGCGATCCGAACCGGTTCGAACCGGAACGGAATGTCGCTCCGGAGCCGAACCCGGAACGGAAACCGAAAGGCGTGAACCCGAACCTGAACCGAACCCGAAAAAATTCCGGTTCGACACCCTGCCGATAATATTTATTTTGCTGAAAATAACGGCATCCCTCGGAACCATTTTCGAGAGCGGATGCACCTCGAGCAGGCACGCTCCAAGAGCTGCACAATTGTGCAATACAGCCGGCCATGACGTCGTGGTAACAGGACCGAGCTATTGGTGGAACAGAATCCTTTCACGGGTGTTTGCCATTTTGTTCTCGAGTTGTTCCTGATAGTAGCAGGGTGTCCAAAAGCAACGTCGTTGAAAGCGACCTTGGCAAGCAGGCTATGTTCCCAGAGGAGCAAGCACCGTTGTAATGCGCGAGACAATTCGTGTTCAGGAAAACAGAAAAGTTATGTATACTGTTGGGACAAAGTGTTGTGTACAGTAAAAGAGCGGAAGCTCACCTGCATCGTGGCGTCATGTCTGCAGCGTTTTGCACAAGCAAGAGTGGGATGGATCTAAACGTGGGAACTAAGCCGTTTATATTCGGAAAAAAAACGCCACCCTTTTCGCCTTTCCAAACACCAGTCCCTTAAGCGAGGTGACGGTACGATGCTGCTCAATCGAAGCTCGCCTGGCATACAGTTTTCCTCCCTGTGTTAAATTTATTTCCTTGAACGAACTTTCCCAAAAAATATTTTTTTTAGTGATATCGGCATTTAGGTGCCATAAAGACGCGAGGGCGTTTGTCCTAATCAAATAGGAACATGGTTCGAAACTCCTTTAAATGATTTGTTCATCGTGTTTTTGGTTTTCTTAATTTTCTGGTGCAGTCAACAACAACCTTGCGTCGTGTATGAAGTACGTGAGTGTAACTGTGCATGTCCTCTATCTCGGCAGAGGACAATCAAGTGTAGGTTCATCAGCAAATGAAGTGTCGCGCACCTACCTTTACCGCGGCGGAATCACAGCAGCCTTTTCCATTCGTTCATGCAAATTACCTCGCCATCGCCAAGACGTCAGCAGAAGTCACTGGTACTCTGGACTAACGGCCCCACCCGCAACAACGTCAGCCACCACTTTGCTAACAAATGTATATTCATTCATTCACAGCGTCACACGAGACAAAGTATGAGAAGAGAAGCTACATGAGACCTATTTTTTAACACAAGTTACATACAACTTTTGCGCAAAGCGTCCGCATGAAGACTTTGACTTCCAGGATATTAAAGCTTGCGCCCCGCTATTCAACGCTCACACAGCTATGCCAAAGCATACTCCAGAAGCACTGTAGTCAATGGTCATGTTTTTAACGATTCTTAGTTGCACTGAAATTAACCTCCGCGTACGTTCTGGGCAGTCTGTTTGCCGTCAGAACAGCAGTGAAACCAAAAATAAAAAGAGTATACTATTCGGATATCACCAGCGTGTTCAGATAATCTGCATCACATTCTACCATTATTTACGACTGGTCTGCTCTTCAAAAACATAAATACGATAGCTGTAGCATAGTGAAGGACTATGGCTGTAGTCTTCATACCCTGCCCTACCCTTCTTTTGTGGTTGTTTGCGGTTGCCCCCACCAAGACCTCACAAGAGAAGGACTTCCCATGTTCCCTTTCTTTCTCCGTCTTCTTAGTTGGTAAAAACTTATCTTTTTCCATAACTACAATACATTGTTTTCCAAGCGAATTCATTTTGTTAATAAAGGCGATCTTTTAAAGCCACTGACCTGAGCGCTGGAAGCGGCGTGAGCGGCGTAGCACATTCTTGCTGCAATGCATGTTTTAGTAGAGAACTGCAAAGAATAACGCATGCTACAACCTGCATGTCTCCACGCAAGAATAGCCCGGAGAAAAAAGAAACATACGAGTATTAATGCGATAGTATTCCAGGTTCCGAACACGAGAAAAGTCAGCACTCTTTCATACGTGTAACGAAAAAGCACTTGGCCCAACTACCACAGTGGGCATCGCTTACGCGCTGCACCACAGCGCCAGTAGTGGTAGATGATTCGTCGTGATATCTGAATCTACTAAAGAGAAGGAGTATTTGCGCGCGCAGGGATCGTTAATGCTGTGTCATTCAACACACTTATAAGGGTAGGTTAAGCATTGTCTCATTTTTAGAAGCTCGAGTTTAACCTCTTTGAACCTAATAAGTTTGCCATCAGTCTTGGCCAGATATGTTACTATAAAAAACTATCCTGAACCCCAATTTTTCAAGCACAAAGACGGTGAAATACATGGTTCAAATCGAAACGCCCGCGACCTCTTCCCCTCGAACCCCATTTTTTCAAGGAAAAAGACCTTGAAATACATGGTACAGTAAGACCCCCCTCTCACCCAGCCGCCCATAAGTGACCCAAAGTCTGCCCCTGGTTGACCGTTCCTTGTCGTGAAAGGAAGTGTTCTACTCATTTATCGTTACTGCTATTATTAAAAGCTTCTGAAAAAGTTTTCCCTTTGGTCCCACTGCGTCATCATGTATGCCCTGATAGTCGATCATGTAAGCTTACCGCTAATATTACAATGCAGAAGCTGCAAACGTGTCCCTAAGAACGAATCTTGGCGTATATAGAATAGAGAACTCAAAGAAACAGGGTGACCGCTGCGATTGGGTTAAAGAAACTGCACTCTCTCTTCCAACGGTTCATCCAGAGGGCATAAATTTAACCTAGAATATATTAACTAATCAACTACTTTCGAGACTAAAATACAAAGAACTTTTCTTTTTGAGTTCCCCTAGATACGGTCGTAGTAGGAACTGTTAACCAATTTTTTTTTTTTTGCTCGAGACTCTAAGTTATTCTCCTAAACAAATTTTGTGCTAACGCGTACGTCATTGCCGATTGCATTTTTGGCTCATACTTTCGAAACACGCAGTAAGGAAATTTATTTTTGTCTTATTCAAAAGCATAGATTTTAACAGGCTATAGGGCGTAAGATCGAGCAGTGTCGCCCCTTCGCGGCACAGCGGTGAACTTAAAGTTAAGCCATAAACTTTAAGGCTAATGCGCATGCCCCACGTCACAACAGTGAGCAAATTTTGCTCCAGAAAACTGCAAAAACGTTTGAGGATTCACACTTAAATGAAACAGCAGATATTAGCAGATAAAACTAGATAAAGGTACACCATTGTCGGCCGAGTAACGTTCGTACTCGGCTAAGTGCGAGTGTTCTCCCGCCTAAGTAGATTGCTCCTAACAAATAGAAACTGAGAAGGACACCAGCAACGTATGTACTACGTCAGTCTATGGAGCGGAATATAATCTCAATAAATATCACACAATACGCGCTTCACTACTTTTCCTTCATACGTGGTGGCGATTACTTGGCGAGGAGTAATAGATTTAAGCGTTCCATGAATGCGGAAACAAACGATTTTTTTAACAGCGAATTGATATACGGAAGGATTTATTTCCGATGCCTCTTTTCCAAATATTCTTCAATTTACGTTTTGTATATACTATAATTTCCGATAATTACACTTCGTTCCTTCAAAACTCCTTTCATACGCCACATTAAAGAACCCCAGGTGGTCGAAATTTCCGGAGCCCTCCACTACGGCGTCTCTCACAGCCTTAGTCGCTTTGGGACGTTAAACCCCATAAACCAAACCAAACCAAGCCTAACCGCACTCACACGCAGTGATTTGCTGCGTCTGCGCAGGGACTAATTCGTAGCTTGCACACCAGGGCATTAAAAGTTAATCGCTGAAGCTCCTAATGAAGCTCCTGTCACACGACTAAACTGTCATTTTGCACGAGTGATACTCGCGTTCACAGTCAATCGCGTAGCGTCAAACGATTAACTTCACTGAAATTGGCTGCAAAAATCACAGCCTCGCAGTAAGTTTGACGAGCTCACTCAACTCGGCTGAAACATTCTTCACACGGTGCACGCGTGAACAGTCCGCTTTCCTGTGAGGCGAAATTTCTTGCTGGCGTGATTTACTTTGGGGGAACCATTCGGATAAGTTCAGGTATTGTTTAGTCAGGCCAGATGCACGCGCTGACTATCCGTGGACACACCTGCCGGGCGGTACGCTGCCAACGTTGCATTTAACCCGCTTAAACTTCGACTCAACAAGCGAATGAATCAGACCGTGTCTTTCTTTAGGCAGGTCAGTGCGGAAAGTACCTGGGCCTCTGCGTGGGCCCAGAAAACGCTAGCACAGCAACTAATGGTGCGCCTGTCGAGGAAGACAGACACAGCGTCGTCGCCTTAGAAAAATGGTGGCGGAAAACCGCATGCATAGCATGTTGCTGGAAAAAGTATCTTTCGATTGGCACTTATCTTCCAAGCGTATCACCATGTCTCGCCAGTGACACTTCATGAGGCGAAATGCACCCGTAAATTGCCTTCATCAAAAATAAAGGATACGGCGTTGGAGGAAAATTGCCGTGAACGTGCTTTTACAAGTTTAAACTGCGGTTTATTAGCTTGATATCGTTTGTAAAAGTTTAGCGTGAATATGTGCTCTCTTTTTCCCCTTTAAAGCAGGCACAAACTATCTTAAAATCACAACCACCCCTTAACTACACTGCAAAATAACTGTGAAATACGAACGCTTAGAGAACAGAATATACGGATGCCGGATGCGAAAAAGTAATGCTGGAAAGAAAACAATGCACGTATATTATATGCGCCATTTTAGCATTGAAACTATTCATGAACATCATACTTTTCATGTTTTCAGTTCGGTTGGCTACCGAATGCTTACAGAATACTTGAGTGAAGGCTGTTCCAACGAAAAATAGTTCTTACCGTCAGCAATGTTGGAATAGTGAATCGATACTTCGTGACCAAATGTTTACCGCACCGTTCGAAAAACCTCGCTCCCAAAGCCGCACTCCGAGAAGCTGTCAAAATTCCTGCATTGAATCAAAAAGAATTACTTAATGATGTTTGCCCAGTGTCGCGCAACTTTCAGATGATGCTTGTCATTATGCTCCCAGGCAAAGTCATGGGGCGTGAAACATCGCCCGTTTGAAAACAAAAACCTTGTCATGACTTCGGGCCAATTGGTGATTGGCGAGCGTCGTCCAGTATGGCATGACACTGCGTGAAAGCTCGCAGTTACAGTCATCGACAAGGATAAACAGCCTACGCAGTCTAACTTACAGGGACCACTTCTAATAAAATGGACTAATTAAAGTAACGGGTTAGTTTTTTGCAAAACGCAATACTACTTTATATAGTCATGTTAGTTTACATCTTTTCTGCAGATACAGCTTCCTGTAAAACAGACGAATTGAAGAGATGGGTTAGTCATTGCGAAATGAGGCCTTAGTTTACAGGGCCACGTTAGTTGACATGCTTTCCATTCGGGCTGTTGTCTCCTTGTGAAGGTGCTGTGGGCATTTGTCAAGCTGTCGTTTCTCGAGCAGCTTTTATCCACAGTCTCCTTCATTATTCTGATGGAAATAAAAGATTGTTATTATTATATTTTATGATTAGAATGACATTTCGAGGATGCTCAAGTTGAATTAATGGGAAACATTCGTGCTGGTTCTCGATTACCGAGAATGAGAAGTCACTAGCCCATAAGAGCCATACTACTCAAAAACAAGAAAAGGGGGCTTAACAGGCTCCTCTACATCGTCAACCTGTCATGCAAGTTAGCACCGGTGCCACTCAAGGGTGGAAAAAATGCCTGAATAAAGGTGCTTAACTACCTTAAGAGAAACTGTAAATCCCAAAGCCGGAAACATTGGCACAAGAAATTGCTTGTCCAGGACAGCGATTGCTGTCGACGCTGACACGATTATTTTTCAGGTAATTCCTACAGCGCTTCCTCTTGGGCGATGGAAGAGATAAGGCTCCGCCACTGCATCAGCTTGACTTGCTGAGCTTATGTTGGTGGGAACTCCAGAGGGGTCAGTCTGTCTTTCATCACACCAATACCTTCCACCTTACCCACCAGGGTGAACTGCTCAGGCATTCAACTTTCATCGGTAGAACACCATACACTGAGAAGCCTATGCCCGATAAAGTAAACCACCTCGGTGACCAGCGGTCTCGGAATCGAACCTATAACCTCTCGAATGCGAAGCGAATGCTCAACCACAAGGCCACCTCTTCGGTACTCCAGAATTCTCCGAACCAATTTTAACAAAAGCTGCATAATTTACAGGAACAGTTTAAAGCTACTGATAAATGAAAATTAAAATAGCACTGCGTTTTGTTAAATGAATACTGGAAAAGCTCAAAAAATAAAATTTTTGTTCCTTTCAAAACTGCAGCCATGCAACAGAACACCAGTAAGAACACTGTGATCTTTTAAAACGGACAAAAATGCATTTCCGATTGCAGGCTATGCCCTCCTGCCGCTTCAGAAGCGCCCGATGCTGCAAGCCTCTCGCCCCCACGTGGCAGCATCAAGTACACAGTCGTTTAAGAAATGGTTCTTTAACGCTGGAACGTGTGCAACTTGCGATGTTCCAATATCTGCCTTCTTTCCAGCCCCTAATATTCGCAAGGATAATGTATCAGTAAGTTCCAATTTTTCTTGCTGTTGTTATGCATTTGCTTACGGGGTTTAATGTCCAAACGCAACTCAGACTATGTGCAACGCCATGGTGGGAGGCTGCGGACTACTTGTGGTTTTAACGTACAGCCTTTGTCAAAAGTTTGGAGCCCAGGGGGTTTTCTTTTGAGCCACACTGTGTCGTTCCTAATGGATCTCTAGCGCTCGAAGTTTCCTGTACATGAGAAGATTTCTGGTTCTGCCTTCTGCAATAGGTAGGACTTCCTTGAATGCTCCTGGAGTCCCAATATGAAGCTTAGAAGTGAACCCCCTGGGCTCTAAACTTTTGACAAAGACTGTACACTGGCACTGCACAGTGCACGGGTCTCTAGAATTTTGCCTCGATCGAAATGCAAGCGCCGGGACCGGGATTGAATTTGTCTTTTAGGGCAGCAGCTGAGCGTAATAACCGGTTAACCACAACGGCGCTCCTGTTTTTGGTATTTGTGGGTAGTTATTAAAAAGAACGACGACCTGAATCTCATCTTTTTTTCGTACACGATTAGGTTAGTTGGGGTCATTCCGCACTAAACGCACTAGATTTTGAGCTCCACACTCACCAATTTTCTCAAGAACTTTTATGCCTCTCTATTCTGCTCACAAAAGTCATTTCATGGAATGATTCGAGCACAAGAAAACGTTTCGGGACGCTTGACCACCCTCTAAAATTGCCTAACACGTACAAAAATATAGTCGGATACATACAAAAAACGGAGCGGCGAATGCCCCTCAAAAGGAGGTCCTCTAACCTATGACGGAGACCGGTTCTCATAAAGTCGCGGTTAATCCCTAATGCAGAATCGCAGAAGACTGGCAGGTGGCTCCGTCAAATGGGATTAAGCACGACGTCATGACAAACGTACGGTCGCCTCCTTTGAGCGGTATACGCGGCTTCGTTATTGAGATGTATCCGGCTATAGGTGCCGTTCAGGAAGATGGGGACATTTTGTTCATCCCACCGACAAATGGGTTTTTCCTTTCTTCATAAGCTTTTCTAGACGTTGTGATGATTGTGAATTTACCGTTTCTTCCTTGCCATTCTTCTTTGATTCGATGTCCTCTTTTACGCCGCTTAGTTCGTTGTGCCTTACAATTGTTTCTGGCAGCACTGTGATGTCAGTTTATTTTTCCATTCTGACTATCTTAAATTCCTAACGGCGTCCTGTTGAAACTTCAAATTCTAGCTCTTGCAGATTTTGTTTGTGGTAAATTTTCTTGCTGTCTTTCTTTAGTCATGATGGATCTGTTCAGGTGATAACGAGCCACCCCCCCACCCCTCCCTCGGCCAGGTCGTAATGCCGTCTCCTTAAGACCAAGCTTGATGGGGCCAATTTCATCCTTCAGTTCCTGCACAATGAAACCTTGGCGAAGTCTCTTTGATTCCTCTCCTTGCAGAACTTCAGCGTACATTGCCTCCTTGGAAGCGTAGCTTGTTCTCTTGTTTCATGAAGTTTTCCTCTGAGGTCTCCATTTTCAATGAAGCACTCCAAGGTCATGGTCCTGAGCTCTGTTACTTCTATAAGTATCGCGTCGAGTCAAGTTTCGATGGCCTCTTCTCCTCGGGGAAGTACAGGATTCTCACTAGGCCTTTGAATATCATCATCATCATCAGCCTGACTACGCCCACTGCAGGGCAAAGGCCTCTCCCATGTCTCTCCAATTAACCCTGTCCCTCGGCAGCCGCGGCCACCATATTCCCGCAAATTTCTTAATCTCATCCGCCCACCTAATTTTCTGCCACCCCCTGCTACACTTGCCTTCTCTTGAAATCCACTCCGTTGACCACAGATCAGGTCTTTTCATTTGTAGTGTGCCAACTGTGACGGGTTCCGCTATCGCCATGCGCCGACACTACGCTGCGCCTGACAACGACGAAGTTGCCCCGCTCTCTAGGCGCTGGCTACGCCTGTCTACGCTGCCAGATCCTACACAGTGGTTCGGTCTATTGACAACGCCTAATAAACGCTCCCCTACACTGTTTTTTTTTTCTCTCTCTATGTCTTGTCTACCTTCCTTACCTGTTATCATTACTGAGTTGAGAACTTTTTGTGCACTCGCTCCGATACGGCAGATTTTTACTTTGTATTAGGGACCTATGTAGCAATAGGGATGTAGGCGAAGTAATTGCAGCGATACGCAGCTAGTAATCAGCCGCTTTCCTTAGACCGAGCCAAGCTCGCTGCTCAACCCACGCGAAACACTAACAGAGCCACTGGACTGCATCGAAACTCTTAAACATTACAGACATAGCAAGATTTACTTCCCCCTCCCTTAACCGCGAAGAATCCATCGAACGTCGACAGCTTCAAAAGAAGTCATTCCCCTATCTATTTACCCTTCGCTTCTTCCACCCCACAGATTATCTCCTTTCCTGTTCCTTCTGTGGAGCAAAGCCAGCAATCTACCACTCCAGGCTGGGTACGCTTGCACCCTCCCGGCTCCCAGCACTACTTCTCTACCCACAACATCTTCCTGGGAGACTGCGCTGAAAAAACGAGACTAGCAGGAGCAGCAACGGCTGATACAGCGGGCAAGCAGCGTGGCGTGGGCCAGTGGTGCCCTCCACTAACGTCTGTACCCTATGAAGTAGATACCCAGATTAGAGCACTGCTGGGGCCTCGCACTGAGTACTGAGCCCAACCTGCACTCGCTACATTCTCAATTTACTGATTCCGGGCCTGTTTCCCGCAGCAGCTCAGTGGGTGAACTGCTCACTCAGTGCAAGTAGTCTCATGCCACGTGACTGAAGAAGCGGCCGGCAGATGCGCTTACATCGTAATAACTCTCGAAAAAATTGATTTGGTTAGCACATAAAGAAGAGTAGATAAGGCGGTTTTGACCTCTGGCCCTTTGCACAGCGATATTTTCTTTTGTTAGCTCTCCAGGTTGAGAGAGGTGAACTAAAAGGGTCAAATAAGCGCGCAGTAAACTTTGCGTTACCTCTTGATTTTTAATTACTCAATTATTTACGGCCCGCGACGTCTAAGTATTGAAACGTTATCGAAATCAAAGCTAATATTTTGTTAACGGCGTGAGACGTTATTCGGAGCCCACCCCCAAGCTGTAGCGTGGACGAAGTGCGTCCAAGGTCACCGATCAGTCCCACAGTGACGGGATTTGAAGGCGCAGGCTCCTTTCCCAAGCTACGCAACCCTAGGAAGCCGAACACCAGGCCGGGCCATAGCTCGTACCCATTTTCAGAAGACCGGTAGGTACCCGGCCGGCGGCGGGATGCGAACCCACCACCTCCCGCAACCGAGGCGGGTGCTCTGCCACGAGAGCACGGCAAGGTCACAAGTTGGGCTTCTACCGCACGAGGCGGATTTAGGGTTGCTTGTAGGCGGAACTTATCTCTGATCCGTCAAGGCAACTGGGGTCGAAGACCCTTTTCCCAAGCATCTCACCCTAGAAGAGCCGAGCACCAGGCCAGGGGAAATTTCGTACCCTTTAAAGCAACCGTTGCGTACCCGGCGGCACTGGGAATCGAACCCAGCACCTACCGAATGCGAATGGGACTTGAAGGCGCAGGCTCCTTTCCCAAGCAATGCAACCCTAGGAATCTGATCACCAGGACGGGGCATAGCTTGTACCCATTTTCAGAAAACTGGTGGGTACCCGGCCGGCGGCGGGAGTCGAACCCACCACCTCCCTAAAACAACGTGAGTGCTCTATACCACGATAGAAGAGGCCACGAGTGCCACGATAGAAGAGGCCAGGAGACAAAGAGGAGGTACCAAATAGAGAGACGGCGATGGGACAAAAAATTGAAAAAGTAAGATGCTAAAATGGGGAGACACTGTTGCAGGCAGAAAGATTGAAAGAGACAAAAATGCATGCCAGAGGAGAAGGATGGAAAGAGACATATGAAAACAAGAAGAGCAGCAAAGGGTGAAAAAATAAGAAGGGGGAGAATTGAAGAGATGCTCCTTTGGAGAGAGAAGCAGAAAGATTCGAGTCTCAAGCTGCTTGGCTAGCTGTAAAAACATCCATGCGCGCAGCGATGCCGACCATCGCTCTCTGTCGGAGCGGCGAAGGGCACGACAGCCGGTCTAACCGGTTGTGTGTATCTCCTCCCGCGCAAATGAAGTTCAGAAGCGAAGTGCACGGCGAACGCAATTTCAGCCAAGATTCACTCTGCAGGGGCCACAGAAGCAAAATCAAGAACCGAAAAACGTGCGTGGATGGCTTGGTAGGCGCTTCGCGCGCTCACGAGGCTTGCCGCCGACAAGACCCAGTTCTGCTTGCTGCAAAGCGAGAATCCGATCAGTGCCATGGCATGAGTTAGACTCGAGTTCAGGTCTTCTTCTTCGGTGGTGGTGGAGATGGGGGTCCGCTTGGGCGCGACACGCTGTAGGAGGAACATGAGACGAAAACGAACTTCTTTGCAGAAATATACGGCTTGGTTTATTTACACACTATTTGCACTTATGCAGGTCGACCAGGGTGGTCGCTGTCATCAAGAACGATCGGGAGCGTCAAGACAAAGCTCGCCCCTACGAATCTCTGTCCTGCCTGACCGGCTTAACACGCGCTACGCGTAGCGGCTCCTCCTTCTTCGGAACGTGGCCAGAGTAAAGATTGGCCCTGTCCGTACTCTTGCGACTCCGACTCTCCACCAAGAGCCCTCTGCCCAAGTCTCCCCTTTTGGCGCCAAAACGCCTCCTTAAATAAGTTTCCCCAGCATTGTGGGGAGCGATTTAGTAACAAATGAGAGATGAGCTTCTTAGAACCAATCGGAGCATTTCCTCTGCAACTGAACAGACCAATGACAGGCCGGTACCCACGAGCTTGTTTGCTCGCGACGGCCGCATGTCTTTGAAGAAGCCGATCGCGCTTTTGCGCTTTTCCACAGACAGTAAAAACACCCTGAAAAAATAACAAAATACACACAAGCACAACTTCCATCCCGCTGTGGCTCCAAACACAGATACAGGGTGGCATCTGAGCCCTGTGGCTAGACGGAGAGCAAGCACAACTCATTTCCCACCATCCGGCAGCACGACCGTTCGCAAGTGCACCCAGCTGCCTCCCACGCAAGCTCCCCCCCCCCCCTCCCCCCCCCCCCCCTCAAGTGTCCATGAAGCTTTCTTTGACGCCCGTGTTGAAAAGCCATAAAACTTAACGCCGACAATGCGCCGGGATGCCCGACTCGCACGCACTGTCCGCGGAGCGGGTCCTTTCCGGCATCCCTCGTTGCCATTGCTGCTTTTACTTTTTGGGGCGGCAGCCCTTTGACAGCAGCGTTTGCTCTGTCTAAAGGCCGACCCACATGGAGCGAACAGACGCTGCGAATTTCATGCGGCGCGGCGGGACGCCGACGCGCGTTCGCCGTGCTGCACCACATACGGCGAAAAACAGGCGACCGCCGCCAGACAGCAGCCGTCTTGATACTGTAAACAAACCGACTCTCCTCGTAAGCCTAGAAGTGGGAGAACTCTCACTCTAAATAAAAAATAAACCAAATTTATCGCTTATACGTTTTCTTGTAGGCAAGCTGAGACGAAGCGAAAGACCGGTGCTCCATTTACGGCCAGTAAACGCACTGAAAAAGGCAGCAACAACGAGAATTCAGTCCGAAGCGAGGGGTCCGGCTTCGAAGGGCGCCGCCATGTTTGTCGCCGCGCGGCGGAAATCGGGCGGAAGCTAGATGCGGGAGCAGAGCGCCCTCATTGGTCCGCGCTGAGCTCGCATTCGCCGCTTCCGGTGGGCGGCTGACCGCCGGGCGAACGTATCTAGCACTGCTTGGTCGGCGGCGAACGGCCGCCGGGCGGCCGTTCGCAGGTTTTTCGCGAGAAAATCGCTCCATGTGGGTCGGGCTTAAGAACGGCCAGACGGCGTTCGCCGGGGTAGGGACCACCCGAAACGCCGCCTAGGACATCTTGAGACAAGGACCAAGTCGGCGGCGCCTGGGGTGATACATGGATCGCCCACTGCCCGGCGGCCCGCAAACTGAACTGTCCGATGGAGAAGCGACTGGTGACGATGACCTCACAGCAGCGACAGCGGCGCCGATGACAAAGCGTAGAGGGCGAAGCTTCTACTTGCGAAACTGCCGTGTCGGTCCAGGTTAGAGGTAGTAGGGCCGCGTTGTCATAGCACTTCAACGAAACTTGCACTGCGTAAAAGTTTTTTCGGGGTGTGCAACCTCACTGTCAGCAGTTTTTAAAAAAACTGGCTTTTTTTTTTCTAACAACAGCGCTTTTGTCGCCATAGGGGCATAGAACTGTCAGCACTAGCGCATCAGAACACAGCGGAGACGACAACAGCAGGCTGATTAACTAACAAGTACTTCCAGCTGGGCTTGTTGGTGCCTATTCGTGAAAGAAATGAGAGCGCAAAACGGCTACATGGAGGAGTAAGGGAACCGGACGAGCGCTGGTGGAACTAACACTGAATAGTTAACTTTTTACCTATTGCCGTCCGCAAGGAATATCAGTTTTTGGAATTTCGAAAATTCCATTCTCATCGTCGGCGCACCGCAAAAAAATATGGGGCCACACACGGACGAAGGCACCACGAGGCCACGCGCGTCACACAGAGGTGCGGGTGCCACGTGGTATTTTCGCAGCGCCTGATTTGAAGCGGCGATCGGGCAGAGAGCGCGTAACAGGCGCGCCAGTGTGTGACGGGTGCTCGTCGAGCAGAGCGCCCCTTCAGAGGGCGAGGAGCTGAACACGTACCAAGATATTCTTAGCCATTACAGATTAGGAAGACAGACACTACCTGGAGCATGCAAGGGCCTCAGCAAAAATGAAGAGGTTATATGGAGAAAGTTACAGGCGGCAGTTTTTCCGAACCCACTCGCACTAAGCAGATGGCATCCGGCGATCCAAGACCCCAGGTGTAAACAGTGTAATGAAATAGCAGACATGATCCACATGGTGTGGACATCCCCTAGCCACAACGAACCAGACAGGAATATAGAGTCCTGGGAGGCTTTAATGGCCAGCCAGAGAGAAGAACAAAAAAATTCGCTGTGGCTTAGCTTGGTTAAGCCCGGTAATTGCGAAAGCAATATCCGTACCTACGCCATGGTTCAGCTGGTAGTGTAGCTGGTGGTGGTGCTTGTGGCGATGCATCTGTTATACAATCCAATGCAATCCAATCCAATGCAATCTAATGTAATCTAATCTAATCTATTCTAATCCAATCCAATCCAGTCCAGTGCAATCCAATCCAGTCAGGCCGCCGTCTATGTGCACCGCCGTCGCACACGGACGGCGCGAGATCGCGAAGCAATGAAGCCGCTGGTGGTTGGCACAGCTACTGCTTTCTAGCGACGTGAGTCGAGCCTAATCTCTTCAGCGTAACGCCACAATCGCGCTTCTAGCGGAGAGCGCAGGAGTTAGGCGTCGGTGGTGGCACCGCCGCGGCTTGCGACGGCGCGAGTCGGTCGCCCTTATCTTCGGCGTGATGTCACTCATGACGTCACACAGAGGTCAACTAAAGGTCAATGGTGGCACCGCCGCGCCACGGCAAAGGCTGAAAGTGCAAGTAGTAAAGCTTTCGCTTTTAAAAAAAGTCATCCGTCTGGCCCTGGACACCGCTGAATCCAAAGGGATCCCAGCCTGCTGAAAGGGGAGGAAGATTACGGCGGTCAAGACTCAAGTCTTCATCGCCCTCCGATTCCTTGACGGGCGCAAATAATGTTATTTCATCATCGTAGGCGTGAATAGCTCTCCTTCTGGCCTCCTGGTTTTTGCCTTCGGCCGTGTGTGACCCCACAATTACTTGCGCTGCACCGACGACGATAACAGCTTTTTCGAAATTCTCAAAACTGCTACTGATGCTCCTTGCGGTGGATCACAGGACTCTCAATAAAAATTAGAGGGTGCACTTAAGCCCCGCCTTAAGGGTATGACGCGATAGCGCTAATGAGTTATTTCCCATATATGCAGGTCATTCTCTGCTTTACATTCATTGATCTCTGAGAGTCCTCATACCAATCATGGCGCAGGGGTGCAGCATTTAAGCGATGCGCCACTGCCCTGCGATGACAGGTGCTCCCAGCGGTGGGCCCTGTGGGGCCCAGGTTGCTCTTTCCGAGCGACCAATCAATAGCTTAACTGCCACCTGCCACAGTGGGCAGTTTGCCCACTATCCAGTTGGTAGGCTGCGAAGACGCCGCAAGGTCACGTGACCTGGGTGGCCAACCTGCCTCCTAGGCTGCTTCTCTGGGCACCTCCTGTCACAGCAATGCCCGTGATTTTTTCTCATAATGCCGACCCCGGATTTTGTGGTGAGCAAAGCCTTTAACGTGCTCACGTTAGTGAAAAGCCTACCGGTCATACCTAAAACTTGGCCATGCAATAATATTTAAATCCTGCTAGTTAGTAAGTCTTGGCTGTATCCTGATGCCTTACACCACTGACAATGCTTTGCTGTATAATAGCGTTCTTCCAACTCAAAAAACCTATTTTTCAAAATTGCTGACAGTGTTAGGTGGAACTCTCCGTATACGGGATTAGACGATCGAGCACGGCCAACTAAATGTAAAGGATGACGGAACATGGAATGCTGCAATATGGAGTGATACCGACTTTTATGTACATAACAAGCTTCTAGCTAATCAGCTAATGATATCCTACCTAATATTAAAGACAGAAATTCGATTAATGCAGGCCATGCATTTGAAGTGTGTGTGTGTGTGGGGGGGGGGGGGGGGGGGGGGGCGGGTAGGTAGGGACAGTTAACGTAACAACACTCATTATAATGATGACGACGATGGCAAGTTTTAAGCAGAAACTCCTCAATCTCTCACCGGGGCTTTTTCCACACGGGTCAAATCCCCTTCCAACATCATCTGCCGCGTCTGCCAGGCAGCACAGGAGCACGCCGAGCCAGAGGGCCAGCATCACGCTTCTCTGTCTCAGCGACTTGGTTAGATAGCTATGTGCCGCCGCCGATGGTGCCCAGTGTGCGCAGCCGTCTGCATTTGGCACCTTCTCAATCAGCCCGAGTTTGCTTTTCCGAGAAAATGGACATCACATTCACATTCGAAGCATTAGGAACGCTACTCATGGTGCACAGAAAGTCTCGCCTTTCCCCCCTCTCTGTTCCGATGTGTAGTACAAACACTCAATCACCACTCTCCCTTTCGGGCACTTTCGCGCGCTTCATATTCGATGTCTTTGTTATATTTACTGCTCTTCTATGCAGAGACTCAATCAAATTTATCTTGCAGAAGTGTTAATCTTATGAAACGTCGTTTCTCTCTTTTCTTGCTTTTCTCTCTCTCTCTCAGTGGCTACCGTGAAGTAGAAGTAGTAGGGGTTTATTTTAAAATAAAAAATTAGCTGCGGTTCAACTACTGCTGAACGTGTTTGGAGAGCGAAAGCTATCGCGTAACGGGCAACTATAAGCGACACTGGATAGACAGCGTACCCACCCTGTCACCCTGGCAGGTCGCAGTTATTGGCTGATCGCGAGTGTTCGCTCACGCAATGAACTCTGCGGCCACAGATCTAACGCATTAGCGCTGTGCCGCTAATGCGCTAGCGCTAAGCTGCATGCGTTAGCGTTACGCGCTAACGCATGCAGCCCACGTCTCTCTCTCATCACCCCACGTACCTATAATCACGATTCAGGCGTCCACTGTCCCAGGGAGCCAGTTATGCGCACTTCCTTTCCTTAAAATTATCGGACTGTAAAACGTTGTCAACGCCATTGCCAATAACACAATGAACGCCGACGGCCTATGGCTTCAGTGCCGCGTTTCTGCCACAGCGTTGTCAATGGCAACGCATGCAGCGCTCATCTATCACAACCGTCACGTAGCTTAAAGCACGACTGAGGTGTTCACTGTTCCAAGAGGGCAGTTATGCGTCTTTGCTTTCTAGGTTGCAGCCTTCGGACTGCGGCAACTTATCTGTTTTTTCAGCCAGCGTCCGCTTCGGCGGACGCGGTTGTTGCGACGCGCGTCTTTACTCTCTCTCTTTTTTTCTCTTTCCTCTTATCTTTCAACACACTTCTATCTGCACGTGGCAGTGGTGGTGGCTCGGCTTGAGCCAGTCGGCAGGCCCGTGCACTTTTCCTTTTCATCCTTCTCTCAGTCGCACCAACCAACCAACCTTTGCTTTCTAAGCTTCCGCTTCATTGGTTTCGTAGATTAAAGCGTGACTAAGAGAGAGGGTTTATTGACTAAAAAGGCAGAGAGGTTGGCCTGAAAAGCGTACATCTGGCCCCCTACTCTTCATTGGGGAACGGGAAGAGGAGAAAAAAATTACCGACGATTACGTTACTTCCTAATGCGAAATTTGAGCGCAGCAAATAAGCTGTTTCACCTTTTCGATAGTGAGTCAACCACAGCTGCGGAGTTGGTTTCAGGGACAACGCCGCCGATGCCGACACAAACAATATGATACCCTCGCTTCCGCAGCGCTAAGAACCAGGTCTAGCCGTGGGAAGGTGGTCACGTATTCGTCGACGTGCCGGGGCCTACGTGAAATAACCGGCGCGTCGGCAACTGAAGAGCACCCTATCCGCCACACAAGAACAGGGGGGGGGGGGGACCCTTTCCTCCTCTTTCTGCATGGCGGCGACGGTGTTCTATGTAGTCACGTTATCTTGACTCTCTAGCGGCGTCAGCGGCATCCAGCGGTATCAGTCGGTCGTTATCAGTCGGTCGCTGCTAGCGCTGGGGGGATGAAAGGGGGGCGGAGCTGGTTACGAGGCCGACGCCGACGACGACGCGAAACCCAGGAACGGACGCCAAAGAGCTGCGCTCTAAAAAGAGGGTCACCATGGGGGATGATGATCATGGGAGGACGCAGTTGATAATAGACAAGGCTAGGGAGCCTACATGTCGCGCCCCCTCCCGGCTTAAGGCCGTTGTACGATCGTTTTTCGGGCGGATCCGCAGCGAGCGAACCGCTCGCTTTCAGCCTCCGCTCGGGCGTGGGGCGGAATGGTGTTGTACGATCACTTTTGCTGCTGGCGGACGAGACGGATGGCTCGAACGTTCCGATTGGCGCTCCCGGCAGTGCCGCCCGCCTAATCGCCTGCAGCGGTACAGGCATGTGTTTGTAGCGAAACACGCAGATATCTTGCGGTAGAAATTGCCCATATTAAATGCGGCGTATTCAAGACAATATCCGTTGCGTCAACGTTTCTTTTGCTGCGGGATTTTCGTCGAAGGTAGACTCGTGGTCGGCTGTGATTCGGGCTGGAACGGCACGAATCTCGGTTCAGACGACCCTGACAGCCGCGAAACAATTCGCGACAAAACTTTGCAAGATCGAAGGCGAGTCTGCTCATCTGAAGCGATGCCGTCGGAAACGATACGTGTTTGGATCATTTCTACCCAAGAGATTGAAAAAAGCGTCTCATCGCGTCCTCGTTCGACGATACGTTCTCACAACGGACCGTGATTTCCGGCCCCAAAATAACAGAATGCTGCCTGCTCTGAAAGTTACGTTGCCCTAACGATTTCGCTGCGACGTCGCGATTCTTACTGCGAAATCTCGATCGGGCCACACTGCAGTACAGGCTGCAAACAACCGTCCGTAATTACTATCGGCATAATCCCACTTTTTAAAATAGTTACGATTGCATATTTAAAATTTTTAGTCAGTTATTCAAAATAGCACGCTTCAGTGTTTTGCATTGCTGACAGAGAAAAAAAATCATTGCACTTGCAGCCTTTCCCAAGCAATTTGCACAGTCACTGTAATATGTAAACGGCCTTCTCCTTGGCTTCCTATACTGTTACTGCAAAAGACACGCTTACCTATTCAATATATAAGGTGCGTGCGTGCGTGTGGGGGTGTGTGTTAATTGTGCATGCGTTTAACATTCACAACTTAGCACAACACTGCTGTCAAACACAAATGCTAATGGACATGAGAAGTTCTGTTTCCAGCTAATTGGAACAGGTAAAATCAGTTGTAATTAAAGCAGTTATACATTTCACAGAACAGTGAAAATGCAACAAAAATGATTTATTTTTGTCATGTTTTTCATGCCATTATTAAAGCCAACATAGAAATAGCACTCTGTGGCTGCAAAGGGGCTTAGACGTGCAAGACTGGGCTAAAAGGGCATGGCTTTGTTCTGCACAGTGACAGCGGGCCATCAAGTTGTGGTTTAGCATTCCTTCCTGAGCTCATATTGCAGTTGCACAAGCCAGAATGCAGTGTTGAAAACAACTATGGGAAGTTCTGCTGAAGGCCATGTCATTGTTGCCAAGTACAAAACAAGCTGGCACGTACTCTTTGCAACTCCAAAGCATTCTCAAATGTCGCTGTGAATGCAAAGCAAAGTTGGTGCCTTCGTATTGCATAGAAGTCTGTGCATGCCATACTCATTAATATAAATATAATGAGATGTCGGAGCCAGCAAACTGAATTACAGGTTCAGTAAATGCAAGAACCAATTTGGAGGGTTTACATGGCCACGGCTCCCGGCTTAGGCTGAGAAAGAATACTTGTATAGTCAGGGGAACAAGGTACGATGGCCATATTATCTGGTTATCTCGAGCAAACACCAACACCTCAAATAGAATTTGTAAAATTGGATTTTGCAGTAAGGGAGCTATGATGTCGTGCTATAAAATGAAATTACAAATAAGCCGTTTAAGTATGTGACAGGTTTGTATGCATATGTTCTCTGATACAGCCTTAAAGCAATTTCTAAAGTTATTTTCACTGATCAGTAAAATGTAGAATGGCTGAATGTAACGATGACCACTTTCCAAGGTAGCCAGCAAAAGTGAACATTGCTAACTGTTAAATGATGTTTATACCACTTAACATATGCTGAATTTTAGAGTGCTATTAGTTGCTGACTATCAACATGTTCAGCAAAATATACCTATATCACTGCCAGTCTGCTTTCAAAAAAAGAAATTAACTGAGGCATTGACCGGCAACAGAAATTTCGAAAATAGCAATATGAAGTTAGGCCGAAGAATGCCGAAGAAAAACAGAAAAGCAGTGATGGCTTTTGTTGTTTCTTGCATCTCTATACTGCAACTTGAAGTTGACGGCTTTTGTGTTTAAGATGAACCAGCAGTCCTGTAAACACTATCCTGAATATATAAAAGTCACATGCATATGTGTACATTTGCAGCATTCTCACTGAGCCATGTTATGAAGTCGATGTCTTGCTTAGCTGAAGATACAATAAGAGAGAAGCGCCAAGGAAAGACTGACACAGATAGGCACGGTAATGCATGCTTAGCTTTTCAGTGCACGAGTTTAGCTGGCTAGACCTAGCTTGTGCAGTGTGCAAGTTAGCCTAAATGCAACTGTATACCGCCCGACAAAACTGTTGCGTAAATCTGCCCCAATATTACTTGAAATAGATTGTGAGGATAGTTCTTACACATAAGATATCATTGTATTGGTTTCCTGAGCTGAGCAAGTGGCTAAGCACTTTATTACAATAACTTATTTTAACATTTATTATACCTGAACAGTACTAATTTATGATAATAAGAAGTAATTAACCATTAGCATCCAAGTACAGCCATACCGCTACAAAGGAAAACTTTGTAGGTTTTCTTTGTAGCCTTATGACTTCACTTGAGTGGATGATAATGAGTAATTACTCCCTTATCACAAATCTTCACCTTGGGGAATTTACCTAATTCAGTGGATGAACATCATCATTTACTGCATGGATTTCTGCAGTGACTAGCTCAAAGGACGAGAGGTTAGTAAGCCCTGTGAGTTGGAAGGCCATTCCAGCCTTTTGGGGCAAAAATAAAAATGAATCTTGAAATGCAGTGGCATGAGCTAACTGAGGCACAACACTGCTTGTGCGACTAGTGCAGAAGGAACCATGACTCAGAACTGATTAGTTGGATATGTGACAATAAACAGTTTAAAAAAATCTGCAGTTTCTGCACGACATGCAGAAATTTGAAGATTCACTTTTAGTGCTGTGATGTGATCGGGGTGGTCGGGACCAGGGTCTTCACCGCATAAGGGCGAAGCAGCCAGACTACGGAGAGAAGCCTTCGGGAGGAATATTCAAGCTTGAAGGTTTATTCTACATTTTGTACAGTAGCAAGTAGACCAAAGTCAGAAAATGGGGGAAGATGATCTGGCACCCCACAGATTGCTGCTTAAATGCAGTTCAGATTCCCCAGGTACCCAGGTAGGGAATCTGATCTCGGGTTGAGCGTCCAATGGGCTGCTAGCGTCTTCTTAGGCTCCGCCCTCCCCACGTGACGGCGCACACCGCACAGACACACACATACACGGGCAAGGAGGAACTTGGCGTCTCTGAGTCGTGAACTGTTTTCCCAGGCCCAAAGGTCGTTTGCAGCTGAGTGACGATCCTGATCGATGGGGACGCGAGCGCTGACCGCTCTCACCGGCGACCTCTTCAGTTCGGTGGAAGGGACAAATTAGCCGTGTCGCCCCTCTGCTTGTCGTCTCCTCAGGGCACACAGGGTAATGAGTTGGCGGCGCAGTCGCCCCCGCTGTAATCGCCACTGGGTCCCGTCCGTCGTTCCACGGTCAGTCCGGGAGAAGCGCCGCACTCAGCCTTCCCGGCGAAGGGGATTAGACGCCTTTGTGTACGCCGACGCCGTCGCCAGTAGCTGCCCCGCGCAGTGTCTCTCTTGTCTTCCCCGAGCAGCAGCGCTTGGGACGAAGTGGCCTGATGGCGCCCGGCTGGCTCGCCTGTTTCCGCTGTCAGTCCCCACGAGCGCAGTCTGGCACCAGAGCCGCATTCAGCATCGCCGGCGAAGGGGATTAGAGCCTTTGTCCACGCAAACGCCGAGCCAGAAGCCGCCTCCAGGCCAGCTTTTCCTTGCGTCTTCTCCGAGAAACAGCAGCGCTTTTGGCCGCATACCTGATGACGCCTGACTGTCTCGCCGTTCTCCGCTGGCTGGGCCTCCGATCATTACAGTCCGTCCGCCGCCAAGAAGACGTCACGAAGTGGTTGCAGCTGATCGGTGCACCACGAATGTACGTCAGTGTCCGAGTACTTCTGCTCGACAGGTCGGCCAGGAAGCCCTGCACATCTTGCAGTGGTCCTCGAAACGGAGCATTAGTGATCAGGCCTACGCTAAGCCCATACCTCCAGCAGGACAGCACACGGCCAGCCTCAGAGAACTGCCAGGTTTTCGGATAAGGTTAGACAAAGGCTGTAAATTTTGATACACCCCCAGCCCTCGCTCGAAAGCGCATGCCTGGAAAGCTGGCCTACCGGACCTAGTTGAGCCAATTTTGTTTTTTCTTTTGTAATGGAAGCCACTCGCTTCCGAATTTTGATCAAAGAAAACCGCTCCAACTAGTCGACAAAGAGAACAAAACGGTGACGCTTCAGAGATGCAAATGCGGAGAAAACAATCTAAACTGTTTTGCTCGGGAACTTTAAGCACTTCCAATAGGGCCACGGAGAAAACACGTGCTGAGGCCCTCGCGTTTCAGTTTTCTCGCCCTCTTTGTAATGGAGTACAACTCGTAATTACCACTAGAATTACGAGCGTGCTTACTTCCCCTCATTTGCATGACCGCATAGTGCCGTCACCTTTGCTTAACCTGGCAAAGCTTTCCTCAATATCGGAGCCCAAGTCATTAATCTCTTTAATGCCTTGAAACAAAGTTGCTCCCGGCGCTTATGCCAGTGTCCTACAATGGCCCGTCTTTCCAGCATTTCCGCATGACAGCGGACGCTGCTATACATAAGCACTACATGTGCATGGTCAAACAATTAGCATTAAAAGAAATGCAAGACCACTGCTGCAAAAGTTAACGATGACCATACCAAAACTACACATACTCAAAACTTTTTCGGCAGGAGCAAAAAAAGAAAAAGCAAACAGCAGAGACTCATTCTTGGAATCTGCTAACTACCCCCGTCGCGACACGAAGGGTCCTATTCTTCAGCCGCGCTCGGCGCGGTCGCAGACTGACAGTAGCTTCGGCCGCCGAGACCCGACAAAAGCCGAAGGGCTTAAGTGCGCGTTCACCTCTTCGGGCTCCAGACGCCACGCGACATTGATTGGTTCCGCACCCCGGTCGCGCGTCTCCACCACCTGAGCAGGATTTGAAAAGAATGCGGGAGGGGGACGATCTAAGAAAGCAATGCCTACGAGCATTCCCCCCTCGATTCAAGAATGGCCTCAGACTGAAACGCGTTCTGCTGCGCTCTTTCGGGTGGTAGCTATGCTTGCTTCTCTGTGGCCTGCTACAAGCTTCGCTCGTCCCGCCAGAACTACCGCAGCGTCGCCACGATGGGTCGAGTGGCCTTCGTTTCATCTGAACCCTTCCTGTCAGTCTTGCCTTTGTGCGGTGTCTATTGCATCTGGCGTGCCGCGGTGACCGTCTCGGCCGATTGCACTGTTGGCTGGCCTTTAGCTTTCTAATGTCTTTGGCCCATACTGTGTCTGTTTTCAGGAGAGCACACTCTCGCTTGGTTCTCCCTGCGCGCGGCCGCCTTCTGAAAACTGCCTTAGCAGATCGGCCCTGCGCGCCTCCCTTTCTCGCGGTGTCCTCATCCTCCTCGTCTACTCTTTGACGCCGCACCGAGCCGCATTTCCCACTTGATTTTGAACAATGGGCTCGTGCTTTCGGCGAGTCACTGCACGTCGCAGTATCTAACTCTCTCATCGGCACTTTACTCTCTCCTGGGCATAGCTTGCTCTCCCGAGGTTTGCTGTTCGAGCCTGCGACACTAACGCTCTGGCCTGCAACTTGACCTGAACCACGCTGTTCGCCTAACGTAGCGTTTTTGTCCTTTGTGCTACCCTCTCGATCGCAGCAACCAACCTCACTTCTCAACAGAGCATCTGCCTCAGGGTTAGAGACGGCCGCCTTCTTCCCGGAAAGTGCACTCTCCTCTGGGCTCAATACCGCCGAGCTGCACCTTTCCTTACTCCTAGACTTAGTGCCCACATTATCCCCTGAGCCCTCACGGCTTGCGGACATGCACTTTTCGCTAGCCTTAGTGCCTACAATATCCCCCGAGCCCTCGCGGCTTGCGGGTCTGCACTTTTCCTCATTCCTAGCCTTAGTGCTTACACCATCCCTCGAGCCCTCGCGGCTTGCGGATCTGCACTGTTTGCTAGTATTTTGACCGAAGTCCTCGGTCCTCGCTGCCGAAGTGACCCTTCTTTCTGGGACCAAATCTGCCCCTTCCCGGCACTTCTGAGCAGCTGCCGTGTCTTCCGGCGACTGAGCGGAGCTCCTAAGTCGCTCGCTGACACTGTCGTGGTGTACCTGACCACATTCACTTTGGCTTTCGAGATCGACCTCTGCGGGAAGTCCAAAGTTTCGGAGGAGCGCACTTCTAGCTTTCGCGTAGTTTTTCGCATCCTCGTCCGACAGGCGCGCTAATATGTTGGCGACTTCACACGGGAGGACACCCAGCAGCATTATTGACCAATAACCCTGGTCCAACTGCTCCTCCGTACAAGTTCCTTCAAACTTTTCAAGGAAAGTCCTGATTTCATTGCCTGTTCGGAAAACACTTAACCTAGATCGAATTGTTTTCATTCTTACGAGGTTAAGTTGACGTGTGATCTCCCGCAGCTCCCTTTCGCGGTCCTTTTCCTGCTGTTCCCGAGCTACTTCATCGAGCCGTTTTTTCTCGATCTCTCTTTCATGCTCTCGCTTCCTTAGTTCCTGTGCCTCTTCTAATTCCTCCCGAATGTACTCCCAACATCCGACTATCTCCTCCGCGTCTGCACCGCTTGCCTCAATTGCCTCAATTAAGAGCGGTTTCCTACGGATCGACCCACAATCAATGCCCAATTTCCCGCATATCAAAACCAGGTCCGGTTTGCGCAGCTTTTTCCAGTCTGCTCCCAGGCGACGGCTAGTCTCTACTAATGGTCAGAGAAGATTCCCAGGCAATCTCTGGAGCCACATTCCATTACCTAGGTTTACAAATTCCAAAGATGTACAACCTGGCAAAACTCAAAAAGAGACAAGACCGTGCACTTACCCATACCGGAGCCAGGACGCCGCGCAGACCATCCCACAGCTGCCAACCAGTTGATGTGATCGGGGTGGTCGGGACCAGGGTCTTCACCGCATAAGGGCGAAGCAGCCACACTACGGAGAGAAGCCTTCGGGAGGAATATTCAAGCTTGAAGGTTTATTCTACATTTTGTACAGTAGCAAGTAGACCAAAGTCAGAAAATGGGGGAAGATGATCTGGCACCCCACAGATTGCTGCTTAAATGCAGTTCAGATTCCCCAGGTACCCAGGTAGGGAATCTGATCTCGGGTTGAGCGTCCAATGGGCTGCTAGCGTCTTCTTAGGCTCCGCCCTCCCCACGTGACGGCGCACACCGCACAGACACACACATACACGGGCAAGGAGGAACTTGGCGTCTCTGAGTCGTGAACTGTTTTCCCAGGCCCAAAGGTCGTTTGCAGCTGAGTGACGATCCTGATCGATGGGGACGCGAGCGCTGACCGCTCTCACCGGCGACCTCTTCAGTTCGGTGGAAGGGACAAATTAGCCGTGTCGCCCCTCTGCTTGTCGTCTCCTCAGGGCACACAGGGTAATGAGTTGGCGGCGCAGTCGCCCCCGCTGTAATCGCCACTGGGTCCCGTCCGTCGTTCCACGGTCAGTCCGGGAGAAGCGCCGCACTCAGCCTTCCCGGCGAAGGGGATTAGACGCCTTTGTGTACGCCGACGCCGTCGCCAGTAGCTGCCCCGCGCAGTGTCTCTCTTGTCTTCCCCGAGCAGCAGCGCTTGGGACGAAGTGGCCTGATGGCGCCCGGCTGGCTCGCCTGTTTCCGCTGTCAGTCCCCACGAGCGCAGTCTGGCACCAGAGCCGCATTCAGCATCGCCGGCGAAGGGGATTAGAGCCTTTGTCCACGCAAACGCCGAGCCAGAAGCCGCCTCCAGGCCAGCTTTTCCTTGCGTCTTCTCCGAGAAACAGCAGCGCTTTTGGCCGCATACCTGATGACGCCTGACTGTCTCGCCGTTCTCCGCTGGCTGGGCCTCCGATCATTACAGCTGTTACACTGGAGCTTCAAAATTGTCTGAGAGAATAAAACAAGTGCCTCAGGTCTGAACTCCTTCCAGGATTCTAGTTAAGTTAGATTTTGTGGCATGTGCCATTCGAATACACAAGCTGATGCCACACAGGGGATTTGAACGCAAGCAACTTGGAAGACGGTGATACTAAGGACACGTCGAGTGTAAATATCATGGGTTGTGGGTGGGTGTATGAGGATTATTAGGTATTTGAACCAGTATACAGTGAATATACATTTATCGGAAGGCCTTATAAGTTGGCAAAATGTAATGCTGACAGTAAAAAAACAATATTCGTGCATTCTTAGTAACATTAGCAAACAGGCCAACGCAGGGCATGCTAATTGTTGTTTTGGAGAACTGAAATGCTGGTATTGATTGCAATATGGCAGAAACCATATGGCTGTCAGTGAAGGCATGTGACTAAACACTGAAGGGACGGTAATAATGCAAGTAATAAAAAGCTGAGGCCCAAAGGAGTGCCTTGGCGGACGTCCGAGATTGAAGGAAAACGCAAGATACATAAGAATTGGCAAGGGAAATCTGCCGAAGGCTGGCTGTTTAAGCTTGGATTCAGTTCAGAGCTATTGGATGCAAGTTAAAGCACGAGAAAACGAGCCTCACATAAATAGGGGAATCGCATGCTTTTTCAAAGCAAAGAACAAAAGCATCATAGGGGGATGTTGCAGTCAAGGTGCATGTCGTGAAGAACAAGAAAAAGTTGGCTATTGCAGAAATGTCTTCTAAAAGCTGGCCGGTTTGAATCAAACAACTTAATGGGCCAAAACAATCTAGCAGGGTCAAGAGTATGAAATTTGTTTGGTGATTTGCAGCACATGCCAATAACACAAATAGGGCCATAAGTGCTGGGTGATGAAGGGTTAAAAACAGAGTGGCCAGGCTATAATAAGGCAGGAAGCTATCCGTACAGCATGCACTAGATATGCCTATACAACCTGCTTCTTTTCCCGTTGTTGCTTTCTGTAAATTTCACAGAACTTGATCATAGCGTACTGTGGGGTGCACCGGTGGCAAGTTGGCATGTCCAAACTGTGCTAAGGGACGACGACAGAGCAAGAATTGCTACCCTGTGCAGTGATGTTGTTACCATCGTCTTTGTTCCTAGCGTAGCTTTACCAGCTCCAGAGGGCTTATTTTGCAGTCTGCAAGTAGCCATGTCTGTAGCAAGCAGTCACAGGCAAATGAAGGTGGTAGCAGACAGACATATGCAAGTGCATCGACGAGATCTTCTCAAAGCTTCGAGAATGTCTTGTTAAACAAACTGCTGCGGCTGACCCAGGAAGCGCTGCTGAACAACCGCTTAACACCAATAAAGCCAATTTCGCGTGCAGTTCTGTAACAATAGCATTGCGAACACATCCAGTTTCGTACCACTGATCTCCGGATCGAAAAGGACCATGAGCAAAATCAGCAACAGACACTGTCATTGCCTATGAGGTGCTTCAAGATCACTGTATTTTTCTGATTGCAGTGGAAACCAACATCCCACTTAAACTGAATACTGCCAAGCATTTGTCAATATTGACTTAACACTGTTAAGCAAAAAGGGAACAAAAAACAATGGCAAAGTTTTTCTCAATTTTTTTTCTTCTTTTTCATCAAGACTCGTTATGCTCAACTTGCTCTGTGGACAGTTCTGATTGCATAAGCTGCTGCCACACTTTTTTTTTTCTGCGCTACATCAATTGAAATGCTCATGAAAAACAGACTTATGAGTTGGCACATATTAGAGATTTGTACACTGTCAACCAGTCGTGATTTAAAAGCGGCAATGATTCTTGTTTGTAATCGCCTAATACCATGTTGTTACAACCTAAACCGAAATGGCTAGAGCAAGTGTTCAGTCACCCATTCATCACGCCGATATGTTTATTGCAGGCAAATGTGCGCACAGCCGGAAGGAAATAAAAAGAAATGACGCTCCCGAAGATACATTTGCACTGCACCGATGTTTTCACACAGGTTACACAGTTTCTCCGGCGAGTCGTAACCAGAGCACTCATCATCACAAAACGTACTGAATGGAGCACCAAAGCGCAGAAGGATGGCGACATCGCTGTTGTCGCCGCAAAACAGTCCTACGGCCGTGCAGCCAAGCTCGCGTCGCGTCACGTCGCACACACGGCAATTCTCAAGCACAGTGCCAACACGAATCGCGAACAAAATGGTAACGAATGCGTAGCCACCAACAACGTCATGTGCACGCTTCGTTCGCGGTCACTGCAACCATCGCAACGAATGCGACTAGCTGCACAACGCCACGTTCATTTCAGCATTCGGAAAGCACGGCGTGCGTAGTGAGCTCTCGAAGGTGCACATTTCACCGCCTTGACGTAAAAGCACTCGCTTCGATCGCAATCACTTTGACTACGCGGACACTTGTCACTGTGCTAGGCAGCTCATGCACGCACAGAAGTTCACCGTGAGCAGCTGTTGCTCGCCGCTATGTGTGATGATCCTCGTAGGAATTAGGAACGCTTGCAGCAACCACAAACAGCTCCATATAAACACATCGTGACACCGCCAACGCGTAGGTCTTGCGTCGGTTTGAAGAGGCGCTCTGTCAGCTACATCAGCGTCGATTTCAACTCGGGAAACTGTCGCTGCTCGCCGCTGCTGCACGCGGAGAAGTTCGCAGTCGCTCTGAACACTCGTAATATCAACATGTGGCCAATATAGTATGCCTTGCGGCATAGGTGCCACCACTACAGCCACGACCTATGCCTCGCTCCCCAGTTCAGTCGACGGACGGCCATCTTGCCCCGGCAGGAGCGGGTGCCTACGTCACGTAAAAAGCAGCCAATCGCTGCAATTCGGTCGCCAGGCGGTTCGCTCGTCCGCCCGAAAGTTGAAGTTCACCAACTTTCCCCCCGCCCGCCGAACGGGGCGGTTGCCTATTGTCTGGTCGTTCGGTCTGCCAGTCCGCCTGCCTGGCGGATCCGCTCAAAAGCGATCGTACACTCTAAGAAAAAAAGGTGTGATCTTAGTCTTTTTGGGGGGTAAAACACTTGTCGCTGAGCTGACACCTTTTTGGGGGTAAGGTTACGCTGTTTCTTGGAGACTAAGTATTTATGCTCTCGCACGTAGAGTAATGTTACGCTCTAATAGCCTAAACTTGCACTGACATAAGAAGAGTAACTTTAAACCAGTTAGGTATAACATTACGCCTTTCTAAAAGGGGTAAATGTTAGCCTGAGGAAAGCATAAACATATCCTAGCATGCAAGGTGCAAGTTTGCACCTTTAGCAGGTAAATTTATGCTATGTATAGAAGTGCAAAGTTACTTTGTCAAAGACGAAACTTATACCGTCATAAACAGAGCAAAGTTTGCACCCCTGTGGTGCAAGCTTATACCCTTACATGATGGATAAAGTTACCCTTCTAGTGGTACAAAGTAATGCCCTACTGCAAAGGGTATCTATGCACTACTCGGTGGTGTATTTATACTGTCCACACGAGAGCATTATTACCCTTCTGTAGCGTAAACCTGCCCACTGAATGCAGGACTAAAGTTGACCCACATGGTAGAAGCCCGAGTCTTTCTGGAAGCGCAGGCAGTGTCCGAATGTTGCGACGAATCCCATGTGAGATGGTCTGTGTAATTGTGTGTTCAGGTGCAGGTACTACTGCAGAATGTACACAAAGAATTCATAAACGAATTGGAGAAAGAAACATACCGTCATATTTATTTTGTCACATGCTACACCATATTACAGCAATGACCCTGGCAGTCTTCTTCGTACAGGTGGAGGCAGTATGTACCATGTATTTGACCTGCACAGAGAAGAAAACATATAATGAATTTTGCAACCACAAAAGCACAGACGACGTGACCATGGACTTAGTTAATTCAGGTCTAAAAGTGTAAACCACACAAAAGGCAGGGATAAAGGGAGATGCATGAAAACAATTCCACAAGTGCAGGCTTCTGTTTATTAATGAGAACCAAAATCAGAAACGATATGAAGGAAAAACAAAACATGTCCTAAATGGCAGCTACTTAATCGCTCACATATGCTGACATTATCACAAGCACACTGGCTTCTCAGGAAAAATCCAGAATACTGTGCCCAGCTGCACGGTCAGGCTGTAGGCATCCCGGATGCCAGACTAAGAAGAGGGTCATATCAAGAAACAGAAAAACATGTGCATGTAATGGAAACTACTAAAAGGTGATAAAATGAAATGCCGTTTAACAAACCCTTCTCTCCATTCTCGTGTGTTTAGTTCTCCATATCTAGAGTTGTTAAGGTTTCATGCAGCCCTTGCTAACAATATGTCTCTAGTCTCTGATGCCATTTTATGTTTGTTGCCCATACAGTGAATTTTCTTCCTAAAAGGGAAGTGTAGGTGATTATCTGAGCATCAATGAGCGATACCTCCAACAGTAATTTTCCCTGCATATATTACCTGTGAATTCATTTCCGATTAGCAAACAGCAGGAAGCTTGTGCCTGTGATGGCATTTCTGGGTGCATTCCATTGTCACAGCCTTTCGATACAGTTTAAATACCTGGTGAAAGGCCTATACACAAAGGCTATGCACTATAAATTTTAGTGTACTGCTCCTGTAAAACAAGGAAGAGCTTTGGGCTAAACGTGAAATAATAGCAAGGGCAACTTACACATCTAAAGAGTTGTCTCCACTCATGAGATAGCGTCATACCAAAAAATTATTTGGACCACATTATAATAAAGGTACCTTTTATTCACGTTCATAGCCTGTTTCATACTACACCTCTACATTATGCCTATGCAAAAAGCTTTTGTTATGGACTGGCCTTCACTGACAGACTACATTAACTACACAAGCAGCATAGAACAGTCCTTCTAAAGCACTATTTTTGCTTGAGGAAATTACAAATCTCGTCTTTTTATTTAGACAGTGCTGCTTCATCCAATGCTTGCAGCATATGCAGCAGCAGTAATTCCCATGAATTACATTTTGCCGGCACAATAGAATGTAACCTTTACACATCTTTTCAGATGCTCAGCATAATGAAATTGTAAACACTGACTGACAGCATGCAAGAATGGCTATTAAAACAGTTGCCTTCCATATCTGCTGTCACATGCAGGGCACGTGAGCTTAATTAAATTTTAAGTTCACTCCGATGTGAAATAAAACTAATATGGGTTCATGTTAGTTATTGGAAATTATTCACATCAGCGAACAGCACCTTCCTACTCAAAAAGAACTGTGAACAGTGCAAAGAAGATTAACAGCCTCACGTAGCTGCGTATCACATTAAGCTTCACATGCATAAACGGTGCTAGTCCTATAAGCTTGGTAGCATGCCACCCTGCCAAGCATTACCATAACTGTGTGTCATTTTTTTCTGACGCCAGCAACATGAATTGTAGGCAGCACCTCTCAAACTAATTCAATATGAAATTTTTGCTTAAGTCCAGCCTACTTTTGCAGAAAAAAAACTGCACTTCATGCCATAAAAAGTGATCACGATTATTCAAACCATTTAAAAATTCTTTCAGAACTAAGTCCTTGAAAACATTGAAAAGCTCTAAAATCTCTAATAGAATGGCTGTAGCTGTGCAACATAGAACACTATGTTCACGGATGGACATTAAGAGATGATGAACTTGCAACAATGTCCCAATTACATAAAAACATACATACCACACACATCTATTCCCGGCCACTTGTACGGTTTTGAAGAATCCAGGCTGAACTTCGGTGCTAGGAGTGACAATGGCTGTGCACCTTTGCATCCCTCCTTCTCCCAGGTGCACTGCAATAGAAGCGTCATTTATGGTATTAGTGTAATGGTTAGTGATAACTTATATGTTCATTAAACCACGTAATGGCAGCACACATGCTCAAAAAACGACAGGAATGGTTTGAAAATGAGAAACAACTTTTTATTCTAAATTTTATCCATTACAGCACTTTCCACATATTTATTAGAGGCATAATTGATGCAATGCACTGGCAAAATAAGCCTAGACAAACTTCTACAGCACAATGGCCTATTACCAGTGAATTGTCACTAAGTGCCTAACATAATTAACATATTTTCTAACAGCCACTGCAGAAAAAAGAAAGAACTATACTGTTACTGCTTTGACAGTATTCATTACAGAATTTTTTTTTTCGTCGACAGATTACAGCAGTGCAACCAAAATCCTTATTGTTCTAAACAGAAAAGCTTAGAGACTAGCGTATTCTTCTATTCAAGCTCTTACAGCGACATCAAACTTAACGTCTCTCTTTCACAAGAGAATACAAGAGCACGAAAAGAGGTGACATAGACTGTACGCTTTTGTGAGCTAATGTTTGGCCACCAACCAGCCCCGACCTTTTCACTAGTAAAAAGAACTAAACAAGTCTACTTTTCTCCATTAGTTCGCAGCCTGAGTGAAGAGCTAGCTACATATCAACTTAACACCATTAGCACTCGCATCTTGCCATTCGAATGCAGTAAAACTGCTGTCATGATAAGTCACATTCTGGGTTAGCAAAAATATTGCAAGCTGTGAGCGAAAACGGCCGCATGCCAGGAAGCGCAGAGCACAAATGAGCTGCTAATTTCTTGCCTATGAATAAATAAATTTCACGTTTACTGTTTTATCGTTTGCTTGCTACTCCGTGGTAAAGAGAAAAAAAAATTGACGCCGTCCATTCGCAAAAAAAAAAAAGCGGCCTGGCAGAAGGAGTTGCCTTGTAGCGCTAAAATTATAAAGGGATTACTGTCCAATAAGAATCACATAGAGTGCTGCAGTAGATGTGAGCACTGCGCGCAGTACGTACCACAGAAGCGCGCACACTAATTTACTCGCCCCTTTTTGAACGGAGACTGCGGTTTGGACTTACCTTACTGAATGGTCGTGAGCAGGGACGAATACTTTGCGTTGAAGAGACGACCGGCAATGTTCTTTCGCACAGCAGACGAAGGATCAGAGCCTGCAGCGAAAGAAAGCATGAGAAAGACGCCTGCATATTGCGCCGCTGCGATCGTGTGTTGTACACGATAGGCTCCCTCCGGCCGCACGCAACCGGCTCAAAACAAGAAATAGCAACAAGTAGCGGCTCGCGCGCACAATCCATGATAAAGCATCTTTACAGAATACACCATAATCTGATGGCAGGAAACAACCCGAATGACCAAACGAATAGATCACTTACTTGTAGGGTTGAAATTTGGCGCGAAGAATCCGTACGATGAGCTGCGCCGCGACGACCTGGCGTGCGCTGTTTCTTCCAGGCGTTCACTCTTTCGCGAAGATGTCGCCCACTGCAGCGTCACACATCGATGAAGCGTGCACGATGAAGTAATCGCTGAGCACAAGCGAACACGAACGCACACGGGCCACACAGCTCAAAATGAGGAACGCGCGCCCTGACTCGCACGCACGACACCCTGCAACAACTACGACGAGCGTCACGTGTAAGCAGCGGCTTCGTCTTCGACTCTAGGGGAGGAAATAGCCAATCCAAATAGACAGGCACGTGACCGAAAAAGAGAAGGAAAAAACTACAAGCCACTGCCATTGCTTTGCGCCTTCTTTTGTTCGGCGAGGCAACGCGATTCCCCTCTTTCCTTTTTCTCCGCTGACTGAGGGAACCAGTGCTCCAAGGTCATGCCGCCCGCGTGCGGGGCAACAGCCTTTGGAGCTTGCAATGTGCGGGTTCGCTTCTTTTTGCGTGCGCCGCTCTGTCCATGTGGCACTGATTTTTCCGCGCTCTCCGCGTGCTCACAGCTCTTTCGTTCTCGGGTACAACGAGCGCCTTGCAGTATGCGTTTGAAATATTTAGTGCAGCCGGCTGTTACGCAGATGCTGCCTTAAATCTACGGTGTATGCAACAGAATAGTTTTCAGAGTAGTGGAACGTACGTTCTCGTCAGCTCTCATTTACTGCCGCACGCGGAAGGCACTGCGAAATATATATCAATAAACTGCCCTTCCTGCACTGCTAAGTCATTCATAGAACTATCTAAAAAAGCGATGTAAATGCTAGAGCATTACTGATTCCACGTCAGATACATACAGTTTGCAATATTGGTATGACATTTCAGCTTTCTTTTTGCTTATGAGGCCGCACGTGTTAGGAGAATTCGAAAAAAGCAAAAAACCAGCTCTAGTTCAAAAATATTTTAGTTCACGCGAAATAGACACAGCTATAGAAATATGGATTTATTAAAGCCGCACCGAGTAGAAAGAAGTTTCAGGCAAAAAAAAGGGGATTCACGAGATTTGAACTTTTGAAGAATTGGCGCAGAAGAGGGTTTCAAGCGGCAGTCGACCACTGCTGATGCAGCAGTTCTCACCTCTGATCGTTTTATTATTTAGCTCAGTTTTATTTGTGCGTACAAGACAAAAGTCTCAGTCATCCGAAGCAACTTACGATGATGAAGGAAAACCTGCCAGTTTATACGCCGTAGCTTCATTTATTTTCGAGCTTGGGTCTTCGGGCTGCGTCTATCTAGTGCAATATACTGTTTAGTGCTTATTATTAGCCTCTAAAAGAAAGAGTTATTTCCTGACGCATGAACCATTCCATAAGAATTCACAATGCACTGCCGCAATATAAGCGCCTTGATTACTGTTTCCTCTGGCACCCGGTTTGTTGCGGAATTCGATGCTTCCATAGCGCCACAGTTCGAAAAAAAAAATTGGAGGTAGTCAACTTCATTTCTGACTATCAGTACTACTTGACTGCATTAAAGCTGCGCGGAACAACCTAAAAGCTAAAAGTTACGTACACGTACACTGAGTTTAAGCTAATTTCTGCTCTTGTAGGCGTGCAGCACAATTTCATACGCAAGAGAAGTTCGAATAGACTTAAATCGCGTTAGTCACCTCGCTCCCTGTTTATAAATTTAAAATAAGCTGAAATTGAACTGCTTCTATGTGAAATACTTGTATGCGCCAAAACATGATCAGGAAATGCAGCTATCTCGAAAACTGATTACTATGGGCTTCGTTATCTTGTGCCGAGAGAAAGGATCCGTACATTTGTTGGAAAGGAAACGTAGAAATGTCTTTTACGCTGCGTTGAGGAATTTACGAGCAGATGTTCAAATGCTGGTGATCTCATAGTAGACCAGCAAAAGTGCGACTCTGAGGCCTGGCTCTTGTCTTGGTAAAAGTGCTCTAAACAAAAAAGTACCTATATATATGGAATGTTCAGGCCACGTTCACAACTCAGTTCGGATGCAGAATTATTCCTTCCCTAGTTTCTTGCATTTTTGTTTTTCAGCGTTGTCAATATTAGTGGTGAAGATCACGCATTTATCAGCGAGTAGGGCTCTGTTTTGTTGTTGAAATGGAGCAGAAATATGAGAGTGCAATTTATTCGGGATTTGCGTTACACTGCATCTTCAGCTAACATAAAATTACTGCGTCAACAATCTCGCTCGTTCGTCCGATTTTGATTTATTAACTTGTATGCATGTTAACCTGAACCCTTTCTGTTATTCGTCTGTTATTTGCTCAGGAACATGTGCCACAACGAGGGGTTATTCGAAAAGCAGTGCACGTTATTCGAAATTGTACGGAGGGAATTAAGCCCCCCGGTGTTTATCGTATACGCTATTAGAAAATGAAGAACAGCGCTGACTAATAGCGCTTACGCTGGCTGTGAAGCAAAACTGTTCCTTTTAAAGCTTTTATTACCGCTTTAATAAAAGCTTAACCACAAGCCGAAATTATAAGCGCAATAATTTTCATGCCTCTGGTGTGTTGAAGCGCTAAACTGTTGATTTCGTTCAGAGCTGCGATTGGTGAAAGGAGTAGCAGCACCGATCATGCCGTCTGTCTTTGCTGACTTACTTCTTTTTTAAAATGATATCCAATCATGAGTATGAGAGCACATGCACCGAATATTAGTGATTATTTTGGCCGTTAGCAACCAAGAGCATGTTTCAGGCGTGATGGTTGTCGTGGCTTATCGCGGCCAATGCACCTTTTTTCAGTAACGTTCTGTGCATCCGCCAAGCCGCCTCGTCCGCCATTATTGCCGACCATGTCAGGCGGAGATGGGCAGAAGATCGCTGTACGTGTTCTTCGAAGAAATAGCTTCTGGTCCCTTGAAGAAGCGAGGAGGCGCGGTCAGTTTCGCCAAAGCCACCTAGACTAGGTTTCGCCAGCGCGGATGAAAGGATCAATGCAGTGGGGGAGCGTGAGCCAGAGTAGCTCTTAACTATTGTCCTCAAAATAACCCCGCCACCCCGCTTTCGGGAGAGGGCCGTCTTCGAGAGGGGAGGCGGTGAGGGCTGCATACTTTGCTGTACATGTCTTCGCGCAGAGGGAACACAGCTGGTTTGAAAAGTAAAAAAAGGGGTAAGTTTTCTCAAAGAGACTAACTGCCTCCACCACCTCCACACGGGTGTAACGATGCACTCTGCAGAGTGTATCGTTAGTCCATGCGCCTTCAGATAGCATAAGTCGTGAAGATGCACCCTTCTTACACCCTTTTTTCTTAGAGTGCGTACAACGGCCTTTAGGGTGGTGACTTCCTTTGACACAGCACATGCCGCCTCCCGCTAAGACCCATGCTGCCAGCGCACGTGTTGTCATGGTTACAGGAAGACGCCGCGCCATCTTGTTCCCCGCCGTACATAGGCGCGCATTAGCTGCTGCAGCAGTTGCGTCTTCATCGCCGTTCATCGTTGAGTGGGACAGTCATAAGTTGTCGGTTGTTGCACGAAGTGCGCCAGGAATCTTACGCAGCAGCAATGCCCGGGTTAGAGTGTACTAGAATAGGTTGAGTGCCTCGACCGCCGCCGACGGCCACGCTTTTGACTGACGCGCCGGACGCTGAATGTTGCTGCGGGGGCGCTGCGATCGAGGTGGATTGGCGAGCGGCGGTTTCCACTCGGAGAGAAGTGCTGATGGCGGTGTGACTGTAGCGTTGTTTGTTGTGTTTTGAACGGATTTCTTCACCGCGTGGCTGAGATTGTGAGCGGTTAGTATGCCGAATGAGCGGCACCGACACTGCTATGCGCCTGGCTGTCGCACCGGTTACGCTGGTGTTAAAGCCACTCGGAAACTTTCCTTGTTCAGCGTGCCGAAGGAGGCTCTGGGAAAAAAATCTGCATCGCGCCGACAAGCCGTTGGATACCAAGTGTGCTGTGTGCGAACTGCATTTTGAGGACCGCTACATTCTCCGTGAGTACGTGCATACTGTGGGCGGGAAAGAAGTTCGGATTCCGCGCGGAGTGCCGGTACTCGCGAGTGATGCAGTGCCTACAATACTGCCAAATGCGCCTAAGTACCTAAGCAAGACGGCCCCGGTCAAACGTGCGTCTCGCAAACGGGAAGCATCTTCACACCTGCAGGATGCAAGTAAGAAAAAACAGAGAGAAGAAAGCCCATGCACACCAGCTTTACACGATGAACTTGAAAGCAACGGTTCCGGCTCGTCCAACATTGATGCGGAGAATTTGAACCATCTTAGGACTCCGTCAGCCATGTGGTCATTGCATCATTTTCGAAACTTCGAAGGCACCGTATATGCACTGACACACCTCGAGGCAAGCACTGGAACAGTGCGCTCGGAGAGAGCGGTGCTCTTGAGTGTGAGTGAACAGCAGGATGTTTTCTTCAAAGCTTTTCTAGGAGGGAAACAAGTTTCCGAAGGAAGTGTAAAAACTGTACGTGAAGCGGAAGAAGCCCTCCTTCATGCTTCAAGTTTGATTACATGCCCTGGTGCCATTTCTGCGTCAGCGATTTTGGCAGAGGATCTGACGAAATCACTTCTTCAGAAAGCAGATGTCAAGGAGGAGAGTTTCTACAGCAAAAAATGCATGGTTACAACTACAACAGACGTTAAATATTGGTTCCTCTGTATATTGTTAGTTGCATGGATCTTGGGATCATTTTCATGTATAGCTACGTGGGGGGCTTCCAAAATATTTCTAAAAGCTAAAAACATTGCGTGCTGTCAAAGAGGTCAAATTGTGCTTTTAGTGTCTGCCACCCAGAGCCAGGAGCACTGGTTCAGCTATTTTCTTAGCGCTTTCTTGCTTGCAGCCTATTTGCTTGCTAACAAGATTGCACCTTGCACCTGCATTTTCTTCTAGGAATGCCCTGCCTGTCCTGTCGCTACCTGCGGAAAGCTCTTCTGACAAGAATCTCCTGGCTAAAGGATCATCGTGGCAAAAAGGCCAAAACTGCTGCCCAGAAACTAAGGTCGACTTTACAAAAGCACCGGCGGCTTTCCAGGAAGGTTCTCAGCCTTAAGGGGCAAATTGAAAGCATGAGAGCTCGAAATGCTTCTATAGACGAAGATATATTGAAGGAGAAAATATCTCAATTGCCACCAAAGCAACAGGAGAGTGTGCGGCATTGTTTTTCTGCTTCAAAAAGGAAGAGCACCAACGGTATGCGTTTCACAAATGAATGGATGCTTGAGTGCATCTTGATGAAGATGAAAAGTCCGAAGCTTTACAGACATATTAGGAAACATAACACCCTTGTTCTTCCTGGTGATACTACACTTCGAAAGTACACCGCTTCGTATAGGAGTGGATTTGGTTTCTGCCACAAGGTCCTTGAGACACTAAAACAGAAGACAAGCACAATGGACAACTTCAGCCGTCATGGTGGCATCTTAATCGATGAGATGAAGCTCTCTGAGCATCTTTCTGTCGAAAAATGTGAGCGACTGCAAGGATTTGTTGACATTGGTCAATTTACACGCCCCGAAGATGCACATCTTCCATGCAACCATGGAATGGTTGTTATGTTTGCGCCCTTTGCTGGGAAATTTTCTCAGATTCTGGCAGTATTTGCTTCACATGGAAATGTGAAAGGTGAGCTTCTCTGCAAGATATTAGTTGAGGCCACAATTTTGGCAGAACAGGCCGGACTGTTTGTGGACTTTATCACATGCGATGGTGCCTCTTGGAACCGGAGAATGTGGACACTCATGGGTATCCAAGGGACAGCGAGCAAAATTGTCTGCAAAGTGAAGCACCCTGTCGACAGAAAGAGGAGCCTTCATTTCCTGTCCGACTTTCCGCACTTGGTCAAGTGTCTTCGCAATGCACTTCTGAAAGACGGCTTTGCCACACCAAATGGACGGGTACGATTTTTGATAGTTTGCAATTATAGTGTTTTATATTTTATATCATATAACTTATTATTGCCTTTTTCGCTCTTGCAGGTATCTATATATTTTCTCCGGGAAGCATACAAACTTGACAAAGACAACGTCACTTTAAAAGCAATGCCGAGGTTAACCACCAGCCACCTTGATCCTAACGGTTTCGAGAAAATGAGAGTTTCACTGCCTTTTCAACTTTTTGGTGACATGGTTCTACGGGGCCTGCACCACTACAAGGATAAACTTGAAGCCAGCTATGGAAATGGGTCTATCGATGCGACGGAATCATTTTTTAGGTAATGAAATATACAGGTTATATGTGCCTTCCAAAGGCCTTAGAGGGCTTTGTGAATAATTTTGTTTTGATTGCTACAAATATCTATTTTTACATTTCCAGGATGATGAATCAGATCATTAAAACCATGACATCCCGGTTCAGGTCTGAAGCCCTTTGGCCGTGCTCGAGTGGTACTGCTGTGCTTTCTGGCTTCCTTGTCTACCTCACCAAGTGGGAGCAGCACACAAGCAACGGCAAAGGATTTTTGAGCAAGCAAACTGCTACCGGCCTGAGGGTTACCATTTCCAGTGTGCTGTCCTTGCTCGGCTACATCACCAAGGAAGTTGGCTACAAATATCTGATGACGTCGAAGCTCAGCCAAGATCCCATTGAGAACTTGTTCGGGGTGGTGCGTCAGTCATCAGGGTGCAATGATCACCCAACCCCTGAGCAGTTCTTGATTTCGGTGAACTGTCTCAGCTTTTACAGTCTAGCCAAACCAGTTCATGGCACAAGTGTTGAACCGTTGGTACTGACATCTCTTCTTGACACAACAGACGCACGCTGCGGTCAGGCTGCAAACATGCATGAAGCAATAGATGCGCATATTTCTGAAGGGAATCTCACCAGGGCCGAGAGTGCTGCGTGTCTGCAGTGTCTCCCTACGGAACATTCCAGCCTTATAAAAAAGCGTAGTGATGCCCGCTTAGTGCACTATATGGCTGGATATGTTGCCAGAAAATGTGTCAAAAAGTCTGGGTGTGAAGCTTGTTTCTCTCTTCTTCTCGTAGCTACAAAAGAGGGAAAAACAAGTGAATGTGCAGAGTTCACACGTTTCTGTGATAGGGGTGGTTTGCTCTATCCTTCAAAGCAACTGTTTGCCTTCGTAGGCCATTTAGAAAGTGCATTCACGGACTGCTTCAGTGTGAATAAGCTTCACTGTGATAGCATTTTAGATGTGCTTGTTCTTACCAGGGCTGACGAAAGGAGTCTTGGCTGCGTTCATCATGATGCTGAAGTTAAGGCCAGCATAGTGAAATTTGATATTGTCACCCGCTTGCACTTTCTCGTGAAGGGCATCAATAAGGCTAAAGAAGAACGGCGCAAGATGCTACAGCAGCTGAAGGTGCGTCGGTGTGTGTAACTTTCATGCTGTGTTAACCATTCAAGATGCCACACTGCTTTTGTATTTTGACAATCATTAAATATAGGTTGTTGTAAATACACTCAATAAGTGTGTTTCAGTTACATGAGCATATAAATGTAATAAAACGATTAATGTGAACTACACATTGGGCTTTCGAAAAAGCATGCAGGTAGGTGAGAGATGAGTACAGCTAATTAAACTTCTGCATTACGAAATGTACAGACGTTTTGCAAGGTTTTCTGCGGTCGTAGTGCAATGTACCGCGATTTCGCGTATACTTCACTGGGGACCTCCTGACCACACTTGGCATAAGGTTTGAATTTCATTGCAATGAAAGCGATGAGACAGCCGAAACGGAACGCGACTGTCGTGACTCTGGCTGCTTCAGTCAATGCCTGTCCCATGCTTGAGTTCTGCGCCTTACACAAACTAAATACAAACTCTAATTCGAGACGTGGCGTTGACCGTGCATTGCGGTCGAAACGAGAACAGCGATTGCGGCGGGCATAATCTTTCGTCACCGCAGTAGACCCGCTGACCAACCGATTCCCTCGACTGTATTTGTTTAGAATTCGGAGGAACCTAGCCTGTCGTCGTGAAGAAGCAGTCTGTTATCTAAAAGACGCTCATGGAAATTCGCATCCGTACTGAACAACGCAATTAGACGCCGCTGTTCCACCAAAGCGTGCGCAGGCGTGCGTCGAAGCAGGCGAGCGGCAGCAAGCCGACCAAGCCACCTCGCTCGCAGCGCCCTCTGTCCTTTCCGTACACCGCGCCTCGCAGATGCGGCTGTGGTCGGGCCACTCAACCTATTCTAGTACACTCTACCCGGGTGTTGCGTTCCGAGGTGCTCGAACCACTGCAGGAACGGCACATGGATGTTTCGTTTCCCTGCTGACCCCAACCGAAGAAAACGTTGGCTGGCACAAGTAAAGCGAGACTGCTGGGAACCCACTGCTGCTTCTCGCTTATGTTCTGTGAGTACCGTACCTTTTTCTCTTTTGTTACCTGCTCGCTTGCCATGTTTGGTGTACTGCGCTTCACGTTTACGATGATTAAACCACGGCCGCCTCGAACGGCGTGCGCGGCGTGGGTTTGATAACAGGCTACGCATTGCGGGCCCAAACCAACTCAACCCGACTATTCTGCCGCGTTAGGGTCATGGTAGGATGCAAGCATGTGTATACTGTAGGCGGGCTCAGTTGATTAGGCGGATTGGGAGCGAGTACTGCAGTTGAGGCAAGAATTTCGTGGCTGTATTGCTGTTTCTGAAATCAGGCAGTTGTGAGCTCGGCAGCTTAAGAAATCTCGACATCGTGATGTAGATGGTGGGTGCAATCTTCTCGTTAGTTTTTAGATGTGCTGGCTGTTATGTATGACATTTTTAAACCAGTAGCTAGCGCCCCCTACGTGTGCTGTGCAGTATCTGTGTGGGTTTCCAGGGTTTGGACACTGGGGTAACCGGGCAGGGGACAAAGAGCGCGGGAACTCGCCATGGCCGCTCTGGCTTGTAGTATGTAACGTCAATAAACCTTTACTAAAACATAACATGGTGTCAGAAGTGAAAGTCAACGCCTAGTCTCCGCAACGACACCGCAACAAGCAGCGCAACATGGCAGGCGTATTTCTGCAGCAACCGCCACCGTTTGAGCCGACAGACGACCCAGCGACGACCTGGGAAGAATGGCGTTCGTCGTACAGCATCTATGAGCAAGCTTGTGAGTACGCTGCTAAGCCAAACGCAGCTAGGAAAGCCTTACTTCTGCACGTTCTTGGCCCACAAGCACGACGAATATATCAAACGTTCCCGCCGCCTCCTACGCAACCAGACCGACAACCAGTGGATGAAGTCGAATACATTCTTGACAAGTTCGACGCCCTTTATAAGCCTTACAGGAGCGCTACTCAAGCCACCGCCATTTTCAACTCCATGACCCAGCAGGTGGGACAGTCAATTGACGACTTCTTAGTTGAACTGCGAATTCAAGCCAAACGCTGCAATTTCGGCAGCGTAGCGGATCGACTGATTGGTGACCGAATCATCGTGGGCATTCGGGACTCTGCGCTTCGGGAGCGCCTGTTCCGCGAAAACGACTTAACGTTGGAACGCATCATCACAATCTGCAAAGCTGCCGAGATTTCTAAAAAGCACTTGCAGAATCTTCAGGCGACTGAACCAAAGATAGAGGTCGACACACTTCGCTGCAACAGTCGGCGGGCCGGTAATTTTCAACGCCACCAGCCCGTGAATGACCAACGTCCGCCACCGCCGCAACAAGGCCGCACGCCGACCCCGACTACACTCTCATGCTCGAGATGTGGGAGCAATCATCCGCCGCGCAACTGTCCGGCATATGGAACGCACTGTTTTCGCTGTGGCAAGTTTGGACATTTTGCAGTTATGTGCCGTCACAGGAGAGCAAGACCAGCTAGACCAGCTGACTGTGATGATCAACAGACGCAGACTAGACCACCGCACAACGTGTCGACGCTTGACCGGGATGACTTCTTTCTTGGGGAGCTGACAGCGGGCAGTACTCTCAAAACATCGGACTGGACAGCTACACTTGTCGTCCACAACCACAAGGTGACGTTTAAGCTTGATACCGGGGCTGACGTGAATATTCTTCCAAAGCATGTGCTTCAACAGTGGAGTGATCCACCAATGCTGCATCCGACTTGCATCAGGGTGTCTACGTATACAGGTGATCGACTGCCGGTCAGCGGTGAGTGCACTCTGCAGACAAAAACACAAAACCTCAGCTGTAACTTGCAGTACCTTGTCGTAGACCTTGATGTGTTCCCTGTGCTTGGTGCTGAGGCATGCCAGCAGCTACAGCTGATTCGTCGACTTCATCATCTCGCCTCTTCAGGAAATGCAGCCGGTACTCCTTTGCGCAGTTCTGACGATGTCACAGCTCAAGGCATCATTAAGGACTTCAAAGATGTGTTCACTGGGATTGGCCAGCTTCCGGGAACTGTCAGCATTGTGCTGCAAGATAGTGCAACTCCTACTATTGCAGCACCACGCAAAATCCCTTTGGCCATTCAAGACAAAGTTAAAGCAGAGCTCGAGAAGATGGAGCAGGATGCTATCATCACAAAAGTCACGAAGCCAACTGACTGGGTGAACCCATTGGTAATTGTACCCAAGAAAGACGGCAGCTTACGAATCTGCCTCGATCCCAGGCATCTAAACAGTGCTATCAAGCGCCAACACTACCGTATACCAACGCAAGAGGAACTGTTTGCTCATTTATGTGGGTGCACTGTATTCAGCCTGCTTGATGCCAAATCTGCATTCTGGCAGCTTACTCTCTCTGAAGAAAGCTCTTACCTGTGTACGTTCGCAACCCCTTGGGGCAGGTACCGTTTCCTGCGGTTACCATTTGGGCTGAAAAATCCTCCAGAACTTTTGCAGCGTTGCATGGATGATATGTTTGCAAACATTGAGGGTGTTTACCCATACTTTGATGACATTCTGATAGCGTCCAAGACTATGAAGCAACACATGGAGCAGCTGCAGCTCGTCATGTTAACAGCTCGCAAACACAATCTCAAGCTTAATGAGAAGAAGGGTCAGCTAGCACAGCCTAGTCTTCACTTCCTGGGACATCAGATCACTTCAGATGGTCTGTAAGCAGATGCTGCAAAAGTGAGTGCTATCTTAGCAATGCCAGTGCCAACAAACAAGACCGAACTCCTCCGATTTTTGGGTATGGTGACTTACCTTACCAAGTTTGTGCCAAATGCATCAAAGGAAACTACATGTCTCAGGCAGCTGTTAAAGAATGACGTTCCTTGGCACTGGGATGACAACCTGACTCGAGAGTTCAGCAGAATCAAGCACCTCATCTCTAAGACCCCTGTCCTTCACTTCTTTGACAAATCAAAGGAGGTTGTGGTCTCAGCGGATGCAAGCTCATACGGAGTTGGTGCGGTACTCCTACAGGAAAATCATCCAGTAGCCTATGCCTCAGCTGCACTCACTGTGGCAGAGCAAAAATATGCCCAGATCGAAAAAGAGCTGCTCGCTATAGTATTTGCCTGTGAACGTTTCCATTTTTACACATATGGACGGAGTGTTGTGGTACAAACTGACCACAAGCCTCTGATTGGTCTGCAACAAAAGGACTTTGACAAGATAACCCCAAGGCTTCAGCGTCTTCTACTCAGACTCCAGCGGTATGATGTTCAGCTAACATATGTTCCAGGGAAAGAACTCATAGTAGCTGATGCGCTCTCACGAGCACCTGACAGTGCAAGTTCTTTGCAGGAGTATGAACCTGCTGAGTGCCTGGCTAGTTGTGCGGTAGTCAACGCTTCAACGTCAAAGCTGGAACATATCCGAAAAGCAACTGTTGAGGACAGCACTTTGCAACAGGTGTTGAAACACATCAAAGAAGGTTGGCCTACACGTGACACATTGCTCCCAACAGCAGTGAAACCTTTTGCCCATTGCAAAGATGAACTACACGTATGTGATGGCGTTATATTGAGAGGGCAGCGACTTGTCTTGCCTGTCTCGTGTCAGCAAGATGCCTTACTGAGACTTCACGAAGCACACCGTGGCATCGTTTCATGCAAGAATAAGGCTCGAGAAAGCCTATATTGGCCGTCCATGAACGCAGACATTGAGGAGATGATCAAACGTTGTCATCACTGCCAGCGACACCAGCGACAAAACCAGTATGAACCTCTGGCTGAGCGTGTTTTGCCTGACCGTCCGTGGCAGAAGGTTGCAATGGACCTCTTTCATTTCAACAGATCTACCTACCTGCTAATTGTCGACTACTTCAGCAAGTATGTGGAGGTGCAACAAATGGCATCAACAAGCACTGAAGCCATTATCGCTGTTCTCAAAGCAGTATTTGCCCGTTTCGGCATCCCGGAAGAACTCGTATGTGACAATGGACCTCCATTCAATGCGACCCAGTTCCAGGAGTTTCTCGCTTCTTGGGACATCACATACAACCCTAGTTCTCCCTATTACCCAAGGTCTAATGGACTGGCAGAAAGGTCCATACAAACAATAAAGCCCTCCCTTCTAAAGGCATTGCAAGATGGAAAGGATCTCTTTGTGGTCCTGATGGATGCTCGAAGTACACCAATGGATGGGCTTAAGTCACCAGCCGAACTCCTAATGGGCAGGAAAATGCGTACAAGAGTACCTATACATCCTGTCCAGCTCCAACCGCAGTACAACTGTGCCGACGCAAGGAGCCGCCTTCGTGTTCACCAAAAACGACAGCATCGCCACGGTGACAGAAAAACAAAGCCGTTGTCTGTGTTGAAGGAAAAACAGAAAGTGTGGTTCAGACGCCAAGGTCAGTGGATGCGTGGAAGTATACACAAAGTTGGCCCACAGCACCGATCATATCTGGTCGTCACACCAGAAGGTGCCATGCATCGTCGGAACCGTTACCACATTAGACCTTTATTTGGCATTGCTCCAGTGCCACTGGCTTCTCCAGAGAACTATGACATAACTCCATCTTCTGACCATCCATGGCCTCAGCCTGCATCACCTCAGCCTCCACCTGCTCAGCTGGCTTCACCAACATCCCCCACACCAGCAGCATCATCACCTCCACGAGCAGTTTCTTCTAGCGTGTACCATACTCGCACAGGTCGGCGGGTAGTTAAGCGAGCAAGATTTCGTGAACGACAAAACTCAGAAAGCCTGAACACCGCCTTGTGTTGTGAACTTTTTGTTTTTTTAAAAAGGGGCATGTTATGTATGACATTTTTAAACCAGTAGCTAGCGCCCCCTACGTGTGCTGTGCAGTATCTGTGTGGGTTTCCAGGTGCTTGGACACTGGGGGAACCGGGCAGGAGACAAAGAGCGCGGGAACTCGCCATGGCCGCTCTGGCTTGTAGTATGTAACGTCAATAAACCTTTACTAAAACATAACACTGGTGGCGTTTCTCGAGCACCAAGGGCGAGAAGCAACGGTTCGCATTCGCCCTCGCTGACCGTAATTCTCACGCGAGTGCACTCACGATATATTGGCGCCCGCTTCCTTGTTTGCGCTGTAATACATGCGCCAAGACTCATGTCAGAGAACATGACTGAGGTAGTGAAAATAAATTTCTACATCTCTCTGACATTGTACGCGTTCGCTGTTTCGTGAGCGCTGTGGTCGAAGAAACTTATTTTCAGTCAGGTCTGGTTATCTAGGCACCGTTCTGCTGTACGACACGATTCGGTAGAAAAATATTGGAAACCCAAGATCAGACCAAAAGAACACATTTTGTATATGCCCGGTTACAGGCATGCATATGAAGCCTTTCGGAAGCCCTTACCCAGTTTTTTTAGCTTGACACTATAGCCTGGTAAAAGACTGCATGTTAAAACATTACAACAGGTAGAAACAGCTCTGTAGTTGTAACGCTAGTCATGTTCCGGTTTGCAGCATTTGTCACAGTTATCTGCAGGTATGAATATACTTCTTGATGCTTATGAAGTACTTGCTGCCATTCATTTCAGGCACATTTTGAAGAAACAAGTTTCGAGCAAAACAGACGGGATGGCTTAAAGAAGCTATGGCCAGATGCGGTTCCCACACTTTTTACTTATCGAGGTAAGCTTCTAATTTTGATCCATCTCTTAAATACAGCTCTGCCTCATTCATATGAAATGTTTGCCAAGAAATTTGTCTACACGTATACAGTAGTGCTGTGGTTGCTTTGTGCAAGCTCAAAAATGTGCGCTCATCTGCTTTTAGAAGGCTGCAAAGAAAGGTTCATCACCATCAGCATTTCAAGGTCCATAGCAGGACGAAGCCTATCCTACTGACTTCCCTTTAACCGGTTCCTGTGCCATCTGTGGCCACATTATCGGCACAAACTTCTTGGTCTATTGATATGGCTTTTATACCCAAGCATTCCTAGAGCGCATGTTTGCATCAGCATCTAGATCCCTGGCTAGAAATTTGTTGGGATCCATGCAATTCATTTCTTGTGAAACTAAATCGCGGGCATAAAAAAAATATGTATATTGCACATTATTGTAGAATCATACATTCGAACAGCACCTTCAAACAGAAAATCATCTTAAGCCGTGTTTTAACGGCTTCTGCATTACCTCTGGCTCATTTTTCACTGTAGATTGAAAAAAAAATGACTGAATGACAATTGAAATCTTCCGTGTAAGGCGTAAAGGTATAAAGTATGGCACTAAACAAAACTTTTGCCACCTAACTCCCTGCCTACCCCTACTATATTTGCTTTTCTTGAACACCCACTGCTACTCTAAGGGACTACTGTTTATCTCTTCTACACATTACATGCACTCGTATATATGATACTAAGATCCAAAACGTAAAACACAGATATAGCCTTGTATTCAAAAAGCACATAGTGTGTTTATACTTTGTATAGCATCGTTTTTTCTTTATAATTCACCCGACGCCTGTGAGAAAGCGCGCGTCTGGAATCAATCAAATATCCTGTAACAGGCTGCATTCTGTGCTGTCTCATGTTTTCTATCTCACCTGGCACAGAAGCTAAAATGGCAAAATTCAGGACGATTAGTAATTCTAGTTGCATCAATGGTACCTCAGCTGCTAACACAGCCTGCTGTTGAACACAGTTTTGCACGACTGAATCATTGCCAGTCGTAGCATGCTTTCTGACGCTGTTAAATATGCACTGGCGGTAAGAAATCTAAAGCCCCCAGTACAGCTTTGGGATCTTAAAACCCAAATGATATTACTGCTCCTAAAGTTTATTTGGAAGTTTTATGCAGGTAGTAGGTTGCTCTTCTGTAAATGCAGAATTTCTGCAGTTCTTGAGTGTAGTGCTGCCCTACTGACTAAATTTTTTATTTAAGCCATCCCGAAACATCGGAAGCCTCCGAAGAAGCGGTCTTGCTTTCGTCCGGCCACGCCAACGCAAAGCCCAGTACTTGACCCCACTGGAAGTGAACCTTGTGGTAGTTCTGCTCTCGAGCCTGTCTTCGCATCAACAGCCGAACAAACACAAGACTCGGCTTTGAGTGACAGCATGAGTTCCCAGGACACTGTCAGTCCACTACAATGTGCTCAGGTACCAGGGTATGATCTACCTTTAACAGCCACTTTGCTGCCGCCCAAAGCTGTCGACACTGTTATGTATGCAGACAGCGTTGCCCATTCCTTTCTAAGAACAGATAAAGCCAGTGGGGAAGAGTCCACTGATGCAAGTCGACTTCCTCTGCCCGCAGCTTCACCCATGGAGGCCGAATACTCCAGCGCTGAAAGGTCACAGCATAGTAATGAGCGATCAAGTAAAGAAATACCTCAAGCTGCATTCACACTTAGTTCAAGTACGGCTTCAACTGACTTGTCTCTTCAAAGACAGAATGCTGAGCTGAGAAAGAGGAATAAGGACTTGGCCCAAAAGTACAGAAACCTACAGAGGCTTCACGAGCAAACAAAGAGAAAACTGCGCAGTCTTGTAAAGAAGTCACAGTCGCCACAACGAAAAATGATAACTTTGGAACAATTACCGTTCCTCAAACACGACCACAGAAGGGCTTTGACGGCGAAAACTACGAAGGGCCTTAAGTGGTCTGAGAAGACTATTCGAGGGGCACTTCAAATGAAGCACGCATGTGGAACAGCAGGCTATGAATTATTAAGATCATTGTCATATCCACTTCCATGCAATAGGACACTAATACGAAGGCTTCAAAATATTAAATTTTTGCCTGGAGTTCTTCATGAAGTTTCTAATGTCCTGAAATCCAAAGTAGCCACAATGCAAGACATAGAAAAAGACTGTGTGCTCTTCATGGATGAGATGGAAATCTCCCAAGGATTTGACCACGATCGCTCGCTTGATTGCTTTTTTGGGAGCACTACATTGCCGGAGTCCGCTACAGATGTTGCCAACCATGCTCTTGTGTTCATGGTTGGTGGCGTGAATACGAGGTTATCGCCTATCACTTCACAGGAAGGTCGATAGATGGCACTATTTTGAAGGACATTGTGTTCCACTTGATTGAGCTCTGTTTTCAAATCTCGCTTAGAGTGCTTGTTGTCACAAGTGACATGGGAGCTGCCAACCGTGCAGTTTGGCGCCTGCTTGGCTTGTCCAAACACAGAAATTCACAGACTGCCTGCTGTATTCCGCACCCGCACCTCCGTGGCGGGCAACTATTCTTTATGGCTGACCCTGCCCATGTCTTGAAGAACATCCATGCCCAACTACTCCGAGTGGGAGAATTCTCTCTGGGTGAAGAAACTGTTAAGGAAAAAAGCCTCCCTTCTGGCACTGTCAAGGTGGAGCATGTTGAAGCAGTGTTGAAGTACGACTGTCAAAGTGAGCTGAAGATTGCGAATAGGCTGTCGGAAATCCACATCAGCAGTGGTCATTTCACTACCATGAAAGTGAACATTGCTGTGCAATTGTTCCGTGAGGCTCCTATTGCTATCCGATATTTAATCCAACAAAACATTTTGCCCCCCGAAGCAGAGGCTACAGCGTAGTTCTTTAACCTCGTGAGCAGGTGGTACACCCTTATGTCGGCCAGACATCCGGTTGTTGCTCTGAGCAATATAGATCGTTCAAAGCATAAAGAGGCCACTGCGCTTTTTGAACTGACGTGCAGCACTTTCCGTCAAATGAAAATGGGAGCAACGGCACATTGGAAGCCTTCACAAGCTGGCCTTCTGGCATCGACTACTGTTGCCCTCAGCCTGTTGCAAGACCTCTTGGACAACCAAAGCTACAAGTATGTGCTTCTTGGTCGGCTCGTACAAGATTGTCTCGAAAACATATTTTCTGTGTTGAGACTCAAGAAGCCGGTCCCTAGTGCATACGACGTTAAGTGTGCACTGAAGCTGATTTGTGTTGGACAGTTCATGCACACACCTACAAATTCTAGCTACGAGGTTGATGACAGCTTGCATCTAGCTGACCTCCTTGACCCAACTATCCGGAGAGATGAAGGACAAAACCAAGAGCCTGAAGAGCTAGAAAACCTGCTTGTGTGTGCTCTCACAGAAGCAGAATGTGACATTCTTGCTTATCTAGGAGGATTCCTGGTCAAGTCTGTCATGAAGTCCATTGGTAACTGTAGGGACTGCAAAAATGCCCTTGTTGGAGATGCTACAAATCAGTATAGCAATCTTATTAAGCTTAAAGAGTACGTGAAAAATTCTGAGAACCTCATTTATCCAACGCAAGCAGTGATTAATGTCCTTATAGAATGTGAGGAGCAGTTTAAGACTTTTGCAGATATGAAGGAAATCATGGTGCTCAAAACCCCATTTGCTAGCATTCTGAATGCTCTCTGCAAGGCTGTAAAGTTGAACTTAGGTTGCTGCAAAACACATCATGCTCAGGCAGGGAAGATCCTCCTGACAAAATATGTGAGGGCAAGACTGAGGATCCATCTACGACAGCAGCATGCACAGAGGGTGGATGGAATGTCTCGCAAAACATGTGCCGCAGCAAACCTGGTCTGAACTCTGAGCAGGATGGTAACATCATATGCTTAGATGCTTGCAGTCAGCTAGTTAATGATTTGGCCTTGCTTTCGTTGTTTTTCTATAGTTTGACACAACTCAAGAAAATAGGGGAGATGTCCTCAAAGAATTCTATCCAGCCAATGGCGCCAACCGATTCTCATGACACCATGGTTAATGCTGGGCAGTTGCATCGCTGGGAGTGACAGATGAACGGTATTTAACCGTGGCTTAATCGGATTGACCGCGTTGTCATGAAAATCGGTCACCGCTATTGGCTGGAGGGCAACGGTCGGGGGGCATCTGCCACTACTTCCTTGGGTTGTACCCGAATATAGCACTCTGACACTTTCACTGTGTATGTTGTGTGTACTTTGCTCGCCTGTAAATTGTTCACGTCTTTCAGTATGTTTTTATGTCACTTCTCTGTAGCACGCTGTTGCTTGCAAATTGTGCGCACTAAGCAATGAAGCTGCTTTGCTTCAGTCAGCATTTGGAAATAACAAACTGATTTACAATGCGTGCCTCTAGTGTGTTCATCAAAGGGGAAGTTTTCAGGACCAAGTGTTGTGTGACGATTCGTGCGCGTACACCAGTGGCCGCACAAACCCGGTCAGTGACTCCCGGGAGGCGGCAGACCGCGCCATCCTGGCGGCGTGTCGCCACGGAGGGACAAGGCCACATAGCTCATAGGATGGCCGCCGACGACTCCTACGGTGGGGATAAAGCCTGCCACGAAGATTCCAGGGAAGAGCTGCGCGGAGTGGACCCGGTCAGCGACTTTCCCGGGAAGCGGCAGGCTGGCGTCGTGTCGCCACGGAGGGGGGCTCGACGCTGTCACGAAGATTCCAGGGGAGATCTGCGCGGAGGGAACAAAAGGAAGCGGCGAGCGGGCGGCGCCGCGGGGGCGGCGTGGGGCAGCCGGCGGCTACGGCGAAGGTGGAGGCTGCAGAAAGAAAGAAGAAAAAGGCTTAAAAAGGGGGAGCCGAGGGGAGGAACGGGCAGACAGGGACCATTCGAGCGAGCGGACGAGACGGAGGAAGGCAGAAGACCGGGGCCGCGCATGGACCAGGGAGCCCGGGGTCTAGCCTTCGCTCGCGTTCGGACCTCCACAGCCCGCTTCAACGCCTGGTCGAGAACGAGAGCCGCACAGCCGTGAAGAAATCCCCAGCCCGGCCGCAGAAGACTTCCAGCCATTCGTCGAGCCCGTGCCACAACAAACTGGCTGAGCCCCGACGTGGACGAGCCCTACTGCACTTTCCCGTAAGCGGCATCAAGCCAGACCCATTAATTAAATCATATTCTAAAATCATTCTTGGAGTCTGTGTATCAATCTCCTCGTGCCCAGTGTGGACCCAGGGCCAATTTAAGAAACCGGTCCATCACATTGGTGTCAGCGGTGGGGTCCACACTTAAATCATTGGGCAAAAGCTGGATTGCACCCCCAGCGAGAGGAGCTTGAGGCACTGACTATTCGGTCTAAAATGGATGCGGCCCACTCGAGTGCACAGCCCTTTGGGGCAAGCGTATTTGCTTTGTCAAGCATGGTGGAGAAATTCACTGGCGACGGTCAGGGGCCGTCTATTGTGGAATATTTTGACATGTTAGAGCAGGTGTGCAAAATGGGCGGTTTAAAGGATGCACAGCAGCTGGGAATGGCGAAATGTCGCATGTCTGGGGCAGCACATAATTTTGCCTGGAGAGATGAGGAAGTCAGGAGGGCTGGCACGTTGGCTGAATTCAAAACTCTGGCGTTTAAATATTTCGACAGGGAACTTCCCAGTGTAAAACTCAGGCGGTTCCTCGACGCTCGACAGGGGCCAAAGGAAGATGCACGCGCGTTTGCCTCCCGCCTTCGCTTCCTGGGGAATGAAACCCTAGCGCGAGAACCGGGACCTGATAGTGCGAGGCAAAAGTACGCTAAAGAGCTGCTGCTGGAGCAAATGAAGTCCCAGTTCCTCATTGGCCTGAGGGATCCAGTGCGCAGGTTTGTCTTGTCTAGAGCACCATCGACTCTTGAAGGAGCGATAGAGGCAGCCGTAGAAGAGGAGCGCTATGAGCTGCTGGTCTCTAGTGAGGAAAGGGTGCGGCTCGTAACGGAGTCAAAAAGCGCAAGAGCCGACGCGGGCGTTATTCAGTTGACTGATAGGCTAGATCGGCTGGAGGCGCTCCTTGCTGAAAGCGCACAGCCGAATAGCAGGAGCAATTTCAGGGACCGTGAACGGAAGCAGGTTCGCTGTTATGCTTGCAAAGGGTACGGTCACATTACTAGATTTTGTCCCGAGCTAAACCGCGAATCGAGTGTGTCAAATGGGCAGCAGCGTGCACAGACCGACACGGAGAGGGAACAACGAGCCACCGCTCCAAAGAAACTCGTAGAATCCCCCGCAGCCGAGCCGGTTGAGGGGAGGAACGGTGGTTGTGCTATTGTAAGCATTTTTGGAGAGTCCTGCCCGATAGCCAAATTCGTGGTAAACGGGGTCACTTGCAATCTTTTGGTTGACACTGGCTCCCGGATAACGCTCCTCAAGGAAAAGTTTTTCGATTTGCTGACAAGGAGGGGAGACAGGCAGGTGCAAGAGGCCCGCGAATCTCCGAAAGTGCGCTTCGTGGGGATTACAGGAACTGATCTCGGCACAGGAGGACTGTACCTTTTGCGCTTCACAATTGGGAACGGTAGCTTTGACCATCCAAGCTACATTTGTTCAGACGCGGTGTCGCTGCCGGAAGACATATCGGGCCTCGTAGGTCAGGACCTGTTGCGGCAACATAACATCGATGTCATACTAAGCCAGAACTGCCTTTCCTGTCGCGGGACTTTGGTCCCATTAGCAAACCGAGAGGTTGAGTACGTTGCACGAGTGGACTGTGGGGAACAGAGCGCGGGACAATGCTCGCCAACACATGCAAGTGTTAGTGTTAGGACAACAAGAGAAACGGTGGTGCCGCCTCGGTCTGAGATTATCTGTGTGGGAGCGATTGCAGCTTCGATTGATGAGGGGCACATAGGAGTCGTTGAACCTATAGAAGGACTTGCAATAGGACTAAGTGTGGCGGGCTGTTTGGTCACGGTTGGGTCAAAGAAAAGAGTTCCTGTTCGCTTGTGTAACTACTCGCAAGAAGAGCTTCGCCTCCCGAAAAACAAAAACATAGCTACATTCACCACGGCTGAAGTAGATGGGCAAGGTACCGCGATTTGCACCACAGGGCTCGCTAGCGAAAGAAAAGAAAAAAATGCGAACTTGCAGTTTGACCTCTCTCACATAGACCGCGAAGAGCAAGGTAGAGTCGAGAGTCTCCTACAGCGCTACTCGGATGTGTTCGCAGCATCCAAGCTAGACCTGGGAAAGTGCGGAGTGATTAAGCACCGCATTACGACCGGCGACTCGCCTCCAGTGTATCAACGGGCCTATAGAATTCCCTATTCACAAAGAGAAGAGATGGATAGGCAGGTACAAGAGCTAATCGACAAAGGTATTGTTGAGCACTCCAAGTCGCCATGGGGGGCACCGGCACTTTTAGTTGAGAAACCCGACGGTTCATTCCGACTCGTGATTGACTACCGGCGGTTGAATTCGATTACAAGGATAGATCCTTACCCACTGCCGCAGGTGCAGGAAACCCTCGCGCAACTTGGGTCAGCCAAGTATTTTACGGTTGTCGACCTCGCATCAGGGTTCTGGCAGATCGAAATGGATCCCAAAGATGTTGACAAAACCGCATTCAACACCCCCTCCGGCCATTTTCAATGGAGACGCATGCCGATGGGTCTTGTTAACAGCCCTGCCGTGCGGCAGAGAACCGCGGATGTAATCTTGGCCGGTTTGCTGGGAAAGAGGTGCTTCGTCTATATGGACGATATAATCATCTACAGCAGCACCTTTGCCGAACACTTGGAGGCTATTGAGGAAGTACTGGTTAGACTGCGAGCCGCTGGCTTGAAATTGAAACCTTCAAAGTGCCAACTTTTGCAGCGGCAGGTGAAATACCTGGGGCATATCGTTTCCTCCGACGGTGTAAAACCTGAAGCGGGCAAGTTAAGTAGCGTTCGTGACTTCCCCAAACCAAGTGGAGTTCGAGGCGTGCGTGAGTTTCTTGGATTAGTCGGATACTACCGGAGGCATGTGCAAGATTTTGCCCGAATCGCTAAGCCATTGACTGCACTAACGGCGAAAAACAAGGAGTTCGTATGGTCGGAGGAGGTACAAGTAGCGTTCGAAGAACTAAAGGAAAAATTGGTAACGGCTCCCCTGCTAAGATATCCGGACCTCAACCAGCCTTTTATTGTAGCGACCGATGCTTCGAAGTTTGCAGCGGGTGCGGTGCTGTCTCAGAATTTTGACGGCAGGGAGCACCCTATCGCGTTCGCAAGCCGGCAATTTAGCCCAGTCGAGCAGCGCTACAGTGCCACTGAGCGCGAATGTCTTGCGGTGGTTTGGGCCGTGCGGCACTTTCGGTGCTACCTCTATGGCCGCAAATTCAGGCTGGTGACGGACTGCCAGCCCCTCAAGTGGTTGCTGAATGTGAAGGACCCGAGCTCGCGACTGGCGCGGTGGAATCTGCAGCTTCAGGAATATGACTTTGAGATAGAACACAAGCCAGGCAGGGCGCACACAAACGCGGACGCATTAAGTCGAGCTAATTTGGTGCGCACCGTGAATGAGCTTCTTCCAGCTATAGATACAGACGACCTCCGCACCGAGCAGCGGAAGGACAAGGCGCTAGAGAAAATATTTCATGCTGTTTCGGGGGGGAACGCCCGAGACCCGGACAACTGTTACTTTGTTGACAACGAGGGAACACTACGGAAGCGCACCCGGCCCACGCGGTCAGGAAGGCAGGCTGGCCAGGTATGGGAAAGAGTGGTGGTGCCAAGGTGACGCACATCTTGAGAGTTTTTCACGATGCCCCGTACGCGGGCCATCTGGGAGTAATGAAGACGCAACGGAGGTTGGAGCGCTACTATTACTGGCAGGGCATGCGTTCCGACGTTAAAGAGTACTGCGCTAACTGCCGTTCTTGCCTGGAAAGAAAAACTCCGAAAAACCGTAGGCCGGCCCCTCTTCAGGACTTCGGGGAAGTCTCGATGCCTTTTGAGAGGGTTGGCATGGACATCCTAGGCCCCCTTCCAACGACGACGACAGGAAACAAATACGTGCTGGTGTGCGTTGATCATCTAACGAAGTATGCCGAGATAACAGCACTTCCCAACCAAAAAGCAGAAACTGTGGCACGAGCCTTTGTGGAAACAGTAGTTTTGCGTCACGGCGTTCCACGCCAGTTGTTAACGGACCAAGGGTCGAACTTTGTGTCGAGGTTGATGAAAGATGTATATGGGCTTCTGCGAATTGACAAACGGCAGACCACGCCATACCACCCGGCTTGTAACGGTGCTGTGGAAAGGCTGAATCAAACAGTAAGCAAACTGTTATCCCACTACGTCTCACGAGACCAACGGGATTGGGACTTGTGGATACCATTTGCTGTTTTTGCTTACAACACCGCGGTACATGAGAGCTCCGGTGACTCTCCTTTCTACCTCCTGCACGGTCGCGACCCAGACACACCGAACGCGGTGGTTGATGGACAAAGACGGGTGCCATACGGGTCGCTAGAGGATTATCGAGCCGAACTGACGTCTCGATTGCAAGTGGCCCATGACGTAACAGTCGAAACATTACGGGATGCAGCCGACAAAAGGAAAACGCGGTTCGACTCTAGGGCTAGGGCGGTTCCTTTCAAGGTGGGAGATCGCGTATACCTTGAGTGCGTGCAGGTCAAGGCAGGACTCGCCCGTAAGTTGCCGCCTAAATGGAAAGGACCTTACCGCGTAGTAGAGCAGCTATCGCCGGTTAATTTTCGGATTCGGCATATCGCAGGGGCATCGACAGCTGTGGTTCACGCTAACAGGTTAAAGCAAGCACCAGCATGCTCGCCTCTTTCTGAAACGGCTGCCTCAAGGGGACAGGAGGGGGAGGACGATCTTCGCACGGAGCCCGCCATTATAAACAACCCTGCATTGCAGAAAAGCGGTCAGAGCAGCCAGCACAAAAAGTTCAGTCCCTGTGATGAACTGGAACAGTTCATGAAGTCGCAGCTCGGAAGCGCCCTCCTTGAGGAGGAGGCAGCCCAATCTGGCAGCCTGATTCCACGGACAGCAGCCGAACAAGCTAGGTCAGCTGAACCAGTTCCTGCTCCCTCTCTCATTCCAGCAGCCAGGTACTACCTACGTAGCAGAGTAGTGGACAGGGGGGTACCTCACTAAGTCTGTATTCCCTTTTGTTTTGTTAGGTACAGTACAAGTGCGATTCTTTTAGTTTAGTTTTGTTTGTTTTCTTGTTTTAAATCTTGTAAATACTGCTAATTATTATTTCATTGTGTGCACTCGAGTGGTATCTCCGTGAAAGAATTGTTCTTAAACTTCGGTCTGGCTCGATGCTCGTTGGGTAGGAGGGCGTGATTTTCGTGCAGTCCTGAACAGCGTGCGCGCCCGTGTGTGTGTGTGAGTGTGCGGTGAACTCCTAATGTTCGATGAACATTCTTTTTAAGAAGGAGCGGATGTGACGATTCGTGCGCGTACACCAGTGGCCGCACAAACCCGGTCAGTGACTCCCGGGAGGCGGCAGACCGCGCCATCCTGGCGGCGTGTCGCCACGGAGGGACAAGGCCACATAGCTCATAGGATGGCCGCCGACGAGTCCTACGGTGGGGATAAAGCCTGCCACGAAGATTCCAGGGAAGAGCTGCGCGGAGTGGACCCGGTCAGCGACTTTCCCGGGAAGCGGCAGGCTGGCGTCGTGTCGCCACGGAGGGGGGCTCGACGCTGTCACGAAGATTCCAGGGGAGATCTGCGCGGAGGGAACAAAAGGAAGCGGCGAGCGGGCGGCGCCGCGGGGGCGGCGTGGGGCAGCCGGCGGCTACGGCGAAGGTGGAGGCTGCAGAAAGAAAGAAGAAAAAGGCTTAAAAAGGGGGAGCCGAGGGGAGGAACGGGCAGACAGGGACCATTCGAGCGTGCGGACGAGACGGAGGAAGGCAGAAGACCGGGGCCGCGCATGGACCAGGGAGCCCGGGGTCTAGCCTTCGCTCGCGTTCGGACCTCCACAGCCCGCTTCAACGCCTGGTCGAGAACGAGAGCCGCACAGCCGTGAAGAAATCCCCAGCCCGGCCGCAGAAGACTTCCAGCCATTCGTCGAGCCCGTGCCACAACAAACTGACTGAGCCCCGACGTGGACGAGCCCTACTGCACTTTCCCGTAAGCGGCATCAAGCCAGACCCATTAATTAAATCATATTCTAAAATCATTCTTGGAGTCTGTGTATCAATCTCCTCGTGCCCAGTGTGGACCCAGGGCCAATTTAAGAAACCGGTCCATCACAGTTGGAACTAGATGCAAATGTGTAAACCACTGTTTCAAGTCTTTTGTGAAGTGCGTAACACTCTTATTTGTGTGGCTAGAGCATCACTACCATGCCTTGCATTATTTAGGGGCTGTAAAGCATACGCTCCCACAGAGTTGCCGTGGTGTTTCTCATTATCATTTGGGTTGTTTGCGTTACTAGTCCTGCTAATTTAGCCCATTTATTGTGTCCTCTGTACTGCACTCATGCAATTTGTTCATGGCTATCAGTATATTTTGTTTTATGTAGAAGTGTTCATTGAGCAACGAAGCTGCTTTACTTCGGTCAATGTTTAAAAATAATAAGCCTGTTTGCAATTACACCATTAGTGTGCGCACCAGATATGTTTTACAGGAGTGACTGATATGTGTACAAATGTTTCACTGGTTTCACAGATGCTGATGATGGAAGAATGTTATTTCATATGCACTTTAGCTGGCTGCGGATGCTTATATATTCTGTCAGCTTGCTTGAGAAAGAAAATGAGCGCCTCCCCTTTAATTGACAGTTGCCAGAAGTGTGTCGGCAATAAAAGAAGCTTCTTCAATGTTTACACGAAGGCGTCTAAGAATGTCATTTGGTTTCTTTATTTTAGGTTTTCTCACTTGCCCCATTGTTTGTATTGCTCCTCTTTCTCTGATTCTATTCCAGCAAGTCTCATGTTACACTCTGAACATTTGAGCCTCCTACTGAACACCCTGTGCAAGTTAGTTTCTCAGCACACGTGGAAAAACGGTAGGTAATATGAAATTAAGCACTGCTTTAATGTTAGCTCAATGGCAACCTGTAACAAACTAAGATGCTTACAACACTCGATCTTAATTTGTTAACGTCAGCCTCAAGATTCCCTAAAGTTTTTAAGTATGTTTATACCTTTTGCGGAACCTACGGTGTGCTCGTATGGGGTTGCATAATTGCGTAGAGCATCCGTAATTGCTCACAGAAGAGGAAAATGCACAAACTAATGGTACATTGCACACGCAGATGCCATTCTGATGTCGGTAATAGAACTACTGGGGCACTTAAGTCTCTTCACGTGCTGTGAATGCATAAGCATTAGGTGCTACTGTTTTGCTTCTGTTGCGTGGTTTTATTTTGAACCTGCATAGACCAGCGTTAGCTCGGTTTTACGTGGTTCTTGCAAGGTTTACCGTTCCATTTTCGATTCTACTCATCGAGACCTTTCAATGATATATGACGATGCTATAGCATTAGGTTCAATTTTAAATCGAATAACTAATTAATGGTAATTAAGACCTGCGATTAGTCCAGTGGAATTATGCTCGACATAAGCTATCCAACGATATATAGCTTGATGATGGAGCATAACGCTTGATTTTTAATCACGGTTGTCTAATTAATGGTCATTAAGACAAGATTAGTTCAGTGCAATTGTACTCAACGTAAGCTATCCAACGATTTACGACTGAGTGAGGTAGCCTAAAATCCAATTACATGACAATTAACTAATTACCGGTAATTTAGACCTACAATTAGTCCGGTGCATTAAGATTAATTCAGTGCAATTGTACACAACATAAGCTTTCTAACGATATACGACAGTGATGTAGCGTAAAATCAAATTACATGACAACTAACTAATTACCGGTAATTAATTGAGACCTACAATTAGTCCGGTGCATTAAGATTAGTTCAGTGCAACTGTACTCACCATAAGCTATCCAGCCATATACTACTTAGTGATGTAGCGTAAATTTCAATTACATTACAATTAACTAATCACCGGTAATTAATTGAGACCTACAATTAGTCCGGTGCAATTATACTCGACATAAGCTATCCAACGATAGAACACTTGCGGTGATTATGCCCGACATAAGCTACAAAGCCACTACGGCCACATTCTGTACAGGCCGCGCATGAACCAAGTAATTGAAAGCATTAAAAAGTGGGCCTGCGGAATCTTTTGATTACCGTCATAACATTAAATTCTGAACGCCCAACACCTAAGCTCCGTTAGTGCTCATCGTGACGAGGAACCCTTTTTACGCAATTGATAAGCGCTGCCTTTTGGCGTGATGACGCGCGCAGAGGAGAGACCCGTTCGAAGTGTAATGCACCGACGCTAGGAGAACTGCTCTATGTCGTCGGAACGGCGTCATCTGTTGGTACTAACTTCGAAAGAAACGCCGATAAACTAGAATATAAACTAATGTTGTAGATCGCCCCAGCGACCACGCCACTGAAAGCCGGGTATATTCTAGGCACTATAAGCCGGGGATGCTCTCTTCAAGGGGAACAACATGGCTGCCCGTCATGTTTAGCGGGCTTTTTCGGCAACACTGGGAGAGATGTCACCCCCCTAAGCCAAGCGACATGTAGGCTTCCTAGACAAGGCACACTTGCCAACATTACAAACGCGAGTCAAGGCCCGTGTCGCTTAAAAAGCGTGAAAGCGCTCGCGTTGCCTGTGGAGTTTTCGAACTATCTGGCCAAGCGCCGCGGATGAAATCCTCCGAGAGGGGCCTGGTGTCAAAAGCCCTCAAAATCAGGGCCCTCTCGGAGGATCCACTGTCCCAGGGGTCCAGCTATGCGCCTTTCTCTTGCTTTCGAAGCTCAATGTCATTTGAAGGCGAAAACGGCAAGCGCCGCGAAGAGAGCCCGAGTGCCCGTACAGAAGCTTTCGCTTCAAAATAATAATAAAAGGAAGGAAAACATTTTTTCTAGCCTCGGCATTTGCTATTGCCACGGGAAGTACCTGAGCTGGGGCAGCGAAAATAAAGAGATAGCAGGCACACTGGGGAGACAAATCTCACATTTCGATACATCGAGGCTTTCCTAAGTGGTCCATCGTTGCGTGTCTCCGTGGGGGCCACTCAGTCTAACCGGTGTCGTGCACACTGGAGTTCCGCGGAGCAGTCTGGTCAACTTCGTAACTCTACGCAAAGGGACATTGCGCTTCGTTCATGTGAGGATCTACGCGAACGAAAATTCCATGTTCACTGCTGTTCGGTGGCCCCTGGTGCCCAAATAATTAGGGGCCTGCGTGTAGAACTCGACGCACTGTCACCGTCCTGCACGGCATCACCCTAGTGCTTCCTTCAAGCAAGTCATAACTCGTGCTAAGTCATCTCCGTGCGGCTCCGCTTTAAGTAACCCCCCTCCCCTTCTTCCTACAGGGGCAGCTCTTTTCCGTGATTAGACTTTGCCAAGTACGCTGGCCTCACGACAGATTACCAGTATTCGTGGCGTCCGGCAGTCACTTCGCTTCTCGAGCAAGCCAAAATTCTTGCAACTGTCTCCAGGCGCTTCCTCGTCTTTGAACACGTAGGCTGCCCCGTCAACCACCTTCGCATCGAAGAAGGAGGAGCCGCAGCAAAGTACCTCAGCCCACTTCCCTTATTGCAGTCGTTCCTCCACGTCTGGCGTCAGAGAGGACCAGCTCGCTGCCACCAGACTACCTGCATATCTCCCCAACTCCTGACAAAATTGACACCACGAATGCAGAGCTACGCTTACGGCCCCTCTCCTTGCGTATGCAGCGAACAGTCCTCCGCCGCGAAGAGAGTGTACCGCATTATTGCAAAGAAGCTTTTCTTCTGGCGTGGCTGCGTACATTGCGCCACTTCGTCATGAGGCATCCAGTGAGGCTCTATGAAAATTCTGTGAGCGAGCAGCCTCATACTGAACTCCTGTCTTCAAATCCACAAGTAGCTCGCCATCTGTCCAGACCTGCCTGGTGTCAAATCCAAGCACTACACCCCTGACTTCCACATTCACGAAGACGTTACAGCATGTATGGACGGTTACGGACGGTTAAGGACGGTTTCATTCGCACTGATGCGAGTTCGCCGGCGTGGATGGCATAACACAAATCTGGCGCATTCGAACAGTGCCACTGCTACCCTCGGCATACTCGACATCAGCAAAGCTTCTGGATGTTTACCTACTTGAAGAGAAGCCTGACGTGGTGGTGGTGGTGGTGGTGAAAAACTTTAATCAAAGAGAGCTCGAGGGTAAAAAAAAACCCTGCTGCATGGTCGGTATCCTTAGTCCGGGACACCGCATGACGAGGCCCCGTCTCGCGCCCGCTTGACCAGAGCCCTTTGGGACTCCAGTGTGGAGCAGTTGAGGAGGGCAGTCTCCCATACCTCTCGGGTGGGGGTGGGGGAGGGGGGAAGGTGAGGATTCTGAGTACATGCCCACACCATGTGAAAGATATCGCAGATCTCTCCACAGTGCGGGCAGCGCCCATCTGTGTTCGGATCGAAGTGTTTTGCTATTGCAGGACAGAGAAGGGTTCCTGTCTGCAGGCGCCGCAGAGTTCGCTCCTCCGCCTTACTCAGCCCCTTGGCAGGTGCAGGGTACAGACGGTGGCTGTCGCAATAACAAATTAGGATTTCGCGGAACCGCAGAAGCGGTTTATGAGCTTCTGAGCCAGGAGAGCTAGGATGAGGAGCCCGGTGTGTGAGCGCTCGGGCGGCCGCATCAGCGGCCTCATTGCCTCGTAGACCCTGGTGGCCAGGAGCCCAGATCACTTTTGTGCGAGTTCGATCGGCGGGAGCGCATCTTAGAATTTGCGAGGCAAGAGGTGATATTTCGCCTGCAAGATAATGTTCACAGGCCCGGCGAGAGTCTGTGATAGCCGTTTTCGATTTTGGATCGGCGGTAGCGAGAGCTATTGCGACTTCCTCCGCTCGTGTTGAATTTGGGGCCCGAAAAGATAGCCCATCGACATTCATTCCCCGGTGGACTACGGCAGCCGTGAAGAATCCCGCGGGCGACGGCCCTGTGATGTCCACGTAATAGACGCCCTCTTTATAGCCATATTGCCTCTCAAGCGTGCGAACCCGCGCTTGTCGTCTGCCTTCATGTGAAGCCATGTCCATGTTACGCGGGAGCGGAGCGACCAAGAGCATGTGGCGCTACAGCACCGGGATGTTCTCCGTCCCCTCTGGTATGCATGTGTGTTGGATGTGTAAGCGGTTTAGCAGGCGGCGCCCAGGCACCGTCTGCGATAGCCGCGTATATTGGTTCACGAGGTGGGCCTCCCGCAACTCCTGATAGGAGTTTACCACTCCCAACGCCTTCAGTTTGGCGTTGGAGGTAGCCACCGGGAGGTCCAGTGCTCGCTTTGTTGCCTTCCTGATGATGGCGTCAAAGCCTGACGTGACGCTCGCTGCAAATGAGTTGAAGAAGATAATTGCGATTAATCACTACAGATGTCAAAAATAACGTTCAACAAGCAAGACATGGACGTACCAGGGAGAACTATGTATGAAGGTCACGCGCTCTGCACACCACAATTGCTGGGTCACCATTTGCTTTTCTATGCCATACATATTTATTTATTTATCAAATACTGCCAACTGCCTCTTGGCAGTCAAAGCAGGAGTGGATACATTGTTCTTGAACAATTGCTAAGGTGAGTTTAACAGCGGCAAAGAAAGAAAACATGCTATTGACAATCAGCCATGAAGGAATGTGCACAATCAAAAAACACACAAAAAAAGAAAGAAGGAATACACTTTGAAAGGCGGACGGCAAAGCAAGAAGCGTTGGAAAGAAATACTTGCAGCATCATAGATAAGATGACACGGCTGTAACAAAAGATTCAACTGAGGGCATGTCAGCTACTTCATAGGGTAAGGCGTTCCACTCAGCTGTGGTTCGAGGAAAGAATGATGAACGGTAGGCGTTAGTTTTAACCTGCGGCATTACAATTGTTTTGCTGTGCTTGCCTCTCGTTTTCCTGGATTCGTTGAAGTGCATGTAATTATGAAAATTTATTTTGACATGGTGGTTGACAATACTGTACATCATTTTTAGGCGGTGTAGTTTGCGGCGCATTTCTAGCGACGGGAGCCCAGCTCGTGTTCTCAGGTCTGAAACAGAGATACTTCTATGGTAAGCGTTAAAAATGAATCGAAGTGCTTTCTTTTGTACCCCTTCAATGTGATTGATGTTTTTCTTAGTATGAGGGTCCCAAACAGTGTCAGCGTAATCAAGAATTGGCCTAACGAGTGTCGTGAATGCTGCAAGTTTTGTTGCACTAGTGCAGTGCCTCATGCGGTGCTTTAATAACCACAGCTTTTTTAGTGACGCCGACACAACATATTCAACATGTGCGTTCCACGTTAATTTGGAGTCAATTATAACACCAAGATATTTGAAGTTGTCAACCCGCTTGACATCAGCATTGTTAATTTTGTAAGTATATATTAACGGTTTTTTCTTTCTTGTGACCATCATGTGGGCACATTTAGAGACATTTAGGTTCATACGCCAGGATTGACACCAACTGGTAATTGCAGAGAGGTAATCACGTAGCACAATTTGATCTTGCACAGATTCGATGACCTGGTACACGATGCAGTCATCGGCAAAGAACCGGCATTGTACAGAGGAATCCAAAGACAGGTCATTTAAATAGATCAGAAAAAGAAGAGGTCCAAGGACAGAACCTTGTGGTACACCGGATAATACAGGGGCAGATGAAGAAAGTGAGTTTTCAATGCAGACATACTGTTGTCGATTGGATAAGTAACAATCAAGCCAATTCAAAATTTGTTCATTTTGCAATACACTTTTTAGCTTAAGTAATAACCTTTTGTGACAGACTCGGTCAAACGCCTTTTCGAAGTCGAGGAACAGTATATCAATTTGCCCACCCCGATCCAAAGCTACCATGAGATCATTAGTAGTGTGTAGTAGTTGCGTAACCGTGGATAGGCCACGTCGAAAACCGTGCTGTCCCTCAGAAAAGAAATTATTATTTTCCAGAAAACTGCTTATATGCTTAAAAATAAAGTGCTCCATTACCTTGCTAGCGGTGCACAGGAGCGAAACAGGCCTGTAATTGTTGACACTAGCCTTATCTCCAGATTTGTGAATAGGGATGACCTTAGCCATTTTCCAATCATCGGGAATGGTAGCTTGATTCAAACTCTCGTTGAATATTATGAGCAGGTATTTCGAGCACCATTCTGCGTACCTAAATAGAAAGTTGTTGGATATTTCGTCTGGTCCGGCAGATTTTTTTGTGTCTAAGTTTAACAGTGACGAAAAAATGCCTTGTTCCGTAATAAAGAGGTTCGGCAGCTCATATTTTGGGCATACATATTCAGGACTAAGATTGTCAGCTTGTAAAAATACGGAAGCAAAATACGCGTTGAAAGCCTCGGCAATACACTGAGTATCAGTGGTCTCGGTACCGTTCAGTCTGACTTTGGTCACCGGAGCTTTTTTGTTTGTTAAATGCATCCAAAACTTTCTTGGCGCGTTTGTAAGAAAATGGTGCATCTTAACGTTAAAAAAGTGGTATTTAGATAATTTAATTTTATTTTTAAGTTCAGTGCGCAATGACTGTAGCCTTGAGCGAGTGGTGCAAGAATTGAGGCGTGAACAGCGTTTTAGTCGACGCTTTAGGTGCAGTATGTCCCGAGTAATCCATGGACTGTGGCGAGGTGCTTTCTTACACTTCATGGGAACGAAATTCTTAGTGCATTCATGTACTGAATGTTTAAAATGCTTCCATAAATCGTTGACGCTAAAGTTTCCCAGCTTGTGTTTTTCAAGAAAGGAGTCAAAATCCTGTTCTAAGTAGTCAATCACGCTTTCGTCGGCAGCATTTCTAAAATCCAAGAATTTCTTGGGGATGCTTCGCGTCACCTTTCTTGATAAATTGCTTTTAAAAAGAACAGATTCGTGATCGGATATGCCTGGCAAGACTTCAACAGTAAATCCTAAATCATTTACTTCTGCAGAAATAAAAACAAGATCGAGAATTGATTTCGAAGTCGTAGTGACACGTGTTGGTATTTCCACTATCTGTTTAAGATTAAAAGAAAAAGCAATATCAAGCAGCAGTTCACAGTGCAGACATGAAGGCCTTGCGCATAGTTCGTCCCAGTTTATCATGGGTAGATTAAAGTCGCCGCATAAGATAACATAAGGGTAACGTTTTCTGTGCTCATGAAGAAAATTGTACAACGATTCTAAAATCGAAATGTCAGCATTTGGAGGCCTGTACACTACACCCATAAGAAGGCTGCCTTGGTGCAGTTGAACGTGAATCCAAACCATCTCGACAGATGTGTTGTGAGGAATTAATGTGTAGTTAATGCCCTTCCTAATTATGGCCGCGACGCCACCTCCCCTTGAGCCACGGTCTTGTCGAATTATATCATGCGAGATAGGTATAACGTCAGTATCAGGGATACTGTCATGGAGCCATGTTTCCGTGAGAAGCGTGACGTCAGGGCCGCAACCAAGAAGAAGGCTTTCGAGTTCATCGATTTTGTTCACGACGCTTCTAGCGTTGACATTTAGTACAGATAGCGGTGCTCTGTCTGGGTGTGGTTTTGTTGGCTGCAAGGCGCTGTTTCGTTTCTTTTTGCTAGAATTATGCCAGGTGTGTCACTTCAATTCCAGCGGAACGGCCTTGTTCAGTCCTTCGTCCCATCTGTAAACCTTCCCGTTTATTTTGACCTTATCGAATGATGACACTACCTTGTCGCCTTTGTCTCTGTTTGGTTTTGTATAGGCCCAAAGTTTTTTTCTTATCGCTTGGACTCGGGGCGAAAAGTCCTCCGAAACGCTGAATTCTGAGCCTTTAAAGGCGCTGCATGCATTCGTATGAATTTTTCTTCGCGCTGTCCTTCGTTACAGCAAGTACTGGTTACTGTTTGTCAAGTTTTATAGAACTCGAAGGCTGCACTCACGGTCCCTCAATTTGTGCCTCTTCTCCCTCACTGATTGCATACCATATCTAATAATCGCTCCGAGAATTTTATTAACTTTAACCGGTAGTCGGTGAATGACATCTAAGTCTGCACCTTCAAACCTGAACGCTGATCAGGTCGGCCCAGTATTGTGGGAATCCTGGCTTCCCGTCGTTGCCTTTGCGCGGCTGTTGCCGTCTTCCTGCGTTGTTCTCCTCTTTCCCTTGCTTCTGCGTCAGGCGGTGGAGAGGTGGATGGTGACTAATTACTGTTATCTGGCCACAGCTCCACCCCGGCTCCAAAAGGGCATTCGCCATTTGCGCCTTTTCGCGGGATTTCGGGACCCGCTTGGGCGGCCGCGCACCATGACCGTCCGAGCGAAGCCCAGAGAGAGATATACCCCCGAGACAGCGTAAGGTGCGTACGCTGCTTTTTGTCCGCGCCGGCCTTTGCCGCTCGAACCAGTGCATACTCGAGCTCGCCCGCACGTGTCCTCTGACCTGCAGCGGCTCGAGCCAATCCAGCTGGGTCCAGCGACCTCCGACAGGCGCACCTTGCGTTGACTGCCGACACTCTCTCTCGCAAACGGCACAACGGTCGACACGAGAGAGAGATCACAGCACTGCCGCGGGGACATTTTCCTGCAGCGGCGTGCTAGAGATGCGCATTCCTCTAGTCGCTTCGTGCGTGCAGTGGAGCCTTGCTCCTCGCGTGCCCCCGTGACGGGATGACTGGTGACTGTGTGTGTACCTGCTGGAAGACGACGTAAATAAACGTCTCCTTTGTGAACTTGGAGGCCTAATTTATTTGCGGCGAATCGCTCCCCTCCCTGTGGAGGCTGAGTGCGCCGCAGCAGTGTTCCAGGGTGTGTGTGGTGACGGCTGATCGGGGCCCTTGGCTCACGCGAAGCCCGAACCCGCGGCGGTTGGTAGCCTGTGCCCACTGAGGAACCCACATAATTCACATTGTTTAACATGCCTTGCTCTTGAGAAACCTGAATTCTGAAAATGCGGGTTATAGTCCTCTGCTTCGCCACTCGAGATTGCTATATCGCTTAGAAGTTTTTCATTTTATACTTCCGTTCTTTCTGTTTTTATTCAGATGTTTCGAGTCTCTCTCGGATTTCCTTTGCGCCTTTTTCTTGTGTGGCCAGCAGTTCGAGCACTTGTTCATAGTTTTGTGACCAACTGCAGAGATCTGTCTATGTTGGACGAATGCTATGTGACTGACGTCAATTGACCTGGTCTTCAGCGCGATAGTGTTAAAGGCCCCGTTACCCAGAAAATCCGACGTCGGCGTTGTAGGTGTTCTACGTAAAGCCCTACGGTAGCCCAGGCGGCCACCTGTCGGAAAAGCAACCTAGGCCCCACGAAAGTCACGTGACCTTGTGACGTCATCGCAACATACGCAAAGAATTATGAGCAAGCTTACCACTATGGAAGGTGGCTGTTAAATTAATGATTGATCGCAAGTGGTTGCTCGGGAAGAACAATCTTGGTCGCCCCATTGGCAGCGCGCTCCATCGCAGGGTAGTGACGCATCCTTTAATCGCTTCACCATTGCGGAAGGAGCGATGTAAGGACTCCCAGGGACCTATAGGATTAAACTTGAGAGTGACTACATCAGCATTAACTCATGAACACTATTACGTCATATCCTTAAAGCGGAGCTCAAATGTCCATCCAATTTTATCATTTATGCTAAGCACGGCTGAGAACTTTGTACTGCGTTAAGAGCTCTCTGCAGCCTCTTCAAAGCTACCACGCTTGTAAACAACGGTGACGTCAAAATAGCGAGTCGGACCGAGGGATCCTCCAGGTGAGCTAGCTAGTATAGCACGTGATAGTCGCTGACTACTTCGAATGGCCTTCCGCACAGATGCCGGCGAAGTATCGATGTCGGCCAGATTATTGCGAGCCACATTTTCTGTGTCGTCGACTAGTTAGCTTGTGGTTTTGACAGGGAGAGGCTCGCGTAGGTCATGACTCACTCCATATCAATTCTCCTTTTGAGTGAGCACGACCCTAAGGCTCAAGCTGCTTGCCAAGTCAGTGTGTGGATGACAGTATTTGTTTCTTCGTCAAAGTAGGCGAGCCACATTTTCTGTGTCGTCGAATAGTCAGATTCTGGTTTTGACATGGAGAGGCTTGCGTAGGTCATGACTCACTCCATTTAGTTCTTCTTTTGAATGAACACGACCCTAAGGCTCAAGCTGCATGCGTCAGTGTGGATGACAGTTTTTGTTTCTTCGCCGAAGTAGGCGAGGGCTGGTGGTGCTTCTAAACGCCGCTGGAGTTCGTTGAAAGCTCTGAGTCGTGGCGTCATCCATGTGAGCAGAACGTCCCTCTTTGTCAGCTGCGTCAGGGGCTCTGCAATTCGAAAAAGTCATTCGCGATAAGTCGTCAAAGTTCCAAATATCTCTGGGCGGCATTCTTTTGGGCACGCTTCGGGGACAGTTCGATAGAGGTTGCTTTTTGAAGGTCTGGGCGCACTCTATTCTTGCTAAATGTATGGACCAGGCACAACAGCTCCTCCTATGCGAAGCACTACTTTTCTTGCTTCAGGGTAAGTCTAAAAGACTGGATTGCGTTACTCTCTTTAGACTTTTCATGTGGTTTGAACCTGACGCGAAGACCACCACGTCGTCTAAGTAAACGAGGTATGCGCTTACCACTTGGGGCCTTCCAACATCATGCATATGATGTGTTTAACGGTCCAAGTGGCATCACCTTGAACTCAAGGAGGCCATATGGAGTGATTCATGTGCTCTTCTCACGACCTCTTTCATCGACTTAAACTTGCCAGTAGCCGCTCTTGACATCCATCGACTAGAATTACGTCACGTAGCACAGTCGACCCAAGATGTCGTCGCTGCATGAAAGGGGGTACACATTGTTCTAAGTTATCTTCTTCAGGCGACGCTAATGCGCGCATAACCGAAGCAACTGCTTCTAAATTGTTCTAGTCTGTTGTAGTTGCTTTTGACGCCTTATCTCGATTTAAAGAATAAAGTTGGGCTGGTTGGTGCTTTTGATCCAGTGATTGCGACAGATTACTAGCGTTGAAATACACACGAAGGCCAGAGAGCAGAAACACACAGGACAGACGCCGACATATTACTAGCATTATCCCTTCGTGTGTATTTTAACGCTAGTAATATGTCGCAGTGTGTGGCTTATCTCGGATGTTCTTTGTCAGCTTTAAATTGAGCTCGGCCGGGAGTGCCAGGATTTCTGTTCGACAACCACCGAGCAGGCTTGTTGCGATTGCCACCGCCGAGTTGTCTACTTCTTCGTGGGCGCTACTCAGCCCAGTAAACAGTCTGAATTCCACCCCATTCTGCTCTTCCATTGGCAACGCGTTGTCACCATCACGTGACAATACTTTTTGAGCGTAAGCTGCACAGATCTTTGTGTCTCGTGCGCAGTCTCTTCGAGCTACACTAACTAATCTACATGAAGGAAGCCAACAGCCACCTAAAGCAAGTGACATAGGGGAATGTTCGTCTATTTTTTTATATTTTTCGTGCTTAATCAATGAGACACTAATAGTGTAATTATTTGATCTCTGAAAGATAACTGATTAGAAAGCAGAACCAAAAAAAAACAAGCTCATGCGGCCGGTGGCCAAAAATCGTGGGTTCGGATATTACTGGCGGCTGCTCTCAATGATATGGACGTCCTGTTTATTTATCGTGGAAACGTATGTGACCCATTGAATAGACCGGTATCAGGATGGCCAAATTAGTTTCAAATTATTTTCAAATATTATTTTCAATTATTTTCTCAAATTGCGTCACCATCATGAAACCAGTGCTGCTAGTGTTCTTTTTGTGGTGCAACAGTTTTCCTCGCTTCAGTTGTCGCTTCGCTTTGTAACTTTAGTCATTCCTTCACCAAGCACTATTTCTCATTCAAACGGTTTCCCTACGTTGTAACGCAAAAAAAAATATCCTTAAAATAAGGGAGACTTGGGCTGCGTGATATATACGCGCAGGGAAGAAGGCGACACACTGTCAACCTAAAGAATTCGCAGCAATATTTTACCATTGAGTGTTTTTCTTCTTGTTAGAGAGCACAAATCATTTAGTTATTTTAGAAGGAGCTAATATTAAAAACATAGAGGCAAAGACAACACATTCTGCCAAATGAGTCATTGCAATGGCCCTTTCCTTTTATATTAAAAAGTATTCGCAATTATTTATGTGTAGCCGAACATTTACAGTGCGCTCAGCTGCTACATCCAACCATGGTAGCGGATGATGCGTCATTTTTGACACAAGTGCTAAGAACAAAAAAAGAAGGCAAAATTTTCTTGCCCTTTCCTTTTTTCCTGAGCAATGGCTTCTCTCCTGCAAAGCATATTGTCCGTAACAAGTACCGTCGCACGTTCAGTAATTATAGATTGGAGACAGTAATCATTTTCTGCAATGCTACTGCCATAGATCACTCGTTTACTACTAGCTGAGGTTGGTTGTCGAAATTTTATTTTAATGAACCGGCAGCCAGACTCGGGGGGGGGGGGGGGGGGGGGGATTTGTGTTTTCGTTTTTTTAATGAAAGAAGGCAAGCATAGCAGATTCGTCCTCTTGTATTGTCACGCCATTACGTTTATTTTACTTATTTTTTCTTACCTCTTTTTGAAATGTTTTTTCAATGTGTGTAAACGAAGCATAAATGTGTGATTCTGATACTTCGGTAGACCTTTTCCTCAGAAGGATTAATCAGGCTAGTTGTACACCCCAATGGAAAGTACAAAGGTAATAGATTCTGCTTTGTAGACAGGCGCTGTTCGCGTTTCATTCCTGCCTGACAGTACATCCGTTAGTTCCTGACCGGAGCAATAGGACGGATGTTCGATAAACTTTCAACCAGAATAGGAAAAGAAAACTTCTTCCAAAATTGAGCTGACTACTTTTCAGTGTAGTCCCCCTGTCAAAAAGACAAAAACTTGGGCAAGTTCATATGGTGTCATGATGAATCTACCAGCGCGAAAGACAAGGTCTTTCGCGTAGTCTTTCGCACTTCAGCAAGGTCGACGGTAATGTATCTGTTCTCGCTTCGGTGAGCGCGGCTTCGGCCGCTCATCTGTTTTTTCAGCAGCGTCCGCTCCGGAGGACGCAGTTGTTGCTGCGACGTGCGTCTTTTCTTTCCTTTTTCTCTTTCCTCTGATCTTTGAACTCTCCTCTATCTGCACGTGGCAGCGGTGGTGGCTCGGCTGGAGCCAGTTGGCAGGCCCGTGCAATTTTCCTTTTCACCCTTCTCTCAGTCACAACAACAACAACAACAAGGTCGGCGGTAGAAGAGCTTGGTGTGGGTTGACTTGGACAAGACCAATTGCAAGAATGCTGCTAGCACCATCTGCAACTAATTCTAAACAAGCATTTCATGCTTCCATCTACTCTCGACATCAGGCGTCAATGGCACCTGCGGGAACTGATCTTTGATATTGTGACGAAGACGAAGCTGGCAGTGGCGCGGGACGGAGCGCTCGCGCTAGGCCAGCGGCCATTAAACCATCTCATAGCCATCGTTCACCACGCCTCATTCTTCGGCTGGCCGCCGCGTAACATTTGGTGTGAGGTGTGGGGGTCCCTTCATTGCCATCCTGGTCCCGGAGCTTCGGTGTCCTGCGCCTGCCGTGGACGTCGGCCGTGAGTGCCTGGTCCGCGCCGCCCGGCCATGCCCCAGCCCGCCGGACCTGAACCGACCTCGCCGCTCACCCCGGCCCCGTCCCCCGCCCGGAACACAAGACACGATGACACAGACCCCATCGACCCGAGACCCCACCGACCCGAGATCCGACCGACCCGAGACCCGACCGACCCAAGACCCAAGACCCACACGTGAAGACACCGCCCCCCTGCCCCTGCTGTCCGGTGCGTCCACGGACCTCGGCCGTCAGGTCCTGGCACCCTCCGGCCCGGATGCTTCGTGGACCAGGACTCATTCTCTCATCTCTCTCATCGTGGCGGCCAGCACTGCACCATCTTCTACATATTGTTCGATCCTTCACTCAAGACCATCGCCATCTCGCCGTATGTTCGTCACCGATCGGGACGATCGCTCGGAGGCCCCGGGTAGTGTGACGAAGACGAAGCTGGCAGTGGCGCGGGACGGAGCGCTCGCGCTAGGCCAGCGGCCATTAAACCATCTCATAGCCATCGTTCACCACGCCTCATTCTTCGGCTGGCCGCCGCGTAACAATATCAATAAAACATCATGAATGATACTGAAAGCTCTGCTTACTGCAACAACTAATTAATGGGCTATAGCATGGGCTTTGACCCCGAGACCTTCCAGAATCATGGCCTCCATTTTACAGCCTGTTTCCTCTTGTTGAGAACGGGGCTACACAAGCCCACCGCTGCAACCAGTGTTAGAGATGGGGCTTCTATCCCACCGCGGGAACCAGAGTTGAAGACGGAGGGGTCCTGGAGATGACTAACTCGTTTAGCCTCGCAGGTACCGGCTCCGAATGACGATGTCGGACTGCGTTATCGAGGAAACTGTACAGAAGGGTTTATTCTACATATTTACAGATGAGAATCGAATCGACTGCAATGCTAATGCTCCGATCACACAACAACATCCCGTTAAATACGGTTCGCGTTCCCTAGATCCCTGACTGGGGAACTTGGTTCGAATAACGTTGTCCAATCGGATGGGCCATTGATGACGCTGGCGGTACCACCCACGGCACGGGGCGGTGCTGAAGCTCTCGCTCTCTCACAGCTTGGGGGATGAGAAGGGGAAGACAGTCATCAAACACAGATGCGTCACCTTGACCACTGCCGCAAGTGTTCTGTGCGTTGCCTCCGTGGGAAAGCAGAATCCCGCAGTCTCCTCGCAGGTGGTTGAACCTTCTCGAACTCCCCCGCCGGATGGCCGAAGCACGAGACCCATTCGACACAGCGTCTTTCAATTAGCAGCCTCGCTCAGCGTGACCTTGCGTAGCATCATCCAGTCCGGTGACCCGAAGGCCGACTCGGCCAACGTATACCGCTGTATACAGCTGCTTCCGCCGTGCTTCCTGTGCATCTCTGCTTTCACCGTTGCTGCTGTGCTGTCGCAAGCTGTCGCCGCATCTTTGCCTAACGACGACACTCGTCGGACAGTAATTTCTCCCAGGTCCGTGGGACACAGCGCCCTTCGATCGGTTCGGTGATTTGGAGTGCAACAGCCCCGGCCGTCGTCGTCTATGCTTCTGCCGCCGGCGCCAGGCCTCGTCATATCCCTTGCTTTGCGATGAGTCACACCCGGCTCCCAGGGCCACGTTGTCCACTCTTAACAGCTCGTCCGCGGCCCGAAAAATCTCGAATGGCCAGCGTTCACGACCGCTGGGCAGGAAGAGATGAGGCCGGAGTCGGGTGGAAGGGCTGGTTTCCAGAAATGGCATCCAAGCTCGAACATTCAACAAAGAATGGCATCAGTGGACTGTTCCACGAGACAGGGCACTGACCCACAAGCAAGCGCTCGGAATTTGCCAAAGACCCACCAGGCTTCCCACAATGACAATAAATGTTTACTAAAACATGACTGAATTTTGGCGTAATTTTGGTGCCAAGAAAGCGCAAAATATCCCCTTTGAAATCGCCAAAGACGGACTGCTTGGACCAAGGTTAAAATCAAAAACCCACACACAGTAGGTGGTCCTACCAAGTACTCCTGTCTACAACAATCGGCTGAATCCATCAGCATTTCCGTGCGATTTTTCGTTCCTGAAACGCATCGAGAAATTCTGTTTTTGGAGAGCAGGACTCCGTCTAAGCAAGCGACCATTTTTGGGGGGACAAAACTGTCATAAGCATGTTTGAGACGATGATCAGTCTCAAATATGAACTTTGCGCCGTTCAAGTAGCTCTGGTAACCCGACAACATCTGTGCCGTCTAAACCAAACGCGCGCTCTTTGTCTGAAGCGCTTAACGCTTCTCTACATGTCCGCCTGCGGCTGATGTACTGAACATGGTGCTCTTCGTGGCCGTCGCCAACTTGACTTAAAATAGCACCCAGTCCTCTATCTATCACTGGCGTCATACTGGACTTAAACTCTTTACCATAGGCAGCGCTCCGAAGCAAAGGTCGGGACACGCGCGCATCCTTTCGGCTCCTTCAAGAGTTTTCTCTTAGGTCATCTCAGTGTACGTCAGTGAGGCTCCCTTTCGTAAGGTGTCAGTCAATCAAGGGATCAAATCTCCGTCTACGCGACTCTAAGCGTAGTTCTACGCGAGCTGCACTCCTGTGAGTGCCGTGATCTCTTGGTAGCATGGGAAATCGACACCTGTGATTTCTAACTCAGTGACGCCCTATCCTTTCTAAGGTAAGGAAAAAAAACAGTAACCTCCGATCAACTTGTTTTAATTCAAAAGTAGCCTTTCCCTGCCTGATTTCATAAACACACACAGAAAAAAAAAGAGGAATAAAAAAAATGAAACAGCTACTTCGAATCGTCACGCGGGGGGGAAAGCTGACTCCCCGCCGCCGAGTTGAAAGGATTAGTCTTTCAGACGCGCCCGCCGGGGTCGCGCTTTGACTGATTGTACTGCGGTCAACTCGTGACAAAAGGCTGCAGAAAAAAACGATCCCCGACTCTCACTGTCGTTTCCGCGCCCCCTCGAGGCTCTACGAAAACCTTGGTCGCGCCTACAATGCCGATAACTGACTCTGGCTCTGGACAACGAGCAGTGACCAGCGCGAGAAGGCACCTCTTTCTCTCGCCCCACGCAGGAAGCTCGGCTACCCATTCGCGATGCGCGCTTCCTAGAATGCGGTGCCAAATGTGAAGGACGATTCCTTTTCAAGTGCGCCCGCCGAACACGCCTGCATGTATCGTCTCGGTTGTTCGACGCCTGCGTTCGCATACGCCGAGTACCGCGCAACCTTGCGCTTTCTGATCTCTTGGGCCGCTTTGCTTTTTTTCTAACTGGCTTTTTGTCCCGTCTAGGCTTTCTTACAGGCCGATGCCCCTTGAAGCACTTCGCGCCTGTTCTGGTCGGAAAACGTGCTCTTCCCTTTTCATTACTGCAGCCAGCCTTCGAACGAGCTGCTCGTGTCGCTAGATCGTTAACTACAGCTGCAAGTTTACGAGGCGCAACGCGGGAAGGCTTCACTTTTCCTTCCACTGCATTTCTTTCTTTCGCACCTGTCCGCGCAACCGAATTTAGGGCTTTGAATTTGATCCGTTTCCTCTTGGTTCTTGCCCTTTTCCTTTTTCTGCGCCTAGACTGTGCCGCGTGCGTCTCCTGATCGCAACTAGCTCTCTCTAGTTTCTCAGTCGCACCTCGGAAATTGTCTTGAAATTCCAAACTGGCCTCTGTGCCTTCGCAGCGGAGTGCCAGCTCCACGCAGCTGACAGACGGACTTGAAACTGCGCCTGAGATCCCCAGCTCATTCCTTTGGGGTTTGTCCTCTCCAGCTTGTCTGTCGTTTTGCGCTCCATTCTCTGCATTGCAGTGCTCAGCTACAACTGAGCCCGCCTGGCTGTCGCTCTGCGCGCCATTGTCTACATTGCAGTGCTCAGCTACAACTGAGCCCGCCTGGCTGTCGCTCTGCGCGCCATTCTCTCTACTGCAGTGCTCAGCTACAACTGAGCCCGCCTGGCTGTCGCTCTGCGCGCCATTCTCTGCACTGCAGTGCTCAGCTACAACTGAGCCCGCCTGGCTCTTATGGCTATCCTTTTCCCCGGCAGCCTCGCACTCTTCTTGTGCCAGTATTACCAAGGTAGCCTCTCCGGAGCCTTTGTCACTGAAGCCACTGTGACATCCCAACTCGCTCTTACCGCGGTTGTTACTCTCAAAAGGGGTTTCCGCTGTTTCTACCTCGAAACCTTTTCCGATATTAAAAACTCCCTTTTCGCGGTCCTGCCGGTTTGACGCCTGTATCGATTCTACTGAAAGTGTCGCGCTCGCAACTGTCCCGACAAAGTTGTCCGTTGCCACTGCTACCTCACTTGGAGGAGAATCCTCGCACTCGTGTCGTTGAGACGCTATCTCGGAATGCTCTTTCTTAGCATTACGTCCAACTACACTGGACACGGTCTCGGATTCTGCGGCTTCCCTTGGACCACCGTACCAGTTGCACACGTTCTCTGCCACTTCCCTCGTGGTGTCGCGATTTACCAACTCGGCTACGGTCACAGACTTTGCGGGTCTTGCCTGCGGGCCTATTTCATAAGCATCGCTTGCTCTTTCAGGAGTTCCGGCTCTCACACTACCGCCCTTTCTTCGTATTTCGTTTTGAACTTCTAATATCTTTAGTTTCGTTGTTTCAATTTCAACCTTCCACTGTTGCCGTTGCCGTTCCTTCTCTTTTTCCCACTCTCGATCAGCTTGCTCCTTACGTGCTTTTTTCTCCCGATCGGCTTTCTCTTTAGCCTCCTGGTCGGCTTTCTCTTTAGCCTCCTGGTCGGCTTTTACTTTGCGGGCTTTTTCTTTTTCCCCTTGTACCAAATTCCACGTATCTACCAGCAACTGATCGTTATGCTTGACTTGTTTAAGAATGAATTCGCCCAATTCAATTTTGGTTAGTTTGCTAGGCACTTCAACCGACAGTTCCTCGCATATCAACAGCAAGTCCGACTTGTACAACCTCATTAGGTCCATGACAACGCTTTCTCCGCTTTGGCTCTGCTAACACAACAATGCCTTGAGAATAACCCCTCTCAAACGACAAAGCCCTAATTCCCAGTCAAGATTATTCTCTGAATCTTAAAGCCTGGCGAATCCCATAGCAAAAGCCAAAACGCTCACCCGTGGAGAAAGTACGATGTCGCACGGTCCATCCCAGCTGCTGCCAACCAGTGTTGAGAACGGGGCTACACAAGCCCACCGCTGCAACCAGTGTTAGAGATGGGGCTTCTATCCCACCGCGGGAACCAGAGTTGAAGACGGAGGGGTCCTGGAGATGACTAACTCGTTTAGCCTCGCAGGTACCGGCTCCGAATGACGATGTCGGACTGCGTTATCGAGGAAACTGTACAGAAGGGTTTATTCTACATATTTACAGATGAGAATCGAATCGACTGCAATGCTAATGCTCCGATCACACAACAACATCCCGTTAAATACGGTTCGCGTTCCCCAGATCCCTGACTGGGGAACTTGGTTCGAATAACGTTGTCCAATCGGATGGGCCATTGATGACGCTGGCGGTACCACCCACGGCACGGGGCGGTGCTGAAGCTCTCTCGCTCTCTCACAGCTCGGGGGATGAGAAGGGGAAGACAGTCATCAAACACAGATGCGTCACCTTGACCACTGCCGCAAGTGTTCTGTGCGTTGCCTCCGTGGGAAAGCAGAATCCCGCAGTCTCCTCGCAGGTGGTTGAACCTTCTCGAACTCCCCCGCCGGATGGCCGAAGCACGAGACCCATTCGACACAGCGTCTTTCAATTAGCAGCCTCGCTCAGCGTGACCTTGCGTAGCATCATCCAGTCCGGTGACCCGAAGGCCGACTCGGCCAACGTATACCGCTGTATACAGCTGCTTCCGCCGTGCTTCCTGTGCATCTCTTCTTTCACCGTTGCTGCTGTGCTGTCGCAAGCTGTCGCCGCATCTTTGCCTAACGACGACACTCGTCGGACAGTAATTTCTCCCAGGTCCGTGGGACACAGCGCCCTTCGATCGGTTCGGTGATTTGGAGTGCAACAGCCCCGGCCGTCGTCGTCTATGCTTCTGCCGCCGGCGCCAGGCCTCGTCATATCCCTTGCTTTGCGATGAGTCACACCCGGCTCCCAGGGCCACGTTGTCCACTCTTAACACTCTGAATTTGCTTTCAGAGGTCGCCCGAACGAGGGGTCATCTTCAACTGATCCCCCCCTCCCCTTTTAAACAGCTCGGCCCAGAACTTTACTTAATGGTAGAATGGTGCTGCCGTCGCCATATATTGCCGTAATCCGTTTATGGGTGTCATTAGGGTTCTTTCTTTATTGAAGTTTAAACAGAAGTTGATTTATGTACCACAAAGTACAAAGCAATTTGTACAGGCGATGTTGTTGGGAAGGTGGGAAGAAAGTTACATGCTTAACTGGCTTCGCTTCCCAGTAACCAGCAGCGGATGGTTTAGCAGAGGTAAGCAGAAAAATTCACAGAAAGAATATCACAACTGCAATATCAGTTTGCAACACAATAGATATAAGGTGCAAATCACTTCGTAATGTAACAAAATAGAATAAGAATTTGAAATGTTTCCGAGCATTATTCGAAAAGCGTATATAAGTCATTTTTAGAAAGTGCACGCAATTTCAGTGTTGTGAGGTGGTATTTATTTAAAACATGTGGAATGCTAAACTGAGCCATCTCAATCCATAGGTCGCGCAAGATTTTGGGACATGCCAAAGTTCCGTCTGCCTCTTTGAACATAAGGAAGTGTTGTTTAGCAAGTTAGCTAGTGTTAAAGTGTGGGTTGGTTTACATATTTCTGATTTAATTTTTTACAGGAAATTAAACTCATACAGCTTGCGTAATTTAATTTCACAGTTGAGAGTTTGGTGAACAATGGAGATTCGTGGCATCATAACGCTGCTTTGAAATTGCTCGTAGAGCATTTTTTGCATTAAAATTAGCCTATACAGTGCCTTCATAGTGAAATTTCTCCATACTAGACGGCAGTAGCACAAATTCGATTCAGTCAGGGCAGTATATATTAAACCGCTTTAATGGACTGGGAGGAAAAACATAGACTTCATTAGCGTACCTAAAGCTTCTGAAATTTTAGTGCTTAGGTAGTCAGTGTGGTGGTCCCAAAACATAAATTCGTTAAATATTGCTTCCAGGAATTTAGCGACAGTAGGGATTTCAGCCACTGATTCATTTAGGTGTTCGACTTCACCAAGGTTACATGGGACGGATTTTCGGCGGAGTGAGCGAGCGTTTGTTTCAGAACAACTTATTAATAATTTTCCCAGAGACTGTGCATTACTTTATGCAGTATAAGATTTCATGTTTTATTAGGTCATTAGAATATGTTCCTGCTGAAATGACAGTTTTGTCATCTGCGTACGTTATGTAATAGCGAAGTTTTCAATCTTTGCTAGATGATTCATATAGATAACGAATAACGGCGGCCCCAGGATACCATCTTGTGGAACGAGGCACTTAAATTTCAACGGCTGGTGATAATTCTCGGTCAACGCAAACGGGTTGATACACCTTGATAAATAGCTGCTTATCAAATTGGCTGCAACACCTCGAATTCCATAAGAGAGCATGTTTTAACATGATTCATCCAGTCGAAGGCTTTCGAAAAAACGATCAAAATACTAAGGCTTAGCAGTCGATTCTCAATGTTCCGTAATATTAACATACCCAGCAATTCTAGACAAAAGCATTTTAGGACGGGAAACCGATTTTTTTCATATAATTGATGATTTCACTATAGCAATCAATATATCCACATATCACCCAAGGGAAGCCTTGTATTTTTTTTCGATTTATGTTTTTACTGCCCGTCAAAAACGTTCCCCATTAGTTTTTTATGAAACTCTTAACTATTCGATGCGTTTGATGCAAACACTTTAAAAGGAAGTTTTTGCTACACATCAGAAGATTGAACCTTTACCTCATTATTTCCGTAACATTGTCTTACAGTTTGCAATTTTAAAATTTTTGTTCGAGAATACTGGACATGTCCTTTTGGTGCAATAAAGCCGCTTCCGTTAATAAACCAGGTATAAAGCCGTACTGGGCTGAAGTAATAATGGAATGTCCACTAAGGGCAGTAAAGAGCTTTGCTTTTCCAGTGGCTTAGAAAATAGCGGCAAAATAGGTATTGGCCTGCAATTGCTAGATTATTTCTGTCATCGGTTTTAAACCACACTTTTACTTCGGCTGTCTTTATTTTTTCAGTAATTATTACGGTACTTAAAACTAGATTGTAAATGTGCGTTATACACAAGGAACGATAATGTCTAGCACGAAGATTGCTTGTTGAATTTTTATACCATCAGAATCTTCACATTTGGTTATCTTAAGTGCCATGAATGGGTTAAATTCTTCACAAGTGTCTGTTGGACTTAAGAAGATTGATGGCTTAGAAGGAGGCCTCAAATAACTATGTATAACACGATTGTGGGAACTCCGACGAAGAGATGTGGAGTATTCGTTGAAAACACTGCCTAACGTTTCTCCGTTTAACGTTTTGCTATCTATGGTTTACTCTTTCAAATCGGTAGTCGGTTTACGAGGGAAGGTAACAGAAGAAAGCTGCTGCCATGAACGTTTAGTATCCTTGATACCATCAAACATGTTCGACAAGTAGTCGCGTTTAGAGTTCCGGAGTATTTCGTTTAGACGAGTTCTGTATTTTTAAACGAACGTAGTGCATCCAGATTTCGGTTTTTAGGAAATGTGTTGTACAGTTTATTTTTTTCAGCTATCATTTTCAACAAGCCTGACGTCATCCACGGTTTATGTGCGCCTCTGGGTTTCACAACCATCTTGTAAAGAAAATGCTTTTATACAGGAAGCTAAATACTTATATCAGGCAATAGAAGCCGTTTCCGCTGAAGATGAGACTACGTTGTCCCAATTTCTTTGGCTAATTTCGACCCTAACCGACCTAAAATGCCTTTATGTCCTGAACAAAAGTGGATGGTATCAATTTGTACCGTAGCCCTTTTTGTTTCTCTGCAATTAGATAAATGAGAAAATGGTCGCTGATAAATACTGCAATGGTACCTGCACCGACAATGTCTAGTGAAAAGTGCGTCAGGAAGACGTCCATGAGTGTAGCAATGTGTATGTGTAAGTGTATGTGCACTTCACACTATTTTCCCGAGCGAGGCCCATGGATAGTTTTGTTCCCCCAATCTTTAGCGTGCTTTATAAGCCCACTGTATGTGTGCAGTATGCGTTAATAGAAGATTATTTATCGCCTGTCCTTTTCTCGGTCCTCGGCCCTGCTTTACAACAGCCCCAAACGTTGAAAACATGAATAGGCGAGAAATGCCTGTGGCTTAGTGGCAGAGTGGCAGGTCTCTGATCACTACGAGCTGACTACAGAGACAAAAACACGAAAAATGAGTAAGAGGGGGCGCATAGCAAGGTCGAGTGCTTCACAGCGGACAGTTGAGAACAAACGTACGCAAGGGGTTCACGTACTACATTATGTGGGTTTTACCTTTTCCTCTCTTTAAACACGAAGAAGCCGTGGTTAAAATGACAAAGGCTACTGAATTAGTAAAAAACCGAACCTGGCGACACCTGCCGTCCCCAGCTGCAAAGGTCCGTTTCGCCCTAAATATTTTCTGCTGTTATGGTATCGGTGCGCACTGATAACTTCGCAGCCTGGATGCGATCAAAATTTCGATTTTTGGAGCAGTTTCGTTTCTAGTTTGCACTCTTTAAGTGGATGTCATCTTTTAAGGGGGGACGAGGGTCTTAAATCTAACCTTTTTATTTACTGCTATAATCTGATGAAATATTGCACCCAGATGCATGTTTCTCTTCTGATTCCAAAAATGTAATTATAATTGAGCTGGTAGTCTTAGATCAAAAGTTATCTTAAATGCTAGAGTGTAATTAGGTAATTTCTTACGCAGCTTTAATGAACTTTCTCATTGCTTTTTGTTCCTTTTAATTACATGAATTGATAGCCAGAGAATTACCACACCTGATGACATTCTTACTTTTTTGTTTAGGCCACTTATAGCTAGCATTTTACAATTAGCTTAATGAGTTGCAGTGTGAATACTGTGACCTTTGACTCTTGACATAGTATATCAGGATTAAATGCCTTTAGAGAAAAACGAAGAATGTCACCGGGTATGGGAACTCTCTGGCGACCAATTCATGTAAATAAAAGCAACAAAATGCGATGAGAAAGTTTATTAAAGCTGCGTAAGAAATGACCTAACTACATTCTAGACTTTGTACGATTTAAGACCACCAGCTCAATTATGATTACCTATTTGGAATCAGAAGAGAAAAACACATCTGTGTGCAAAATTGCGTAACAATCTAGCCATAAATAAAAAAGTTAGTTTTAAGACCCTCATCCCCCCTTCAAGGAAGCGTGATATTTTTTGTTTAATTAGCAAGAAGCAAGGAGGCTTCTAAGTGCTCCCACCTCCTTTGTAACGGTCGATTCTACATCGTTTAACGGGTGCATCGACTGATATGCTTATTTAATATGTGCGTCGAACTTAACTATTGGTTCCCTGACACTTCTGCAAATTCCGCGCTTTCTAGTATGTCCATGATAGGCCGTGATTGAATGCTTGTTTGTTTCGTGACCTCTGTTCTTTTCTGTTTGTTCGAGTTGTCCTTCGGCTGTTTGCCTCATTTGTGGTCACTTGTCATTTCTATGCATATCCCTGCGCACGTGATCATATGTATGGTCTAACATTATTTCTTTTGGTTCACTGTTCGTTTACTGTTACTCATTCTTGCGGCTGTAAATACAGTTGTTCTGAGCATGTTCAAAACTTCGAATAATCCTTACGCCGAGTTGATGGAACCAGCGAAAGAAACAAGAACCCGAGTAGGACACAGGAAGGTGATTCTATCTGCTCCCCCGCTGTCTTCGCTGGTTTCGCTGTGCAAACGGTATGCGAAATAGCCAGCATTGCCACATGGTATTAGTCCTTAGGGCGTGTGCCTCTTCTTCTCTTATTCGATTTCGTGTGCGTATGTGTACAAGTGTTTCTAGACGCTCAATGTTTACATTTGTAGTATATCAAGTTTATTTGTATGGTCTCGATCTCTTAACCAAAACCAAAACCGCTTGATCTGTATATTTTTTTCAAAATTGCGACTTTCTTCAGAAAAAAAAAACGGCATTCGCTTCTTTTTCTGGCTGTTCCGCAAATCAGAATGTAAATATGTGCTTTTGATGTAACGTTTTGCTGAATTATCAGTCGTGGGGCACGTTAGATATCTGGAGGTCGTAAAAAAGAAAGAAACAATTACTTCCGCTTGCACAGGGTCTTGAAGTACAGAATGAACTCCACATCAAAGCATGCCGTGGGGATAGTGGTGGTAGTGACTCCCGGCTTCAAACACGGGAAGGGGAACGGGGGGGGGGGGGGGGGGGGGAGGCGAGGTCGTGACCTGCCACCTCACCGGGCGCCGCTGGCCTTATAGAGTGACGTCACCGGACTGAACTGCTGCTGTGTGCTGCGTCTCCAGACATAAGCATCTACCTACGAAGACAGGCTCATCTGTAACATTGGGAGAAAATAATGGGTGCGACAACTTCCTGCACGCCGTTCGTATACCAAGTGACGTTCTGGAAGTGTTGGTTTCGCATTGTTAAGTATTCTTTCTTGTTATTCTAGCAAATGTAATTTTGCTTTATTCCGGTATGTTTAAAGTGTCTTTGTAGGAATGAACGAGATGTTCTTACTCATTCCTACCAAAATTCAACTATCTTTTGTACGTGCAGCTGAGCTTGCGCTGTTCTCCACTTTTTTTGTCCTTGTTCACTACTACGCAATCAGTACACGCGTTTTCAGATGCTGGGACAGTGCCTGCATCAGGGGATTATTAGTTTCCTTCCAGCCAACCCAGCGGGTGTCAATTCAATTTTCTGTATATTTTCAGCTAATCCTAAGCCGGTTGCTGATTTGACTCTTTCTAGCTGCTCTACGTTCATTTGATGTAGGCATTTTAAATCTCAAAACGCACTATCTTCAAAGTTTCATTAGCGCTAGTGCATTTCGAGCACCTGTACAAACGAACATTTTTTCAAGACCGGGCACTTGTACACACTGATCTCACTTACCTCGGTGGACACCTGAACCGTGCAGTAAGGGAAGGGAGGAAGGTGGGAGTGAAAGAAGAGAGAAAGAGGTGCCGTAGTGGAGGTCTCCGGAATGATTTCGACCAACTGGGTAACTTTAACGTGCACTGACATTACACCGCACACGGGCGCCTTTTGTGTTTCGCCTCCATCGAAACGCGGCCGCCGTGGTCGAGTTCGAACCCGGGTACTCCAGCTCAGTAGACGAGCGCTTTAACCACTGAGCCACCGCGGCGGTTGTAGCAGTGCTCGAACTTAAACGAATTTTGGTACTTCTTTGAATAAATGGTCTTTCACACTTTTGGCATTCTGCATATATTATTGTCTGGGCCATGCTCTGTAATGCACATTTAGTAAGTAAATGCTAAATTCCGCGAACTATTCTCACAGACTCATGGAGTTCACTACAGAAAAGTTCATTCATTCATTCATTCATTCATTCATTCATTCATTCATTCATTCATTCATACCGTGTAAAGTCAGGGCCAGCGGCATTATAGAGGGTTCTTTCTGCTGAAGTACGGTAGAAATAATGCACTTTCTGTCGCACGTACACGGTGCCTTTTAACCTAGTTGTAGAGTGGCTACCTCTAGCGGCTCTACATGCCAAATCTTGCAGGAGTCCTAGCAACATATTGTAGATGGCGACACTCAAGCTCGCGGGACAGTGACACTACGCGGGGTAGAGTCAGTAGACGAGCAATCATGGAAGAGTAATGGTACGAAGTAGTGAAGCATAAAACGTCCTCATGTAATACAAAAATATACAAGAAGAATAAGAACAAAAAGAACACTGCTCGGCTTCCAGTCCGCAATTTTGGAGCAAGTTCGGCGCATAACTACAATGAACCGTGGCCTCTGCGATCGAAGAACGCAGCGCGCCGCCGGAGCGGATCGCGGCGGCCACGAATGCACAAAAGGGATTTACTACTGCCGCACTAGATGGCGCCACCATACCGCAGTTTTTCCCGAACTGGACTTCAAAATGAAGCCTCCTGCTTCGGCGGATAAGTTGCATTCGCCTGCACTCGTTTTATTCTAACTCAGATGAAATCATGATTTGGTGTGCATTATTGTATCCACGCTACAGAGGAAGCATTCGTAGTCAAGTGCTTTAATTATTGCGGCCAAGATCACTTTTCACTTTGATTTTTGTAATATGTCTACTCTAGTGGACATTTTGCTCGGCGGGAACAACGGCCCGTGCATGTGCGAGTTTTGTGAAATGTGTCGCTTTTGCCTCTTATAGCTACATATTCGTTGTTTCTGAAGTTCCCGTTATTTTATTAATGCAGTATTACTTTGTTTTTGCTAGGATGCAGCGAGCTGCACAAAAGAAATCATTGCCTGGTGTTGAAATCGAGAAACTGTTGGACGTCCCGTTGTCCGAGAATCGTGTGAATGCTCTGCTCGATGAAGACGTGCCATCTGGCAGTGATGACGAGCTCCTTGGCAGCGAATGTGACGGCAGTGACGAAGTAGAGTTAGACAGATGGGACGACATCATTGATAGCAGTGACGCTGACGATAATGACGTGGATACTTACAGCGATGCACAGAAACAGTACGTGACAAAAAGGGCCGCTTGCAAAAGGATAAGCCAAAAGCATGGCTCTGGGACAAAAGGGATATAGCTCCATCCACGCAGCTCTTTAATGAGCTAAAGCTTAAGGCTGCAGATGCAAGTGGAAAAACCCCTCAAAATGTTCAGAATCATGTTTGGTGAGGACCTTATCGAGCTTCTCACGTTTGAGTCGAACCGATCGATACAGAATGTGCTATCGCCCGAAAATGAAAGTGATATCACTAAATAAGATGAAAGGCGTACTAGACAAATGTGTGTTTACGTCGATTGTGGACATCTTATTTTAGGCGCTCTTATTGATTGTTGTGCCAGAGCACGCATTCCGCTGGCACCACGCGAAAACCAGCGCCGTGTGCCTGGCATCGCGCAAAGCAAGCCTTGCAGTGTAATTGCTCCTGGACAAGTCGCGGCTTGCGGAATGACTCATCGAGGCACGCCCGACGGAATACATCCCCCCCCCCTCCCCCATCTCGCTATGGCCAGCTCAGGACTCAACCGACACTACCGGCAGCCCTGCAAACTTTGAACGGCTCTGCCCCTCTCGTCGATGCGTCCAATTCAAACGGCGACTAGCCGCGTCTTCAGGTTGAAGAGTTCGGACTGCTGGCTGCTGAAACGGTTCCAGAGGCTAAAAAAAACGAGCCTCGCTGAGCGGGAAGAGAGACGAAGACATCAATCGAAGACAGCCGTCCTCCCGGGTCATCGCCACGCTCCTTTGTGCGAGCCCGTTATGCTCTCGATCCCTGTGTCGACTATGTAACGTCCTTGTATATACTGCGTATAAATGTTTCGTAAACTCACCGTCGCCTTGACCGCTTGATCGCTGTAGTGCCGGCGCCCACATTTCGCTGGCTGGCCTCTCTGGAAACAAGCGCTGCGCGCCCGCCGTCGCTCAAAGCAGGCCCAGACTCCCTCGGGCATGTCGCGGCGTGCAGCGTGACTCATGCCGTCCCGCCGGCGCCGACGCGGACCCTTCCTCCTCCCCCTCCTCATCGTCGGCTCGGACACCCGCGGCGCTTCTCCGGCCACCCGTTCCTGTCTCAAGCCTTCAACGGCCGGCGCCTCTCGACCATTGGTCTAATTTGAACGGTGGCCAGTGCTGTGACCTGATTGGAGGATTTGAACTGCTGGCTGCCGCAACCGTCAGCGGGTGGCTATAAAAACGGAGCCGCGCTGAACCCGAGCAGCAGACGGGCAGCAGAAGAGCCATCACGCCGGAGCTACGCTCGCAGCCGGGGCCGCTCTTCTTTGTGCTAGCCCGTGGTGCTCTTGGCCCTTGTATCATGTAAAAGCCCTTGTACATACTGTACATAAAAGTCATTTGACTCACCGTCGCCTCGACCGTTTCCTGGCTCGGACACCCAGTCCCAACAGTGGTGGCAGTGGTGGGATCGACCGGCGTCAGCTACCTCGGCGCGGTGAGTGCCTGATGTTTTCCCCTCAATTCGCCAGACTACTCTAGCACACGTGATTGTAGTTTAGAGTAGGGCTGTGTGTTGCACTGGAGAGGTCTTTGCTGTTTCGAGCCAAGTCGGAGCGCTTTGAAACGAAAGCTGGTGCAGAGGGAGTAAACGAGGCGTTTTGGAAAGAATTCCGCGTGTCGTACTAGTAGCGCTATAGGCACCCTGCGCATCTAACTCCCGCGCGACGTGCGCGCCACTGGCGGCGGCGCGCGCCTCCCTGTCAGGAAGGCGGGGCAGACTCACAGCTGCCGCTGTGTTGCGCGCGCCGTCGCGAAGCAGTTGGGCGCCTCCTTCCCGAGCACAAAATGGCACATAACAACGGCGGGACACATCGCTGTGTTGTAGGATGCAATAATACATATATAAATTCGTCTCTGACAAGGTTTTATGGATTTCCAACGCGACATTGGGAGACGGCCCACCCCTCGCGACGGGGAACACGCGCCCGCGGTTTCTGGTCAAACAATGGTAAAACCCGTGCGGAAGACGCTTACTTGACTCATGCATTATCTCCTAGACAGGTTTTTGACCCATGACAAATTCAGCAGACTCGGGGGAATGCTAATGGCTCTCTGGGAACCCTTCCCTCTTCTTACACCCACGATTTCCGGTCACTGACCTGGCTGTCAACAATATGTGGGCTTAAAGCCACGCCGAAACTCGCCCGCAGTCACACCTTAGGAAGAAGCCCAAATTTTTGCGCTGCAAATAATCGTTTACCTTACTTAGAGCTATGCGCAGAATCCTTGCTCGCTTCCTCTGCGCCTTCTCGTCCAGCGTCATTTACGACAGCAAAGGCACGTTTTCAGGGGCAACGGCAACATGCTCCTGATAAATACTCTTTCTTTGCAAAATCCCAGTCAAACAGTTTTGTTTTCCGCATGAGTTTCAGTGCGCACAGGCGCTTCGCCGCAGCTTGCATTCTCTTCTGCTTGAAAAAGCTCGTTCATTGGACATCTCATATCACCAAAATACTGACGCACGTGTTGTAGCGATAACAGCATGGCAATGGCTCAAAAAAGACAAAATATGAGTGGAAGATTACGCAATGGGCACACAATTTCAAGGCGTAGTTTGAACAGGGTATTCCACATCAAACACCCAAGGTGCGGCAAACAGAAATGTTATGAAGTCAGGTTAGCGCCGTTCGCTCAGAAACTGGAGTTTTCTAATCATTCTAATTACCTTCAATGTTACGCCCCCTGGCTGTCTTTGAAACTTCAGGGTAAGCCTTTCTAAATACAGGAACACCTTAGGCTTGCGGGTGGCTTGTTTTGGAGAGCGTTTCACACCGCTCCAAAAACACGGTAACGGCAGCAGCGTGTTTACATTTGCCTGCCTTGCAATTGCAGCTCGCGGCTACAAGCAGTCTACTGGAAAATAGCTACATAAAAAAATGAGTGAGAGTGCAGCGCTGACAGGCATTAGATAACAAATATTTATTAGCGTTAATTTGATCGTTTTCGGTGGCGCAGTGATGCTAGTCTGCGCAATGCACCGGGCTGCTACTTCGCTCCCGTCGCACGACACCACCTCTTTCACATTGTGTACATGGCCTGCTTCAAAAAGCTTCGTCCTTTCCTGACCTTCGCTCTTCGAAAGAATTTTTCAGCCTCATGAATGAATAGGTCGAAACCCCGCCTCTACGAACAGCGGCAGCCGCTAGCAGACGCCATCCCTTCGAAGTCGCGGAGCGAGCCTTCCTGACAAGGACGAGAAACCAGCCGTGCGGGGGAGCTGAACACAGCCTCGACGGTGGCGGTGCCTGGCGGGTGCAGGGTGCCTATAGTAGTGAACGGCAAGGCAATTCTAAGAAAAGGGCAAACTACAAGAGGCTATTGTCCGCGATGGAGAACTTCAAAGTGAAGTAACTCATCGAAATTTGTGAAGAGTTGGACATTGATTTGGGCCCCGCAAAACGAAAGCGCGCGATTCTTGAGATCATGCGAAAGGAGAATGTAACGGCGGAGGAAGCCAATGAGGCCTTGGAAGAGATCACAGAACGCCGTGAGCACGAAGAGGCTGAAAAACAGAAGCAGCTTGAGCACGAAGAGGCTGAAAAACAGAAACAGCTTGAGCGCGAAGAGGCAGAAAAACCAGAGGGAGCTTGAGATAAAACGGCATGCTCGCGCTATGAAACTGATGGACCTGGAGCTTGAAGCGCATGAGATCGGATATGAGAGATATAGAACATTGTCCGCTTTGCATGAGACTAACGGTCAGCAGTTGAGGGACAGGCCGCAGCCCCTCGTGATCGCCGAAGATATGCCGAAATATCTGGCAGATTTCGAGCGCGTCTGCGAGAGAAAGCGCGTTGAGCGGAATGGTTGGGCACAGAAGTTGGTAGCCCTGCTTTCCAGCGAAGCGTATGACGTTGTCAAGCGCCTGTTGGGCGGCTTGGCGGACTACGATGAGCTGAAAAGCTTCTTACTGGCGAGGTATAACGTGTCACCGATGGACCTTCGAAAAAGGTACCTGCGAGAGAATAGCACCCCATCGTTTAACGATTTTCCCTACCAGTTTAAAGCCGACATTTTAGAGTGGCTCGAAAATGCTGAAGGGTCGGAAGATCGTGACACAGAGGTAGAGTGCGTCGCTGTAGAGCAACCCTGCCAGTGCGGCACAGAGGAAGGTAGTCCGTACGTGGCAGATGTAACTGCTGCTGTAACAGTGGGAATTGCCCCGCATTCGCCAAGCGAGAAAACCTCTATATCATCGGATAAGGTAGTCAGAGCATCGGACGATGCAGTTACAGAGGTCTCGCCCATTGAGATTGTCGCGGAGCTACCGGAAAGCTGACCTCCTAGCGTGTTAAAAGCAGGAGAAGTTGCCGAACAGGGCAGAGAGGACGTCCGTCTGCACATTAATGAAAACGCCTGCGCCGACGCAAGCGAAGTAAACGAGGACGGCACACCGTGTTGTGCAGTGCGTTCGGCAGAAATGCAGAAACCCGACACTTACGATCAACGGAAGCGGGTGCATGCAGAGTTTGCGGGCGCTGAGTTGTGCATTGGTGTCTCTGGCGAGCGATGCGAAACGAGTCCCGTGCTTTCGCACTGCTCTGAGCTTTGCGGCATTCCAGAAAGCAGCTGCAGTAGCGGGAACACCGCGACTGAGTGTAGAGCCGACCCTCATCCGAAATTGGCTGAAAAGCGTCAGGAGCATGACGAGAGCTGTATACCAGCACTCATGTCAGTAGAAAACACTGGTTCCTCTGCGCCTGAAGAAACTAAGGTGCTGGACGACAGTGGAGAACAGGACCTTCCAGACAATATGGGGGCTGTAGAGGTCGTTCCATCAGAGATAGATGAGGACGAATGTGCACTCGTAAAGGCTGACGAGGAAGAGGACAGTTTGGAGGAACTTAGTGAAGGCGCCAAAGACAGGTCTGATCTAGGTAGCGCACGTGAATCGGCTGAGAATCATAGTGACACTGTCATACAGCAGGAACCTAGGCTACGGAAGCAGCATGTGCTTCCTCAGGAGAAAATGAAAGGAAAGCACAAGAAAGAAAGCTGCAACCGGAAGGAAAGTAACCGCCAATTCCGAAAAGTGAGCTGTCACCACAAGGTGATAGACAAACAGTGCTGCCGCCGAAAGGAGAGTAAAGGCAAGCTCAATAGAGAGAGCTGTCACCGAAAGACGATGAAAGGCAGGCAAAAGAAAGAGTAGTGCCTCCGAAAGATGAAAGGCAGGCATAAGAAAGACGGGCGCTGCCGAAAAGAGAGAAAGGGCAAGCGCGCGGAGAAGGGTTGCCACCATCGGAAGCGCCAACGTCGCCGGCAAAATGACCCCAGTAAAGTCAGTCACGTGGTTAGCCCTGTAATTAACGTCAGAACCAGAGCTAGAGAAATGTGCGAGGCATCACTATCGCGCAAAGCGAAGCGCATAAGTAAGTCGAGGCAGATAGATCTTGGCAGTAATATAAACTGCAAAAAGAAATCGTACGAACATTCATGCGAGAAAGAGTATCAAGGGATGAAACCGAGATACAAGAGAGCGCTGCTCAAGAAGCTCAGAGTAAAGGAGCGAGGCAGGGGTGAATCTTGCCGCGAGCACAGAGAGAGCAAGACGCGCAAATGCACCTGCTCTCATGCGGGCTCTCTCTTTCCGCTGCAGTCACGGGAGAAACCGCGCTCCCACAGAAAGCGGCACGCGCGCGCAAGGAAAACGCGTGTACGGCTCAAAAACCGAAATATTTTACAGGGCCGTAGTGGCAGAGGCAAGAGGAACGGGCCTAAGCGCTCGACCAAGCTTAGGTATCGCGATGGAAAGCCGCGAGTGGAAATAACGCCAATTACTAGGCGCAAAATCCAAAGGCTGGGTAGATGCGGACCTCGCATCGAGCAAAAAGGCAGAAGGGTGCGCGAGAAATTAAAGACTCGTGGAAGGTCTCACTTGCCACCGCGAACAAAGAAAAAGAAACAACGGTCCCACCGGAAGCGTTGGGCACTCGCTACGGAACGTCGCGACTGGCGCGCGAAGCGCAAAGAAAGGGACAAGTCGCAAGTCAGTGAAAGCGAATCTTTCTCATTTTGTACCGCCCGTAGAAACTGGAAAGACAAGCACAGAGAGAAAGGAAAGCGCGTCTACCGCGAAAGAGGCAGAAACATTAGCTTCCACTGTAGAAGAGAGAGGGAGAAAAGCGCAGCTACAGCGAAAGAGGCAGAGTCATTAGCTTCCGCGGTAGCGGGTGTCGTTTAACCGAGTTAAACGCTGGCGTAGACGCACTAAGTCGTGTGTTCTAAGCAAGGCTGCCTTCGCCTCCTCGTGACCTACATTTTGTCTCTTCGCGAACAGCTGTTAAGTTCGCTCGCATATCGCAGAAAAATTGATATCCTCATTTGTGGCCTCAGCTGAGTGTTTTCCTGGCCGAGTGATCTCAAGAGAGCAAATTTACTTTGTATTCATTTTATTCCGTGTGTGACATGTGTTTGACACTGAGTTATTACTTCGGAGTTCTTGTATCCCACAGGTGTCTCTTCTTGAAGAGGGAACAAAAAGGGTACAGAAATATAGCCAGCAGAGTTTTGTGACTTTAAGTGTGGTGTATTGACGGGTCACAGAGGGCACTTGCTCGTGTTGGGTGTTGCCTGTTGTTGGTCGGTTCTTGGCAACATGCAGAACGATCAACGACCGATGCTGAGAAGCAAGCTCTTCCGAAGGACCGAGCGAAGCTGATCCAGTCACCTGGGCGACAAAGCTGCGGAGCAGTGATCCTGTCCTGACAAGCGGGACCCGTTCTCGGAAAGGAGCCTGGAGCTACCTGCGGCTGAACACCGGACGAGAACTTGGAGGAGCCTGGCGTACGAGCGCGCCCCGCATCCGAGCCACGCGGAAGTAGCTCGTCTTCGTGGCGCATTGTCTGGCGGCGGTGGTGCTGTAGTGCCGGCGCCCACATTTCGCTGGCTGGCCTCTCTGGAAACAAGCGCTGCGCGCCCGCCGTCGCTCAAAGCAGGCCCAGACTCCCTCGGGCATGTCGCGGCGTGCAGCGTGACTCATGCCGTCTCGCCGGCGCCGACGCGGACCCTTCCTCCTCCCCCTCCTCATCGTCGGCTCGGACACCCGCGGCGCTTCTCCGGCCACCCGTTCCTGTCTCAAGCCTTCAACGGCCGGCGCCTCTCGACCATTGGTCTAATTTGAACGGTGGCCAGTGCTGTGACCTGATTGGAGGATTTGAACTGCTGGCTGCCGCAACCGTCAGCGGGCCGCTATAAAAACAGAGCCGCGCTGAACCCGAGCAGCAGACGGGCAGCAGAAGAGCCATCACGCCGGAGCTACGCTCGCCGCCGGGGCCACTCTTCATCTTTGTGCTAGCCCGTGGTGCTCTTGGCCCTTGTATCATGTAAAAGCCCTTGTACATACTGTACATAAAAGTCATTTGACTCACCGTCGCCTCGACCGTTTCCTGGCTCGGACACCCAGTCCCAACATCGCACAGCTCTGCGCACCAGTGTCAGCAGGCTTAGATGCACGAGACCCAAGATCGTCCAACACAAGGCAATATATGGTAACTGATGTCATGAACATCAATCGATGGGAAGAAATATTGTGTTCTTCACTTCAGTGATCCTGCTCTGCGAAAGAAGAGCTGCAATGATGGCTTTGATCGTCTCCAGAATTTTCGCTACATTACTGAGAAACTTAATGTGACATTCAGTAGTTTGTCTGAACCGGAGACTTGGCAGGCGGTAAATGAACAAATCTTCCAGGGTTTCAAAGGAAGTCACCAGCTGAAAGGCTACATGGCGAAAAAGCGCTCGAAATGAGGTTGCAATGTCTCGGTCAGGGTCATTCAGTCTGAATGCGTCCATCAAATCGAGTTTCACGGCGACACTTTGAGGTCGGACCCAGCTGATGCACCCTGGACAATTTTGCAGCCGCCATCTGGGTACACACTCCAAGGCTGATCAGCCAGAGAAGATATCAGTTGTCAGTCAGCACTGTGTTGTGTCCCTGTATGTTCCTTTCTGCTGCGTCGCCAAGTCGCCCAACAACTTACCTTGTCGAATACTAGACAGGGGCTATAGTACTGAGAAAGATCTTCCAGCAACCGTACTCTAAAGCCCGACCCACATGGAGCGGTTTTCTCGCGGAAAACCTGCGTACGGCCGCCCGGCGGCGGCCGCTTGGCCGCCGGCGGCCGTTCGCCGCCGACCAAGCAGTGCTATATACGTTCGCCCGGCAGTCAGCCGCTCACCGGAAGCGGCGAATGCGGGCTGTCAGCGCGGACCAATGAGGGCGCTCTCTTCCCGCATCTAGCTTCCGCCCGCGCGCGGCGACAAACATGGCGGCGCTTTCGAAGCCGGACCCCTCGCTTTGGACTGAATTCTCGTTGTTGCTGCCTTTTTCACTGCGTTCACTGGCCGTAAATGGAGCACCGGTCTTTCGCTTCGTCTCGCCTTGCCTATAATAAAACTTATAAGTGATAAATTTGCCTTATTTTTTTATTTAGAGTGACGATTCTCCCACTTCTAGGCTTAAGAGGAGAGCCGGTTTGTTTACAATAATGGTTCCTGTCCCGACAACCAGATGGCGCTACTATAGGCTGAGTCTATTTTTGCGTCTCTGCTAGCAGCAGCTGCCGGTGGCTCGGCGCGCAGGGTGAAATCGAGTGGGGGTGGAGTGGAGAGGGGAGATAGCATACGCTGAACTAAAAAGTGAGAATACGCCCTCCAATGGCTTTAGAGTAAGCTTACAAATCTTTTTTTTTGTTTTTGTCGGCAGCGGTTTGGCGGCAGCCGCCCGTTTTCCGCCTCTTGTGGTGCGGCACAGCGGCGGTGCGTCCGCGTTCCGCCGCGCCGCTCAAAATCCGCAGCGCAAGTTCGCTCCATGTGGGTCGCCCTTAATACACCAGAGAGGCAACCCAAAAGAAAACGCTACAGGGAATGTTCATTGCATTCGAATTATGTGAAAGCAAGGATCTGTGTTTTATAGAAGACGACGGTGAGCAGGCAGTGCCGCGGGACGGCGCGTTCGCGTCGCACATGGAAGTTGATGAAGGCAGTACGCAGCACGAGATTGTGCCGCAGTTTAATACATCGCTAATGAGCCAATGTTTCACAACTGTTCGGCTGTACAAGTTATCCTCACCAGTCCCCCATTGTGGGTATGTACCACTCCAACAGAGGACAACAACAACATCGCTAAGGAGGAGACTGTTGCAAGTTCCATTCGAGAAACTCCTTAACGCCTGTTTTCTCTTGTTCTATTCCTTGGCCTATGTTTGGACATACCAATGGAAATATTTGCTCCGCCGTTCAAAACTTTCTGCTAGAATCAAAACGTCTACCACCATAAGCTTTCGGAATTCACCTTTTATCCATTATTTTGGTCTTCTCTTTTTTGCTATTGGTGCATTTTTTTATTTTTTTCATTACCCAACAAATTTGAGCTTATAGGCCCCCTACCAGCCTCAACCACCTCTGTCACGGAAACTGAATTGCTCAAATTTTGATATCATCCCATGTTTGCCGCATGCAATTTAAATTTCAAAACACTGCCTGATCATAGCCAATCCCCCTTGTGGGTATGTGCCATTTTATGAGGTCAACGACAACACGAGGCATGTTCGGCAGCAGCGACAGCCTGTGCTCAACCTTACCTCCTGTCTAGTAAGCAAGGCAGCAATGTGGGCTAGTTGGTTGTATATACTGGTGGAAAAAACGCGCTACACTAGGAACGAGACAGAACAAAACGAGGTACCTTTCGCTCCCACAGTGAGCGGTGAGACACACGTCAACGCTTCCAGTTTCCCATTTTTAACGCGAAATGCATCTTTGGGCTCTGTGACCGCTTCAGACACCCGCTTGGATTCCTATTATCGGCTCTTTCCAATTCCGCGAAAGCCAGCGAGCGGGTATTGAAGAAGCGCGGCGAAGGCCGCGAGCTGGTATGTTCTCACCTCCACCCGAAGCTCCCGCTAGGGTGTCTGGCCGCATATTATGTTATTCTTTAACGGAGGATGCCACAGGATCGGCATGTCTCCCTCTCCCAGCCGCAAGGTGGCAACCGCTTCAAAAGCAGGACGTTCGCTGTCGATTCCCGCGGCTCCCTGCTGAGTCAGTAATGATTAAGAGGATCGTGGCATTCGCTGCTTTTCCTTGCGAAAGATTTTCGAAGGTGTTTCATGTCTTTAGTTCCCGCTTTTTCCCTGCTTCTTGTGTATTCATTTACCTCCGAAGCCTCGCTGTGGAGTTTGCACACGCCGTTCCTTTATGTGTTTTCTTCACAACGCACGCGCGGAGGCGTAGAATGCGTGTGGGCCAAGCCTTTCGTGTTCTCCTGTCTACAAAAACCACTGCGTCTTGCCCGGGAACCTCCGCACATAGACCAAGCGCTCTAAAACCTGACCGGCGGTTACCAGGCCTGTGTAACGTGACATTACGCGACAGCAGTTTGCGGGAGTCTCTCTGCTGCGCCTCGGCTATCGCGGCACGAAAACCGGATCTTTTCGATTTGACCGCTTTACCGCTAGTTTGCGCTCCCGCGCATAGCGGGCGCCGTGGATCCGAAAATGGCTCTGGGCCAGCTCAACTTGACGACGTAGCGCCGAAAATGAAATACGTGCAGTGCCATGTGGTCCCTTTCTGTTTCATCCAGTTGCTGAGGGCGGAATAAAATAAATGGATGTTCATTACTTGTACGATGCACCTCAGCAAAGGTTCAAGGCATATATTTAGTGAATTATAGGCATGAAATGCGCGCAAACCGGGTATTTTTATTCATCGTAATTCATCCACTGTTCATGTTTCTGAGGCAGCTATAGGATCGTCTTAGTAAGATCTCAACTTCTCGCTTACAGCCTCAACGCCATGAGCTTTCGTCACGTTTCTCCGCCATAAAATTCGCATACAAAGTATTCATTGCCTGCGGGTTGTGTTGATATTCAGTGCTCATTGGAACGAGAAGATAACGGTGATCCAAGTGTGTTTTCGCATTCGCGGTTCTACACGAACGGACTAAGCACAAAATAACAGGGCTTTCATGTTCAGAAATAAGCGGAAATGACGGAACGCAACAAGAAGGCAGAGAAAATATGGCGCTTTGGTCCTATCGGTCCACACGCTCTGCCTCACGCTAATGAGGCAGCGTTGTAGAAGCTGTACCGCTGGCGCAGGCTAATCGCTATCATAGTCTTCCAGCTTGGTCGCACGTTACGATGCCTGCGGCAGTCTCGCACCCACTGCCCCGGCAACCTTGACAACCCGGAGCACAGTAACCAATGTGGCAGCTTCCACAAAGCTAGCATGTTTCAGTGAAGCAGAGTACATTCCAACTGTAGCACCTTTTGCATAGCTACATTGCCTTGGCTCCACATTCCAATCCACTGCTTGATAAAAAAAACTGCCTCTACCATGATCATGGGGTCATTGCAACGAGATAATTTATCGATTTGCACCACCTTGCAGGTTGGTGCTTCTCTCCAGCGTACTCGAAATTGTGTACTTGACCAAATAGCAGCAAGGCTGGCGAGTTCGGCGGATATACCGCACGCATTTGGCGTATGGCACGCATGATCTCTTCTATAATGTGCACAGCAGCGCTCATCTTATCGAGTGGGACTAACGGACGCTGGCCCTTCTATCGTGGTAAATGTAGTTGCGACACGCTTTGAGGGTTATCTTCTTGCTGGTGTACGATGGGCGTCTCCCCGGCTGGCGTATGCGATATAAGTGCACGGCTTGAAATACCGTCGTTGTGCCTGTCGATGTGTCCTGAAATTCTGGACGAGTGCATTTTCAACACCAAGTTGTTTATAAACGCATTTTCTTTTTCATATATCGCATGATTTCACTATAACAAACAATATATCCGAAGATATCCCCTCAGCAGGCCTATCATTACCTTCTATTAATCAATAACACTACCTGCATTATTCCACAGTTGCCTCGCAGATAAAATGCACGTCCAAGAATCCTGGACTTGTCTTTCACTCATGTCTAGGGCACGGAAATGTATGAAATTACGCTATTTATTCAGGTACTGACGCAAAGCACTTAAAGTAGGCTTTTTTTTTCTATTTTATCCACACGTACCGTGCCATTAGTGTTGTAGCAGAGTTATAAACGTTACAAATTATATGTCGATATAATAACTTTGTCATGGTTTCAGCATGTGCGGTCCTATATTTCAATGACCGATACCTGAATTGCGTGCCGCGAATCCGCCGCAGTCACTTTGGCGTTCGGCTGCTTATCGCAAGTTGATGGAATCGAATCCTGGCCACGGTTGCCGCATTTCGATGAAGCCGAAATGCAAATTAGCCCGTGTGCTGTGCGCTTTCTTGCGCATCAAAGAACCCAAGGTAGTCTAATTTAATCCTGAGCCCTCCACTACGGCGTCCCTGATAGCATCAGTCGCTTCGGGATAATACACTTCATAGTTTACAATTGCTAGCGGCTCCACATAACAGGAAATTCTGCACATGTTTCGATCATATCTCCGTTCACTCAATTTGCACTCAGATCACAGTTTATTGGCAGTTCGATCCCTAATGAAAATGCGTTCCCATAATCCACCCATAAGTCGTGCCAGAATGGCGAGGACGAGCGCTCTTACACATGTCGCTACTCTGAATGTCAATGTATATGGTATCCTCAACTTAATTCCGCTGCCCATCCTCGTACTGTGTTCTATATATTCTGACGGTATGCCTTTGCCAAAGTATGCAGGGCTCATGGCAGGTGCTTTCAACCCGCATATCTTTGTGCCTGCCACACAAACTGAGTGAACTTTGCGTCGGCTCTTTCTCAAGTACGTGTCGGCCAGAGAGCGATTAGGAATAATTAATAACGCTGCAATTAGCGGCCATTTTCCTTGCGCCTTTTTACCACACCCTCCCTTTCATATGCGCACCAGCTAATCCGCAGCAGCCCCGCCCGAGCTAAGGATAGCGCGCGCTGCCGGCAGCTTTTTGCTAGATTGTATCGCGCCGTCGAGCCCGGAGAGCGGATTCATCATGCCTAGGCAGCCCTAATTTTGGTTAGTGCAGCCTGGGGTGTTTGGTTTACTGAGTTTTGGACCAGGGCGCAGATCGGTAGCGAGAGGCGCCGAAAGGACGCAGATTCAGGCTTTGAAAAGCACTTCGTATTTTCTGCGGGCTCCTGCGTGCGCTGTCTACAGTTCGTCGTCCCAAGCAGCCTACCAGCATACGAGAATAGTAGATGGGTGCAGAAACTGCTGTTTATGCGCGGAATGTAGGTCACATTTCAGCACCAATGAAAAACCTGTAGCGGCTACAGCTATTTCTCATGTTCATATTATTGTTGCTTCCGTGATGCCGAACACTCAACTAATTATATGTTAATTTTGTTCCAGTGGCGGAAACCACAGCCGGCAAGGAGTGGGCGTCAAGCCGTGACGGCCGCTAAGATGAACGCTCAATGTTCACTGAACACAGCACTTATGATTTTTTATTGGGCACTGAGTTTACTTAGTGTGTTTAAGTTGACGCCATAGGAACGGGAACGGACAACATATGAATGTAACATGAGGTAAAGTCCAATATAGTGGGCATCATACTGAGGACCATCAGAATCAGCCTAAGTGCAGTGCAGGACAGAGTCGCTCCCCCCCCCCCCCCCCCCCCTCCTTACTGAGCTCCATCAGCTGGTTCGATCCCTACCACAGAGAGGCCGTTTGTCAGTGCAAGTTAAAAAATCCCAGGTGGTTGAAACTGATCCTAAGCCCTCCACAACGGCGGAGTTCATAAGCCACGTGTCACTTTAGGACGTTAAATTCACAATTCGCCATATTTTACTGTCTAGTATCCGCGCTCTCTTTGCCCTGCTTATGATGCCCTTTACTTGGTCTTCTTGAAGTGGCAATATAAGAGCGAGAAAATGCACGAATAACAACCGACTACTCTCGCCTAACTGTTTGCCAAAGGGACGATTACGGACAAACGCGACTCGCCCTCAACTCAGGAAAGTTGATGAGACTTCGACTGTGCGCAGTGACTGCTTGAACTCACGAGCATCGGAGCTTATTTAGGTGCACATATGTCTGATTGTTCTGGCTATATCTGCATGTGACCACGCTAAGGAGGTCGAACATGAGCGTCGGAGGGGAATGGTACCAGCGCTTCTTTGTTTCCTGCTTGGGTCACAAAATTGCGAGGAGCTTCCCTTCTGCTTTTTGTTCTTTTTACGTTTCTTGCTTCTTGCCGCTAAAAGTGGTCGTTGTTGCTGTTGCCGTGAAGCGATGGCACATACCCACGCAGGTGGATTGACCAGGGTTTGGTGCAATCCAAACAGGAGAAAAACAGCTCATAAATAAAAATTGAGCAACCTCGGAAAACGAATAACAAATTTTGAGCGATTTCGAGGAGATTGGAATGAAAATTAGGGAAACAAAGAGGTGAGGGTTAAAATAAATTAATTTTAAAGGAATAATTACGCTGGTACGCTGGTGTTTTCCTATCCTTTTCCTCTACCTCGTAATGACATAATGAACCTCTTATCCAAATTACTGGTTACCTATCTCACAAAAGGCGCTGAAAACAGTCGCGACTCCAAACAGTCCATAGGATCTCCACAAAGAGTCATATTCACATATGGTGCAGGCCAATCGCATAGAATCCAACATGTCTGTCGAGTCGAATAAATAAGGTGTCGCATAAAGTTGTTCAACATTACACGCCACATCGCCGACCGCCCCATGAGAGAGATGTTTATAACAGGAAAAAAGTGCATTTGAAGCCAGAAGTTCGATTTCAGCAGTGGCAATGGCGCATTTCATACAGGTAGCGTTGCCTAACGACAATATGAAGGAGATCTGCGTGCCTGTTTCTGGCTGTTGCTGCTTTGTTCCCAGCTTTAATTGTTTTCTTGTTGTTGTTCATACTTGCAATGACGTTGCTACAACTTAAAAGTGTTGATTGTATGAAATCTGCAATATGCTCCGATTCATTTTTTGATGTCGTGTACAAAAAGCTCAGCGGAGCATCGCTTACATAATGGTAAACTGTGTCATGGTGCCACTAAAAGACGAAGATCATCTTTTCTTATGTTTCATTGGCGCTTCAAACATATTGCTGCGTTGAATTAATATCCAAAACTGACACAAAACGCTTACCAGTTCCAGCATACGCTGTAGCTCGTAATCCCAAGCATGTAACTCGGATTTATGTAGCGTTGGCTGGATTGTGGTCGTGAAGAAATTGAGACCTATCAGAGTTGATATATTGTCAAGAAGGTGTAACCACCAGGCCACCGCAGCGCTGGCCTACCAGTTAACGAATCCGCCTCGTGCTCAGGAGGCGCTGCATATCTGGGCGGTAGATGCGGGGCTCGTGTTTGAGAGGTGCATTTTCACCGGTAAGTGCGTGCCCGAAGAATAGGCAGCTTTACCCATGGGTTCTCGCAGATTGGCTTGCGGACACCGACGCCAATGGTGCAGAAAGCGCTAACAACAGCTAACGCTGTACCCACTTGCCCACCTAAGCGGGGGCCTATAGGGGCTGGAGCACCCACCTTGTATGCGGGAAATTTTGGGCGCTAGTGTTAGACTCGTAATCATTTGCATGCGTAATACATGACTCGTAATACATGCATGGGCACCCAGAGGTGCACCCACCGGGGCCACCCTCCCGTCAGTGAGGACGGCGCTGGCGACTACACGTTCTTAGTAGCGAACTAAGAACAGCTAACGCTGCAAGACTGGAGGCGTGGTCAGTCCCATGATTGCATGACACAAACAAATAGAAAGTACAGAACTGAAATAGTTTCACTCATGGAGTGAACCGTCCGTAACTGCGCAGTCACCCAAAGTTCCTCTTCCAGCCTCTCTGTTAAATATCGCATAACAATGCCACAACACATCCAAAGCCGCGCTTCAGCCCACCGGGGGAGCCTTAAGGAAGGAACGGTTGACCGACTGACCGACCGATGCCAACCTTAATTGGCTTTTAGGTCTGCGCAGTTCCTTGGCAAAGGATTTCACCAGCGACTACAGGTGGCTCTTTTAGTTGAAGTTTTTATCCCCTTTCTTACATCCCACCCCAAAAAGACACTAAAATGACAATAACATGGACATGAGGAAGACTCATTCGCTATAAATAAATCATTCGCTATAAATAGTGAAATATAAAGTGCAGACTTCCATCTGATTTAGCCGCAATCCATTTCCGAAATCTGGAGGTCGGCTCTGCGTCAGTGAACTATTCGGGGAGAATTCACTTTACTACAAGGACTCCTTCACTAATTTCTCGTCAGGATACTGAGTCAAGCAGTATTTACGCCAGTGCAGCCTTTTTCTACGCGTCCCATGTCGGGGACAGCACTGGCCGTGGTCACACATTTCCATATGCCACGGAACATGCGCGCGTATAAGACGCAGCTTTCGGCGCGACGTGCACGCCAGACGACAATTCGCTGTCCCTGGACGGACTTCAGCTTCAGCCTCCGCGTACAGTAGCGCATGGTAATCGTTAATACAGCGCATGCTTTCTCGTTATTTCTTCCTTTCGCTCGTTCCTCCCTTCTCTCGCTCCAACTTTCGCTTCCTCTTCTTTCCTTTTGTTTCTACCTCTCGTCTTCTTCGCTCGTCTTCAAGCCCTGGGCACTGATCGGCGCACCAGCCTTCCCCGCTCTGTGCGCTCTTGCTGCAAATGCTTCGGGGTGCGTCTAATGACGCCGCCGCTCGCTCTCGCTTTACTCCCTCCACACCCCCGTGGCCCGACTTGCTCCTTGCTATTTGCGAGAAGCCACCGCGAACAGGGTCGTAAAAGCAGCGGGCTTGGAATCGGCCCAGGCAGCTTCTAATTGCTCCCTTTAATTGCGCACGTGGCCATCGCCGGCCAGCTTCCTCTGACTTCGCTGCAGGGATTCGTACCACGTGGTATTTTATGCTCGTGTCCCGTCTCCACCCCGCGCTCGGATTTTATCTGTTAAGAGCTTTCGGCATTCTTACTTTCTAATTCATTTTTTTTTATAACCCCAGCATGCAGGCCGGGCTTTGTTTTATTTTTTCAATGGGAATGTCAGCGCTTTTTCACTTATTTAGCTTATTGGCTGGCACATTTGTTTTTAAACTGCGTTCTGAATTCCACAGTACAGCCTTACTTTTTTTTGCGGGTGGAAGGGGGGGGGGGGGCGGAAAGAGGGGACGCATTCTTCCTCTTTTGCACCCTGTAGGGGTATCACGGTGTTCAACCAAGCGTGTGGCTTTGCCTCATATCCAGATTTTTTATTAACGTACCAGACATTGATACGCTTCATTAATATGAAAGTATGAGTATTGGTAGAAACGCACCGCTTTAAATAATACTAAAAAGGCCGCCGCGGTGGCTCAGTGGCTATGGTGCTCGGCTGCTGACCCGAAAGACGCGGGTTCGATCCCGGCCGCGGCGGTTGAATTTCTTTGGAGGAGAAATTCTAGAGGCCCGTGTACTGTGCGATGTCAGTGCACGTTAAAGAACCCCAGGTGGTTGAAATTTCCGGAGCCCTCCACTACGGCGTCTCTCATAGCCTTAATCGCTTTGGGACGTTAAACCCCACAAACTAAACCAAACCAAACCAAATAATACTAAAAACAAACCGCACGCATCCGTTCCTGCGCATGGTCATTGAAATGGAAGGGACGAAATAAAGCGTGATTGTGTTTGTCGTGTAGGCGACATCGTCCTCTTGCAGTGTAGTAAAAGGGCGAGGAGGACGAAGGCTTTCAGACTTGTGTGATTGGCTCGCGAGCGCGTAAAAACAGCTCACGTGTAGCCGTCTTTTTGCACTCGTTGCTTCCAGTCGACTGCAAATAAGCTGCGAGAGGGAGTATAGCTGTGCGGACCGCAATTTCGGTGGATGCTTTGCAGCAAATTTTCACACTATTATGAGCCGGGGTACGCAGTGATGGGAATACAGACAGAGTGAAAGTGCGGACGCATGCAGTTCCAGGGGGGCTGAGCTGTTAGCTGCAGCGGAATGAGCTGTAGCCCTGGTTGGCCCTCTGTGCCCTTCAGTGAAAGAGAAAAGGCAAGCGCTGCACCCAAGCATTATCTGAACTTGCGCGACCCGTCCTTTAGGTCACGCATCTTCGTTTATACAACGTAGTCAATACCAACACCGGCATTATTGTCTTATAATGGGCAATTTTCATTCCATTAAAGAAGAGGGTAAATCCCACTTCCCAAGTCTAGCATTAGACACCTTTAGCATACCGTGTACCGTGTTACCGTTAGCGTTACCCGAGTGCCGGGAGCCCGCCCACTGCCACTGCGCATGCGCAGATCGCCTCAAGGGCGCGAGGTGGCGCCAGGTACCAAAGTCTAGGTGGCTTTGCAGGTACCCGGCAGCTGCACGCACGCCTGCCGCATCGGGACCAATCAGCGCTTGCTCAGCGGCAGTGGGCGGGTTCCCGGTACTCTGGTAACGGTAACGGCAACACGTTATGCTAAAGGGGTCTATTGCCACAATTGAAAACTAGCAGGACGTCGTGAATGGACTGTTAAGAATCCAGTGGGACGCCTCTGTGCGCGCATATAGTTAAGTTCAAGTTTCCTTCCGAATGCGTTTTAGGTTGACTGTTTAAATAACTTCAAGTTGTGAGCGACGTTAAGAAGAGGCTTGTGCAGACTTTAGTAAGGGATAAGCAGAAATTAGCAATGCAAACGCTTCAGTACTCTGCTGCAAAAACTCTGACAAGTCATCAGCCAATCAACTGTGGTCATCCTTTGCGCAGTAAACGCCGGTTTCGCCGCGCCTACGCCCTCTAGCTTCAGAAAAGCGAAGCAGAGGAGAAAGCGTCGTATGCACCCACCCATTAGGTATGGCTAAATTGAGCAAAGATACACGGTTCTCGACAGAGGAAAGCCTCACAAGCTTTTTTTTTTTTGCATGGATTAGACTTACTGAAGTTTCGTGATGCAGAATTTGGCTCTGGAGATTGAGTCTCATCGGAAATAGCCAGAGGGAATCAAAGCAGTACAGCGAATAAACACGAAGAAGTAAAGCAGGGAAATAGAACGAAAAATCGCCAGCGATAGATCTTATGATGACGGGAGTTTTGCCCACAAGCTTCATTGTGGAATGCCAACAGCGCAACCGACGCAGACAAAGTAGAAGAAGACACAGGACAGGAGAACTCGCCCGTTTGGCTATAGTGTTGAACTTCATTTTTGCGCGTGACGCGCGATTGCCTCGGAGTCTTCACGTCGTTGTCGCGTAGGTGCGCGATCACAAGTTCGATTGTGTCCACCTCGTAAAGCACTGCAAAAAAGAGGAGACATGAGAATGAAATGACGGGACGAACGCTAGCACAATGCGGAAGTTCAACGGTATATCTAGTTCAAAGGCGTTGAGCAGGCCGCCATAAAAGTAGTAACTGCAGCGCCAACGTTCTCGGTAAACTTTTCGTCAGGCACATTAAGACCCGGAAGGAAGTCGTCGACGTAGGCAGGTTTTAACTACGCCTACATGTGGTGCGCTCAATTCCTCCTCCAGTCTGTTCTCGAATTGGGAAAGAAGATTTTAAAAAAATTCGCTGTGGCTTAGCCTGGTCAAGCCCGGTAATTGCGAAAGCAATATCTGTACCTACGCCATGGTACAGCTGGTAGTGTGGCTGGTGGTGGTGCTTGTGGTTAGATTTGTGATGATGCATCGGTTGTACAATCCAATCCAATCCAATTCAATCCATTCCAATCCAATCCAATGTAATCTACTCTAATCCAATCCAATCCAGTCCAGTCCCGTCCAATCCAGTCTAATCCAGTCCAATCCAGTCCAATCCAAACTAATCTAATCCAATCTAATGCAATCAAGGTCAAATGAAGGTCAATGGTGGTCACCGCCGCGGCACGATGGTGGTCACCACCGCGGCACGGCAAAGGCGTGAAAGTGGAAATAGTATTGCTTTCGCAATAAAAGAACCGGCGCCACAGACGAGTCAATGCATGTTCTCCGTTTTTGCACATAGCAGTTGTTAGCCGCAGAAGCGAGAAATTTCACGTAGGAAAACCAAGTTGAGCCACATTGGAACTCCGTGATTCAAATGGAACCGTCCATCGCCCGTCCCCCAGCCACCCCCTTCAAGAGTGACCCATCGTCACTCACCGTTAAAGGTGCGCGCGACCACACACGTGAAGGAAGCAATTATTTGAGCAAGCACACTGCCGTAACATTGCCATCGAGTGCTGCTAATGACGCCCTTCCTAGTTCAACTCGGGCTGCATACGCATACAGAAGCGCAAATGCGAACGCGCAAAATAGAGCCTGGTGAAGCCGGAACTCCATTCATGTACTTGAAAGATAAGGTCCAACTGCGATTATGCCACAAGGTCTCGCACCCTGAAATTAACCTGCAACGTACCCCTATACATGAAGAGGAAGGTACCACCGAAGCAACCCTCGCAAGCAAAGTTCCCCGTGTCGTATCGTCGTCTCGCACGCCAGCTTGCCCATAACTAAGCAGAATAAAAAGCTATGCTTCCGTATACACCAAGTTCCTTATACAGCTTGAGCTCAACGCAGCAAGGCACAGTAGAAAGGGAGGGCCCGGGGCACGGCGCCAGCTTAACAAGCCTGAATGCGTAAACAAACTGAAAATCACTGCGAAGCAGCGTAACGACCACGCGGCGAGAGGCAGATTACGTAAATTTTCCGGTTCAGGGACGCGCCGTAGTTTCACGAGCTGACTACCACCCGGCGTTCGCTCTTCTCAAACGCGTAGGTGGGCAACCGGGGGAACAGGCCTGCAGGTTGCCTTTGTCGCAGTGGCGTGCTTCCACGCGACGAAAAGCTCCCCGGCAACGGCAGCTACGCGAAAAATCGCCTAATCTTCCTTTTCTTTTTTTTTCTCCCCCGGAAAAGCTCCTGCACGCAACGTTACGAAATAAAGGTGCACAGCTCGCGCTTTCGTCGTGTACGTGCTCAACCGGTTTATTTAAAACTCGTGCTACACTTCTTTCATGGCTTTGCATCTATCAACACCTCCCCACCCCATGTTTGCCAACGTCCTTCTCCTACCCTAAGCGCCTTTTCCCTGTGCTTTGCCCTCACTCACCCGATCGGCGCGCGCCTCTCTTTTCTCCCTTCGGAGTAGAAAAAGGATGCGGGGATCCGCCTCTGCTCCTTGCTGCTGCGTTTCTCCTCTCCCATGGAGACTGCGCGAACCGGAAGCCCTCGGTGGTGTGCACTGGTAAATTAAGTAAGCCCCAAGCGCACGCGAAGTATAGGTAAAAAGCAAGAGCGTCGTGCGCGGGGGTTCCGGCATTAAGTGGCTGCGGCGCCTCGATGCCGAAAGACGACGCTTCGGCACTCTCCCTTGCTCTCGGCGGCCCCTTTGTTGGCCAAGCCGGTGCGTTTTAACGAGGCAGAAAGGTTGTTTTATTTCTGCTTTCTTGCCAAGAACGGCGTTCCGAAGCGCTCGCGCGGCGTTGGAGCGGCGACTGTATACATCAGGAGCATCCCTAGCTGTTAGACCGCGGAAGGCTGTCGCATTCTTGTCGCTGCGGAACTGTGTTTAGAAGTACACCGCAGCCGCGACAGGTTCCTGCTTATTGAGCTGAGGTTAAAAGCCTGCAACGGAGTCTGAGATCTGTGTACTTTAATCATTGCATAACGACAAAGTTCATTGAAACGAATGCTTGGACCGGCTGCTGATGTCTTCTTGTTAAACTTTAGTATACGATAGGCTGCGCATGTTTTCGGTCCAGTCTCTCGCACGGACAATCACGTCCTCCCAGAGCATTAAACAACCAATAAAATTTGGAAACGCGCCATTTTTCTCAGATCGGGGTCTGAATCGCAAACGTGTCTTGGTTCTCCGGCGCATGGGTTATTGAGCATTAAACTCATCGGTGGAAGCACGACATCAGGTGAGCTCATGGAGCTGAGGTTCTGCTATTCGCATGCATTTAGAGAATGGATATCAGGCATCGCGCTGATGAAAGCGACGGCGATATGGCACTGAGCACGGAGCGTATGAGTATCGTGAGTTTTCCCTGGGGCCTAGAGTAAGTGTCCTGGCTTAGGACTTGGGCTCGGTTTGGGCTACGATGTAGGGCACTTTTTCTCCCACCTTTTAGCATGCTACGTGAAGCTGGTTGTTGGGACGTGAATTATTGCTAAAAAAAAATACAGGGGGCACTTAAGCTCCGCCTTAACGGTAGGATGCGATAGCTTAATGGTTAAATGTCCATATATGCAAAAATGGTCATTCCCTATTTCACATTCCTCATACCACTCCTGGAGCAGTGGTGCAGCGGTCAAGCGATGCGCCAATGCCCTGCGATGGAAGGCGCTGCCATCGGTGGGGCTTAGGCGCCCCAGATTACGCCGCGTAACCTCGCGCTACCAATCATTAATTTTACTGCCACCTGCCACGGTAGGCAGTTTGCTCACAACCCGGTGGGCAGGTTGTGATGACGTCACAAGGTCATGTGACCTAGGTAGCCCACGTGCCTCCTAGGTAGCTCCTCTGGGAATTTTTCGTGGATTTTTCGCTCACGGTAGACGACACCAACGGCGACGCCGGATTTTCTCCATAAAAGTCGTAGCGACTTTAACGCTCTCTCGTCGAACAGCGCTACCACTTTCAGCTACTATGAAGCCCGACATCTTTTGTGCTCTTTTTACTGGCACAACGTGACCAAGGAAACCCGAACGCACGCAGCAAACTGAACTCGGCAGTGTGCTCCGGGCATATTCTCCTGAATTCTCGATTACGCATAATTCTGCTAGGAAGAGACGATTGACGAATAGCGGTTTCGCACCCTTCATACGGCAAGGAACCTGTAGCATATCCATTCTCAGGCCTTAGCTTCACCCCAGGCCTCCTCGGAGCCCGCTACAGGTGGCTTTTATGGCCGCTCGGCGGCGCTCAAGTAATGCGTTAGCGCCAATGATTTGTGAATGTTCATGCGTGCACTGCTTGCAGCCAAGCATTTCAAGAACACTGTCGTTGGCGATAACATTGGATAGAACTTATATATCTATCGGTTGTGTAATGCAACTTATTTTGTACTTGACTCTAGTGGATTTTGATATCGTGCCACCCCACTAAACCATTCGCTGGATTTGCGATCTCATTGTTTCCAGGACCTCTGGAAACGTGAATAACACTTAGTGCAGTGTAAGTATGAAGCACCAAAATCTTATTTTCGAACGCGTTTGGTCATGTTGATAAGCTGCAGAAGGCACGGTAGATTTATTCCTTCCTTAGAGACAATTTAAACGCAAACGCAAGCATCTGCATGGGCTACAATATTATAGGTACTTTCGGGGGCTGTGGCGGCCGCTTTGGAACAGTGGTTATGGTGTTCGGCTGCTCACCCGAAGAAGCGTGTGATCCAGTCCGCGGCGGTCACATTTCGATGGAGGCGAAATGTTAGAGACCCGTTCAGTTTGCGATGTCAGTGCGCGTTAAAGAATTCCAGGTGGTCGAAATTATGCGGAGCCCTCCACTACGACGCCCGTCATAACCTCAGTGCCATGAGGACGTTAAACCGCATAAACCACAAACCTTCGGAGGCTTATGTGTATATTAAGTGAGCAGCGATCCACCCTTACTTATTTCCATGAATACAGCGCGATTTCTTTTTCAGATCGGGACAATATCAAATGCTCTATGTTCAGAACCTGTTAGGTGCATCAATCGGATCTCGTAATTACGGGTTGCGCAACACAGACTACATACATACAGCAAGGGAGACAGCAACGTGTTCAGTTCCCATACTGTCTGTTTTTCTCCGCAACGCCATGTTTTCAAAACAGATCCACGAGGCGTGCCAACGCGCCCATGTAAATGCAGTTGGAAGGAACCCCTTCTTCCCTGCATGTTACGGGCTTCCACCCCGTCCAAGCCTCACCCCACTTTTCCATGGCAAAAATACTGTGCACCGGCACTCCTTCTTTCAGCATTAGTTCCGAGCCACACCCAGCGGGCGTAATCTTTTCTTATCCTCAATTCGCACCCATTCATTCTTCTGGCGCCTTTCCTCAGTGTTCCCTTCTCAAATCGGCCTGGTGCCGTCAGCGTCACCGCCAATGTCTCTCGGCTCTGCACGAGAAGCTCTCCAGAGACAACGCTTTGCGTATCACTAGCTTCGGCACGCATCGTGCCCCGAAAACAGACAGAAGGGCGAAATCAGAGAGAATGGGGGAAAAAAGGAAAAAAAAAGTGGCGGGGAAGACAGCGCGGAAGAAACAAATATCCGCACGCAGCGACTGGTGCGTGGGTGTGAAAGGGGTCATTTTCCCGCAGGCAGGAAAAAGAATACCAAATCTGGACCGCTTGGTCCGGAGGACCGGGATGATGGTTAGGGAAGATGGGGAAGAAAGGCGGCAGCGGCAGCCGACGTTGTTTCCCCGCTCTTCTCGCTGCAAGCGCCTCCCGTTAGCGGAAAAAGGGAAAAACGGGAGAATTTCGCTTTTTCTTTTCCCATCCGCAGTTGCCCGCTTCGCTCTTATTTTCCCGCGCTTTTTTTGTTTTGCTTCGCTTCCGGCGCCGTGATTGCCTGCGCGCGCTGAGGCGCGTTCGCGCGTTTTTCTGCGCGCTCACCGGAGCTCCCTTTACGGTGTCTGGAGCGGATCGGCGCCGCTGCCTCGCGCGCATACGAGTGATGGAGTGGGGGAAGGGTGGAGCTCGGCATTCTCTCAGTTCGCGCGCTTTTGTCTGCGACAGAGCGCAACGTGCAGGAAAACGCAGCCTCGTGTTTCTCGCACCAGCGCTTCAGCGAGCGTTGATTTCGCCAGCACGCCTCCCCAACACCGACGCCCGAAAAGAGTACGCGCGCGCGCATAACCCCCTCCTCAATTTCGCCCCGGCCACGACGGGTTCTGATTTTGGGGTAAAACGTGTGAATTGGGGAAGCGCGCCCGTGGGATTGTTTCTTTTCCTTCGGGTTTTGCTTCCTGTGCGATGATTTCTTTTCCTCTTGGCGTATTGAGAAACTCATGCTGTATAGGTTTCCGTTTTCTAGCCGCGTTGATTATCAGGTCCATAGCGCGTCAATGTGAGTCATATGGCGTCAGTAACCCCTCCGTTACATGGCCGCATGGCACCGGCTGTCGCATTACCCATTGGTTGCCGGCACGACCACCACACGCCTGTGGAGCACTGGTCGCGTAAGCGCATCATTTAGAGTAACTGCCGCGGCCAAGCGGTGAAGGCTTCTATACTACGACGAAATAACGGGTGTCGCCTCTCGACAAAAAACGAGTGCGAAATTGTCCAGCTTACCCTTTCCGCCCTCACGCTTCAGTTCATGCGAACGGACATTTTTTCCCTGATTTTGGGGAGAAAAAAGGAATCGAAGCTTTAGCAACGGGCAATTTTTCTTCTCCATGTGCCTGCTTGATGAGCCGTGACATTAACGGGCACGTGATAATTTCTCTGCTCGGCGATCCCCTATAAGACGAACGTCCCGAATTTGCTCGATTCGCTGAAATACGCGCGTTCAAATCGTGTGTCACGGTTGCAAACGGGATCATTGTTTTTTTTTTTCTTGGAAATTTGCTCGCTTGATGTTTTTGTGTCATCCCCGAGAATTTAATGTGACTGTTTTGTTTCAAAGTTTGCAGAGGCGGGTCTGTGCCAGAAGTGGCTTATCGAAAACCACTATTTGTTAAGCTGTGCAAACCTAACTTTAATAAACACCATCTCGTGAAGCTGTGCAAACTTAATTTTAATCCAAAGCATCAGGAAGGGGTACTAAGATAGACATATCCGGATTAGACTGATCATGTTTCTTTTCTTATACACACCCTCCGATAAAATCTCTGAGCACTTCCCGCAGCTGAAAGCGGCACAACGCTGAGTATACAGACAAAGTCGTCTCAATGAAAACCCACTGTGCTGAGTTGTTTTACACGCCTTATGTATTCTAGCTCTTTTCGTTTCTTACAGGTAACGCTCCCTGATTAAACCGCACAAAGCTTTTTTTTATGGGAGACAATAAAATGAATGCCTTATCCAACATTACTTGCATCTTGTGCGATTCTTGCCAGCTGTGCCACATGCAGTCTTAGATCAAGCATCCGTGGCCACTGATTACTCCTTGTGTACAGGCAGCAGGAACTGAAAGCATAGGTTTCTGTGATTAAGAAGAAAAAGTGACCACTTTAAAACCTTAACCTCGGGGCTTCGAAGCAAGTGATAAGCAGACACCGCGTGTTGGGAGCATAAGTTCTGAAGTGTATTTCCCATATATTTATTCGTTATGTGGTGGGCAGCCTAATAAAAAATAAAAATAAAAATTTTGCCTGCTTGCAGCCATTCTCGCGAATTATCGCCGCGACGGTGGGCCATAGCTTTAGCGGAGAGCTAAACACACGAGAACACCTCCTTGCGTCACGCCCTCTGCTGTCCTCCCGCATCAAGACGAAAGTGCCTGGCTTTTCAGAGGGGTGGCCTCCGTGCGTTGCGCTGGTCCATTGACTTTAGGCAGTGGTGAAAACAGCGCGAAAGAAGAAGCCCGAAGGCGAAACGAGGAAGTGAAAGGAAAGAGCGCTGATAACGAAGGGCCCACTGTATAAGAAAGGTAATCTAGCATAACTTTTTGCTGGGCTAGTTGGTCCATTCTGATATTGGTGAAAACAGCGCGAAAGAAGAAGCCCGAAGGCGAAACGAGGAAGTGAAAGGAAAGAGCGCTGTATAACGAAGGGCCCACTGTATAAGAAAGGTAATCTAGCAGAACTTTTTGCTGGGCTAGTTGGTCCATTCTGACATTGGTGAAAACAGCGCGAAAGAAGAAGCCCGAAGGCGAAACGAGGAAGTGAAAGGAAAGAGCGCTGTTTTATAACGAAGGGCCCACTGTATAAGAAAGGTAATCTAGCAGAACTTTTTGCTGGGCTAGTTGGTCCATTCTGACATTGGTGAAAACAGCGCGAAAGAAGAAGCCCGAAGGCGAAACGAGGAAGTGAAAGGAAAGAGCGCTGAAGAAGTTTTCGCTCTTTCCTTTCACTTCCTCGTTTCGCCTTCGGGCTTCTTCTTTCGCGCTGTTTTCACCAATGTCAGAATGGACCAACTAGCCCAGCAAAAAGTTCTGCTAGACTTTAGGCAGCACTGACTCAGTCGATGCCAGTGTCGGCAGGTGCAAGGCTTTTATTAGTATGCCCGTCATCCCAAAGGGCATCGCCTGGGCCTGGGATAAGTACAAAGCGATGCCGCACGCCAGTTCTTGCCATATACGGCGAAGGCAGGCGTGTTGTCTCCTACTACAACACCCGCTTGTCATCCACTGCGTAACCACCGTCCTGCATATTGGTGTTCGAGCGTTCAACGTCGTGCAGGACGGCGCGGGGTCTATATCGCGCTGGTGGTTTGCTGTTCGTAGCAGCTGGTAATGTGACGAAGCTTTGGGCTTCGAGAGGCCATAGTGCAGAACGTAATAATCATTGCTAAGCATAAGCCTAGTACAGGTCGAAAGCCTCTCCAACTGACCTCCAATTACCCGCCCTCTGTATTATTTGCTCCGTGGTTCATTTCTTTTTTTGTTTTCAGCAACGATGTCGTAAACTCGTGTTCGTTCTATGATTCATGCTGCTATCTTGCTGTCTCATGATATTACCTGTGGCATTTTCCTCTTCAGACCCCCATGAAACTGTGTTTCTAGTCCAAAATTCCAAAGAAGACGAATAATGGCAGAAACTTGAAAGACACGACCGTGCACACGCGAAGGTTTAATCTCATTAAGGGCTGACTGCCTTAAGTTATAATGACATTAGTGCGGTGTCATAAGCGTAAATTTAAGGGCATTAGCCTTACTATCATTCGCGACCTACTGAGTTCGCCACAACTCATTCACCCGAGCAATGCATACTCTCGTCCCCATTCCACAAGCAGAAAAGCATGCAACTTTGGTGATTAACAACATCTTAACCAGTATCAAATGCTTAGTCTATAACTGTCAGTCAGATGAGGCATCTCCATTGCATTTTCGACGCGAAGGCCACTATTTTTGCCTGCACTTCTGACAGACACTCTTGACTTGTGTCGACATGCGAGTTTTTGGCTAGTTTTTCGACTTGTCAAGCAAACACCGCGTGAAAAAGCATATCTATATTCCATTTCAACAACATTCCTGAAATGCTGTGTTCATTAGCAGTATTTATATTCATGTCAATTACTTACTGACTTGCAAGCGTTAGGGACATCGTGACTTTCGTGTAATGACATTAAATATGGACGTGTAGCACCAACTCCGAAAATAATGGCATTAACAAACTAAAGGCCTAAGGCATTTACTGCCGTTTCTTGCGCGCGTGTGACACGGGTAATAGCCATGACCTGTACAGGTTTTATCGAGAGCCACGACGTACATTTATAATGTTAGAGCGAATGAATTAGAGCTACAGGGAAGGGGGCGGGAGTAAGGGGTAGACGTTTTGTATGTGGATGCAAATCAACACCGTCTCTACTTTTCATAATGTATATTCCTCTCCTCTTTAGGTACTGCTTCGAAGGAGGCTAGATGGCATCCACATTTCTGCAGGAGTGAGCTAAGTTTGGACCGAGGAACACTCCGCCGTGTCTAACGTATATATATATACATCCTGGTCTATTTTGCCGTTGTTTAGGTGCATGCAGATCCCGCGATGAGAATGGGAAAAATTATATTCGCTAAGTAAGTGGATGGCGTAGTAAACGGCATACTTTTGCATGGCATTCATGGTGTTTTGTTTATGGCATGGTTGCCGACGGGTGACATGAGAGATAGTCTTGGGAAGCTGGCACGCATAACCCATAACACCATACGCTAGGCAGTGTGCAGCAGCAGCAGAACAGAGAAGCGAAGTTCAGATTGGCTCCTACTCTTCTGCAGAAGGAAACCACCCCGTGAACATCTTTTTTTTTTGTCTGCAGTTTTACGTATCGATAATTGTTCCGCAAAATTGAATTTCACTATCTCTAAACCATTTCCGGCACATAATGAGCGACTTTCTGTTGCATTTTTTTTTATTCCCTGGGAAATCTTTCCTCAAATACGCTTAGAAGGACGTCAATTTGGGCTAGATGGTTCTTTATTTGAGACAGAAATGGTAATAGCGCTACATTAAGACCTACACAAGAAAGACTGACACAGGACATGCGCTAACTTCATCTGAGTTTGGGCCAAACGGGGCGGTGCGACCGCGCGGCTGAGCACGCACGATCGCTAACAAATCTAGGAGGTGCACGTCTTTCGCAGCACTGCGCTGAGTGCTCCGTGTGTAATCGTGCGGCAGAACATGGGCCGGGGCAAAAATGATGCCAGCAGTGCAAGAAGTGTGAGCCGCGGCTTCGGGAGATAAAGATTCTGGGCAGGAGTGGAGATATGAAGGCGTGGCAGCTTTTGGAAGCATTCCACATTAAAGGGACACTGAGGAGAGCACTATTAATATATTTTTTATAGCAAAATCCGATAGTTCGGCATGTCATGGCTTTGTTGCCACTTGGCCGGCAGCGAAAAATGCATTTATTTCTAAGAAATTTGGATTCGAAGTTGAAAAGGTTTTTCCCGCCGCTGTGATTCAAACTTGTGATTCGGCTATGACGACAGAGGACTAAGTGACGTGAAACATGACGTGACATGACGTGATGCAGACTCCGTGATTTCTGCGCCCAGCAGTGCGGCCTAGCAGCAGCCGAAAAGAAAGCTACCGCCGGCCGCACGTTGAAGGCATCTATCGGCTATTGCGGCCGTCGCTACAGTCGCTTCGCTTACGTTTGCACCGGCGTTTTGCGAGCGTTACGATGGATCTCGTTCTCGAAGTCGTCAACGAAGTTCTCGCAAATAGACACCTTTAGCATACCGTGTACCTTGATACCGCTAGCGGAATACCGGGAGCCCGCCTAACGCCGGCGAGCAGGCGCTGATTGGTCCCGATGCTTCAGGCGAGCGCGTAGCTGCCCGGCACGTGGCGCCATCTGGCGACGTCAAGGAGATTTGCGCATGCATTGGCTGCGCCTCAGTGATTTGTGCTTCTCGTGTCCTAGCGTTGCTAGAACCATTGGTTCTAGCAACACTGTTTTGTTATATGACGTCATGACGCTTGTACTTGCGAGTTTGGCCTGTGGCGGCGATACCTGTATTTTGGTTCTTGCTCTTTTCTACGTTACAAGAGCTTTGTTGTCAGTATGAGTGGCGTTTTTGTAATCAGGAGCTGGTATTCTGTCGATACAAGCCAACTTCAATTTCTCCTCAGTGTCCCTTTAAAAAGAAGAGATTAGATTGTGTAAGCGATACTTTGGTCCGCCTTTTCAAGTCTGAGATATCATATCTTGAACGGTTTTGTTGATGCCTTGTTGTACCGGTTTTTGCGCATGCCTTAAATTTTCTATACATTTGCTGGCTTTGCAGTAAATAAAATCAGATGAAGTTAGCGCATGTCCTGTGTCAGTCGTTCTTGTGTACGTCTTGCTGTACCGCTATTACCATTTCTGTCTCAAATACGCTGTTTTGAGTTCTCGCCCCCTCGAAGCAGTCGATGTCACAACTATTGACACCCGTCCCCCAATTACAGGGTCACTTTACCGTGAGGGGCGGAAATGAATCTTCTTAAAAAAAAAGGACACCCACGTCTTTATTTTCTTGAAACAATCTTTAATGTGACATATATGAAAATGAAATAATGCCAAGTTTTCAGAGAAAGTAGTGCGAAGAACAGCCATACTGACATCAATTGCTATGAATAAAAGACCTGCGCGTTGTAAGCCGGTGACAGAGACATAATGCACGTCACGCGTCTAGTGGACGCGATTCCCAGCTTCTCTCACTAGGTGTCTTATGTGTGCGTTTTGTAGTGCCCGGAGCTGGAATCAAAGCTGAAATGACCACTTCTGCAACTTACTTTCTAAATACACCAAAATATGAACATTAGTGCTCCTTAGAGTAATACACCACATGTTGGTTTTGAAGCAGCGTCAGAGGTTAACAAGTCCCCAAAAACACAACATGCATTAATGAAAGTCACTCACGCTCTAATGACCAGAGATTTAGGACACTTTCGTTATCAGGAGAAACGGCAACTAGATTCACAGACACTGACACTGTGTCAAAGCACAGACGATGTACATGGGGCACAATATGCGCCAGAAATCGCAAACGCGGGGTAGAGAGCCCCAAAGCAGCTGCACTGCTCAAGGGCATCACCCTGCAACGAAAGGTACAGAAAGTGAGCAAACATATTCCTGTAAGCCCCGCGTGTCTGCACTTAACTGTGCTAGCACACAGCTATTGCACGTGAGGCTCCAAATTAGGTCATTCTTTCCTGCTTCCACTTCGGCAGTGCTTGCAAATCAGAAAAAGAAAGAAAACGTTGTCTCTTGCCGTAAACAAAAATTGCCTACGATTACGTTACTTCCTAATGCGAAATTTTTGAAAGCTTTTTGATAGATTGAGGAAAAGAATTCGAGCATGACATGCATAGGTACAATTACAGACAACTTGTTATCTTTCACTCATATTCCTTATTCAAGAAACACTCCACTAACAGTTCTTGATTGTCAAGAAGGAGGCTTTGTGGACGGAGAAATAGATGGATATATGCTCGACTTGCTGCACCAATTCCTGGTTCTCGCGAGAGTTCGGCCATCGTTGTCAGCGCTAACGCATGCAGCTCACATCTCTCTCATCACCCCACGTACCTATAGACCTCCTCCATGTTTGCAAACAAGCGAGGTGGCGCTGCAGTCGCGAACGGGCTCGCGGTAGGCAAGAGGCCAGGGAGTGGCGTCGAGTTGAGGTGGTGCAGCGCCGGTTTTCAAGGCTTGTATGCGCGTTTTTAGTTTCCGAGAATCATAACAATGGTTGATGCTTTCAACTTAGTATTCCTCGAAGTACACGGGCTCGCGTTGGCCATGTACGGCGTATTTCGACACGGTGTGTATTGTATTATGGCTAGAAAGCGCTGCAGTTGGTTTCTACCCCAGGCATTCAATAAAATGATAAGTTTTTCACACTGAACTAGCAAGAACGATTTTACCTCGGGACAGTGCTGAGGGAAGCACTGGCGTTTTTTCGGCAGAGCCGACGTGCGCTCATTGTCTGTTGACACACGTGTCGCACAGTGCGAAAAGTGGGGACAGCGTCGATCGTGTCCCGATCTCATCTGTCTCGCGTAGCCGCTCTTTTTAGCCATCAGATCAGGCACCACCAGGCGGACTTCTCCCCTTCTTAAACTGGTCGATTTGGTAAAAAGTTTGGATTCCTGAAATTATATTTCTTCCAGCCCCTGGGTCTTCTGTTTGGTTACTAAAAATTATAGCAAAGTATTTAGTAGAAATTCGTAAAATTACGGTTTTTAGATCTGTGGTCGTCAAAAATTGTGAGGTAATGGCGTTCCTGGTGGTCCTGGCACGTCGCGAATCCTGCGGGTTCCCGACGACGGAGCACCACAGTGGTATCATCACTACGCAGAAGAGGGATCAGAGGTTTCGTTGATTTCAGTGCGGCATTTCTTTGACCAAAACGAAAGCGAAGAGGCCATAAACGAGGGAAAAAAACTTAAAGGTTTGTTTTGTGATCTACCACATTTTCTGATTGGCATCACTCACCCCTTCGTAAATTTGTAACGAATGGAAATAGAATGATTCAATTTGTCGCGAACGATTCCAGAGACATTGAGGAGTGCAATAAATCTCCCGACTTTTTTTTGCTACAGGAGCAGTAGTATGGTAGTCATTTTTGATAAAAAAGGTACTGCGAATCTAAAAAAAAAGGAGTAATACCGCCATCATAGAGAATAGGGCGTTGGCAACGTGCTGGCATAAAAAATTTCCGCATTTTCTACTTAATTATTCAAGACCCGTGGTGACTTGACGAGGGTGTTAATTATAATTATCCAAGAACTTTACCAGGTATAGCTGAAAATAAAACGCATTGCTGAAATTAGCAGAGCAATTTCATATTTGCACCAAATTTGGTTACATATCTCAAGCATCAATAAAGAAAACACTTTTCATTGCCTCATCCGCTGTCAATCTCGCTACGTGCCTCTGTTGGTAGCCCGCCTGCGGTTGCTTCTTTCCAAACAGCCTTCGCGATCATGTACTACTTCATGAAGAAACTTATGACACATGCGGGATGCAATGAAAGTACGCTGTTCGAAGCATGCCAACGCGACCGCGCAAGATTGTCACAACTTACCAGACTTTTCTACTACAATCAAATAATTATGTCGTTCATGTTAAGAAATATTTTGAAGTATATATTAAATGCCGTAAAATGCGTCATTACACGTTCGTATAACTTCTGCACACGTTATGACATGCTGCGCTATCAACAAAATAACGCACTCCTCGGTGGAGAGTGACCCTGCCGGCGCCCGTGCACACCAGCTCAGGGTGATAAATATGTGCGCAGCTACATACATGCTTTTTCTTTTCCTTGCGCAATTTTAAGCGTACCATTGTTCAGGTGAATGAGCGCGGCAATTTCTGTGCTATGAAGTACGTTGACTGGCAGCGCCGGTCTACACCCAGACTTCGCGCTTTTACTACCGCGGCCCATTTCCTAATGCGCCATTTATTTCCGAGAAACCTATTAAGGCTAATCTAATTTTTCGTTTTATGATACTACGCGGATCCAACAGCGACGCAGCTGGTCAGTACATGCTGCTTCTGCAGTGCGCAGCCACGATATGCAGCCGCCGGTAGCTGCAGCAGCTGCGGTAGGCACGGCCAGGCGGAACCTGTTTTGCCTACCACGCGAAAGTCGCTACTGACATCAGCGCCACCGCATCTCCGTGACGTCGCGGGGTGAAGGAGGTATATACGCGCGATTCAGGCGTCCGCTGACCCAGGGAGCCAGTTATGCGCACTTCCTTTCCTTAAAATGATCGGAGTGTAAAACGTTGTGGCGGAGGTGGTGGTGAAAAACTTTTATTTCAAGGCCTAAAAAAATTTAGGCAGCAGCACTGTGGGCGGCCTTCAGGCTGCCCGTTGTGGCATCCAGGCCGTGGCTATAGTCGCGACGTACTCTGCCCAGGTCACCAGCCGGAGTTGGAGATTCGGCTCGGTGGTGGACAAAATAGCCTCCCACTGCTGCACACTGTTTAGGTGCCAAGAGGCAGGGGGCAAGTTTGCTGGGCAGGAGAATAGGATATGAGCTATGAGCTTTTGGGCTGTCACAATAGCGGCAGGCCGGCGAGTACGCTCCGGGGTGGAGGAGGGCAAGACGTGCGGGGGTGAGAAAGGTGTGGGCCTGAAGGTGGCGCCACAAGCGTTGGTGGTGCTGGGAAAGGGATTTGTGCGGAGGGGGAAAAGTGAGACGAGTGAGGCGATAGTTTAAAGTAATATCATGGTACGTGAGGAGCGCGTCACGCGTGTCCATTCCCAGCGGGGGCGGGCTTGCTCGGTCAGTCGAATCGCGAGCGATATAATTAGCCGCCTCGTTACCAGGATGGGCCGCGTGAGCGGGCACCCAGATGATTTGGATGGGGCGAGAGGGAATGGTGTCTGAACGTAAGATGCTGATGGCCGAGGGTGCCATCCGTCGAACCGCGTAGTTGTGTAGACCGCAGGTTTGGAGTCACTGAAAATGTATTCCGCGGAGGTCTGCGTGATGGCAAGGGCAATAGCTGCCTCCTTGGCGTGTATAGAGGTCGAAGTGTAGACTAAGGCAGTAAGAGTGGGTTGGAGAGAGTTGTCACTGACTGCAAGGGTGTGGGCTGGGTAGCGGCTGTACGAGGCGGCATCCACATAAGCCACGCAGGTTTCCGTCAGTACTCAAGCCAGAGGGCGGAGGCTCGCGGTGCTCTGCGGGAGGGGTGGTGTTCAGGGTGCATATTCTTAGGGGGGTGGGGGAAAAGAACGGTTTGGAGGGAGCAGACGTGGGAAGGGATGGGCAGTGAGGTAGAAAAGGGTGATAAGAGGTTAGAGCTTAAGGGTGGATAGAAGTGCGCGACCCGGGCGGGTGCGGGAGAGACGGAGCTGCGCCGTACGATGGGCCTCCGTCAGCTGCGTAAGGGAGTTGTGGACGCTCATGGACAATAGCCGAGCTGTCGAGGTAGATGTGGGAAGGAATAGGGCCGACTTATACGCGTGGCGAAAGAGACTGTTGACTTTGTCCTCCTCGGTGCGAGAAAGGAATAGATAACAAAGTGAATAGATGAAGCGGCTTAGAACAAAGTCCTGGACCAATGCAGCGTATGAGGCGGATGGTGTGGTGTACAGTGTTTGTGAGTCGAGTGATGAGGGTGGTTGGCAAGCACACCTGAAGAAATAGTCCTAGGATGCGGAGGTAGAGACAAGAGGAATGGGTGTGCCGTCCAGGTAGACAGTGAGAGGAGAAGGCGACATGGGGGCCACTCCCTGAGACAGAAGAAGCAAAAGCTCTGATTTGGACCGGGAGCAGCTCAACCCGATAGCCCGAGCGTGAGCAACCACCGCGTCCACGCCCGCCTAGAGAGTGGCCTCCATATCGCCAATTTTGCCGCTGGTCATCCAGAGGGTGATGTCATCGGCGTAGAAAGCATGAGATAGAGCTGGAATAGTACGCAGAGCACTTGCCAGCGGGTAGAGGGTTATGTTGAAAAGAAGCGGCTACAAGACAGAACCTTGGGGTGTGCCCTTGTTGCCAAGGGAAAAAGAAGAAGAAAGTGGGCCGTATGAGATTTCGGCTGTGCGGAGGGCGATAAAAGCGGTGATGTAAGCATGTACATGGGGTCAGACATGGAGGGCGAAGAGAGCGTCCAAAACGGCAGTGTGATGTACATTGTCAAATGCTTTGGTAAGGCCCAGCGCCAGGACAGCTCCAGTGCGTCTGTGGTGGGAGTCGTGTAGGACATCCTCGGAAAGCTGGAGCATGACATCCTGGGTGGATGGTTGAGGACGAAAGCCGAACATAGAGTCCGTTAACATGTCGTGGTCACCCGGATAAGTCTGCAGGCGGGCCAAGATGGCGTGCCCGAACAGCTTGCCGAAACAGGAGGTGAGAGAGATTGGGCGTAGGTGTTCTAGGGCAATAGGTTTGCCGGGTTTGGGGATGAAAGAGACACGTACATGAGTCCACGAGGAGAGAAGAGTGCCAGCCTGGCAATGTGTATTGATAATGTTAGTAAGGGCTTCGAGGGAGGGGGTATCTAGGTTTCGGAGTGCTTTGTTAGTGATGCCGTCAGTCCTCGGGGCCGAGGTGGTGCGGAGCTTGAGTAGCGCAGCACGAACCTCGCGCAGGGAGATGTCCGCATCAAGATCGGGGTTGGCGGAGCCGGATTAGGTGGGAAGAGGAGTAGGGGGGTCGGTGCAGAGGCAGCGGTTCCTGGGAGCCGCCATGAAGTCAGTATCGGAACGTTGTCAACGCCAACGCCAACGCCAATGAGCACAATGAACGCCGACGGCCTATTGCTTCAGCGCTGCGTTTTTGGCACAACGTTGTCAATGCCAACGCATGCAGCGCACATCTGTCACTACAGCCACGTAGAATAAAGCACAACTGAGGTGTCCACTGTTCCAAGAGGGCAGTTATGCACCTTCCCTCTTCATTCCAAGCTCCCGCTCCATTGGTTTCGCATCTTAAAGCGCGACTAAGGTGTCCACTGCTGGTTACGAGGGACAACAGCGACGGCGACGCCTCGAAATGCAGAAACGGGCGCGAAATAGCTGCGCTCTAAAACAATGCCGCTACTGCTAGTTCGCGAGTATCGTTTGTGGCCTGTTGCCACAGTTCCTTAGTCACACTCCGTGTTGCAACAGAACCTCGCTGATCTGGTGCAGGACCTGAGGCAGCGTGGCCTCATCCAGCCGCCGCAGTCTGGCTGCAATCGACATCCCGTGGAAGTGGCACTCGTCTCTGGGAGCGTCCTCTCGCGACGCCGACGGCTGCGGCGGTTCCGGAGGCGGCGGAGGCGGCGGCGACGACGGCCGGTTTGTAGCAACCACCAGCTGAGCGATGCAGGCGTTGAGGTTCCTCAACAGCGACGCCTCATCGCTGCCTCCGCGGTCCCCCTCATCGTATTCGCAGTCGTCGAGTCTGCTTCGTTTGCTGAAAACGAAGTTATTTGGTTGCTCTCACCACTACCGCATTGCCAAACATCGCAAAAAGCTTTCGGCAATGCGACCGAAAAGTCCTTTCCCGAAAACAGCATGCGTCAAACCATCGCACAAAAAACGCCACAGCGACAGAACAGCGCAGGGAAGACCGAACACGACGGACAAAACAGCATGGCGACAAGACAGCACAGCGGAGTACGGTGCAGCGCTGCGGGCTGGGTGAACTATCATAGTCATAATGGCAAACGGTAAATGAGAAAACGTTAGCGAGTGCTCGTTTCACTGACTCGATAAGAAACAGGGTAGGGTAATATTCGCGATATCAAACTTCCACTTTTTCCAGGCGAGTAACGGAATGAGTAACCCTGAAGAAGTTGTTCTGGAAGCATCTATTCTGCACGTTGACTATTATGGTGCTGAATTCTGGCTAATACCCCGACGTAGAGCTCATCGTCTACCTCAAGTTGTTATTCTTCAAAATTATCGCTGTCGGCAATTCAATCTTCACTCTCTTATTTGAAGCAGCTACGGTGTCTTAGGCATTGATTCGAACCAGAGAAGCGCAAAGTAGCTAAGATTCCTGATTCCTTGGAGCACTCGGCCATCACAGCAGCCTCTTGGTCTCCCTGTTCTAAATGGTAGCCTCTCGAAATGCTTTGGAATTCGTCATCGCAGCGAATATTAGCAATGGCTGCACAGTTCTGCCGCTGAGCTGTTCTGTCCGGTGTGCTGCTTTGACGCGCCGTTTTTTCGCTGTGCTGTTTTGTCGTTGTGCTGTTTTTTTTCCCTGCGCTGTTTTGTCGCTGTGCTGTTTTTTGTGCGCTGTTGTGACGCATGCTATTTTTCGTGTGCTGTTCTTTCGTGACCCCGCACTTCATGCTGTTGGTCCGTACGTAAACTTCGTGATAAAGGTGCCACTGTAGTCGGAGACAACTCAAAAACGAAGCGGCAGTTGCTCCTCATGACACCGATGTTAAACTGATTAATACGTGGTTATTCTCCTTTCACCTGCCACCGCCTGCGTTTTCGCAATAACAAGTGCCAAGGGATCGGTCCAGGAGGAGAAGGGTAGAATTGGGCGACATCATTGGATAGAGGGGCTCCTTTCAGGGGCACTTGCTGCTCAATTCTTGATCTGTATCCGACTATGCGCACAGCAGGAATACAGAACATGCAGGGGCCAGGTGGCACTGCAGTTCGGCGACTGAAAACTGCTGCCGTCAGCTGCTTGGACCGCTACAATCCTTGGAGCTCATTCTGAATGATTAGGAGGCCGCATTTGGCTGGACGCAATCATTGCATATCAGATATCTAGATGCTCGCGGGGATACTGTGGCCGTAGTTGGCAAAAGACAGGATTAATTGAAGAGACACGGGGGAGGCTTTGCCCTGCAGTGAGCATGATCAGGCTTATGATTATTATTATTATTATTCATTGCCTAGCTTCTCTCTGAGTAGCTCATATGGCTGACGCGCGGCACGTGTTGCTTCGACAGAGAGCAGAAGCTCACGAAGGTACTTGTAAAAGCACTACTAGTGCACCGAAAATCGCTTGCTCCTCTTGCTAGGATGTGTTTTACGGCGCTGTAATCGGCACGGCACAGTACTCTAAACGCGCGAGCATTTTTGAGAGTGACTGCCACCACCTCTTCGATAACCTGCCACCAAGGATGCTTGTATAAGACAAATGCCTCAAGTTCAACTCTGTCACCATTACATGAACAATCCCTTCATCTGCCCTATATGCCGACAATTTACGTCACCCGATGCCCACAGTGACCTGTACGAGTGGAGTACTCCCACCCTCGGCACGAGCACCTGCGGCCCAGCCGAGCAAGCCTAGTGCCTTAAGGTCAAGCCGCCGCCGACATAGCATGTGGTCAGCTTTCACGGCGCATAGCAGAGTGTGGCCACAATATTATAAAGCGTTTATCAAAGTGAACAAACTTACTGCTCGCCATCTTCCTCTCTCTCACTCTCTCTGCGGTCTTTCCAAATCATGCAGCGGCCGGTGTAAAAAGAACTGTTCGCACCTCTCTGGGGTAAATACTGCAGTGATGCATTCTCGTCGCTTACTCACCGAGTGGAGCTGCCCCCGGCTTCAGGAGACGAAGGGAGGTCGTTCTGCTGGGCGTGCGAAGGCTCTCCGTCGAGGCTGCAGTCAAACGCTGCTGCAGGACCCGCCCTAGAAGGAGTGCGGGGGAAGCATGGAAAAACACAGCGCCGCTAAAGATGCTTACGATATAAATAAGTGTTCGTGTATTGCGCCTGCCGAGAAGAACGTGCCGAGATTGTAGCACGACACCCTGCTAGTAGAAATTCTGTACGCATCATTAATTTTTATTTCGTGCTTATCAGGTCAAATGCTCGCAGAATAAAGTACAAGGGGACGACACAGCGACCTGTAGTAGCGCGCACCAAAAGCCGGTCCGCTGAAGTTTGCAAGAGATTCATTACTTCTTCTCTTGACTAAGAGGCGAACCCAACCGGACTCTATCGAGTGCATAAAAGCCGATGCCTCTAAAAATAGAGGCTGGTCAGGAGACATACCCCAAAAATCAATTGTCGACAAACAACAACTCCGATCATAGCAGTTACTGATCCCTGGCGGTGTTTAATTGCACTCGACGTGGGCAGGTTGTCAGCCTGACGGGTTCGACCAGTTCAAGTAAACTCCGGCGCGTCGGGATGCCAGGTGGTGGGTCCTCTCAGGTACAGTCTTCTAGAAAGTGTTGTAGTGGCAAGAGCGAAGCGGGTTTCGATGGGTGGCGCTGAAGAAAAAAAAAAAGCGGTTGGCCGCGCGCGGCGCTGCCGTCGAATACTGGAGGAGAAAAGCTGGCCGTCTGCGTTGCTGCGTCGCTGCCTCTCTGGATAATTTCGAGCACCTCTGGTACGTCTTTTAACGTACACTGACGTCACACAGTACATGGGCCTCTGTAGCACTTCGCGTCCATCAAAATGCGACCGCTGCGGCTGGGACCGAACCCGGGCAGCAGCCTGGCGTGCACTACAACTACTGATCAGCCATAATGGCAGCTAAAGAAATGGGAAGCACGAAAAAAAATTTACTGCAAAGCCAGTGGCCATTGCGCAGGAAAAAGAAGAAAAAAAAAGTGAAGCTGTCGCCCCCTTGCTTCTTTATCTTCTTTGCACCAGGGGTTCCCCGTCAGAGACGGTTTGTTCATTTGAAGGTTGAAGGTTTCCTTCGCATCATCGGTGCCCCGTCAGAGACGGTCTTGCGATGAGTTAAGATGCAAAAATTAAGGGAGTACTTGAAGTTATATATACAGAAATCTACATTACATACAAATTTAGGCATTAGAGAAATGTTAAGCAGCAAAAAGATAAAAAACCAAAGGTGGAACTCGCAAACACTGAGGAAGGCACCTACTCTGCATAGCCGAAGATGCATAACACCTAGCCGTAGCCCAGAACCCCTTTTCCGGTCTCCGGGCCCCATTTTAAAAACCTAAAGGCCCGGCCCAGATTCGGTAGCAATCATGTTAAGCTGTTAACATGATTGGTCCATCAAACGCATAGCCGTCAGTTCCATAACCCTCTTCCTCAACTACACAGGGCAAAAATGAACATCAAATCAATTTCAAAAACCCGACAGCTTTGGCACTACTACCAAAAACTCTCTCCCTCCCAGAATAAAAGCAAAAACAAATACAAACATACAGTCGTGCGAGCACGTGCAATCTGTTTCCTCGGAGACCCTCGACCTTGGCGTCGTCCCTGAGTTAGGGCTGTTATCGGGCTTCAAACGGGCCGTTACCACTGTGAGCAAACGCAAGCTCTCACCCGCGTTCCCAGGCGACTCAGCTTGTCCAGGACTGCTGACTAGCTAGCGCCTCACCGACATCCGGTCAGTGGTGTAACTCAAATCAGACCTTCGCTGTCTTTGAAGGAGTGGCCGCATCTGTTCTGTTCGGCAGCGTTTCCCTATACCAGCCCGTTTACCGAGAACTGTTGACGTTGAGTGTTCTCGGACGCTGAAGCCATCGCGAGACCTCGCCTAGCCGCGCCATCGCCGACTATTCGTCCCTTTTATTACCCTCCTCGTCAAGAGCATCTGACCCCGTTTCGTCTGACAATGCTTAATCTTGAAAACATCTGCCAACCTTCTAAACAAAACTTTCTTCACAAGGTTGCGCCTCATCTGGTGTCCGTTAAGACGAGTGGGCCGTTGGGCGTGCATCAGCTCTGTCAGTGCACCAGCTCTTGCCGCTCTTTGCACATCTGGCGTGAAGCAGCCTACGCGCGGCCCCATCGTTCCCAGGAATGGGACATTCCGTGGCTCGGCCGAGCCGGCCACTACCCCAGCACTCCGCTGCCTGGGATGCTGAACGCCGTAGACGCTTCGTTTTGAGCGCCGCTCGCCGCCGACTTCGGCCGGGGGGTCTATAGGGAAGACTGCAGCGGCGGGGCGCTGGGAAAAGACGAACGGTCCTAATGACCCCGCGAGCACCACCGATCCCTTTCAACGATAAAATTATGGCAAGTGACGAACAGATTAAACACCTACGTCCGCTGACGCGGACAGAAACGCCATTTCCCTTTCTGTGAGAACGAGAGAGGGAACCGTGGTCCTGGAGAAGTAATTTGATTGGTTTCAGTTATTTCTTTGGTAAGGCGGCCACTATTCGTGATCACTGAGCGGTTCTCAAAGAATGGCAGGCAGCCGCAGTCCCTTCACTGACACCATAAGGCGGCCACCACGGTCCCTTTAATTCACTCTTTCCATCGCTTGAGCGCCAGTACAAAGTGGAAACGGGGACAGTTTTCAGCACACATTTATCATGTGAACATAAGAGCTGTTATTTTATTAGTGGATATGTCCCAGCGGAGAACATGTGGCGAAGCCCGAAAGGAATGACCCATGAAAAGCGGAAGTTCGCTGCGTTGTTAACTGCATCAAAATGAGCATTTTATAATTCTAAAACTGCATTTATTTGGCTAGTGATATTTTTAAAAACAGTCGACCAGGCAGAAGTGACATGAAACTCAGTTATAAGGTCAGAATTCATTAATTAGTAGTAAAAACCAAGGACGTTAGAAGCTTGTATTACAAAAACCAGTAACAATATGGGTTGGACTTTATAGTTAATGGCCTAGCCAGTTTAAGTGAACTTGAACAAAGACTAGGCCCTACAACTGGGTAGAAAATGGCGTACTATAAGGCGATTTGCATGAATGTATGAGTGGCCTTCATTTGGAGAATAGTGGGCATCGTACTCCCATGCAGCTGATGCTACACCCGCCCGTTCCACCAGCCACGAGGCGTCGAGCTATCGAAAGGGTAGCTATAAAATCTCATTGTAGCGTTAAGAACACTTTGAGCGCATATTTTAATAACATTATTGTTGTGTCCCCTTATTGCTTTTGTGTGTGTGCGCCCCCTCCTAACGACCACTCGCATTCCCCTCCTAACGACAGTTCGCATCCTCCTCCTAACGACCACTCAATCCTCCTCTTAACGACCGCTTGCCCCTCGTCGCACGCTGTCGCCAGGACCCCCCCACGGTGCGCCCCCGCACCCTCCTCCTGTTCTGGGAAGCCACTACCTGCCGTGGACGCTTCTCCACTCCCTCCTTTCTTCGGGCGGCCAGTTCGGCTCCTGCCTCGGTCGACGCTGGTCGCACCCTCATCGGCTTTAAATAAACGAAGTCTAAAAGTACCGTGTGCGTCTTTCGCTGCATTCAACACAGCGACCGGACACGACAGTGGCGACGAGAAAGTGGATTCGACCCGCGCTACGCAACGCTATTGACAAGCCATGGCTACGCGAGGGTTTCCCAATCAGATACCAGAATTCAACGGCTCATCGTGGTCATCGTGGGTTGGACGCCTTCAGTTCTACTTTGAAGCTAACAACATCACAGACCCAGCCTTGAAGAGGGCCAACCTGCTGACGCTGTGCGGGGAGCAGACCTACGATACTGTCTGCGCCCTTATTCAGCCAAGCACACCAGCGGCAGTGTCTTACGACGACATCGTAAAAGCGCTGCAAAAGCACTACGACCCAAGGCCATCCGAGGTCTACAGCCGGGCTCGCTTCCAACGACGAGATCAACTGGGAGGAGAAACTGTGAGCGCCTACGTGGCCGCGCTCAAGAAGCTCGCTGCCGACTGCAATTTTGGAACGCTGTCGACAACAGCTACCGGGCAGGAGGGAGACGCAGCTTCTTCTGCTAACACCACCATGCTTCCCTTGGACGTGATGTTACGCGACAGATTTGTGTGCGGACTGAGTGACGAGTCACTGCAGCAGCGCCTGTTCGCTGAGAAGGACCTCACATTCAGCAAAGCTTACGACATCGCCGTTCGAGCGGAGAGCGCCGGTCACCAGCAGAGAGGGATTCGCCGGAACACCGAGCCGGTACACCAGACAAGCAACCAGGTGCGCAAGCCTTCTGTTGTTGTAAAATCGGTCAAAAAGGCACAACGCTGCTGGCGGTGTGACGACCAACACAACCCCCAGGGATGTCGATTCCAGTCAGCCACGTGTAATTTTTGCCACAAGCGAGGGCATATCGAAAGAGCATGCATTACGAAACGGAGACTTGCCAAGATAAAGTCACCTTCCCAGCCTAATCACAGCGTCAACGCCTCAGAGAATACGCCGCTATCTGATCTCCATGGAACAACATCAGCAACACCATCTGTGTTGTACGACCTGAACACCATGAATCTCGGCACGCGACCGAAGATTTTTACAGAAGTAAGCGTACATCACCAGCTGATTAAGTTCGAGGTGGACTCCGGCGCAGCCTGTACTCTGATCAGTGAGGACACGTTCCGAACTTCATGGCCATCTGACGCACCCGCCCTGCAACAAGACGACACGCACCTGCGAACGTGGTCAGGACAGAATCTGCCACTATTGGGCTCTGCCAACGTGCAGGTTAACTACAACGGCCAGACCCATACGCTACCTCTGCTTGTTGTGAAGGGCACAGGATCAAGCCTTCTAGGGAGAAACTGGTTTTCTCCACTAGGCGTGATGATATGCAGTAAACATCAAAACGCCGATGCGCTAAGCCGTCTGCCACTAGACGCAACTGTTGACGAACCATTTCCACCAGGAGACGTTCTGATGTTCGAAGCACTGCCAGAACCTCCGCTTACAGCAGGCACAGTTGCAGCATCTACGCAGAAGTGCGCAGCTCTCCGGCTAGTTTACACAGCTGTTCAACAAGGCAACGTGCATAAACTCAAAGGGGACAAATTCGACGCTTACCGCAGGCGAGCTACAGAGTTGAGCACCCATCGCGGCTGCATCATATTTGGGTCCCGAGTTGTGATGCCGAGAGAACTACGCGCACAAGCTATGTCTCTCATCCACGCCGGACATCGGGGCATCGTTGCAATGAAAAAGTGTGCCAGAAGCTACATGTGGTGGCCTGGCATTGACAACGACATCGAAACAGTGGTGCGAGAATGCAAGCCTTGCCAGAGCAGCCGGAGCGCCCCGCCGAAAGCTCCTGTCCCAGAATGGGAAAAGCCAGACACACCATGGCACACACTGCACATTGATTTTGCAGGACCAATTGAGGGCTGCACTTTCCTTGTGGTCGTAGATGCCTACACAAAGTGGCTTGAGATAAGGCAAATGGGACAGACGACTTCAGCAGCAGTCATTGACAACCTCCGATCACTATTTGCAACGTTCGGCCTGCCGCGCAAGGTAGTGTCGGACAACGGAACACCGTTTGTGTCTGCGGAGATCCTCAAGTTTTATCGCGACAACGGGATCTCATCAGTTACATCGGCCCCCTACCACCCAGCGACAAACGGACAAGCCGAGCGCTACGTAGCCGAGCTAAAACGCGCCCTTGAAAGAGATCAGACAGGCTCGCTGCAGCGCCGCCTTGCGCGCTTTCTCTTCAAGCAGCACACGACGGTTCAGAGCACAACAGGCGAGACCCCCTCGAAAATGATGTTCGAGCGTGAAATGCGAACCCAGCTCACAGCCATCCTCCCCGAGCCAAAGGCAGAGACGTTCCGGGAAGAAAAAGCAATTCCGCGCTGCGGCACGCTTAATGAGGGGCAGCGCGTCCTCGCCCGACAGTTTCTGAAAAAGCCACGCTGGGAGGAAGCTACAATTGTCAGACGCATAGGCCTGCGCTCTTGGCTCGTCAACATACATGGCACAGTAGCACGCCGACATCTCAACCAGCTGCGTAGATTTACGACGCCGTCTGAGAGCTGTCCGCCAGCGGAGAGAACACGTGCACCATCTTCCCACATAGCCTGGCCCCTCTTCCCGGAAGAAGAGACTTCGCCCAGGACAGACCTAGGAGACACAGCGAACAACAGCCAGCCTACAAGTGTTTCTCCCCCGAGCGCACAAAGCCAGCGCGCCTCCACGCGTGAGCGCCGACCCCCTGCACGATACCAGGCAACTTTCTAAGGGGGAAGGAAGTGTTGTGTCCCCTTATTGCTTTTGTGTGTGTGCGCCCCCTCCTAACGACCACTCGCATTCCCCTCCTAACGACAGTTCGCATCCTCCTCCTAACGACCACTCAATCCTCCTCTTAACGACCGCTTGCCCCTCGTCGCACGCTGTCGCCAGGACCCCCCCACGGTGCGCCCCCGCACCCTCCTCCTGTTCTGGGAAGCCACTCCCTGCCGTGGACGCTTCTCCACTCCCTCCTTTCTTCGGGCGGCCAGTTCGGCTCCTGCCTCGGTCGACGCTGGTCGCACCCTCATCGGCTTTAAATAAACGAAGTCTAAAAGTACCGTGTGCGTCTTTCGCTGCATTCAACACAGCGACCGGACACGACAATTATAAAATTATCGCGAATAAAACTGCAGTCAGAACGGTGGTGAATTAATATTGCACAGAAAAATATCTAGCATCCAATGTCCTGTGTTCTGAACCATACCGAATGTAGCGAAACATCAGACGACACTTGCGGACTGATAGTTCAAGTGCTATCCTATTTCTTCTGGAAGGTATTCCACCTGACCTTCATTAAAAAGAAAAAGAAAAAATCCCGGAAAAACCAAGATAGGTGGTTGCCTTTCTTTTAAACAGAACAAACTTCCAGCCAAAAGTTGTAGGTTATTGTTCTAACATAACAAGGGCTCCCCAGGATATCTTACGGGGTTGGCATACGTCGAAGGGAAATTTTTGGCATTGTTCCTCTCCAAGACAAAATAAAAAGAACAAATTGTACATTGAGACAGCGATATATTGGTTTCGAATAACCGAACCCAAAGATTAAGATGCTTAGGTGCTCGTGAGCGAACGAAATCATGTCCTCCAGGGGTAGAAAGGGGCGCCGGGAAAATTTTCGAGGAGCGGCCCTCATTCCCTCGCCTTCCATTGGCGCCGTCACGGAAGCACACAGCCACTGATTACCCTTCGAAAAGTTAAAATTTATTATCCATTCGTTTAGTGCATTTACACTGGCTGCCAAGCGGTTATGCATTAAAAAGGGGTATACTTATGTGACAACGAAAAAAAAGCGCGGTTGCACGGTCGGCCCCACGTAGCGGCACGCCGCGGCAACCGCTCAGTCACTACAAAGCCTTCTAGAACACTGTATCTCATGCTATCGCAGGGAGTGAGCTGACATGCGTGACTACAATGGGGAAGTGCGTGTAAGCGGTGTGGAGTCAAGGAGCTGGAGTAGCAGTAGAGGTCAGAAATGCGAAGCATCATTGCACTAATACCGTAGTGCCTTTCATACAGCAGCAGTGCGCTGCAGTCAGACTTTCCAAGCTTGCACTGCACTGGAACTTTGAGACGTTGACGTTGTAAGCTACATTGGAGATTAGCCTTGCACAAGACTGGCGGCACTGGCATCTCTGCAGCGACACTTCTTGATTCCACAGGCTTTGTTGCGGACTGAAGTCAATATTATCAAAGTCATCTGAACATGCAGACATCGAGTTTGGGTCATATTACTCAGCTCCACTCGAGGCTTACGTGATCTGGTACAACTGTGGAGGCTGAAGACATGTCTGAGAGCAAGGATACTTTTTAGACTATATGTCCAGCAGTAGAAAGCCATCCAAGAACATTTAACGCAAGCGGTGCATTCGTAATAGTACATGCCTTCGTTGCTAGGCAACTTACCTCTCGATCCTAAGAGTTAGCTCACCATCTTGAGAAGTCCCGCCTTCAGCTGACACCCTTTGATGAAAAGAGAAACAGTGTGAAGGTCTCACAATGCCAGTTGTTTGTGCACAAAATAAATAATGTATTAAACACTCTCAATGCCAAGGCCAAATCAACTTTGCTCAAGTGTGTTGAACACGTTTCGTTATCCAGGAATCTAAGAATGGAGTCCTTCAAGCACGGGAGGAGAGCTTTTCGGTACAAGTTTAAGACATGCCCACAGAGAATGTGACCTGGTGCGGCTTACAGCGGCCTGTAGATGAATACATGCGTTCTCAAGGAACCGAAAATCGCAGGCGCAAGATTTAGCTAATTCGTCCGAGATTCCAGAGCGGATTAGAATTTACTGAATCCCTTTATTCGAACCAGGGTGGCTCGGTGGCCTAGTTATTGGGAGGAGGATAGAGCGGAGGAAAGATCACAAGCGGCCGTCGACGCCGATGGCGCGCGCAAAAGCCCGACGCGTGCGCAGCTCCGAAGAGGATCCATTTTTGTCAGTTGAGGACATCCGTAGAGTGAAGTACAGGGCTCAGATCTGCTGCAGCCCAGCAGACCCTTACTGAATAATTCTGCTCCCGGGCTCTGGAAGAGGGGTGGGTACGTGTCCTGCCGCCTACGTTCTACAATAACAAGGTTAAGTACGATACTGGCTGACGATAGGCTATGGTAACTCCTAAATTATGTTGGGGAGGGGCAATAACATCAAAGAAAACGATATCCTTCTTACTGATGAACAATCAAAACGGGTCGTGTTTTCCTTTCCGTTTCTTTTGTTTGCTCTTGCCATAAAACTGCTACAGCCTGTCCAGCACACTTATCATGGCTGCCGAATGCTCGACGTCCCGCAGCTGACCTCTAGATAGCGGGCTGGATATTCAGGCGCAAAAAGTGACATGCATTGAGATATCATTGCACTTGAGAGAGGCCCCGTATCGCGTAAGGGTTCTTTCCCCGGTCTACTCTTCTGCCTGCTCGCCATCAGTAAGCGCCATCCTCCATATCAGAACTGTCAAGCGACATTGCTTGGCATCATCCCGGAGGTCAAAGGTCGCAACTGCAAACGATTTTCAGAAGGTATCGGCAATGTCTCCGTTTCGTGCGCGGCTGGTGCGATGTTCGATCCCCAGTTGCACCAGGTACCCACTGTTTTCCGATGGTACAAGCTTTCCTTTAGCCTGGTGATCGGCTTTCTTGTAAAGGACGCTGAAGACGGCTGCACCCAATTTTTGTTCCCAATAAAGATCAATCCTATGCTTCTTTCTGTGTGTGCTGATGCTTGTCCAGTAGCAAGAGATACCTTTATTGGTAAGAAAAACCCGTGACGTGTACACCGAAGAGAACTCTGTGATCACCGTTTTCAAGTGAATAGCAGCGTAGCTCAGCCTCCGGGATTCGCGCAAAAAAAAAAAAACTGTGTCGGCGCACCGCAGTTTAATTGCGAACTCGGGCGCTGATAGCAACATCTGTATTTCAATTTTTGTAGTGTACTAGCTTATAAAAGCTGTTTTCAGTTAAAGTAGCGCCTTAATTATAAAGCGGCGTTCTGTAGATTCAGGCCAATTCGGTTCTTCCTCACTGTCTCTTATGCAAAGAAATGCTTGGCATAATCTGCCGTTAATCCCGCCAAGTGCAAAATAGCAACACGCTGACCATGGCGCTCTTAGAACATGGCGATAAACATGCAGGGAGTGCCAAGAAAGGCGCAGTGTCTCCATAGCAAGAGCGGTGTTTCTCTCGAGGGAGTACTCACGACTGCGTGTCCACACACTGGTAGACGTATTCAGCGCTGCAAAATGAGAAAAAAAATGGTAACGTAGAATTCTGCGAGGTAATAGCATAGATGACTGTGTTATCGCGAAACTCAAGGTTCGGTCTTGATACTGACGAGCCCCGCCAGATGGCTGCATGAAGAAAAAGTGGAAGAAAAAATTTGCACCAAGCGCACTTCCCTTCCTGTGCTTCACAGTGAAGCCTTATTGTACAGAATAAAAAAAAAATCACCGCCCAGATTAGTGCTTAAACAAGCGTTCACCTCCGTAGAATGGTTGACTAGAATGGTTTTAAACTTGAACATTACAGTGTAAATTTAGTTTTGGGCAGTACAGAGCTTATCTATTATGATAATTCCAAATCTACATCGATGGTTTCAGCAGGGCACGCATCTTTCCCTCAGCGCATAGCACGACCCGTGTCTAGCAGGCGCAGAAAGTGTACTTTTTAGATTGTTGTCCTCTGATGCACATTTCAAACCACTCTTATCGCCTTTAAACAAAGTACGCACCCCCACCAGCGTTAAGGCACAAAGCACTACAGAGTATTATGTTCGGACTCCACGCACAGCATTCCGCCCTGTACAGTGTACAGTTCAACCTAGTTGAAAAGTCGAAGGGGCCCGGTAGTTGTTTCGTTACAGCCGTAGCTTCGTTATAGCCCATGTTGAGCGAGCTTCCAAGGGGAATCGCCATTCCTTCGTTATATCCTTTATTTCGTTAGAACGAGGTTCGACTGTACTCTAAGACGGCCGCTTGATTAAAAGGAAGGCTTGGAAGAGCATTGATCACAATTCATCAAAGGAAGAAGAAGAATTACAACCCGTAACGGGCGGAAAACAGAGCACAACGTGAAGTCCCCCAAAAAAACAGTTTCTTACGGAGCCCGGCGAGACGGGCACACAAGGCAGGTGACGAAGAATTAGGGAAGCGGTAGTATGCACGCTGCTTGCAGCAAGGCACCGCAGGGCCAGCACTAGGCGCCCATGCCGTGACTCCTACCATCAGCCTTCTAGCCGTGCAGGGTCCTTCATCCGCTTCACTGCCGCCAGCCTTCCCCTATAGGGCAGCTAATATCTATATATATATATATATATATATATATATATATATATATATATATATATATATATATAGATAGATAGATATTAGCTGCCCTATAGGGGAAGGCTGGCATAAGTAGCCAGCACTAGTAGCCTCCTCTTGCCGTCAGAGAAGCTGTAATTACTTTATTTATTTAGCATATATATATATATATATATATATATATATATATATATATATATATATATATGCTAAATAAATAAAGTAATTACAGCTTCTCTGACGGCAAGAGGAGGCTACTAGTGGAGGCAAAACGTGATAACCGAGGCCCCCGCGGTGCCATGCATGGGGTTAATGTTTGTCAGTAAATTCGCGGGTAGAGAACAAATTAACCGTCAAGGGAATCACAGCGTTACAACATACGTTTATCCTCCATGGGACCTCCCCAACCGGCATTACGGTTCACCGAAATAGTTCGATCTACCGCACCGAAGCATGCCCTTCTGAAGGCGTTAATATTTTAAGGGTATGGAGTTGAGGCACTGGCGAACCCGATGATCATTTCAGCGACTGTGGTGCAACATGATACTGCAAGCATCTCGCAATATTTTGCAGTATAATTTTACAATCAGGGTCGTGCAAAAGCGGAAAGTGTAGATGGAGGTTATACAGAGGTAACGGAGCCACGTGCAACAAATGAGAAAGCGCGCGCCACATGCCTCTGCATGGGATATTGGCTGAAGTGGAAACGAGCAAATGGTGCAGATCTATTCCTGGCATGTCGCGAGGAATGTCGCGAGGGGTGCACAAGCTCTGTGCTCCCATCACTCGCTGAAGCGTCAATGATACATGAGTCTACATACAAGTGCACTGAATTTTCCCTATAAGTGCACCCAAAGAGGCATAATTCATTTAGTTCTTGTTCACGCTATTCGCCAATCCAAAACTTCTTTTCCCGGCTACTCGGCTTCATGAACAGAAAAAACTGCTTATCTGAGACATACAGGGTCTGTTCTGAAAGTAGTAGGACTGGTTTCTTCCTGGGCGAACGGGCGGACGAGAGGTGGTATGCGCGTGCAGGATCGTTGAAGGGGGATTTTGGGAATGCTGGGGAAAATGGCAGTCGGCTCTCGGCCGTTGAAGAGAGGAGGTCGCTTGTACTGTGAACCCCTGTCGAAACGTCTCGTCACGCAGAATCGTCGAGCGTTTACTGCATCAGCGATACGCGATCAAATTTTGAGTAAATCTTGGTAAAACGGGCAAAAAGACGAACAACATGATTAAGGAGGCCTACGGTGACGCTTCCATGGGTAGATAAGGTGTTTTTTGAGCGGCACAAGCTTTACCGAGAAGGTAAGGAAAGAGTGGAGGAAGACGACCGCTCCAGACGCCCTTCGACCAGCAAGACCAACGAAAATGTGTAGTGGGGGAAACATTTACTTAACAGTGATCGTAGAATGAGTATAAGAATGATTGCTGATGACTTCAGCATTCCTCAAACCCAAGTTTTTGAGATCGTGACAGAAAACTTAACTACGAGGAAAGCGTGCGCGAAGTTGGTGCCGGGAGTGTTGTCAGAGGAGGAAAAGGCCAACCGGTAGGATCTTCATCATCATGTGAATGAGGACCCCGATTTTTTGCCCAGCACAAGGCGGCAACGCTGCCTCAGCCCCCCTAGAGCCTCGACTTGGCCCCGCCAGACTTTTTTCTATTCCCGAGAATAAAATCGACGCTCGAGGGGAAACATCACGGATCGGTAGAGGTGGTTCAACAGGCCATGACGAGGGAGCTAAACAGCATTCCGGTCCAGGCGTTCCTGGAGGCGTACGAAGACTGTAAATCTCATTGGCAGCAGCGTGCAGGTGCGGAAGGGTGCTACCTTGAAAAATTGTAATCGTTTGTACTATTCTCTTGAATAAATTTTGTTTAAAAAAATGAGTCCTCCTACTTTCAGAACAGGCCATGTATATAGGCTACTCAAAAGGAGGAGCTTTATTTCTGGGCCATTCAGCCCCGTCACGTAACAGTATAGACTCTTCGCAAAGCGCATACAGCCACCGCTATCGCGCGTCGTCAGTCCGTATGCGCAGACCGTGCAGAGGGCGCCACGTGCCGCCAGCTGTAGTCAGCTATAGCGGCAGGCAGACCTGCCACGTAGGCACCAACCAGCGCACGTGCAATGACGGCGCCCGGAAGAGGTATGCGGTGGCAGTACTCGCTGTGCTAAGCGTCTCTAATGCCTGTGACGCTGCTGTTACAAGGAAGTGTTACCTTCGCTTCGTTGCCCCTACGTTCTCCGCTCAGCTTCATGTTTGTCTTTAGTATTCATAGCATGGCATGCCTGCCGCTCACTCTTTCAGAGTTGAATTAAGTCTGAAAAGTATAAACTAAGCTACGCAAATTACACTTTGCGGTAAGCGCGACTCTGAAGAGATTTTCAGGCGCGCGGGGCGATCCGTTGCATTCAAGCTCTACCGTTCGAGCCTTTCAGCGCTTCCACCCATTTGGAATAGAAATTAAGCACCAAGAGATAGGCCGAAATGACTGGTGCTCATGACTTACCGAACGTTTGCTCTCCAACTAAAAAGGGGCCAAGCTGCAACTTAACTTTATGTAATATGACTCATATCATAGCCTCGTTATTCCGAACAACTCCAATCATGCTTAAAAAGTTCAAGTTTACGAAGTGAAAATAAATGGGGTACGGCACGAAAAGCTAAAAAGCGCGTAAAAAGTGACGACACCGCCGACAAGCCGAAACCGGGGACCTAGGCTAACACAGCTAGAGCTGTGTAATAGCATAAAACGTGACGACACGCCTGCGAAAAGGCAAAATCAGCGCGGTCGTCACGTGACAGTACCCAGTGATTATTAGCGAACCTTAGCCACGGAAACCACGCTAAGTGTGCAAGCATCACCCGGTTGCCGTAGAGACTCATACCATAGCTGACTGTAGTGCTGCGTGTCCCTGAGCATGCCGTCCAGGGTTTGGTAGTACCGCCACTTGGTCGTGGGGGCCGGAATGCCCATTCCGCTGTACTGCCTCTGTGCGAAGCGCTTCATCTGCACACGGATCTTGATGTAGCGGTCACGTGCGTTCCTCCATTTGTTCTTCGCCTGCAGCCCTGCACGATGGAATCGAGCGAGAGGAAAACAAACATGCCCCGAGCAAGAAAGCATAACGTAAACTAGCTAGTGCTCCAAAGCACGAATGCGTCGCCAGTATACACAGGCAGGTACCGATTTATACCAAGATCCATCACACTCCCAACAAGCAGGTCAGGGACAGATGAAAGGGAAGCTAAAAGTTATAACACGACTGCGGTCCACCTTGTTGCACTTGAAAACAGGGAGAACAGGACAAAAACAAAGTAATCATAGTGCATGACCTCGAAGGATATCCGAGACCTCCGTATTCGCGTATAGCTGCAGTACTCAGCACGTGCTGAAAACGTACCTGGTACTTACACGGCAGCAGTGATTAACACTTCAATCAACTATATTATGCAGTACATCATTTTTGTTACAACGCTGCATAACAAAGCAAAAGCAAACTTTCCTCAAGGATTAGAACACACATGTGTGCCCTGAGAGCAAACTCTGTTGGTAATTCAGTAGCACCACAAGCCAGGCAGAAAGCCTCTAGAATAGGCACTAAGATCCATGGCTTGAAGATTATGCCGTTGTACACGATACGCAAATGTCATTTTGCATTATATAGCATCCGCACTCACCTGTCATTCCGAACTGCTGTCCTATTTCCACCCACTGGCGATCTTTGAGAGCTGAGTCCTTGTACTGTGTTAAGTTCGTGTCGTAGAGGTAAGGGTGCTCCCGCACTCGCTCTAAAAACCGCTCCCAAGAGAACCTTTCCGCTGGCATCTCCCCCACAAGCATGAATGCTGGCGCTGGTGTAGAGATCTATGACAACACACTCAGAAGACGGCCTTGTGCCCAGTACTGGAAAATATCCTAAACAGTGATCATACAACGCTTGCCTGCCACTCCCAGCTGTGCCCTTTCAACAGTAAGTCCCGGATATATACGAGCTGACGACCGCAAGAGGAAGCGGCGCCCAATCGCATGCAAACGAGCTGCCTGCGCTTCCGGCAAACGGGCGCGTTTCAAAATGGCCGCAGGAAACCGCGGCGGCCGTGCCGACTGCGTACGCCACCGGTCCCACGTCTCTCCCTCCCGCCTAGCGGCTGCGGCGCGGACGGGCAGCCGCCGTCGGGACGTTCGGCGGCAGCTGCGGCGGCAGCATCGGCGGCAGCGACTGTGACGTCAGCGGCGCGTAGCAACCGCACTGCCGTGCCGCGGCGGCATTCCTCGGGACCCTCTCCACTCGGCGCGCGCATCGGCACCGCCGCCGCAACCTGCGGTTCCAGTTGCCGCTGCGCGCACAAGATCTCGGCGCTTTCACTACGAAGTGGATAGGTAGACTACGCGCAGCGGAGCTGCGCTTCTAGGCGTTACTTTTCCACTTAATACAACTTCGTGTATAGTCCTTCTAATTTCCCAAAATAGCGGCTTTGCCTATCCGCGCATAGAAATGTGGGGCCATATTCTGTAAGCTGTCATTTCCCGTTATCCACTTCGTGGACGTTCGGTCCTATGTCAGTGCTCACTCAGACATACGGGCGGCTTTCGAGCGTCTGGTTCCGGATCTGACCACTGGCTGCCATTGACTGCGATACGTAGCCAATTCTGAGGTCTGGTCGCCAACTACCTTATGACCGGGTCAGGGACGCTGGAACAGGAAGGAGGAAGGGCAGGGGGGGGGGGGGGGGGGGGAGGCCACAGCCCTCCCCCCTTCTCAAGTATTTGGTAAATTGGTTTTTGAGGAAAGGAAATGGCGCAGTATCCGTATCACATATCTCGGCGGACACCTGAACCGCGCCGTAAGGGAAGGGAGAATGGTGGGAGTGAAAGAAGAACGAGAAAAAGAGGTGCCGTAGTGGAGGTCTCCGGAATAATTTCGACCACCTGGGGATCTTTAACGAGCACTGACATTTTTTTTTTTTGCTGTAACCTAACTTACGACGTCCGCGTTCCCATGACATCCCAGCAGGAAACTACACGTTAAACACCCCCAATTCTCTGGAACAGACATGAATTAGAGTGCTAGACATAAAACGGCAATTTTAGCAATAAAAAAGTACCGTGCTCTTTAGCTACCGTTCGTCGAGCTCTATATAATGACGTACTATGAGGTTTGAAAAATTACCGACGATTACGTTACTTCCTAATGCGAAATTTGAGCGCAGCAAATAAGCTGTTTCACCTTTTCGATAGATTGAGGCAAAGAAATCGAGCAACACATGTATGCGCTATCACAGAATTTTTTTTTTATTTTTCACACGTATTCGCAATTTCGGCTCGGGCGGTGCACATATACAGATCCGCCGCCACCGATCTGGCTCTCTGATTGCCACCGCACAGGGGTTGCATTGGAGGAGGAGCGAAGAAAGGAATTAAGTTCGAGCTGGCGCTTTGACAACCGGAGACTCGCAGGAAGAGGGGGGAGGGGGGCGGCGTGTACACCCAGCGGCAAACGATGGGGGCAGAAGCGCGCGCAGCAAGCGGACAACACGATAAAGGGAGGAGGGAAGAGATAGCAGCGACTGACTGATGCCGCTGACGCCGATAGCGCTGGGGGGATGAAAGGGGGGCGGAGCTGGTTACGAGGCCGACGACAACGCCGACGACGACGCGAAACCCAGGAACGGACGCCAAAGAGCTGCGCTCTAAAACACTCTGGCGCAGGTACCACGCCGAGCGCCACTTGCTCGCTGGTTTCTTTCTGCGCTGAAATGCAAATAAGGTAGCAGAATGGCCGAAGCAAGCGTATCTCATGGCCTTCATGTAGAAAACCCTTGATTTTCAATCCAAGATTCTGGCACCAACCCCGTCCCTTCTTCAGGAATGACTGGAATTTTCAGTAGCAGCAGAAGCAGGGAGCTGGCCCGACGCGATGGACCGTTAGATTCAAGTCGATGGAAATATTCGCTGGGAATTAAGCCAGAGTTCAAGAGACACTCAAGGAGCTCTTGCAGACACCAGGTTCAGTGACCGAAAGCAGCAAGGCTATTTTTAGAGGTTACGATCGGGTTTTGCAGAAATTTGAACCTTGTTAGGTATCCACATTTCCGTACCCTTCTTTGGGACTTGTGAAGAACTAGCAAGGGCTCTCCAGAGCTCAACGCATTGCGCCGCAGGTGCAAGAAAGGCAGCAGATGGCTCTCTGCGAGGCGATCTCCCAGTTGCGCTCTGAAACTGCGTTTGAGAAGCTGTGGCAGCACACGAGCACAACAGCAGCACGCCTAGGCCTGAAGGAACCTCGTATGTCAAGGCCGACACAACCTCCTGCGAGGTATGAGACCACTGATAGACCTGTCCAGCCAGTTGGACTTGACGTTAAAGGGCAACTGAAGCGGTTTTAGAATTATATGAGTTTAAGGTTGCGGAATGTGCGAAATGTGCTGGTAAAGCCTGCGAAATCGTTTTGCTCTAGCATTTCAAATGGTGGCGTAATGACCGAATAAAGTCGTCGTCGGTGTTCAGGTTTCTCTGGAGTGCACAGCGACGGGCAGAGGCCCCGATAATGACGTCACGTATGACGGCACTACGTTTCCAGCGAAGAAAGGGTTATTCCATGGAAGAAAACCGACGCCATCGAAGGTGAAGCTCACAATGCATTGTTTGGCGCCATCTGACGACGCACAGAAGCATGCAGGCGTAAGCAGCGGACATCTGAAGTTTCGGCGATAATGACGTCACAGCCAGGTTTCCTCGCACTCCTCCAACGTAGTGAGGAGAAGCCTGAACATCGTCGCGGTTTTAATCGACGATTATGTCGCCATTTTAAATGCTGGTGCAAAAATACTTTGCATCGTTCGTCTAGAAGCTTGATAGATTCGAATCCTTGAATAACCTCGAATTATCAAAAAACCGTCATCAAATTATCAAAAAAAGCTACCGCGCTGCGCAAGGAGTATTTCGCTGCTGCCGACCGAATCATAAGTGAAACAAATCAGTGGCGTTTCGAGCAGCCGGACATGGAAGAGCTCGCAGATATAGAAGACATCTTAACCAGCGCCGCTGGAGGTAGTCAGTATACAGCAGATAAACTACAGGCGGCTTTGAGAGTGCATGCAGTTGATTTTGAGTTGTGCAGACTCTCGGCGCAGTTTATGCTACTACCAACTCTTCTAAACGGGGCTGATTCTACCACAGCTCTAGGCATTTCGGAGATCCTACAAAAGGAATCGCAAAACATGCGCGAGTTGATGGATCAGGTCGCGAGGTATGTTCAGCTTCTGTTTTCCATACGAGCGTCCGTCGCTTCCGGGCAACGCTCTTTAATGCTCTGCGCATAATAAAAACGTATTTGCGCAACCGAACCATTCAAAAGAGGTTATCTCATCTTTTGATTTTGCAAATACACAAAGAAAGAACGGCGCTCCTAAGTATACACGACGTCATCAGGGAGTTTGTGAGTAGAACAGCGGGGCGAGCGGCAACCATTGGTCCCGCGTAAGCACCTAGAAAGAGCAGCACTGTCCGAATGTCTGCTGCTTGCGTGCATTATTGGTAACTGCATACATGTACTGTAGCGCGTTTGCTTGTATTGTGGTACTTAAACTGTTGTTTTATGTTATGGTTTTTTTCATGCGCGAATGCCTAAATATATAACTTTGTCAAAATATATGCGCACTGAAAACTCATCTTGTAATTTTTTCTTGTTAATGCTTGTATAAATATGCACCATCTAGCAATCAAAGAAACACTGCGTAAGTAAAACAATTTTTTTCAGAGAGTTAATTGTTCTCAATCAAGCCAAACTTGGATTGTAACATCTGAACCACCTAAGTACATAAACAAAAATAGTAAAAAGAAACTTGTTCGAGGCCCCCCCACTGAAAAAACGCGTAAAAACAGCCTGACGATTAATGCAAACAAAACAAAAGCCGTATTCTTTCGAAGTAAAAACAAAAACCTAACAATACAAAAGTCTATCTACTTAAATGCCACTCCTCTCGAAATAACTTCCAGTATTAAGACATTAGGTGTTATCTTTCAGCAGAATATGTCATGGGATGTCCACGTGGACAGTATGCTTATTAAGCTGGCACAGGTAATTGGGCGAGTATACCGCAATCGCAATTTACTACCACCAAAAATCTTACTGTTAATTTATAATACCCTATTCTCCTCCCGACTCAATTATTGTCACTTAGTTTGGTCTACGACAACTTACGGAAATTTGCTGAAGCTTCACAAGTTGCAGAAAAGGTTTGTAAGAGTAATAGAAAATCTGCCGTTTTATTCACATACGTATCATCTATTTCCCAAATACAACATAATTCCTGTTACCAAGCTGTTTGATTATATCCTTTGCAAGGCAATTAAGAATGAAAACGCCAGCAACAGTTCATTTCTACATCGTCTAGCCAGGTTACAACAAAACGCTACTACACGCCAGACACGTTACACGGAGCTCTGGAAAGTAAGGACGTTTCGCACAACATACGGCCTACAAACACTACAGAATAAACTACCCCGGTTACTAAATGATATAAATCATAAACGTATCCAACTTGAAAAGGTGACGTTCAAAACACTCCGCCGGTATTTCAACATGTACTAGGACACTTCGCTTGCCAGTCCTGTTTACTCTGTCACATTGTTGTTTACCCTGACTGTACCGCTTGTCTGTATTCACTTTGATTTGAATTTTATTTGAAGCAAAAATGTGCTTAATTTATCTGTTACTTTCGCTAAACTCATTGCCATCGCACATGAATGTTCCATTGCTTTTGTAAGTGCTTTCTAGCTTCATTCTAACACATTTTCTGTATAATTTTATGTAGTTCTTATGAGTGATTGTAATTGCAGATGTTTTCATGTTTTGTTCTATTTTCTTTTTGGATGAGACATGCCGTTTCATTGCGCCTATGATGCTGTCAAGTGTATAGGGGGGCCTCCGGCTTTGTCAAGCTGTCGCTTGTGACAGCTTTTACTGCGGGTCTCCCGCGCCATGTATTCATTTGGCGCAAATAAAACCATTATTATTATTATTATTATTATTATTATTATTATTATTATTATTATTATTATTATTATTATTATTATTATTATTATTATTATTATTATTAAATGTACTTCCGGCCTCCCTGGGCCGGGTGGCTTGCCCCAGGCGCTTCAAAGCCGCGCGTATATCTAAGTGAGCACTAACAGAGCACCGAATGGACAGCGAAAAATGGGCAGCGTATAGATTACAGCGCCTGGTGTCAAAGACCACTACGCTTCATTTTTCCATTTCGCCACGTTTCCCAAGCCTAAGCAAGTACTTCCTTCCTTCTTGGCAGTTGACCTGCTCCTTGCGACGTAAAGCTTGCTAGCTTCACCTCAAAGTGACAAAAGCGAGCAAATTTCTCGACGTCCCGTGGTCCCAACTCAGCAATGCAGGCAGAACCGAGCCATCCACATTGACGACCAGCGGTTGCCGCATGCCAACATTTGTGCACCAATGCTGCGCAGTATATGGATGGGAATGAGGTATGACATCGTCATCTTTGGAAAACATTGCACGCTAGCGGCGCCGTAACGGAACCAGAAAACAAAAAGTTAAGGGGTGAGTGACTGCACGGCATCGCATTGCTCTCAGCAACGAAATAAAAGATGCGAAATATTGAGAGTATTATACCTGAAAATAATGATGATGATGATGAGTTTTTATGGCGCAAGGGCCAAAGAGCGCCATGGCACAAGGTATCTACTTCCACTCAAGGTGGGGTCAAAAATCCATTTCCGAAGTATTTTACCTTAACTAAGCCGAGCACCAGACCAGGGGAAAGCTTGTAACCGTTGCATCATCGGTGGGTACCCGGCGGCACAGAGGATCGAAGCACGCATCTACCGCATGCGGGGCGGATGCTCAGACGACTAGGCCACCGCTGCGGTCAAATAATGCAGGGCCAGAGTGAATAAAGCTAAAAGTACTGTGGCTTATAAGTATGGCTGTAATATAAATAATACCAACAAAAATACTGTTCAGAGCCTTGTGTACGTGCGCTTTTATAATTCTGTTGCATCCTAATGCTTCTGAGGCTTTTTCTGAGGCTTTTTCTTTGCAGCAGCGCGAGATATCACCATACTCTCAATGTACAATTTTCGTCGTCTTCCTAATATCTGGCGAAGTGTCGGCTAAAGGACGCATGCAGCAATGAAATGGCTGCCTGCAAGTGAAAGAGCGCGCTTAGTGGTCGCTATTTAGACTAATTCGAGTAAAACAATAACTGTACGTCATTTGAATGGCAGCAAAATAGGCGACAAGCCCTGAGATACCAGATGCAATATTGTGTGTTATAAACAGCGGGCCGCGGCTTCATGCACAGCCGACCATACCAAACATGCTAAGGCGCATAGGTGCTTGGGCGTGGCAAATCGCGTTAGCCTGGGCTTTTGGAAATAAAGACGGGAGGTCCCATTTGGTACACTTCGCATTTTTCAAGACCGTCAGCCAGATGCTATTTTAATTCGATGAGTGCCGAGTTTAGGGGCAGCGAGGATGTTATTTCTCTGCGCTCGCAATGCGCAGATAAAAAAAAGAAATGCACCTTCCACGCCGCACAAAGAACAACACTCGAGAAGCGCCGCCGCCCACACTCGCCGAAAAGTTCGTAATGTTGTTAGCGAACGCATTCAAGGACTTCGCTCTCGCGTTCGCAACGGCGCCTCGCACGAAGTGCCCGTTTCCACGCCTATGGAAATGCGGCAGAAGGAAAAGTAAACTAAGCGAACGAAGCACGGGGTGTGCAGCGGGCTGAATTGGTAGACGAAGCTGCCCGACCATCGGTAGAGCAGAGCGGCGCCGAAGCGTGTCAGCGGCAGAAGGAGACGAGCGCTGCTGGCAGGCAAGCGAGCAGCCAATGCGTGCACGGACGTCCGACGCGGCAGCGAGCGGACCGCGCCGGGCGAGCTGCGACTCATTACAGCCGGCTTGTCGCCGGGCTCCCGACAGCGGCGCAGTAGACAGCCGCCGCGCGCCGGCAGGACGCTACGGCTCCTCAGTTACGTGCAGCTGTCCGTACGGCTAGAGCAGGCGCGTAGCGTTTCGCTATCAAGTCTCTACAACCGCCCCGGCGACTGGGAGTCGCTGCGGTAGTGCCAGCTTGACTTCGTGTAGGGGCGTGGGTTGCTTAAATGCGGCAGGTGGAAAAGGTGTTAGCGCAACACGGATATTAAGAACGTGTTCGCAAAGCGGAGAATGAATGCGGCGTTCAAACCGTTCTGAATGTTTCGATTCTAACCGTGTAACCACGAAGGCTCGCTATCTTTAGCTGTACTGCACTCAAATGCCCACACCAGGCGTAGGCAGCCGCGCCGCAGAGCGTTTCCGCTCGCCTCCGGCCCCAATTCGCTCCGGCGGACGGTCGACGACGACAGGCGCGCGTACTCGAGCATCTCCAGGGGCCAATATCAGTTGCCATCCCCCGCTCCTATCGCTCTCCCTTTCCTCCCCAACCTTTCCTCAATTCGACCACTCCCACTGCATCCTTCTCGCTGCCATCTCGCGCTTCCGTGCAGGCGTATCGCGTTCTTTTGCACCTCACCCCTCCTTCCTCTCGGCGTTGCGAATTTGAGCGCGCTCATATTCAAGTCCGCGGTGCCGGCGTGGGGCGCGCGAGATTTTAAGCATTAAATCGGCCATATTTGCGGAAACAAGTGAGAGTATAGGAGGAGTAGCCCTACGGCTCCGTCCAGCATTGTATACAATATTGCGAAGAAATGGGAAAGTTGTGCGCAAATGAAGATGGAAAAGTACAGGCACGCCCTTTCGCCTCGAAGTCGATCGCGTCACCAGCCACGACCAACGCCGCCGATTCCTTCATCATCCAGCCGTTTGTCGTCACCCGCGAGAGCGAGACTCGGCAGAGGAAGCCCGCGAGAGCACAACGCAGCGAAACGCGATGAAAGGCCTGTCGCGCGCGGGAGCGTTCCCTCCGTTCTTTTCCTCTCTCTCTTCGGCCGATGGGAAAGTCGTTGCCGGGCGCCGTGCCTCGCCAGCCGCTTCCCTCCTATTTTCGCGGGCCCGTTCGGCGCGAGCGGCTCCGAAAACGATCGAGCGCCGCGGCTTCGCCGCCGCTCGCAGGATTTATTTCCCGGCGCCCCGCAACGGGTTGGAAGGGGAACAACGCTCGCTGCGCCGCGGAGCGAAGAGTAGCGGCGCTCCTGTCTGTTCCCTCTCCGCAGGGTCCCTCCGCCGAGTCGGCAGAGCGAGGGAGATATCGAGAGGCTGCGAGCCAGAATAAATTGCTCCGATGGGCCGCCGGCAGCAGCGACCGCTCGGGCTGCTCTCGCACTCCGCCCTCCGGCGCCGCGGACGGCTGTCGGGGGGCGGCGGCAGCGGCGCTCGTCAAGGATAACGACTGGCCTCCGGGGAAGGGGAGCGCCGACGCGCGCTCGCTGCTCCCCTGTTGACGCTGTGTCACGGCCTGCCGGCGTCGCGTCGCAGCTTGGCGGTGCCTGGACGCGAGCGCGCGCGCTTCGGGGCGTTAGCGCGCCGGCGAGCGAGCTCCGGGCTGTTTTGGCCCGCTTGTCTTTCGTGTCATTTATTTCTCTTTCCCTCTTCGCCAGGCTCTCGCCGGCCGCGAGGACACGTTCGGCGTGCCCGGCACGTTGTCGCCCACGCGCGCGGACGCGCGTTCGTATTTGCGCTGTTCTTTTATTTATGTTCTCTTCTTTCTGCCCGGGAGTCGCCGGGCTGAGAGGTTTCGGTCTGGCGCTGAATATTCGATGACTTGAGTAAGGCGCAGACGTAGTGGTATCGCGCAGGTGCGACGGGGCTGTGCTATGCTGCACGTGGCAAACAGGTAGCTTCTTTTGTATATGTATTGTTTCCTTTTCCGCCCGACATTTGCTGTCGTTAACAAAAGGGCCGGCATGATTGGACAGTCGATTCTCGGCCCTAGTATTTTAGATGTAATATTTCAGATTTATAAACTAGTAGCGAGTGATATATAGAAACCGTTTAATAAAGAAGAATACACTTTAGCCCGCGTTTAAAAGCCGCTGACATAGCTTACGTGGAAAGGAAATTGGGGAAGGAGATGCAGACGGAAAGAGGTACAGTAACTACTAAGTTAAAATAACTGAAAAAGAAAAGTTGCGAATGTGCAGTTTTGTTCTTACACGAACCGGACGCTTGCTTTGTATACCCGAAAGATTTAGAAACAGCCACGATTACTATTCTGCGCGCTAGCCCTTCTTGCACACGCAACACGCAACCCCCATTTATTCCCTCCATTGCTACTTGTGAATGATGCCCTGGTGTGTTATTCGAAATGCTCAGTCCAGCTATTCCAAAAGTCGGTGTAACGTGGTTTTTAGCCTTACAGTTTCCTTACTCGTAATTTAATTAAAGATTCGGCTTTTCTTCATCTTCCGTTACATCTGAAACAACACTTTTTTCGCACCCAAATTATACGTAGCATTTCTGGACAAAAGTATTTTTCAGCGGGAAAGAGTTTATGACCGAATTTTTTTCATGTATTGTAAGATTACACTATAACAACCAATTCATCTGCGGATCTCCCCTCTGCAGGCTTGAATTTTGTGCTATTAACGATGTTGCCGTCGTCAAGAATGTTCCCCGTTGGTTTTCTAGGACAATGTTAACTACTCGATGCGAGCGATGGAAAAACTTGAAAAAAAAGATTTTGCCACGTATCGGAAGATTGGATCATTGCCTTCAACATTTCCAGAACAGTACATTATAATATCCTACTCTTCAAAATTTTTTTCTAAGAATTCTAGACTTGACGGCCAAACAGTATTAGTGATTTTCGCGGTGTCTGCCCACACACAATAATGGCTTATGAATGTCTCATTTACTAAGGTCAAATATAATCATTAATTGGGTATAAGATTTCGCACATTTAACGTATTCCTCTTTAGAAACGCAAGACGTGCGCATGGCCGTGGCTACGACAACGCCACTCATGGGGACCGTGTAATCAATTAGCCTTTCAGGTAGAGCATCCGTCTCCCGTGCAGCAGGACCACGGTTCGAATCCCACTGCCGCGAGACTCTCCGGCAGCTGAAATTGTATAATCAGGCCTGGGGTGCGGCCTGATATCGTTTCTCAAATGCCCTCGCAAAGCAGACTTAGTAGCTTCTGATACATGACCGTTACAAGCTCACTTCTGCAAACGGAACGCTCTTTTTCAGGTTGACTGCTATTTTCTCTCACTGGCACCTATGATTTAAAAAACAAAAAACATTCTGAGTAGCACATCTGTCCCCTGTTGAAAATATTGAGTGAGGTCTCTGGGTTAGAGTCCATGCGTGTTTATTGCCACACACAGTGCGAGGACTGAGAGTGATCGAATCGTACACTGCGAGGACTGAGCGTGATTCACACATTGCGAGGACTGAGCGTGATTCATTCAATGCCAGGACTGAGCGTGACTCTCAGCGAATGAGACGAGGCACCTTGCACGGAATCAAGACTACTTCACTGCTCACATTTGTTGCATATTTTACTTATATCCTGCCCTAAGGTCTTGTGCAATGCTTCAAATGTGTTGCTGTTGCTTCATTCAACATGCACAGATGCCCCAGAAGTAAAATGAATCATACAAGAACTCGCATCGCAGCCTAACCGGTGATCTGCATGAATACAACAAGAACGCACGTTGCATGTCCGGCAGCCTGCCTAATTGTACACATTTAATATCCGTGTTATCGGTAGTGCCCTGGCAACGAGCACGAGCGCGCGCACCGGTGACTTAAAGCAGCGTATCGTTTTGAGTGCTCGGCGACGCTCAGCTATACTTTGCAAAAAGTAAGACTGCAAATTTTCGCATAAGTTCACGTGTGGTTACCATAGTTACTCAGCTGCAGTAAGCAAGAGTATGGAAAACTATATCATTGAATATTTAACCTCTATCCGATCCCCTCTTGCTTACTGCACGCAACTCAGACACACACGGACAAGGCAAGAAATGGTCTTGCACGCACAAAGGGCGACCTCACAATTGTTTGTCAGACGCGCTTTCTTTGCTGCTTGCACGTTTTTTCAAGTGACGCATGCTCTGTCCAGCACGTTTTCGCATATTTCTTTGCCAAATTCCATTTTTGATTAGGTGTTGCACCATCGGTACATGCCATGCAAGAGTTGCTAATTTAGCTTTAGAATCCGGCCGCATGATTTGAATGTAATTCTATACTAAGTTTTTTTTTTTCCATTATCCAGATGCTCGCGTATCCTACCACTAGAAGCATGATTGTTCAATATATTACATCAATCGCATATAGAGAAACCTGTGATCTGCCGTCTTCACATCATGACATCATTATAAAGGCATTCGCATTAAATCCCTTTTTTAAATCCCATATAAAAAAGAGAGGTGTATTTTGTGTTAGCGATACGTCCGGGAGCCTCTTCAAATCGGAAATGGCGTATCTTGAACGGTTCTGTAGATAGTGTTGTGTGTAAACTGATATCTCTCTGCACGTGTCCTGGTTTTCCATGTATTTGCTGCGCTGTTAGCAAATAAAGTTAGATGAAGTTTAGCGCTAGTCCTGTGTGGTCTTCTCTTGTGTATGTCTTCGTTGCGCTACAGTTCTCTTCTTACAACATGCACAATCTAGCCCAACAAAAAGTTCTTCTAAACCTCCGCCCATGTACAGCTCTGTGTATTTGGTTTACCGGGATGTAAAAGAATACATAAAACGCCCTTCTCCCCGTGTACCAAGATATTTTTCTATAAGCTACATAGCGAGACATTGCCCGTTTAAACAAGGCTAGAAAAAAGGACATTTTTGTGTCCACAGTAATTGGCCGCCTTTGTGATGCTCCAGAGACGATTGAGCATTGTTTCATTGATTGTAATTATGCAATACCATTTTGAGATATCTTGCAACAGACGTTGAAAAAAAAGACTTAATAGGGCACCGCATTCTGTGCTGCATCTCACTGCACTGCCGTTTGTGGGTCTACCTTTATATACATGGTCTTTCTGACTGGACTACACAACCTTTGGGAAACATTCACCAACAAATTTCGCATCGGACTACCTCTACTGGAGCAGAGTTGGCCGCACTTCTTGCGGCGGTACAGTATATCTCTCAACAATCACCTCAAAAATGGGCTGTTTTCTGTAATTCAAAAGCTGCCCTACAATGTCTTCAATCTGCCTTGAGACATAGCGACCATGAGCAACTTACAGCGGAGATACGATGTCTGCACCACCAGGCAATCGAACAAGATCATGAAATCATCTTCCAGTGGGTACCAGGCCATAGCGGCATTGTTGGTAACGCCTTAGCTGACGATGCTGCTCGATCGGCTCACGATGCAACCAACACTGTCCGCATACCATTGACAAGAGCTGACGCAGCAAGGCACCTTCAACTGCTCGCCCGAAACCTGACTGTAACGTCGTGGTCTGCCCCTGGAGGTTGGTCACCCCGCTCGCATCACTTCAACCTCTTGCTCCAACATCATATACCATTCGGCCTCCCCCGCGGTGATACTACGCTGTTGTGCCGTGTTGAGAACGGGGCCACAAGCCCACCGCCGGAACCAGTGTTAAAGATGGGGCTTCTATCCCACCGCTGGAACCAGAGTTGAAGACGGAGGGGTCCTGGAAATGACTAACTCGTTTAGCCTCGCAGGTACCGGCTCCGAATGACGATGTCGGACTGCGTTATCGAGGAAACTGTACAGAAGGGTTTATTCTACATATTTACAGATGAGAATCGAATCGAATGCAATGCAATGCGAATGCAATCCGAATCTCCGATCACACAACAACATCCCGTTAAATACGGTTCGCGTTCCCTAGATCCCTGACTGGGGAACTTGGTTCGAATAACGTTGTCCAATCGGATGGGCCATTGATGACGCTGGCGGTACCACCCACGGCAGGGCGGTGCTGATGCCCTCTCGCTCTCTCACAGCTCGGGGGATGAGAAGGGGAAGACAGTCATCAAACACAGATGCGTCACCTTGACCACTGCCGCAAGTGTTCTGTGCGTTGCCTCCGTGGGAAAGCAGAATCCCGCAGTCTCCTCGCAGGTGGTTGAACCTTCTCGAACTCCCCAGCCGGATGGCCGAAGCACGAGACCCATTCGACACAGCGTCTTTCAATTAGCAGCCTCGCTCAGCGTGACCTTGCGTAGCATCATCCCGTTCGGTGACCCGAAGGCCGACTCGGCCAACGTATACCGCTGCTTCCGCCGTGCTTCATGTGCATCTCTGCTTCCAGCGTTGTTGCTGCTGTGCCAAGTTCTCGCCGCATCTTTGCCTAACGACGACACTCGTCTGACAGTAATTTCTCCCAGGTCCGTGGGACACACCCTCCTTCGATCGGTTCGGAGGTTCGGTGATTTGGAGTGCAACAGCCCCGGCCGTCGTCGTCTATGCTTCTGCCGCCGGCGCCAGGCCTCGTCATATCCCTTGCTTTGCGATGAGTCACAGCCGGTTCCCAGGGCCACGTTGTCCACTCTTAACAGCTCGTCCGCGGCCCGAAAAATCTCGAATGGCCAGCGTTCACGACCGCTGGGCAGGAAGAGATGAGGCTGGAGTCGGGTGGAAGGGCTGGTTTCCAGTAATGGCATCCAAGCTCGAACATTCAACAAAGAATGGCATCAGTGGAATGTTCCACGAGACAGGGCACTGACCCACAAGCAAGCGCTCGGAATTTGCCAAAGACCCACCAGGCTTCCCACAATGACAACAAATGTTTACTAAATCATGACAGAATTTTGGCGCAATTTTGGTGCCGAGAAAGCGCAAAATATCCCCTTTGAAATCGCCAAAGACGGACTGCTTGTACCAAGGTTAAAAACAAAAACCCACACACAGTAGGTGGTCCTACCAAGTACTCCTGTCTACAACAATCGGCTGAATCCATCAGCATTTCCGTGCGGTTTTCCGTTCCTGAAACGCATCGAGAAATTCTGTTTTTGGAGAGCAGGACTCCGTCTAAGCAAGCGACCATTTTTGGGGGGACAAAACTGTCATAAGCATGTTTGAGACGATGATCAGTCTCAAATATGAACTTTGCGCCGTTCAAGTAGCTCTGGTAACCCGACAACATCTGTGCCGTCTAAACCAAACGCGCGCTCTTTGTCTGAAGCGCTGAACGCTTCTTCTCTACAGGTCAGCCTGCGGCTGACGTACTGAACATGGTGCTCTTCGTGGCCGTCGCCAACTTGACTTAAAATAGCACCCAGTCCTCTATCACTGGCGTCACACTGAACTTCTTTAACAAAATAAGTGGCCCGAATCAAAGGTCTGGACACGAGCGCTTCCCCCAGACGAGTTTTCTTTTCGGTCATTTCAGTGTATGTCAGTGAGGCTCCCTTTGGTAAGGTGTCAGACAATTAAGGGATCAAATCTCCGTTTACGCGACTCTAAGCGTAGTTCTACGCGAGCTGCACTCCTGTGAGTGCCGTTATCTCTTGGTAGCATGGGAAATCGACACCTGTGATTTCTAAACCAGTGACGCCCTAGCCTTTCTATCTCAGTGACGCCATAGCCCTTGTCTAAGGTAAGGAAAAACCAGTAACCTCAGATCAACTCGTTTTAACTCAAAAAGTAGCCTTTCCCTGCCTGATTTCATAAACACAAAAAAAAGAGGAATAAAAAAAAAACAGCTACTTCAAATCGCCACGCGGGGGGGAAAGCTGACTCCCCGCCGCCGAGTTGAAAGGATTAGTCTTTCAGACACGCCCGCCGGGGTCGCGCTTTGACTGACTGTACTGCGGTCAACTCGTGACAAAAGGCTGCAGAAAAAAAACGTCCCTGACTTCCGCTTTCGCATCCGCGCCCCCTCGACGTGCTCGGAAAGCCTTGGCAGTGCATGCAATGTCGATGACCGACTCTGGACGACAAGCAGTGACCAGCGCGAGAAGCTGCTCCCTGTTCTCGCCACAAGCACGAAGCTTGGCCACCCTTTCGTCCTGCGCGATTCCTAGAATGGGGTGCCAAAAGTGAAGGACGAATCCCCCTCAAGTGCGCCCGCCGAACCCGCCTGCCTGCGTCGTCTCGGCTGTTCGACGCCTGCGTTTGCATGCGCTGAGTACCGTGCAACCTGGCGCCTCCTGTTTTGTCGGGCCGCCTTGCCCTTTCTCTTACGGGCCCTTTGTCAGGACGACGCGGTCTAGGTTTTCCTGCAGGCCGATGCCCCTTGATGCACTTCGCGCCTGTTTTGCTTGGAAGACGCGCTCTCCCCTTTTCATTACTGCGGTCAGCCTTTGACTTGCGTGCCGCCTGACCAGTAACTGCAAGCCTAAGTTTACGAGGCGCAACGCGGGAAGGCTTCGCCTTTCTTTCCACCGCATTTCTTTCTTTCGCACCTGTCCGCGCATCCGAATTTAGGGCTTTGAATTTGATCCGTTTCCTCTTGGTCCTTGCCCTTTTTCTTTTTCTGCGCCTAGACTGTACCGCGTGCGTTTCTTGATCACAACTAGCTATCTCTAGTTTTTCCGTCGCACTTTGGAAATTTTCCTCGAATTCAAAACTGGCCTCTCCGGCTTTGCAGCAGAGTGCCAGCTCCACGCAGCTGACAGACGGACATGAAACTGCCCCTGAGATCCCTAGCTCATTCCTTTGGGGGTTGTCCTCTCCAGCTTGCCTGTCGCTCTGCGCGCCATTCTCTGCATTGCTGCGCTCAGCTACAACTGAGCCCGCCTGGCTGTCGCTCTGTGCGTCATGCTCTACATCGCAGTGCTGAGCCACTACTGAGCCCGCTTGCCTGTCGCTCTGTGCGTCTTTGTCTACATCGCAGTGCTCAGCTACAACTGAGCCCGCCTGGCTGTCGCTCTGCGCGCCATTCTCTACTCTGCAGTGCTCAGCTACAACTGAGCCCGCATGGCTGTCGCTCTGCGCGCCATTCTCTGCACTGCAGTGCTCAGCTACAACTGAGCCCGCCTGGCTCTTATGGCTATCTTTTTCCTCGGCAGCCTCGCACTCTTCTTGTGCCAGTATTACCAAGGTAGCCTCTCCGGAGCCTTTGTCACTGAAGCCACTGTGACATCCCAACTCGCTCTTACCGCGGTTGTTACTCTCAAAAGGGGTTTCCGCTGTTTCTACCCCGAAACCTTTTCCGATATTAAAAACTCCCTTTTCGCGGTCCTGCCGGTTTGACGCCTGTATCGATTCTACTGAAAGTGTCGCGCTCGCAACTGTCCCGACAAAGTTGTCCGTTGCCACTCCTACCTCACCTGGAGGAGAATCCTCGCACTCGTGTCGTTGAGACGCTATCTCGGAATGCTCTTTCTTAGCATTACGTCCAACTACACTGGACACGGTCTCGGATTCTGCGGCATTCCTTGGACTACCGCACCGGTTGAACGCGTTCTCTGCCACTTCCCTCGTGGTGTCGCGATTTACCAACGCGGCTACGGTCACAGACTTTTCGGGTCTTATCTGCGGACCTATTTCATAAGCATCGCTTGCTCTTTCAGGACTTCCGGCTCTCACACTACCGCCCTTTCTTCGTATTTCGTTTTGAAGTTCTAATATCTTTAGTTTCCTTGTTTCAATTTCAACCTTCCACTTTTGCCGTTGCCGTTCCTTCTCTTTTTCCCACTCTCGATCAGCTTCCTCTTTACGCGCTTTTTCCTCTGTGCGCGCTTTTTCCTCCTGTATCAAGTTCCACGTATCTACCAGCAACTGATCGTTATGCTTGACTTGTTTAAGAATGAATTCGCCCAATTCAATTTTGGTTAGTTTGCTAGGCACTTCAAAAGACAGTTCCTCGCATATCAACAGCAAGTCCGACCTCCACAATTCCATTAGTTCCATGACAACGCCTTCTCCGCTTTGGCTCTGCTAACTCCACAATGCCTTGAGAATAACCCCTCTCAAACGACAAAGCCCTGATTCCCAGTCAAGATTATTCTCTGAATCTTACAGCCTGGCGAATCCCATAGCAAAAGCCAAAACGCTCACCCGTGGAGAAAGTACGATGTCGCACGGTCCATCCCAGCTGCTGCCAACCAGTGTTGGAGATCGGGCTTCTATCCCACCGCTGCCACCAGTGTTGAGAACGGGGCCACAAGCCCACCGCCGGAACCAGTGTTAAAGATGGGGCTTCTATCCCACCGCTGGAACCAGAGTTGAAGACGGAGGGGTCCTGGAAATGACTAACTCGTTTAGCCTCGCAGGTACCGGCTCCGAATGACGATGTCAGACTGCGTTATCGAGGAAACTGTACAGAAGGGTTTATTCTACATATTTACAGATGAGAATCCAATCGAATGCAATGCAATGCGAATGCAATCCGAATCTCCGATCACACAACAACATCCCGTTAAATACGGTTCGCGTTCCCTAGATCCCTGACTGGGGAACTTGGTTCGAATAACGTTGTCCAATCGGATGGGCCATTGATGACGCTGGCGGTACCACCCACGGCAGGGCGGTGCTGATGCCCTCTCGCTCTCTCACAGCTCGGGGGATGAGAAGGGGAAGACAGTCATCAAACACAGATGCGTCACCTTGACCACTGCCGCAAGTGTTCTGTGCGTTGCCTCCGTGGGAAAGCAGAATCCCGCAGTCTCCTCGCAGGTGGTTGAACCTTCTCGAACTCCCCCGCCGGATGGCCGAAGCACGAGACCCATTCGACACAGCGTCTTTTAATTAGCAGCCTCGCTCAGCGTGACCTTGCGTAGCATCATCCCGTTCGGTGACCCGAAGGCTGACTCGGCCAACGTATACCGCTGCTTCCGCCGTGCTTCATGTGCATCTCTGCTTCCAGCGTTGTTGCTGCTGTGCCAAGTTCTCGCCGCATCTTTGCCTAACGACGACACTCGTCTGACAGTAATTTCTCCCAGGTCCGTGGGACACACCCTCCTTCGATCGGTTCGGAGGTTCGGTGATTTGGAGTGCAACAGCCCCGGCCGTCGTCGTCTATGCTTCTGCCGCCGGCGCCAGGCCTCGTCATATCCCTTGCTTTGCGATGAGTCACACCCGGTTCCCAGGGCCACGTTGTCCACTCTTAACAGCCGCCTGTGGCTGGGAGTGGCGTTCACAAACGCCTATTGCCATCTCATCGCAATGGCTGACTCTCCTGCGTGTGACCAGTGCGGTTGTGACGAGACGATCAGCCACCTCCTCTGTGACTGCCCTCGTTTTGAGCGAGAGCGCGGCCTCCTAAGTGCTTCTCTGCTCCGCTTGGACTCGCGTCCTTTAACAGAGTCTAACGCTCTGGGGCCTTGGACACAACCTTCCAGACAACGGAAAGCGGTGAAAGCGCTCCTGACGTTCTTAAGGGACTCGGGGTTGCATTCCCGTCTATAATATTGAAGTTTTCAGTGCGCGCCCTCTGTCTCTGTGACATAGTGGTCGCTGGACACTTAGACAACTCATTTCCTTGCCACTCTTTTTCCTTTTTTCCCCTTTGTTCCCCTCCCCAAGTGTAGGGTAGCCAACTGGGCATCGCCTGGTTAACCTCCCTGCCTTTCCGTCCTTTTCTCTCTCTCTCTCTCTCTTGTTTCAACAAAAACCTATTCAGCAGATTGATTGTTCGTCTAAAGGAATTGCATGCCCAGACTGAGTGTGATCCAGAGTGGCAACCGCTCCTGGTACTGTGCTCTTCATTTGTTTTTGTTTTTCTAGTGCGTCGTATGTGCATATGTAGTAGTGATGTTCCCTCTGTTGCGTCTTTTATCGCGCTTGGTTGTTTAGGAGTGTCGCATTATGCATTGTGTTGATTTGCGATTGTTTTCTTCATGGTTTGTACATAATTCATGTACATAGAACATAGCGTCACTGCAATAATGTCGCAAAAAAAAAAAAGAGGAGATAGCCTAGTGCTCTCGCACAGCATCCTTTGAAGCTGATCTCTACACGCCACCGCAGGTTCGGCTCCCAGTAATGAGTTTTGAGGTGATTTCTTTTTTAATTTACTGTGGCGTCGCTCATGCTAGGTAACGGCACAAATTTCAAAGATGTAAAGATTCTTGGTCGGTGTTTGTTGGCCTATAAGTGCATTCGCACTAATAAACTGTTCGCTAGTATGGTGGAGCCACCAGCGACCGCGTCGCCAGCGCCCCCGCACGGCACTCCCCGCGTTAACTGGATGCCCAGTGTGTTTCCGTCAACCCGTCCGCATGGCAGACGCGCAGTGACATCGTTGCGAGAATGGCACCTCGGCGGGAGACCTGCTTTTATGCGGATTTGTGCAATGTTCGAAATTACATGCCTTTCCCCGCTGAAAATGAGAAGGCGGGAAATGGAGCATACATTGCACAAAAGAGAGATGTTCGTCTATAAAAAAATTCGTCCAACAAGATCTTGATGAGGTAATCGAAATTGCCTTCATTACGAAAGGCCTGGCAGCAGTTCAACGGTTTGTTTTTGTTTGGATTGCTTTTATTTATGTTCCTAAGCAGAAGTTATGAATCGTTGATGAAGGTGGCACCAAGAACGAAAACTGCCCGTGAGCATTTCGACAGCACACCGCATACATACATACATACAGGAATTTTATTGCAAGATATATATACACAGCACATAGCGTGTGCCCGCAGAAGCGCAAGCGCTTGTCGGCGGGCCACGGCAGTCACAACAGCATGCGGTGAATACAAAACGCTGAAAGTGCACACTTTACAATCCATAAAGAAAAAGAAGAAGAAGAAAGAAGGAAAAAAAGCAATAACACAAAGTCGAAATATTACATATAGTTCAGTCAACAAATTTAGCGATTGAGAATTATGTAAAGCAAAGAAAATCTGCAGTTAATAAATGGAACACAAATTTAAAAACAAGATAGAAATTACAAAGCAAATCAGTATTTCCTTTCTTTGAAACTTTCAAACCACGCTTGCAGTCCAGATTTCACAGCCGTCAACGAAGCACAACCAAACATCTGAGCAGGTAGTTTATTAAAATGGTAGGGTATATAGAACTGTCGTGTCCTTTTACCATAATGTGTGTAAACCCTGGGAACTTTATAACGCGCTATATGCCTAAGTGACTCTGGTTTTTTATCTGGCTGTTTAAACTGTGCTGAAAAGTAATTTCTCAGAACTACCACCCGTAAGTACAAGTCATGCAGAGGAATAACTCCTGCTTTAACCATTCTGGTGTTATGGTCGGACTTCTCTTGAGCAGTGCCATACAATAAATTAGTGGAGATTCTGCACAGGAAACTATCTACCTTCTTAATCTTACAAGGTGCACAAGAACCATACAATGAAACGCCGTATCTAAGGATAGATTCTCCTAAAGATCTATACACAGTCTGACGCAAGTTTATAGGTGTAGTGTATTTTATACGATAAAGCTGGACAGAAAGAGCACGGAGTCGTTTTAATAAATAGTCAATTTGGGAAGACCAACACATGTTGGAATCAAGATATAGGCCAAGATATTTAACACTGCTCGAGTAGGGTAGTGGCGAACATTCGCAATTGTCACAGTTGCTACCATGCAGTAGAACCGACTGGGTAAGATCAACATTCTTGTGCGGATTTCTGAAACATATTAACACAGTTTTGTTTATGTTGATGTATATTTGATTTCCAGATAGCCAGTCTACTATTTTATTGATATCGTACTGAAGTAATTTCAGTGCGAGTGGGCTAGATTCATGGGATATCACTAAAGCTGTATCATCAGCATACTGAAATAATTTTGCATTTAATGTAAGGTTAACCATATCATTTACATAAATATTAAACAAAAAGGGTCCCAAAACAGAACCTTGTGGAACGCCGTACTGAATATCAGAAAAAGCACTAAATGATTCTTTAATTTTCACTACTTGCTTACGCTGTGACAAATAACTTGCAAAAAATTGTTGGTATGGACCACGGAATCCAATACTTTCCAACTTACTTAACAAAACAGTGTGCTCCACGGTATCGAATGCTTTCGATAAATCCAAAAACAATCCAAAAACACATTGATTAACATCCAGGTTACCATTGATAAAATCACAGCAATCTTCGAGAAGCTCAACCGCACCAATATTACGACGGAAACCATACTGTGTAGTACTCAAACAAGAATACTTGTCACAAAAACATGTCATATATTGGTGCACAATTTTTTCCATCAGGATGCTAATGACTGGTAGTATGGCAATTGGTCTGTAATTTGTTTGATCTGTCTTTTTCCCCGACTTATAGATGGGTCGTAGTAATGAGATCTTCAAACCTGATGGTATTTCTCCTGTCTTGAAACACCCATTAAGTATATGTAAAAGTACATCTTTAAGTTTGGAGTAATTGTTTCGCAAATCACGCAGTCTAATCTTATCGTAGCCTGGTGGTTTGCTGTCTGGTAGCGTCCTAATAAGGTTCCACAACTCATCTTGATCAACAGGAGGAAAAGCAGCAGAATTAATTGTTTTCTTGCCTTGGTACTGAATGGTAGAAACGACAGTTTGTTTTTTAAGTTCCCTAATGGATGATACAAACGCATCATTAAAAGAATTTGCAATGGTCGAAGGATCTGCTTTTAGAAAAGTACAATGCAACTTCTCATCCAAATTAGATTTCTTCTGTCTACCTAATACTTCATTTAATAGACTCCAAGTTTTCCTCGTATTGCTGCTACACCTAGAAAACTCAACAGAAAAATATTGCTTCTTTGCTTGCCTCAGCATAGCAGTAAGCTTATTACGATGTGCCCTATACTGCTCTTTCAAGGCAAGATTCTCGACATCTTGTTTATAGTCATTCCATAGTTTGTCCTTCTCATGAGAAAGTTTAAGTATATCATTCGTTATCCATTTCTTCTCTGGATTTCTTAACTTGATTTTAACCTCCTTCGTGGAACTGGCATATAGCTCATCAAACTTAGCTACTAACGAGTTATAAGCATCAATGTGAGTTTGACTTAGCAGAGACCTCCAATCAAAAGTTTGAACGTGCTCGTCCAAGCACTTGTTATCAATTATTTTTATCGTTCTAACGGTTTGACCAGGCGTTTCCCTTTCTTGCGCCAGAACACATAGCGCTGTGAAATAATGATCCGCCACCTTTCTTCGTATTACTGCAGCGTTAGCGACATTATTCGGGAGTCTGATTGCTATATGGTCGATGCACGACTGAGTAAGTCTCGTGCCCATGACCTCTTCCCTGGTAAAACTAGAAATCATATTTTCTATTCCATATGAAGCTAGTAAATCTAAATAGCACTCAACACGCAAAAACAAGAACTTCCGACTTCCAGTATATAGCCATGTCCTTACGTCACCAAGGATGTTCTGTAGTGCTGCAACTTCTTACGGTAAGCTTCGCGGCCTGCTTAATGCATTTGGCCTCTGAAAATGTGCTGTACAGCGGTTTAAAGTGAGCACTCGTTGTAATCCCTGTCAGCTTCTTTACAAGTGTTTTTGCCCGACCAAAAGGTCTCGTTCCCCGAAAACACTCTCGTATTATTCGAAGAAACGAGAAAAGGCAAGTTCCTCCTTCTATGTTAACTCAGGAATGTTTCCAGTAGACTGCAAGATGACTCAGGGAGGGGTGTACAAAGGGTGCATGGGTTGACTACCACCCATTTATCAATAAAATAGAGGGTGAGGGGGATAGTTCAGCGCCTTGCTTTTCTAGCATGACTGGTTTCGGACCATTTTTAAGGCTTCAGCTTTGAAGAGCGATTCGCGAATGTGAATGCGCCGTAAAGAGACGCCTGCCGTTTTTCGTTTCCGCGAAGACTGCGAGAGTGCCATCCGGGAAGGAGAGCTTTCAAGGGAAAACAAACCTTGCAAAGAAGGTGGCTTACAAATTTCCCCAAGTGGTTCATAACATTTGCAGTAGTAGTGTCTTCGCAAGATGCGATGCAGTTCTGTTCCAAATTCCCCATGACGATGCCGAAAAGAAGATGGAAAAAATAGCTAGACAGGAAGGAGTTGGGGCTGGCACATGGGACGACAATTCACGAAGTAACTTCAGTACAAACCTAATGATGGCATGCTACATCTAGTTTCTATTGCTTTCAGGTTGGGCTGATCATCGATTCTGAGCAACCATGGCTGTGTTGCAGTCCCGACGGCAGTGTGACATCGGGCGGCACATTTCAACTTATTAAAATTAAGTGCCCTTACAGTCAAAGAAACAAGTGTCTGATTGACGCAGACAAATCAGCTATGTGACAGTCATTATGTGAAAGGGCACTTACAATTTTGTAAAACCCATTCGTACTACACGCAGATAATGATAATGCTTTATGTCATGAGAATTGACACTGCTTTACTTTATGTGTACCGTATTTTCCGGTGTATAAGACGCACCCTTGTATAAGACGCACCCCCCATATATGCAGGCTGTCATTGAAAAAGTTGGTATATAAGACGCACCCGTGTATAAGACGCATCCCAATTTACCCAGTTAGGCTAGTGAGGCTTAATTAAACATGCTTGTGCGACCATTGCAAAATGCACCTTACCTGTGAGAAGGTCTTAAGCACCGCTAAGTGATCGAAAAAGGCAACACTCACGCCATACCCGCCCACGTTTTAGCAAAAAAAGAAAAAAAGAACGAAGGAACTCTCCTTATGTACATAAGAACATTTTATATTAACTTAAAACCTTGGAAGTATTCATCTTAAGATGCGCTATCAAAAAGCACGCCCATTTCTGGAGGCGACCCAGCTGAAACATTCTCTTCGCACTACGTGCGTACTACGTACACGGAGCAAACGAAGTTGCAAAGGGTGACTGAAAGAAACGCCGGCTTGTCTTGACAATGGCGAGAAACGCGATTGTCGCCATCTTTTGGCATTTCACATTATTTTTGCTTGGTGCCTGCGAGACGGCCGCGGGTTTATGATTCCGGAAGTCGGCATCCCCACCGTTTAATAATAAAGTTCACCTAATAAAGTTGCTCTCGGGGGTCCCCGTATTGAAGTATTAACCGTGTTAAAACCGCGTTATTGGTAGTGATGTTTTTTCGGTGAAAAAATCTTGAACATGGACCTGAGTAATTTCTGAACTCGCAAAAAAAAACAGAAAAAGTCGCATATAAGACGCACCCTTGTATAGGACGCACCAGCAAGATTTTTGAAAAAAAGCCGCGTCTTATATACCGGAAAATACGGTATTCTCCTCAGAGAAGCATAGCTCTAACAATCATCCCGCCGAGGTGGCTCAGTAGTTACGGCGCTCGGCTGCTGAGCCAAAAAGACGCGAGTTCGATCCCGGCCGCGGCGGCTGAATTTCGATGAAGGCGAAATTATAGAGGCCCGTGTACCGTGCGATGTCAGTGCACGTTAAAGAACCCCAGGTGGTCGTGATTCCCGGAGCCCTTCACTACGGCGTCCTTCATATCCTGAGTTGCTAGGGGACGTTAAACCCCAATAAAACCAAAAACCAAGCTCTAAAAATCAAAAAGGACGAAGCATTTCTTGACGAGTATATGCCAAAGTTAGAGGACTTTTATTTCAGCTATTTCCTGAAAGCACTGATTAAATGAATGCCCAACGGCATTTTGCAAATAATGTACAAAGCTCCCCCTGCCCTTTCATGCTATCGCTACCGCTGACTATCGCCGTCTGCAAACTGAATGAGAGTTGCATCCACCTTTTGCCCCACGGCCACCCTGGATCGAGCGCGCGGCGCGCGCGCATGATCGAGCCGGCCGTGTTTGCCCCCAGCTTTCGCCCCATTTGTTAACCAGATGGCGCCACGCGCTCTCCCCAAACTGCAGCGCACGGAGCCTATAGCTTGTGATCAGCTGATCATTATCTTTATAGCTTGGTGCAGCGAAACTAAGGGGAAAATTGATGTAAAATGACATATACGTTGACTCACTTGACTGGCCGGTAATTTGTGCGTGTCGGCAGTTTCATATTCAACCGTACCAGGTGACCTCGGAGATATTTAGGAATAGCATGGCGCTGCTCAGCAAGCAAATGCAGGCTCCGGCCATTTCCAATACGATGGCGACACGTTCTCTTGGTACAGCCGCACCTCGCGCCCGCAGTGCTGCATATAACCTCAAGGTACGAGTAACTTGATTGCCTCTTCCTATGTCTGATGTGACGCAATCTTCTGAAAGACCGATGGCGTCTCACAGCGCTGAATTATTTCGAGAAAGATTTACATTACGCTTGTATCTTCTAATGAGGCAGCTGCTATGAATTACCAAAATCATCGTGCGGTGGCATTGAATTTTTTTGCCTCTTTCTTACCTTTCTTAATGGTGAAGACAACCATCCTGGCAAAAGCAACAAGAGACCAGTGTATAGTCAAATCATGAATTCGGTAGTCACTTTGTACGTACGTAAACTATGTAGAACATGGGATAGATTCGGGGTCTGACAAAGGCGCGGTTGATCTCCCAAAAGATAGCGCACTGTTCAATTCTGAAGAGCGAGAATTTGGGCAAGCCCGAGTCACACTGCAAGGCTGAGTCACAGCAAGGCCGAGTCACACTGCGGAAACATGACGTGCGGAAGTATGACTTGGCTTTGAAGACCGAGTCATACTTCCGCACTGGAAATGTCGAAGGAAGGGCGGGTTCGCTGACTGTTTCCGCAGTGTGACTCGGCATTTAATTAAGGCCGAGTCACACTGTGGAAACAGTCGGGCAATCCGTCTGACAAAACAGTAGTTTCGTCAGGTTGGCGATCATGTCACACCGCGTCAACACGAACAGTGGGTATACGTGTCGCTGTCTCCCTCCAGCCTGTGTTGGCCACATGTGCGCCACTTGGTCAGGAACACCAAAAAAATCCATTTCAGTCGTGTTCCCCGGCGCGTCTCTGCTTTTGCTCGCGCGCTCTCCTCCGTGCGTGTGCACAGCCTCGGAGGCACCTTCCGCTGCGAATCGCGGCTGAGCAAGGCGTTTTCGAAAACTTGATGTGAGAGAATTACACAAGGGCTACACGCGTCTACTTTCTCAGCCCTATGTCTACTTCCAGGCATTTCGTATTTTGCGCCGCTGTTCTACTACGCTTTATCGACCCCGCCGGCCACTACAAATCACGCCACAATCTCCGCAGATTCACAAGAATTTGTTCAACACTGTCAGAGTACAAAAATAATGCATAATTGTACGCATCATTCTTGCAATGAAATGGGAACTCAGTAAAGTTATTCTGATTGCTATCTCAAAGAAAAAGAATGAAGCACTGCTTTCTTGTTCATCTCAAGTTCAAACATAGCAGAACAGGTAACTCGCGCTCACCTGTGAAATACGGTCCCAGCTAGCGATCTCTTGACACAAAGATTCCTTCATATCATGCCGTTGATATTTTGGGTCTGTTATATTCCATATAAACCGCCTCTCTTCAATCATCGCGATCAGGCCACTTTCCTGGCCTTGCGAGAACGACGGAGGCATGTTCACGCGAGCAACTTGCACACCCGTATGCCGGCTCCTGCTCTGGCGGGTCTCGGGCACAACCCTGTCAAGAAATTGCTGGAGCTCGCGGCCGAGGCAGACCCTACACAAGGCACAAGGCGTTCCTTTTGGATCCCTACAGAGACGCGTTCGTCAGAAGTGCATGCTTGCTCAGAAGAATGGGACGGGGATCGCAGGAAACGTGCTTCTCCATGGCGGCCACGCCAGCACTCCCGTTTGTGTGCGGCCGCCTGCAAGACGCCGTACCGCGGCAGACAGCATGGCGACGAAAAAAGCGCTCTTTTTTGCACTTTGCAAACGACGTTTCCAAGCACGAAAGGCACAAAAGCGCTTCGTTTGGTTGGTGCGGTGTTTCCAGGGAATTCGCCCGACCGGCGAACAGGGCGAACCAGGTACACGAACGCTCTTTGTTTATTGTTCTGGTTTGCGAAAGCTGTCATACCGAGGCATCAGCGCAGCGACCTGTCACGTCTCTCTGTCGTTCGTGCAGTGAGACAAGAAGTTGTGGGACGAGTTGGTTGGGTGACTTGTTGACGGCTCGCTTGCGAACGTGTTTGGTTGGTGTCACTGTTGTGTTTCCGCAGTGTGACACGGGCTTAATGGTTCGTGATGGGTAAGTCAGCGCGAAAAAAAAGAAAATGAGGCATGTGAAAAAGCCATACAAGGCAAACGCTTCCTAGCGGCTAATGCGGTTATTGCAACATGCGAAATAAATACAAGAGAAAGAGAGTAAAAAAAAAGGAACAGCAACAAAAACTAATTTGATGACTAACTAGTACTATCTAAAAAGAAAATCTCTTTCCCCAAGAGCAGAATGGGTGCCTGACACAGTCATCTGTCTTGGCAATATGGTGAGCTTCTACAATTTCTCGAGTCCTCTGGCCGTGATGTGCAGAGATTACGGAGGTTTAGTACCGGCCGGCTGTGAAGGATTTATCTTGAGCGCGGTGTACACGGAGAAGATGCGCAAGGCGGGTGCCTGTGTCATTTTTTGTTGCGAAAGCAACACTACGCCAGTCGCCGAGCTATTTCGCGGAGCTGACGAAAGGCCATACTGCGCATGCGCGAGGCGCAGTGACGTCACACGGCACACAGCCGGCGCGCCGCCGCCGTCGCTGAGAGGGTGACTCAGAGGTGCCGCCGCCGCGCTCGCCAGTTGCGCATGCGCAGTAGCGGCGCATAGCTAGAGTGCCGGGGCCGCCGCCGCTGCCGCGCTCTCTCCATCGCCTGTCTGTCTCTCCTCGTTGCTTTCGGAATCCTCCAGGTTTAACGAGAGCTAAACCCCTGCCAATTTTTTTTTAATGTTCTGCGGTGTTCTTTGAGGCGCGTGTTGATACAACGTCGCGTTTTACCGATTCTGCAACCGCTGTGCAGAGATATCTTGTACACTTAGTTTCTGAAGAATTCCAGGATATTATTATCGATGGCTTTACCCACGAGAGGTTGTATAGTGGTATAGCAGCGGAGAGCAGCGGTCAGTTTAATTTCGCTCAACATAACTGCAGCACTTCTTTCTGCTGGCTTGAATGCTGCCACTTTGGCTTCAACGGCCCTCGAAACTTCTTCCAGAAACCCTGGAAACTACTTTTACAGTTGCGGATACAAAGGAATATACAGCACACACTTGGTATTGGCGATGAGATTCAAAGCAATATTAATATTCGGTATAGGTATAGGTACAAAGGGCAAGAAATTCCAGCATTATAACATCTAAAATCAGGCTCTGTACCTGAAAGGCATCTCAGCAATCCAGACCTAGAGGTGTGCATTTTGATTTTGAGGTGCGACAGCAGACCTAACTTGCTATGGCAAAAAGATACAGGAAAATGCAGTCAAACATTTATTGATGAAAGAACGCAATTAACTGGCCTCATTGAATATACAGCCTACTACAATGCGCTTCACACTACCAGAGTTAAGCCCTGTTCATGTCTTTCATCTGTATTTCTTTTCCTTTGAAGGTGCCCACTGCATATAGGCAAGTTCTCGCAGCAGATCAGTTAATTTCTTGCACGTGCTTCAGTATTCAGTCAATCAGTTTATAAAATTTAACTATGTTGTTCTGCTCCAATTTAACACGAACTCTGATTCCCCGAATATCCTCTATAACAGGTCTGTTGCTACTTAGACCAACATGTATTATTCTTACTACTCCTGAAATAATAGCTGCAAAGCTTCGGTTCTAAAATTATAGTACAAACACCTCGAAAATTTAGGCGAACTTCTTTTGACAAGCGGATGTGTCGCATACCTAGAGGAGGTCGGATATCCTGACTGTTCTGTTGTAGGGTCGTCTCCCCTGGTAGCAGCAACCCATTATCTCTGAGGTGGTCGTAGTCTTTTGAGTCACAAGCCAACATGAGCTTCCAATTTTTTTGCCTACTCTTTTCTGTCCATGAAGGTCGACCCATATACTTACTTTATGGAGGACACGCGTCTGCTATTCCTTAATAAGGTGACCGAGGCTGTTCCTGATGTTTCTGCACACAGTTTGTTCTCTGTACATTTTTTTTTTCATTTCCAAGTTGAGTTTAAACTTGAGCGGTACAATCCATTCAGTGACCCTAGCGAGTTTGCCTTTTTTTACCATTTGTGTTCACGCTGCAGTCACCTTAATTGGCTGTTTCTGTTAGCGTTTGCGTTGTGGAAGAAGGACTCCGTTGCTTCGTCCTGGAGGAGATGTTCTCGCATTATCTGCCAAAAATATTATTTGGCGTAAAATAAATTATGCCAGCACTCAAAGGAGGAAGCCGCCAGCAGTCGCACCACATGCATCTTCCTATTCCATATCTGCTGACTGCGGGCTACGCCCCGTGAAAGTGTAGTGGTGTCTCTCTCCAGTGATGCTGCCCCAGGCACAGCAGCTGTCGCTAAAAAATGTGTGTGCGTGCGTGCGCGCGCGCGCGCGCGCGTGTGTGTGTGTGTGTGTGTGTGTGTGTGTGTGTGTGTGTGTGTGTGTGTGTGTGTGTGTGTGTGTGTGTGTGTGTGTGTGTGTGTGTGTGTGTGTGTGTGTGCGCGTGCGCGCGCGTGCGTGCGTGTAAAAATGTGCATTTCCTGTTTTTATTCTTGTGCACTTAGAAGGCGTCAACCTCTATATCCAATGTGTGGACGTAGACAGAAGAGAAAACAAGGCCCGAAATTGCTTGAAATCAGTCGCTGGACCAGCTGGTAGTTAATGTTTTCATTCACACAGCGCGGAGACGAGCACGGACAAGAGGGGAGAGCGCAGTTATGGGCCGAAAGCGCGGATTCTGCCTTGTTGCGACCCGGGTAGCATGGCCGGGGACCGGTGATGGGACGAGGAGGATGGGAGACTGGGTTAAGAAGGAGGCAACGAAAACTTTATGCACTTATTTACATTATTTACAAAGAGGGACTCAGAATGACTCTCAGTAGAAGGGAACTTCGTCAACCGGAGTCGACTGGAACTAGCAGGCTTCTCTCTGCCACACTCTGTTAAAGATTCTGCGTCAGTAAGGCGCTTCCAAGGCATCTTCACGGCACGACGGTGGGGGGCCACCCACTGCGTCCGAGTGAAGGGGCCTCGGCTCGCTCCAAGGTCACTTGGGAAGCTTCCCCGACTCCCCCGCCGGAAAGCGGAGTGCGTGTGTGTGGCAGTGATTTGTGCGTCAGGTAGTAGTTGTAGAAAACATTTATTCAAAAAAAGGTAGATAAAGAGGTGAAAATGGCCGACGCGCAGAGGGGACGATTGCTTTGTCGGCGACGGCGAAAGACAGACACTCAGGGACCCCGGAGAAGCGAGCCTCTCGTTTTTGACGCTCTCCGTCCAGTGTTCTTTCTTTGGTGTAGTTGCAAATAAATCCTCGTTCGTTGTTGTTAAAGTATTTCAGTCTCCCGTAAGTCATTGGAAAACGAACACATTCACAGCCGAGTTAAATATCGTTCGGATTCCCCAGATCCCTGCCTGGGGAATAAAGTTCGAAGAGGACTGTCCAATCGGATGGACCGAAGTAGACGCTGATGTTACCACCCGCGGCAGGGGTGGTGCGGTCTGTTCCGCTCTCTCGCAGCTGGGTCGATGGGAAGGGGTAGATGCTGACTAATCCAGCACGACTGGAAAGGAATCTCCCGCAATCTGCCCGCAGGTGAATGAACGTGCTTCCCCGCCGGAAGTCCAGAACACGAGTCCGGGACACAGCCGTCTTCAATTAACAGCCGGCGTGACTGGCGCCGCCACGTCGCTTTCGCTTTCGCTGTGGTTGCCGCTGACAATGCCTCCTGCGCATCTCCTGCCTTCGCCGCTGCTGCCGTGGTCACCTCCGCTCAAGGAAGTCCGCTGCACTAATCCACTTAGGCTCGGAGGGGGCATCACAAGCACCCCACTGCACCACCACCGTCGCGAGGTTGTCGGCCTCGTCGACTGTTCACGGTTGCTGCTTGATCGGGCCCACGTGGCCAGAAATACGGTCATGACAGCTCGTCCGCCGCCAGGTAGAGGCCTCGAAAGGGGTTACAGCTCCTCGCTGTCCTCTGAAGAGGCCGCATCAGCTAGGCAGGTCCTCTGTTTCCTGGGTGATCCAAGGGTCGGTGTCTGCAGGCCAAGGGTCTCAGGTAGAGCATTAGTGGTCAAGGCTGCACAATGCCCCCACCCCGGCAAGGCAACAGCACCACCCTTCTCCCGAGTCGTGCCAGGCAAAACAAAGAACAAGGCCTCAAGCTGTGCTGCTCGATTAAGTCCCCTTTTGGCTCCCTTCCCCCCTTCAGGTGGTCCGGTTGCGTGAGCTGCGGACGTGACCTATGCGGGCGATTAAATGCCATCGCATTTTTCAATTTTGAATCAGGTTTTGTTGTGGAGAAATTACAGCTGCCGATGCGATCCATAGACGGACGGCCCTGATAGATCAGACGAGAAGACAGTAGAGCTCCACTACTATTCATGTAGTATCAAGCGCTAGCCTATACATAACCTACACACTGCAACCATCCTGTACAATACCTCCAATGCTGTGATTAAAAAAACGTTTCTCTTTCACAGAGGATTAACAAGCTCCTTTGATCTACATCATGACGCTAAGTAAACAGGAAAAGTACAAACTTCCGCATAGGCATAAAAGCTGAAAACATCGTTTGCGTTTTTCTACCATACGTGAATAAAAAAAGAAAACAGTAACTACGAGAAAGAAGTATTCCTAGAATACCCCACTTCAGCCGCGCCCGGCGCGGTCGGGCTGCCGTTCTACCTGCTAAGGTTTCCAAAAAGCTGCGGGGCTGATTAGTTCCGTCTCTTTGCGACTGGCATGCAAAGCCCGGGCAGCGCTGAAGAAACTTTAAGCGAGAGGGGCGCTTTCTTCCCTCTCGGCTCCCTGCACGTCTCATCTCTGTCTGACCCGCGTGCGCTCTACGGCGCCGTTTTGTCTGGCAGCCGCGCGCTCCCTTCTTTAGCAAGCAGCAGGTGTCACATGTCTCCTGACAACCCTTGCTGCGGTACAACAATGGAACAAGTGGCTTACGCCCTGCATGGGCCCACTTAGTCGATATTTTCTTCACGCGACTCCTGTGAGCTCTGGTGTGCCGCTGTTGCAATTTTGCAAACTTACGGGGTTGGCCGATCCTCAAACTCGCGGGCTTTATGGCCCGTACCTTTTTTTCTGTACGACCATTCACCTCAGCTTTGTTTGCGCGCCGCCGCCTTTTCCAGGCTGCCCTAGCGGGTTTGTATCTGTTGGGCGCGCTTTCTTTTATCGCGGTGCCGTCACGTGTTAAACTGCCGGCCCTCGCCGCAGCGTCAAAAGCTGACCCAGTAATTCCCAGAGGCTCGTCGCGCGCGGAATTTTCCTCGCGTAGGGAAGCTACCTGAGCCCTACTGTCAGTGCTAGGTAACGACCTCTCTGAAAATTCGCCCGCCTCAGAGATTTTGTCCGAGCTCGGTGCTTTACTGTCTGGCATTCTGTCGCGGGCCGCTGCGACTCTGTCGTCATCTACCTTCAAAGAACCTTTCTCGGGTGTCTCACCAGCTGTATTCGGATGAGATTTATCACAGTCTATCTGGCCCTGAGCTGCCTTTGCGTCGTCCTTCCCTTTCAGATCGGCATGGCTCTGAGGGTTCGATATTGCCCTGTGGCACATTTCTTTGTTGCCAGCGTGTTTAACTAAATCATCGCTTGTGCCTTTGTTATGGCTGGTAGTGCTACAATCCTTTTCCTCTGCCTTTAAATTGACAGATCCTACCGCCGTTTCTGCTGAACTGGCAGTTCTCTTTACGCTTATACCTGCCTTGTCGTTGCTGTCTGCTAATTGCACCGGCGGAGGACCTTCTCTGGTTTCGTCATTTTCTTGACATAAAACCTCCCTGCAGCCTATCTGGCGCGGAACCTCTGCCTTTAAATCATCTGCCGCAGTTTCTGCTGAACTGGCACTTCTCTCTACGCTTATACCTGGCCTGTCACTGCTCTTCTGAGCAACTATTTCGTGCGTAGTTGACCGAGCGGGGCTCGTTGTCTGGTCGCTGACGCACTGATGGGAGCGCTGCTCGCTGCCATCACTTCGGCCTTTAGACTGGGTCTCTACACGAATTCCGAAATATCGGAAGAGGACACTTTTCGCTTTGTCGTAGTTGTGGGCATCCTCGTCGGACAGTCGCGCTAATACGGCGCTGACCTCACAAGGGAGGATAGCCAGCAACATCATTGACCATTCGCCTTGAGCTAGCTCCTCTTCCTTACATATCTGTTCAAAATTCGCGAGGAAAGTTCTGAAGCTCTCGCCTCTTCGAAAAGTCCTCAACCGAGCTCGGGCCCTTCGCCATTTGAGAAGCCTTCGCGTTTCCTGCTCCGCCTTTACAGCTTCTGCCCGAGCTTCAGCTAGCTTCACCTCTAGTCGCATCATTTCTCGCTCCACCTCATCTTTCCTCTTTTGTTCCGCTAATTCCAATTCCTCTTTTCTTCTTCGTTCCGGCAATTCCTCTTACTCGTCTTTCTTTTTTATTTCCTCCCAGTGCTCCACTATCTCCTCATCCTCAAAACCGACGTGCTCTATCGCACTGACAACCTGCAATTTCTTCATCAATTTCCCACAATCAATCCCTAATGCCCCAGATAAGGAGATCAATCCATCTTACGCAGCTTTCGGCAGTCCATGACTGCCCTTAAGTGCTCGGTAACAACGTGATCCCTAGTCTCTCAAGGATGTTGGTGCAAAGCAAGGTTCAAATTCGAACAGGCTACTACAACCAACGTACACTACCAGGAAGAGCAGTACAAACGCTAAGCCTGGCAATACTCAAGGAGAGAAGGCAATGCACTCACCAAAACCGGAGCCAGGACACCACGCAGACGATCTCAACGCTGCCAACCAGCTATCGCGACCCGGGTAGCATGGCCGGTGACCGGTGATGGGACGATAAGGATGGGAGGCTGGGTTAAGAAGGAGGGAACGAAAACTTTATACACTCATTTACATTATTTACAAAGAGGGACTGAGAATGACTCTCAGTAGAAGGGAACTTCTTCGTCAACCGGAGTCGACTGGAGCTAGCAGGCTTCTCTCGGCCACACTCACAGCCGAGTTAAATATCGTTCGGATTCCCCAGATCCCTGCCTGGGGAATAAAGTTCGAAGAGCACTGTCCAATCGGGTGGACCGAAGTAGACGCTGATGTTACCACCCACGGCAGGGGCGGTGCGGGCTGTGCCGCTCTCTCGCAGCTGAGTCGATGGGAAGGGGTAGATGCTGACTAATCCAGCACGACTGGAAAGGAATCTCCCGCAATCTGCCCGCAGGTGAATGAACGTGCTTCCCCGCCGGAAGTCCAGAACACGAGTCCGGGACACAGCCGTCTTCAATTAACAGCCGGCGTGACTGGCGCCGCCACGTCGCTTTCGCTTTCGCTGTGGTTGCCGCTGACAATGCCTCCTGCGCATCTCCTGCCTTCGCCGCTGCTGCCGTGGTCACCTCCGCTCAAGGAAGTCCGCTGCACTAATCCACTTAGGCTTGGAGGGGGCTTCACAAGCACCGCACTGCACCACCACCGTCACGAGGTTGTCGGCCTCGTCGACTGTTCACGGTTGCTGCTTGATCGGGCCCACGTGGCCAGAAGTACGGTCATGACAGCCTCTGAACCGGCAGCTGCGCCACGGGGCTCTCCTCTGTGCACGGGTGAATTATTTAAATTAATATAGTGCGTTCTTAACCTCTTCAGTGAAGTTAACGCCAGTGTTAATCTGGTTGGGAAACTTTCATCGCACTTCTTTGAGGACTTCCGCAGGAAGAGATCTAGTGCTATGGCCAGATCAACAGTCTTAGTGTGGCTTTTCTGACGACTGCTTACGGCCGCAACGAGAGGTTTGCGTTCCAGCTTCAACGACTCATGCCCGTTTTGTCCCGAAAGCGAGGTCGAAGGAGGCTCACAAAAGACGCGCGTGAAGGCGGGGTTGACACATTGACATGGGCTACGCCGGCGCCCGCGTTGCGCGAAGCCGGAGGAGTCCAAGAACAAGGAAATGGGAAAGGACCCGAGCTGAGGAGGAAGGCTGCACAATGCGGTGGGGCAGGGGCCCGAGATACGCGCTATAGAGGAGACCGACCCCGCCGCCTCCCGAGGGATGACCATCCAATGAGCGAAGATCGGTCGTTAGTCCTGCCCGCCACCGAACACAGCTCCCCAAGCCATGTCAACTGTCATCAACTGCGCTGTCACAGCTATGGTCATCTCCAACCAACGAATCACCACAGTGGAGTTCAGACGCAGACTCAAGAGCGCCGGGCCAGCGGGAGCACTGAGCTCCTGGCTAAATTTGTTACTGGCCCTGTTTAGTGTGCACGAGATTCCTGCTCTACGTCTCGAAAAGAGCCGTATAGCGGTGACATCATTTTGTGTGTTTGATGACTACGCGGCAAATTAAGTCCGTGGTTGAGTGACGTGTGTGTAGCCTAATCGATGGCAGAGGCCGTACACGCATATTACTCAATCACGCACTTAATTCGCCATGTACGCTGTCATGATCGTACTTCTGGCCACGTGGGCCCGAGCAAGCAGCGACGGCGGCAGACCCGTGTAGTGCTTGTGATCACCCCCCTCCTAGCCTAAGTGGATTAGGGCAGCGGACTTCGTTGACCGGAAGTGACCACGGCGGCGGCGACGAAGGTCGAAGACCGGCGAAGGCCGAAGATGCGAATGGGGCTGGCGAAGGCATTAGCAGCGGCAAACAGCATCGGAAGCAGCGGCGACGGTGGTGGCGTCAGGCCGAGTCTACCCTCGGGTCGCCGGACGAAAGAGTGGTGCTACGCACAGTCAAGCGGCTGCAGTTAATTGAAAGACAGCTGTGTCCTCGGCAGAGGTCTCGTGTCTTGGACATCCGGCGGGGAAGCACGAGGACGTTCACCTGCTGGTATACTGCGGGAGATTCATCTCCAGCAGTGTGATTACTCAGCCTTTACCCTTTCCCATCGACCGAGCTGCGAGAGAGCGGTACAGCACAGCACCGCCCCTGCCGTGGGTGGTCTTCGGTCCATCCGATTGGACAGTGTTCCTCGAACTTTATTACCCAGGCAGGGATCTGGGGAATCCGAACCCTATTTAACTCGGCTGTGAGTGTGGCTGAGAGAGGCCTGTTAACTCCCGTCGACTCCGGTTGGTGAAGAAGTTCCCTTCCAATGAGTGTCACTCTCAGTCGCCATTTTGTAAATAATGTAAATAAGTGTATAAAGTTTTCGTTGCCTTCCTCCTAACACAGTCTCCCATCCTCCTCGTCCCATCATCGGTCCGGCCATGCTATATACTCGGGTCGCAACAAGTACAGCCTCTCCTAGACACACGTCACCCGCCTTGATTGTTAACCTTTATTTTATTCCACTTCAGCGAACAAGTCTCTGGAGGGATTTTGGCGCCTTCTTTCATTTCCTAGATGTTCTGGGCAGCATCAAAATAAAAAAAAAAGTTTTCTCTGTCATTTTTCTCGCATGAGAAAAATGCAACTACATTAGGCATCAGATATGAGTAAATAAGCGTTACGTAATATTTTTTCCCTTCTCACACTATGGCCCTCCTCGATCTCTGTCGTGGCTGAAACGCCTGAAGTGTACCTTACTCAGCAATAATCAATCAGAAGACGGGCAAAGCCCGTGCGTTTATGGGGCCAGTGCTTGCACAGTGCTCTAATTCGTAGTGTCATCAAAAGTCATTGCGCGATGTGATATTAGCAGCGCAGACAGGATGCGTGGCTCCGCTGGATTGCGCGACACAGGGCGCCCCATCCTCTGCAGCTGCAGCAGCTGTTCGTTTCCGACAGGCTGTCCAAGCGTGTTGTCAGCGCTTTCGGGGCCGATGCAGGACGTCGGATAACGTTTTCACACCAACAGCTGTAGAATCGCAATTCTTTCTTTGTCGCGGCGTTGTCAGGCGTCTGCAGACAAGGGAGCTCGCCCAGTGGAGAGAGCAGATTGCGAGGAAGGCAATGCGTTCCGAGAGGAGGAGGAGGACATGGGAGGTGTAATGATCGGAGGCCCGGCCAGCGGAGAACGGCGAGCCAGACAGGCGCCGTCAGGTATGCGGCCGAAACCCTGCTGCTCGGGGGAAGACAAAAGAGACCCTGCGTGGGGCAGCTACTGGCGACGGCATCGGCGTACACAAAGGCGTCTAATCCCTTCGCCGGGAAGGCTGAGTGCGGCGCTTCTCCTGGACTGCCCGTGGACTGACCGACGAGACCCAGTGGCGACGACGGCGGGGCGGCGGCGCCGCTAACTCATTACCCGCGTGCGCCCTGGGCAGCAGACAAAGCAGAGGGGCGACACGGCTGATTTGTCCCTTCCACGGAACTGAAGAGGTCACCGGTGTGAGCGGTCAGCGCTCGCGTCCCCATCGATCAAGATCATCACACAGCAACAACGACCTTTGGGCCTGGTCAAACAGTTCGCGACTCAGAGACGCCAAGTTCCTCCTTGCCCATGTGTGTGTGCCTGTGCGGTGTGCGCGATCACGTGGGGAGGGCGGAGCCTAAGAAGACGCTAGCAGCCCATTGGACGCTCAACCAGAGATCAGATTCCCTAGCTGGTTTCCTGGGGAATGTGAACTTCATTTAAGCAGCCATCTGTGGGGTGCCAGATCATCCTCCCTCATTTTCTGACTTTGGTCTACTTGCTACTGTACAAAATGTAAAATAAACCGTTCAAGCTCGCTATTCCTCCCGAAGGCTTCCCTCCGTAGTCTGGCTGCTTCGCACTAATGCGGTGAAGACCCTGGTCCCGATCCCCGATCACATCAACTGGATGGCAGCGGTGTGGTGGTCTGCGCCCGGTCCTGACTCTGGTATGGTAAGTGCACGGTCCTTCTCTTGGAGCATTGCCAGGTTTTACAACTTTGGGAATTTGTTAGCCTAAGCAATCGAAGGTTGGTAGAAGAGGCAGCCGGGGCTCCTCTAGCCACGTGCAGTAGAGACTTGCCATTGCTGAAATAGTCATGGACTGGAAAAAGCTGCGCAGACCGGACCTGGTTTTGATATGCGGGAAATTGGGCATCGATTGTGGGTCTATCCGTAGGAAACCGCTCTTAATTGAGGCAATTGAGGCAAGCGGTGCAGACGCGGAGGAGATAGTCGGATGTTGGGAGTACATTCGGGAGGAATTAGAGAAGGCACGGGAACAAAAGAAGCGAGATGATGAAGAAAAAAGGAAGCGTGAAGAGCAAATGGATATCGAGAAAAAACGGCTCGATCAAAAGCGGGAAAGGGAGCTGCGGGAGATCACACGTCAACTTAACCTCGTAAGAATGAAAGCAATACGATTTAGGTTAAGTGTTTTCAGGACAGGCGATGATATGAGGACTTTCCTTGAGAGTTTTGAAGGAATATGTACGGAGGAGCAGCTGGACCTGGGTTACTGGTCAGTTATGATGCTGGCTTTCCTCCCGTGTGAAGTCGCCAACGTACTGGCGCGCCTGTCGGACGAGGACGCGGAAAATTATGGAAAAGCTAAAAGTGCGCTTTTCATGCACTTTGGAATTACCGCAGAGGTCGATCTCGAAAGCCAAAGTGAATGTGGTCAGGTACACCACGACAGTGTCAGCGAGCGACTTAGGAGCTCCGCTCAGTCGCCGGAAGACACGGCAGCTGCTCAGAAGTGCCGGGAAGGGGCAGATTTGGTCCCAGAAAGAAGGGTCACTTCGGCAGCGAGGATCGAGGACTTCGGTCAAAATTCTAGCAAACAGTGCAGATCCGCAAGCCTCGAGGGCTCGAGGGATAGTGTAAGCACTAAGGCTAGGAATGAGGAGAAGTGCCGACCCGCAAGCCGCGAGGGCTCGGGGGATTGTGTAAGCACTAAGGCTAGCGAAAAGTGCATATCCGCAAGCCGTGAGGGCTCAGGGGATAATGTGGGCACTAATGCTAGCAGTAAGGAAAGGTGCAGCGCGGCGGTTGTGAGCCCAGAGGAGCGTGCACTTTCCGGGAAGAAGGCGGCCGTCTCTAACCCTGAGGCAGATGCTCTGTTGAGAAGTGAGGTTGATTGCTGCGATCGAGAGGGTAGCACACAGGAAAAAAACGCTACGTTAGGTGAACAGCATGGTTCAGGTCCAGTTGCAGGCCAGAGCGTTAGTGTCGTAAGCTCGAATAGCAAACCTCAGGAGAGCAATCTATGCTCAGGAAAGAGTAAAGTGCCGACGAGACAGTCAGATACTGCGACATGCAGTGACTCGCCGAAAGCACGAGCCCATTGTTTAAAATCAAGTGGGAAATGCGGCTCGGTGCTGCGTCAGAGAGAAGACGCTGAGGGTGAGGACACCGCTAGAAAGGGAGACGCGCTGGGCCGATCTGCTAAGGCAGTTTTCAGAAGGCGGCCGCGCGCAGGGAGAACCAAGCGAGAGCGTGCTCTCCTGAGAACAGACAAAGTACGGCCCGAGGACACTGGAAAGCTAAAGGCCAGCCAACAGTGTAATCGGCCGAGGCGGTCACCGCGGCACGCCAGGTGCAATAGGCACCGCACAAAGGCAAGAATGACAGGAAGGGTTCAGAGAAAACGAAGGCCACCTGACCCATTGGCGCGACGCTGCGGTAGCAGGACGCGTGGAACATGCGGCAGGGCACAGAGAAGCATGCGCGGCTACCACGCGAAAGAACGCCGCAGAACGCGTTTCAGTCGCAGGCCATTCTTGAATCGAGAGGGAAATGCTCGTAGGCATTGCTTTCTTATGTCGTCCCCCTCCCGCATTCTTTTCAAGTCCTGCTCAGGCGTTAAAGACGCACTGTCTGGGTGCGGAACAAATCAATGTCGCGTGGCGTCTGGAGCCCGAAGAGGTGAACGCGCACTTAAGCCCTTCGGCTTTTGTCGGGTCTCGGCGGCCGAAGCTACTGTTAGTCTGCGACCGCGCCGAGCCCGGCTGAAGAATAGGACCCTTCGTGTCGCGACGGGGTAGTTAGCAGATTCCAATAATGAGTCTCTGCTGTTTGCTTTTTCTTTTTTTGCTGCTGCCGAAAAAGTTTTGAGCACATGTAGTTTTGGATGCTCGTCATTAACTTTTGCAGTAGTGGTCTTGCATTTCTTGTAATGCTAATTGTTTGACAATGCACATGTAGTGCTTATGTATAGCAGCGTCCGCTGTCATGCGGAAATGCTGGAGAGACGGGCCATTGTAGGACACTGGCATAAGCGCCTGGAGTCTCTTTGTTTAAGGATTAGACCGATTAATGTGAGTCGGACTCCGATATTGAGGGAAGCTTTGCCAGGTTGAGCAAAGGTGACGGCACTATGCGGTCATGCAAATGAGGGGAAGTAAGCACGTTCGTAATTTTAGTGGCAATTACGAGTTGAACTCCATTACAAAGAGGGCGAGAAAACTGAAATGCGAGGGCCTCAGCACGTGTTTTCTCCTTGGCCCTATTGGAAGTGCTTAAAGTTCCCGAGCAAAACAGTTTGGATTGTTTTCTCCGCATTTGCATCTCTGAAGCGTCACCGTTTGTTCGTTTTGTCGTCTAGTTAGAGCGGTTTTCTTTGTTCAAAATTCGGAAGCGAGTGTCTTCCAGTACAAAAGAAAACACAAAATTGGCTCAACTAGGTCCGATAGGCCAGCTTTCCAGGCATGCGCTTTCGAGGCGAAGGCTGTGTTGGGTACCGAAATTTACAGCCTTTGTTTTAACCTTATCCGAAAACCTGGCAGTTCTCTGAGGTTGGCCGTGTGCTTCCCTGCTGGAGGTATGGGCTTAGCGTAGGCCGGATCACTAATGCTACGTTTCGAGGACCACTGCAAGATGTGCAGGGCTTCCTGGCCGACCTGTCGAGCAGGACTCGGACACTGACGTACGTTCGTGGTGCACCGATCAGCTGCAACCACTTCGTGACGTCTTCTTGGCGGCGGACGGACTGTAATGATCGGAGGTCCGGCCAGCGGAGAACGGCGAGCCAGACAGGCGCCGTCAGGTATGCGGCCGAAACGCTGCTGCTCGGGGAAGACAAAAGAGACCCTGCGTGGGGCAGCTACTGGCGACGGCATCGGCGTACACAAAGGCGTCTAATCCCTTCGCCGGGAAGGCTGAGTGCGGCGCTTCTCCTGGACTGCCCGTGGACTGACCGACGAGACCCAGTGGCGACGACGGCGGGGCGGCGGCGCCGCTAACTCATTACCCGCGTGCGCCCTGGGTAGCAGACAAAGCAGAGGGGCGACACGGCTGATTTGTCCCTTCCACGGAACTGAAGAGGTCACCGGTGTGAGCGGTCAGCGCTCGCGTCCCCATCGATCAAGATCATCACACAGCAACAACGACCTTTGGGCCTGGTCAAACAGTTCGCGACTCAGAGACGCCAAGTTCCTCCTTGCCCATGTGTGTGTGCCTGTGCGGTGTGCGCGATCACGTGGGGAGGGCGGAGCCTAAGAAGACGCTAGCAGCCCAATGGACGCTCAACCAGAGATCAGATTCCCTAGCTGGTTTCCTGGGGAATGTGAACGGCATTTAAGCAGCCATCTGTGGGGTGCCAGATCATCCTCCCTCATTTTCTGACTTTGGTCTACTTGCTACTGTACAAAATGTAAAATAAACCTTCAAGTTTGCGATTCCTCCCGAAGGCTTCCTTCCCTCCGTAGTCTGGCTGCTTCGCCCTAATGCGGTAAAGACCCTGGTCCCGATCCCCGAACACATCAGAGGACAGCAGCGCTGATGCAAACGTGATTTTGCGCGAAAAACATCCTCGCTGTTCGCCCGGCGGCTGCTTTTCTTATCCTTCCACCTGTTCTCTTCTGCAGCGGTGTGTGTGAATCGTGCCGGCAGACACTGGCAGGTCTGGCCGGCCGGCGGCTTAGCGTTCTGTCTCTCAGATGCGACGAGAAAGCCGGCGATGACAGACCCTGTTGCACATCTTATGGTGTATGGATGGGTAAACAGCGAGGGAGAAACAAGAAGCAAGAGAAAGACACGGTCTGGTTCCTCCAGAACGATATGTCATACCAACTAACCCAAACCGCCACCATATCATTATGGCGTGCTCGTCACCATGAAAGGCAAGGGCTATCCCGTCAGGATGCTCCACTTCTTGCTGAACAATGAGACACAGATATAGATTCGGTGTCAATACCCCGTACTGCGGGCCGCGATAGCCCCAGTACAGAGGATTTGGCGTCAAGACCCCGTGCTGTGTTGTAACGAAGTAGAGGGAACATGGCTTCATGCAGCGTCAAGACCTTAGAGTGCGTGCCGCGGAAGCCGATCAGGATGCCGTACTGCGGTCTGAATTTTGGAGTGTCCCTAAAAAGAACACTAGCTGAAGCAAGGAAGTCTTGGAGAGAATTGAAAGCCGAAAGATCCAATGAAGAAGTTTCACAAGAGTTTCCGGGGTACTCACTCGCTTACGCTTTCTGTGTGTGTGATCATCTGTGGTTCTGCAAGAATACTTCACACATTAATATCTACTTGTCATTCTGGGCTGGAAGAGGAGCAACCCAGTGCCGATGTCATTACATTCCTGATGTCCACCACCTATCTCCGAATTCTAGTAACCCTGCTGCTCAAGACCCCAACCCCTAAACCCTGTCCCATCTTGCGGAATTAAGTTTTATACTGCTACTACTGCACACCTTCAATTTCTTAAGTTATCAGATTCCTGCTTCGTCATGTCTTTTCTTTTCAGTACTCATAGAAGAGGCAGTGGTATACATATAATGCAAATGTAAGCAGGAATGTTTTATGGCGAAAGGATAGGTGCAGCGATGGCCGCGCTCTCTGCACACCCCTGAACTGCGTCATGATGGGACCAGGAAGCCAAACGAGGCGTACAGAAATAGGACCGTAGTGTGCTGGGATCCGGACTAATTTCGTCCGCATGCTGTTCTTGGACGTCCACTGACATCGCATCGTACCCGAGCGTTATTTTCATTCATTTCCATCCAAATAAGGGAAGGAGGAGCGAGATTCTGCTTCCATATGTGCCACTGTCATGCAGCGACTGTCCGCCCACACGTGTTTCTATAAGGACGTGTAGTACCCACAGATAACAAAAAAGGAAAGCGAGCACACGCGGCGCGGCCCGCCAGCTGTGCGTAATGACGTCACTTGCTCCTCGCGCATGCGCAGCACGGCTCTCCAGGAGCCACGCGAAACTGCTCAACCTCGTCCAGTGTAGCTCACGCTGCAAAAAAAAAAAAAAATGGTAAGAACTCAATTCCACCAAATGCGTATACCGGCACGTGTACGCTCATTGATGGAAGGAATGTCGACGTGCACCCGACAGCATTCTCACGGCAGTCCGTACACGGGCTCGTTCCTGCTTGCTCCAACTGTGCTCGCTCGCCGTCTCCTCGCCATAAGCAGTCATTCCTCCACAGGCTTCCAGAGCAAAAACACAAGGGAGCGAGGCAGGAGAGGGAGGGAAAGCGGCCGGCTTGAAGTAGGAAGCATCCCCCTTCATCTCTTCTTCCCCCCCTCCTCCCCCGCGAGGCTTGCCGCGAATTTAATTAGATCCCGCCGAGGCGGGCGCCGTCTAACCATCGATTAAATCCGGCACCGTGCCTCGGCCTTGCCTCCCCCCTCCCGAAGCACACACGGCGCGCGCTAATGAGACCGACGTCGCGGCTGTAGTAGCGGGTATAGGTGTGGCACTGGGCGAGGAGAACAGGGGAAAGGGGCGAAGCTTTTCGCACGCCGAGCGCGCTACGCTGTGTACGTCTCCCGCAGAGGACTTCGAGCGCAACGTCGCCGGCGGGCGCGAGCTGCGAGCGCCGACTTCGCCGGGCACGTCGAACGCTTGGATTTTTTATTTGTGTACAGTCAGGGAGGAATGAGACGCGAACACGCATATGCAGGGCTTTGCTCATTTGCTGCGAGGTATTACTTTACAACCAGGTTTAAGAATACGTCTTTGTATAGACACTTTACTAAGAAACATTAATCATTCTTGTTGCACAGTGCAGCTGAATTTATACGACTAAAAAGGGACATTTAAATCTGCTCACGTGTCGGAATGCGAACGCATGTCGTGGACGCACGACGTAGCTAGACTTTTGGTTGCGGTTCACGAACTGAGTTTATTTCAGGCGATGAGTCCTTTTTTTTTTTTCAGAGTATCACGCCACCCACACACACACATGCGCTCGCGCGTATGACACCACCCTTAACGCTGTACGGCGAACGGCTGCATCACAACCTTGATACGAAAGTCTGTGAAGCCATACAATTGAAGACGCATATGTCGTCGGTTCGAATTCCAGTCGTAAGCTAGCCTCCAACTTCTAGAACGATAAATGCTATGACACCACCCGGAATGCTGTGCGACAAACAGTTGCGTAACATTTATCGTACGAATGTCGAGCAAACTGGCTCCAGATGGAGGTTGGCCCGTGGGGAGAACATATAGCCGAACGACATGTATTGGGTTGTCTGAAGTGACAGTGCTCGGCTTGCTGTGTGCGTCATACGGCCGCCTGATGACGTCACCCTATTTTTCTTGCCATTGCTGAGGTTTTCTGTACCATCTGCGAGCACACAGAAACAAGCACATACCCCGCCTGCTTTTCTTGTAATGTTACTAGCAATGCTTTTGCATCACTACTTTGTCTTGTTCACATGCACTGTTCGCGTTTCATTCCAGCCTGACTGTACGCGTCTCTTACGCTGTACGTGTCTCTTGCGCTGTTAGGTGACTGTACGCTCTCTTCGGAAGCATCTCTCTTATACAATTCAATTAGGAGGCTATTTGGCCGTTTTGCTCTCTCTTTGCATTTCGTAGGAATATCAGTTTGCACAGTTCTTATGAGGTTGTCCAAATGTCTTTTTCTGCATTGGTCCTAAAAATGTGTACGAATTTTCTTTTAATGAGAAAATAAAGCTTGATTTGACTTCGCTACGAACCTAGCCATGGTAACACGTACCAAAGCTGCTTGTGATTTTCTGGTCCATATTGTCTGATGAGAACGTAAAAATATAAGCGTCCTAATTAACACTCGATTACGAGTTCCACTGTTTGGAGTGCACGTTCACGTCAGTGAACATGCAATTCCATCCTGACCAGCAACCGCATATTACGCCATTGCTTGGCCTCTATCACCCTAATGCATCGCGGGTTCAAATATGCGAGTCTGTCCTGTAAGTTCGAAACTTTCGACGTCCGAGAGTTATGCAATTCGCGCTGCAGATGGGGCAACATATTATGCGCCCCATTACCATACGGCATAAACTTTCTTGGGATGGCGTTGTGCACACAAACAAACACAGGAAAGAGCCTCCTGCTCTTTCCTGTGTATGTTTTTTCGTGTGCGCAACGCCATCCCAAGAAAGCTTATGCACCAACTCGCCCAGCAAGAAGTTCTTCTACATTACTTGGCATAAACTTGAATCAGGAGAGCCATCCTTTCGTCGTTTCTGTACAATTAAGCGGTTAGTTAAATTACATTCTTCAATCAAATTTAATTTATTCAAATGTCAATTAATTAAATGCTCCAAGCAGCTCCAGTACGCACCTTCCGCGGGTAAGAGGGGCCGGAGGTATAATTCGACACCCCAGTAACTACATTTTCGCTCATAGTCGTAGCTCAATGGTTGTTTACGTAGGGGATGGAAATTCGTGTCGCTAGTGCGCATGGGAAGAAGTTGTGTCAACACTTCTGGGAACTGTCAAATTTTTTCTTTTTTCCTTCCATCCTACGACCTTTCTTTGTTTTCTCTTCCTTCTGTTCATTTTCTGCTGCCGTTTTGTTTACCTTCTTATTTTTTTCTTTCACAGCCAGAGCAGCTGCCAGCATTCGAGCGAAGCAGTTTAAAACCGTCCATCTCGATCCAGTCCAGCACAAATTCCAACCTGAGTTCTTCCCCCGTTATCTCCCCTTCTCTGCCTGTCCGAATCCACTCCCAAGTCGTGGGGACAGACAAAAGAGTGGATCGACGCAGAAAAGAAGACGTTCCGAGAGCAGCAGCCGGCCCGTGAAAGGAGCTCCCCGAGTCCGTGCGTTGCTGCAGCGGACTCTCGCGTGGCGCGGCGGCCGCTCGGGGCCCTGATTGCCTCGCCGGCGGCGGGTCGCCACCGCGGATGGCACCGGCCGCCCGCCGCCCGGCCACTTAACGGGGCGCCGGGCGCGCTGTTTGATCAGCGCCCGGCTGCACCGCCGCCGCCGCCAGCGCGGAACAAAGGCGGGCGACAGCGGCAGCAGCGCGCCTCCCCAGAGGTCCCTTTGTTGTCCCTGCTGGACGGCGCCACCGCCGAGGCGAGGCTTTTGTGACTCCCGTACAAAGCAGCAGGGCACCGTTGTCCGTGCTGGTGCGCAACCCTCGGTTTCGATCCGGCCGTCGCTGACGCGGTGGCTCCGGGTTCTCGTCGAATCCGCGGCGCCCGCGTACCGCAGTCGCGTTTCCTCACACTAGAGTCACTGGGACAGTTTTCAGAGTAAGGCATTTCCTTCCTCCGGCATTTGATAAAATATGGCTGTCACCGCGCAATGTTACCTGTCAAACACGCACCTCCTTGAATGTATTTCACATTAACGGCAAAATTCCGAATCCACTTTTTGTTCCTCACAACACGCGAAAGTGCAATACTGCTGTAGAAAAAACTTGACAATTTTTTTCTTTTCGTTTTAGACTGATAACTGACGCGAGTTAACACCGAATATTGGTCAAATGTTTAGGGAAATCCCCCAAGGTGGAGTATATTTCTAATAATAAAGTAATTAAATAAAGTAAGTAAAGTAATAAGGAACTAATTACTCATTGACATCCACCCGACCGCAGCCATACGGCTACAAAGGAAAGCTATGCAGCTTTCTCAGGAACTTCGTAGTTAAAGAAAAATTCATCCTGGTCCGGGGTTCGAACCCGGGGCCACTGCTTCACCGGAGCAGTCGCTCTGGGTGTCAGCTCCAGAATCCTTTCATCTTAATACTTTCAATAACAACGCTGCGAAGGAAATAATGTCAAGTGTCACGACGGTCCGTGATGCGCCGGGAACATTATGCGGAGACCGCCATGTTCCTACCGAAACAGCCTATGCGCAGAAAAAAAAAAACGCGAGGCTCTGAAAAATTTCGCTGAACGATTACCGCCTGTATCGCGAATTTAAGCCATCGCTGGGAGTTATGCGTGTACACTGTGGAGCTCTTGGGCAGCTTGGCGGCATGCACTGTTGGGTCCTGCCATGATTCAGCTTGGGACTCGCGATGATCACGGTGGCGGCAACATCGGCGGAAATTTCGAAAGGTCGTTTGACCCCACGATGACCCCACCAACAAGGATGACTATCTGGGAAGTGGCCGATGGAGCTCTTCCCACGCTCGGCTCGGTGCGAACAACCTTCCCTTCGGTACCCCGCAAGAAGCAACCGACGATGGACAGACGGCAGGGGAAGAAAGGATTAAACCGCGTCTGAGAGGAGCCGGAATGAATCGGAGGGAGCCAGCGTGTTGCGGCCGCGGCGCCAGCATGCCTACGCCACACCTGTGTTCGATAGACACGTGCAGCTTGCAGTGATGTTGCACCGCAGTGCGAAGGAGTTGCAGACTTATGTTTCCTCCTCGCCAGTTCCCACGCGTGGACTCTGCACCAGGTGCCTCCATGCTGTGCTGTGATGTGCCGATCTGTGTGTCGTGTTGAATTTCCGCCTGGTGAAGGGGCGGAGCCTTAGGGTATATAACCAGCGCCCTAAGTGAAAACGAACGCTCTGGGCCTTGTCGAAAAGGCTCATCCAGTCGCTCGACACTATGAACTCTTAACTTTTAATTCTTTTCCGTTTGCTCTTTTGTAAAATATGTAATTAAGTGTCTTGAAAAGTGCCATTAAACCGCTTGTTTTTCGTTTCCTCCAACTCCGAAGCTTCAGACATTTCCTCATCCAGGACGAGCCCCAGGGTGACGCAACAACTGGTCACGCTACCTCGAGCAGTAACAGTCCTCATGTCTACAGGGCTCGATATATCCATGCATAGCGTCCACACGGGAGTACCTAACGGTTTTGTTACTCAAGCGGTTTATTTTATTTCAAGCTTGCCACGTCATCACATCGAGCGACCTAGCCGCTCGCCTTGACTGATCACGTTGTGTGACGCACACCGTAGTGCCACAGCTCGTGCTCCTCTCCGCCGCATCAAGCTCGTTTCAACTCTCGCCACTTTATTTTCCTCTCGGCCCACCTTTCGACGCATTCTTCGGGAGTCAACCAATATTCAGCGTCTTCCCTTTCTCGCCACTTGACAACCTCTAGCCCCGCGAGCCTTCGCGTTCTCCTCTCACTCCTGTGAGTGGACAAAACTCCGACACCCTGATCACGGGGATCTAGGCATAAACAGCTGTGGCTGTAAAAAGTTCCAGCTTTTCTACGTCACGCAACCACGTGATTTCAACTGAACTCGCTTTAAACATCCGGTGGCCGCGCCAGCATTGTGAGCGAGAAACCAGGTTAGCCCACGTGACCTTGTGGTCTCATCAGAACCTTCCCGCCTGATTAAGAGCACACTGCTCACTCGCAAGCCCCACGGGGGGCAGCACTTACCATCGCAGGGCAGTGGTGCGTCGCTTAACCTCTGCACCACTTCACCAGGATTGGTATGCGGACACCCAGCGATCTATGAATGTAGGGTATATAGGATGAGCGATACCGCATGTATGAGCATTGACGCTACCGCATCGTATACCCTTAAGGCGGATCTTAATTGCCCCCTCCACCTTTTATGCGATATTATAGAATTTTCACTGGAGGAAAAAGCCGGCGGCGACCGTCCAGCGTTCTTCAAAAAAAATCCACATTGGCCCTACAGTGACGTCACCAGACTGGAGAATCTTCACTGGCTGGAGGGAATTGAAGTCACTAGGCTGGCATTGACGCCACCAGACCAGGTTCGTCTGTGTGAGGCCTCCACAGGGTGGTCCACAGGGAAGAGCTCGGGGAGAGCAGCCTGGATCCCACAAGCCCCACCAGTCACTTTTGGCAAAGGCACCAACCGCTTCTAATGTTGCCGCATGGCCAGTAAAAAAAAATTCAGAAAGACACTTTGTTGACGTAAAGTGCGATGAGGCGAAAGCCTTAAACGCGGTGTTGCTGCTTGTGTCACTGATGTGCGGTTAAGATGTTAATTAAGTACACAATTGTTTGTGAATCTTAAATGCTGGAGACACTGGAGGGCGTTTGGGAGGCATCCGTCTGATTCGACGTCTTTCTGCAAACACTCTCCAGCGTCCTATACAAGGAGAAACACATACGCGTTGGCAGGAAGTAGTGTAGCCATTAGCGCGCTCGGCTGCGGAACGGAAGGATGGTGGTTCGAATTCCATCGTGCACAAAGATTTATTTTTCTGGCCTGACTAGAAAAAGCTTGACACCTCTGCTGACAACGTTTTGCTGACAGCCTTCTGTCGACAACGATGAGGCATTAAAGGCTTTCACCTTCATAATGGCATTTGGCGTCCAGATGGTTCTTTAGCATTCTGGCACTCTTCCAAGTGTCCTGCACCAAAAGCACTGACAACTTCAGTAGAAGTATGATGCAACGCTGTGAAAAAGAAGCGGAGAAAGACAGCCTATACACCACCACGTGTGTTTCGTTTTAGCTACGGGCCAAGCTTTAATTCTTATTCATTCTACGTTTGTAGGTAGTCCCTGCCGTACCCTAGTGGCCCCTATATGTAAAATTTTTGGCGAATCTTTTTTATACTATTTATATGTGATTAGAGGTGCTGCTGACATCCACGGCGGAGCCGTTTCATCTTTTAATACAATGAATGTTTCGTAAAAAGTCAATGCCATTAAAAGAAACCAATGCATTAGTACCGAAAGAAATAAAGCCAGACAGAGCCCGTCCTTCCTTTCAAAAAATATCTCTGCGCACAGTATACTGCGGTGCGGCCACAATGATAAGGAGCATGCGTCGGAGTATTTTTGTCAAGTATTCCGTAGATACAAGAACTTTTCTTATGGTTTACAGGAGAGAGTAAAGGCAGGTTCACATTGGCGAGCCTGGAAGGTAGCGCGGCAGGTTTAATTCGATTCGTCACGCTACCTCCCCGCCTACCTAGTACTCCTAAATCTTAACTAATTGACCGAAATTGGTCGCGCGATATCTGCGACTCACCAATGTGAATCCGCCTTAACCCCTAATTTTTACAGAATGTGTATAAATTGCCTCCTGATTTTCGCGAGAGAATTTTTACCGTAGAAGCATCCTCTTTATTATTACGGCCATGACTGTACAAATCACACGTTCCATGCACGCAATAGTAACGTCATATCATGTGGAAATGTGCAGATCGAAGCCATAGTTTAATACTGTTGCGATTTGCATTAGAGCCCGGAGGCAGACTTGGACTGCAGGCGGAAGGCTGTCGTGAAGCTTAAAATGCTTAGGGGGCATTTTGCCCGCAAACTCTTGCCCGCAAGCAGCAACAACTAGGTGGTGGCGATAGCAACGCGTGTGCACGGCGGTCGTCGAAATTCAGATTGCCTGTCGCTCTCGGCTGCGTTTACTTGAAAATTAGTGTCTAACTTTCAATGTAGCCGCACAAAACAATGATACCTAGCATACTGAAAACATCCGCTCATGATGATGGTTTTTCCATAGCGCTCTGGTAGCTGCTTACTTAGCAAACAAAATGAAAAGGCCGCATGCTGCCGGCAATAAACGAAAACCTCAGCAAAGACGAAAAAAATAAAATAAATAGTGCTATGCGGCATAATGCACAACAAAGCTGATTCAGATAGTTGCTAACGAAGTACACACAACAAACTAGTCTCAAAGTTCGTATACAGAAAAACTGGTAACATTACGCGGAAATCGTTATGTCCATAGTTGCGTGCATATTTTGTGCCCCAATGTCTGGGTTCGTCGGCTCCATCAAGAAAGTGAGACTGCTACATATGCTTCAAATGTGTTTTAGATTGTTATGCTGCTTTTCTCAGCGCCGCAGCCGGCTAGTCTTCTATATGGGCCAGAAGCTTTCTACTGATGCAAAAAAAAAACAAACATATATCCGATAAACGTCAATAGACTGGTTCTTAAAAAAAGCAAATAGCTCTGTAAACTCAAATAGTTGTCCTACTCGAAACCACGCTTACATTACTATAGCTGCTGTGCGTGTCGAAGTAAAAGAAATGACAATATATCACTGGTAATGGTCCGGTCTTCTGATATGTGGCGAAATCTTTCCTTTAAAGCGTTTCCAGTGATCGCATTGAACAGTTAAGACTGCCTTAGGAAACCAACGCGGAAGGCTGTTGACGATAGCAAGAATGTTAATAGAAAAAATCCAAGACTGCCGTCGGTTGATCTCCGGATATATTGATTGTTGTAGTGAAATGTTATACTATATGAAAAAATTGCGTCCGTAAACGGTTTCCTGTTTAAAATAGCTTTTGTTTGCTATGCATATTTCAACAGCACATAACTTTGCTTTCAACATTAGCATATGGCTGTAATAGGGTCTAAGCACAATAAGTCACGAAGGAAAGAAGCTCTGTCTCGAAATTACAGTGAATCTCAAATACAGGATTAATGTTAAGCGCAACACATCGACTCAGTACAGCACTACGCATGGATTCCTCTCTCGCCCCCACCCCCAGCTTCTGTCGTTTACCATTCAAGATCCCAGCCCGAGTGGACCCGTGGCTCGGAAATGCTTGAGCGATACGTGTGGGGTGAGCGTGGAATTCGCGGCGGGAAAAGAGAGACGTTAGCAGCACGATCAGCGGCGAATTCATCGCGCGGTGCGTCTTGCCCAAACCCTCATCTCCCGAGGCCGCCAAAGCAGCTGTAGACGGGGCGCCAAGTCGAGTGCGGCGCGCCCGCGCATCGGAATGTCGAAGACGCGCGCTTTCTCCATCGCGTTCCGCAGCCTTCATCCCAGCGCGAAACTCTTCCCGCGTCCGCCCGTACAATCGTGCGACCTCATCTCGAAGCAGCAGAGGCGCCAACACACACAAACGCGCGGCGGCAAGTACCGGAGTAACGCAATACCATCGCTGCCGCGGTCTCCGTAGTGGGCGGGAGGAGGAGGAGGAAGAGGGGAGGGGAGGGGGGGAGAGAGAGAGAATCGCATCGCGCGGTCCACCGCCATCCGACCGGGAGCAGAATGTCGGGCACGTCCGGCTCCTCGAGTACACGGCGTCGGAGCGGAGGCGCTTCGTGCCTGGCTTCGTTCCCTTCTTTCCACTGCTTCCTCCTTCAAAGGGAAAGAAAGAAGGGGATATAGGGACAGCGAGAGAGAGAGAGAAGGACGGAGGAATGGAGATCGGGGAAGGCCGCGATCGCGTCTCTGGAATCCCAAAATCCCCGGCCCCGGCACCGGCAAACTCCCAGGGGCGGCCAGGCAGGCCGAAAGGCTTTGCCGCGCCTCGCGACAGAGCGGCGCACTGTTGCAGCCGCGGGGTGCCGAGAAAGAGAGTGGGGAGGGAGAACGCGGGAACGCGCCTCGAGCACGGGCGCCGTCGGGAGCTTTCGCCGGCTCCGCTCGCTGGCGGGGCTCGCCGGTCCGCGCGGCTGCCTGCCCGCGGGATCGGGGAGGAATTTGCGCACCGGGGAAAAGAGATGGATGTTCGTGCGCTGCCTCGCAACCGAAACAGTGCGAGGCCGCTGTCGGGGGCGGAGAAGGAGGACCGCTGGAGCCGAGCCATCGCTTCTCGGAGAGTACAGCAGTGGCGGCGCAATCGCCCCTAGGCGAGTCGGCCTGCAAACACAGCTCCGAAGGGTTTTGAAGCGTACGAGGCAGTGTCGCCTGCAGCTCTACAAAAGTTTGCTGCTGCATACGGCGGTTACGGCCCGGTGCTTCGTTGTTTCTACCGTTCACTGCTGCGTCTCTGTCGGCAGGCAACACAAATTGTTCCTTGCCGCGAGTGCTATCAGATGACACGGCGAAGCGAATGAACGAACGTTCCCGCAAGAGAGTTAGAAGCGGTGGCATGAGAATGAAGAGTTTAAGATAGATGTGAAGAGAGAAAGTAGAGTGGATATTCAAAGTTGCTTGATGTTGACTCGCACGACTGCGACACATCACGCGCACTCCCATAGGGGCAGGGACGGGCAATGCACGCGAATAAAAACGCGAACTTCTGCACTGCGGAAGTCGAACCCATAGTGTTCGTGCCCACCAATTCAGAACAAACGCATTTTTGAACGGGAAAGAGTATATGAACGCAATTTTTTAATATATTGCAAGCTTTCACTATAACAATCAATATATCCGTAGATCCCCCGTCGGCAGGCTTGTGTTTTTGTTGTTATTAACTTTTTTGCTATCGTCAAAAGCGTTCGGCTTTGGTTTTCTATGGCAGTCTTAACTGGTCGATTTGAGTGATGGGCTAACCTTAATAGGAAGATTTTGCTACGCATGTGAGGAATTCACCATTACCTTCAATATTTCTATAAAAATACCTTACAATTTTTCATATTTAAATTTTTTGCCAAAGAGTGTTGGACCCGGAAAGCCACCGAGGACTATCAGAGTTCCTGCGGTCAAACCCGTACGCCGACGACTGCACCGGCCTGAAGCAGCACTACACAGGAACAAAAAAATGCCTTCTCGTGCGCCCTCACAACACGGTGCGGCGCGCCCGAGTGCGGGCGAAAGAACGAATGTCCCCTGTAACTCCGGGAACAGCCCAAAGAGAGGGTTCTGGACGTCCGGGCGGAAAGCAAGCCGGGCCGGAGGGAGACGGGCGCTCATTAGATAGACTTATCGGCCGCTCGGCCGGCCGACGTCGCCGGCGTTGTGTGCGCAGGGCCTTCCTTCTCGCTGCTTTGGCCGAGGAGGAGGGATAACAGAGCGACGTGGGCGCTCGTCGCCAAGCGCAGCGCTCCCCGAGGCGTCGGCTCGTGTCTGGACCGCGAGCGGCGGCAGCGGCCTGCTTTCCGCGGGCTGTTTTCTCCTCGGAGCGCGGCGGAGGTGGGGCAGCCGGTAATGAGGATCCTAAATCGATTCCCGGCTGCCACGTCTCGCTGCCGCCCCTCCCGTGTGCCCCGAAGGGCGTCCGAGCGCGTGGGCCCGAAAAACAGCCGCCCCTCTCGGCTGCTGCGCTCAATATATCGGCGGGGCGGCACGAGGTTAGGTGGCCGATACGCATCGCCGCCCCGGCCGCTCTTGGTCGCCCGCCTCGAAGTGGAGTGTGCCCGCACCTCTTTCGCACTTTTGCTCTCTTCCCACGACCGGAGACACGTGCTGGCAGCCACCAGTTTGTCCCTTCGGAGAATTTGGATGATGCGCATGCACTATGAAGTTTGGCTCCACCGCAACAGATGTAGATGTGCTCACTGTAACGAAAAAAAAAAAATGATGGTCGATTTGCGTAGTTAGACCAAATGCTAATTAGGTGCGCTTGAAGTTCGGTTTTCACTTCAATCCCATGTTCAGGTACAGTGTTCACAGATGGCAGTTGTTCCGATAGCGATAATGGGCAGGTGTCAATATATCCGGAAGAGGTCATTCTCTCCATTCGTAGATCCCCTGGAAGTGTTCCTACCACTCCTGGCGCCGTGCTGCAGCGGTGAAGCGATGCGCCACTGCCCTTTTATGGCAGGTGTTGTCATCGGTGGTGGGGTGGAGCAGCATCTCATGCTTAAATGAGCTGCCGCATGACGCGGCGAGCAGGTGGCTGAGCATATATATATATATATATATATATATATATATATATATATATATATATATATATATATATATATATATATATATATATATATAATGTGTACCCACCACCCGGTGGGAAGGTGAGCAGCCTGCCACAAAACCTGCTTCAGACAAATACACAAAGAGACAAACAACGGCTAAAAGAGGGGAATGCTCGCTATATGTGCTAGAGCACTAAAAACTGGCAGCCTGGTTACCAAACCATCGGCAGTCGGCCAATGCCGCTTGGGTTGACTCCGCCGGGAGTGATTAAGGCTGTCTTTGCCAGTAGCGATTGTTTAGATGCAGGGACGAGAAATTTTTAGATGCAGGGACGAGCGACAGCTCTTAGTAGTTGATGTGACCAAGTGCATACTGATCAATAAATTGCTTCGAAGTTTACGACCTCGATCAAGCACGTGTTAGTGACCAGTGTTATTCAAATGACCTCACCTCTGAAGGGCTCGTCGGTTCACATCTACACTAGGTCAAAAGTCAACCGAATGACGTGGCCTCGGTGAATGTCGCGCGCGTGTAAACCTTTCATACGTGACATTGAGGGCTGTCACAGAAATGCATTGGAGCTCACGTATTGCTGCAATCAACGCGTGTGTCGAAGTGACAAGTCATTGTCGAAGGCTCGGAGCGAGAGGCCCAGCGTGCTGTTCGATGAACACAAAGGCTAGAACACCGCGCAACTCAGCCGAATTAGCTACTTTTGGCCCTCAGGACAGCCGCTCTCGTGGCAGAGCTTGCCCGAAAGAGGAGACGAAGCGCACGTGCCTCTCCCCCCTCTCTGGTCATTCCGGCACCGCACAGCTCTCTCTCCCACATTCCTTCCTTCCCCCATGGCGCGGTTGAGGTGTCCACCACGAAGAGACAACACAATTGCCTTCCTGAAAAGCGATTTTAATTTTTTTTCCATTCTCACAGCCCCCACGCAGAGATTCACACAAGCAAGTGCGTGCCGCGCGGGCGCAGTAGCTACGCTCCTTTTCATCGGAACTGGCGCCGCCTCGGGTTTCTCCCTCAGCCCTCCTCGACACGGCATCCCAGCCCGACTTCACTTTCTCGTCCCCTTCTCTTTGCCGTCTACGACGCTATCTCGAGAGTGGATGCATCAACAGGTGTCGCTGTGAAACGTCTGCAATCGACCAATTGAATTTTCGATAGTTATGCGGAGGATACCTTTCAGAGGAATTTAGCAGAATCCCGTTTACGAGATAAAATCTATTTTTCGGTTCATACAGCCACTACACCCCTAGCACCGATAACGTCTGCCTCTACTTTCGTAGACGTTCTAAAAAATGCATCAAACTCGCTATAAATCACCTGCGTTACTTTCTGTTCGTATACATCTGCGCTGTGCTGAAGTACACGTGTGTTGTTTTCGCTAAAGCGCTGCAGGAAGACGCGCTAGTGGGTGCAAACACGCGCACGTCGGGAGTGTGCAAAAATTTGACCTTACACTACAGTCTGGAGTCATGGTCTCTTTCCTCTTACAGATATTAGTTAGAAACTTCTAGACCACCTTCCTTTCTGTAAATATTTTAATGGTTTCCTAAACCCCCATCGTATTATTAGATTTTCCAGTACTAAACCCTAAACAAAAATGGTTGCCCAGCCGGTTTCTTTTGAACCCTACAAATTGCGGAGAATTGCACGCTATCGGGATGCGAACCTCAGTCCGTATGGAACTAAAGGATGGTTACCTCAGAAGGTTTAAAATCAGTTCAATCTGGAACTGAAATGTCTTCCAGAGTTTAGATAATCAACATAGTCTGGCAATTCTTTTTTTTTTGTTCTTTGTAGTTGCTTCTGCAGTTGTCCACTTTTTGTCGTTAGATTCGCTGTTTGCTTCGGGTTACAGCCATGCCACAGACAAACTGTACCGCGTAATCTATGAATTCGGTCTATCACTAAAGATCTACGTCAGTATAAAGTGACAGAGAAAAATCCTTTAATGGAAAATCAGAGAATTTAACCGGCGTTTAAAAATCGCTGGCATCCTACTCTGCGTGGGAAAAGAAATTTGGGAGATAAAGACAGAAGTAGAGCAGTGCGGAAAAGGTATAATACAAGAAAAAGAGGATATGATAAAATGAGTCGTGAAATGTGTACTAAGGTGCACCGGCGAGAAATGATGCAACATATTGCCACGTATCATTGTTGCGTCCGTTCGTTCGCTCAAGGCCGCAGAAAAGGGGTGTTATCATTTTTGTTCCTGACGCGAGAAGCGACCGGACTAATCTCGATTGTTCACAGCCATGAACAGCTGCATCTACGTGTTTCTAGATTACTCTAGATGAGTTCGACCTGTTATCTCGAAGTTTCCTTGCCGACTTTAAATTGAACGATGCCGCGAGCAGCGGGTATTCGTAGTTCGACGACTGACGAGCGCGTTTGTTGCTGACGCCGCCGCCGAGTGATTCAGTTCTTTTGCGGGCGCAAGTCAGCCCAAAGGAAGAGCTTCGTTTGCAAGGCTTGTTGCTGTTTTCCTGACTGCTGGATTACCGTCACTAAAACGTGACAATATGAAATAATGAAGTACATAGTCCAACAAACGAGCTAACAAAGTTCACAGCGTGAAGAATGCATGAGGATAACATGGGAGGGGAAGTCAGAGCTTGGCAACATGTCCAGTGTCATTTAGATATGGAAAAAAAAAGTTCATTGCATGTCTCTGTTGCCTCGGGCATGCTAGGGGACCTAAAACACTACCCGTTGTTAGAGGCGCCGGGGAGAGCTGCTCCATGCAATGTTCGTAGTACACACGTTAGTCAGCATACGCAGGACACTAAAGCAGGATGTGCTCCACTGTTTTGATCGAGCCGCAGTTATCATAAAACGGACCGTTTATTTTACCGAGTGGTGTCGCAAGCCGTTTGTAATACTTCCATTATGACGCACTAGGCTTTTAATCTCACCGAAGCGATATGACTGACAGACATTTCAAACCGCTTGCCACCTCATTGCGGCAGAAAAAGATGTCTTCTCTGCAAGTATACCTCTAATGCGGAGATGCCGACTTCACGAGGGTAGAAGGCGCTAAGAGCCGCATGCGTTGCGGGACATTGTTAGCACTTAAGACTTGGGGGCCAGTTGACGTGATGCAATATCGAAACGAAAAATATTAATGCTTTAAAACAACAAGAAGAAAAGTGAAGGACAGAACGGGCGCTGGCCCTTGCCAGCGCTTGCCAACTGGTCAAACCGGCTGCTTTTTACCTCCACGCTAAGTGATGAAGTTATTATATCACTGCCAGGACACACGGGCTGGAACCTCAGGAGCCTTTCGGCGCATGCGTCACTTGTCTGGTGCACATTATTTTAGCCACTTAAGAATTTCGCGTCAAAGCCCAAACCCAGCGCTTTGAAATTCGTACAAGAGCACGTAATAGGCTCCTGGAATTTTTTTTTATTTCGGCGGCTAAGAGCTTATAACAATGACCAACATTTCTACAGAGTAGCCTATTTCAAATTGCCGCGACACAGGTTTTAATTGCACACGGTGGCAAAACTTTTCACAAGACTATTTAAAACTGTGCATGCGCTGAAAACGTTGTGCACACTCCCAAGGGCCATACTAGAGTGACATTGTATGCACGTACGCATTTATATACTTGGTAGAACAGCTTACTTCTGAGAATGTAAAAACAAATACATTTTCATTTAGGACTTTCTGCCAAGCTACAAAGGTAGCACGCAGAACGCCTGAGGTGCTGCTTGTTACAGTGACACGGAGCGGCGCGCGATTCGCCCCGTCGCGCCAGAGACTAGCGCAGCAGTGCTGTCGAGGAGAGATATGTACACGGTGCGGTAAAAATACGCCCAATAATTTTGTAGATAATTCCGGTTTAGCGCAATTTGATCATAGCGCGGAAACCAAATTCGTGATAAAGTCTTGGTCGTTGCGCGAGCACACTCCATCCGAAGTTTCTTTGGAACCTCTTCACACGTAATGCCAGAAAATTTTCTGGCCGATTCGACGCAACGCTAACCTCACCTGTAGCGAATAAAAAATTCAGCCTCAGCCTCCGACCTTGTAATTTAATCTCACTATCGGCAGTCTTCAATGACCCTATCATTCTCTCATCTTACGTACTCTGACTCTAACTGGGTTTATATGGTGTTAGTGAAGTTCTCTTGCTCTGTGGCAGCGCGAACAATTGTGCTTCAATATCATCAGACAGTCAACATGACCCAACAATTTTCAATCATCAGCTCACGTTCCCAGCAACACCTTAGGCTGATTCCACGCACCTCCGTACCTAAGCCCTTTGTATTTCGCACACATTGACAGCTGCTGCCATAAATTATTTAATCACATCTTTTATTTTTTTATTTCTACATACTCCTTTGACATGAGGAACAGATACCGTAAAAGCTCGCTGAGAAAAGCGTCATCAAATAAAAGAACAAAGACATCCCCGTTGGCCTAATATGCTGTTATACGTTGGGATATCCGGAACCCCTCGTATAGACGGTTATTCTTCAGATTCTAAAAGTAAGAAATGCTGTCAACACGTGTATACAGCAGTTGACGGACAACAGGTAGTCAAGAAGAACATCTGCTTTTGTACGCAAGCAAGTTTCACATGATGTTATTAAGGACCACACTTTTGTTTTAAGAGCTCAGTTCTTCTAAAATCTCTCTTACCGACTACCTGTTCTGTCTGAAACCAAATGGGACTGTTGGATTTCAGTTACACCGAAGTGAGACACTAGAGAGCTAAGGGCGTTTGCCACGGTTTCTAGGGTGGGGCCTCGTTTCCTCTGCCGCCTGAAAGATGGCGCCACCGGCCCTTTGTGCCGCGAGGAGCGATTGTTGGTCAATTCGCGTCGCGCACAAAACAACGTTTCCACTCAAGGCTTACCAGTCTATGAAAATAAGGAATAAATTGCCGATTAGCAGGGCTGATGACACGTAGCAACATGCGATGCTGTTGATTTCTGCTCTGCGAAAAGAATGAGGCCAAGAGGATGAGGCCAAGTTTTGCATTGGCCCCGCATTATTTGTCGCGAAGTATGAAATAATCTTTCAAAACCCACAACTTCGGCTCTGTGGCATAAACGAGCCACGGATGGAATCTTTTATTTTTTTATTTAAATGCATGCGCGGGTGATATTGCCACCCGTAGGCAGCGCCAGCTACCGTGACTACCTAGCAATCTGACAGCAAAGTGCTGCGTTCTCAAATAGAGCCCGAAAATACTGTTAGTTAATAAAAAAAAAGACATCCGTCGCTGCTGAGCTAGAAATGTAACTGCGTACAGTGGTGAGCAGCCTTGTCTAGAGCGCTCGGGCGGTGCACTTCCTTGCAAACAAATCCAGATTTTGTGGCAGCCTCTAGGGTCCAGCTGCAACGCTTGCACGGAAGTAGCGCCAGATAGCCTCGTAAACAAAGCAGGCACGAAAACTTTGCCCTGTAATGAGGGGCTGCTCTCTAATTTCGGTTTTTGTTACCAAGTGCGCACTGCTCAAGCGCTCTAGACAAGGCTGCTCACCACTGTACACGTGACAGTCGACAAACACACACATTGCTTTCTTATCTTCTTCTCATTTTTCTATTTTGTCTGCAAGCAATGAATCTTCAGCAGAGAAGGGAGAAACCCTTGAATGAAAAAGAAGTGAATTTAGCCGGCGTCTAAAAATCGCTGGATTTGTACTCTGGATGGGAAAGGAAATTTGGGAGACAAAGCTAGACGGAAGGAGAGCGGTGCGGAAAAGGCAAAATAAAAGAAATAAAAAGGGGAGAACATAAAATGCGGCTAGGAAATGCGTACTAAAGTACATTAGTGAGTAATGATGTAAAATTAACACCTCTTTTTTGGGTTAGTTGGTGCATACTTGAATTAGACAAAAACTAGCGCCAAACTATGCACACCACAACATACGAACGAGGACGAGACACAAGCGCTAGTGTCTCGTGCTCGTTCGCCTCTGGTGGTGATGTGACATATGAAATGCTGAAGTGGATATTCCGAGATAGGGGCTTACAAAGTTCGCCGCGTGAGGGTCACATGCAATATGAAATTGGAGCTTCTCAAGATGTACATTGTCATTTAAATATGCAAACAAAAAGTTCATTGCATGTATCCTGTTGCCTACGGCAGGCTAAGGGACCTAAAACACTGTCCATTGGTACAGGCACGGGTGAAACCTTTTCCGTGCAATGTTCATAGTACGCACGCTCATCGGAATATATATGCTGAGCAATCAAGTAGGATATCTGCGACAGTTTCGATCAAGCCACAGTTGCCACAAAGCGGACTGGAAAACTTCCGCTGAAGCCGTAACTCAGTACGCCATCCGTTGTGAACGCATCTTAAGGAGGAATTGGCACTGTATTCTCTGTAATAAAGAACACGATCTAACCGCAAGAAGGTTCTGAAAGGAGAAACAGTCTCTCGCTCTCTATTTCACTGTCTATCCCTTTTGAATTTCTGACCCGCGCGGCCGTTGCAACCGCCACGCATGATTTGCATGTGTTTCGCGAACTCTGTCAGTCGCGCGTTTTCTCGGGCGCTGTCGCCTGCATTGCGATGCCGGATACAGACACTTTGGCGGCTTGTTCCGTCATGTGTTAGTGATGTCGGTGCTGCGACAACTAAGGTGGTGTTTCTTTTTTTCCTCGTGACGTTAGAAACTGCGAATAGTGCAGCCAGACCATGAAAACCATGCATTGTCTCCATACATTGTCCCAGCGCTGCGGTTACCATTGTTGACCAGCATTACCACTGTTGACTAGCAGCGCACATGCCAAAACAGCAAAGAAAGGGTTTACAAGAACCCAAGTCAAGTGCGACGCGCGGCCGCGCGCAGCAGGCGGACGACATCCTCCCACCTCCCCCCGCGGGCCCGATTTTAGACCAGTCCGCGTGGGATGCAGATGACATGCGAACACCCCCCGTGCCCATGTGTCTCGGTCGTTCGCTGTCATGTAGATAACTCGTACACCATTCGCTATGAACGCAACTGAACGAGGAATTTCCGCTACCGTCTGTAATTCGTGGCCGCTGTGGAAGATATAGGAAGTTTCGACCCCTGGTTAGGTCGTAACGTAGTTTCGGTTCCCGTTTCCTGGTTTTTGCTGTCTCAAGTTACATGCGCTCGGTATTTGGAAAAAACGTTTGTGCCGGAGAGAGGGAACTTAAGGAATGTGGTGTGGCTATGGACTCAAGGAGGAGGATATAGAAGAGGAAAGGCAGGGAGGTTAACCGAAAGAATAATCGGTTTGCTACCCTACACGGGGGGAAGGGGGTGAGGGGATAAAAAAAAGAGAAAGGAGAGTAACAGAAAATTGAAGTCACTATAAAACGTCACTGTTCGTTAAAGTCACAGCCTATCGTGCAGGCCAGAAGTTCTCAAGAAGCGGAGCAGTCCTGCATGTTCCATCTGCGGGCATGACGAGACCATAACCCACATTCTTTGTGACTGCCCTGCCTACACCACCGAAAGGCAGTCTCTCAGCCGTGCGCTGGAGCGCCTAGATCCGCGCCCTTTCAAGGAAATGAAGATTCTCGGCCACTGGTCGCGGCGGTCGTCGGCGGAGAAGGCCTGCAAGGCTATGGACTCAAGATGTTCAAAAAAACCCCGGTGTTGCCCATTAAAGTGTCCACTAATCACAGTCGTTCTCGGCATGTTATTTGCCCTAATTATAGACGTGGACAAACATCTTAGGGGTCACAAAAGTTTGCGTATGAACAAAGGTTATAAGCGCTAAATAATAAGAATTCAAGGAGGCACTTTGTTTACCTAAAGTGCGATGAGGCGAAAGCCTTTAGCGCGGTGTGGCTGCTTGTGTCACTGATGTGTCGTTAAGATGTTAATCAAGCACACATTTGTTTGTGAATCTTAAATGCTGAAGACACTGAAGGGCGTTTGGGAGGCATCCGTCTGATTCGACGCCTTTCTGCAAACACTCTCCAGCGTCCTAGACAAGGAGAACTACATATGCGTTGGCAGGAAGTAGCGTAGCCTTTAGCGCGCTCAGCTGCGGAATGGAAGGATGGTGGTTCGAATCCCATCGTGCACAAAGACTTTTTAAGCATGAAATGCTTTTAGCTCCCGTTGTCGGCATTGTGGTGACGTCACGCCGAGACCGAGAGCCATCATCCGGGCACTGAATTCCACTCATCCGGACTCTGAAACGAGAACATCCGGGCACCCTACGAGGCTTGACGAGATTCGACGAGACTCTCTAAGCCCTCCTACGGGACCGGCATACAAGCGCCGGTTGCTCTCCGAACGAGACACAAAATATAACTGCTGTCAGTGTCTTCTCAATGTTTATCAAGATATCAGTCGAGCTGTGCATTTGATAATGCACGGAATTATAATTTCCGATTTCTAATAACGCGTGGAAAAAGCACATAAATGCCACAATACACTTCGTTGTCATACGTGATCTGTTAGGGGCTTTGAGAGAAGGCCGCTTAGAGAAAGAGGGCGAGAAGGGCTTTCGGCGGAAAACTTTCGCTCCCTCAGCAAGGATGGCGCTGCGGTCCCACACTCACACATGTAAAAGACCGGCCGCTTGGCCTTCAAGCCCTTTCCCCCTCTGGCAGGCAGATGTATACACGCTCGCGGAGTATTCGAACGCGCTGCATATACATTATTCTCAGGCCTGCGTCTCGTCGTGTCCGCGTACGCTTCTGCATCGTCCTGGATTTCAATGCCGCCACCGTCAGAGCTGCTTAAGCCGAGCAATGCAGCCTGTGTTAGGCCCGTAAACATTTCATTCTTACTCTACTCTCGGTTACTGGAGAGGCGCAATTTTTTTTCTGGTCTGACAAGAAAAAGCGTGACACATCTGCTGACAACCTTGTGCTGACAACCTTCTGTCGACAACGATGAGGCATTAAAGGCTTTCGCCTTAAAATAGTATACGAGGCCAGGTATAACACATTTGAAAGAAGAAAAGTTAAAGTCGCGAAGTTGACGTTTAGCTGAGGAGATGCGGTGTAAAGAAAGGATCGCGCTGCGGGAACCTCGATCCGAGGATGATATGCGCCCTCGAAGATACCGGGGGAACAGCTCGGGCCCCCATGTCGTTTCTTCGGTACCGCCTAGTCACTGCTGTCGACGAGTTGCAAACCGATCGGAAGTTTTCACGAGCCGAGCAGTTCACGTGGTCGACGCCCGAACAATGTGTTCATGCACTGCGACTTCCCCAAACGCTCTCCTCGACTAGGCATGCATTTCCTTCGAGCCCCTTAACTCACATACAACTTTAATTTCGGCTTCTCCTTAACCGTCGAAAACCTATGCGTTCGCAAGGCATGCAATGATTCTTATCCACGCCGTTGCGTCCTTAGGATATGCCTCCAGCAGGGTTGGTCGCCTGAATCGAGCGAGCGGCCGGTTGGTCTTGGGAAGCAGCGGAAGAACAGCTACGGCAATTCTGTGACAAAGCCTATCGCGCAGACTTGGTGGCTGTGATCATATCCGCATACTATTTGAGCCATTCGTGCGAGGAAAGGCTGTGAGAAAGCAAAAAGCGCTCATTCTCAGCTTCGCCCCCGGCCGGCTTGATACTGTGTCCGACGCAATGGCACGCCCAGCTGAAGCGACTACTTCCTCTCATTCCCATAAGTCCAAAACAACATTTAAGCTATGTACGGCCTCGGCTGTAGGCGTTGTGTCTGCCAGGAATGAGGACACTTGGGTTCGTGCCCTTTGTGTTCATGCGGCTTACAACCATGTTAAGGTGTGGCCGCTCCCGAGATGCATGAGTGTACACAGTTGCGGCCATGTCGTCCACATGGGCTCAGCGGTGACCGCCCACATAGGCAGGCTACGTAGCGTTGTGACGTTGTAAGAGATTCTCTTTTGATCCTGTGTTCAGCGCTTCTTCAGAAGATTTCAAGGAAATAACAAAACGCCACTTGATGCAAAATGATATGTAATATCCTTAAACTGGAGTTATCTGGTGATCTGAGGCGTTCATATTGTATTTTACATATACTGTGCTTTGTTGTGCCCCTACCATTATTACCTCCGGCACACGGTCTTGCATTCTTGTTACTTTTGTTTTTATCCGTGGATCATCAAAATCCTCTTTCATGGCATGCTTTGTTGCTGTGCTGTGTTTACTTTTCGGGCAATTTTCGAGTTTTTTTTTTATGCGTAACACTCACTTTCTTTTTCTTTTTCGGCGCACTGTACTCCAGACTGTACAATGGAGCTGAGGCCTAGTCAGGCGTACAGGCCTTTTGCGTCAGCTTCTTCTTTCTTTGATGGAAAGAAAATAAGGAAGTTGTTCGATTTGATTTTCCCTGACTTCTTTGTTTCAGGAAGCGGAAAACCATTTAGCTTTTGTAAATTGACTAATTCCCTCCAACTCATTGGTGAGGGCACTCGGTTGGTGAGGGCACCCGTTGAAAGGCGTTCCTAGTTTCTCTGTAGTCGCTGACGTCGCCCTTGCTGTCGCTACTCCTGGCCCCTTCTGTCAGCCTAAGAAAGCGAGGGTAATCGCCTTAGCCTCTTCAGGAGAAATCAAAGCTGCTCCATTGTCCGGGCTTGCTCCGAGGTACCGAGTCAGCTGAATGTCCTATCATATACCATGAGATTCTAGGTCTGAACACGGTGAACACGGTTCAAATTCGGCAGAAAGTGCATTCAGACCCTCGCGGTAGAAAGAAATGAACTTGTGAGAGCATGCAACGCTGATAATCAACAGCCGATGATCTGTGTGATCTGTCAAGGTGAGAGAACGAATTTCAATGTAAGGAAGCCGTAGTATGGCGCGGCAGAGCGGCAGGGGGCACAGAGGGCTAACTGAAAACCAATGGGGATGCCTTCATCTTGCAATGGACGTGAGAGAGATATAGATTATTACAATGACGAGCTGTTTGTGGAAGGGACGTCTGCGAATCCTTTGTCCTCGTGACGCCTCATCCCTGGAACAATGATGTCTGCATTGTACTGTAAAGCGGCTTGTGTACTTCTTGCACTTAGTGTCAGATATTAAAGCATTGCGGTGGTTCATTTCTGTGTGTAAGGCAATGCAGGGAGCCTTTTAAAGACACCATGCTTGCATTGCTTCCCGTGAATTCGTTACGCGCCAGAGCACAAAGTTTCGGAAACAGTGCCCCATTCATCAAATTTATATAAGCCATCGAGTGTGATGCTGGGCCATTGAGCGGGGCTCACTAACACGCCTGGAAGTTCTCTTTTCTACTGGTGTGAGAGTCAATACTTAAGCCGCAGCCGCACAACGGCAGACAAAGCCGGAGGAAGAGCGCAGTTAGTTTCGGAGTGAATAAACTCCAGCTTGCCCATTTATAGGCTTTTCTAGTGGCTCGCGCCATCACCGGAGGTTGGGAGCAGTAGCCATTCAAAACAGATGCTCTCAACGGCAAGAAGTACAGTTGGTAGCCTGTATAGTTTCTTTTTTTAACAATAGCTGTACAGTCTTAGAAACCCATTTCTCATGCGTTTTACCGTTCAGCTCAATAGTGTGTAAGACTGCCACTGGTAATCGCAATCCCCGTCGTGGTGGGGGGTGAGCGTTGTGATTCTCTAGAGCTTTCCTAGAGTGCTCGGTCTACGATACCAACCGCACTAAACGCTCAAGCAGCAGCCCTAGTGGCCTTGAAACGTATGACTATAGGTCTTCACATTTCCGCGCAGTTCGTTAAGCGGGCCCCTCCGAGGCCGGTGAGCACTTACGGTTCTCGATAGGACTATGCCGCGGCACCGACGAAACTTTAGGAACAAACTTTATTCGAGTCCAATACTAAAGCGCAGTGAGCGAGCAAGGAACGCCGAGCTGTACCGTAAATTGAGATCGCAGCGCAGTGAATGCAGAAATCTGGGCTAGTTGGTTGTCACTCATATTAAACGTAAGGCTAGCTCTTAAGACAGAGACTTAGAAAAGAAACTGACAAAACGAGCGCTAAACATCAATTGAATTTTTTAATTCGATAGAACATACATAAATACATTTGCGGTGGGAGATGCGCACGCAACGGAGGGTTGGGGGTTTTCCGGTGCTGCACGCGTATCTCTCACCCCATATGTACTTATTTACGTTCTGTCGAATTAAAAAATGGAGTTGACACTTAGCGCTCGGCCTGACAGTTTCTTTTTGTGTGTCCACATCTTAAGCTCTAGTCTTACGCTTAATATGAAAAATGAGAATGTTCGTTGTCATCTCCTCCGTGAATTAGGAGTGGAGCGTGCAAACCAAAGAAGCCGCTTTTTGAACGTGCCTTATAAACAGCCCGAACCCCTGAACACCCTGTAAAAGTAGTCAATGTCTGCGCACCTTCACGAGGCGTCACACAATCAATTGCGCCACCTCCCTTGCTTTGCGGACAGCTAGACGGTTGGGTGCGCCAAAGCGAGCGAGCGCGCAGCTGAGGCGAGAAGAACCGGGCTACGGTGAAAAACAAATAAACAAACGGAGGAAGCGAAATAGAAATAGCAAAAGCGAGTGAGAATCCGAGGCAGCGCGGGGCACCATTTAATGAAGCGAACACGTCGAGCGCGCCCCCTCGCCCCCCGCCGGTCGTTCTGCCGGCCGCCGGGGCTCGGCCGCCTCGATCAATTATTTAATCACGTCTTCACCGCTCCAGAGGCGGCTGCCGCTTTCCCCCCCTCCCGTCCGCTCCTCGCCTGCGTCACTCAATGCCGCCGCTGCCCTTCCCTTCTTTTCTTTCCGTTCTCCGCGGTCCGCGACCGGCCTAAGCCCGCGAACCGTCCGCTCCGCGAGAACAGCGAGCGGTAGCCAGCGTACAGCTCCTTTGGATCGAAACAACGCCAAGAGCAGGCGGACCTCTCGTTCCTGCCTTTCCGGCTGGCTGGCCGTCGCTACAGCACTCCTTGTTCGTCGGGCTTCCCTCTCCGCTTTCCGTCGTTTCCTCTCACACGTTAAGCGCGCCTTTATTTTCTTCCCCGCAGGAGGTCCTGGCCGTTCTTTCTTTGTCTATTTATTACGCGCTGAACTCTTGCGGACGGCGAACGCCTACAGCCGGCAATAGGAGCGTCGTGGGCTGCATGTGTTCTCTGAGAAGGGCCGTAGAACGCCGAGCATTTATTAGCCGTTGGCAGCACGAATGTTTTTCAGTAGAATCTGTATCAAAAGCAGCTCTAAAAAAGCAAGATGTCCTGAAAATTAATCATAGCCGTGAATAGGATGCAAATTTTGTGAGCACGGCTACCTGGGACGGATGTTTGATCGCCTTAAGTTGCCGTTCACATCACTCCGCCTCGACGAAAACAGTTTAAATCGCACGATTGTACAGACCCTTGCACCTAGCGCCCAAAGATCCGCTAGGCGAAGGAACTTGCTTGGTCGAGAGTATGTGTGGATCCGCTATTCTGTATTTGCTATTTTTTAGTCTTCCGTCCTTCAATGAAGTGACTGTGCGTTCCCGCCATCACCAGAAATTTAAGAGTCGATGGGGCGTACGATTAGTAACCCGACGAATCGAAGACTAACCGTACGGTTTCGGCAATGTAAAGCGGAATTGAGCTATAGCTGGTTCGCAGTTCGATTATAGTGAGGTCGGCACTCATAAACGCCTCTAGTGGCGCTGAATGCCCTTGTAAAAACGCTGAGTCTTCGCGCAACACTAAACTACCGCACACACAGCAACGCGAACCAAAGTCCAGCGACTCGTGGCGAATCGGTTCGCAGGTCCTTCGACTTGCGCTTGCCTCCTAAAAGCCTTCTTTCATCTACATGTAGGACACGCATTGTGGGATCTTAACTAGGAAGCCACCTTGCCTCAGTTTCAGCGGCACGCGCCTCCGGGTCAGAGTCCGTAATCGGCGGCTTTCCCATAGCATGTGAGACTGCACCGCCACGCAGCATCGAAAGGGGCAGCTGCCAACGGACCTGCTAACCAAGAAGACGTGTGGCGTCTTTGCCATAATAATCCGGCAAAGGGGTTTTAATCTCAGCCATGTATGCAGTGGATATATTAAGCTGAGGACAAGCGTTCTCCTTTGCTCACATATAGTCAGAGCTTAAAGGGTGCCGTAAGCATTTCATTACACGGTAGGAAACAAACGCCGTTGCTGGATTATTTCGGCAAAGACGTAACCTTGGAAGAGATCTTGTATATAGCATTAAATTCAGTTATAAACCTGGATATTAACTCAGCCGGTGGCTCCAGCGAATTCTGGAAGTGCTGTTAATGTCAGATATCATGACCCGTGTAGCTTGGAGTTAATAAGCATTAAGCCAGGAGCCCTGACAGACATTTGTCAGTCCCGCCATCCATCTCGTCTGGTGTTGCAACCCGACTAGTACGCATTTCTTCGACCTACTAGCATTGTTGTTGAGTGCAGACATTCTCCACTCAAGCCCGCTGAAGTTGACCATGCGCCATCGTGCTCTCTTCGAGTATTGTTACATCAAGAGACCTCTCAGCCGTCTTTGATTAGATTTTCTGACCTTCATGCTTCGTCGCCTTGCATTCGAAGACAATCCTGTATGCTACAAAGGTGTGTCGAGGAGCTGCGCAACATGGTGCTCTACGAATGAAGGGACCATGAAATGATGTTTACCGAGGCTAAGAAAAGCGGGCGAGCTACTAATATGTTCCATAGCCCGTCGCCCCATCGCACGAATTTGGGAGCTAGCTTCAGTGACACCGAATACATCAGCGATTAAACAGATGCTCCTCAACTACCTCCTCAAATAATACACTACTACGCTCCAGAAAAAAAAAAAGAATAAAGAAAACAGGTTGAGACGAGACTGCGCCCCGCTACGTTACGCTTTTATACTCGTTTTACCTACTTCTGGGAGGCGTCCCATAAGCCTGAGTTCGGCACCTCGCCAGTCGCGCGCTTTCAGTCCGATGACACAGCAAGGCCTATACTCCGTTTCATACATAGCAGGCAACGCTGCCAAAGCTAGCGCGACTGTTCGCGCAGGCTAAGTCCGCGCGCAAAAAATAGTTCGCGATAAAACCAAACCGAACACAAGCATATTTCGTTGTGAGAAATTTTACGTGCCGCGACTGGCACCTCCTTGACTTCTCTTTACGTGGTGCCACATTTTCGTAATGCGACTCGTCGAGGCTTCGAAGAGAAAAAAATGGCTGAGGCTTAGCTAAGGTTAAGCCTAGTCAGATGCGAAGCATATTGATGGCTAGGCTTGGTAAAGTTCCTCGCTTTGTTCTTCAGTTGTTGTAGAACGTTGTCGCCGAGCCGCATATTGAGCACGCCGCTTAGCCAGACGTTCATCCCGCTCTTCATCGGTCTCTGTGCCACGCTGAAGCTTTCGCTTCTCGTTCAAATCAGCCCTGCTTCTAGGCGGCATCCCAACACCTGGCCGCCTCGTAAGTGCCCGGAGAGCGAGGCAAGCTCAGCTTTATACCGCTGCTGTAACGTCACGTGGTCAGCTGCAGCGCCTCTGATGTGGAGCCTCCACCGCCGCGGCCGAGCGCGCGAGCCGGCAGCCCATCTCCTCTGCTGGGACGTCAGGTTGTCACGTGGTCAGCCGCCGCGCCTCTGATGTGGAGCCTCCACCGCCGCGGCCGACCGCGCGAGCCGGCAGCCCATCTCTCCTCTGCTGTGACGTCATGTTGTCACGTGGTGTCACGTGGTCACACTAAAGGTCAATGGTAGCTCCACCGCCGCGCTCGACAGGCTGTAGTGTAGCTAGACGTGGCGGTATGATACGTGCTTGGTAGGGCGAACCGCTCCTACTCAATCCGCGCCCAAAAAGTAGTTCTCATTCCGTGAGAATTATGGCCGGAGAGCTCGCACACTGGGCGCCTGACAGCTTCGACCGTGATTTTCAATGCTACCATATCGTTTTATACCGCTCTTTATTTTCGTCCAAACAGTGACCGGAGTTTCGAAAAGAACGAATGATACGTGGCGGAGTAATATGTTTTCCCGGACGCACTATTTCTGCAACCTCCGCAGCGTTGCCTGCTTTGTATGAAACGGAGTATATAGACCAGAATCCAGAGCCGCTCCTGGGCGCGGCCATTTTCCGCCGACTGGTGCGCCGCGGTGCGGGCGTTTCTTTGGGGACTGCGGGGCTGCGGCAGCTCCGCGGCCGCGCCTGCATATAGACGCTTTACAGCGGCGTATCATGGGGGCTGCCATCTTTGATCACGTGATCACGCCGCCATTACTCGCCTCCTGACCGCTCGGCGTGCGCCTCGTCGGGAAGGCTGCTGCGTCCGACGGTTCGGTTCCGGCAGGCAGTGTTCCGGCTGATACGGTTGTAAAGGAGTGGGAAGATGAAACTATGGTTTGGCCAAAGCTTGGAAGGACATGTGAGAACCCTAATTTGATCACTTCACGCGTGAAAACACGATCGGACTTCATGTCGCGGAGAGCCGCTGAGCTCTCCGCCTGTTCGAGGCAACGGACGGATCGCCTGAATGCTTGTCTTTGCATGCGCTGAAGACTCTGCTTAATGTTTTTTTATTGTTAATATATAAAACGGCAATGTTTAATGTTCTTGCGGCCTTACAGGTTGTTGTCCTATTCTGTACATGCATGCAGACACTGGTCTGAAACGCTCACATGCACATCGTATGCATTTGTTTACACCCTGTTAACGGTGCTTAGGAAACCTGAAATATTTCTTACTGGTTGACTAAACATAGAAAAGCGACAAAAATAAAAAGACACACAAAGGTTGACTATCATGGTAGCAGTACCATGCATCAAGCAGCCTTCACAAGCTGGCGTGCAATCGTTTCGAAGGATTCCGCGATATAATTGTTATAACGCGCGCATGGCCACGCGTTCATGCTGGACGAATTTTACAGTAACGTCAGCCTCATATAAAAAATTTTGGTACGCTCGACGCTCGATATGCGGACATGGAAATGCTCGTGGTCTCGTTGGTTGTAATTAATCAGCTTCACTCTGAGCGTACGGAGTCACTTTTAGTGACTGTCTCGCATGGACCGCGAGCAAGTGACAACCGTCCGGCACAGCAGCCGTAAACCAAATGCTGTAATCCGAACACGGTCCACGAAAACCGCGCTACTTGGAGCGAAATTGAACAGTAGCACCAAGACTGCGTGTAATAAACGGACTGACGGTAAGCGTTGTCGGCTCGCACGGCTGTGCAGTGCATAACAAACAGCAGGCGTATGAAGGAGCGTAAGTAGTCTTATTTTTTTTCGTTTCTAATTCGGCCTCGGGCGCTCGTTTTACTAATGGTCACAGACCACAACTTACGATCAATGCGGTCTGAGCACAGTGCACAATAACTGAAAGCACGCCGTCATGGTTTCGGTGGCGGAACAGCTTCTTCATGCGGCTGTGTTGTGCACTTACCCTCGACGATTTTCCAAGATCGAAACCTTTCTTTATTAGCTATCTAGCGCTGGCGAACGTGTTTGTTGCATTCGCCAGTTCGGAAAGGGTGCGTGGCGAACGGGCGCGAACATTGGCATTACCTTCTTGTGCAGTTCGGTTTCGTGAAGCTCGCAAACGATCACATCCTGAACCTTTAACTCTCTGTCGCAATTCTTGCAATCCACAACAGAGCATGTGTTTCCTCTGCCTTTTCACATCGTAGAAAGAACACATTCGGCAACCACCCGCGAAATTTCCACTGCTGCGTCGAGGCGTACACGCCGGCGACTTACGAGGCAAGTAATGGTGCCGTGTTCGGAGCGCACGTGTGGCGCCATCTGGTCTCAAACGGAAGAACTGCGCGCTGTAAACGGTCTATAGCCGCGCTTCGGGCGCTAAAAAAACATTCCTGAGCATACTTACGCAGCGTGGCTGTGTTGCAGGAAGTATTCACGTTATCAAAGGGAGCACACTGATGCGTTTTAATGACATTTAGTTTGACATTCCCGTGAATTGTGCTGACGCTTTGAACGCTCTCGTGCTTATATATATCGCTTCCGTCTTGGTGCTCCACTGGAAAAAGAAAAAAAAACTTTTTGTTCAATATCAAGTATTAGGTGTGCGGCTAGCATGCAGTTCCAATTCCCATGCACTCTTAATCCTTCGGCCATAAAGTACCACCCACAAACAGGGCTTTCTTGTCGCATGAGTGGTGCGCCAGTTTATCAACAAATTACCGCTGTGAGCTTAACTGAGTCGCAGCGCCAACAAAAAACAAAATTTGTCATGGTTTATGCAACCTGGTGCATAAAAACGTACTTTTGCTCAAATTATCAAAACTTGAATAGATATTAGCAGCGAATCCAGCTTTCACGAATTCTGAGGTCCGAAGTCGCGTTCATTTTATTCGGTAGCTCTCGCCGCATGTGACAGCTTTGCGTAGGCGTTTGGCTAAGTGTGAATGAATGTATTAAAATCGCGCATATTTTCCTATGATTAAAGTAGATAGCAAAAGCAGAAAGACACTACGGTAAACCCTTTACACCCCCCCCCCCCCCCCCCCCCTGATCCCTATGACATGCGTGCGGAAAGAGCAGCTGAAACTGGTAGCGGTCGTGCTTACAATCCTGTGCATGAAATGTGTTTAATGGGAACAAGAGCTCAGCGCAAGGAGGTAATCGAAAACACGCGCTTCGTCGGGACAACCTTCAGTCTGCAGCTCGCCTATCCAGTTCCTACACCACTGAATCAAATCAATAAATCCACATTCCTGTGCCTAAAATTATCATAGTTGATAGCGCACGTAAAAGACGGCAACAAACGACACGCCAGCGCAGAAATCTGCTTAGAAGTGCCGGTTTCCAGTCCGTACGCTACCTGGCCGACTTCTCCGCGGGAAAAATCCTTGCTGTTTGCAATACTATTCCAGAATTTCCCTGAGCAGCGCCGCCGCACCAGCGGCTCGGTGGAGCAGCGTCGCCGCTGCGGTGCCAGCGTTTAGAATCCTGAGCCAGCAGAATATCATGATTGAAAAACGTAGCGCGAAAAACGAGACACAGAAAAGGTGAAGACAGGACACGAGCGCTAATCATCAATATCAATATCATCATTGTGGGCACAAACAACGGGACAGACGCGCACTGCCTCGCCGCACTTACATCCAAATGAACGGAAAAAAACTCGGAGATGTCACGTTGACGACTAACTGCGCGCAAGATAACCGCAGTACTGTCTGGTAGAGGGAAAATGTGAGTAGTGACGCACAGCACACACCCTCATACGTTAGCTGGTGGAGCACTACAACGACAGAAGCGAACACGTAAACATGCATTCTACGCGCGGCGCCGGCGCGACCCGCAGTCCATCGGGCCGCGCGCGCCGATAGATGGCGACTGGTGTCTAGAGTACAGGCGCGCCAGCAGCCTGCGTGTGAGGGTAAAAGAATCTGGTCTATACATCCTGGACGAACGCAGAAGACACGGCGAATGGCTCCGGAACCGCTTACAGGAAGATACGGCGGAGGCAAAATGAAACCATGTGCACGAAACCATCCACATCCCAACCCCGAGGCGCTCGCACAGCTATACGCAAGAAGACTTTCGCGGCTGCCGGACGTGTGCCAGTGACGGCGCGGCTGTCATGGCTCTAGCGAATGTCAGTGTCTGGTGGCCTGTCACTCACCATAACATCACTAGTACTCTTGTCGTGCGCACTCTCCAGAAACTGTCACCGGACAGTGATCAATCAGGCCCCGAATGTGAAAAATTATGGTTTTTAAAAATTAATAATCAATCAATGGCGCGATTTCATGTGTTCATACCTAGCATCACTACTTAAAAGCCTTTGTTATACGCACTGAAGAGATTTTCCGGCAATTTTCAAAACTGTTTCATGGTCCCTTTAGGTAACAAAGCGTGCTTGGCTGAGCGCTATGGCGACGCCCATCGCCCACTGCGAATGCTTGAGTGGTGCGGTGGCCACATCAACCGGCACTTTTTCAGATATCATAGCACTTCCCTTCTACTTCCCACCTCCACATCTGTCCCCACAAGTCGGCTTTTGATCATCACCGATAATTTCATTCCTTCGGTCATGCTTCCCGTAAAGCCACGTCAGACACCGTCGGCCACTCGTGAGCGGATAGGCACCAGCTCCGGTAAAAGCTGGCATGGAAACTAGACTAGGTACCGAATGCTGCTGTAACGAAGCGTAAGTCGGGACGGAACGGTGGCTCCGCCGCCTCGAGGAAGTTGAACAGCAGGTGTCGATGGGTTGCATGAATTAATTCGATGTATTTAAAATGGGTCTAAAACATCATTTAAACTGAACACACTGATACACAAGAGTAAATAATAACGGGGGCAGTCATACCAAGGGGGTGAGCAACATCTTCCGAGCAGTGGTCCCAAGCAGCAGGACCGCAGCCGTTCCTCTCTCCTCTTCGCGCCAAAACTCGCTCTTAAATACATTTGCCCAGGATTCTGGGGACACTTTTAGTAGCCAAATCGCAAATGCTGTTGTCGGAGCCAATGACAAGGATTTCTTTAGAACAGAAGCAGCCAACAGCACGCCGGTGCCCACGAGGTTGTTTTCTCGAGAGCACCGCGTAAATTCCACGAAGACGTGCGCATTTCCGCTGGGCACACAGATACAAACACACAAAACGACACCCGAAACCCCGAAACACAGGGAACGCAAACCTCGCAGTCGGTGCACCACGCGACCCGCCGTCCGCGCCTTCAGCCCTCGCGGCTCGTCTCCTGCGTATCTGGTCGGCCGGGCAGTGTGCCGCCCGAAGCAATCACTTCGCGCGACTCTGCTGCAAACCACGGGGGGTCCGGGCGTCCGCTCTGGTGGCACGGACGCAGCCTTGGGAGACCTCGTCCCCTCGCAGTTTACTGCGTTTTGCTCTAACTAAACATTCAAACAAGGCCGTGGAGGGAGCCGCACAATGCCTGCTTACAAAGAGCCCCAGAGAAAGCGGTTCTGCCAAATGTGGAGTGTGAGCCCCTCTAATGGCTCCCCGCACAGCAGCGAGCACACGGACAGCAACAGTCGCACCGCGGGGAGAAGAACACATTCAGCTTGTTAGAGAAACTGGCGCGCGAAACCTGCGAAGCTCGCTACGCGACACTGCGGTGAATAGAGAGATATAGCATAGCTACGATCCTCTAGCGTGAGTCGCTTACGCGGTGACCCAGCTGTGTTTGCGCAGTGGCAGGTGCGCTTCTCGGGGCTATCTGCGCATCTTCAGTAGGCACCCATTGGAATCGGTTTCTGGAAGCGGATCGCGCTATGCTAAATCTTTCTGTTAGCTCAAGGCATTCTAAGAAACCATGTCCATGACAGCGGCTCTCGGACTTCAGTATTTGCAATTCACCATTCATCTCTTTCTCCGTGCTCGCCTCTAATTCAACTGTGGGGTGGCCTTCCGGAGCTAGCCGCGCGATGGGGCCCGAGACACGCGCTAGGGGTAGGGAATGCAGCGTTCGTAGCTATATGTCTTGTGCTGGCCGCACAATCATAACTCATTTCTGCCACCGCGGTGGCACAGGGGTTGTGGTGCTCGGCTGCTGATCCGAAAGACGCGGGTTCGATTCCGGCCACGGCGGTCCAGGTTCGATGGAGTGAAATTCTAGAGGCCCGTGTACTGTTCGATGTCAGTGCACTTTAAAGAACCCCAGGTGGTCGAAATTTCCGGAGCCCTTCACTATGCCGTCTCTCATAGCCTGAGTCGCTTTGGGACGTTAAACCCCCATAAACCCAAACCAGTTTTTTCCCGAGGCAAGGAATCTCAGCACTGTCTATCGCTCAACATTTCGACGTCCTAAGAATTGGAACCAAATTCGCAGCATTCTCTACCAGATAGTGTACACCTTCAAGGGCGGTCTGACCAGAGGCACCCGGCTGCATTCTTATTCATGCTTGTCATTCCCTTGACGAGTTATCTTGTTCCTTTTCAGTTCGCAGTCTACCTTAAATTCTGCTGGTCTCGTCTCTACCACCGAACGCTGTTCTTTCGACTACCGGCCTTTTTTAGCTCCCTTCTGCGCGACCTTGCTGTAGTGGAACCGGACGAGAAAGCCAGGCGCAGCTACGGTAGCATGTCCGTGTTTGCAGCCAAACTGCAGCATTCCGAGAAGGCGCGGAGCCGAAGTGGGGCTTCGACGACAAAAACAACGTATCCTGTTACACGGAGAAACGAAAACGCGGTCCTGGAAGAATTCCCCTCAACGCCACTCGACTGTGACAGGCGCGGCCATAAATTGTAAGGCCGCGGCTCCACCCCAGGGGGGCCCGGTGCTGAAGAGGCTTGCGCGCCGACCCAACCGGGAAAGAACACTGCTTCCAAGCGTCGAGTCGCCGACCATAAGAGGGAAAGGGGGAAGCCAGCGGCCAAGCGTCGAGTGCTCGGCCCAACCGCCCAAGGAGAAGCTCACTGTATTCCGTCCAGTTCGGACGTACTATGTATTTCAGTTCAGAATATAATCCTGTTTTGTTCTCCTAAAAGAATGTATTTGTTTCTTCACTGTTGTAAAAATAATAGCGAACCCGTATAGTTTAAAAATTATCCCACATAATGGTGCCGAAACCCGGGAGATCATCGTTTCTTGTGACTTCATCATCGTGAGTCCGTTGGCGACATCGTAACGGCTGCCCTTTCGGACGTAAAGGTCTCAAGGAAGATAACGGTGAGGTGAACAACAATGGAAAAGCTGAAAGTGAAAAGGAGAGCACGACGTGGACAGAATACGGTCCTGATCAAGGAGGTTGCAGCAGCGGTACAGAGTCGGGATGCCAGCGTCGAGACCCTGACGACTTTGCTGTATCGGCTGGAGTGCAACAACAACGAGCTGCGTCGAATCAACGACGAGCTAGAGGCTTCTCTGCCAGAAGACACGTTCGAGTCGGAATGCATCGAGGCCATCCAGTACGACGACAGAGCGATCCACCCCATCGGACAGCTGAAAGCGAGAATAGTTGCAGTGGAGGCGGAAACAGTTCCGTCGCGCGACGTGGTCCCCGCACAAGCGACTCTACCAGCGCCACCACAAACCGGGATCAAGCTCACAAAGCTGAAATTGGAGACTTTTAACGGTGAGCTGTCAAACTGACAACCCTTTTGGGAGTGTTATAAGAACGCTGTGCATGAAAATGAGGGCCTCTCCAAAGCAGAAAAAATGCACTATTTGAGAACGCTGCTATCCGGACCCGCCTCGGCAGCTATCAAGGGACTTCAGGCTACCGAAGCATGCTATAACGATGCAGTAGAAATACTCGCAAGAAGGTTCGGAAACAAGAGCAGAATTGAGCAGGAGCATCTTTCAAGATTAAGGACATTGCCAGCTGTTTCATCGTCAAGCGACGTACGGGGGCTCCGCCGTCTGCATGACCACGTACAGGCTCACGTTAGCGGGCTTAAAGGATTAGGAATTAACCCGTCAACATACGCTGCGATGTTGACGGAGATAATTTTGTCCGCTTTACCGAGAGACTTGGTTGTCGAATTTCATCGTCAGGATAACCGAGCGACGAGAAAAAAGGCCGAGCTTGAGTCGACTCCTGGAGCTGCAGTGGCTGATTCAGACAAAAGCGAGGAAAGGCTTAAAGAAGTACTAGAATTCCTCCTATTGGAAACAGAAAGTAGAGAGAGATGCCAGGAAGGTGCCAGTATTGTATATGAGAGACAGAAGCCCAAGCGCAGTGTCCAAGACGGCTTCAAAACCAGCGCACGGCAACCCCCGACGAAGGCAAGTGCTGCGGTGCTGCATGCTAATTCCGCCAGTGCAGAAAAATGTTTCTTTTGTGAATCTTAAGAGCATAAAACGGAAGACTGCCAGTCAGCCCTCCCCATCGAAGAAAAAAGAAATAGATTAGCAAAGGCAAGGCGTTGTTTCCGCTGCACAAAGTGGGGTCACCAGGCGAAAGACTGTAGACGACAGACCAGTTGCATACACTGTAAAAAACGGCATGCGTCATCAGTCTGCAATCCCAATTGGAAAGCGGGGAGCAACAATGCGACCAAAGAAGGGCTATACAGGGCCTCTGCTGCCACTACAGCCAACGTCCACGCAGCAATTGGCAATGGAGAGAACAAAGAAGTAGCTCTGCAGACGTTCCGCGCATGGGCTGTTGGGGACAGTGTGCAGGGCTACATACGCGGAGTGCTGGATGGAGGAAGTCAGCGAACCTTTATCAGAGAAGACGTCTCACGAACGCTGAAATTGAGAGTCTTGGGAGAGAAGGACTTCCAACTGAACACATTCGGCTGCACTAGTACAGGTGTGCGAAAATGCCGCGTTGTCGAGCTTGTTCTACGGGGACAATACGATCAAAAAGAAACAAAGGTAGACGCTGTCGAAGTGCCATTTATATGCAGCGATGTTCTGCAAGTCCCTGTGGAGCACAGTTTCTTGCAAGAAATGGAAAAGAGTGGAGCATTAATAGCAGACAAATTTCTGTGTACCGGCATGCCAGCAGTACCTGGTATCGGAATACTGATTGGCTCAGACCACCTGTGGAAGTTCGTGACAGGAGAAGTTCGCCGTCACAAAGAGGACGACGGGTTAACCGCAGTCAATACCACATTAGGGTGGACATTCCAAGGTCCTTACAACGTCACCAGCGCACTCGCTTTGGCAACCAACGTGTATGTGCTGAGAATTGGGATCGAAGCTGCGGACGAAACGACTCTTCGAAAATTCTGGGAATTGGACTCCATTGGAATTAACGACAAGCCAGATAAACAAACATGTGAACCTTCCGTGCTAAATATTGAGCGGAAAAGTGACCGCTACGAGGTTGCTCTGCCATGGAAAGACGAAAACGCCGAGCTGGCGAATAACAGAAGCATGGCAGTGCACCGACTAAGCAGCTTGACAAAACGACTTAGTCGCAACAAAGAAATGATGGAAGAGTACGACTCGGCAATTAGAGGCTACATGGAAGGAGGGCATGCGGAAAGAGTTCCTAAGGGAGCGAAGACCAACCACGTCTACTATATGCCGCACCAACCAGTTATCAGAACCGAGTCGACCACTACCAAATTACGCGTAGTGTTTGACGCCTCATCGCACGCGCCCGGCAAGGAGTCACTTAATGACTACTTAGAAAAAGGACCCAAGCTCATCAGCGATTTGGTGCGCATTTTACTGCGATTCCGTCTGCACGAGGTTGCACTTGTTGCCGATATAGAGAAGGCATTTCTGCAAATCAGCGTCCGACCGGAGGACAGAGACGCGCTGAGATTTCTTTGGTACAGCAGCCCACCTATTGCTCAGGAACCTTTGCCCAACGTAGAAGAATGGAGAATGTGTAGGGTACCATTTGGAACTACAGCAAGCCCCTACCTTCTCACAGCCACACTTCTTCATCACTTCGAAAAGGAAAGGGGTGCCTTGAGAGAAACGGCTAGCTTACTGAAGGACTCCTTCTACGTAGACGACTTAGTAACGGGTGCAAAATCAGACGACGAGGCTATGAAAATAGCAACACAAGCAGCAGACATACTGAAAAATGCAGGAATGCGCCTACGAAAGTGGACGTCGAACTCGGCCGCAGTGCGAAGAGAACTGAGCAGTGGGGACGGCGCCGCCTCAGACGGGACACAAAAGGTCCTTGGTCTGCATTGGATGCCCACAAATGACCGCATGGCAATATCGCTCACAAGTGTGCTAACTAACGTGAGCACGGGGAGCAAGACGAAACGAGCGGTGTTGCGGGCGTCATCGAGAGTGTTTGACCCTTTGGGCCTTGTGTCTCCGTTTGTGGTACGAGCAAAAATACTATTTCAGAGGATGTGGGAAAAAGGGTTAGGTTGGGATGAACCATTACCCTGTGACTTGGAAGCTGAGTGGACACATTGGTGTTCAGATCTCGTGAAGCTCAAAGAACTGCATTTCCCACGTTGCATCGTGTCGAACAATGGGATCTCTTGGCAGATGCACATTTTCTGCGATGCAAGCCCACAGGCTTACGGCTGTTGCGCCTACCTCAGGATTCAAGACGACAAAGGGAAGGTGAGCGTGAGCCTTCTTTTTGCAAAATCAAGAGTAGCACCTCTGAAAGCTCTGTCCTTACCTCGGCTCGAATTAATGGCAGCCCTGATTGGAACAAGAATGGCAGCATACTTGCAAGATATAGTCCCTCAGGCAGTGCAAACGTACTTTTGGTCTGACTCAATGATTTCTCTACATTGGATTCGTAGCTCAGCCAAAAACTGGAAGCCTTTCGTGCAAAATCGAGTTGGCGAAATACAGAGTGCGAGCAGCCCAGAACAATGGAACCACTGCCCGGGTGCGGACAATCCAGCCGACTGCCTCACTCGAGGAATGAAAGCAGAGGCACTTTTGACTAACGCACGCTGGTGGAACGGCCCCGATTGGCTCTCGAAAGCCTCGAATAACTGGCCATCGAATAAGTCTCTGCTCGAGAGTGACAGTATATTGGCAGATGAAGAAAGAAAGAAGCAGTCCAGCCAGCTCCTAATTGAGGCATCGCATCTACCACCTTTTCTGCAGGCAGACCATTTCAGCAGTTACACCCGCTTGTTGAGAGTCAGTGCATGGGTCATTAGATTTGCGCAAAACTGCCGCACTGAAAACAAGAAAGGTCATGCATACCTCACAACCGAAGAAATACGTGAAGCTGAAAAATACTGGCTTAGGCAGGCTCAGGAGAAGTGTTTCATGTCAGAAATTAACGCCCTGTCACTCGGGAAGAGCTTACCGACGTCATCGCAGATAATCCAGTACCAGCCTTTCCTTGACGCGGACGGCTTAATACGTGTCACCGGCAGGCTTCAGTTTTCACCATTGCCTGAAGACATCAAACACCCATTGCTACTTCCAAAGGACCACGCGATCACAAAGCTTGTCATACAAGCAGCTCATCTGCGGACTCTCCACGGAGGGCTGCAGACAACAATGACAGAAGTGCGTGAGAAATTCTGGATACCGAGCTGCCGTCAGGTGACGAAGAAGGTCATAGGAAAGTGCCCTGTGTGCCTCCGACAGCGACTCAAGCCAGCGACCGCTCCAACAGCGCCTCTACCAAGTGATAGAGTGAGCGATAGTCATGCATTTGATGTCACTGGTATTGATTTCGCTGGACCCTTATACACGACGACAAAGAAGGTTAGCTCAAAGAGCTACATCGCCCTTTTTACCTGCGCTACAACGAGGGCCATTCATTTGGAGCTTGTCTCCAATTTAACAACAGAGTGTTTCCTGCTTGCCCTAAGACGTTTTGTGGCTCGAAGAGGAATGCCATCTGTCATTTATAGTGATAATGCATTAACGTTTAAGAAGGCATCAAAGGACATCAAGACACTCTGGAACATCGTTCGCAGTAGAGAAACGCAGGACTACTGCAGTTCGCAGCAGATCACCTGGAAGTTCATAATTGAAAGAGCAGCGTGGTGGGGAGGCTGGTGGGAACGTATGGTAAAATCCGTAAAAGTCGCCCTACGGAAAATCCTCGGTCGTCAAAGCCTCTCCTTTGAAGAGCTTGCCACTGTACTGACCGATGTGGAAGCCACCATTAACTCTCGACCACTAACGTACAGCACTAATGAACCTGGTGAGCCATCTGTTTTAACGCCGTCCCATTTGCTGACTGGCAGGAGGCTGACAGCCCCCCCTGCAGCACACTCGATCCGTGTTCCTTCAGCCACTGCTTCGGACATCACTCGTCGCTTCAGATACCGGCAATCTATCGTGAACTTGTTTTGGAAGCGATGGCGAAGAGAGTACTTGCTGCATCTACGGTCAGCTCACACATCGGCAGCAAGTCCAGCCAACACTCTGCAAGTGGACGACATCGTCATTGTCCAGGACGATAATGCACCAAAACATATGTGGCGCACAGCTCGCGTCGTGGAACTATTCAAAGGGCGAGATGGCCACGTGCGTTCTTGCGAAATAAAGATGCCATCCGGAATGAAGTTACGGCGACCAGTGCAACTTCTCTACCCTCTAGAGACTAAAGTAAAATGAGTATACTCATTTGGGGGGGAGGATGTAGTGGAACCGGACGAGAAAGCCAGGCGCAGCTACGGTAGCATGTCCGTGTTTGCAGCCAAACTGCAGCATTCCGAGAAGGCGCGGAGCCGAAGTGGGGCTTCGACGACAAAAACAACGTATCCTGTTACACGGAGAAACGAAAACGCGGTCCTGGAAGAATTCCCCTCAACGCCACTCGACTGTGACAGGCGCGGCCATAAATTGTAAGGCCGCGGCTCCACCCCAGGGGGGCCCGGTGCTGAAGAGGCTTGCGCGCCGACCCAACCGGGAAAGAACACTGCTTCCAAGCGTCGAGTCGCCGACCATAAGAGGGAAAGGGGGAAGCCAGCGGCCAAGCGTCGAGTGCTCGGCCCAACCGCCCAAGGAGAAGCTCACTGTATTCCGTCCAGTTCGGACGTACTATGTATTTCAGTTCAGAATATAATCCTGTTTTGTTCTCCTAAAAGAATGTATTTGTTTCTTCACTGTTGTAAAAATAATAGCGAACCCGTATAGTTTAAAAATTATCCCACACTTGCTTCATCCCGTTGCTCCTCGGAGCAGCCGAAGCATCCGATTCCCTGGGGTGTAGGTAGAGATAGAATAAAATATCGAGCGAAAGCCAAGCGGGAAAGGAATCCTTGTTCGGCCAGCTTGGCGCACAGGCGCTCCTTGGTATCACCGCCGCCAGTGTCATCTGATCGCACACGATCCGAAGCGGCGCCTCAAAAAAAAAAAAAAAGACCAGCAAGATCTAGGCAGAAATAAGCAGGGAGTACCCCGCCTGTTCCGCCGCTCTGCTTTGCGTGTGCGCTCACGCGAGCCTCTCTGAGCGCGATGAATTGCGCGGCGGCGTCTTCCTTTTGCGTCTTCGCTTTCCCGCGTGCGCGCTGTGAATGCTGCGGCTGATGGATCGTCTCGGTGGACGCTCGCCGCCGCGCGTGAAAAATGGCGTCCCTCTTCCTTCGCCCCACACCCGACGCCTGCCTTCCCCCAGAGCCCGTCTCGTTTTTGCTCTCCTCGCCCTCTGAGCATCGACGGAAACTCAGCGGCGCGCTTCGACAGATGCGGGTTTCTTTCTCCCCTGCATCCTCCCCTCCCCAGCCACCGCCGCATGCGAGCTTCGGTCGCCGGCCCAGACGAGATGCAAGACCGCGTTCTGTATTCCCAACGCTCGTTATTCCCTCGGGGACGCATTAGAGGTTTTTGTTTCGTTGCATATTGTTTTTACTTTTCGTATTTCCACCAACAGTGTGGACGCGAATAGAAGCTGTTGATCTTCCTGGGGCGTCGGTATTGGGTAGCGGCATTGTGCAACACTAAACACAAGTCTCTGCGCGACTCCACTGGCAAGACTATAGTGGGATACAACTCAAGAACGTAGCCGCTTTTCCCCGTCAAAGGTCTTCCTTCCAGCCAATGGCGTCGGCTGATTCTCATGAGCCTGCTAGCGCGAAAAAGTAAGGAGTAGCCGGTGAGAATGGAAAGTCCCCTCTTTCCATGGTCGGGGCTATAGTTCCCTACGCGTTGTCACGACGCTCCTTGCATTCTCACGCTAGCAGGCTCATAAGAATCGGCCGACACCATTGGCTGGAAAGCGGTCCTTTGACGGGGAAAAGTCGTTTCGTTCTTGAGTTGTGTGAGTCTATTGACACTCGCTGGGCTTCACTGCCGCCAACGGAAAGGTACGGAAGATACAGAAGGTGTTTCCTCTGGTAATAGAAATTCTTGCAAACAGCCTTCCCGTTGTCACAGCAATCATGGTAGATGTTACCTTCTGGGGTCGCTCCTAATATTCGTCATTTGATCTGTTTTTTTAGTCTTTGATTGGTGCAGTACTAACCATCCTATTTCATTCATTCTCACCGAATCAACTTGATTTATTCCGACTTTACGGCGCAGAAAGCAGTCAGCACTCACATAACATTTTCTTCTCTTTACCACCTGCAGCCGACGACAAAGATATCAGGATAGCTCAATGCCACGTTCAAGCTGCGCAGCGAAGTAGAGTAGTATTTAAAGGGTCCTGCACTACGCACACTTCGGTGCCTAACTTTGTGCGAGCACCAAGAGGCTACAACTGGAAACCGGAGCAAGCACAAAGTCTCGCATGAAGTCAACTTCAAGAAGCGTGGTTGCAATACAACGAAGTATGAAAAACGGAACATGAAGAAGTACAACAAACAGAAACATCCGTGGACATTTCGTTTACTATTATAGTTCCTGATGATAGTTTCAGTTTCATTCCCAGCGCGAGTGAAGGCATGCAGGAGACAGCGGTTTTTAACTCCGGATAAAGAAATAAAGTGATCAACTACTGTGATGGCATGCAGACGTGCAGCCTTGGTGTAAAGTAAGTGAATAGGTCTAAGCCATACGTCGCGCAGTCTTTTGTCACTGTCCTCTCTACTTCGTGTAATAAGCTACGTTTCCTGTTTTTTCTCAGGTGATATAGTTTCGTTCAAATATCTCCGAGCACAGGTTACAGGAAGAATTCCGCTGGGCTTCAGACAACTAAAACTGCGAGGTGTTCAGACGTGCGTGTGGGACGGGTGGCGTTGTTACTCGAGTAAACGCTATAACCAGTGGTAAGCGGGATAAGACAGAGGAACCATGCATTCTTGAAGAGCTACACGGTCTGAGCTTAAGTGTAGGTTGGGGGTCAGTCTAACCTGTGGTATTAAAAGCGTGGCCTTGGACGCACAATGCTAAAAGAAATCGAAGGTCAGAATCCTGCAAAGCAACCACCTTCGCAAGACCAGGAGAGTACAGAGCAGCACGAAAGATGCGTTCCACTTCCAGATAACCCCTGCCGGCGACCCACGCTGGTCGGCCGTCCAGGAAAACCAGGCTCCCGAAAGATTGAGAGAAAAGAGAAAACAACACCAATTGAGAAGAGGTTGAACGAAGGGCACACATAACGACGACTTTTTTTTATCTTACGCGCTGCTGCTAGGCAAGTCGCCGCCATGCCGCAGATTAGAAGAACGCTCAGCAGCACTATCACCGAAGGCGTCGGCACGGGCAGCGGCCTAGCTCGGCCGCTCACCTTGGCCTTTTCTTAAACGCCCGTAAGCTTTCATGTGGTGTCCCTTGCTTTATTATCCCCCTCCTTTCATTTTTTTTTTTTTGCTGACTATATGACTGAAAGTGCGTTTACAATGTATAAAAAAAGCGCAGCATTCAGACTCAGGTATACACGCTGATAGATACGCTCATGAAGGAAGGATGACGTCTAATAGTGACAAAGAAAGTAAGTTGCTGGACAAAGAAACCCATATAATTTACTGTCGTAAAGCTATGCACCAAAAATATAGAAAGGAGCATTTTCCACCTGCTATGGTGGTGCAAAAGTGGAGCGAGGAAAATACCCCTTTCCAATAGCTTTACACATGGTAAACTGACTGGCAAAGTGCTGGTAAGTTTTGACGCCAAGAATCGTTTCTCGCGTCTCCTAGACGTGGTCACAAGACCGCACTTCCCGGCCATGTCTTGGTTTTCTGATGACCGAAATACGAACACAAGCATACATTCACCCACTTCGGTGCAGAGAGTGTTGTACCGCAAGCGCGAGCGAAACTGCGTCGCCGCTTTCACGAAAAGATATTTTCCTGTCCACGCGATGCGCCTTCTTGAGCAGCCACAGCAGTAACTTTTGTCACATCCGGGCGCCCGCTCGCTTAGCTAACACGCACGAAGTGAAGGAGCGAACACCCCCGCGCGCCGCTGGCGAAATAAAGGAAAGAGCATGAGAGGCGAAAGCGCGCCTGACTTCCAGAGGCCGGACGCGAGCCGAGACGCCACGAGCGCATCGGGAGGCGACAGCCTCGGCGAGTACAGAGGAGCGGAAGGAGTGAGTGGTGGAAAGCGATGGAGGAGCAGCGATCCAGGCCTGCGGCACTACTTCTCTCGCTTCGAGCGCACGGAGATGGGGAGAGGAGGGGGTAGCGGGAGCGCCGGCAGCCCGTGGCAGCTCGCCTCCGCAACTGATGGGGCTCCCGAGAGCCGTGGGAGTCCAATTAAGCCCCGCGATCTCGCCACCGCGCGCTCCAGTCTCGAGCTCCACTCTCCCCTCCATCCACGTCAGCGCTCCCGCCGGTCGAGCACTCGCCGCGTCTTCCAGAGCCGGCGGGCCTGCCGCTGCGTCGAAAGAAGGGCGGCCGAGCGCGCCTGCGTTGTCGGCAGCCCCTTTCAACCGAGCTCTCCGCGCCGCCGGGTCGGCCGCGCTTTGACGACCCCGCCCGTCCGCCGCCGCGGGCCTGTGTTCTGCCAGCCGTGCCGAACCGTTCTCTCTCTCTCTCCCGCGCTTTGCTTCTCTCACCCTTTACGCTTTCTCTTTCTTTTCGATGTGCGGCGTCGTTTTGATCGCTCGTCTTCCTGGGCGGAACGTTTAGGCGGTGCCCCGCTTTCGCGAAATAGTGGTGAGCGTATATTCCGCCGCGACTGCTCCCAGTGCTTGCTGGCTCTAGATTGATGCCGGTGTCTGGAATGAATGCGCCCGCTTAAACTGTTGTGCCAATAGTACCTGAGAGGTAGAGATATCGCGTCAAAGCGTTAGCCGTTATTTCTCGCTGATTGTTGTCACGATGGTAAAGTTGTGTACAGTATATGGCGCAAAATGTGTAGTTGAGTAACATCAGGTGACTCGTAATAGGGACTATTAACCGCAGAGGACACGAGAAGTGGTCAGTGAGCAATGCAAGGCGGTACTGGCAACTGTACCCATTGAAACAACATAGGTCAAACACGCGTGTGTTCCGAAAAACCATCGCTCTTTGACTGCTTTTCGGAGCGCATGTGCGTTTGATCGCTGTTTGAATAAACGCCTAGTTACTAGCACTGCCCTGTGTTGTCCGCTTCATTCGTCCGTCTTCCGCGATTATTCGTCCCTATTATCTGTTTCGTTCAAACAGCATGTATTTTAAACATATTACACAGGCTGACTTTCGGTGAGGCCATGGGCGTCCGGAGGGGGGGGGCAAGGGGGGGCGGCTGCACCCCCCTGGAAAATCACTCCCTCGAACCGTGAGTGATGGCCGCACGCCAGGGGCCGTGGTGGGCTCAGCCAAAAGGGTAAAAGCAGCCCCGGTTCCACGCTTTGGGTCACATCTGCGAAATGCCGCGTCCGGGCACGCGTCTTTACGCCGTTTTCAAACCACGCCATCGTTAGCTCTGTTGAAGGCCGACCTGTTGCAGACATACAGCGGCACCGGCGAGCATGTGTTTCAAGCCGTCTTGAAATGGGTGCCTGTTTCTTTGATCTCTAGGCAGATAGCGACACGGAGGCAGACAGTGCACAGTGCATCTTGTTTTCGCCTTCGTTAAGCCGGCCACCGATGAATTCTTCAGGAGGGAAAGACAAATCAGCCGTGTCCACCCCCGCTTTGTCGGGCTGCTCAGGGGCAAGCGGGCGATCAGTTGGCGCCGCCGCCGCTCGCTGTGCCTCCGATCCACGGGAGAGCGCAGTGCGGTAGAAGCGCCGCTATCAGAATCTTCGGCAAAGGGGATTAGCATCTTTTATTCACGGCGACGCAGTCTCCAGAGGCGCCCCCACACCAGCGTCCCTTGCGTCTTCTCCGAAAACCAGCGCCTTTGGTCAACGCAGCCCGATGGCGCCTGCCTGGCTCGCCTGTCACCTCTGGCTGGGCCTCAAATGACAACAGCGCCCGTGTACTGTGCGAGGTGTTGGGAACGGGGCCACACACCCACCGCTGGAACCAGTGTTAAAGATGGGGCTTCTATCCCACCGCTGGAACCAGAGTTGAAGACGGAGGGGTCCTGGAGATGACTAACTCGTTTAGCCTCGCAGGTACCGGCTCCGAATGACGATGTCGGACTGCGTTATCGAGGAAACTGTACAGAAGGGTTTATTCTACATATTTACAGATGAGAATCGAATCGAATGCAATGCAATGCAATGCTCCGATCACACAACAACATCCCGTTAAATACGGTTCGCGTTCCCCAGATCCCTGACTGGGGAACTTAGTTCGAATAACGTTGTCCAATCGGATGGGCCATTGATGACGTTGGCGGTACCACCCACGGCACGGGGCGGTGCTGAAGCTCCCTCGCTCTCTCACAGCTCGGGGGATGAGAAGGGGAAGACAGTCATCAAACACAGATGCGTCACCTTGACCACTGCCGCAAGTGTTCTGTGCGTTGCCTCCGTGGGAAAGCAGAATCCCGCAGTCTCCTCGCAGGTGGTTGAACCTTCTCGAACTCCCCCGCCGGATGGCCGAAGCACGAGACCCTTTCGACACAGCGTCTTTCAATTAGCAGCCTCGCTCCGCGTGACCTTGCGTAGCATCATCCCGTCCGGTGACCCGAAGGTCGACTCGGCCAACGTATACCGCTGGTTCCGCCGTGCTGCTGTGCATCTCTGCTTTCACCGTTGCCGCTGCTGTCGCAAGCTGTCGCCGCATCTTTGCCTAACGACGACACTCGTCTGACAGTAATTTCTCCCAGGTCCGTGGGACACACCCTCCTTCGATCGGTTCGGAGGTTCGGTGATTTGGAGTGCAACAGCCCCGGCCGTCGTCGTCTATGCTTCTGCCGCCGGCGCCAGGCCTCGTCATATCCCTTGCTTTGCGATGAGTCACACCCGGTTCCCAGGGCCACGTTGTCCACTCTTAACAGCTCGTCCGCGGCCCGAAAAATCTCGAATGGCCAGCGTTCACGACCGCTGGGCAGGAAGAGATGAGGCCGGAGTCGGGTGGAAGGGCTGGTTTCCAGAAAAGGCATCCAAGCTCGAACATTCAACAAAGAATGGCATCAGTGGACTGTTCCACGAGACAGGGCACTGACCCACAAGCAAGCGCTCGGAATCTGCCAAAGACCCACCAGGCTTCCCACAATGACAACAAATGTTTACTAAAACATGATTGGATTTTGGCGCAATTTTGGTGCCGAGAAAGCGCAAAACATCTCCTTTGAAATCGCCAAAGACGGACTGCTTGGACCAACGTTAAAAACAAAAACCCACACACAGTAGGTGGTCCTACCAAGTACTCCTGTCTACAACAATCGGCTGAATCCATCAGCATTTCCGTGCGGTTTTCCGTTCCTGAAACGCATCGAGAAATAGTTTTTGGACAGCAGGACTCCGTCTAAGCAAGCGATCATTTTTGGGGGGGGACAAAACTGTCATAAGCACGTTTGAGACGATGGTCAGTCTCAAATATGAACTTTGCGCCGTTCAAGTAACTCTGGTAACCCGACAACATCTGTGCCGCCTAAACCAAACGCGCGCTCTTTGTCTAAAGCGCTTAACGCTTCTCTACATGTCAGCCTGCGGCTGACGTACTGAACATGGGGCTCTTCGTGGTCGTCGCCAACGTGACTTAAAATAGCACGTAACCCTCCATCACTGGCGTCACACTGAACTTAACTCTTCACCATAATAAGTGGTCCGAATCAAAGGTCTGGACACGAGCGCTTCCCCCAGACGAGTTTTCTTTTCGGTCATTTCAGTGTATGTCAGTGAGGCTCCCTTTCGTAAGGTGTCAGTCAATCAAGGGATCTACGCTCCGTCTACGCGACGTTAAGCGTAGTTCTACTCGAGCTGCACTCCTGTGAGTGCCCTTATCTCTTGGTAGCATGGGAAATCGACACCTGTGATTTCTAACTCAGTGACGCCCTAGCCTTTCTAACTCAGTGACGCCAAAGCCCTTGTCTAAGGTAAGGAAAAAAAAACAGTAACCTCCGATCAACTTGTTTTAACTCAAAAGTAGCCTTTCCCTGCCTGATTTCACAAACACACAAAAAAAAGGAATGAAAAAAAAAAACAGCTACCTCAAATCGCCACGCGGGGGGGGGGGGGGGGGGGGGGGGGGAAAGCTGACTCCCCGCCGCCGAGTTGAAAGGATTAGTCTTTCAGACGCGCCCGCCGGGGTCGCGCTTTGACTGATTGTACTGCGGTCAACTCGTGACAAAAGGCTGCAGAAAAAAACGATCCCCGACTCTCACTGTCGTTTCCGCGCCCCCTCGAGGCTCTCCGAAAACCTTGGTCGCTACTACAATGTCGATAACCGACTCTGGCTCTGGACAACGAGCAGTGACCAGCGCGAGAAGGTGCCTCTTTCTCTCGCCCCACGCAGGAAGCTCGGCTACCCATTCGCGATGCGCGCTTCCTAGAATGCGGTGCCAAATGTGAAGGACGATTCCTTTTCAAGTGCGCCCGCCGAACACGCCTGCATGTGTCGTCTCGGTTGTTCGACGCCTGCGTTCGCATGCGCTGAGTGCCGCGCAACCTTGCGGTTTCTGATCTCTTGGGCCGCTTTGCCTTTTTCCTAACTGGCTTTTTGTCCGGACGGCGCGGTCTAGTCTTTCTTGCAGGCCGATGCCCCTTTATGCACTTCGCGCCAGTTTTGCTTGGAAGACGTGCTCTCCCCTTTTCATTACTGCGGTCAGCCTTTGATTCGCGTGCCGCCTGACCAGTAACTGCAAGCGTAAGTTTACGAGGCGCAACGCGGGAAGGCTTCGCCTTTCCTTCCACCGCACTTCTTTCTTTCGCCCCTGTCTGCGCAACCAAATTTAGGGCTTTAAATTTGATCCGTTTTCTCTTGGTTCTTGCCCTTTTTCTTTTTCTGCGCCTAGACTGTACCGCGTGCGTCTCCTGATCATAACTAGCTATCTCTAGTTTTTCCGTCGCACTTTGGAAATTTTCCTCAGATTCCAAACTGGCCTCTCCGGCTTTGCAGCAGAGTGCCAGCTCCACGCAGCTGACAGACGGACATGAAAATGCCCCTGAGATCCCTAGCTCACTCCTTTGGGGGTTGTCCTCTCCAGCATGCCTGTCGCTCTGCGCGCCATTCTCTGCATTGCTGCGCTCAGCTACAACTGAGCCCGCCTGGCTGTCGCTCGGTGCGTCATGCTCTACATCGCAGTGCTGAGCCACTACTGAGCCCGCTTGCCTGTCGCTCTGTGCGTATTTCTCTGCTCTGCAGTGCTCAGCTACAACTGAGCCCGCCTGGCTGTCGCTCTGCGCGCCATTCTCTGCACTGCAGTGCTCAGCTACAACTGAGCCCGCCTGGCTCTTATGGCTATCCTTTTCCCCGGCAGCCTCGCACTCTTCTTGTGCCAGTATTACCAAGGTAGCCTCTCCGGAGCCTTTGTCACTGAAGCCACTGTGACATCCCAACTCGCTCTTACCGCGGTTGTTACTCTCAAAAGGGGTTTCCGCTGTTTCTACCTCGAAACCTTTTCCGATATTAAAAACTCCCTTTTCGCGGTCCTGCCGGTTTGACGCCTGTATCGATTCTACTGAAAGTGTCGCGCTCGCAACTGTCCCGACAAAGTTGTCCGTTGCCACTGCTACCTCACTTGGAGGAGAATCCTCGCACTCGTGTCGTTGAGACGCTATCTCGGAATGCTCTTTCTTAGCATTACGTCCAACTACACTGGACACGGTCTCGGATTCTGAGGCTTCTCTTGGACCACCGCACCGGTTGAACGCGTTCTCTGCCACTTCCCTCGTGGTGTCGCGATTTACCAACGCGGCTACGGTCACAGACTTTTCGGGTCTTATCTGCGGACCTATTTCATAAGCATCGCTTGCTCTTTCAGGACTTCCGGCTCTCACACTACCGCCCTTTCTTCGTATTTCGTTTTGAACTTCTAATATCTTTAGTTTCGTTGTTTCAATTTGAACCTTCCACTGTTGCCGTTGCCGTTCCTTTTCTTTTTCCCACTCTCGATCAGCTTGCTCCTTACGTGCTTTTTTCTCCCGATCGGCTTTCTCTTTAGCCTCCTGGTCGGCTTTTACTTTGCGGGCTTTTTCTTTTTCCCCTTGTACCAAATTCCACGTATCTACCAGCAACTGATCGTTATGCTTGACTTGTTTAAGAATGAATTCGCCCAATTCAATTTTGGTTAGTTTGCTAGGCACTTCAACCGACAGTTCCTCGCATATCAACAGCAAGTCCGACTTGTACAACCTCATTAGGTCCATGACAACGCTTTCTCCGCTTTGGCTCTGCTAACACAACAATGCCTTGAGAATAACCCCTCTCAAACGACAAAGCCCTGATTCCCAGTCAAGATTATTCTCTGAATCTTACAGCCTGGTGAATCCCATAGCAAAAGCCAAAACGCTCACCCGTGGAGAAAGTACGATGTCGCACGGTCCATCCCAGCTGCTGCCAACCAGTGTTAGAGATGGGGGGGCCACAAGCCCACCGCTGGAACCAGTGTTAAAGATGGGGCTTCTATCCCACCGCTGCCACCAGTGTTGGGAACGGGGCCACACACCCACCGCTGGAACCAGTGTTAAAGATGGGGCTTCTATCCCACCGCTGGAACCAGAGTTGAAGACGGAGGGGTCCTGGAGATGACTAACTCGTTTAGCCTCGCAGGTACCGGCTCCGAATGACGATGTCGGACTGCGTTATCGAGGAAACTGTACAGAAGGGTTTATTCTACATATTTACAGATGAGAATCGAATCGAATGCAATGCAATGCAATGCTCCGATCACACAACAACATCCCGTTAAATACGGTTCGCGTTCCCCAGATCCCTGACTGGGGAACTTAGTTCGAATAACGTTGTCCAATCGGATGGGCCATTGATGACGTTGGCGGTACCACCCACGGCACGGGGCGGTGCTGAAGCTCCCTCGCTCTCTCACAGCTCGGGGGATGAGAAGGGGAAGACAGTCATCAAACACAGATGCGTCACCTTGACCACTGCCGCAAGTGTTCTGTGCGTTGCCTCCGTGGGAAAGCAGAATCCCGCAGTCTCCTCGCAGGTGGTTTAACCTTCTCGAACTCCCCCGCCGGATGGCCGAAGCACGAGACCCCTTCGACACAGCGTCTTTCAATTAGCAGCCTCGCTCCGCGTGACCTTGCGTAGCATCATCCCGTCCGGTGACCCGAAGGTCGACTCGGCCAACGTATACCGCTGGTTCCGCCGTGCTGCTGTGCATCTCTGCTTTCACCGTTGCCGCTGCTGTCGCAAGCTGTCGCCGCATCTTTGCCTAACGACGACACTCGTCTGACAGTAATTTCTCCCAGGTCCGTGGGACACACCCTCCTTCGATCGGTTCGGAGGTTCGGTGATTTGGAGTGCAACAGCCCCGGCCGTCGTCGTCTATGCTTCTGCCGCCGGCGCCAGGCCTCGTCATATCCCTTGCTTTGCGATGAGTCACACCCGGTTCCCAGGGCCACGTTGTCCACTCTTAACAGAGGTCAGTGTCCGGTAAAGAAACCCAGGTGGTCGACATTATCCGGAACTCTGTACTACTCCGTTCCTCATAGCCTGAGTCGTTTTGGGGCTTTGAACACCATAAAAACACACAAAACAAATTTTCCTACCGGAGTGGCGAGTGTCCCTTTCCCTTGGAAGTCGCACGGAAGTAAGCCCTTGCACGTGTGCGCGCCTCTGTATTTGTGCTTCGGTGTTTTTAGTGGCCGTTTGTCAACGAAGCTGAGAACAACCAAGACAGTGGACGAGAAAGCGACGAGCGGCGAGCAGTGTGCGTGCGGTTGCTCGACTGTGCGGATGCGCGAGCAAGATGGAGCGAGGTGTATGAAGCTGCGAGCGTGCATTTATCTTGTAAATAAGTTTTCGTTGTATGTATAGACATCTTTTGTTTTCAACGTACGCGTTCAGCCGTTTTTCCAATCAATGTGTGTGATGAGTGTGCACCGAGAGCGTGTAATGAAGCACAGAAATGAATTTATCACCCGTGAGTTGAGTTTGCGGGCCGCCGGGCAGCGGGCCATCTCCATATCCCCCCCGGGCGCCGCCGACTTGGTCCTTATCTTAAGATGTTTTAGGCGGCGTAGCTCTTAAGCAGACAGAGGAAACGCTGGTGTCAAAGGGCTGCCGCCCCAAAAGGTAAAAGCAGCAATGGCAGCGAGGGGTGCCGGAAGGGGACCCGTTCCGCGGACAGTGCGTACGAGTCGCGTACCCCGGCTATTGTCGGGGTTAAGTTCAATGGCTTTTCGACGGCGGCGTCGAACTGTGCCAAAGAAAGCTTCAGGGACACTTGAGGGGGAAGCTTGCGTGGGAGGCAGCTGAGTGCATTTACGAATGGTCGTGAGGCCGGATGACGGGTAACGAGTTGTGATTACTCTGCCTCTGGCCAGAGGGCTCAGATGCACCCTGTAGTGTTTGGAGCCACAGCTGATGGAAGTGGTCATTCGGGTAACGAGTTGTGATTACTCTGCCTCTGGCCAGATGGCTCAGATGCCACCCTGTAGTGTTTGGAGCCACAGCTGATGGAAGTGGTGCTTGCGTGCTTTTGTGGTGTTGTCAAAGTGTTTTCACTGTGTGTGGAAAAGCGCAAAAGCGCTATCGGCTTCTTCAAAGGCATGCGGCCCTCGCGAGCAAACAAGCTCGTGGGTACCGGCATGTCTTTGGTCTGTTGAGTTGCAGAGAAAACGCTCTGATTGGTTGTAAGAAGCCCATCTCTCATTGGTCACTAAGTTGGTCCCCAGAATGCTGGGGAAACTTATTTAAGGAGGCGTTTTGGCGCCAAAGGGGAGACTTGGGCAGGGACTCTTGGTGGAGAGTCGGAATCGCGAGACGGACAGGGTCTAGCTTTGCGCTGGCCACGTTCCGGAGGACGAGGAGCCGCTACGCGTAGCGCGAGTTCAGTCGGCCAGGCAGGACAGGGTTTCGTAGGGGCGAGCTCTGGCCTGGCGCTCCCGATCGTCCTGAATGCTAGCGACCACCCTGGTCGATGTGTATAAGTGTAAATAGTTGTAAATAAACCCAGCTTGTACATATCTGCAAAGAAGTTCGTCTGCATCTCATCTCCCTCCTGCAACGTGTCGCGCCCAAACGGACCCCCATCTCCACCACCACAAAAGAGGAAGACCTGAACCCGAGTTCAACTCCGTGTAATCACGCAATTCGCCCAGAAAAATCCGAGGAGTCTACAGTTGCTGTTCAAGGAAGACTGACTGAGTGACTGTAGTTGCGTGTTTGTGACCATATTGTGCTGTGTGCTGGTCATCAATCCGGGTGAGTCGAGAACCCGTATGCAGCAATACTGAGCACTCTTCTCCACGAAGTGACAGTATATTTTTGGATTTTTTATTAATTTTAATTGTTTCTTCGTTGATAAACTGCAATGTATCTCTCCTAGCCACACTTTAATTTGCTGTTTGTAATTTTTATTTCATGTGTGTATTTCACTTATTTTTTATTTATATATAAATAAATAAATTCATACCGCAAATAGTGCCTTTTTGCTACGAACATGCCCCCCCCCCCCCCTCTGGCGCCAACAACCAATGGGGCCCCCCCCTGCAAAAAATTCTGCGGACGCCCTTGGGTGAGGCCACGAAGAAGTTGCTATACGATACTCATCGCACTCTCCTCATGCTTACGTATTTAGTTTTGGTTCATTCACAATGACGAGATGGTTCAGCGTGTGTGCTTACGGGGGCGTGTTCACAAGTGAGAGAAAGTGTGAGACTGTGCGCCACAGTGAACGTTCAGGCCACTCCCTCCTGGGCGAGGCCATCCTCAACCTAGGGACTCTAGGGTATGATAGCGCTATATAACTCAGCATTGAGTGTGACCGAGGGACTCTCCCTGTTGCTTTTACACTTGTAAAAATGTAAATAAACCCACTCGTAACTTTCCTCCCATCACCCAACTCCTTCACTCGACGGCACTCCTGTCCTAGTGGTGGGAAGGGCGTGGTCATGACCGTACTTCTGGCCACGTGGGCCCGATCAAGCAGCAACCGTGAACAGTCGACAAGGCCGGCAACCTCGCGACAGCGGCGGTGCGGTGTAGTGCTTGTGATGCCCCCCTCCTAGCCTAAGTGGATTAGTGCAGGGGACTACCTTGAAAGGAGGTGACCACGGCAGCAGCCTGACCACGGCAACAGCAGCTAAGGCCCAAGATGCGAACGGGGCTTAAGGGCGCAAATTTGACAGCGGCAACCACAGCGGAAGTGGAGGCGACGTGGAGGCGCCAGGCAGGCCGAGTGTATACTTTCGGGTCGTCGAAGGACGGAGGGGTGCTACGCATAGTCACGCTGGCTGTTAATTGAAGACGGCTGTGTCCTCGACAAAGGTCTCGTGTTCTGGACATCCGGTGACGAAGCACGTTAATTCACCTGCTGATAGACTGCGGAAGATTCCTTTCCAGCTGTGTTGGATTAGTCAACATCTACCCCTTCCCATCGACCCAGCCGCGAGAGAGCGGAACAGCCCGCACCGCCCCTGCCGTGGGTGGTAACACCAGCGTCCCCTTCGGTCCATCCGATTGGACAGTGCTCTTCGAACTTTATTCCCCAGGCAGGGATCTGGGGAATCCGAACCCTATTTAACTCGGCTGTGAGTGTGGCCGAGAGTAGCCTGCTAACTCCAGTTGACTCCGCTTGACAAAGAAGTTCCCTTCCAGTGAGAGTCATTCTCAGTCATTCTTTGTAAATAATGTAAATAAGTGTATAAAGTTTTCGTTCCCTTCCTCTAAACCCAGTCTCCCATCCTCCTCGTCCCATCACCCTGTCCGGCCTTGCTACCCGGGTCGCAACAGCGTCGACTTGACCGCGGTTCCGTCAAGAAGCAGCAGCAGCGACCCCGAACCCCATCACCAACAAAGGGTACAGCGTGCCACACAGTCAATGATGGACTGGTTTGCTGGGCTGGAACCCGTCAGCAGCGGCAGCGGCTGCTCCTTTCGGAGGGGACACGAATGCTAACGCATACTCTGCCTCAGGGGTCGCATTGATCTTCTGCGCATTTTTGTTTATTGTAGCGTGAGCTACACTGGCCACAGTCTCGCCGTTTCGCGTGCTCCCTCCGTCGACCATACTACGCATGCGCGAGTGACCTCTCTGCGCACAGCTGGCGCGCCTCGCCGCGCGCGCTCGCGGCTGCCATTGCTGCCCCCGGCACAGCGGCCACGTGACGTCACTGCTCACGCTATGTATATCCTGGCATAGCAGAGAGAGCTAAGCCACTGCCCACTTTTTTGGGAGCATATCTACCGCCTGGAGACAACTGGACCAGTGAGCTGGTCCTCCAGCACCTTCTTTACTCCAGCACCTTCTTTAACTCTGCACTTGAGTCTTTCCCGCTGAACGTCACGAGGCATCATCAGCGCCAGAACCGAGCGCCGCCCATATCTTTTGTGTCGCTGATGGCGGTGACCAGTGAGCGAATGGTATCTAAAGAAGAAGATTTAAATATGAGTATCAATACGTAAACATCCCAGGGCTCCCCAGATTTATCTTCCCTATAGCACTTTCGCCAGCCAATCTCACCGAGTAACCTAAGCGACCGAGTCCAGTTTTCCCGAAGCCCAGCAGTATCGTTTCCGCGCTTGGTGTCTAAATCGTGCTTCGTGGACTGGGCAGCCTAGAGGAAGCTCCTGTCTTCATTCCTCTGCGCCGCAATCCATCACGTCCGCGGCGGGGCCGAAGCGGACGGCGCATCACATGCGGCCATGCCTTTGTGTACGCGGGCGGGCGCCGGCGGTGCAACTGCGCTCAACAGAACGGCAAATTGAGAAGCATCAAAGGGGTAAGTGCCAAGGGAAACCGGCTGTGGAGCCAACCGTTTGCTGGGTGGGAGGGTCGTTCGATTATAAATAGCGTCTTCAGACTAAAGTCCGCGACTATGACTCAAGCCCTACACGGGAATTGCCAGAGACTGCATGTGTCCTGGGCTGAAATCTGCTTCTGTGCGAACGTTTCGAGCGTATTTTGCTGAAGAATTCCAGTTCTTCTGTGACAAGCCCCTCAAAGCACCCAGCGGAGCTCTGCACCCTCATCTACATGACGGATATAGTTGCTGAGGCCAGCGGTAATTGACCCCCAAGAGTGGGCCCGGGTGTCAACTGGGGCCAGTCATTGTTTTCGGCCGCGCCATCAGTCGTCAAAGGAGCTGTTTCCCTACCTCGCGTGGCCTTAGCTTTGAACTTGTCGCCTTATACGGCGGGCCACACGTGCGACCACCTGCAGACCTTTGGAAAGCCGATCTTTCTCGTCCCTTCACCGGCCCAACCATGCCACCTGCATCCCAACAGTAGACACGTCTGCACACTGCCAACCACAGCTGCCAAATTCCGCCGCGCTCGGTCATGTCACGGCGTCAGCGTACCTGCCAACTGTCAGCTCACCTGCAAATTCGACCATGATACGTAGTCTCATGATGTCACGCATCCCGGCGAACAATGAGCTCGCAGTCATATCACTGGCCAACTTCCATCTACCACCGCTGCCCTGTCACGTGGACACACCCCTGGAAAAATAAGCGCTCGGACATGTCGCATGACCCTGTGGCGCCATAACTGTCTCGACCAGTCAGCGAATTTTATGGCGAACCACAGCCTGATTTTTCCGCAATGGCGATTCTAAACTACTGCATTAAATTAATTACTGATTTTCCCCACTGTGAACAGTTTCGTAGCCTAAGGTGTCTTCCCGGGTCACGCTTGTTGTGCTGGAGTGACGTGATTCTTCAGTATTCGACCAAGTAGGCGTTGTTTGATGTGAACCACGGCCACGTGTTGCTAAGAACGGCGCCAGCAGGAAGCAGCCAGCACCCATGTTTCCCCTGGATAGTTCCGAGAAACCCCTGCCCACTCGACGACGTTTGCCTCAAGGCGTGCCAAATTGACCGTGAGGTGAGGGAAACGTATTCTGCTGCGTCTAAGTGCGGGACCCAAAGGAACTACGGGACACAAAAGCGCCCAATTCTCCGGTGTCGGCTCACGTGCGGGGAGACATCGAGCAGGTGGGCATTCCCTCTCCCATTTCTCACGGCCATGGCGGATGTCAAGGGCCCTCGTTTCCGCACCGAGCATCGGGGCGGGCTGGCGGAGGTCTTCCGCAACCTTCGCGGACATTACCAAGGTAAAGGACCACTTCCGCCCTTTTCCCGACCTCGCATTCCGACCATTCGCGACGGATGTCATCTGACGGACAGGTGTCAGCCGCCCGTAGGAACTATCGGCGGGTCCGAGAACGTCACATTCTGCAGTCGACTTTACCTTGAAGGCATCCTCCTCTCCCATGTTCAACACATGACTGGGGCGTGTCCACCAATGCGGGGATGCGAGTTTGTGAGCACGAGTGAAAGTTTCCGGCCACTCCCACCCCGGTGATGGCGTCATCATCCTAGGGAAGTTAGGGAAGAAGTACGCTATAAAATTCGGCGACGAATGCGGTCGAAGCCCCACTTTTTGATCTTTACTCCTATAAAAATGTAAATAAATTCACTCTTCTTTCGCCACCTTCGAACTCCTTCGCTCAGCGACGCTCCTTTCCTGGTGGTGGGAACGGGCGTCGTGCTGACCGTGGTTCCGTCGAGCCGTGACCCGGAACCTCGTCTTCAACAGTGTGAACAGATATATGTGGTCAAGCTTCTAAAGCAATGAAACGCCGCACTTACGCAAACTGCAGTCTGAGTCCCTGTTGTGTTGAGAGCTCGAGTGATGCAATCCCCTGCAAAAAAAAAAATGGCACTTCGTCTCATCTGCTTGGTTTTGGAGGCAACCATGGTTTTGGAGGCAACCAAAAGAGATGAGGAATAGCCGGCGACAGCGCGTCTAGCCGCGAGCAGCGAAGGCCCGAGTTGGGTGACGCTACGGGTACCGGAGAGGCGCCGACTAAACAGCCTTGGGAAGGCTAAGTCGCCTTGGAATGCAGGTCCGAGCTCGCAGTGGTAGTTACGGCGGTAACTACCGGTTTAAGCCCGATAATCCCTTAAGGTATGTCACCACCTTTGAAAAACCGTTTTTTTTTTTGAAAAATGACATTTTTTCTTTTTTATATTTTGGGAATCCCAAAACATTCAAAAATGTTTTGCAGCAAGAATAATGTTCGTATCTTATTTTGTTAAAAAGTTATAGCCAACTTTCGAACAGGTGGTGAACAGTTCTGAAACCGAAACTAATGTTGTTTGGTAACAGAAAATGATAACTCGGCAATAATCAGCGGCGTATATTGAAACTTTTTTGTTTTTATTTAGTCTGATATGTAAAAGATTACTCAAAGACAATTTTTAAGGCTTCTTTTGTTTTTTAAACATTGCTTTAAATTTCGGCAAGGGGGATGTACCACGCTACAAGCGTCTCAGTTGTTTGCTTCGCGCTATCGCTTTGAATGCGACCGAATTCGTGCTTCAGTGATGGCAACGGAAGTACAGCAGATATTTTGAGGGAAGCAAGCATCGAATCTGGCCACCACACTCTCGTAGCATGTTGCACTGGTGACCATTACCATGTGATGAAGGCCCAACGTCACTCAACGGGTGAGGCAAAACATCTCCGCAAAAAAGGACGGGCAGCAACAAATGCCAAAAGAGAGCTCACATCAGCTAAGGAGGGCCCTAGCTATGAACCTGGAGGATTTTAACTTCCTAGGGCATGATGATCTTCTTTCTACAAGGATTGAAAAACTTTAATCCTGTTTTTTCTCAAAACTTTATTTCTTGCACTTTCGTGTTGCGCAAACAGTCATAGCTTCGAAATAAATAAATATTTTTCAATGAAACTTTGCACGCTCTTTCCTTTGTTATTAGCCTGTGCAATGAACTAGGATAAATTATATCGAATGGTGAGTTTTGATATAATCATGTTTTATGTCAAGGAATGCAGGCAAAAATGGCACATTTTTTTGTTTTCTTTGGCATTTTTGCTATAACTTTTTTCCCAATTCTCGGATGGCAAAGATCCTAGTTGGTTGCACAGTATGGTTAGCTGGCTAAGTCTGTGCCAAAAAGTTTAAAATTCCTGCTCTCCATTCGCTAGTTATGAATGTTTGCATAACAACCAAGTTTGGGCATTTTTTTGTGAATAATTAATACCAGCATGGCTTTTTTCACTCTTTCTTGCTTTTGAATATCATATAAAACGGTGCTTTATAACGTAAATGTGAAATGAAAATTTAATATTCAAAATTTAAAAAATTTTTGAAAAAGGTGGTGGCATACATTAATCCCTGACGACGCAAAGTCGAGGGTCATTGGGGAAACCGCCGTCACGTGCTCGCACGAGTGTGTTTTGTGTTTGTGTTTTTTTTTATTTTGGAGGGAGAGTGTTCTACCCCGCACATGCTGGCACTGGCTGGCTCGACTGTGCGTTTGTTTGTTTTTATTTTTTTTTGCAATGGAGAGGTTGTTTTGCACTACGGAGGCTAGAGGGCTGGCCATGCTCTCGATGAGCCAATCGTATGAAGAGTGTAGCATGATTGGAAGCTACCAAATGTGGGCCAGGCCTTTAGGGTTTTAAAACCGGGCCCCGGAGCCGGAAAAAGGGTTCTGAGCTAAGGTCAGGTGCTACGCATCTTCGGCTATGCCGAGTAGGGGCCTCCCCTTGTGTTAGCCAGTTCCGCCTTTTTGTTGTTTCTCTTTTTGCCGCTTAATATGTCTCCAGTGCCTTAACTTGTATATGCTGTAAATATCTGTATATAAATCTTCAAGTATTCCCTTTATCTCTGCATCGTAACTCATCGAAGACCGTCTCTGACGGGGCACCCCTGGTGCGAAGATAAGCTTCAGTTTTCAAGTTAAACCGTCTCGGGCGGAGCACCTCTGGTGCGAGGAAGGAGAAGAGAACCTGAACTTTACTGAACAAGTCAAGCAAAATAGCAGAAATACCCAGGCGCGACGCGGAACACAAACACATAATGAGTACACAAACAACTATTGACAGGAAGAGGAAAACAACACGGCAAGATCCATACAACCACGTTACAACAACACAGCAATACTGTGCAAGAGGTTACGACGACAAAGAGCGACAGGACAAAGAAAAATAGTACAAAGGAGTGGGGAGAAACGGTGGCCTAGGTGCGGGGTGGCAAGATCCGGTCGCAGGGAGCGTCGGGCTGCGGAAGTGCGCGGGGCTGATGGGGTGTTGCGGATACGGGCAAACTTGGGCCACGCGTCTTCCACGCGTCTTCGGGGCCGCCGTCCCCGCGCTCTACGCGTCAGGCACCCGCCTTAGCTCGTTTGCCAACCACATCCCTGGCTGACCTCACACACGTCCGCGCGCACCGAAATCTCCAAGCCAACTGCCCGGCTCGGGTTTTCCTACCACCACATTCTCGTGACAAACAAAAAAAACGAACGAATCATCCAGGCCCAGTGCGTCAACGATTCACAGATGTTGAAAGGGGGGGGGGGGACACGAAGAAACTGAAGGGGACGCGAGGGAAGGCCACGGTCCTAACGAGGAGCGATGCTAACTTGCGAAGGTTGGGAAGGTGGCGGGGCATTCAACCGACAGAGCCCCAACCTCACCACGTGCCAGTGCTCGCTACACGGCGATAATACGAGGAGGGGGCAGAGCGGCCTGGACCCTCCAGCGTCGCGAGGGGTCAGCCGTCCACGCGGGAGAGGCAAAATCATCGTTGCTGCGTCGCGACATGCTTGCGAACCACCGGCGCCGTGGCCAGCCGTGGCCACCTCGGTCGCAAAAGAAAAAAAGAAAGACAAGGCATGCACACACTTTGTGACAATATTATATACCAAAACTAATATATGTGCGTCATATAGGCAACAGTGCTGTTATGTGCGTTGTCTGCCCTGTATTTCTGACACTTAATTGAGTGCCTCTCAGAAATGCGAAAAAGAAACGATTGATGACATGGCCGCCTATATGTACACAAATTTTGAAGGATTTATTGGCACTTTAATGAATGCACTTTGTGGAAATAGGGGGGTCAGCCTTCCACCCCGCACTCCCACTTTTCGGATACAGCGTTCCCGCTCGCTGACCGAGGAGGGGTTCGTGCTTGAGGGAACAAAGGGATGGTGTCACGATATTGTGGGCGGCTTGATGTTTGGTTGGCGTTAAAGTTATATTTAATCGGGCCAACCTGCCCACCACGGCACTCTCTGGAAGTTCGGAGGGGGAGGGGTGACAAACTTTTCCGCCCCGCGAGCAAAATATGAGGCTCGACTGCTCACCGGCGATAGGGGCCACGCCTGATTAGCCGTTGACCGGAGGCATGAGGCGTAGACAAGTTCTTTACCAAACCCCTTTACTCGGGCAAAGTTACGACACCAAGCTCAACAAAGAGGAGTGTGTGCACAGGCGCGACGGCAATTACACACACAAAATGAGAACACAAACAACTATTGATAGGAAGAGGGAAACAATAGGGCAAGAACTATACAACCTCGCTACAACAACAAAGCAATACTGTACAAAGATTACGCCGAGAAAGAGCGACAGGACCAAGAAAAAGAGTACAAAGGAGTGGGGAAAAACGGTGGCCTAGCTGCGTGGTGGCAAGGTCCGGTCGCAGGGAGCGTAGGGCTGCGGAAGTGCGCGGGGCTGATGGGGTGTTGCGGACACGGGCAAACTTGGGCCACGCGTCTTCCACGCGTCAGGCACCCGCCTTAGCTCGCTTGCCGACCACTTCCCTGGCTGACCTCACACACGTCCGCACGCACCGAAATCTCCAAGCCAACTGCCCGGCTCGCGGTTTTCCCGCCACTGCGTTCTCGTGATAAACAACCAAACAAAAACTCAAATCACAGTGCGCAAACGATTCGCAGATGTTGAAAACGGGGGGCAAGAAACGCGAAGAAACTGAAGGGGACGCGAGGGAAAGGTACGGTCCTAACGAGCACCGAGGCTAACTTGTTAAAGGGGTGGAGACACCAAATTTTGAAGCTATAAAAAGCCTGCTATGGGATTCCTATGCATACAAGGGCACTCACAGCCAGGTGTTGGACGCAACAAACGTTTAAAATATATTTTAATTTGGTTCCAAAGATTACCTAAATGCTCACTCTCACGATCTAGACCCATCGCTAGCGCCATCAACCATGACGTCACAAGGGGTGTAGAAAAATTGAAGTTTTAGTGACGTCATACCAAAATACAGTGACGTACGATCAGCGGGGCACAGCCGCGTGAGCGCAGTCGACGCACCAGCGAGCCGCGTTTGCTGCTAACCGCCACTCGCTCGGTTTGCGGCGCGCCGTTGCGAACAGCGTCGCAACGTCCGATTGCAGCTCGTTGCCTGCGTCCGGCCTGCTACAACAACAACATAGGGAAGCGGCAGCCAATGCGAGCGCGGAGAGCGGCAGCGTCATGATGACATAAGGCGCACTCCTTGGAGCCGGGCGGCCTGCGCCAGTCTTCGTGCCGAACGCCGGCATCTGAAGAATGCGATAGTATTGTTTGTTCACGTTCATAGCAAACCCTGGGATATATGAATATCAAAAATGCATCGTTTCTGACGATCGTTGGCAAATACCGAATTCTTAGTAGAAGTGATGACTGCGATGCAAGCAAATTTCATCCCATTGCCGGTTTTGTACTGCTGCTACCTGGTGCTCTTCGCCTGCCGTCTGCTAGCTCCGTTGCTGAAGACGTCGTGGAAATCGAACATATCTTTTATTATGGGACGAGTTCACAGTAATGGGGTGCCGAGCGGAGCACGCTTCTGAGCGCTGACCAGTCCCGAAGCGCCCTCAGCTGCGGAGTCGATCGATGCGAAAGCAGCTATAGGCCTAGCGACGACTAGGGCAGTCTGGGACCAGCGCGTAGGTCGTCGGCCGGCGTTGCCGCAGGCAGATGTCGCTGCCGAAAGATCCACTTTTAGCACAGTCATGCTGTCGTATCTCGAATCTAGAAAGCATCCTTTCTGGTAGCATGGCTGTTTCGTATTTTCTTGTGCGGACGTGAAGTACGCCGAGTCTGCCGGCCGGTAGGTCAGCCTGGATACCGTCTGCCGACGTCATAAAAGAGAGCTAAAGAGTGTTCTTGACGTAAATAATAAACCATGGGACAAGAAATGTGAAAAAAGTGTCATTTTTGAAGATCGCTGACCAATACTGAGCTGCTGGTAGAGGTAACAACTGTGATATGAGCAAATTTCTTGCCACAACCGCGCCTAGCAGCTGCCGCTGGCGCGACGTTGGGGTCCGGCTCGCATGGCACCCGCTAGCTCCGCTGCCGAAGCTAGGCGTCGAGGAGATTGACCATACAATTATTTTATTGTGAGATGATTCTGTTAACACTACAGCTATTTGTGAAAAGTAGGCCTTTTATTATAGCGCAGGCGACTTCCGAAGCGCCGGCCGCTTGCTAAACAGGCTATAGGCCTAGCGACGACCACGGCAGCCAGGCAGCAGCAGAGCTCGTCGCCCGGAGCGCCCGCGAGCGGTGCCGTTGCCGAAAGCTTCCAACATAAGCACACATGCTTTGTCGCTGCTCGAGTATAGCTGGCAGTTCTGATAACATGGCGATCTTGTCTTTTCTTGTGATATTTGTACACCATCCCAAGCAGCGCTCAGGCACTGCTGCACGGCAGCGAAGTGTGACACCGGTTGTGGGCGAAGCTTGGGTAGAGCGGCGCAGCGATGCATACTGGCATTTTGCAGTGTTTCGCATCCTCATGCGAACCCGCGAAGGCGATATTAGCGTGCGAACAAAAAAAAGTCGATGTCCTCACTCATTGGAATCAGATCTGTCAGAATCCGAGCTGCTGGGACTGGACATGCAGTTGTTTGTTTTCATGCGCTGGTCAGCACGTGTGTGAGAAAGCAGACGATGCAGCAGTAGGTGCGTCACAACTTTTGTGGGCCCACGTGACCAGGCGAAGCAGTTGATCTTCCCCCTCTGTGACGTCACTGTACAACTCGGCGTTCCGAAACCGAAACCGAAAATCGTTCACCTAAAAATGCTATAATAAATTATTCACTGTGAATATATGAATCTTTGAGTGTGTATCATGCTTCCTAGAGCCATAAGAAACGTTTGGAACTAAGAACGCGCGAACCACAAATTTGGTGTCTCCACCCCTTTAAGGTCGAGAAGGGTGTCGGGGCATTCAACCGACCGCTTCCCGTCCCCCGGCAAGCACTCGCTACCCGGCGATAGTACTAGGAGGAGGAGATGCGGCCTTGACCCTCCAGCGTCGCGAGCGGTCAACTGTCCACGCGGGGGAAGGGGGGGGGGGGCAAAATCGTCGCCGCCGCATTGCGACCTGCCTGTGAACCACCGGCGCCGTGGTCAGTTGTGGCCACCTCGGTCACAAAAGAAAAGAGAAAGACAAGGCATGCACACAGTTTGTGACAGATGGACGACAAAGCGTGAATACTCATATGCTATTTATTACGTTTGCAATGAATACACAGATTGGGCCGGCTAGCTGCAAAGCATCAACGCGGCGTTCCTCGCAAATAGAAGGCAAATAGAATGGGGTGGAGCGCATACGGCAGGTTCTCTCAGATCATGAATGGTAGCTTACCAATATCCCTGAAGAGGAAAGTATACAACAGCTGTATCCTACCGGTACTCACCTATGGGGCAGAAATGTGGAGGCTAACAAAGAGGGTTCAGCTTAAGTTAAGAACAACGCAGCGAGCTATGGAAAGGAAAATGATAGGTGTAACGTTAAGAGATCGGAAGAGGGCGGAGTGGGTGAGGGAACAAACGCGGGTTAATGACATCTTGGTTGAAATCAAGAGGAAGAAATGGGCTTGGGCAGGGCATGTAATGCGAAGGCAAGATAACCGCTGGTCCTTAAGGGTAACGGAGTGGATTCCAAGAGAAAGCAAACGTAGCAGGGGACGGCAGAAAGTTAGGTGGGCGGGTGAGATTAAGAAGTTTGCGGGGATACAGTGGCGGCAACTGACAAAGTACAGGGTTAATTGGAGAGGCATGGGAGAGGCCTTTGCCCTGCAGTGGGTGTAGTCAGGCTGATGATGATGATAATGATGATGTAAGAAGGGTTGCCGACTCACCGGCTGGGGCAGGGGGGGGGGGGGGGGCGGCTACTTCAGTGGTATCGGCGGCGAACGATTGTATGCGCCAACAGAAGCGGCCAGGTTTTTCCCGTGCGCGCCGCATTCTTGGGGCATAGCCATCCCCGAGCATTTGCTGGGGGAGATGACGAGAGCGCGCGTTTGCTGCGCTCGTTTCGCTGCCTGGAACCAGAAGTACACCGGCAAGGCGCAAATCTGGTGCCTTGTGCCTGCGTGCGCCTGCCGCGGAAGGTGACAACAGCGGGCGGCTGCAACTACTCGTGACGCTGGCCGGATCCTGAAGAGACCCTCACCCGCTCAGCGGAGTCCCGCGTAGCCTTCCGCGTCCCTAATGAGGGACTTCCCTCCTCGCCCAGCCGATGCTTTCCTGTCGCACGATGACGAGGATGGTCGGCCGCGTCGAAACGAAGGGAGGGGGACGGGGGGGGGGGGGGGGGGGGGTAGAGGTTTTCCACATCTCTCCCTCATTAAAAGTTGGCCTACGGTTGAACTCATTCATGGAGGCCATCGACGAGGCGTCCACGTAATACGCACACACCGCACCGACTTATCTTTCAGTTTTTAGAATAAAGATACAGAAACGTTGCGGAAATCTCCTAGTGTATCCCAGATTCCTCAGAAGTTTTGTCTGGTGGACGGAAGAAGTTTTGACGGGACAATGAATGAGGTTCAGAAGAGGAAGAAGGGCCCTGGTCCTTGTTTGAACAGTTGCGTCATTATGTATTGAAGACATTAACAGCTGAGAAGCGGTTTAGGAGCATGAGTAGAAAAGCCATTAACAAGTTATCGCACCGTCCCAGGAAAATTGCGAGCTGGCGCGGTGTTCGTGGTAGTTTTGGTTCTGCGCTCAAGTTCAGTGGTTGCTCTTGGCAAGCTAAAAAGGAAAAAAGAGGCGAACAGGACCGCAGCCTATCGCTTTAATGTTAAGAAACCAAGAACAATATGAAGCCAGCTCGCTGCGTATGTGGCATAGTAAAAAACCGCCGTCCCGTTTCCGCCTTCGTGGGTAGCTCGTAAGCTTCCTTTCGGAAGAGCTGTTTTTCCTCGGGGTGGTAGAGTTCCTTCGGCAGTGGTCCTGCACTTTCATGTCCGTATCGGACGGGCGTGTAAGAGTCTCTTTTCGACCGTCCTGGTTCGTGTAGCCAGATCGTAATTCATATGTATTATCGCTTATTGTGATCCCACATTGTATGTCAACAACATAGCAATTCACATCTATTCACTGTATGTACTTACCCCCTCAACACATTAGATGTGCTATTGCTGTCAGGCACTGTTTATGCATTCATTCTTACCATGAGGATCCATAGCGCACAAAATTGAAGGGACACAACACAAGTGCTAACTTTTTTGTGTCCCTTCAATTTTGTGCGCTATGGATCCTCATGTTGACTACCCGCTAGGCCGAACCCTGGCCCTTTCTTACCATGTATTCGCTGTGTACTTTGAAGCTTATCACTGCTCTCTTCATTATGCTCTATGTATATAATTTTTTACTACCATATACTGTGTTTTGTTATGTTCTCGTGTTCTCAGGTCTGACGAGGGCCCTTTTGAATTATCACTGTTCTGTACTTTCGTCGTTTTTGTGCCTCGTTACCGCTCGCTCCCATTGTCAACGTCATATAATTTTTTTTCTAACAGCTAAAAGCCGCTTTCATGCCATAATAGCTACAAAGTATACAGGACTCCATGCTTGAACGAGCGCCTAAAGAAGCATAGCCACAACTCCATGCTTGCTGTTATAGCCGTCTAGCAACTTGACTGACTCTTGCAGAAGGCGCCATTGCGCACCGCAGTCTGCGAAGTCTACCTGTTGGACAAAACGGGAAGTTATCGAATCCCAATAGTTGCAGCATGGAAGATTTAGCGATTGCATCAGAGCTCCCCCTATGGCGCTGGGGGAAAAAAAAACTACAGTGATGAACGCGAACAAGCCTTGAGTATTGGTTTCAGTGAGTAGAGAGGTCAATTTATTTCACCTGTTTCACCAACGTACATCTGTTAATAAGTAGTTGTTTCCTTGTCTGTCACTGCCTTGTTTTTCGGTTCTCACATCAAATCCCATCTTCGTCACGTTGCACCCATGGCTTTCTTTAAAGTAAGCTGCCTATTCTGCGCCTAATTTGTCACGTCTCTTTCTTGTGTTAGCAGACAATCATTGGATGTTGGAAAACTGATTTACTGAGGTGGCTTAACGAACATTTCGAATGATGTCAGTCCAGACTTTCAAACAAGATTGCGCCTATGCGAAGTGAGTTGTTTCCGCTGCGACCACTGGGTGTCGACTCGTCTCTGCCTCTCTTTACTTTCGGTCCGTTTTCTTCCCAACCGGTCGCGCGAGGATCCTCCCTTTCCCTTCGGGGCGCGGGAGGCGTCGCGAGATCCCTTCTTTTCTGTGAACAGTCAGTACGTGGCTTTGGCATGCCCGGGTGTCCTAAATGGCCTTTTTTGCAGACACGGTGCACTCCTTAAGGGGTCTGCTTTCCTCCGACCATAAATTCGGAGAAAGTGTGTTCTGTCCGAGGGTCGAAGCTGCTAGAGAAATCTAGGAGCTGGGCTTCGGCTGGGCGAGGAGTGTGTCTTCGGGGCAAAGGACCTTCGCACTCAGCTGCATAAAGCCACAGCCGTCGGGAGCAGGCTCATTAGCCTGACGGCAAAACCAAGTCACCAAAGCCTCTCCCGTGTGTTTTGCTAAGTTTGGAGTTTGGCCCTGCGAGCTCGATGGCGCGTTGACGATGTTGGTGACTTGTACGAGAGTCACGTCACTAGTCGGGTGAAAAGTCACGTTTACGTTCGCAGCGCCACGCCAGTCCGATACGCGAATGAGATCAACTGATTCCGGTACCGGCGTTATGACGATGTCTTGGAGACACACCTTCGTCGCGCAAACTTCAACGCGCAGCGTTGTCGCGCACGTCGGTCTAATACAGCGGTTCAAGACTTGAAATTCCTCCGAAGTCAATCGGGAGTGCGTGCGAATGTCGGGGCTCGGGGCACCTTCGCTTATTGTTGACACGTTGGCTCCACTGTCGACACAGATCTTGAGCGGTCTGTTATTTACGCGGCCGACAACGATTGGCAACGTGCCGCCGGTAGAGTGCAAAATCAATTTGCTTGCCTGATGGGTAGCCGATCGCTCTTGGCGTCGTCGCCGCCAGATCGCTGTTGCTCCGCCCTGATGGTATGGCTGTGGTTTTTGTCCTTGTTGCAGTCGCGGGACAGGTGGCCAACGTCGTCGCAGTTAAAGCATGCCCGTAGTTGTGTTCCCTTCCATAACCATAATTTCTCTCTCTCTGCCGGCACATAGAACGAACTTCCCAGACAAGGTAACAGGTAAAATACAAAGGTTTAATTACATGAAGAAAGTAAGACAAGAAGGTAAAGTAGGGAGACAAGGTTACAAGATTGAAGAAAAAGCCCCTTTCCCATGCCGAACAGCGGCTTAAATAGGGTGTCCTGTCCCCAGGTCCCTAGTTGGGGAAATTGGTTAATCAAAAATGTGTCCAATCACTGTGAACTGGGTCACGTGTCCATTCGTAGTGGTCCGCCCACCAGGACGTCCCCCAGTTCACCCTCGCCACTTCTTCGAAGATGCTGTCCGGCCGATCCCTCGCGGCAACGATGACAAGCCGTTGAGTTCGAGCCATTCGTCAGCCGAAACACGAGTCTGACGCCTGCACTTCACAGCGAGCCGCGGGGACGGAGGGCCGGCGTCGCACTTGCGCCGAAAGATTCCAGGAAGACCGGAAGCCGTTACCGAGGCGCGAGCACGCCAGCACCCGCACTGGCCACAAACAACACAGAACAGCCGCCGACACACCATGCCGTTGCGTTGCGTTTGGGTTTGGCACCGCTAATGGGCGTTGAGCCGAAGACCGTTCCCGTGCAGCGGATGTCCCCCCATAAACCACCAGGGGGTCCCCTTGTTGACGCCGCTCCCTGCTTTCGGGGTACCGGGGCCGCCACGCCGACGCCTCTCCAAGGGGTGAAGGAGCGAGATGCGTTACGGATCACTTCTGCGCTCATCATACCGAGGATGACGTACGCGCTTCCGTACCTACAACCTAACAAAGGGGAAAAGAACAAAATGGAAACATGCATCAGAAGGGCGTATAAGCAAGCTTTAGGCGTCATGACCTGCGCCTCGACAGAGAAGCTGATGAACATGGGGGTGTACGGCACGTATGAGGAGCACAGCGAAACCATGCTCAGATTTCAAATGGAAAGACTTAAAAGAACAGCCGCTGGCCGTGCACTACTGGTCAAGCTAGGATACCCGGCAGAAGACGAGGGCGAAGACAAGACAGACATTGACAGCCAAATTAGGAGCACTTTCTTGGTTAAACCAGTGCCCAGAAACATGGACCCCAAGAACCACCAAGGAAGACGGGCGGCGAGATCATTGGAGTTGGACAGGTTCCTAAAGAAAAAACAGATGGTTCTGTATGTTGACGCGTCCAAGTACAGAACGAAGGAAAACGCTAGGGCGGTAGCAGTAGTGAACGCCAATGGGAATATAGTTACTGGTGCATCAGTGCGCACAAGGACAACACAAGCAGCGGAAGAGATCGCCATAGCTCTAGCCCTGACTGAAGCCAATCGGCAGGGACTGAGTTACTGGATAGCGACCGATTCTCAGGCTGCAGCAAGGGCATACAGAGATGGAAGGATCGGCCGAAAAGCCGCGAGTATCCTCTTCGAACAAAAACAACACAGACATGGATCAAACAACACAAGCATTCAACACACCATCATTTGGGTCCCTGACACTGGGGTTGAGGGAAATCTCATGGCAGACACCGTTGTCCGAGGGTTCACGAACCGGAGGGCGGGTTTGCCGGTCGAACCCTTCAGCACGCCAGAATCTTACGGGGAGGCAATGAAGGCGTTGTTGGGAGCGCGCAAGAAGTACTCGGCTCCGGCGGATATCCTCGACAGAGAGCAGGCCACCACGCTCAGACGACTACAAACAGACACCTACCCAAGCAGAGCCATGTATCACAAAATGTGGCCGAACAGATACGCGAAAGAGTGCGTGTGGTGTGGGGGCTACGCCACAACGTACCACGCCACCTGGGGCTGCGAAAAAAGCCCTTTACTACCAAAGGTAAATAGCCCTAGTCTAGAGCAGTGGGAGGCCCTCCTGGCTGACTCCGACCCGAGCACACAGCTTATGCTGGTGACGAGGGCCAAGGCAGCGGCGGAGGCCAACGGGATCCTGGACTAGGGAATACCGACCACTGAAGCTCCACATCTATCTATCCCCATCCCCCTACTCCATAACTCTTCCTTTTGAAAAAAATAAATGTTTTCACTACTACTACTACTCCGAAGTCCTGTCTATTGACAGTTTCCAGATGTCTGGAGATTCTTTGTTGCCTGGCGCTTCCCCGTCTTTAACACATACAGCACCAAGGAGCCGCTCCGATGCTTCGGCGCTTTAGCGGAAGGAGTCGAGCGTAACACCTCCGCACCAACTGTGTTGCATGGTTTTCCTAGCGTGCAACACAACACACCAGAATAGCTCGACAAGCCCGAGCCCCGGCGGCCGGGAGCTCCCGATGGCCTCCCGCGCCGCGTGCAAAGTCAAAGCCTTCTCCCACTTATCTCCCCATACCGCAAAAGCAAAGAGAGAGAGACAGAGAGAGAGAGAGAAAAAAAAAACTTGACCCCTCGCCCGTACACACAGAGATCCCGCTGGAGATTAGCCAGCACCCACAAGCCTTGACATGGCGTCGGCGTTGGCATTTTGGATCCCTTTTTTGTGTTCTATTGTGAGGTTGTACTTTTGCAGAGCCAACGACCATCGAGTGAGCTTAGCACTATGTGGACTGCAAAGGGTGAGGTAGCGAAGAGGGTTATGGTCGGTGATCACTCGCACCTTAGTGCCGAACACCCACTCCTCGAGTTTCTCTAGTGCCCAAATGATGGCATAAGCCTCCTTTTCAATGGTGGCCCAACGGGCCTGGGCCGGACTCAGTTTCCTGCTCAGGAAGGCTACGGGGCACTCCCTACCCTCCTCGTCGAGTTGCGCTAGACACGCGCCGACGGCGAAGTCGGACGCGTCTGTGGCGAGGACATATTCTCGCGTGGGATCTGGTGCGCGTAGCGCTGTCGCAGACTTTAGCCTAGCCTTGACCTCGTCGAATGCCCTTTGGGCCTCGTCTCCCCAGGGGAGTTGTTGCGGTGTCCGCCTCGTAGTGAGGTTTGTCAGTGCAAGCACCACCTGCGCGTAGTGAGGCACATACTGGCGGTAGTAGTTGGCAAGCCCTAAGAAGCTTCTCAATTGCCTCTTCGTCTGGGGCACGGGAATTTCATCGATTGCCTTCACCTTGTCTGGGTCGACGCGGTGGCTATTCGATCCCACGATGTGCCCCAAGAACCGCACCTCCTTCTTTGCGAAGCGGCACTTACTCGCATTGACGGTGAACCCCGCTGCTCCGATCGCAGCCAATACTTTTTCTAAGTGCTCGAGATGATCTTCCCACGTTTCGGAAAATATTGCGAGGTCGTCAATGTATGCACAGGCATACTCGCGGTGGGGAGCTAGCACTTCGTTAATTATGCGCTGAAAAGTTGAGCCGGCGTTTCTGAGACCGAACGGCATAACCCGCCACGCGTACTGGCCGTGCGGCGTCACGAATGCGGTGAGAGCCTGTGCCTCCTCGTCCAGCCGTATCTGCCAGTATCCCTTCAGCATATCTATCAAGGTGATGTACTCCGCCTTCGCCACTCTCAGCAGGAGCTCGTCAGGTATACTCATGGGGTAAGCGTCCGGCTCGGTGATGCTATTGAGTTTGCGGTAGTCGCAGCATAGTCTCACTCCTCCGTCCCGCTTTGCCACGCAGACCACCGGATGGGCGTATTGGCTTTCCACGGGGTAAACCAGGCCCCATTCCCTAAGCTCGGAAACTTGCTTCTCCACCTCTTTTCTAAAGGCCATCGGCACTTTGTACGGATAGACCGGTTGCCTCTCCGCGCCTGCCTTGAGCTTGATGCGGTGCACTCCTGCGTTGCAAGTACCTGGCCTGTCTCCGAAAACGTGACCGTTTCGGGCCACCAACGCGTCGACCTCTGAGCGTTGTGACGCGTTCAGATGACTTAACGCGTCGGGCGGCAGCTCATTGATTGGGTCCGCAGGGGTAGGAAACGTCGGCACGTGGCCGAACTCCTCATCGCCCTCGAATATTAACCCGACCGCACTTACGCGCGCGTGGTACGGCCGCAGCTTATTTGCGTGCACTGAACGGTGCGACCCATCTTCTAGCTCAATGACGTAAGTGTAGGGCCGCAGCTGCCTAACGATCCTGACCGGCCCCACCCACTTCTCCGTTAACTTGTTCCCGCCTTGCTTCTCGAGCCACAATACCTGTTCGTCCTCCCTGAACCCCTTGTCTGTTGCTCTGAGATTGTAGCGGCTGGTATAAGTGCGCTGAGCTGCTTCTAAGTTCTCGTCGGCTGCTGCACTGGCCTCAGCCATCGTTTCCCGTAGTCTTTGCATGTACTGCGCCGCGGGGACTCCCAATGAGTCCGGAACTGCCCATTCCCCCGTCCAAGATTTTTGTAGGATGGTGAGTGGCCCCACCGGCAGCCTTCCGTACATCAGCTCGAACGGCGACCTCCCCGTGCTAACGTTGGGCACCTCGCGGTAGGCCCACAGGAGGAACGGAACGAATTTGTCCCACTCTCTCCCGTGTTCGTTTATGGCGTGGTGCAGCATGGACTTGAATGTCCCATTCCACCTCTCGACTAACCCGTTGCTCTGCGGGTGGTCCGGCGTAGAGAAACGAGGACATGCGCCTAGCTTTGCAAGGAGCTCCTGCGTCCACTTAGCCGTGAAATTTGTGCCCTGATCGCAGCAGATCGTCTCTGGGACACCTAGTCGCGCAAATATCTGAAGCAACCCGTCGCAAGTAGCCCCCGCAGTCAAGGCCTTCAAACATATTACTTCTGGCCACCTTGAATGGACGTCCACTACACATAAAGCATAACGGTGTCCTCTAGCGGAAGGCGGCTCGAGCGGGCCTACACAGTCCATGTTTACCACTTGGAATGCGACGCCCGGTCTAGCTAAAGGTGAGATCGGCACGCGGTCCTGTGTTCGCATAGGGGCTCTCATCTGACAATCATGGCACGTGGGGCAGTGCTGCTTCACATCGCGGGCTACCCCTGGCCAGTAGAATGACGCCTTAATGCGCTGTAGAGTTTTCCGCTCGCCAAGGTGTCCTGCCCATGCGGAATCATGGGCCATTTCTAGGACTTCCCTGCGGCGTTCTGATGGCAGAACGAGCTGGCAGCACTCGTGCCCGGCGATGTGCTCTCGGTGATAAAGCAGCTCGTCGCGCACGAGCATGCCGTGCGTGCCTTCCTTCGCCTGTGCCCATGCTTCTCTCAGCGTTTCGTCCATCCGTTGCGCCTCGCGCAATGTCTGCCGCGTCGTTTGCGCTGCCTCTTGTGAGGTGCTCTCGACGGTCACTTCGCATGCGCGCACTACTTCCTCGCTCTCGCTCTCGCACGATTCTTGCCCTGGGTCTAAGCTCTCATCCTCGCCTTCAGGCTCGCCGATAGGTGGGGCTGCCACTCTGTCCTCCAAGAGCTGCTCGTAATCATTAGGGGTTATCAGCGCGTCTATGCCCTTTGCCAACTTGTCGGTGATTGCACACAGTATGCCCTTCTCCGAGGGGTAAAATGAGATACCTGGAGCGCCCTCCGTAGTCGACATCGGCACGTATGCTAGCTCGGCAACTACTTGCTCTCCAAACGCGCCTGTCAGTTTGATAGTCGACCCTGCGCTGTCGTACCTTGGGCATAGTGATTTGCGAATGACGGTCACGTCCGCCCCAGAGTCTATTCGCGCGTCGAATGTTTGACCTGCACTCTTTATCGTAACCGTGCTGGCCCCGCCGACTTCTGTTACTCGCACTGGCGCGTCCCCCACCTCAAGTGGTGCGGCTACCCGAGCAACGACCTCTCTGTTCTCGCTACAATTTTTGTTTGTCGCCTCCCTCGCTGATAATGCACACTGCGGGCATTCCTTTGCTACGTGCCCGTAGCTGTGGCAATTAAAACATTGTTTCCGGCGCCGCGAATGGGGGCTAGTGTTTTCTGAAGGCCGCGATGTCGGTGTCCCTTCAGCTTTCTGCTTTTCGCTCGCACTTGATGTCCTTCCCGCTGTTACTCTGCACCTGACACTCTCCTCGAATGCCTGTGCTATCGTAGCAACATCTTCGGGCTTAAGGAATCCTCGCTTCTGGCTTTGATTTAGCACAATGTGTGCTCTTGCGTCTGCGCTGAGACAATCCTTCAGACGGTCTGAGACTACCAGCTGTTTAATTTTCTCCAACGAGTTTGCTTCACTGCTTTCGACATAGTACTCCCAATAATTCTCTAATCTGACCGCGAATTGCTCCCACGACTCTTCCGGTCTCCTGCTGGATGATTGGAAGAGGCGTTTGTACTCCGCAGCTGATAATCTGAGTCCCTGCAGAATTTTGCTTTTTAGAATGGCGTACTCTCGCCTTTCATCTGAAGACAAACGTGTAAGGAGTCCCCGCGCCCTCTCACTGAGTCGCGGCAACACAAGTCCGGCCCACCACTCTGTTGGTACATCGTAGGATTCCAAGGTTGCCTCGATGTCTTCAAACCAACCTGGCACTAGTGCTTCTTGAGTAGGCATTGTCGCGAGTACCCCCTTCAACAGGCTAGCAAATTTTAGTTTCCGGTCCTCCTCCGACCGCGTATCCGCACCTGAGCAGCTGCTCCCCTCGACGGACGCGACTCTACTTTGCGATTGCAAACGTACTGTTTCTAGGACCCTTTCAGCAATTTTCAATTGTAACTCCAGAAGCCTTTCTTGCTGCTCCGACGCCGTCTGTGGCGAGGCGTTACTACGGCCTTCTACCATTTCGCTTGTTAGTGCCGCCACCTCTCCCCCTTCCCCATCTACACCCGGGTTCTCCATTCCTGTTTCTTTAGTGATGTCACTCCTCAAAACCCAAGGCTTTGACGTTACACGCAAACACAAGAAACCAAACGGGTACTCGCCTAGCTACCGAAGCGTCGCTGTCGGTGCCCCGGCTGGGTCAGATGAGCCTGGAGGTCTGGTGGGTCTCCTTGGTAGCTCGGTCGCTCCCTCCGCCACTCTCGTCGTTGTCGTCGCTTGTCCCCGGTGAAGTTCTTCCGCTCAGCCTAAGCAGGTCCTGTCGACTGCGCCAGTTGTGTTCCCTTCCATAACCATAATTTCTCTCTCTCTGCCGGCACATAGAACGAACTTCCCAGACAAGGTAACAGGTAAAATACAAAGGTTTAATTACATGAAGAAAGTAAGACAAGAAGGTAAAGTAGGGAGACAAGGTTACAAGATTGAAGAAAAAGCCCCTTTCCCATGCCGAACAGCGGCTTAAATAGGGTGTCCTGTCCCCAGGTCCCTAGTTGGGGAAATTGGTTAATCAAAAATGTGTCCAATCACTGTGAACTGGGTCACGTGTCCATTCGTAGTGGTCCGCCCACCAGGACGTCCCCCAGTTCACCCTCGCCACTTCTTCGAAGATGCTGTCCGGCCGATCCCTCGCGGCAACGATGACAAGCCGTTGAGTTCGAGCCATTCGTCAGCCGAAACACGAGTCTGACGCCTGCACTTCACAGCGAGCCGCGGGGACGGAGGGCCGGCGTCGCACTTGCGCCGAAAGATTCCAGGAAGACCGGAAGCCGTTACCGAGGCGCGAGCACGCCAGCACCCGCACTGGCCACAAACAACACAGAACAGCCGCCGACACACCATGCCGTTGCGTTGCGTTTGGGTTTGGCACCGCTAATGGGCGTTGAGCCGAAGACCGTTCCCGTGCAGCGGATGTCCCCCCATAAACCACCAGGGGGTCCCCTTGTTGACGCCGCTCCCTGCTTTCGGGGTACCGGGGCCGCCACGCCGACGCCTCTCCGAAGTCCTGTCTATTGACAGTTTCCAGATGTCTGGAGATTCTTTGTTGCCTGGCGCTTCCCCGTCTTTAACACATACAGCACCAAGGAGCCGCTCCGATGCTTCGGCGCTTTAGCGGAAGGAGTCGAGCGTAACACCCGTGCTGCGCCATATCTTGACTGGCAAGGTCGTGGGTACTCGCACCGTCTGTCGTTTTGTGGAGCATTAGCCGCCTCGTTCACTAGTCTGGCTTGGCCTCGTTGTCTCGTAGAAGGGGAATGTTCATCCTTGGCGCCACGGGTTTTCGAGGTTGAAATGCGGCGTCGCGAGTCAAGTTGAACTGCGCGATCGATTAGCTCTGTCACCTTGGTGCAACACTGCACCGCGAGTGGATTCGCCCAGGTGTCGTCGTCTATGCCGCTCAGGATGAGAGTGATCGTACGGCGCCTTGTCAAGTACTGAGTACTTCGAGTACATGTGCTCCACGAAGTACTCGGAGGGTTCAAGGCGTCGTTTGGCCTGGAGGTCAAGAAAATCTTGCATGGAGAGCTTTCGTTTGAAGCGAGACGCGAGGGCTTCTTTCCACTCGTGCCAGGTGTCGTGCCTCGTTCCGTAGGAGCCGTTCCAGTATCATGAAGCTCCCGTCAGGTATGTCGCTGCGCTGGCTAGCGTTATTAGACACTTTTAGTTGGACGTATGCAGTGAGCTTGCGTACGCAACGACACCGCGGGTAACGAATGCGCATGCGCAGAACGCAACGTATCTAGCCGCGCGTTGCGGACTCCCGCCCGCTGTAAAGCATAGCGTAGCGTACGCAACGCGGGACGCTACGTGCTGCGTAGAGAACATGGCGGCGACCATCTCGCCCGCTTCGGACCGATTTCACTTCGCCGCTGCTTTCTTCAATGCGATGGCTCGCTCTAAACTGTGCTGTTAGCTTTTGTCTACTCTCACCCACACGCCAAAATATTAGGGACAAATGCCCCTTGTTTTTCAGATAATGAGGCGATTTTTGACCTTTTAAGGCTAACTAACGTTGTGTACGTTTATCGTCATAGCAACCGCACATGTCGAATAATTATTTTTTTTAGTCATGTGCCTACTTTTACACTTCATTAAACATTATAGAATTTTTCCTCCATTAAAAACAGTAATATACTATTCATATTGTCAGAAACAGAAATATGTTCAGCCGAGCGCTACAGCGCTTTCAGTTTTTGTCACTAGATGGCGACACAACACGACGCGCTACGCGACTGCTCTGCGGCGGTACGGCCAACTATAAGTGTGATGGGGGTGTCCTTTACAGCGTACGGAACGTAGTGAGCGTTGCGTACGCAATGTCGCTACGTAAGCAGCAACTAAAAGTGTCTATTGACTCCGTCCAGTGCGCCAGTGCCGCGATGCGTTCGACCTGGGAGATCCGCAATGCAGACTGTGCTGCGGAGTTCCGTCATAAAGCGGTATGCGGATGACGTGTCGATCTGCACTGGTGCTGTGGCCACGGGAGTCCTCATCAATGCAGCGGCTAGCTGCGCCTGCGTGGCGGCGATCATTGACACGACTGCTGCCATATTCTGTGTCCCGGGCACTTCCGTTCAGCCCCGTGTCGTAGCGTGCGTGATTGTCACTTGCCGTTGGCGATCTTTCGTCGTTCTAGCTCTCGTGCCGTCACCCGAAACTGCAAATTGTGTTGGGCTTCGTCCGCAATAGCGATATTTCCCGTCGGCGTTAGGAGAGCTGGACTGACGCACTCCAGGTGCGATGGCCGTGGTAGCTTGAGCGAGCTACGTTCGGACGATCTCTACCTCAGCACGGAGCTCATTGATTGTGGAAAGCGTCTCCAGGTATGCCTGCCTGTTGTAGTCGTTGGCAGCCTGACTTGCTGTTGGCGTGTCTATCTCGTTGGAGGTTAGTTGACGAATGTTGTCTTCGATTGTCTTCGAGGATTCGCGAGATCAGCTCGTCCTTGCTTCTGGAGCATAGTACTTCATGGGGTTTCAGTTGGTCCACAAGCTGTCTCTTCGTAGTGGTGCCCAGGAGGTTGCGGTAGACGGACGACAGCGGTGAATAAACGATCGTTGGCTCGGAGTGCGTCGACGAGATTCGCCGGTGCGCCTTTAGAGATTTCGTTTGACTGACATCCTGTTGGCTGCGCCGTGTTAGCAGACGCTGATTGGATGTTGGAAAACTGATTTACTGAGGTCGCTTAAAGAAAATATCGAAGGATGTCAATCCAAGCTTTCAAAGAAGATAACGCCTGTGCGAACTCAGCTGTTTCCTCTGCTTAAAGTTGGCGTCGACTGGTTTCCGTATCTCTTTCGGTCCGTTTTCCACGCCCCCCCCCCCCCCCCCCCTCCCCCACCCGGTCGCGTGAGGTTTCTCGTCTTCGCTTCGTTGCGCGGGAGGGGTGGCGAGGTCCCCTCCCTCGTCTTTGTGAACAGTCGGTGTCTCGGGGTCTTTTAACTTTCTTTTTTGTTTTTTTTTTTTTTGCAGGCGCAGTGTGCTCTCGTCAGGATCCCTCCGGCCATAAGTTGAGATAAAATGTGGTCTCTCCGAGGGTCGAAGCTGTTTTTCCTTCTGCTAGGCGAGGAACATGTTCGTCAGCAACATGCTGACACTTGTATGAGGTGTTTTTGTAAATTTCGAGCACAGCAAAATCTCAAATGCGACGAATACTAACTTGGTCACCATATTGTCAGTGGACAACGAAGAAGACAGTGCTGGGCTCGTGCACGGAGCGCGAAGAGGACGAAGTGTGATCTGTGCGCCGTTGGCCGGCAGTGGTTCGATTGAGCTGCTGTGAGCTGCTGTCAGCATCCCTCAGTGACTACTTCTTGTGTGCCTACATTTACGTAACATCTCTTGGTGGAGGTGCTGGGTAGGAGGTCAGGGGCAATCATTTTTGCGTATTGGTCAGATGGTGGTACGTCGGACGCGGAGCATTTCGGCGAGGGAGGTTCACAGCCGGTGACAGCTGACACAACGCAGTCGGAAGCAGGGCACAGCGTGGCGAGCGACATGCCTTGGGGAAGCGGCTGAACGTGCGATGAAAAGTTGAGGATCGGAAGGGACACTCTATTGGCAAACATAGTGACCACTGTATGTGCGAGGGCAACACTCCGTGTGAGAGTTACATCAAGGGCTGGAGTAACGATGTATTGGCCATCGGGAACTGGTGGGACGGAAGAGAATGATACGTAAGTGACGGCTTCGGGGTTCAGGCGGACAAAATCCACGGTACATCGGCGATGGACAACTGGAGCCGGTGGATCCTCGTTAAAAGGTAGGGCGAGCTGAACGACATTTGTGGCGCAATCAATGAGGGCAGAATGTTCGGAAAGAAAGTCAAGGCCAAGGATGAGGTCATGAGGGCAGTGTTCGAGGACAGTGAAGAGAACCGAAGTATGGCGGCCGGCGATTGACACACGGGCTGTGCACATTCCAACGACAGCGGAAGTACCGCCATCGGCGAGACGAACAACAGCGGAGTGGGCAGGAGTGAGCACTTTCCTTAGGCGAGGGCGTAGAGAGGCATTCATAACGGAGACGTGCGCTCCCGTGTCGATGAGAGCGGTAACAGGGATCCCGTCCACGTCTACGCTAAGTATATTCCGTCGGGCTTGTAGAGTCAAAGGAGGATTTCCAAGGTCGGTCGTCGGAGCAGCATCACCTCCAGACGCTGCAGCCATCAGTTTTCCGAACGGGATCGAGCATACGGGCCAGGAGATGATGGGCGTCGAGTTTGGGGCGACGGAGATCGACGACGGTAAGGAGACGACGAGCGGTTAGTTGGAGGGGCCTGAGCGTCGGAGCTTGCGAGCTATGGTTCATGGGGCGACGACGAGCGGCGGGGATAGAAAGAATCAGGATAGCGGCGGTAGGTCGATGACGGACGGCTTCGGCAGTGTCGGGAGATGTGACCAACTCGGGAGCAGTTAAAACAGATGGGCCTGTCGTCAGGTGTTCTCCACTCATCCGGGTTGCGGCTGCGGCGAGTGTGGTACGGATGTCGGGCACCGAGCACGGGAGACACATTGCGAGCATCTGGGCAACTAATGGAGCATACAGGTCGGATCCCGAGATTGGCGAATTCTTGTCGGACAACAGCCTGTATAAGGGATACTGCAGGGGCACTGTCCGGTACCGATAATTGGGAAATTGTGGGAGACACTGCCTCTAGTTCTCGGCGTACAAGTCGTGTCAGGCTGTCGGATGTTGGCAGGGAGCACGGTTGGGATGAGTCTACGCAGGACGACGTTGCCGCCGTGTTCGGCAACCGCGTGAACTGAGGGGAAATACGGCGGCTTTTCGCTTGTTCAAAGCGGCGGCATTCTTTTAAGATGGCGTCAACCGTTCCACAGTCCTTGTACACCAGCAAGTTAAAGGCGTCGTCTGCAATTCCTTTGAGAACGTGACCTACTTTGTCACTCTCTGACATGGCGGAATCAACTTTCATGCAGAGGGCTAAAATGTCCTGAATATAAGACACATATGACTCTGTTGAGGATTGTGCGCGGCATGCAAGCTCCTTCTTCGCAGCCAGCTGACGTCCGAATGGCTTACCGAACAATTCGGTGAGCTTCTGCTTGCACAGGTCCCAACTGGTCAGTTCTTCCTCGTGTGTCTCGAACCAGACCCTTGCAGTGCCCGTCAAGTAGAAAATGACGTTCGCCAACTTCATTGTGGGATCCCACCGGTTGTGTGTGCTCACACGCTCGTACAGCGAGAGCCAGTCTTCAACGTCCACGCCATCGGTACCGCAGAATGTGCCCGGGTCTCGAGGGTGGGCTAGGACGACAGTTGGCGTGGCAGGCGCGTCGGTAGCTATCTCGACGGATCGGCTCGTCGGCTCGTCGGGTCAGCGGCATGGCGGCTCGTACCCCGCGTACCCCGCAACAATATAAAACTAAGAGCTTTTCTTCGTGCTCCTGCAGTGGAGCATACTGCCGCGAATCTTTGTAGTGTCTGGCCCCGCCGCGGTGGCTCAGTGGTTACGGCGCTCGGCTGCTGGCCCGAAAGACGCGGGTTCGATTCCGGCCGCGGCGGCTGAATTTCGATGGACGCGAAATTCTAGAGGCCCGTGTACTGTGCGATGTCACTGCACGTTAAAGAAAACCAGGTGGTCGAAATTTCCGGAGCTCTTCACTACGGCGTCCCTCATAGCCTGAGCCGCTTTGGTACGTTAAACACCAATAAACCAATCTTTGTAGTCTTTGTTCCTTCTTCAAAGCAGGCGGCATGCCGCTTTATCACTTTGCTTGTCATGCAAAAGCGACCAGATTTATCTCGATTGATCGCATTCAGGTGGAGCCGCTTCTACGTTGTTCCTTAATGCTTTATTAGTAAATTTGCACTCTATGTCGAAAGTTATCAGCTTTAAATTTAGCACGGCCGAGAGCGTCAGGCATTCGATTCGACGACCACCGAGCATGCTTTTTGCTACGCCGCTGCCAGCTCATTCAGTTCTTTGCGGGTGCAAGACAGCCCAAATATAGAGTTTTGTTTAGAAGCCATTTTCGCCATCTTCCCACTCTCCGGACTGCAGTCACCACTACGTGACAATATAATATCCGTGATCTCATTAGTAGCCTCGAGGTGGCGCTTGTAAAAATTCACAGAAAGCAACCGCAGAAACATGGAACTGTCGACAGAGTACAGAAAGTTCCTTAAAAGAGGGTTTTAGCATCGCTGTACGATAAACACGTGAACTACAGTAGATGCAACCACATAGATAATGTGGCTAAGCAACCGTGATGATGGTAGCAACGGCAGCGCATTGCCGTGCATTTTGCAACAACCGCTTTAAGCGGGAGCCGCTAGCAACTGGTAATAATAAGAGGCACGTATAGTTTGGTGTCCGCACAAGACTTTTCAAAAATGGCGGAAAGCAACCACACAAGCTTCGCCTTTGCCAAATGCTGCAGCGCGAAACGCTTGCGATTCGCGCTGTGCATTACTATTTTACGTAGTCAGTCTCGTTCTTTTCTTTGTGTTTCCTTGAAAACTCAGTGGCGAGAAAAATGGTAGCAGCTCACCGTAACAAAAAAAAAAACAGAAAAACCGTGCGAGATCGGTTGGGGAGAAGTAACACTATCGCTCTCGGCACTGCCTCCGGTTCGTCGCATCGGCTCCTGTAAGACAAGACAAATCATCTTCCCTCGAAAGCGGAAAGGGAAAAGAAAAGAAGCCGGGAGCATTTCGAATCGGCAGCGGAATCGTTTGTCTATCTCCTAAGCCACGGCTTCCTTCTCCATTACGGCGCGGGTCTGCCACGGCTGCACCCGCTCCAAATGCGCGCCGGACGGCTGCGCGCGGCGGCGGGACACGCCCATACGCCGTCCTCGCGGCTCATCAGACTTCCTATCGCGCCGCGCGGCACGCTCAGAGAGAGGGCCCCGCGTGCGCGAGGGCGACGTTCGGTCCGCTTCAGATCCCCGCAGGGGCAGCGGCGGCTGCTTTGCTCCATCAGGGATAAGCCGAGATTATCGACGGAAGCGACCGTCTGTACCAGCGTGCAGCCCCGCGCTCATTGATTCCTGACCGGCCCTGAGCGCGCTAGCAAATGCCGGGCAGCGGCGAATCACCGCTCCCCCCTACGTCCGTGATCCCGCATATCGTCCCTTCGTTCCCGAGCGTCTGCGCAGTTGGGCGGCGGTCGTCTGCCGCTGCTGCTGCAGCCGCCGGCTGGGATGCCCATATCGGCCCCAATCGTCCGCAATGGTGCGTGCGGGCGGCAGGAACGGCGCCGCCGCAGCGGCCTAGCGGGCGGCGGCGCCTACCCGACGCGTCATCATTTTGTCCGCGGCGGCGGCGACGAGCAGCGATGGTAAAGAGGAGGGGGGGAACCACGCCAGCGGTTGCAGGAGGAGGCGGTGATGTAGACGGGAACCGCAGCGAGCAAGTCGGGCGGCATCGCGACCATTTGTTCACGTCCGATGGACCCCGCGGCAGGGCGAAGGGGATGCGGAGGGGGCCAACCGCGCCTCTGCCGATTCGTTTGCGCCCGTGGGTGGCAGCCGAGCTGACGGTCGGGAGAGGGGGATGGTGGAGAGAGAGAAGCGCCCCACTTTTCTTGCGCTCTCAGTCATCCATCGTAGCGGCATTGGTTCGAGGCCGTGTGCGTCGCCTCCGGCGCGCGCGGGGCTCCTGAGCCGATCAGAGCCGGTGCACGTGGACGCGAAGGGTAGCTGTGGAGAGAGACACGCACTCCGATCGCGGCAGGGAAAGAGAGATGGGCAAGGCCTTTGGTTCTGACCCACATCCAGCTTTCGGGCTTCACGCCAGAGGGACACCGACGGAAAGAGGAAGCTGAAAGCGGAAACGTTTTGTTTCTCAGCGATATTTGGTGGCCCACCAACGCCCAATGCGCTGCGCTGACGTCAGTCAGGCTTCGTCCGAAAGCACGCCCTTGTCTTCCCTTTCGGTGACGGCTGATTTTAGCCGCCTAGGGGGCGGCGCGGCGCGCTTTGGCGCTTCGGTTCCAACAGCGTCGGCGGTAGTGCGCGGCCATCCAGCAGCCCCCCCCCCCCCCCACCCCCCCCCCGAGGCGGCGGCAGCGGCAAAGGATGTTGGCGCTGCCGGCATCACTGCCGCCTAATTGGAACTGCAGCCGAGTGCGCTCAGGCGTGCCGTCGTCCTCGCTCTCCCTCCCCTGCCCGCCGCCTGTCCCCGAAGCTGCCGCCGCTCGCTTTCGCGGAGCCGACCGGCGCAATCGCTTTATCGCGAGGAGGGGGATTTACACGGTAGGAGCAGATAGCGCCGCCGTGGACGCGGGGATTACCCCCTCCTCCCACCTTCTCCTGTGCTGGGCGACGCTGGTTTCCTCTCGGCTGTCGCACCCGGTGGCGGTGAAGAAGAGTGACCGGCTGTCGCCCCGGGAGAAAATTTCGAGCCGCCCTGTCCGTCCTCTCCGCTCTTTGGCGGCTGCCGGGCGGCTTTTGTGCCGAGGGTCGTGGGTCACTGACTGACTGGCGCGTGTTGCTGTCGGCTCTCTATGTTCTCCCGGCGGCAGCTGCGCCGCGGTGCTTTTGCCAACGGGCACTTACGTGCGTGCGCTCTCTGTCGAGATAGGAAGCGCCGCGAGCGTAAGAGGCCCTCCAGCGGTTGTCACTATCTGGAGGGGGCTTGTTTGGGAAGGACGTCTGAGAAGGTGCGCTTGAGACACCTTACATTGCGAGCGCCACTGTGTACCTTTGCGCTTGGGGCAAAAGATCACATGGGCAGGTTTCATTCAAGCGTCACTCCCTTTGCTGGAAGAGCACTTCACCAAGTTTTCATTGCCTCCCATCTTTGCGCGGACACTAAGATACTAGACCCGTCCCTCGTTATTATCTAGTACTAAAGCCTGAAATCATAGGTTCCAAAAGCGCTTTATCTAATTTTCTAGCGAAACTTTCGAAACACCTCGGTTGGCGCGGTACTCATCGCATCTCATCGAGCAGCCGTGGCATCACTACACGGGGAATGGCGGAAACGTGTGAACTTTTGTAGCGAGAGCTACACTACGCCAGCTCTTCGAGCCTTCAGCGTGGCACCCTTGAGCTCCGTGGCGGTGCGTGGCCTTGAGCCGGTTCGTCACGTGGTGCGAAGAAGCTGCTGCTGCCGGCGGCGGGCCGGCGAAACCGAGCTGCAACAGCTGTGCGCATGCGCCGTGTTGAGTTGGGGGGGGGGGGGGGGGGGGGGGGGAGTGGAGAGGTGTCGCAGCTGTATAAGTAGGCGACTCGGCGGAGCTCTCACGTCATTCCAGGTTTAACCAGAGATAAACTATAGCCAATTTTTTTCTTTTCCCGTTTGACGTCAAACTGCGAGAAAAGTGGAGATGCGACATACTCCGAAAAGAAATTGGTGGCTTCTGCCTTGCGCAGTAGTGCAGCGGTGGAGCACACTTGAGCTTCGCCTTTCAGCATGTAACGTGACAGAACGGGCAGCCAGCCGCAAGCTTCGTGGTGAACGCGCCTTGGATGTGCGCTGCGTTGTTCGCCGCTCGCCGCGTGATTCCTGCGTCCCCGCACAGCCCCACTGCGCCCGAACGAGACGAGCAACGTTATTAGATTACCGGGTCAGTTTGCAAACTCCGCTGCAGCTCGGCGGCCAAACATGGCCCCATTCGTGTCCCTCTCGCGAGGTGGCGTTATCGACGCTGTTGGCCCGGTCCGGCCGGTCTCTCGTTACACGAACTATCGCTATCAGACGAGCGCGCCGTGTTTCACGCCACTTTACGCCGGTTATTCCTGTTTAGCGAAGATATTTCCAAGACAGGGCACAAATATTATTCTGAATGTGCAACTACAGTCGCATTAAGGCTGCGCGAACGGTCCTGGGCGGCAGAGGTGCGATCTGGATGTCTGAATCATTAGCTATTTCGATGAGACATCTGGATCTTGGTCGGGTATAGTTTTTTGTTTCACTTACTTCCCTACTAACTAAATGACTCTTTGCTTACGGCGGGCCACGAAACTTTAGATGAGTCGCATGTTGGCGAAAATATCGAAACCTGTGGCCATGTACGATCGGTTTGAAGCAAGACAGTCAAAGATGCATACGTGTTTTTTAAAGGGAGATGCAGCAATACCGCCGTGAAACTTCGACGTTATTAAGGTCTTAAAACGCGAAAAATGACGGTAATAGCAGAGGTCAGATTGAAAGTACTTTATTCAGTTCATATAAGAAAAAAAAAACATACACATCTTAATGGGAGCCACTTTTAATTGACCAAACAGTTACAAGAGACGTGCTTTCTTGTTTGCAACAGCCACCTTCTCCTTGCTCTCTAAACGGTGATTAACATCTCTTGAGAAAAAGTGCATTCTTGTAGCAATAACAAAGTTCAGTATCTAACAAGTGAATGCCGACATGTGCTCAGCACAACCCAAGCGAGCAAGGCTGCACTAGTCTAGCTCTTCCAGCACTTTCCAGAAAATGCTTGCAGCCTTGGCGATGGTCAGTGTGAATTGCGGTCGCACATTACGTAGAACGCTTATCTTCCCTTGGTTTGGGAGCAGACAGGTCGACAGCTCGGGTGCACCGACGCTGTAGCGCTTCTGTGTTGAGTTGCAGCCGGAGCCAACGCCGCACGAGCTGCGTCGCTCGAAACGCACTTGTATAAATGTGGCAAGGACACAGAGGAGCAGCGATCAACTTGCAGCGCAGTTTAACACCAACAAAAAAACGCCTGGCAAAAAAAACGCTTCGCTGTAGTCTTCGCTGACGTGGTCAGCGTGGCTACTCTGCCGAGAAGCCGGTCAAACAGAGACGAGAGCGCCCCGCTCGGCGGTACAGGCAAGGGTGACATCCGCGGCGTCGGAGTTAGCAAACTGGAAAAGTAATCTAGTAACGTTTGAGACGAGTGGGAGGCGCTGCCGTCGCGAGATATATGTTGGGGCAGTGGCGTACGTTGCGAGAAGGAGGGAATGGTTTTAGTGGGCGCCGCCTGATGGCACTACGTGTGCGCCAGACGAACAGGAAAAGTAGCGGTAACGTATTTTGCTTACTCGCTTAACTGCGACTTCTGTATTTTCCATGCTCATCATTACTAATATATACCACAGTACATGTCTCTAAAGCACCCTTCTAAGACAACACCGTATTCACTAGACGCGCCTTTGTTCATTCCTAACCATCGAGCTGGCGTGGCAGAGTGGTTAGCGCACTCCGAATGCCCTGGTTCGATACCCCAACTCGACCTATTTTCTACTCCGTTTTATTTATTAATGCTTCGAGGATTTTTCAATTACGGCCAACGCCGCCGACGGCGACACCGCCTTTTCTGCGACAAGGGGCTATCGCGTTAAAATGAAAATACCTCCTGCTGCACAACTTCGGCAAGCGAGGTTGTATGCAACGTTGCTCCCTAAAGAGGAACGCCATGATGCCGCGCATATAGCAACAGCCAGCAAGATGTTTTGACGTGTTGTTCGTCTACAGTCGCTTAGCCAAGGTTTAAACCATCGAATAAAATCATATGCATCAGTGCTCAGCGTGTCGCTGTATAACGCAGCGCTCTGCTGAACCCTGGTGAGCAATCCAAGCGGATTATGAATACAACGAGCGCCGTCTGCTAAAGTGGGCTTTGCCTTACCGCCATTGCGTTTCATTCATGTGTATGTTGTATGTTTTGACTGCACCACACTTTTCGGCAGTGTTTTAATGTCACATTAAGCATGAAAAGTACACGCAGCAGCCAGACGACCACGGATATGCAGCCAACCGTGGCGCTGCCGGCAGAACTCTCTTTGTACTAGTTTCAAGCGGGCTAGGATTTCGGCACTGTAAAGGATACAGGACACTTCTTCATCCCTAATGAATGATTAGAAGAGAAAATAACCGCACTGGAGCGGAAGGAGGATTTTCTCAAACAACCACATAATACGCCACCGGGCCGGTGTATAGATCGCTGATCATCAATCACCGGTGGCGCCTCTAGCGGCCGCTTTTGACCGCAAACCAAACTTCGAGGGAGTTTCATGGCCACAAAGCTATTGAAGGACTCTGATAAAAGGCACTTGGGCTCCATCACCTGCAACCACGGATAATTTGAGCTGTTTTGCGGTTAGGTTTAACTTTTGCAGTAAGCATCTCTAGTGGCTGCCACATTAACCTCCCGTTGATCAGTACTCTAGGGAAGCCCACCTAGGACTGTAAAGGATTTGTATCACCGTGCGAGCATACATAAAAAATATTCCATGCGTTATACGCAGGATACTAAAGGGTTAAAGACAGTATTATCGACTGTGCTCGGCTTTTATCGCATTTCCGTCCTGTCGTCCTTATTTGTTTAGAACTGACGTTCTCAAAAAGAGTGGAATCAAAGTTCGGACTCAACTCTAGTGCTTTGTAAAAGATACCAGGCAGAGAGCCGTGATATGATATCACGCATATCTTTTCCCGTTGTCGCACGGCCACTTTAGATCATGATCGAGTCTCGAACTCAAGCAGATCTGCAGCTGCTTCACGGCCAATTACAATCACGATTTCAGGCCGATCCTGCCTGACCCCAAGGCCACTCACGAAGCGCGATAAAGCGTTTCGAGGGGCTGCTATCATGATCAGGAAACACCACAGCGCCTAAAATACGGAGCAGTATAGAACGAAAACTGAAAACAAAACGCATAGGAGAATATTCTGAAAAGCAGCACTGTTTCTATAAACTTCTTAATTTATTCTGTGGGGCTGGATTTCCAAACATGTGTCTGTACCACGCTCCTGACAGGGAATCAGCAAGCGTAGTGTTCACTTACACGGGCCGGCCGCATTTTGTTTGGCGTGCTTTTATGATAGAACCTGCTGTAGCTGTGTCACAGTCACGGGATTTTCGATAGGAGAGGCTCTTGCTTACTTTTACTTTATTGCAAACCCATACGTTTTCCACCATTTGTACAACTGCATGTGCATGAGGCGCCATCTGTAATTAAGCGGTAAGGTCGACTCGTCTATAAGGATAGTGAATTCATCCTCTCCACATCCCTACTGTTGGCGCTGCCACCCGTTGTTGGTGAAGATGGGTCGGTTCGGGAGCCGTTGCCAGCTCGCTGCTGCTGCTGCTGCTCGCTTGACGGAACCGTGGTCGAGCTTCGACACCCGTTCCCACCACCACCAGGACAGGAGTGCCGCCATGTCAAAGCGTTAAGTGATGGGAGGAAGATTACAAGAGGGTTTATTTACATCTTTTTACAACATGGTTAGAGACTGAAGTGAGGCTCCAAAAGAGGCTCTATGGGAGGCTAAGAGAGGCTCTAGTGAGTTCTGTCCTGCCGCACTCGCTGTCGACTTTTATACTGTTCTCCTTCCCTAAATTCCCTAGGTTGAGGACGCCCACGCCGGGGTGGGAGGGGCCCAGATCACAAACAACACAAACTTGTGCGCACAAACACACCACTGCACTTAGGGCCACGCCCCCGTCACATGTGGAGTCTGAGGGAAAGAAGGTTGTCGTCGAGGTAGCGTTGACTGCGGTAGGTGATGGCCTCCGGCCAGTCGAAGGTTTCTGCGGGTCACCGACATCTGCTGATAATCAAAGACACCGCGCCGTCCGGACAAAAAGCCAGTTAGAAAAAAGGCCGAAAGTGGTTCCCCGTGCCTGGAGACGTTCGCGAGGGTCGGAGATGATGCCCGCCAGCTTGTCGCGGTGCTTGGCACGCCACAGAGCCACAGAAAACGAGGCCCTTTGTTCCCCGGCATGGCCACGGCAAATGGGGAAGATAACGTTCGTCTCCCCGAGGCGGCGGCGGCGTTCTACACGTGCAGGCACTTCAAAAAGGGGGTCTGGTTTTGGTCCTGCATTCCAACCGGGCAAACTCCGTAATTGAAGCCAGCTGTCACCTGGGTCCTCTCCGTGCGTGCGGTCCTTGGCGGCAGGCCCGAAGGTAATCACACTCAAGTTGCTCGCAGCCATACACAGTAGAAGCAGGCGTACTGGCGGCCACCCGGCGAGACTTGTTGACGTCGATCTTAATAGCTCCTCCGCGGCCCGGAAAATCTCGAATGGCCAGCGTTCCTCACCGCTGGGCAGGAAGAGATGGGCTCGCGTCCACGTTGATATCTTGGCTTGCAACATCAACTCCCAAGGCAAACCCAAAACACCAAACCACCAACAAAGGAAAGCACAGATGGGACATTCCAAACAACAAAGCACCGCTCCACGCGCAAGCGCCTGGAATTCACTCAACACCCACCAGGCTTCCTTTCAATTCCAAACAAAATCCTGCTCCAGAATACTGACCCCTCATTTTGCCCGAATTTAGGGTCAAAGCGAGCGTCCGCGTCACATCTGAGGTTGCCATAGACAGACTGCCACGTTGTACGATAAGCGGTGGTGTGTCAAAGCCTACAAATTTTTAATAGAAACTCCATTCCTTATCAATCAAGCTCTGATCCCCTATACCACCCGAATATCGAAAGTCTGCTTAAAATTTTGGCCCACGCTCAGTTTAATCCTCTGGCTCTTCTCAAAGAACCTTGATCGCTCGAGACTGAGAATCAACTGCTCCAGTTAAACTCACAAAAATGCGACTGCTCATCAAAATCGGTACTCCTTCCAGTACTGGCGCAAAACTTCTCTTATACTCATTGTGCCAGGCACCATAACCTATACACAAGCTGCTACAAGCGTTCTACACAAAATTCTTCACCTTCACTTCATTCGGTTAATCTCCGAATACCACAATCGGATAACTAACCACGCGCCAGTAAACAAGAGTACACAGACATGCACAACTATGCGCACTTTCTTTGCCTTCGCAAGGCATTAGCTGCACTTCCGTTAATATAGCAGCAACATCTTGGTATCTCAACCAAGTCTGACACGTCTGAGTCTACTATCGATACAACAGAAACCTGTGCCAACCTTCAAACACAAAGAAGCTTGCTTTCTCTAAACGGCTCCACCTAAGCAAACAGCACATCGTCTACTCGGGAATCTTCGCTACACTCCTGTGAGTGCTCTCATAACTTCGTAGCGTGGCAAATTAACACTCGCAATTCCTAACTCAGGGGCCCCAATAACATTTGCCGAAGTTATATGAAAACACAGTAACATTCGTCAGCTCCAAATCTTTAGCTCAAAACAAAGTAGTCCTTCCCCTTTTGATTTCGCACACACAGAAAAAAAAAGGAACAAAAAAAACGCTACTTCGAATGGCTACGCGGGGGTGAAAGCTGACTCGCCTCCGCCGTGTCGAAGTGATTAGCCCTTCAGACGCGCCCTCTGGGGTCGCGCTTTGACTGATGACACTGCTGTCATTTCGTTACAAAAGGCCACTGAAAAAAGCCATCTACGACTCCCTCTGTCGTCTCCGCGCCCCCTCGACACGCTCAGAATGCCTTGGTAGCCCCTGCAAAGTCGAGAACCGGCTCTTGGCGACGCACAGCGACCAGCGCGGGAAACTGTTCTTTGTTGTCGCCCCCAGCACGAAGCTCGGCTACCCTTTCGCCCTGCGCGCTTCCGGGAATCCAGTGCCGAAAGTGAAGGACGCATCCTTTTTTTCAACTGCGCGCGGTGAACATGCCTGCGTGCTGGGTCTCTGTTTCTCAATCCCTGTGCTCGCATGCGCTGACGGTCGCGCAACCTAGCGCTTCCCGGTCTCTCGGGCCGCTTTGCCTTTTCCCTTTCCGCCTTCTTGTCAGGTACGGGTTGTCTGGGCTTTCCCGCAGGCCGATGCCCTTTGAAAAACCCCCCTCCTGCTCTGCTTGGAAGATGCGGTCTTCCCTTTCTGTTACTGCGGTCAGGTTTACAACAATCCACGCGTGTCGCCTGACCAGTAACTTTAGCCGCAAGCTTGCGAGCTCTAATGCGGGAAGGCTTCTCTTTCCCTTCTGCCGCATTTTCACCTGTGCTAACACTAGCACCTGTCCGCACACGTGAATTTAGGGCCTGACATTTCATCCGTTTCCTTTTTCTCCTCGCCCTCTTCCTTTTTCGCTTTGGACTTTCCGCGTGCACCGCATGAGCCAAGACTGTTTCCTCCAGCCCTTGACATGCATCGCGTGATCCTTCCTTAGTCACAAAATTGACCTCTTTGCCTTCGCAACAGATGGTCATCTCCACAGAGCTGACAGACGGACCTTCAGCTGCCCCGGAAATGAGCAGTTCGCTCCCCTGAAGGTAGTCCTCCGCAGCTGGCTTATCGCTCTCAGTGCTTTCCTCCGAAACGCACTGCTCTTTTCGAATCGGGCTCTCTTCCTGTGTCTCAGCCTGGCTTTCAATACTGCGTTTTAACTCAACAGCAGCTTCGCACTCTTGATACGCCAGCTTCGCCGAGATATCCACAACACTGGCTTGGTCACTCACGCTCTGAGTGGTTTCCTCTGAAACGCACTGCTCATCTAGAATCGGGCTCTCGTCCTTTTTCTCAGCATGGCGTTCAATACTGCGTTTTAACCCAACAGCAGCTCCACACTCTTTATTCGCCAGCTTCGCCGAGGTAGCCACAACATTGGCTTGTTCACTGACGCCGCAGTGACGCTTTAACTCACAGTTGCCACGATTCTCAATCACTAAAGGGCTTCCCTCTGTTTCCTTTTCGAAACGTCTACATTTGGGGAAGTTATCCCTTTCACACCCGTGCCGGTTAGCCGCCTGTACAGGCCCCTTTCTAGCGTCCTCGCGCTTAACCAAATCGGCCACGGTTCCTACTCTCACTGCACCGCCTCTCTTCGGAGCTCTCTCTTTCCTAAACCGCGGGTGCCGGTTAGACTCCGTTTCTCGGCCCTTAATCGCTGGTTTGCGACTATCTGACTGGGCGACTGTCTGTTTAGCTACCTTGGGAAGTCTCTCTTGGCTCGGCTTTGTCCGACATCATCCGTGCCCTCTCCACTCGTTATCTGAACGAGCTCTAGCGGAGTTACACCTAGCTAACTCGGAGACGGTCTCTGTAGCCTCTCTATTTTGGCCGCGCTCTGTCGTGCACCATCCATGCCGGTAGTGCGCCATTTCGTAATCCTGTATTACGGCGTCACGTCTCTCTAACTCGGCGATGGACTGGAACATTGAAGGCCCTTTCTGGACGGAGATAGCGTCACTCATTGCTACTTCGTCCCCATTAAGCCCGTTGAGCTTTGCGAGCCGCCTTTTCTCAGCCTCGAGTTTCAGCTCTTTCAGCTCCGCAGCTAGTTTCTGCATACGCTCTTCCCGAGCTCTTCTACTTTCCTGCAGCTGTGCCTCTAGTCTCACTCTTTCCGCTTCCTCAGCGCTTTTGCGCTCCTGTAGCTGTACTTCCTCAGCTGTTTTACACTGCTCTTCTTTTGCCCACTTCTGCATATTATCCCAAGCAATTTCAAAATCATCCTCTTCCTCCGTTTCCAAATTTTGGATTGCCTGGACAATATCCTAATCTTCCGCTCTTTCCTCCACATCCACACTCAACTCATCGCACAAGAACAACAGTTCTGTCCTCGACAACCTCGTCAGGTCCACGGTCGCTGCTTTTAAATATTGGCTTTGCTCGCTCATGGTGATTCTCAGCAACTACCCCTGTGCTACAGACATACAAACACCGATCAACCAGCAGTCCAAATTATTAACCCAGAATTTGAAGCCTGGAGGATCCAAAGCAAAAACCAAACACTCACCCGCAGATGCAGCACCAAGTCACCAGGTTCATCACACCGCTGCCAACCAGTTGTTGACTCTGCCACCCGTTGTTGGTGAAGATGGGTCGGTTCGGTAGCCGTTGCTAGCTCGCTGCTGCTGCTGCTGCTCGCTTGACGGAACCGTGGTCAAGCTTCGACACCCGTTCCCACCACCACCAGGACAGGAGTGCCGCCATGTCAAAGAGTTAAGTGATGGGAGGAAGATTACAAGAGGGTTTATTTACATCTTTTTACAACATGGTTAGAGACTTAAGTGAGGCTCCAAAAGAGGCTCTATGGGAGGCTAAGAGAGGCTCTAGTGAGTTCTGTCCTGCCGCACTCGCTGTCGACTTTTATACTGTTCTCCTTCCCTAAATTCCCTAGGTTGAGGACGCCCACGCCGGGGTGGGAGGGGCCCAGATCACAAACAACACAAACTTGTGCGCACAAACACACCACTGTACTTAGGGCCACGCCCCCGTCACATGTGGAGTCTGAGGTAAAGAAGGTTGTCGTCGAGGTAGCGTTGACTGCGGTAGGTGATGGCCTCCGGCCAGTCGAAGGTTTCTGCGGGTCACCGACATCTGCTGATAATCAAAGACACCGCGCCGTCCGGACAAAAAGCCAGTTAGAAAAAAGGCCGAAAGTGGTTCCCCGTGCCTGGAGACGTTCGCGAGGGTCGGAGATGATGCCCGCCAGCTTGTCGCGGTGCTTGGCACGCCACAGAGCCACAGAAAACGAGGCCCTTTGTTCCCCGACATGGCCACGGTAAATGGGGAAGATAACGTTCGTCTCCCCGAGGCGGCGGCGGCGTTCTACACGTGCAGGCACTTCAAAAAGGGGGTCTGGTTTTGGCCCTGCATTCCAACCGGGCAAACTCCGTAATTGAAGCCAGCTGTCACCTGGGTCCTCTCCGTGCGTGCGGTCCTTGGCGGCAGGCCCGAAGGTAATCACACTCAAGTTGCTCGCAGCCATACACAGTAGAAGCAGGCGTACTGGCGGCCACCCGGCGAGACTTGTTGACGTCGATCTTAATACTACACAATCCTGGACTACCTCACACCCCTGGAGTATCTCGCAGCCGAACTTCCGCACGTGCTATGACTTCGTCCGCGGACTCTGTCGCCCCCCCCCCCCCCCCCAACCCGCCCCCCCCCCCCCCCCCTCAGGCTCCGAGCAGTGATCCCTACAAATGGACAGCAGGAATTAGAGCCTTATACCTAACCCCCATGAAGCCACGACAGTGTGAATGTGCAGCAGCGTTATACATGTGAAGTGCGCTCGAAGCTTCAAACGAGATCGAACTCGATCGCGATTTTAAGTGCCCGTGCGACGGCAGCATTAGAGCAGAGTCACGAATAGTGGCATGATGTAACTATTGAAACGGTATTAATAAAAAAAAAATGAAGTTGTGGTAATGTGTTTCACAGTGATGAAACTTTTCGACCGAATCTCTGATGTGTTTCCTATGGAGTTAAATGTGCGTCACAGGTCTTTGACGTCGGTCGCACTACATACCCGTCGCGTCATACAGAGTTTCCAAACTCAGCGTCCGAGAGGGGTAGGAATACATCAGCTCTGCGCACAGGTTCTAGCCGTCTAGTTTCTTCCGGCTACAGCATAGCTTCATTTTAATTCCGCGCACGCGACGTGGTGCGCAAGGTCTGTGCCTGATGGAGCGTTCCACCGCTCAGCCTTAAGGGTCGGTGTCTTTGACAGAGTCGTTGGCGGCACAGCGAAACGTAGGTCATAATTTTCATTGGAGAGCGTTTTTCTGCTTCTTTTCTTTAAACTGCTGCAGTTTCGCCGAAATTTATCATCCGGGTCGAGTCCTGGTCATTAATTACGGAAGCAATCCGCCGAACTACCCGGTCGGGCTCATTAATGCTCGTCTGGGGGCTCGGCGGATCGAAAGCCGTCTCTTATAAACAGCGGCCTGCAGGTTAAACGACGCGCCGCGCAGCAACGGACGGATAGGCGATGCATTCTTGGCGCGGCTTGAATTTCTGAAAAAAAAACTGTGCTCAGGCAGTTTTTCTAACTTCAAATGATGCTGTTAATTCCACGCCTAAGTTCGATTTTGGACGTAGTCGACCTAGTAGCCGTCTGCGTACGTATTTTTATTTAGGCTTCGGTCACTGACCCTTCCATGTTAACATACTGAGTGTGGGGCAGCATCTTAATTATCAGTAATGACCGTGCGTCGCCTCAGGTGCCCGTAATTTGCAGGTTCAGTTCATCGAACGTGCCATAAATGGCACATGTCTGACACTTGACTCCGCTGGTGCCGCTCTTGAGGTATTGACACGCACAGGGGCTGAAGTGAAGGGTCACGTCTCTTGAAAGCTAAACTGAAGTCATCTTCGAGGAAGGCTTCGAGGAAATATTGGTTCACAGAGGCGCATGCACGAAAGGTATACGTGCAAGATGAAAGCCTCCTAGTGTATCACTACCACCAACACCGCACTTCAGTTCAATGCCTTCTTTCGACGCACACCTGAGTTCAGTCAGCCCTTCGGTCCATCGCAATCCTCCGCTTTATTAGAAGACTGGCATCTCGTGGGCTCCGCAGTTTCTAACAAAACAATTTTAAACGACACCGACAACCTTCACATTTGTCGTCACTTTGAATAATGCTTCCATAGCGCATTTTCCCTGGGGCCCAGTAATGATGCCGCACAACGGTATACTCCACCCCCTCCCTCCCGCTCCTCGCCACTTCGCTGGGGGGGGGGGGGGGGGGGGGCAGAGAATTTCACGTTGCAGATGCGTCATGGAGTGTAGAGATTTGATTGACATAGCTTAGCGCCCTCCGGCCAGCGCGAGGTTTTAGAATGACGCGAGAAATGGCCCAAATTAGTCGAGCCACAGCGGCAAGGATAATCGCATTTTCAAAATTATAAAAAGTGATATTGATGTTATTACACACCCTCAATAATTAAGGAGCCTAAGAGTAATAGTTAAAAAGTTAACTATATAATTTCAGTTAATTGGCCTGCTAATTAGCACGTCTTAGCTGTATTCTGTTGTACTAGACTGTTGACAATGCAATGCCGAAAAAATCGCTGTTCTAACTACAAAAGCTTACTTTTAAAAATTGTGTAAAATCTTAGCTGACATGCCCTGTATATACTGCCTTCACTCGTAGCACAGGTTTCCGCAAGAACGCGACAGTTTCAGCACCTTAAGCATTGCGGTGTTATTTACAAAGTAGCCGTTGTTGGGATCGGGGTAGCGTGATGGGGCCGGAGAAGGGATGAGGAAGTCGGCGAAGAGGTTAAGATGAAAACGAAGAAAACTTTATACAGGCTATTTACATGATTACAGAAGAGCAACTGAGAGGGACTCTCAGTGGATGAGGACTGCTTCGCTAGCGGGAGTGCACACTCGAGTCCTCAAAACAACACCCCGTTAAATAGCGCACAGATTCCCCAGATCCCTGTCTGGGGAAATAGTTCGAAGAATGACGCCCAATCAGACGGACAGTTGCGGCCACTGTTGATACCGCCCACGGCAGGGGCGGCGCTGGGCCGTGGTGCTCTGCCGCCGCTCGGTTGATGGGAGAGGGTAGAGGCTCAGTAATTAAACACTGCTGTCTTTCACTAAGCACACCACCACTCTGTTCGTTGACCCGAGGGTCGACTCGGCCACGGAACGCCGCCATCGTCGCCGCATCTTCGGCCTTCGGCGATCTTTGGCCTTCGCCGCTGCGACCATGGTCCCACGGTCCTGGAAGGTCGCTGCCTAATCCACTTAAGCAGGAGGGGGGGGGGCATCCCAAACCCAACAGCACCCCCGCCACCAGACAATGCGTCCGGAAGATGAGCCGCTCCCACGCAGCTCGGCTGACAGGACGTGCAAGAGGGGCACTCGTTCAACTCTTCTCCAGGCCTCTCTTCATCGGCTGTTGATGTCCAGCTCTCGGAATTTCTCTGGAAGGCGAGCCAAACGGAACCACAAACGCCAAGCCGCACACAACAAAAGCAAGTGCCGTCTGTAGCCCACTCGCCCCGCCAGACCAAAACCAAATCAAAACTGCTTATGCCTGCCATCCCTCTAAGTAAAATCTGAAATGAAACAAAATTTTCCTGAACGAACACGAAGTGCGTAGCCGATGCACGGTTCAGGTGTTGGACCTCTTCAAAGTGTTGTCATAATGCATGACACTTCAAGAAACAGAGGGAAATTTAGAATGGGTTTAGAATCGGTCGGACAAATTGAAACGATTCTCGATGTCACCCGGGCAGGGAGGAATCAACCGAGAGGGAAGACAGAGGCTTTAATTTTGCCCCAAGCTACTTGCTATTCTTAAGTACGACAATTTCCCATGTCGTCTTCCTTTCGTTCTGCATGGCAGCAGACACGACATAAATGTGCGAAACTTGCACAACAAACTTGCAGAAGTGGCATACTGCACAACTTCATACGGCTACACAAAGTGGTACCTCTAAGAGCTCACACAAGCTACGCTACAATGTCCAAGAGCGGCTTCGCTCGCACCTCTGCGTCAGCGGACACTAGCGTGTAACAAATGCTGCAGATAACCATACTGCAAAGCTAAATTCGGCTAAAAGGTAGCCTCTCTGGGAGCTCATGCCAGCTACCTAAGCTATGATGGCCGAAAGTGGCCTCGTTCGTGCTTCTATGTCAGCGGGCACTCTAACACGCAACAGTCAGCTCAAGTAAAGTTTGCGTGTCAAGCCACAAAACAAACCTGACAAGGCTAAAACTCGAAGTAATCTCGTAGCGCCCACGCGAGGGACTACGCCACATTCGCCCATGAGTTACTTCGATAGACACCTTAACTTCGGTGTACATCCGCGCCTCAGCGGGCGCTCTCACAATTCGCAGCGCAGTTAAACCTATATACAAGTGCCTGCTGCACGGCAATTCGCATCAAATCTCGTCCGAGTGATGCCGTCAAAGAACAAAACATAGATAATAACGCGGGTGAGATTACAGTTCACAAAGGAAATCGTTCGTGCTACAGTGAACTGCGCATTACAAAGATTACTTAAAAATAAGAGTCGTCAAGGTAACATTACAATGAAAGTAACAAAAAATGCAAAATTCACTCAGGTACAAAAGCTCAAAAGTTGGTTTGCTTTCATTTTTCTTTTTACAGTTGACTAAATGAGCAAACAGTAAATACATGGAGCACTTAGCCCCCGGGATTGCTCCTAGACACGGTCATCTGATTCAAGGAATCCACTGGTCCCTATTCTTCAGACGCGCCCTGCGGGGTCGCGGTCGGACGGCAGGGCTACCAGTTAAGGTTTCCAAAAACATGTGGGGCTGATTAGTTCCGCCTGTGCTAGAGCGGCGCTTCCCCTTCTCTTGGTTCCCTGCATGCTCCGTCCCCCTCCGACCCGCGGGTCCTCTGTGGCGCTCTTTTGTGCGGCGTCCGTGCACCCTTCTCCCTAGCACGCCGCCCGCGTCACATGCCTTGTAAACCCCTCTGCGGTCTCTCGATGGAGCAGGTGGTTTACATCTAGAGGGCGCATTATCAGTCGCATGGGTTTTTCTGCAACGCTTGCGAACTTTTGCGCGCCGCGGTGGCAATTTAGAGGAATTACGCGGAGTCCTCCAATGCAGAAGCTTGACTCGCGCTTTTTGCCTTCTCGCAGACGGATTAGCTGCCTTCACGCGTAGCCGTCTTCCGGAAACCTCGCCTGTTGACTTTCGCTGCCTGTCAACAGTTCTCGCGTGGCCAACAGGTGCTAAGCTGCCGGCCCTCGCCTTAGTCGAGCCATCAATTTTCAGAGGCTGATCGGTTTCGCCATCTTTCTCTCGCAGCAAAGCCACTTGTGCCTCTCTCACAGTGCCAGGCGACGGCTCACCTGCACAATCGCTCGCTCCCGTGACCTCTGCTGTTTCCTCTGAGCACAACAGCTCTCTGTCCTGAATTTGGCGTTTTGGGGCGGCGTCATCAACCTTCCGGACTCCAGCGACAATCTGACTGGCATCGCTCTTTATATCTAACGCTGCGCTCTTACTTGGCGCTTCAACGTTGATATCTGGTAACTCTCCGTGGCGCTCTTTCCCGGAAAGCTGTCTTTCAGTGCGGCGGCATACAAGCTCAGTACCGTATTTCTTCCGCCGAACCTCCGCCTCATTTGCCATAGCGGCAATTGTCTCAGGGCTAGAACCAGCCATGTCACTGCTCTCTTCAGCGACTATTTCGTGCGCAGCGGACCAACCGGGGTTCGTTGGCTGGTCGCTGACGCACTGATGGGAGCGCTGCCCGCTGCCATCACTTCGACCTTTGGAGTCGACTTCTACCTTTATGCCGAAGAAGCGAAATAGGGCCCTTTTCGCTACTGCATAGCTGTCGACCTCCTCGTCGGACAGGCGCGCTAATACGCCGCCGACGTCACCAGGGAGAATGGCCACCAACATCATCGACCATTCACCCAGGTCAAGCTCCTCCTCACTACAAATTCGCTCGAAGTTTTCGAGGAAAGATCTAAAGCTCTCGCCTCTGCGGTAACTCCTCAGACGATCTCGAGCCCTTTTCCATTTTAGAAACTGCATCTTACGCATGAGCTCCTGCTGCTCTCGTTCCCGCAGTTCCTCAAGCTCAGCGCGTCTCCTACGACACTGCTCCTGCCATTCTCTTTCTTGCTCCTCTCGGAGCCTTCGTCTTTCCTGCTGCTGAAGCAGTTCTCTCTCTTCTTTCTCCTCGCGGAGTTTTCGCTTTTCCTGCGCCTCTCGCTTCTCTCTCTCCTGGAGAAGCCTTCGCGTTTCTTGCTCCGCTTTTCGTTCAAAAATTGTCTCCCATGTCTCGTCAGCCTCCTCGACTGTCACCTCCTCCGCCCGCATCACATCCGAAATCGCCTCTCTCGTTTTAGCGGGGCCTACTGATATGCCCAGTTCATCCAAAATTTCAAGGAGGTCCTCTACCTTGAACTTCTCCATCGCGGAACGCACCTCGTGCCGCTGATCCCCGCTAAAACACAAGCCTTAGCTTGAGGCGAACAAAACACAAAACTGCCAAATTTTCATTCCCCAGAAATCCAAAATCCCACTACTAACATCTGCCTGTGCTAGTGCGGTCTGGCGAAACGAATGGCAAACATCGGGCACTCACCCTGCCGAGATACAGCTGACGCCGTCAGTCCCGTAGCTGCCGGGGTCCGTTGGAGCCGGTGACCTGACGCGTCCATCTCTCGGTCTTCAGAAGCGTAGCTGATGCCGTCAATCACGTAGCTGCCGGGGTCCGTTGGAGCCGGTGACTTGACTTGGACATCTCATCGAGCGATCGAGTTGTTGGGTGCAGATTCTATCTCACCGCTGGCAACCGGTTATTAGGATCGGGTGAGCGTGGTCGGGTCGGAGAAGGGACGAGGAAGGCGGGAGACGGGGTTCGAAGGTAAAACGAAGAAAACTTTATACAGGCTATTTACATGATTACAGAAGAGCAACTGAGAGGGACTCTCAGTGGATGAGGACTGCTTCGCTAGCGGGAGTGCACACTCGAGTCCTCAAAACAACACCCCGTTAAATAGCGCACAGATTCCCCAGATCCCTGTCTGGGGAAATAGTTCGAAGAATGACGCCCAATCAGACGGACAGTTGCGGCCACTGTTGATACCGCCCACGGCAGGGGCGGCGCTGGGCCGTGGTGCTCTGCCGCCGCTCGGTTGATGGGAGAGGGTAGAGGCTCAGTAATTAAACACTGCTGTCTTTCACTAAGCACACCACCACTCTGTTCGTTGACCCGAGGGTCGACTCGGCCACGGAACGCCGCCATCGTCGCCGCATCTTCGGCCTTCGGCGATCTTTGGCCTTCGCCGCTGCGACCATGGTCCCACGGTCCTGGAAGGTCGCTGCCTAATCCACTTAAGCAGGAGGGGGGGGGGGGGGGGGGGGGGGGGGGGGGGGGGGGGGGGGGGGCATCCCAAACCCAACACCGTATACTGTAGATATTTTACATCGTTAATGGAGCTGCGTAGTATGTCGTGACCAGAAATTTTCACATTCGCCTACTATCTGAACATAATGCGCTGCCCCGCATGGAATCGAGAAACGATGGTCCCTCCCTTTTTCTGAATAAATTTATTCATCACTTTTTTTTCCACCGGCACGATTTACTTCATCCGCACCACAGCTTACCACCGCTCAACTGGCGTCGCCGTATTCTGCCGAAATGCCACTCTCTACCGTCGTCTTCGTCGTCGTGGGCGGCTTTCCGAAACGGCCGCCTCTTTCGACAGGCCAGGAAGAGAGAAAAAGAAAGGAAAATAAAGAAACAATCTAAAAAGAGCGTCGCCCGGGCGCGCACCTCACGCGCCAGGACGTCGACTGCGGATGAGGCTGAGCGTCGTAGCGGCACCGGCGGCGGCTTAGCTCCGAGCCGCGCCGGGGATTTCATTAAAGCGTACAAGCACCCCTGGGAATGGCAGAAGCGCGCCTGCGCTCCCTATTTCCTCCGGGCTCTGCTCTCCGTGTTCCTCTAGCTTTTTTCTTTGCTTTTCTTTATTTTGTGGCTTCTTCTCTCGGTTCTGCCTTCGCTGCGTCTCTCGAGCCGCCGTGTCTTTCCGCCGTCACCGTCGAGCGGCGCCTCTGCCTACGCGCCGTCTCTGCGAAACCCTCCGCTGTCTCTTTTCTTGCTGAATGCAACTTTTTTTTTATTCTTCTTTCATTTGTTTGCGTCGGCGGGCTTGAAGTCCTGCATATTTATTGCTTTTGCGCTAAAGCCATTGTTATTTGGAGCCTGCTTTTTCACTCTTCTCGGGTTCTACTGCGTTGTTGCTTTGCTGGTCGGCGAAAGCGGCCGGACTGAAGAACAGGCAGCGGAGCGGGCGGCGCGCGAGTTTAGGAAGCGCAGTACGCGCAATGGGTAGCGAGAGTCCCGTACTTGCGTCGAAAGCGCTGCGTCGCCTTGGCGGGGGCTTTATTTTCCATGGACCGTGGGGTTCGTTCTGCGCTGACCTGCCACCCATAAACTTTCCTATTCCCTTTCCTCACTATAGGGTTGTGCGCCTGGTACAATTTTTATTCTGTATTTCCTTTTGTTTTCATTTACCTTTTCCCTTACTCTTTTTTTCTTTAACGCCTTATTACTTCCTGCTTTTCCTTTCTTCCTGTCTTTCTTTCTTTCCTTCATTCACTCTTCCTCCCTACTTTGTCTTTCGTGTGTAAGGTGTCGTTCGTTAGTTCTATCTTCGCAATGCAGGCCGTTAATGACCGATTCAGTTAGCTCGTCATTCACTTAGTCACTCATACTCACACGTATGCTTTTTTTCTTAATTATTTCATCAGAATTACTTTTGCGAAGTTGGCCCGATCTCTCGCTCCGAATGCATTGTCCCGCTTTCATCTGAATTGAATGTCTCCTTCCGCCCTGTAAGCACCGTCAAACACAAGGTAACTGAAAGACCAAAGGTCTTCTATCCTTTCTTACTTTATTCGGCTGCTTTGGGCAGGGCACTGTAGCTGTTGCTACAGGGCCTCCATCTGCAATCAAGACACCGAATTTTTTTATATACTCACTGTTCTGCAATAGAAAAAGAAGATCGAGACATTCTTGTTGTTTTTTAGTCCCTTTTTTTCACTTATGGGCCCTGGTTCTTCCCTTGTTTCGTGCTAGCAACAGGAGGAACGGAACAAATGAAAGCATCGGGAGAGGGAAGGGGAGAGGGGAGGGAGTTGCGCCACTAGTGGGCGCGTTTTACGATTCAAGAGCGGCATTACGTCCGGCCGGGCTGGGTACTCACTCGCTGCAGTCACGAGATTACAACAGCTGTTTCTCTTGTTGCTCCGCACCTCATTTGATGATGCCGCAGGGCAAAACAAACAGTACTGAGTTTGTCGCGGACACGATGAAACAGAAAAGAAAACAAAAAAACAGCACTCGTGATAGCAGCACACGGAAGAAGGCGTAGCAACAAATTTGCGTGGCGAAGAAACACGATTATGAAAAAAACAGCACGGTGGGAGAACAGAACATTGCGAACCACGGCGGATGCATACAGAGGCTGTTGCGCTGTGCGCTAAGCTGTAGGTTAGAACATTGATAAGAGCCGGAAAGAAAAAATACAGCTGGGTTATTGTGTACGCTATCTCATAGATCTGTATGACATCCACTGCATTCGTTAAACCAGGTCCGGTCTTGAAGGGAGCACGCACTACCCTCGAAACGAGCCATGGTTAAACATGCGACCTCTGCCCCATGCGTCACCCCGTCTTCCTTCTAACAAGACAGTCCATTCCAATGTAACTATAGGCCTCGTCCGTCGAGAACAAGTGCCCACGCAAAGCACATTATTGATGATGATGATGGTGGTGGATTTTAAAAGTGCAAGGTCACCTTTGGCCAAAGAGCGCTATGGCACAAAGTGTTTTTCCGATGAAGTAAACGACCCATTTTCCATGAATTTCAGCCCAGAGAAGCCCAGCACAAGGCCAGAGAAACATTTCTGCCCATTCTATTCTCGGTGGGCACCCAGCTGCACTGGGGATCGAACCCAGATCTCCGGCGTCTGAAACGGAGCAAAATGTATTCTTCAGAGCGCCCACCTGAGGAACATTCTTGTTCGCTGGCAGGGTAACGTGACAGTATTTGACGATCAAGCCTGCCGCAGTGTATGTCCATTAAAGGTTGGCGTGAGCTAGGGGCACATTTTCTCGATGACTCCTCATGCTTACCGTCTTCGCACAATCCCAGCTGCGCACGCGCCCACGCGCGTGTGTGACAGCATGTTTGTGTGTGTAAATATGTGTGTAGGGGGTGGGGGGGGGGGGGGGTCTAGGGCGTAGGGAGTGAGCGTTTTCCAGTGCCTGCTGTGTGACAGCTGAGGTGGGAATTTGCAACAGCTCCCGCACCAGGAAAACCCGCCCCTGCGTGTTGGCATTCTTGCACGCTGTCTCTATTTGCAGTGAAGCCAGCTTGCCGTCATTCGCTAATAATTCATTCGGCGCATGAACCGTGCGGCTGAGCATTTTCTACAGCGTTCATGCGTGTTGAACACACTCGCTGCTCCATCTTGCGTGTTGAGCAGACTCGCACCTCCATTCTGTGCTAAGCAGATCAAACTGGACGGAATGACGGTGCTCCGGTGCCGAAATGCCCTCGAAGTAGCTGTCGCTGTAAATAGGCACCGGATACGTTACAACTAGCGGAAAAGTTTTCTCGTTTTCTCTTTAGCTTCAGTAGCACCCATTTCTTGTTCATTTTTATAAGCCTCGACAACGCAGCGAATCAGGCACCGCGAGCAGTCTTTCGCCAGCGGCAGCGAGGAGCGTTCCGAAGGACGCCGCCTCAGCGCCTACGGACGGCAGCAGAGAGGAGTCCCAACGTGAGCCGTCGTTCCGCGCGCGCCGCTAATCTCGCAGCGGAACCACCGACGCGACGTCGCTTCTCGTTAATGCAGGCCGCAGCGCGGCAGCATTACGCCCGCCCTCCTCTCGGACGCACAAGAGAACGGGGACGGAGACGAGGGGAAAGCCTGTGCCTCGCTGTGACAAGGGCGAAATCCGCCTAGGGAGCCGCCGCGCCGCTGCTCGAGAGGGGGGGAAGCGAACGCGCTGACGTGCTTATGGGACGCTCGGGGAGCGAGGGTGGGGCGAACGCGAGCAACGCGCGCTCCCGGCGCCTGCCAACGACATCCGCGCTGCCGCAGCGCGTGGGCTCTGGCCGCTCTCTCTCGGCGCCCGAGTAGCGCGGTGCCCGCGTGCCAAGCCGTCTTTCATCTTCTTAGCGCCCTGATGGCCCTTATCGCGGCCGACACGGCCGTCCTCCCGGCCAAGCACGTGGGGGTGAGGGACGAGGGAAAGAAGAGGCCTCGATGGCGTGCGACGCAGCGCTTGCACTGTCCTTTCCTTCCTCGCTACTCGGTCCTCGACCGGCGTCCTCCTACTAGTGCTGCTGCCATCTCGAAGCTTCCGCCATCCTTTCACTCGCCTTCTCCCTTTACTTGCAAAGTTTCTCCACCCTCTTCTTCCTTCCTGCGTCATTTTCCTTTTCCAGAGGGCGAGCGGCGTCTCATCTCGGCGACGCTGTCGCCGCTGGTTGAGACGGTTATTGCGTCGCGACCGCGGCGCTCAGGAAACGGCCTCGTATACCCGCGGCAGTGAAAGTCCCCGCCACGTCGTAGCGCCAGCGAGCGTGCTTGCTGCCGTTACGTCGCGGCTGCCGCTGCTGGAGTCGTTTCTGCGGCGCGGCGTCTGCACAGCGTTCTAGAGCGCACTGCCGGTGCTTTCCTTAGGGTTCTCTGAGTTTCCAAGGTCTTTGTACATCTTTTTTTTTTCAGCGCTTCATGGCTAGTCAGCCGCCGGACGAGCGCCACGCGACGAAGTTTGTCGCTGCTTCGAGGGATCATGAAATCACAATACGGCTTCCGGTCACTTAATTGCCTAGCACGTAGCCAATCGGAAAGTTCTTTCGGTAATTTGCAGCGCATTTTTTTTCTCAACTTCAACTAACCTGATCTGGCGACGCAAAATGTAGAAAATAGAGGGCGCTTTTTATCTATTTTTTCAACGAAATTTCCACAGGCTTTCCACAGTCCAAAAGGAGTCTTTGCTGTGACACAGTGTACTGGAAGAAGAAAAAAAACTCTCTCAAGTAGTTCATCCCACGAACTTGTCCTTTGTATGTCGCTGAGCCGTAATTTCTCAACAGCAAACTTTTAGATCGGTGCGACAGTTACATAACTGCATCATTCACATTGTGCATTACTGTGCAGTCGGAGTCAAAATTATCTCGACAGCGTCCTCCGTAAACGAAGCCGATAGCTATGTTATTATGTGCCGGCTGGAGACAGCGCTTGTAGAGGTGAAAGACCAGGATTTTGACTTTCACCTCCACAGGTATAGTGCAGCCGGGGGCTTAATAATAGGTTTACCTTACCTTAAGGTTACCTTAATAATAGGTAATAATCGGGTTCGTTTAAAGAAGATGCTGTTCAGAAACTTCTCTCCTCGACTGTACATGTCTAAAGAAATTCGGCTGCCATCAGCGAATACTGCAGACTATTCGCTCTGCAATGCCTCTACGTTGTAGATACTTGAAGTGCACCATATAGAAACGTGGCGGAAATTGATCGAAATTATCTTTGTCGTCGAAGCGATGGCCAAACTCGATGGGCTCTGTGTAGATCGCAAAAAATGAAACAAATTCGACGCTGCAATTCACAACGGAACGTCATAACAAAGTGTGCGTATAGTACTCGTATGCTTTGGCTGAGCAGTGAATGCAGCTACACAAGCAGTTGAGAAGCCGAAGACGGAGAACGTCGGGAGCGTCGCGGTGTACGGCACTCTGTGCACACCACCGCTGTACTAATATGCCGTCGCCAAATGCACCTTTCTGACATCCCTGTCGTATTTATTTCCCTCCGCTGACTACAGCTGCTGAGGAGACCGACCAGAAAGCGAAAATGTCTTTATGTTTTTACAACTGCACTTTCATTTTTGTGCTACCTAGAAAAAAAACGCAAAGTTCAACATGATTATCTATTCATTTCAACGCCTAAAATTTGCTGTCCTTAATAGCATCCAAGTGGTGGACTTTCTCTAGCATAGTCCTCCTAAAAAGCTGTCAGAGCTCGCAGGAGGCACCATTCCCCAGCCTTACACTGCGCGACGCAGCAGTGAAACAAAAAAGGGAGTTGGCGAATAGGCCCCGCATTCAGAAGAAGTGGAAGTTATACCCATGTAAGAGCCCAAAGCAGCTTGGTCACTTTCCGTGCCGTGGGTAACAAGATGGGCACGGTATTAACTCGAAAATGCGCGGTTGAGGCCGTCAGCCTATGTCCTCGCAGAAAAGGTCTCAAGTGAGAACACGCCCCGTAGGTGTAAAGTGGGCAAATAAAAAAGCCCCGAAAGCCAGCCTACAGTGACCACTGGACGCGGAAGGTGCAGCCGCAGGACAAAGTTTCTCAGGGCTCAGGAAGCCAGGAAACAAGAAAAAGCCAATAAAACAGTGTCGTAAAGACCAAAACGATGGAACGAGCCCGTACTTGCCGCTGGAAGTAGAAAGCACGAAGGGGATTTCGGGCAAAGCGGGTAGGAGCCGAATGGAATTGTGGCGGCGAGAGAGGCTCTCAAGCCTCCTCCCTAGGTTCCATCGGGAGTCCCCATCTCTTTCGGGCCGGATAGGGTCTTCTCTCGACGCGGCGCGGCGAAGCCCTCGAGAAAAGGTCACACGCCACTCACGCGGAGATGACGCAACGCTGGCTGGCAACACTCTCCCTAGATGTCCCGCTCCGGGCATCGCGAAATGCCGTTTTCTTCATTTCGTCCCCGTGAGCAGCGCAGCTTTTCCTCCTCAGCCCTGCTCCTTCCCCGAACACAATGTCCCCCCTCCCAAGCGGCGCGGAGAGAAATTCGAGCGCTGCACTCACTGCCTCGACCCTTGATTGCAGGGGCAGTCGTGGTTCCCGCGCTCAACACTCAGGACCCCGCCGCACCGGGGAAGCACTTTAGGGTCTCCCCCCGAAACAACCCACGCTCGCTCATCTTTTTTTACGACTCTTTGTCGCCCTCCGTCTTTCGCTGCTGGCGACGCGCGTCCCTCAGCGGCGCGTAGAGCGCGCGCTCGCAAACGGCCTCCCACTGTTCTCGCGTTTCGGGAGCTCCCCGATCTCGGTCCGATCAGTTTCGGCGGGAGCGCTACCGCCGCCTTCGCCGTATCGGCTAGCGGGCTTCCCGATGGAGAGGGGGAATCGCCGCTGGCGTTGGCGGCGCCGCGGGACCGATATATGTCCCGACGCTTCTCCACGGCTTCTGGCGGAGAGGGGACAGCGCAGGAAGGGAGAACGGGAGGAGCGGGAGCCGATTCGGAGCGCCGGTCGCGATCGTAAAACTTTCTTTTCTTTTTCCACTGCGCCTCCCCTCTGTCGTTGTTTTGATGCGGCCGCCTGCCCGCGCTGCCCCTCGTGTTCGCCGCCGCTTTGATTGGGGCGGGCAGCGGGGCGAACGGACGTTTGGGGCACCGGGAATCAGGGAAGGCGGGGAGCCCAGGAAAAAAAGGGGAAAACGGTGCGCTCGCCGCTCCCTTTTCGGTCGGCGCGTTGCGTGTGAGGCTCTCCCGTGTCTCTCCCGTTTTCCGTAAAGGGAAAAGGAGAGCTTTCGCGCTTCAGGTTTTTTTTTTCCTTTGCGAGTCGCTCCGAGCTCCCAGTGAAACGCGGGCGCGCGCCTTCGCTCGTCGATCTGCGCGTGTTCCATTGCTGGAGCGCGTTGTTTTATTTTTTTATTTCTTGATCCCACTTTTTTTTTTTCATTTTGTACTGCTGGAAGAAATGCGAGTGCGGCCATCGCCATGGCGCTCGTTTGTAACGACGAACACTTCCTTTTTAGTCACAAAATTTTGTGTCGCGTTTCTCCTGCGGATAGCGCTTCGCCTTTCCTTCCATTTTTATATTTTTACAGTGTTTACCGCAGCCTATTTTCGGTGCTACTTTTACCTAATCGGAAATAATTTCTACCTAGTTTATCTGGGTTATTTTTAAATGAATATCTCCAATATGAATCGCTGAGCGTCAACTTCGGGCTCTTTGAATGTTGAAGCGCAGATGTTCAGATAATGTATAAACACGAGCTCTGTTTGGAGAACAGCTCCAAGAAGTAAAAAAAAAAGAACTGGGCTCTGGAATAATTCTCAGAGAAACTCTGGACAGGTCAGCGACGGTGAGAGCAATTGGTCGCAAAAAACGCCGTCAATTGGCTTGGCCCATTTTGATTGTAATTAGATGCGATCTTCAATATTATAGATGCTACCCGTGAAAAGCTACCCGTGAAAAGTCGCCCATGATCATGGCCTGGCCTCCATGGCTGGTGGGAGGGAAGAAACAACGTGTTCATTCTAACTCCATGCATAGTCAGAAATCAAGGACCACTTTGTTTCAGTGCGACAGCATTAGGAGGGTCATGAAGGCGAAAACTGTCCGGCTTCGTCGGTGTCGGCGCCGTCGGCGTCTGTGTTACGCCTTCACCTGCTGGGTGGTATTTAGGGCGATTAGCCCCTCTCCACCTGCAACCTGTCAACCGTCGCCCTCACCCTCTGACTCTCTCCGCTTGTAGGGAAGATGAGAGAGACACCGGACGTAGAATAACTCAGCAAAAGGTTTATGGGGGGTTTAACGTCCCAAAGCGACTGAGGGTATGAGGGACGCCGCAGTGAAGGGCTCCGGAAATTTCGACCAGCTGGGGTTCTTCAACGTGCACTGACATCGCGCAGCACACGGGCCTCTAGAATTTCGCCTCTATCGAAATTCGGCCGCCGCGGCCAAGATCGAACCCGCGTCTTTCGGGTCAGCAGCTGAGCGCCATAACCACTCAGCCACCGCGACGGCCCAAAACTAAGCAAAAAGGAAAATGACTCAGAATATGACTCAGATAACAGCAGGTCTAGCAAAGTACACAGCCTCCCGAAGATTTATATACGTATATATGTGCACGCAAAAATGAGGCTTGCAGGAGCTATTCCTTCTCGTATTGCTTGGGAAGAGCAGCCTCTCACCGGTGCCTGTGCTTGAAACAGACATCTGCCAGTGCAGAATTGCAGTGAAAAACAGAAGGCGCAGAACTGAAATGGAATCACTGCTGGAACAGAAACAAACATGGAATAAATTGGCGATGAAAGAAGAATGCTCTCGCATTTAATCCGCACGAATACAATTGATCGCTCCAACTTTTTTTTTTGTTCTTGCCATCTGACGCGTAATCAAGGATAGGCAATCTCTCTAGCACACGCACTGCGACTGTTTCTACACCTGTAAGGTGTTGACACTGATACTTTGAGCATCTTCTCCTTCTTCGCTTACAGATGCGTGGATGAATTCGCATCCGTCCATCGCGAGGAGAGAAGCACTTGCTGAACACCTGTGCATTGATATAAACATTTGTGTAGGAGGAGTGAGAGAATAAACGCGTACTGGTAAGGAGATCACCCGTAGTGAAGCCCCCAGGGAGCGTTGAAAGTTCTGGCTTCTGGGCTGCAACATTTTTTTTTAACAGATGGAAGTCAATGATAGTGCATTAAAGTAATGCATTTTAATGCCTCTCTCCCGGAAGCGTAGCTCTTCGCAGTTCGGCCACAGCCTCCGGCGCAGTAACTCGTTCGCATGGCTAGCACACCAAGCAATTTGTCAACATGGTTCGCGGCCACGTTTTCACTTCGGCGCTATGTTTGTACAAAAGACATCAACAAGGGGCGCGACACGGTCTAAACACAAATTCGCCCATATCTGTTTGCGCCTTGTCCGTGTCCTGTTGTTACTTCTTAATGTATCCGTGTATGAACAGAGCGCGAGGAGAAAAAAAACTCTGCATGCAGTTGTTGCTGAATCAGTGCGGCTCCTGACAGCACCAACGTTGCGGGCGGACAGGATTTCTTCGTAGGAGAAGGGCGTACCGCTGTGGTGCTCCTTAATATTGGAGAGCAGCCAGAACCCCAGCAGCCTATGGTCTAGGGCGTAATGTGGGTGGGGCTCAACCGCAGTTTTCGTCACGGCCGACTCGCGTTAGTCATGGTTTTTGTCGTGTTGAATGTTAGTACATCTTGTTGAAGCCTAACTAAATAGATAAGAAAAAAGCTCATCACATGCGAGGAAAGACACTCAATGAGCACCGCGCCGCGTTCAACGATTTTGGTGAACTTTTCAGAAGTCTGCGGTCGTTTTCATATTAACCTTTCACCATCCACGATGCAATTCACCCTTTCAACTGCATCCCGGTATCTCGCTTCAATGCCCAGGGGCGCAGCAGAAATCACACATGCCCCAGAGTTTTAACTCCTCCGTTGCATCGCGAAGCCTCTCCGGAGGCCAAAGCGTAAGTAGTGCGCCCGTTCGCTCTATGGCCCCCCTACTGGGAGCCTGCATTTCCTTTATTTTTTTTTCCTCCCGAGTCCTCGGTCACGCGACAGTGACAAAACTGGAGGGGGTGAGCGACGCGTCTGGCATCCGCATGCGCTGTCTGTCCCCCCTCCCCCTCTTTTCAGGGCGGGCCGCTGCGGTCGGGTGCGGTCGGGCTAGCGAGCGTGCCACGCCGCACGCATCAGCAGCCGAGGGCGGCGGGCTACGCGTGCGCCCCTGGTGCGCTGCTTGCACCGCCGAGGCGTGGCCGCGCATCGACCGCGCGTGTGGCGAGCCTCGGCACCGCTGCGCCCATCTGCTGCGCGTCTGCGTGCGTGCGGACGCGTGCCGCCTCCGAGGCCAGAAGCAGCGGCAGAAAGCTTCAGCCTTGACGTTCGCGTTAAAGTAGGCAGCGATGCGGCGTAACTCGTTATTACAAATCTTTCGATGTAAAGGAAAGGATAGTTACCGCACGGGCAATCACAGTTGCGACAATTTTCCAATTTTTCGAAAGCTCGTGGAAAAGCTTTTACTTACAGCGCCACATATTACTAAATCGCCAACTGCAGTTATATTCCTCCCCAGTCTACAATGTTTGTGTTTGCATCTTTTTCACTTTCCTGTCTTTAGTTCTGCAAGTGCGAGTGAGTTAATTATTAGAAGTTCCTCATTTCATTAAGTTATTCTCTGCGCCCGTCGACTTGGGTGCGCCGGAACTGAGGTGCATTGTATCTGCGCTTATACGTCAAGCTGCGAGGGTGTTAGCAAGGGTCGTGGCCCTTCTGAAGACATCTTTCCAAATTACGCTTAGCCAGCGCAAGTTAGAATTGTCGTCGCGAATTGGTAGTTCTCCCCGCTTAGTCGACCGCGAGGTGTTTTAGTGACAGTGGGTCCGAAAAAAAAAAAAACAAATCAGTGCCTAGAAGACAGCAATGACTTGATGTGCAGACAACAGCAGTTATTTCCACACATATTTCATTGCGCGCAAACTCACCGAAGCCGTCTAGTCTTGCTTCACGTGGGCGCGGTAATACAAGGTATAGGCGAAACATTGAAACCCTTTCAAAAACTGGGATGATTTGGGCGTGAACTAAAGCTACGGTTTGCTTATATTGTTCGGACGAACTAAATTCAGAGATTAGTTGCGCGCAACCGAAAACAAGTGTTCCTTGTAATATTGCCGCGCAATGCTCTTTGCGATCGGAGCACCTGAGACGCATACAGCTTATACAAATGAGCCAAGTTGCGCTATATACCGCAAGATCTTTCATGACGTTCTTTTTGTTGTTTAACATATCGCACAGGAGGTAATAATCCAAAATACGCTCCTGCTGGAATGTGGCTCCAGTGCTGACGAAGACTATGCGCGCTTGTAAAATGCAGGAGTAAGCTCTGACCTGCGTGACACGATCTCAGAAAGGTACGAATTACTCCTGTGGCCGTGACACGGCAACGCTCCTATCGCCACCAGGCCGTCGTCCAATCAGTGGCGCGATGGAAACGGCTCGACTCCGTAACGAAGCCCCGTGGCTTCGCCGTTCACGCAATCCCCCCAGGCAAAGAGATTCGAACGAGCACGCAAGAGGCACCCCTTCCGGCACAACATCGCCTCGCTCTCGAAGAGATCCAAAGCGGTCACACTTCGATGCATGCAGCTTGAAGGATGGCCGCGTGAATATAGCAGTCAGCTCCGCTTTGACACCGGTACCGAGCTCTCCTATAGTTTCCTCGGGAATTTCGAGAGAAAAGAGAAGGCTCCCTAGCAAGGCATGCAGAAATTTCCTCTCTTAATTTCCATCCCCTGAGCTCTTCTTTCGCGCTTCCATCCTCCCGAAATCTGCGGCTCCGCTCCCGCGCAGCGCTGCCGAGCAAAGGAAGCAAAAAGGAGATTGAGCGAAGCGAGGAGGGCGAAAGAAAACTGGAGAGGGAGGGGAGGGACGCGCTTGCCCAAGCGTCAAGCTAATGTGATTAGCGCCAGCCTTGTGAAGCGCTGTTGCTGCGGGCAGGAGTAGACAGGCAGCGCAGAACGGGCCTGCGCGCTGCAGGCTGGGCGCCTCTAATGTTCTCGCCCAGCGCTTCTCACCGCTTCTGTCTCTCCCTCTCTTTAAGAAGGAAGGAGAGGAGGAGTAGCTTGGGCGGCAAGCCGTGCAACGCTGCGCGGGCGGCCCTAATGAATTCACCCACCCGTCGGATTCGTCGCGCGTCGCTTGCTGGCGAGCCCGGTCCGTGACGCGCAGCGCACGCGGCGCTGACTAGCCCGTCCGGTGCTATACGCGGCACGCTGCTGTTGCGACCACGGTGCAAGAATATTATTCTTACACCGTGGTTGCGACGGAACTCCAAGCGACGCAAAGGCTCTTGCATGTGGGAGCGTCGGTCGCCGTTTCTCGAACTCGATAGCCGGACGCGCCGACGCGGCCTCACATATCGTTTGCCTGGATGATTGCGCATAAGTCCGCTCTTTCAAGGAGGATGCTGTCTGTCTGCATTGCGTGGTGAAGAACCGATAATGCAAATGCGTTCCGTGTGCTCCATCCCGACTAGACACGGGCTTTTTGGAGCCCCTCGAAAAATTTTGGCCGCTACCAGCACAACCTTGACCCTGCGATACCAGCTACCACACGGTCTCTATATTTCTGGAATACAACACCGTTGTGTCGCATCCGGTTGAGAGCGGTCCTTAAATAAAGTGGTCTTTTCTTTTGCCTTAGAATGTCTCAGTCCTCTGCATGCCACCACTGCAGATGCTAATAAATGGTTGTGCACCTCTTCAGCCGCTGTTCCGGCTTTTATATTCAGCGTGCTTATTCCCAAGGTTCACTGCGCCGATCTTATTCTTGTCTCCATACGCAATCTGAACGTGCAGCGCCGACAGACGAGGGACGAAGGAGAGACGAGACACACAGGGCGTCTCTCCTTCGTCCCTCGTCTGACAGCGCTGCATGTTCAGCATGTCAAACCAACTTGCCCAGAGACACACCCTGGGAAGAGGGAGAGGGCGAACTCATGACGTGACAAGTGACGTCGTTGTGTACTGACCAAACATTGCGGCGCGTTTCCATGGCGTCACTCATGACGTCGCTATGTTCGGACCAATCAGCACTGCGTGCCACATCTGTTTTTAGTGCGAAAGCACTACTTCACTAGCAAGCTGAAAACCCGAGGTATCTGTGAAGCCTCAACCTCTGAACTTTGACGGAGCACCAGCGGTGGAGGCCTTGCGCAACTGCTCCATCAACGCTCGGAACGGCATCCATGACTTATTCATACGTTCAAGCTCGAGTATTTGCCCCCCCCCCCCCCCCCTCCCTTGCTGACCGCACTTGATTCGTCGCACGGCAATGCTTAGCGTTCGTTCACTGAAAGAGCCATGATGACATCTTTTTTTTTTTTCAAAAATGGGTACCATACGTACTGGTATAGCTGACTTTCCAGGCCAAAGAACGATGCCCATGGCTGTCGAACTCTCTCCGTGGCTGAAGGGGTACCTAGTTGCACCGTTGGACCATCCAAAGCCTAATAACAAGAATTAAAGCACATAAATTAATTTTCCATCTTTGTTTTCCTAATTTGCATTCACATTAAATTCCTTCAGATGTAATTGGTTAGATTTGTTGCCTGCAGCTGCTTTCTTGAGGGAAGCAGTTCCACTGACGAAAGCTAGCCAGCACTGGCTGTGTCTGCAAGGCGAAAGCTCTTGTCTACTTTCTAGAAAACAAAACACGCTGTCTTGCAACAAGTGACTCCTGTTTTCCTCCGATTTTTTCTTGTTCTCTTATTTTCTCTCACTTTCTCTCTCTCTCTCTCTCTCTCTCTCTCTCTCTCTCTCTCTCTCTGCCCTTTTCATCTCTTCTCTCGGACGGAGCACCGCCCCGCCGGTCGTTGACGAGGAACGTGACGTTCGTGACGTTCTAGCCACGAGACAGATCGCGTTCCGGGGAGGTCCCGCGTCAAGCAGAAGCACGCGGCTCTTCGTATACGCAGTCTGGTTAGTTCGGTGCAGTGAAACCACAGGCAGACCCCGCAAGAAGACGTATGTCCACTCCGCCTGCGCGTAACTGTAAACGCTTACGCGGATAGCCCTACAACACGGTCGCGCCGAGACAACTTGCGCGCTACAGCAGTCGGCAAATGAAATCCCCGCGAAACAGCAGCCCCACGCATTACGTACTCGAGTGCGTCTCCCTCCGGGTCAGACGTGTCGGAGCCACACCTCTTCCGCAGCGGTGCACGCAATTTCCGGAATGCTGCAGGGGCCAGCGTACGGAGCACCGACCTTGCCTGAGCAACGGGATGCGGCCGCGTGGATTAAGCAATTATATAGGAAGAGAAAAGCAGCGAAGGGGAAAGCCAAGCACATGAGGGTATACGTGATGTTTTGCGGCGAAGCGCCGCGTAGCGGAGGGCGCTGCGGCGGAACGAAGGGCGGCGGCCGAAGATGCCGCGAAGGGAAGAGATGGAAGAAGCGCCCATGCGAGTGGGCGGCGCGTTTACGCCGACGTTAGGGCTCCGGCGCGCGGTGATGCAATTAGGTCGCGGACGCGAGCGCGCGCAGTCGTTCGGCTTTCGCGACTCTCGGCGACAGCCAGCTCGCCTCCGTTGGAACGGGAGGGTGAGGACGTTACGAGGAAAGGAAAGACGCGGGAACTGTGGAGCATCTGGAGAGAAGGAGTAAAGTTCATGAAGGAGGGAGGCAGCGATTCGAGCTTCATCTCTGCCTGCGGCGCTTCTTTCTCTCTTGTGACCTCGAGCTCAATGCTGCTTCTGTCACGCATAGAGGGTGGCAAACCCAGGTTTGCGCGCCCTGCTACGAATTGGAGAACTCGATTCCGCCATTGCTTTGTACCTCACACAGAAGGCTAACAGTATCAGCGATCGGCGGAGTTGGATGGAGTTTTGTCTTGCCGTGAACGCGTGCCACCTTTTGTCCGCATTTGACCGGGCTTATTGTTCAAAGTCTGGACATGCGTAAGCAACCTACATGTTGTTTGGAAACATGCAAAACAAAGGCAAGTGCAGCTATCGCTGCAGAACCTTGCTTCTCCCTCCGCCTTTTAGTCACCGTGATTGGTCGGGTCTGCAGATCCGCCGCGTTGGATCAGTGGTTAGGGCGCCCAGCTCCTGAACCAGCGTAGGTTCAATCCCGGCAGCGGCGGCCGCGTTTCTATGGAGGCGAACATCTTTTCCTTCCTTTGTTTTTTGTTAACAAAGAGTAACTAATAATAACTAATAATAAGTAATAATAATGATAATAATAATAATAAACGCGAATTATCGCCCGTATGCTGTGTGATGACAGCGCATAGCACCATATCGTAGTTTATGGCAACTTCAGAAGCAAGCATATGCACCGCAGTCAGCAGGATGCCGACCCGATGCGGAGCCTAATCAAAAGCCAGAATTGAACCATATACTGCAGAGGAAGGCGCTATAGTCGGTTCGTGATCTAGGAAACGCTGGAAACGGCACTTTGAAGACGGTGCACAGAAGGTGACTGGTGACTGTGGTGTCTAGCCACTAACGTTCATTCCTTCAGACCAGGGATGAGTATATGGGAAACAGCATGTACAAAAGCAAAAATAAAAACAAATATGAGGAAATGGCCCCGCACCCGTCCGTTTAATCCAATTCGGTTTTTGCGCATGTTGTTTCCTATATACTGTCGCTTAGCCTGAAGTAATCTTCACTGGTGGCTATAGTCATTATCGGTATTCACTTATCATATCACACCCAATGTCTATCTTACCCCTGATATTCCCCGATCAAAGAGGAGTCATCACACTCTAAATGGTAAGCCATACTTCACCCATACTAATAATTACTAACACAGCTTTTTTCCTCGTACTATAGAACATTGGAACTTAATTCCTGACATAACGCGGTCTCTTCGATTAAACTAATTTTTAACAGCTATCGGTGCCACATTATGTTTTCTTTGTGTTGTGTTCATTGTGCATTGTTTCAGTTTATTAGTTACTGCCTATCACATTGTTCGCGCTATGTATTCAACAATGTCACACGCAATCTTTTTGTGTGTGGGTTGTGCATTGCCATTTTTACAAATTGTTAACCCCACTCCTGCAGTAGCCCCAATAGGGGCTGCAGTATGTAAAAATAAAGAAATAAATATATAAATATATACATTATTCTGCGTCTCGTATTCAAAGCACTGTCTTTCGTCTTTTCTAGATCAACACGATAGCGATCAAGGCCCCGTTCACCAGAAAATCCAGTGTCGGCGTTGTCGGCATCGGCTTTGTGAGCGAAAAATCATGAACATGGCTCTGGCAGGTGGGCCCCAGAGAGCAGCCTAGGAGGCAGATAGGCCGCTATAGGTCGCGTCACCTTGCGACGTCATCACAACCTTCCTATCGGATAGTCAGAAAACCGCCCACCGTGGCAGGTGGATGTTAAATTAATGATTGGTCGCTCGGTAAGAGCAACCTGGGCAGCACTGCTGGGACCACCTGCCATCGCAGGACGGTGGCGCATCGCTTAACCACTGCACCACGGAGCCAGGAGGGGTACACGGCCTCCCAGGGATCTCTATGATTGTGAAGTAGAAGTTCATTTTTTTCTTTTTCCTCCTCCTCCTTTTGTTGGTGGTGTTGATGATGATACCGCTAAGTTCGTGACTCAGAGACACGTTGCGGTGCGGAGGTGACATCTTCCCTTTCTGGCACTACACTTGTATTTACGCAGTTATTTACAGTTCTGTCGTCAGATGCGGCATCAGCAAGACAAAATGTAAAAGCTAGGTGGACGCTCAGACGTCAGAGACTAGCAGGATGAGGCCGTTTGCCTCCTACTACACATTAGGCCGGAGCCCGGGGAGACCTCTGTCAGCCTTGCCTCCCTCATACTCGGGCATCGTTTTCGTCCAAAAAACCTGCTTAAATCAAGTTTTCAAAAGTTTGCCCAAGAGTCGGCTCACTAATTAACAGCAGGCACTCTGTGACCAATAGCAGACAGTTTGTCAAAATGAGCTGGCCAATCGCTCCGTCACATGTGTCACCTGCACTTCGAACGATCTACTATATGCACATACCCAAAATTAAATAAACATGAAAAAGTGCACAAAGCCGAGAGGGGTTGCGTACACAATGCACTGATTTCTCCGACCCCCACCCTTTCCCGATCGTTGCCTTTGGTTCGCGCAAGATGGACTTCGCAATCCTTTTCGAAATCAGGAAAGGGAGAGACCCCATCTCTGGCTTGCTGGCGTGAGCTATTGAACAATCACGTCCAGATTTGCTAGCCGCGCGTGTCCCGGCTCCCGACGAATAGGTAAATTGCGCGGTATTAAGATCGACGTCAACAAGTCTCGCCGGGTGGCCGCCAGCACGCCTGCTTCTGTGTATGGCTGCGAGCAGCTTGAGTGTGATTGCTTTCGGGCCTGCCGCCATGGACCGCACGCATGGAGAGGACCCAGGTGCCAGCTGACTTCAATTACGGAGTTTGCCCGGTTGGAGCGCAGGACAAAAACAGACCCCCTTTCCGAAAGGTTTGCACGTGTAGAACGCCGCCGCCGTCGCCTCGGGGAGACGAACGTTATCTTCCCCATTTGCCGTGACCGTGCCAGGGAACAAAGGGCCTCGTCTCCTGTTGCTCTTTGGCGTGCCAAGCATCGCGACAAGCTGGCGGGCATCATCTCCGACCCAAGCACGAGGAACCACTTTCGGCCTTTTCGTGACCTCGCGTCCGGCCTCGAGCGGCGGGTGTCTTTGATTATCAGCAGATGTCGGTGACCCGCAGAAACCTTCGACTGGCCGGAGGCCATCACCTACCGCAGTCAACGCTACCTCGACGACAACCTTCTTTCCCTCAGACTCTACATGTGACGGGGGCGTGGCCCTAAGTGCAGTGGTGTGTTTGTGCGCACAAGTTTGTGTTGTTTGTGATCTGGGCCCCTCCCACCCCGGCGTGGGCGTCCTCAACCTAGGGAATTTAGGGAAGGAGAACAGTATAAAAGTCGACAACGAGTGCGGCAGGACAGCCTCCCTTAGAGCCTCTTTTGGAACCTCACTTCTAACCATGTTGTAAAAAGATGTAAATAAACCCTCTTGTAATCTTCCTCCCATCACTCAACTCTTCGACTTGACGGCACTCCTGTCCTGGTGGTGGTGGGAACGGGTGTCGAAGCTTGACCACGGTCCCGTCAAGCGAGCAGCAGCAGCAGCAGCAGCAGCAGCAGCGAGCTAGCAACGACCCCGAACCGACCCATCTTCGCCAACAACTGGTGGCAGCGTCAACAGCGGCTAGCAGCCACGAACACAGCTACAGCAAAAAGGAAATGTTGTCGGTCACTGCTCCCGCGCTTCTATACTTCCGAAAAAGCGCGCAAACTTAACTGTAGAAAATGACCTTCTTCATATATGGGAATTAACCCATTATGCTATCGCGTCGTGCCCCTAAGACGGAGCTTGAGTGTCCCCTGCAAATGTTTCTTTCCTCCTTGAAATGTGTTTTTTCACAAAATTTATTTCACCGGACAAGACCTAAAACGATCGATTTTTATTAGTCGTACGTGCCTTTCTTCGTGCATAAACCCCCGACAAAGTCACGGGGAGTGTCAAACTGAAAAACTAATCTCTATAGGGAATATATTGTCCCATGAAGCACGAACAGGAACCGCACCCCAGACTCCGTCGTGTCCATCACCCATCCGACGCCTTCAAGTCTCCTCTTTCTTGTGATTTTAATGTGTCCAGTAGACATGTATAGAGGGTATGAGTCGTTTTGACAATACAACCAGGCGATAGTAATAGATGAAATGAACGGCGGCGCAACAAGAAGAACACAACAAGAGAGGGGACACCACATGCGCACACTACCTGCTTTTGCTTTTGCTACGAGATGGCCTGCTCAAAGTTCTGTTATCAAAATCTTTTAGTTTTTTCTGCAGAGGTTAAGGGTTCTTGTCTTTTATCCTGATGTTGCTATTTATTTTCCACGTGTTGGGTCTGTGCGATAGTGCGATGAGTGTCATGCCTGAGCTGTATGTTTAAATATGCCACCTTTCCATGCAATAAACAGTTGGTAGTGTGCGCATGTGGTGTCCCCTCTCTTGTTGTGTTCTTCTTGTTGCGCCGCCGTTCATTTCATCATGCACCAACTCGCCCCTCAGGCCATTCTTCTGATAGTGATAGAGTTTGTAACATTTTTTTGAGGGTCTGTGCGCATCCATGCTCTTTTTTATATGCTTGTCAAGTAGGAAGAGAGGGAACCCAGGACACTGAGGGTTTCTAGGCAGCTTTTGAAAGGAGTTGGGGTTTCCCGAGGACAAACAGAATAAGAAACCCGGCTCAATGAATAAGTCAGGAAGCTCTAACTTGTCAGACAGAAATTCTCAATTTAAGTAGACCGCAAACTTTATGTAATGACGCTAGATTGAACGGCTTTCTGTGTAATGAAAGGAAGCTTCGGGGCTTCTTTCAATGACGAATACCGGATTCACGGGAGTACTTAGATGAAATAGGTCACCGAAAAAATCATTACTGCAAAAATTCTTGTTCTGTTCTGATTAAACTAGCAGTAACCTACCTGGCATGGGCATTTTGCCTCCGTGGGCAAGCGATAGTATTGGCTTTCCCTTCTTCAACACTGTGGAGGGAAAAAGCAAAGATTTTTTTTTGTTTCTTTTTCTGCCTTGAGTGTGCATTTGGGAGCTCCCGCTCGTCACTCTGAGGTACGAGCAGCGCGCAACAGCAAGTCTCTTTATTCAGTGGCGCAACTAATATGACCAGTTTGTGCATTCGTAACATACGTTACTGCTCTTAAAAACGACGCCTTTGCAATCGAGCCCATTTATAATGGCCGCAGTAATAACGAACACTCGCTTATTACGAACAAAAGTTGAGCTAGCGTCAAAGTATGTATTAGGGCTATGGAACTGCGTCTCAGGTAGAACGAACAACTGCAGCAGCGCCACTCGGTATTAACGAACTAACTCAACCCCGCTCTGATAAAACGTCTGTTTACCGTCAGCGTGGACACCGAAGAAGGTCTTCCAGCTACCATGATCCCCCCAAATAGAATGCCGACCCCCCAAAAAACAAAAAAAAAGGTGGCATTGAAATTGCAGTTAACCGGCCAAGCGCCACCCAACAGACTAGAAGGTCGATTACGTTCTCGTGTGCTGGTCGGGTAAAGCATCTAAACTGGAAGCAAAAGCGTGGCAAACGCGACACAGGGGCAGCATTGAAAGCGAAACTACTGCACAATGCCGGTGATCAACCCAAGGCAGTGGTTTGAGACGTTTGAATAACAGTCGAGGAAGGCACTCCTAGCCCACCCGGTCACGTGGCATACGTCACCTGTGAAATTCAAGTTCCGCCTTCCGCGCTGCCGACGGATGCTGGCAGCGCACAGACGGCAGATGCGCATGCGCAACAGTATCTTCGTCTGTACTTTCTTACAACTTTGTAGAGGAAAAAAGATGAAGATGCCTACCTAGAGTAATCAGTTGTCATGAAAGCTTCAGTCGCTCTCGTAACCAGCAAGGTATCAGTCAGCAGCACTTGGCCGCGGTTGAGAGCTTATAGAAAGCAGCTTGAGAGAGACTGTTTTTAAGAAACAAAAATGGCTCAATGGTACTGGTATCAGCCTTGTGTGTGTGTTCCTTTCTACGTGGCGTCCATTTGTTGGCTGTTTTCCAGTATGTTGCACCAACTAGCCCAGACTCAAGTCGTTATGGAGCCCAATGGTGTTCTTAAAGAAATAAACGGCACTTTTGTATGAGTGCTTTCTGGCCGCACTAGGGCAAGTTCTTTTACTACGAAGTTCGGATACTGCGAAGTCAACACAATCCGCGTGACTGTAAGGTTCGGTAATACACTTTCAACCGCTATATGAAAGCATGCATAGTCGAGGAGCGCCGGTAGCCGAATCCGCACCGGTTTTGTTTTCTGGCGAACATCGCATGGAGTCCCTCGAAAAGCGCTTCGCTTGCGTGAGCCCCCTTGCACACGCATCCGGCTTCCTGGCCACGTTTTATTATTATTACTTTATCTATCCGTAGCGCCGCCTCTCAGACAAAGCTAAAAATCCGCACAGCCGCCTCTGCGTAGCGCGATGATGACCGGACGCGATGTTGACGCGGCTTCCGGTCAGCTCGCTCGCGGGCTTCGAGAGTTGACGCCCCGGTTTCAAAAGAAGGCACAAGGCGCAGCCACACATACGCCCACACTGCGTGGCCCACGCGTGTGGCCTTCCGCCGCCATCCAGGCAAGACGAGCGCTGTCCGTCTCGCCGCCAGGCATTCATTGTATGCTAATAACGGCAGCGGCACTGAGTGACGTCCCTCGGTGGCCCGACGCATCTCTCCCCGCCTCCACGCACTTGCAACGAGACGCTTTGCACGCGCTCTTGATCCCGGCACAATGGGACAGAATGTACGCGGGAGGCGACGAAGAGGACTGCCAAAAAGGACCCGAGCTCGTCTCACCGTCGTACCTATAGTGTTAACCTTAAACTTTAACACACTTGCGCGGTTGCTCACCAACTATAAAGCTGGGCGAAAGGAGCTGATATTTGCGCACGCTGTGCAGAGCATTAGTTGCAATAACTGTGCTGAAGTCGGTTAAAAGAGATAACAAAATGGGATCTGTGTAGAAACGCCTTTTCAGTGCAATCCATTCCTCAGTGTGTCACTTTCGCGATATAGCTGCCGGCTTAGTCCATGTACAGAGTCGATCACACTTGCCTAGAGCGCTCGAGTGGTGTGCTGGGGAGCAAATACAGTTAAATCTTATTGCAGCTGCTTTGATGGGGGTAAGGCGCTGGTGCCTGTGTGGTGCACATGTCTATTAGGCTTCTCCCCAGCGGAAGCATTACCAGTGAAAGTCAATGCCTACTTTAGAATTTCGCTTTATTTCCACCGGACGCCATCGCTCGAGCGCTCTAGTCAGGTGTGATCGACTCGGTACAGGGGTAAGTTTCGGCGACGCACCGAACCAGCAGTCATCGTGTTTTCTTTATGTATTCATTTTGCTCTTTTAGTGAGAGAAGCCAACAGCCACAGAAACCAAGGGACATAGGGAATTTTTAATTTTTAATTTATTTATTTTTGTGCTGTTGTTCGATTTAGAATATTACTGAATATGTTATCACTTAAAGCTAATTGATTAGAAAAGCAGAAGAAAAGACAACCACATGCCGCCGGTGGGATCCGAACCCACGACCTCCGAATTACGCGTCCGGTGCTCTACCGCTGAGCTACGGCGACGGCTGTCAAACCTTCTGCTTTCGGGGGTATTTATGTTTACAAATAACCTAGGTTATTTATTAGGTTATTTGTAAACATAAATACCCCCGAAAGCAGAAGGTTTGACAGAACCTAGGTTATAAATAACCTAATAAATAACCTAGGTTATTTATTATGTTATTTGTAAACATAAATAGGGTAGGGGGTCACATAGGGTAGGGGGGTCAACATGTGGCCTCACCTCCCATGCAGTCATTGTGCGCATAAGTTCTGAACACCCAGAAGCAGTTAATAGGGCCGCAACGCACACAAAGGACGCATAACACACGAGGATCGCCGTCTGCCTCAGCCCCGTTGTTACGGTGGCGATCCATGGCTTGCGAAAAATTGAAAGGCGTCACAAATGCGTTATTTACGGCGTTCAGGACCTTGAACGTCTGGGCCATGGCAGCACGGGGCCACAATCTAGAAGCTCAACATTCGGCGGCTATTTTGCGCGACCAGCGTAAAGGGATCAGTGTGTAACGGGCGCCCTTGAAAGCTTGAACTGTAAAAGCTCGCCTTTTTCTGCCGTAACAAAGCAGCTCTCCCGGGGGACCAAGTGGGCCACGTCGCGGTCTCCGGCCTTGCACCCCCGTAACCTCTGTCAGAGGATGTTGCGCAGTCGCCTCCACGCGTCATATTCGCCGGTCAACGTGTCGGCCCAAATAGCTGCCTCGGCGCTGCGCTCGAGCCAAACAAAGGGCTGCCTCGACGAGGGCGTCAGAAGCGTCCAGAAACCCGTGAATCACGACGAGCGTGCCTGCCCTTGTTTAGTCACGGGTGTATATAAGTGAAAAAGAGAGAAAGAGCAAAGAGCCTCGGAATGATCAAAGGTGTCTGAAAAAGAGATAGCGTTAGACGCTTCCCGGCCGCACTAAGCTCCCCTTCGTCGAGACCACATGGCCACGCGTTTTGGTTTGTCCTCCCCCCTGGGGTGGATATTATTGACAAGAGCTTGCACTGTTTCTTCTCGCCTGTTATAGCTAAGAAATTCTATTCGGAGTCACCCACTTATACGGATATCTAATCGCCTTGGAATCGTGGTTGCGCTTTATATAAGGTGCTCTAGACCCTGACTCTGGGCAACCGCTTTGTAGAGCAAACTTTTTTGTTGCCCAAACGAGATCAGACAGAGCAGGAAGCCTTCAGCGCATTCAGTTCCTTAATACAGCGACGCAAAGTGAGTGAATGTAGATGAGTGAGTGATGAATCGAGTGACTCTCGCTTCATCATGGAGTCCCATGATTCACTGAGCTCGTGGTCCTCGCACGCCACAAGCTGTAGGCAGTCCTATAGTCTGATATGTTATGCTAAACGAGCGCGCAAACGTGGCGGTTCGATCGCGCTTCCCGTTAGGTATACGCGCCTGAAAGTAGACGCTGTCCATTTCTGTGAATTGTCTACAAAATAAAAAAAAACGAAAAATGAAATAAGAACCTCGCGAAACATCGATTCACGTTAAGTATCCCTTCACGGGCTCAACACAAACTCTTAAGTAGCGGAGTAATACTTGTTGGTGGGCTAGTTGGTGCATGTTTCCAGTAAAGGGTTGTAGCGCCGAAACAGACCGCACAAAGAAAGCTCTCCCGCCTGAAGCGCCTGTCCCGTCTAGGAACAGCGGCGGTGGCTCAGTGGTTATGGCGCTCGGCTGCTGACGCGGGTTCGATCCCGGCCGCGGTGGTCGAATTTCGATGGAGGCGAAATTCTAGAGACCCCTGTACTGTGCGATGTCAGTGCACGTTAAAGAACCCCGGGGTGGTCGAAATTTCCAGAACTCCTCACTGCGGCGTCCTGCATAGCCTGATCGCATTGGGACGTTAAACCCCCCATAAACCATATATTTGTTAGTATAAAGCCTAGCTGTCTAGCTTTAATTATGCAGACAAAAACAATTTGAACAATACATGATGAATACCAGCATGGGCGTCCGGAAGGGGAGGCAAGCGGTTGCCCCCCCCCCCCCCCCCACCCCCACCTGGAATTAGGGATATTATTTATGCACAACTTCTTTTTTGGTGCTAACCTACCACCGCCCCATCCCCGGACATCGGGTGCCCCCCCTGGAAAAAGTTCTGCGGACGCCTTTGAATACCAGGATGCATTACTACTATTTCATACGGTGGCTTTCAGTGCAAACCACTTTCTTTTCTTCTTTTTCCTTGTTGCTCTGACATTTGGCCCGTGGAAACCTGTAAACAGGCCGACTAATATGCTTGCAGGCGCCTGGGACATGTCGAGCTCTTCTTCTCCGGCGTACTTTCCCTTTGTGCAGGAAAGCCTGTACTCACGAAGAATTGAACGGGTTTCGGTGAACGCTACTTGCATCGCGGTACAGCTATCACCGAGGCCTAGACGGCTTCATGGTCAGAGCATGGACGGACATTCAAACTGCCGTCCTTGGAAGCTCGTTAATCGCAGAAGCCGCCGGTGAAGAGTTGAAGCTTTAGCGCGAAAAATTAGTGCGTTTGAGGAAGTGGCGGCTCCATGGCTTTTGTTGAGCGTTCGGCCGCTGCTCTAAACTCACTGAACCTCGGCTCGACCGGTGTCCCTCTGGCCTTGAGAAAGGCACTTGCGTTAATTCTAACAGCCAGCGCGCGGGTTCTATTTAGCCCGTGGCCTCCCACAGTCGAGGAGGGCCCTCCGCTTCAAGATAACGGATGAGCTGCGTAGTGTACTCTCAGTAGTCAATAATATGCGGCGGAAGAGTTATCGTTGCTCCATCGCATACGTGTGTTCACTTCCTTCACTGGCTCATGGTGGTACAGGCTGTCTGCTTCTGAACCTAGTTGAGAGAATTTTCGGCTATTTTTCAACGGCCTTACTTGACCTTGGTCGTCTCCCGTACCTCTAATTTTGTTGAGCGGCGAAACGTGTCGTTAGGTACGATACTAGACTGTTTTACATTGTAACATGGCGGAAAGCCCCGAGAGAGATAAGGAACGACTGATGAGAGAGGACAGCACGCAGCTTGGTAAAGGTCAGTCCTGAAATGTCAACCGAAAATACAAACTCGAGCGCTAAATCGAAAGTGCATTGTGTCATTTCAGTATACGCGCCAGACATCACGAAAAAAAAATCATTACATTCAAGGGCAATGTAGACGCAATAAAAATAACCTGGCGTGCTATCACAGCAGTCGTGGCGCGAAAGCACAAGGTCCATGACACTACAGCAATCATTATCACTTGGGAATGTATATTTCATTTCTTTTTCGATCCCGCTCTGCAGCGGATCAGTGAAGGTAGTGTGCGTTTAAGGATGATAATGCAGATTGGTACTCAGCTCTCCACTGCAGAGAGCCTCAAAGCCCGGACGTAGTTTTTAAACGCAAAAATCAAGTTGCAAAATTTCTTTTCGTAATCTGACGCTGCTAACCAAGTTATTGGTGATTCGAACTAACGTAAGATTTTTTGAAAATGAAGTGCCTATACTAGCCCGCCGTACCTTTTTGTTTGTTTAACAGTAAGCGTTAATATTTCTCCCTGAAAAAAATCTTTTTCTGCCAGCCACTTGTAAAACTTGTGTGCGTAAAACCGTATCTATTTGGTAATTGTTATTCATCTTGCGATAACTTCTAGTGTACGAAATTTAACTTGTCGACTTGCGGCTCTGATAGGTATGGTTAAAATTCTGTTATTGCTATTGCAAAAATATATGAACTGCATATCAAGGCGTCTCTGGCTTTTCTTTGCTGTCTTTTCTTGCTATTGGAACAGCTAAGTATTCTTCCTTTGCCTGCTATTATTAGCTTTCTCTGTATCCGGTCACACATTCGCAGCTTTTGTGCTTGTTTGTTTTTCCTCTGTCTTTTTGTACCCAATCCGACAACGCCATCTATCACTAGAGCTTCCAGTCGACTTTAAAGAGGTCGAAATCCGGGCCCGTTGCAACACGTATCTGAGCGACCTGAGCGGTGAAAGGAGAGACACGTGCCTCGCGCCATCACTTAAAGCCAAAAAAGAACGCGCAAGGAGGAAAGTAAACACACAAAAAAAGCAATACAGGCGTTGGCCGGTCGTTGGCGTGCCTCCTGAAGAAGCCGGCATCCGCGGAGGCAGCGCCAAAACCCGTTCCGAATCGTGGGAACAACTCTGCGCCTTCGGGAAAAGCGCGCAGAAATCCACCGCCGTGCCTTTATTTCCTCTCTTGCCTCGCCTTCGTCTGGCTTCGATCGGCCCTGTCCGCTCCTGCCGCGTATACGCACAAGTCGGCCCCGCGAACGACCGCGCTCCGCTTCTGCCGAGAGCTTTAGCGCCAGCGCCCGTAAAAAGTGCGTGGGCGCGCCCCGGAACGCCGCGCACGGGGCGAGCGGCGCGGGAACTCGGGAAGGATGGGGGAGGGAAAGGCAGCGAGGGGAGCGCGCTAACTTTATTACCACCGCGACAGCTCCTCAATCCGCGATCGAGGCAGTCGGCGCGCCCGAGAGAAACTCCGCGGCACGGCGGCGGCGACGACGACCTTCCCGTCGCCGCGAACGGCACCGGCGGCAAAGAGGCAGGGTCGCAGCTGCCACCACGCGCAGTGGTATTTCCCTTTCTTCACTCCCTCCCTTCCTTTGTCTCCCGCGTCTCTTCCTCCTCCTGTTCCAGCACCGTCGTCTATTATCTGCCGCCGCTCCGTTGGGAAGGAGATTGAATCGGCGCGCCGCGGCAGTTCTCAGTCCTCGTTCGTACGACTGTCGCTCTCTGGAACTGGGCCCAATCTCGCAGAGGCGAGCGTTAAGTTCTCGCCGGCGTCGCTTGTCGCCGCATGAGCGGAAGGTGAGAGGCATCCGCCCACTCGGAAAACGGAGCGCGCATCGCGACGTCTAATTCATAGCGATGCAGACCGTAAGAAATTACTGAATTTAACGCATTACTCCCTTCATTCGACCGTTCAATCTCTAGCTTGTCTTTTCTTCACTCTGCGCTTGCTTTCCGCAGTATCCTGTGGCCTATACAGTTTTCGCTTACCTTGAGAGCACTGCGTTGTAGTTGGATAGAACACAAGAAAAAAGCACCAGGTGGCCCTCGAAAGGGGCCCTCCAGCCAAAGGCGTCGAGCGATTTTCATGACGCCACAGTTGCTCAGATTAAGCCACGGTTATTCCCCTTTCCCTGAAGAGAAAGAAAAGTAGACAACAACTGTATCTTACCGGCACTCACCTATGGGGCAGAGAAGTAGAGGCTAGCGAAGAGGTTCAACTTAAATTTAGGGCAGTGCAGCAAGCTATGGAAAGGAAAATTATATGTGCAACGTTAAGAAACAGGAAGAGATGGTCAAGGAACAAACTTGGTTTAATGATATCCTAGTCGAAATCATGAAGAATAAATGGACTTGGGCAGGGCATGTAATGCGAAGGCAAGGTAGCCGGTGGGTGTTAAGGGTAACGGAGTGGATACTAAGAGAAGGCAAGCGTAGGTTCAGATGGAATCCGAAAAGTGATACAGTGCCGCAACGTTCAGATCCCGCCGGACTTCATTCGCCGAGAGGCCAGTATATAAATAACCAGCTACTTCATTAAAAAAAAAACTGGGTGCCGGCACTCGCATTTGCATCACTTGACATCTGGGAGAGGTGGCGGGGAGAGGGGGGATACCTTGACAAACTGCTATGGAGGACACCCCAGCAGCGCTCGTATGAACCACGGCGTCCTGTTAGGCTGTCACGACGAATTCAGAGTCTTTTTGTGGCCTTGTGATCACCACGTGTTCCGCTGAATCCGTCCAGGAATGTGTACATGTTGCCTCAATTAGATATCCTCATGTATAAATGAATGTTCGCCCCTCAGTCAGCCTTGCAAACTGCTCCAGATGACGATGAAGCACTCTGTGCCTATCTTGTCAGTGGAGTGATGCACGCAAACACCCAGTGTCAAGCCCTGTGTCAAACGCCGCGCGCCAAATGCCCTGCCTTCTGCTTTGGCTCGTTTCCCAATGTTCCGAGTTCAGAATTAAGCACGCGACTGCACCTGTCCTCTGCCATACCACAAAATATGCCGCTGCAGAATGAGACCTTCCCATTCACAGTCACCCGTACATTAATTATAATAGTAGTGTAAACCATTATTTACAGTAGTAAGCACATCGCCGATATTTTGTCCGGATGCGTTCCCTGACTAGGTAATCTCTTATTGCAGAAATTTTGGGCGGTTTGCACCGCACGATAACCTTTCAAAGCTGCAGAAAAAACATTCCACCGGCAGCTTAGCCTTTCTAGAGCGCACCCAGGAGAACGAAGATTCCGGTGCGCCGGCCAATCACGCTGTTTTGTTCCTATAAATGCAAGAAGAGAAAAAAACTTTTTCTGGGCAGTCTTCGAAGTTGCTAAGGTAGCTTGCCGCGGTATACATGCGCCAGATCTTCTGAAAGTTGCTAATAGTGGGCACCGTGGTCGTTATATACACAAGTCCTTGAAATAAAGGATCGGGGCAGCAGTTTGAAGATTTCACGCCGTGACCAATTTTTGTTGCTCTGTGCTAAGCACACAGAGCTGGAGGGCGGGAGCTTATTCTACAGCAGGGGTTCTCAAACTGGGTTCCGCGGAACACAGGGGTTCCGCGGGCTGTCTTCTTGTGTTCCGCGAGAACCCTCACTGGCCTTCACCCGGCAGCTGATATGAGACTGGCTCTGAGTGCTGCTGAGCCACGCTTTGACTTGCTCTCAAAAGGGAAGCAGTACCACCCATCACATTAGTATTTGTATTAATCGGTGCAATAAACATTTAACTTTTGCAACTCTCTCTTTGCAAAAATGCACTCGACAACATTGCTGGTAAGTGAAAGCGGGGTGGGGGGTCCCTGGAACTTATTGAAGGTTTTTGGGGTTCCTAGAACCAGAAAAGTTTGAGAACCCCTGTTCTACAGTAACCTCACCTTATGTGTGGTTACGTCGAACTTTTACCAAGATGCTGAAAAGGGATGTCAGCATTCCTATTTCGTACAAGCCACGCGGATCCACCACACCTGCACAAGACACTTAACGTTCCTGCCCAGCGATCGCCCTGCATTCGACTCTCTCCCCGGTTCCCCCGGTGAGTGTCGAGCGGAATAACGCATGGACGCTGCCTTCGAGCCACAATGACTAGGGATCGGCTGCACATTCTTTATGAGGCCTGTCATAGACTCCGCGGCCCCGGATTTTCGATGCTCCGGCACATAACCTCTGCGTTCACGAGGGGTGCCTGTGCCCGCATTCGGACTCTCGACCTAAACTCCCAAAGCCTCGGCATCAAGCGGGCAACAAGCAAGAACTTCCGATAAGAACATGATCCGCCGATAGGCGCGCTGCGGAGAACACCAAGCATCGAGAGAGACGAACGAGAGACGCCGACGGAACGAGGCGAGTCAGCAAAGCCAACCGATGCTCTAGAGATCATTCGAACCTCCTTTCAGTGATCCAGTTTGCTTTATTCGTATATTCGGCTAAGTTCTAATAAAACGGTTTGTTTCTAATGTATCCGTCCACTTCACTGCTGACATGGCGCATTGAACAGGATATGATGCGAACCCCGGTTACTTCGTTGCTGACAGGGGCATAGCACGCGGCGGTTTATTCGCGGGGATTGTCGGTGGCGCTTTCGGCACGCGAGCGAAAATTGTAGCGGGGCGGCCTTTACGCTAGTTTTCGCTGCATTTCGTGATTTACGCAGCAATACGAGTAAACGTTGTGTTTTCCTTCCTTTTTCTTTTAACACACGGCAGACAGTCAGGTGTCTCTTCACCCAGAAGCCAAGTTGAAAATTTCACTCGACTCTTCCCGAATATTTCTTCCCTGCGAAAAGCGTTCGTGGACTGGTAAACTCGGCCGCCTGACTCCGCAAACGCGGGGCCGTACATCGCCCCATCTCACACACAGAAACACGATACGCGCACAAGCAGCCGCCCATCGGCTGCTCAGAACCGTCGGGATCGGCGACCGTGTACGGTTGCTCAAGTCACACACGCTGGCGAAGCGGAGCAAACACGCCTCCATGTTGTCGTCGAACGTGCAAGGGCCGCAGCGCCATGGCTTCGCCCGCACGCCCTTATCGCGCCTGCCTCCCAGCGCGCGGGCTGGCTTCCCGAACGCCCAGGGATAAGAGCCGGCAGACGAGAAATGAGGGCCGTGCGGGACCGTGGGGGGTGGGATGCTCGGCATAGCGAACCGCGATAGCCGACGAGCCATTCGAGCGCGGCAAAAGCGGGTCTGCCCCACGCGTGCTCCAAGGGCGTGCGTGCGTTGGCTCGCTCTGCTGGTAACCAGCGGCGGCAGCGCGTGCGAAAGTGCAGCGCGGCGCATTCCCCGGCGACGCGGGCAGGAAACGAGCGCGCCCTTCCCTATCTGCTTTGCCAGCCGCCGCTGCGAGCGTGCTTTGCCGCCGCCGGCTTCCCGCTGTTACGAGAGCAGCGGCAGCAAGCGATGGCAGGACGAGCTGCTGCCGCATCCCCACCCCCTCTTCCACCCCCTTTCTCCTCCGCAGCGCTGGCGGCGCTCTTAACGGGACCCGGCTTCCGTGCGCGCGAAAGACGATCAGCCTGCAGCATTCCCTCCCTCTTTCCCCCGTCCCATCTCTCTGCGCGCTGCTCTTGCAGAGCCCGAGCTAGGACCCGGCTTCGTCGTCGTCGAGGCCCGGCGATGAGAACAGCCGAGCCGCCGCCGACCTGGGGTGATGCGGCAGCGCGGCCTTTGTTCGGCCCGCGCGCGGCTTCTCTCGGACCCCCGGCGGCGGCCTCCACTGTTTGCCCGCCCCGCATCCGTTCGCCGTATTCTTCCGGGAGCCGCGGGCGGACAAAAGGAGCCCGCGGAGCGCCCCCCCCCCCCCCCCCCCCTCTCGAAAAAGGAGGGCGCGGCGGCGCCCTCGGGCAAACACGGCCTGTCGCCGGCAGAGGCGCGTGTCCTGGATGGCTGCCCGCTGCCGCAGCGCTGCTGGCTTGCCTTAGCGCCTTGCAGCGGCTCTGCCGCACCCCCTCGCCTTCCTCGCTCTATTCCCGGTTGGCTGCGGCACGCGACTGACTGCCCCGGGCTGAGCAGCCGTGGTTCAGCGGAGCCGGCCGGAAGGAACGCGACGAGTGGCGCGGGCACGTTCGCCGACTGACCGCCGCCCCCATTTCGCACACGAACGCACACGAAGCCTGCTACAGCGCCGCCGGCGGCAGGGTTATCTATGACGGGTAGTTTATTAAGTACCGCCTATCTCCGTCCCTTGTGAGTTACGTCACTGACAAAGCTCTCCGGCATCGGCGAAGGCCAGTTTTGCGCTGGAAATCTTTTCCGCGTTCAGCCTGCACCGTTTCTCCTGCTCTGTACTGGAACATACCGTGGTTGCAGTGTATACCAAAGGATCGTGTTTTGAACAAATACCTTCAGGCAGTCGATTTCGAAAGGCTGTTCCATAGACTATATGAAAAGACGTACTGGTGATAGTACGATGTGGTGGGACAAAATCTGTGTTGTACCCCTGCCACACGGGTAGCAGACCGGTGAAAACTAGCCGCTCCCATTGCCTCGCAGTCTCGTTGTAGACACCGCTGTTGCGTTGCTGGCGCCTTAAATCATCTCCACCCACAGGTCAGTGAAGACGGATTTCTCTTCTTCCGACCACAGCTTCCGAGGTCGTGAAACACCAGCAGTGGACTCAATTGCGAACAGCAGCGAAACAACGCTCGGCGGCCAGCGCACGTTTGAGCCGCGTTCGCGTCTGTTTACCACTGTCAAAATGGGCATGCCGGGTATGCGGTGTGAAGCGTATGAACACCGCTTTGCAAATCAAGGCACAGAAATAAAAAAAAAATGTTGTTTGAAAATCGTGCTTTTCTTTTTTTTTTTGTCACAAATATTTCAGTACTCTTTAGGGTTAACTGCAATATCTTGTTTTAGTTGGCGTGTAGCCTGGGAACGAGGCTCACAGCGACCCCTCGATCGTGTTCCATGCTGTTGAGCGGGATCAAGGTCAAACGCTATTGAATTCGCCGTGTAGCAGCGCCGGATCTGCATCGAATTCAATGGACTTGATTGCGATCGAAAGTGCCAGTGTGCCAGCGGTGTTAACAGTATAGGTTGTAAATTTCGCTTTTACATTGATCGCCTTCCCGTTGCTTATTTCACATTTCGCCGCCGCGTATTCGTTCTGCTGATGCGTAGACTTCTGCTGAGTGCAGGCTTCTGGAGAGTGGTGGTGGATTACTGGGTGGATGCGTGGGTGGTTGGCTCTCTCTCTCTCTCTCTCTCTCTCTCTTTCTCTCTCTCTCATACACGCTCGCATGTGCACACGCAGACCACAGCCTTTTCGACGAAGGAGGGCCGCGCTGCTCACACACTGAACGAAAACCAGGTCAGTAGCTTTTTACGCAATTTTGACAACCCTGCGTGTAAAATATGGCATTCAGTCACAGGTGCCCTCCACTGCGAATGTGGCTCGCACCACTCTGTAGCTCCTGTGCAATGTGATGCATGCTACAGGAAAATAGGTACCCATTTATGAACCCTGCAAAGCTAGAGAGAGGGTATGACCATGCGCACTCATCTCAAGCCAAAAAACGCGAATAGTTTGTGTAGGGAACGATACAACGCAAAGCCATGCTAATTCTTTTAAAGTTTAAACAATTGTCCCTGATGCCACCGTCCCAAAGCTGCCTTTAGCGCGCAGAGCACACGACTGAAAACTGCCCTTTTATAATACCTCCCGCATGCTCCTTGTCGTATGCTGTTAACTTCACTTATTGGTGTGATATGTTTTTTTGTTACTACTTTTCAGATAACGTTTAAAAGCAGAAATTTTTGTTGTATTTGAGGCAAAGTTGCTTTTATCCTTATGGTTCAATACTACTAGGTCTATACAGCTCAAGAATGAAGGAGCAGATGCCCCCCAAAGGAGTCCCTCCAGTCAATGGCGTCAACTGATTTTCATGATGTCCGGTTTAATCCGTCGTTAATCTCTTGACCCGCTAGCGTGAAAGAAGATTAACCGAGAACGTTTTGGGTTTAACTGCGCATTAACAACAACGTCACGAGAATCGGTCGAAGCCATGTTCTGAAGGGACTGCTTTGAGAGGAATTTGCCGCTTCAGTTAACGAGCAAAATCAGCGAAGATGCTTCATCTAACACTACATATTTTTTTTTTTTTCAAAACTTCCAGCTTCGCGACCGATCGTTCCATCCTTTCTGAATTTGAGCTCGGTGCTAAAGTCAAGATCACGTCGACGGATATTGATCTATTACGCGCATTAAGCTTACAGGCGCGGTGCACATGTCTCCGATCCGTACAACGCACGCGGTGACGCTTTCACAAAGGTATGCAGCTGTTATATACATCATCTGCATCACAGACCACAAAAGGGAATGAAGCCTGAAGACCCTTTATTAATTTCGCCGGGAAACGAGAGTAAACACTCGAGGTATCCAAGAGAAACGAAGCACGGCACAGAACGGCACGTGACTCAAAGAAAAACATTAATTACACGCGGCGTGAAAACGTTGACGCAGCGCTGTTTGATGAACAAAACCCTGGCATCGTGACGCCAAACACGCTTGACGGATGGTATCGTTTATTAAACCGGAACAGGCCGGAAGTCGTGGCTCGAGGCTCGTTAGGGGCTCGCGTTGCCCATGCGCTTTCCCGTTCCCTTCTAACGTTTTGTCTGGCTTCTCGAAAGTTTATATTTTTTCCATTTCTCGTTGGCGTCATGCCTCGCTTGCTTTGAAGAAAGCAGGCGTTATGCGCTTTTCTGTGGCACTTTTCAGTCTGTATTTCTCTGCTTCCATTTTCTACATACGTGTTCCGAAGACTCTGGTCGGTACCAGTAAAGAAAGAACACTAATGGTTTTACTACTGGTGTCAACTTACGCTTTTTGACCGTGTTGGGACGCAAGGTAGCAGATCCCACCGCTGCCACCAGTTGTTGCGGCTCGAGGTAGCGTGGCCAGTTGTGGCGTCTCCAAGGGGGCTCGTCCGAGATGAAGGAACTGTCTGAACTTCAGATGGTTAGAGATTACAAAAACAAGCAGATTTAATGGCAAGAAACTGAGACACTTATTTACAAAAATTTACAAAAAGAAGAGCAAGGAATCAAAATTTAAGAGTTCATAGCGTCGAGCGTCTGGATGAGCCTGATACTCAAGGCTCAGAGCCACTGGATGAACCTATTACCGAAGGTCCAGAGCGTTCGTGCCCACTTTGGTCGCAGGTTATATAGCCCAAGACTCCGCCCCTGCACCAGGCGACATTCCATCGCGACACAAAAGATCGGCACCAGCACGTCACTGCCAACTAAGACACCTGCTTAGAGCCCGCACGTGGGAACTGGCGAGTCCGCATTCCTATAGCATTGTGTCGTGTTGACGTCACAGCCGCAGCTGCGCAGGCTTCCTCGGATTCGTTCCGGGTTTTTTTTTCAAGACGAGGGACACCTTTTCTTCTCCTGTCGTCGGTTGCTTCTCGAAGGGGAGGTCGTTTTCGCCGAGCCGAGTGTGGGAAGAGCCTCATTGGCCACTTCCCAGAAAGTCACCCTTTTCTGTGAGGTCATCGTGGGTCAAGTTGAAGTCAAACGACCCGTCAAAATTGCCGCCACGCTTCATCTCGGGTCTCAAGATGAATCGTAACAGCTACCTCCCCCGCCAGACGAGTCTCGGCGAGTAGCAGTCATCGCTGCTGCATGAAGAGACGACTTGCAGAAGCATGCCAGTAGTATGCCAGAAGCCCTCTGCCGCTCGCAACGTGGTCTTCTATTACGCCTTCCAAATTCTTTGAGGCGTCTCTGAAACTTCAACCACATGCGCAAGCAAGCACTCAACTTCCCTCCGAGCAAACCAGTTCCAAAAGAGGGTGCTATAATCCGGTTAGTATAGCCGTTGTGAATAGCCCACACTGAGAACTCCCAGGACCCACGCAAGCTGAGAAAAACCGAACCTGCTACTGTACACCCTCATTTTCAAAAACGCACGAAAAAAAACTATTAGTATCAATTTTGGTTCATGGAGAGCATTCCGGACTGCTTAAAAAGAACAGCTAAGAAGTCCGCGTCCCTTCCGGCATGTACTTAAACAAAAGTAAACAGCTCCAAAAGCTGCATAACTGAGTGAAAATCCTGTAGTCCACTAACACCACTCAGCATTACCACTAAAAACTGGAAACTTTGCCTTCACCCCTGTCTGGTTTTTTTTTTTTCTTTTCAGTGAGCCAATGCACAAAAAAAAAGGCAAACACTTATTCCCCGACTTGGACATTCTTCAGCCGCGCCCTGCGCGGTCGTGGTCGGATGGCCGGTCTACAAGCAGGTGCTTCAAGAAAACTGTGAAGTTGATTGGTTCCGCCTCCGCTCGACCTACTGCGGAAAGGGTGCCTCCTCCATTTCTCTGTCCCTGTCTGCCGCGACTCCCTCCGACTCACGCGCTCTCTGCGGCGACCCTTTGTGTGGCTGTGGAACTCTATTCTTCGTAACGCAAAGCATGCGTCTCGTGTCCAACGACCACGCCGTCTGTCGCTCTTTCGGCCCGCAAGGGCAGTCACCTGGGCTTTCATCGTGCCCATCCGCCTTCGGGAAAATGACACTGTGGGTTTTCCCTCTCCCTCAACAGTTCTCGCGGTGCTGTCCCGCGTTAATTTGCCGGCCCTCGCATCAGCATTAATCTCTGCCCTAGCCTTTCTCAATTGCTTGTCGCGTTCGCGATGTTTCTTGGGTAGCGACGCTACTCGTGCTTTAATCTGAGTGCTAGGCGACGGATTAACTGACGAATCGTCTACTCCGGTGGTTTCGTCTGAGCTGCAAAGCTCATTTTCCTGCTGTTTTACTATCGGAGCAGCATCCTCCTCATTCCGGGCAACAGAAACAATCTCGTCTGTACGGCAATTTCCGGCGAGCGTTGCGCTCCTGCCTGGCGCTTCACTGTTGCCGTCAGGCAATTCCCGTTCACTCGTTGTGCCGCTTAGTACCGGCGCCTCAACTTCTTGACTGCTAGTGCTCGCCAGCTGCACCAGCGGTGTCCCCTCTCTGGCTCTGTCATTTCTTTCACACCGAACCTCACTGCATTCTTTCTGGCGCGGGACCTCTGCCTTATCTGCCAACGCGCCATCTGTCTCAGGGCTAACAGTAAGCGTTTCTCCCATCTCATCTTCCTTGCATGGCTTCCCGTTCACTACCAGGTCATGCATGTAAGGTTTCAGCAGCTTCATGTTTTCATTGCAGTCACTGACATACGAGAACGCCATTTTTTCTTTTCGGCAGTTCATTGCTATGTGACCCGGCTCATTGCATCTGTAACAAGTGAGCGGCCTTCTAACCTCAAACACGGCTTTTTCTTTCTGTGCCTTGGCCACTTTTGCACCCTTCTCACTGTCGTCCTGTTTTTGAGGTTTCTCGTAAGGAATCTTCCTTTCTTTCTTCTCGACTGTAGAGCTCGCAAAGTGCCTCTCGGGACGATAATTCGCACTCCTTCCGAAATTACGGGGCCTATCAACTCTAGTTGTGTTGCTAAACTGCCGGCGCGAAGCGTACTCCTCAACGAGTTCGGCAGCTTTCGTCGCCGACGCTACGTTGTCCCGGTCCCTTAGCCAATTTCTCTCCTCTTCAGGGAGGCAGTTGTAAAACTGCTCCAACAAAATTCTGCCAACTACAGCGTCCCGGTCACTATATGACTCCGTACTCTTTAGCCACTCAACCAAGTTCACTTTCAAATTGTATAAGAAATCGGGATAGCTCTCGTCCCTCGATTTCTTAGCTGCCCAAAATCTTTGCCTGAACGCCTCGGCGCTAAGTCTATACTTTCGTAGAAGGCAAGCCTTGACCTTCTCGTAGTTGTCCGCGTCCTCCCTACTGAGCCGCGCGACAACCTCCGCTGCCTCGCAGGGCAGAACCGTCAGTAACCTTTGAGACCAAGTTTCTTGACTGTAGGCGAGGTTCTCGCAGGTTCGTTCAAAATTTACAAGATACAGACCGATATCCCTTGATACCACATATGGCTGCATGTGCTTAGACATCTTGAACCCTGTCTCCTTGCTGAGAAGAGGTACCACTTGCTGGGGACAACTTCCCAACCTCTTGCTCAACTCTTCTTCTAATTTACTGAGCTCAGCCTTTTTCTTCAGTAATTTTGCTTCCCTCTCACGTTCGCGCTGACGCCACTTTTCCTCTCTTTCTCGCTCTTCCTTTTTTTGTTCGATGAGACTCCACTCTTCAATGAGCTCCTCATCATCTGCCCCCAAATCAGTAATGGCCTGAATTATCATGGGTTTTCGTGCCAAACCCCTTGTCTCAATCCCCAATTCCTCACACAACAGCAACAGGTCCGACTCCTGCAGTTTCCGTAGGTCCATGACAGTTCTGAGTCTGAGCTATTTCCAAAACAACTATGCAAAAATACCAAACCTGTAAGATTTAAGCACAGGTGTCTACCAGTTCTAAATTTTAACCCTCTCTTAGAACCTGGTCCACATCAAAGGAAAAGCCAAGCACTCACCCACACACGTGATCATGACCCAAGACAGCTGCACTCTCGCCGGCCGACCGTTGTTGTCACTTGTGGCTTCAGATTCTCATCGCTGATCCACAGTTGTTGGGTCTTCGTATCTCACCAGTCTTTTCAGATCCCAAGGCTTCGGATCCCAGGCGTCGGATCCCAGGCTTCGGATCCCACGGCTTCGGATCCCACGGCTTCGGATCCCACCGCTGTTCACCAGTTGTCGTGAAGCATGGTAGCAGATCCCACCGCTGCCACCAGTTGTTGCGGCTCGAGGTAGCGTGGCCAGTTGTGGCGTCTCCAAGGGGGCTCGTCCGAGATGAAGGAACTGTCTGAACTTCAGATGGTTAGAGATTACAAAAACAAGCAGATTTAATGGCAAGAAACTGAGACACTTATTTACAAAAATTTACAAAAAGAAGAGCAAGGAATCAAAATTTAAGAGTTCATAGCGTCGAGCGTCTGGATGAGCCTGATACTCAAGGCTCAGAGCCACTGGATGAACCTATTACCGAAGGTCCAGAGCGTTCGTGCCCACTTTGGTCGCAGGTTATATAGCCCAAGACTCCGCCCCTGCACCAGGCGACATTCCATCGCGACACAAAAGATCGGCACCAGCACGTCACTGCCAACTAAGACACCTGCTTAGAGCCCGCACGTGGGAACTGGCGAGTCCGCATTCCTATAGCATTGTGTCGTGTTGACGTCACAGCCGCAGCTGCGCAGGCTTCCTCGGATTCGTTCCGGGTTTTTTTTTCAAGACGAGGGACACCTTTTCTTCTCCTGTCGTCGGTTGCTTCTCGAAGGGGAGGTCGTTTTCGCCGAGCCGAGTGTGGGAAGAGCCTCATTGGCCACTTCCCAGAAAGTCACCCTTTTCTGTGAGGTCATCGTGGGTCAAGTTGAAGTCAAACGACCCGTCAAAATTGCCGCCACGCTTCATCTCGGGTCTCAAGATGAATCGTAACAACCGCATGTGAAATAGCAAGTAACAAGGATCGGAAGCGCGATACAATTAGCGCGCGCCGCCGATATCTGCCCCTTCGATATGACACTGAGTAGGAATAGTCCCAATATTTTAATCTATGAAAAGTATATTAATTTTCCCTTTCACGCTTTCTCCTTTCACCTGTCCCTATTTCGCGGGTCTTCTTTTCCTCTGTCCGCTTTCCCGCGTACGCAGATCCTTGCCCGTCCATCCTGTCAACTGGCGTACACCTCACTGGGTATACCAGCCCAGGACCAGGCTCAAAAGCCTGGCATCCTATGGGTGCGCTTTTATGCTTCACATGTGCACCTGTGCAGGTAAAAGTTATACAGCTAACCATTCATTCGAAAATGCAGGCACATGACAACAAGAGAAACATCAATTCTGAAAGAGTGGATTTTTGTGAAATTCTGGACAGCTAGCCAAAGCAAATATCATTTGGTCTCCCCGCGCTATACGGCAGAGGGCAAGACTTACGTATCAGTCTAATCATTTGCATAAAGGGAACTGCACAATACCGATATTAGAAACCACTGTGTATTAGAAACCTGCAGAATATTCTTCATTTGCAGAAATGTGTTCGCAAGAATCCATATCCCGCGGTGCAGAAGATTCCAAAGAAGGCAACAACTATACACAACCAGAAGCAAGACCCTGGATGACGGCGCATTACTCTTGAGTTACAAAGATCTGCGAAACATAAGTATCGTTTTCGTCAGTGAACTTAGTTACAGTAGCTCGTGCTTATATGTAAAAGAATTATAAGCAAGACGCCGAGTTCTCGTGCTTTGCTGAGTAAAATAAAAGGTTTCGGTAAAAGGTTACGGCAAATAAAGTTAGCTTAATTCCTCAAAGTATGAAAGTGACTATAGCAATTACGCGGTTTTGTTGTGCCTATAGGCTGGTGCTGAACAATACGAGGTGCGCGTTTCAACTACAGGAGCCGTGCATAAGAGTGCTTGTTACACTTCGTTGGAATTACGCGAAGTCGACAATATCCAGCTGCTCCGTGTGATATGCGACGACACTAGAAAACTTTTCGTCGCCGCGTTCATGCGCGCAGAGATGCGGGAACGCTATCGGCGACAGCCGGGGTCAAGCACCCGTCGAGATGAGAACCCGCAGCGGCGACCGCATGAAAGCCGCTCGACATGGGAGCTATAAAAGGACGACGGCCGGCGCTAACTTCTGTCAAGGGAAAGCGCGTGTGGTTTGATGTTCAGGGGCTCCTGTTTAGAGTCCTGTGCCACAAATTGGGGCCAATAATTTCATCACTGCGTGTGGAGGATTGTGTCCCGACAAGGCCTTTTGTATAGTGAGGCGATAGAGGAAGAACGCGTCTCCATCCCTGCGAGCTCTGTACCAACGAATCATTTCTGTAAAATCTGCAAAAAGTGTACGCTGTAGTGCTCGCAAGCCTTCAATATTATTTCCTGCACTTATTATGTTATTTAGTTTAATTTCAATACGCAACTAACGCTAACCAAGTCATTCATTCCTCGTCTAGCCACTTACACGGGAGAAAAAATTATAGTAATGAAGGGTCCAATGAAGAGAGGAGGGTACACTTGGTAAGCAATAAAACAAAAATGTGCAGCAGCTCGTATAACCGAAAACCAGAAATATATTGCGAACATATCACTGCACTTTGCATTGTCAGTAAGTACTCTTTGTCAAGTTAGAGTGAATAGTGCTGTGCCATTCTTTTTTTTTTTTTTTTTGATACCTCAAAGGCCCCTGGTATGGGGCATTACATGAGGGATGGGCATGACAGTTATACAATAATGGTCTTGATGGCGTTCTTAAAATGGATGGCGTTGATGTGATGCACGGCGTCCTGTGGTAGATCATTCCAGTCCCGGGATGACGTGACGAAAAAAGATCGAGAATGAGCGGTAGTTCTTGCGGTGGGGGCGTAGACGGCCTTATGGTGGTTAATACGGCTTGAGAGGCGATAAGCGGGTGATATGACTGATTCTCCTAAAGATAAATGATAAAACATATGAAAGAGGCACAATCGAGAAATTTTTCGTCGCGTTTCAAGGCTGGGTAAGTTAGCTTTAGTTTTTAAGGCAGACACACTAGTGTAGTACGAATAGTCAGAATAAATGAAACGGATAGCTCGATTTTGTATTTTTTCTAAGGTTAAAGAGAGGTTAGACTGGTGAGGATCCCATATTGCCGAAGCATATTCTAGTTTAGGACGGACAAAAGTTATGTATGCTAATGATTTAATGGATGGGGTGGCAAAACGTAGATTGCGCCGTATGAAACCAAGGGTACGATTAGCTTCGTTAGCGATGTTCGTGATATGAGATGACCATGTTAGGTTTTGCGTTACAGTAATACCCAGGTACTTACAGGAAGAGACGAACGATACTTCTGAACCGAAAAGAGTGTATTTAGAAGGAGTATGCATCTGCCGACGATGGAATGAGATTAAACATGTTTTGGAAATATTGAGAGACGTTAACCAACGTTCGCACCAAGTTTGGATTCGGTTAAGATCTTGTTGAAGAATGGCAGCGTCAGTACTGTTAGTGATTGGGCGGTAAATTACACAATCGTCAGCAAATAAACGGATGGTAGAGGAAATACTGGAAGGAAGATCGTTAATATATATGAGGAAAAGCAAAGGTCCTAGGACTGTACCTTGGGGAACACCTGAAATGACCGAGTTACGTGGAGAAGAATGATTGTTAGCGTAGACAAATTGCTCTCTGTTAGTCAAAAAGTTAGAAAGCCATTCTAATACTAACGAATTAAGATTTAGACACGATAACTTTAGTAGCAGTCTTTTATGCGGTACTTTATCGAAAGCTTTTTCGAAATCAAGGAAGAGAGTGTCAGTAGGAACGTTTAAATCAAGGTTGGAGCTTAGGTCATTAATAAAGAGAGCCAATTGGGAGTCACATGAGCGTCCTTTCAAAAAGCCATGCTGGTTAGTATGAAAGAATTTTACGGAGACAAGGAATTTGACTATGTGCGAATAAATAATATGTTCCATTAGTTTCGAACAGACGCTTGTGAGAGAAATGGGGCGGTAATTTTTGCATGAAACAGGTGAGCCCTTTTTGGGGACTGGAATGATCTTACCAACTTTGTGGAAGGACACCTGTTGATATGGACTGCTGAAAGAGGTGGCACAATATTACACTTACAGTGTTTTTAGTATTTTTTAGGATTTTAGAATTTATGCCGTCAACACCAGATGAAGAAGTAAGTTTCAATGATTCAATAAGTTTCATGATTCCATTAGCATCAATTGTAATCTGTGGCATAGCTGGGTGGCCGAGAGCTGCGAAATCCGGTAAGTCACCGTCAGGTTCTTTAGTAAAAACTGAAGAAAAAAATTTATTAAGAGCGTGGCTAGATTCGTGTTCCGGGATAAGATTGTTGTCGTCGTCATGTAATGTTAGAGGCTTCGAATGTGATGGGTTTATAGTTTTCCAGAACTTGCGGGGGTTAGTGTGCAACATGGAAGGTAGAACAGACGAGAAAAATGTACGTTTAGTTTTGCCTGTTAAAGATGAGTATGTTTTTTCTGCAGAATAATATTTTTCCCATGCAGATGCGGTGTCAAAGCGTTTTGCGGATCGAAACCGGATGTAAACTTGGCGCACCGAGTTCGTAGAAATGTCTCAAGGAGTGAGTGCGCTGTGCTGATACTATCGGGAGTCGGTTCCTATTCTACCCTAAGCATGCCTCTTCTCCTTCGCTTAAAAAAAAAAAAAAGTGTCCACGTGCTATAAGCCAAGCCCCCAGAAATGGAGCCCGATGACGCCTTTCAGCAGATTGTTTGCTACAGCATTCAGTGCGACGGACGAGCAGTAAAGAGCAGGGCACGGGCGCTGAGCGCACAGTTCTATCCTCATATTCGGACCGCAGGCACGTACGAACTTTGTCAAAAATATAGAGCCCGCCGCATTTGCTTTTGCGTCATGATGCGTGGCTCGTCTTTCTTTGTCAGAGCGGAAAAACACGTGAAGTGACGGGGAACTCCCGTCGTCACCCGTCCGATGCGTATACGACTCACTGTAGTCACGATAGTCATGACGAACCCTTTGGGCCGCATATTTTTTATACTAAACCTGAACATTCGGATGCCTCAGAAAGTTCCAAGCTCATATAATTCTCCTTTTGGAAACACCTTTCGTCGCTCCTAACAAACATCATATTCGACGATATTCTATCGGACGGGAGTAAAAACCTTCCAACAACAGCGTGTTTCGGAAATGTTTGCTCAAGGGATGCTAAGTACATTCTATGCATTACTGGCGGCCACTCCTGCAGGCGCCTTGTATTTGCTTCGCAATTCTGTCGTTCAGTCAAGACAGACGGCGATACATTTTTCGGGAAAGAAACAGGACCCGTGTGCGGCTCGAGCACAGTGTGCAGCGCAATCGCGCGGGGGCGGTCGGCGACATCTTGGCCCTGAGCTTAAACAGGACCCCCCCCACCCTGCCCTCCCCTCGAACTGCCACCTCTACAAGGGCCCGCAAATTCTCTTTTGTGGGTCACTGCTCCACCTGCGAACACCATCCGCATAGTGAAGAGAAGCGCTATCAAATCTAGCTGTTTCAAACCGCACTTAAAAGCATTTCTGTCTTGCTTAGATTAATAAAACTGTATGATATTGTATAGGTCAGATTTAGCTTCAAAACGTAATAGAATATTTCTGGAATACGAGCATTATATCGACTATTACAGATACACTGCGCATCATTAAGCTTGCTATTAATGCCAAACTTAAAAAAAACTCGCAACCGTGATCTTTCTTTAGCGCCATGCCTAATTCTTTATGGAAATGGTGGAAATGAAAATTGGTGGGTTACAAGGTTACCCGTTGCGACGGAGCAGTTTCTTTTCTTTAGTGCGCAGCCATTACAGAGCACTACCTTAGGTTGCCATATAGTAGCCCCGGTAATGGTGATGAAGCTACTGGAGAAAATAGGCTTATATAACAACCCTTCTGATTTTCTTCTATCCCCAGCCCATGTCGATCATCCTGTCGCTCCGCTGTTTGCATAACCTTACCGCAAACAAGGGCTATGTCACCATTCTTCATGTCATATTGCATGCGCGTCCTCCATCAGTGTCTTTATAGGTTTTCGAGATCGTCCTAACGCCGACTATACTCTTCACGACGAGGTCACCTTCACGTTAATTCGCGGTTCCCCCGACTGCTGTCCCGGTAATACGCATTCTCCATTCGAATGGTCAGCATCGCGACGTCAACAGATGCCTTACAGCGCCCGCCGTCGACTGAGAGCTTCCTTCACAAACAGCAAGAATCCTGCCCGGCCGTGCAATGGCCATGGAAGAGGAAGGTTCTGTCGGCGATGCTTCCCTTCTCCATTCCACTCCCTTACTCTTTGGCTCATTCCACCTTATTCGCATAGCTTCTACATAAGGGATAGAGGTTAGATTGGCGCTAGAGGAAAACAAATGCCCTGCCCGCACAGTTAGCCCCTGAAAAACGTTAGGCTGAGCGAGTTCTAGGCTATCCCTTCCCGGCCTCCACCGCCGCCGAAAACCTGCTTCATGTTTTCAAAGTTCGCTGGTATGCGGGCAGCTGCCGTCAAACGTGCTGCTCTCACTAGGACAGTAAAGTGGGGGATTAAAGCCCAAGACCCAGCAATCTTGGACATTATCTATCTCTTATACATATCACCCAGTTTTTTTTTTATTAAAGGATTCTCGGTCCAAAACTGACCTTGCCACAATGTACCGCGGCTTTTACCCAGTATAATACTTTACAATATAATTCACAGCGTCACGTCTGTACTGGTCAGGACCGATGCACCGGAGGTGAACATTACTGCGCTTGTATTGCCTGCAGGCCGAGTATTCCAAGTGAAGCGCCTTGAGTACAATGCAAGTGAAGCTGCTGCCTCTCAATTAGGTTAGCCGAGCTTCAGGCTGCCGGATCACAAGGCTCTTGGTATCTCAAACACACCACGACTTACGACCAACCGACGTCCCTGACGCCACTACTCGGCGACGCGGTAGCTGCGTTGCCATTCCGTGCTTACGAGTGTTCATAGTACCTCTTGGAATACCGAAGCTCACAAATTTCTCACACAGTGGTGACTTCGAGCGCTTGAAACTAACGATTCACATCGGTGCCGACGGCGTCAGCTGCACAGTGCATATAACAATGCTCGAAAACGCTCAGGGGGTTGCAGCCCGGCCTCTAAGGCATCTACAAAGTGCGCATGCCAGCAATCTGTAATACCGGCACTGCAGAGACACGATACAGCCTGTGCTTTCGCTTCAGCCCGAATCTCCTCGACAAGCAGCAATACACGCCTGTCGCGCGTTCGCCGACTGCTCGCGGCCGCATCGGAAGACGAGTGGGCGGCGGCTTGCCGCCTATTGATCTCTCGGGCAGCGCTAAACGACGGCCCATCGATTGCGAGGCAGCCACCGAGACCGCTGTCACGAGTCGCTCTGCCACCGCTTGCCCCTGCCGCTCTTTTTTTTCTCCTCTGCATCGCTACCTCCTCCTCCGCTGCCACCACCGCGCCCTTTTGGCCGGCGTTCTCTCCCTCTTTCTCCCGCCCCCGCAACTACACGGCGCGCTGTCCTCCCGTCGTGGGCGTCGCACGACAGCGGACACGGCGACAAGTCGGTCCGCTGCCGGGCCTTCCCTAAGTTGACGTGCGCGCTTGAGCGGCTAATACGTCCCGCCGTGCAGACATCAACATGCCCACACCCGCGACAGCCGCTATTAAGGGCAGCTGTAACGAGGAACAAACTATAATAACGAAAGTACATCATGCGTGTTTATAAACACGCTATAAATGGACCACAGCGCCGCCATGCGCAGCTGAGCGTTAAGCGAGTTATTCGTTGGGACGCGGCAAGCCCGGCAGTGCTAGTTCGCTGGGTTTTCATTTTAGCTCTTTCTTTCCACGCCGGCAACGCACAATCCCAGAAAAACAATAGAGATCATGGAGAAAAAACGCAGCACGGGTCATTCTTTCTGAGCAATTGTTCAGAAACACGTTAAAGATCCCCAGGTGGTCAAAATTATTCCGGAGACCTCCACTGTGGCACCTCTTCCTTCCTTTCTTCTTTCACTCCCTCCTTTTCACTCACTCCTCCGGGCGCATTAATGAAGAAGGTGCACTACCGACAGAAGCGTGTGGCACTTCGCGATATGGACCTGGTAGAGGCGCTTGAAATGGCTTGCCATTGCGAAGACGAAGAGTCACGTCTATACAAACTTCTATGACGTAAACCATGAAGGTCACTGAAACAAAGCCTGGCCGCGTGCTGGTGGATAGACTGCGACGAGGCACTGTGTACGGCTGCGGCCTCCAAAATTTGGGCGCTCCCGCGATCGCTAGTTTTGCTTGCGTTCTGACAATCCTACATACTGCGCGGGTCCACATGGGATGGAGAGGTAAAGAGACACCGTTAGACTCAATTGGAACAATACAGACATATTCAAGAATTGCGCATTATCGAGTACACGATGCAGAGGCTGGGGTACCGAAGTTTACATGCAGATGCGTTAGCGCCGGGGTCTTCGTCCAGCGGAACGCAGGGCTACGGGGTAGACCGTGTTCGTTCGCTCAGGTTGGGCTTTTCCCCGATGGCTTGCCCGCATGCGGCGCCGGAGGATTGACTGCGCAGCGGTGTCGTCTCGGGCCTTGCTCGCCTCTCTACTGCAGCGCTTTTCTCTCTACTGCCGCCCATCGATTCGGGCAGCAATCCCTCTTTCAAGGCTGGAGTGTCTTCGTCGCCACCCACTCAGCGCCAGCGCCTATGGAATTCCGGGACCTCTCGCCGTCTTGGGTCTTTTCGCCTCCCGCCGGCGCCCCTAGTCCTATTTACATGAACTCGATATAGTCGAGTCGAGTTTGCTTGTCGGGTAAAAAACCTGTTGTAGGGTTCATGTAAACGCTGTCGGGTGGAGTAAAATGAGTGACAGAGCAAGTCGAGTCAACTCGCCTGCAGGGCGTAGATTAACTCGCTTGGCCCGCCTTCCTAAAAGCCTGGAGTCGAAGAGTCGGGTTAGCGGGAGGGGAGAGGATAAATGCGAACCTGTTTTTCGTCTGCGCCGTTGCGCCTCCGAGACAGCGGTGCGTGCCGCCATCTTGGAGGCTGCCACAGCCCTATCCCGCTTGCGCTGTTTGAGGCTTGGTGTCGCTGGAGTTGAAGCGGTCTCGACTCGCTAAAATCGAGTTCATGTAAGCACGCAGCCAGAGAGTTAGGCTGACCTTGCTCAACTCGATCCCCTGACTCGACCCGCCGCTGTCGGCTTCATGTAAACTCCGCTGTCTCTCTCGCGGGGTGTGCTTGCCCGGTTGAATGCATGTCTGCGTGCGAATAAAGCTGACGGCCAGGCTGTCGGCCTTCAGTCCCCTAATGAGCCTTGGCGCTCGATACCCGACAATTCCGCGCCATATAGTATCTTGCTCAAGCGTCTGCGGGGTCCCCCGAAGGGAATATGCCGCCGGAGATAGCGGTCCTGCGGAACGCGTAACGCACTGTCACAGCGTGTTTGCGCAAGGTCGCCGCTTGACGTCACAGCCAGCTATATTAAACACGAAACTCGGCCTGCGTAAAGACGATGTAGTCGGCTATTCGTCGCGTATGAAATTCTGTTACATTCCATTAGCTTACGGGAATAGTGCGTAATTCAGAAAAGCACGAAAAAAAATTGAGTACAGGATCCTTGTCAGCGCGGAAGTACAGGAGGCAGGCCCTTTAGATATTTCAGCAGTAGTGTTCACTGATAAACGTCATGTCCATCTCTGAAATATCACGTTTGAAATGAGTTTGATACCAGTTTCTTTTTTCCCTTTCTATGGCATGCTACTGATCCTAATTTACGTTTTGCGAACCCAAGAGTGCACGGTCCGAACTCCTCTGTCATGTTCCGGCTCCATTTTCATCTTTACGAACCACGAAAACCTTTCCTTTCTCTCCTTACTCTTTCACTTGACCATGTGCAAACAGGCAGTAAGCGATGTTTTGACTTGGATGACGCAAGCGCAGCTCTTCCAGACAGCGTCATGGCTAACTTGTTTTGGGCTGTACGAGGTGAGGTGGACCTCCTGCATCTCACACTAGGAAAGCCGACCACCAGGCGTGGGGAAAGCTTGTACCCATTGGGATAGCGCTGGTTACCCGGAAGCACAGGCGATCTAACCACGCATTTCCTCATTAGCTGCCAATGCTTAAATCACTAGGCCACCAAGGCATTGCAAGTTTATTTAACGGCGTTGGTTTCATGTTCGTATTTGCTTCGCTCACTGTCTATTCACGTATGTATTTGCTTCGATCACTGTGTATGCAAGCTCGGTGGCTCTGACAAGGCGCTCGCGCCAAGCCCGCCCGTACCTGGGGGCCCAGTCCTGCTGTTTCGGTCACATCTTTTCGGTTACGCTCGGAGTTCATTCCCCAACTGATATTGACTGTGTGCGGGATGGTCTTGTGTGAAAGAAAAACTATTCTTCTACGGGCCACCGCTTCCTTCTGATAGTCCCGAAGAGCCTGTACAACTCTGGCTTGCAGGCTATGCACGATGACCCGACATCTGGACATCTTGGTTCAGCACGGACGCTGCACCGTACCCAGGCACGCTTCTATTGGCCGAAAATGCGGGCCACGACTGAGCGGTACGTCGCCAGCTGCACTCAGTGCCAACGATACAAGCGACCTACTAGCCTTGCATCTGGTCAGCTTCACCCTGTGACACCGTCTGCAGCACCGTTTGAGCAAGTGGGCATAGATCTCCTTGGCCCGTTTCCGAAATCCTATCATGGGAACCGCTGGATAGTGGTTTGTGTCGATTACCTTGCTCGTTACTGTGAAACGGCAGCCCTACCCGCGGCTACAGCGCATTATGTGTCCTCTTTTCTGCTACGATTCATATTTCTGCGTCATAGACCTCCAAAAGTTATCATCAGTGACCGTGGTCGGCAGTTCACCGCTGACGTCGTGGAGCAACTTCTCCGTTCCTGCGCATCGCATTATCGCCATTCCTCGCCTTACCATCCGCAGACGAATGAACTCACTGAGCGCACGAACCGCACGATCACCAACATGCTGTAAATGTACGTTGATTCAAGGCACAAGAATTGGGACACCGTCCTGCCGTTCATCACGTACGCGTTCAATACCGCGCGCCATGAGACTACTGGCTACAGCCCCTTCTTTTTGCTGTATACGCTCGGCCCCCACGCTACACCCTAGACACCATACTACCATTTTCTGACGAGCTTCCTGAAGATCCCTCTATCGCTGAGACACTCTGTCTCGCCGAAGAAGCCCGACGCCTTGCTCGTCTTCGTGTTCTCGCCTCCCAAGATCGGTCCAAAGTGCGTTACGAGGCCCGCCGCCGTCACGTCACCCACACGCCTGGTGATTTGGTCTTGTTGTGGCGGCCTATCAGGAAGCGAAGATTGCCTCAGAAGCTGCTTTGCCACTACGATGGACCCTAGTCATTATTGAGGAATTTAGAGAGCTCAATTACCGCGTAGCTCGTCTCACGGCAAGCGGACGTCGTTCAGCGCGAACTCAAGTCACTCACGTTGCCCGGCTGAAGCCCTACCATTCGCGCGGCGCTTCTTAACTCGCCCAGCGGGCTTCGGCTGCGTAGGGGGAAGTGTGACGACCATGAAATGGCCTATTCTACCTATTCCTATTCTACATGGTCGGTGTTGCTGACTAAGCCGAAGATGAGGAGAACGAGGTTGGTAGCGTCTCGTGCTCGGCAAGCGGACCCATCTGCTTTCAGTCCTCCGTCCCGGTCTTAATAAACCCTGGGCGTAACAATGTAAACAAACAACATTTAGACAGAATTCCTTTCAGCAGCTCTTGTGGTTCTGGTTTGCTTTTCGGCCTGTCAGGAGTTAGGACTAGCGAGTGACAATTTCTTCAAGAACATACAGTGAAATGCTTCACTTCAACGAGGTTCTATATACGCTCAAAATCTACGCCGACACGCGACGGGGGGTGGGCCCGGGCGGGCATCGGCAGCCTCGCGCCGACGGCGTTGCCGCGGCAGCGAAAGCGCAGCGCAGTGGCCTACAGGCAGGGGGCACCAGACAGGCCGCACACACGCCGGGAAGCCGCGCGGGTCTCCACGGCGGCTGCGATAGCGCGTGCCAACGACGCGCAGCCCCGCGCGGAAGCTGCTGTCGGGAGGGGGAGGCGGATTGAAGGGGGCGGTGGAGGGGCAGCAGCAGCCTACGTCCGCGCCGTGTTGGGCTCGGCGGCGGGGGCTCTAATTGTTTCCCGCCGAGTGCCGCCGGCGAGCGCGGGCCGGGGAGCGAGCCCGCGTGCGTGCCTCGCCGCTAATGAACGACCGGGCCGCCGCTGCCGCGCCTCTGTGCCGCCAGATACCTGCCCTCCTCCCCTCGCAATCTCGCTCGGCTGCCGCCGCCACCGCCGCGGCCTGCAATTTGGACGGGCCGCGCAGCCGTGCGGGCCCGCCCGGCGGGGGCTGCAGGAGCGCGGCTGTCCGCGAGGGCTTGCTACCTAGTAGTGAGAGTAGGCGCGCCAGAGCGCACGGCCCCTGTAGTCGGAAAGCCGTGAAAATGTTGGGCGAGTTACGTTTTGTCCCGGCCCTCTCGGTTTCGGCCTGTTCTGTGGGGTCGCAGTTGCGTTCTTGCGGTACGGATGACGTCCGTTCAGCAGCCAAATACAGGTTTTTTTTTATTACTTAATGGTTTCAAACTGCAGTATTTCTTAAAGGTACTCGATTGAAACTTGTGCTAGAAAAAGCGTTGACGCCATCGTTGTTTCCTAGTGTAAACGGCCTCTGGCCTTGACAGCTGTAGTATTTCATTTCTCTAAATTTTTCCGAGTTACAAATTCGGTCACAAAACGCCGTCTTCGTAACTAGAACGCAGTTATCTAACGAAGTAGTCCATCATGAATCTTTCCTGAGTGTGGCTATATTTTACCCCCTCAAGGCGGCAAATTCGTTTCTCACTAAGCAGTGAAACTCTGCGGTGTTTTTAATGCGTTAGTATTACTTTTCTCACCGTGAAGAGAAGCCGGCGCCCGGTGTTCTATACTTCATAATTAAATAGTTTTTAGGTGAGCGAACGAGGGAACATGAGAGAAACGTAGAGCAGAAAAAGGAAGGCACACATCTAATTAAGCACATTAGTAAGTGCCCGTCCTGCAATTGTGAGCCATCCTTCACTGATGTGCGCATTCTGGGCAAAAGCAATGACACTGATGCTAGGGAGTTGATAGAAGCGTTTTTTATCAAAAAGAAAGCCGACTTTGCGTAAGCGACACATCAATTGTATTGTATAACTGTGAAAACAAATTCCTGGAACGCGCCTTATCATGTCGTTCCTGAGCTTTAGGTGACCCTCCTGCGCATGTGACGACAAGCTAGATAAGTACGTTTCATGCATGCAATAAAATCAGTTGGAAGTTGGCGCTTCGTCCTGTCACCTACTGTTTTTTGCGCCTAAAAACTATTTAATTATGAACCAAAACCAAGTAGCCCAGCAGCAAGTGCTCTTAGTGTTCTATAGTGTTGTGTACGCCACCTGCCAGCCAGTGGCGTAGCCAGAAATTTTGTTCGGGGTGGGCCTCATGTTGCAGAGCGGCCCCCTCATAGAATTTGTGGAGGGATCAAGCGCAAGAATAATAAGTGCATTGCAGTTGACAATGCTATTGTGTAACACTACGCACTGACTAGACAAGTGAAATATGTATTTTTTAAAATAAAAGAATGTATTCGTACGTCTTCAAAATCGTGGCAGACATAACTGATACCAATGCTTCCATGTTTTTTCCACAACAGATATTGACGTTATTCTCCTGAAATCATAGTCAGATGTTATCAAGGGAGGGCACAGAAAAAGTGTCGCATACCATGTGTCAGTTTTAAATCATTGGGTAGCCAATCCGCAATTATCTTAACCAAGTATCTTCAAACCTACTTGGTTCAAGCATTTTTTTTTTTCATTCTATAAATTGCTGGCAGTAAATATTTTGTGTTTGCACAGTCTGTACGAATGACGAATGTCAGAAAACGTACTACGCACTAATAGTTAATGTAGTTCTGAACAGGCTGGATACTTATTGTAGCCTACATTACAGCCTGGATATCGCGGCTACAAAAAACTATAAAAACAGAACAAAACGCGTGATGCACGTGTAATGATTTGGTGTCTATATATGAGTTTACTTTTCTTCTTTTTTTTTCTTGTGCAGTTCAAGCCAGCGTTCCCAGATGCTTCCAGGAAGAAATCTTGACATCGCCCCCCCCCCCAAAAAAAAAAAGAAGAGAAGAGTCAGGAATTTCAGAGACATGTGTCCAACCAGTTTACGAATGCCTTTTGAAAGGTACAGTCTTTGGCAAAAGTAACCCGGCACAGGTGGTTTATTCCTTAGCCGCGTAGCGAAGCACACATGGCAGCCCTTAAGCTCTGATTCTGTGCAAAGAAAGGTGAGACCTTGTCCTTGCATTATGGCACCGTTCGCTCTTTAGGGCTGCTGTAAATGCTCCGTTATACGTTTGAGAAGCAAGAACCTGTTGCTCGGTTACTTTTGGCAAAGACTGCCCGTACCAAAGAAAGGTGAAGGGCAGTACAACGCATAAACACAGGCCACGGTAGAATTTAAAAAAAATACCTCATTGTTACGGCAATGCAACCTGAAACACGTGCCCACTCGTCCCGCAGTAAGAAACGCGTATCTTGCAGCCTAGACTGGTGGTAGTGTCATGAGTTCGTTGCGCAATCACAGACGATCGCACAAAGAGCAATTTTAACAGAAAGGGTTGCCCCGGAACTTGCTTGCGAAACGCATTCCTGGCTTTGTCGGCTTTTTGCTTGCCTGCGACGACTCCTTGCTTTGACCTGCGCTGTTGTTATTAAGCCTTTTTTATTACTTCTTTCCACAAAGTCAGACCAGAAGTGCGCGGTCCTGATCGGCTTTTGCGTCATACTTCTGCGGGATCTTTATATTGAAGCCGCTCAGGCTCAGCCTCTACAATTGCATCGCGGGGTATTTCCTCCATATCCTTTTTGCTGTGGCTTAGGTGACACGCGTTGTGGGATCGGGACGCTGGCACCTATTCGCCTGAAATTCTGCCGCACGGAGTGCGATGTCTTACGGAATCGCCGCTTTCTCTTCCCGTAGTGAGCAAGTCGCAACACTTGTGCAGCCGCAGGGTCTGTAGCCGCCGGCTTTCACACGACATATGAGAGAGGGAAAGTTTTCGCAACTGCGCAAGCCACGTGCCACTAAGGATGATGCGGTCTGGAGCAAGAAGGGCATGATCGCGCTCGCTTCAGAGCTCCTCACTACCCTCGTTACTTGATCTCTATCCCCTCGGTACACGTTCCCTTCCCCTCACCATTCACCTCCTCTCTGCGGACCCCCAGTGACGCAACGACCCGCCGCGGTGGCTGAGTGGTTACGGCGCTCGGCTGCTGGCCCGAAAGGCGCGGGTTCGATCCCGGCCGCGGCGGCCGAATTTCGATGGAGGCGAAATTCTAGAGGCCTGTGTACTGTGCGATCTCAGTGCACGGTAAAGAACACCAGGTAGTCGAAATTTTCTCAGTCTTTCACTCCGGCGTCCCTCATAGCCTGAGTCGCTTTGGGACGTAAAACCCCAATAAACAAACAAACAAATAAATGACGCAATGACGTATGCAATTGGGGCACTAACACGCTGCTGCCGCTGCAAAGTGAAACGAAAGTTGGCTTTGGCTAGCTTGATGTGAGCAACAGGTTACCATAAAAGGTTTGGTTTGGTTTGGTTTATTGGGGTTTAACGTCCCAAAGCGACTGAGGCTATGAGAGACGCCGTAGTGAAGGGCTCCGGAAATTTCGGCCACCTGGGGTTCGTTAACGTGCACTGACATCGCACAGCACACGGGCCTCTAGAATTTCGCCTTCAAGAAATTCAGCCACCGCGGCCGGGATCGAACCCGCGTCTTTCGGGTCAGCAGCCGAGCGCAGTAACCACTGAGCCACCGCGGCGGGCCTTACCATAAAAGGAATTTACAAGCTCAGATTTTCTCATACATGGATACACTGTTTAATACTTTTGAGCGGTAGGAGCATTAATCTGTCGCGTCACACTAAAGGCGCTTCGTTGCGTTAATACATTGAGTGATATTCCAATCGGCAACCAAAAATTCCCTTAATTAGGTCCAAAAATCCCTATTGCAAACCTTTTTTTCTACGGCAGCTTGAAAACTTTGTTATTTAAAAAAAAGTAAGAAAATATTGTTCTTAAAATTGCATGGTGGTGGTGAAAATATTTTAATGAAATGGTTTAGGAGGTTGTAGCCGTGGTTGGAGCTCTCAGTCCGGAACCCCATTGGCGTAGGCTGCTGTCCGGGATCTTTCGATGAGTTACTTTTGACTCTTTCCGTCCGAGCTGGACAGAGCTGCCTCCCACCCCTCCTGCGTTGGCTGGTTATTAACAGTGATCGCCTGATTTCGTTGGCAGGCCCATACCATATGGTACAGGTCCGCCTTCTCCCCGCAGAATTTGCATTGTGAGTCAAATGACTCCGGGTCTATGGCATGTAGTCTTCGTGGGTTGTTGTAAGTGTTGGTCTGTAGCTTTCGGAGGTGTTGTTCCTCCCCTTTATCTAGTGTCTTAGCCGGCGGAGGGTAGACCCGACGAGATAATCTTAAGTGCTGAAGTATGTCATTGTAAGTTAGTAGTGGGGTAGGAGGTTCCACAGCATCCGCACTGGGTGCCCGGGGGAGAAATGCTCGGGCTGAGGCATGTGCGCTCTCGTTCCCTGGGATGCCCTGGTGACCTGGTACCCATATTAAGTGTTTGTGTGTGGGTTGGTAGCCACGGATGTAGCTATCTTGCAGGATTTTAGCTGCTAGCGGTGCGACCCTGCCCCTGAAGTAATTGCGATACGCTGTCTGTGAATCTGTGAGAATGTATATTGAGCTAGTGTGTGTTGCAGCTAGAGCAATCGCCACTTCTTCCGCAGCCAGTATGTCCTGGCTAGCCAGTACTAGTCCGTCGACTGTTGTATTTTGGTGCACTACCGCGACGGCCGTCATTCCCTGCTCGGGACCCGCAGCATCGACATACCATCGGCGCTCTGTCTCGTCTTTCTTCTCCTGTGTGTGTGTGTGCTTATGGTTTGGCGCCTTTGAATTTAATTATGAATAACTACCAACTAGCCCAACAACAAGTTCTTCTAAGAATCGACATAGAACACGCCCTCGCGCCCGCCGTAGTGTCTTTTCATGGCTTCGGCTCGTGCTTGTCGTCTTGACTGGTGAAAATCAGGGTGCATATTCCTGGGTAGTGGAGCTGCCTTGAGTTGTCCTCTCCATGAGGCTGGGATGTCGGTTTTGGTGTCTAGCTGTCGGGGGCAATTGATGTTTAAATCACTCAGGACTTGTCGGCCAGTTCGAGTTGTGGAGAGCCGTACCACCTGCGCCGTAAGGTGTGCCTCTATCAGCTCATCGATCGTGTTGTGCACACCCAGTCGCAAGAGCCGGTCCGTCGATGTCGCAAGAGGGAGTCCCAGGGCCTTCTTGTAGGCAGTTCTGATTATGATGTCGAGGTTTTTGATGTCACGCTTCTTAAGGCGGAGGTAGGGCGCTACGTAGACGACGCGGCTTACAACGAAAGCCTGCACCAGTCGCAGAGTATCGTCTTCTCGCATCCCCGATTTGCGCGTCGTTATCCTGGCGATCATCCTGGCGACTTGCTCGCTCACAAGCCGTAGTTTCTGGAGGGCAAGAAGGTTGTTGCCGTTGTTATTTATGTACAGACCCAGTATCTTCATGGTCTGAACTTCCTTGATGGGTGAGTTGTCTACGTGGATATTGATGGTGTCTTGATTCTTGCGTTGACGGAAGACTATCAGTTCGGATTTTTCGGGTGAGCACGTTAGTCCACACGCCCGGGCATAATTTTGAACTGTTGTCGCCGCGGTTTGTGGTTGTTCTTCAATCATTCCCATACTTCCCGTGGTTGTCCAGATGGTTATATCATCAGCGTACAGGGCGTGACGTATGCCCTGTACCTGATTGAGAAGAGGTGGGAGATTTATGAGTGCAATGTTGAAGAGGAGTGGGGATAGTACTGCCCCTTGCGGAGTGCCTCTCGTGCCCATATTCATTTGCGTTGTGTGTTTTGAGCCGGTGCTGATGTTGACGGTTCTGCACGTAAGGAAATCGCAGATGTACGAGTAGGCTCGCTGTCCGCAGTTCATGCTGTGGAGGTTGTTGAGGATTGTGGAATGTTTGACATTGTCAAACGCTCCCTTGAGGTCAAGTGTTAGAAGCGCTCGGTTGCTGTTTGTGCGTGCGGGATCAATGACCTCACGTTTGATTTGCAGAAGCACATCATGGGTGGACAAGTGTGCCCGGAATCCAAACATCGTGTGTGGCAGTAGCTCATTGTCCTCAAGATAATTAGAGAGACGGGTGTGGACTGCCTTTTCCATGAGTTTGCCTGCGCACGACGTGAGGGATATGGGGCGCAGGTTTTCAATGCTGATTTTCTTGCCGGGTTTGGGAATAAAGTGTACATTGGCTGTTTTCCATGCTTGTGGAATGGTGCCGGTACGCCAACATTCGTTTATGTAATCCGTGAGTTGCTGCAGAGCCTCCGTGCCGAGGTTGGCCAGAAGTCCGACAGTAATTTTGTCTTGTCCCGGGGCTGTGCCTCGGCGCATATCTGCTAGTGCTGCAATGATTTCCTCTGAAGTGAAATCTCTGTCTAGGTCTTCGTTCGGTTCCCCACGGTACTCCTTATTGTAGGGTTGTGGGTGTCGCGCGGTGCAGATATAGCGACGCGTGAGTTCATCCACGAGTTCATGATCCGTGCCTTGAAAGCTGTGTAGGACTCGATGCAAATTTCTGTGTTGTTCACTCTTCGCTTTCGGAGGGTCAATTAGGCATCGCAGAAGGTTCCATGTAGCCTTGGTGTCTAGGCTTCCTTTGAGGGATTCGCACTTCGTTAGCCAATTGGTGCGAGCGAGGTCCCATGCGTATTGGTCTGCTTGAATAGTAAGCTTGGCTATTCGAAGTCTTAGTTTCCGATTGTGTCTTTGTTTTTTCCACCGTTTTATAAGACTACGTCTTGCTTCCCAAAGGTGTAGGAGGTGGTTGTCAACAGCTGGGTGGTCCTCCGTGGTGGCAACAGACTTTGTGAGCTTTTCTTTAAGGTCGAGAATGGAAGCCGCCCAATCTTCGTAGCTGGTTATTTGTTCGGATGTGGTTCGTTTGGTGTCCTTCCTCAATGTCTCCCAGTCTGTAATTCTGGCTTGCCCTCGTGGTTTGCTGTGCTTGTTGCTTTCGAAGATGGTCTGCAGCACGTAGTGATCGCTGCCTAGGGTCTCTCCTGTATTGAGCCACTCATAGTTGCGGGCATTGCGGACGAGCGTGAGGTCGGGAGAAGTATCCCGCGTTACGCTGGTGCCGACTCGCGTCGGGTGCTGCGGGTCCGTGAGTAGGGTCAGGGCCATGTCAGCGATGGCGGATGCTAGTTTTCTGCCTTTCGTGTCTTCCCTGGGGTATCCCCATAGGGGGCTAGAAGCATTAAAGTCGCCAACTATAGCTAGGGTAGCTTTTTGGGCTTCTCTTAGGGCTTTAAGAAAGATCACGTCGAAGGCTACGCGGTGCTGTTTGGGGCGACTATATATATTGAGTATATAGGTGCCCTTGCTGTTTCTGTGCTGTGGCAGTATTTTTATGAAGGTATATTCAATGTCACTGTCTAGATTAAGGTCTACAGTGATTGCCGTGCATGATTTGTGGACCAAGATGCATGTCGAGGGATTTGTTTGATGTGTTGAGTATCCTCTGATCTTAGCCTCCATATTCACTTCTTGCAGGGCTATTATTTGCGGCGTATCGGGATGAGAGTCTATGTATTGCTGTAATGTTTCCCTCTTCCGTTTTAGTCCCCTGCAGTTCCACTGTAAGATAGTAAGTTTATATCTACGTTGTGGAGCCATGCTGAACACTAGAAACTTGTGCCTCATCATGTGGTGCGCCCTCAGGTTGTAGATCTGGCTGAGTGCTTGGCAGACGACGAGTTCCCATTTTACCCTGCAGCTTTGTGCCTCTGTTGTGAGAAACATCTGATAATTCCTGAAGTTTGCGGTCAATTCTGATCTCCTGCGATTGCATCCTTATTAAAACTGGTTCGAGGTTTTCCATCATGGGTTTAATAACTGATTCGAACATACTTTTGATTGTCGTCTCGATCATAATTTGTAATTTATTTTCAATGAGGTCTTGAATTGTTTTTTCCAAGCGAGTGATGCGTTCCTGGGTTTGGGGGTGCTCTGTATATTGCTGCTTTAGTGCCTGCGATGGTGGTGCCTGCGGAGTTGGTGCCTGGTGGGGTGCGTCTGGTGTAGTTGCTTGCCTCTCGGGGGTGCTAGCATCTAACTGGTGTGGAGACGGAGGGTGTAGCTCTGCCCTATCTTCTTCCATCGGACATGCCTGTTGCGTCGATGGAGGTAATGTGTTGTTTGGATTGACTGCGATGACTAACTGCTGTTTCAATGTGCTATTTTCTGATTTTAGTTGTTCAATCTCTGCTTTAAGTCGTTTGTAAGCCAACGTTTCGGGGGAGGAGGCAGCTACTCACCTTGCTGCCGTTGCGCTGCTCCTTGTTATGGGGTCCTGTTGTCTTCTCGGCTGGACGACTGCCGTTGTTGTGCGACACATTATCGGTAGTCCCAGGTCCATTGCTTGAAGAGCGTGAGCCGGGTGGTGCTGAGTTGTTGCTGGACTGGTCCTGGTGGGTCAGTCGGTCCCCGCTGCTCGATGGACCTCTGCTGCCGGACCGGTTCCGAAGCCTGGATCTTGACCGGTGGTTGAATTCTCCTGTCTTGGGCTTGGTTTTTTGTGATGTTCGGTACTTGTACTTGCACTGATTCGACCCCATGGGATGTGGACCTTCGCAGACCGTGCACTTGGGTTGGCAGTCGTGGGATTCTGGAACATCTTGCTGACCGCACTGCGGACATCTTGACTTCGAAGGGCAAGGACAAACATCCGCCCGGTGTCCAAGTTTCCCGCACAGTGCGCAGGCTGGCGTTGTTTTCTTGTATAGGCGTACTGGAACCGCTTCACCGTAGTAGAAGACGTGAAACGGAACCTTTCTTTCTTCAAACGTGGTGGCCGCCACGTTGGAGGAACCTAATTTTCTCACGCTCACCACTGGTGCGTCCGGGGAGCGAAGCGCGTTCGTGATGTCTTCGTTGGAAACCCTCGGGTCCACTTGTATTACTCCTTTGCAAGTGTCGTCGGAGGGGCGGAGGTAGGAGTACACTGCCTGTGCCTTGTCCCCAAGCTGAATTTCGTGAATTGCCAGGATCTTTCTGATTATTTGGGCGTCTCGCACCCCGACGACGATGATGTTCTGTTCCCATATGGGCCAAACGCTGAGCTCGGCTGAGCCCTTGTCGACGCCAGCAGCAATGTGCAAGGCGTTTCCGACCGCGTTGCTTCCCCTGAATTTGCTGAGATCCAGCATTCCTTTAGGTTTGATTATGATCACTGTATCTTGCTTGTCCAGACGCGGCTGCGGAGGAGGCTTCCAACGCTTGACTTGCGTGCGGGGCGTCTGCTGCAGCGGCGTATCCCCTGCCGCGGTGACGCGTCCATCTGGCGTTCGACCTTTTTGCCGTGCCGAGTGGTTGTCACGGCCTGATGCGCGTTCCCACTCTTCTATCTTGCGTTGGATAATCGCCTCCGTAACCTTGTCGAAAACTGGGGTTTTCGCCTGCGGCATGGTGACAATCTGCATCCCCTCCGGGTCGTATCCCATCAGGGTCGTCATGGTTTGCGGCAGAATTTGCCCGCGGAGCCGCGGCGGGCAGCTGAGTCGTGGCCTAACTGTTAGGCTTAGCAACTCGCGCGATCCGCTTGGTCTTCAAATTCTCGAAGGATTTGAGAAAACGGTCCCACCTGAACAAGGGTGGGTGGTCTCCTCGTTGTTCTGGAAGTGTAGCCAGATGGTGTCGCAGCGCTTCGGCAAATGCTTCGGGAAAGGATCATAAAATTCGGCGGAGCCGACGTGAGACACGTCCGCTCTTCCCGACTGCTGAGGCGCGTCCTAAAATTGCATGAAACTTAGTAAAAATTTTATTTTAGCCAAGTTTTAGTGCTTAGTTTGCTTGGAAAAGCGAAATTTCCCTGGATGGAGCATCATTGAGCGCATGGGCTATCCATGCAGTTTTGCAAACTGCCGTAAAGATTGCTTTGCTGCATGGGAACCCATGCGGCAGGAAAGTAGCATTTCCAGGAAGGCCGTAAGAGATTTGCACCGATGCTGTCCTCTTCCACTTACTCCAACCCTCTTCTTCCCCAATGATAGACCGGAAAGGAAAATAGAAACAAAAAATAAAAAGATGCAGGGAAATGGAGGAAGAAATTGAACAGGCAAGAATCAGAGAGATATAAAAATTATGAGCAAGCAGTATTGACAGCCGAATTTAGAAAAAAACGCGTGACGCATTTGGGCGCCCACACAAGTATAGATGTACACAGTAGGGAAGGGCTGTTGTAATAACCACAATATAAAGGGCTATATGCTGGATGGCTTCGAATCTTCGAATTTTAAAGTACACCACTCTGTCACCATCAAGATTAGTCTGCCAACTCCCCTATTCCATTCCTGCAGTCCATTCTTATTTGCTTCGGATGCAAAGAAGAATAAAATTCAGGGGGCACTTTGACTGTCCAAAGTGCGTAGAGGCGAAAGCGTTTTCCGCACCACTTTCAGTGCTTCTGTGGCACTGGTGGCGTCACATGTAATTGAGTACTAATTACTAAGTGATGACAAATCACTAATTAATGGTTAGTTACTGATTAATGCCTGAATACTAATTAACTGTTAATTAAGCTTAAGCTTAAGCTTCGCCTTTAGGAGTGGAACGCGACAGCGTGTTGTAGCGCTGCCAGGGAGTCCACGGAACGCCACCACCCGTTCGGCGCGATGCCTTGCCGTTTCAACGCAACGGTTTTTGAGGAAAGGAAATGGCGCAGTAAATCTCTGTCATCTCGGTGGACACCTGAACCGCACCGTAGAGGAACGGAGGAAGTGGGAGTGAAAGAAGAAAGACGAAGATGGCCCGTAATGAAGAAAATGAAAATTGTATTTGAGGAAAGAAAATTACGCAGTAACTGTCTCACATATCTCGGTGGACACCCGTCAGAATTCAGGGGGGTGGGGTGCACTTTTTTGACCTAAAGTGTGGTCACTGATGTGTGGTTAAGATGTTAAGCTTCGCCTCTAAGAGTGGAACGCGAGAGCGTCTTGCAACGCTGCCAGGGAGTCCATAGAACGCCATCGCCCATTCGGTTCTACACCTCGCTCGTCGGTAAATTGGTTCTTGAGGAAAGGAAATGTATTGCTCTCTCATATCTCGATGGACGCCTAAGCCTCGCTGGAAGGGAAGGGAGGAGGATGGCAGTGAGCGAAGACACCGTATTCACTAGACGTGCCTTTGTTCATTCCAAACCATCGAGCTGGCATGGCGGAGTGGATAGCATGCTCGTCTCGCACTCCGAAGACCGGGGTTCGATTCCCGAGCTCGACCAATTTCTTACTAGGTTTTATTTATTTATATGGCCTGACTAGAGAAGTTAATTAGGCTAATTGGGTAATTAAGCATATAACTAAGCTCAGTCCCACTTACTTGGAGCATCACTATATGGTCCCTTCAATTGGTTGCATGGTTACTAGCCAAAGTGCAATTGGCCCCGTTTGAAATTGGCGCACTGAGACGTCACGACCGTTTCGACCAACTGAAAAGCGTGACATTCTCTGTCGACAACTGCTGCTTACAACGATGAGACATTAAAGGCTTTCGCCTTAATATGTCACACCTCAGTGTGACCTCTAAAAAAAAAGAGGTATCTGACAAAGCAACCAAAAATGTGGTTTGGCGTTATCGTGGACAACGTTGAAACAATATTGAACTGTATCAGGCTCAAAGCCTCTATCTATCGATTCACGAATATAAAATCTGGTGCGCTAAACTTCCACACCAGCAAACGAACTTAACGATGCTGAGTCATCCCTTGCTGACCTTGTGACTGAACCGGACAGAATGCAAGCGTCACCCACGCCTGCACTGCCTATTTTTCGATGGTTATCCCAAGAACGCTATGTTATATTTCGCTGCCTTGAACTTCCAAAGGTACACCCTAAAAATGTTTACTCTCTTAAAAATGCTGCGGTCCCAGGGCTGACACCATTTGAGGGTCTTCCTTAACACCTCTATGATGTTAGCTTGTTCATGAAGAGCCCAAGTGTTTTCATACACATTATATAGATGTTTGCGGACGCCATACGGGTTTTCATAAACATATTAAAAGATTTTTTTTTTCGGGGTTGCTCTGGGTTGTCTTTTTTACGTCTTTAGCAGTGTAAAAAGTTTCACGGTGTGGCGAATGACGCACCTGAAATTTGAATACCAACGCTGCCTAATCCCAGGGCGTAAATAGTTCGCAATGCTAAATGCAATAGTATAAACCTTTCATCGAACTTAACTGTTCATCGAACTTAACTGAACATACGAGTGACGATTTCTGGCATGCATCCAGTATCCGGCTGACTTTGTCGCCCAGGCGATGCCCTCCCTCCGTTCCAATGGTGCACTGCTGCTTGTGCTCACGATTAAAGGAGAACGCGGTGAAAAGGAGAGCAGTTAGCTAATTTTCAACATGGCCGGAGGTCTAAAATTACAGGCGGACCTTTACTTCAATCGTTCCTTTTACTTTTTTTCCTAGCAAACGCTCAGGGCTCGGCCTCGCGATCATATTCCTCTCCGCTTAATATATCTCGGCCCACATACAGACAGCTGCATCGTTTCAGTGAAAGTTCCACTTTGGCGATATTAACGTTATTCTTTTTTTTTCCCTGTCGTTAACCGACATACGCGCCTGCAGGCCTTCTTCCCCCAATCGATTCCGCTCGTTTCCGTATGCGAGAGGTGCACAGCCGCTTCCTTTTTAACCTTTCGGGAAGGAAGCAGATAAAAACAAAACGGGAAAGCTTCCGGAGCTTGAGAAAGCTTAAAACAAAAACCCTGCAAAGAGGAGACGAAAACTGAGCGCGCGCACACACCTCACAGGCGCAGCGAAAATGAGAACTAGCGTGCAGAGCCGAAAGCAAACGCGCGCAGCGCGCAAATTAAGAGAAAAAAAAAAGAAAAAGGAGTGAGGACAAAGACGGAGAAAGAGAAAATATAGAAAAGAATGGGCCCGCTCCCACGCACGGCGCGCGCAGAGCTGCGCCGCTCCGAGTTATAAACCAGCCGGGCCTCGCGCTCTTGTCTTCGGGGAGCCGCCTCGGTGCGCTCCTGTTCCTCGCTCATTTCCTTTCTTCCTTTTTTTGTCTTCTTTTCTCAAGCCTATTCTCTTTCCTGTCGCATTCACCTTTTTCTTTCTTTTTTTTTCTTCTCGCTGGCTCTCGCTTTCCTTTTCTTGTCGGCCTTCGAAACGACCGTTCTTGTGTTTCTTCGTTCGCTCGGCGGCGGCCCCGGCGTTCGTTTGTCGTCTTCCCTTGGCGCGGCTTCGTTCTTTTATCTGCTCCGGTGCGCCTGTCCCGCATCTTGTCACCGCGGGGGCTCTTTCCTCAGAGCGCCTTTTTTTTTTTTCTCCCTACGCCGGCTCTGCCCGTACGTTCTACTCCTCGTCCCCCCCCCCCCCCTCCTCCCTTCTTGGCCGCTCCTTCGAGCGCTGCCAAACGGCGTTGGCGGCTGGTCGATTGCGTCGCCGGAGACGTCGCGAGGCTTCTGCGAGCCCCGGCGAGCTCGCACGGCGGTCATTTCTTCTTGTTTGTCCCTAAGCGCGGCGCGCTCCCGAAGACGACAGCGACCTCGGCAGGCGGCGTAGCCGGTGCGAGAAAATGGGGAAAGCGCCTGGTTCGTTGGCAGGAGTGGGAAGAAGGGAAGAGGAAGGGGGGGGGGAGGAGGTGTCTGAGGGGGTGAGGTTGCGACGCTAGACAGGGATACGCCCGGGAAAGATAAAAGTGGGACAGCCTTGAGGAGAGGAGGTAGAGGATAGAAGAGAGGATGATGGAGGGTTGTGCGGCAAGCGTACGCTGGGAGAGAGAGAGGAGGCAGAGAGGAAGAGGAGGAGGAGGAATTGCGTCTGCTGGCGCAACTCGCGGAGTGCGCGCGCTGGGCTCTCGCTTGTGCGAGCTCTCAGGCGGCGCGCAAACAGCGGTCGGGAAACCGCATAGCGGGAGAAAGCAGGCTAGGGAAAAAAAATAGAGAGCAATCGCGAGCGGAAAAAGACCGTGGCGGCGGGTGGTGGAGAGAAACCTTGGCCGCCTTTCGTCTTTCCTTCCTTCCCGCAGCTCTCCGCTCTCTCAATTTTGCTTTTCTTTTGCTCTTCCTTCCTGCCTCTTACTTGTTCGAGGCACCCGGCAACGTGTCGCATTTAGTCCTCTTTCCACTGCTCCCCGTGCGTAAGTTTCCCGCCAGTGCTTCACCCGAGAGCGAGCTGCGTTTGAGAAATGACCGCAGGATGCGGTGGTTAACGCCTGTAGCTATTCGTTACGCATCGCGGCAGGCGTATGGCAGCGCTTGTCCTGTTTCTTTATTCTAACACTAGATTTTAGTTAGACGCAGAGCGCAGCCTCGTATATAGTCTGGCTAAAAGTGAAGCCGCAAGCTTTTACGACCTGAGCATCACACGCTGCTTGGCCCGTGGCTGGTCAGGGCGTCGTCGTCGGTGATGGTGGTGGTGGTGAAAACGTTTATCATTAAGGAACAGGAGGTATCTTTGGATCAGCCCGTAAGGGACCGATCCTTACAAGCACTAGGTGGAGGTCCCTAGTGTGGACCCCAGTGGCGGTGGCCGCCGCCCGGGCGCGCCCGACCAAGCCTTGTTGGGCCTGTAAGTCGTGGCAGCCGAGCAGGAGGTCAGTCGCTGGCTATGGCAGAAAATTAAGATGGGTCGCCCGAATAACTACTTGGAAAGTCAACGCGAGCTTAAGAGAAAGCGATGTCGAGAGGTCTTGGTCGCCTCCTGAAATTTTCAGGATATTTGACTGTCACCTGACCCGCAGCTGCACTCCGGTGAAGCAGAGCGAATGCCTCATCACTGAGAGGCTCACGATGTGCGAGGTTGTGGTGCTGAGAAAGTGAGGTAATGGGACCTGAATCAGGCTGAGTGACGCATCGAAGCCAAAGCCCCCGGACGCTATAGAGAGCCGAATCACGATGACGCCACTCGATGCTTCAGCGTAAGCTTAAAGCCAACAGGCTCGCATATGTGTTCCACTTTCGATGTAGACTCTCAGACAGTATGAATTTCAGTGCAAGCTTTTCGCGCAGCCAACTCATTGGTGAGTAATACCATGGGGAGGCGGGTTAAGCGACCAACTACGCCACGGAAATTCGCAGCACCTTTGTGGTCGCCTGGTGACATTTTTTTTTATTACTTCAAAAATGCGACATTTTTACGGACAATTCTGTGCGCTGTGACTAAACGCATGTGATTCTCATTCTTTGGGCTGCCGAGGAGATAGCGCACAGCTGGCAAAATCCGCGGCATCTTTGCTGCATGATCCAAAGCGTCGGCGCATAGATTCGTCAACTTTCTGTCGACAATAAAGAATCAGAAACACCCCACATTCCGTACTGCTCTCAAGCTCACCCCTAAAAATATATATAGTGTAAAAAAGGTGCCACGTGCGAAGGATCGCTTTTCTGCCCCGTTTCGTCCCACTGCCTTGAGTCGCTGCAGCGACGAATGAGACTTGTGCATGTGCTCTATCAAAAGATTATGTCTCCGTCGGCACCGTAGAAACGGGCAGGAGAATGTCAATCGATGTTCAACGCTGGCGTACGAAGACCGCTCGAGCCTCCCTTTCCTTGTTTAGTTTTGTGAATGTTTCAATCTTTCCGCGTTCTGTCTCAAATACATTGCAGGATGCTGTTGCTGTTGGCTATGCTGTGTTCCACGTCGCCATCCGCAAGCAGCGCTCGCTAGCTATTATACAACAGCTATGAAGGAAAAGAAACGGGAAAACTACGTAAAACTGTTCCCGCAACTCCTAGCCCCACGACTTCGCAACGTCTCCAAGTCGCCTGCCCACAGCTGTCCGCATTCGAAAACTAGCAACCATCGGACAGGGCCCAGCCGCGAACTCGGCAACAACCCAGCTGCGCGCGTCATGCGTGCGTGCTAGAAGACGCGCCGCGGCATTTATCACCGGGGAGGAAGTTGTGCGCGGCCGCGGAGACGACGCGCCACTCCCGCCCTCTCAGTCTTTTCCCCTTCCCGCCCAAGGCTGCGGAGATCCCCCTCCTCCGCCCCCCTCTTCGGTCTCGGCGCTGCGGCGGACGGCCGTGCACGGACGACCGAAGCAGCGAGACGAGGCGAGCGCTGGCGGCGTCGGCGCGACCTCCGTCCGGGCCGGCGAGGCCAACCGGCGGCGGCGAGGCACTAGACGGCCCCCTCGCCACAGCCACCCATTGTTCAAAGCGGGCGCGAAGCGCCGTCATCTGCAGGCTCGTCACGTTGACCGCTGCCGCCTTCACGCTCGCCGCCCGACGGCAGCTCGCGCGGCTGCTCCCGTGCCCCGGTAGTTCCGTGCACCGGCGGCATGCCGCAAGGCTGCGCTGAAAGAACCGACGTACGCGCAGTGCACTGCGCAAACCCATGGGCCTGCGTTTACCCATTTGGTCGCTGGTTCGAACTCCCGTCATGTGGGAAAAAGAAGTACGTTGTCACGCTAAGGATCTTCAGACTTTGCATTTATATAGAGTGTCTCTCATTAAAAGTTATCTGAACAGCCATGCGCGCATATCGTTTCTTTTTAAGGAGTCAGGATGCGCCGTAACATTACTGTACCTTTGCCACTCACGTTTCAGATGTGCGAAAATGACACAGCATGGCCAGCAGCGCAGCCCTTTCGAGCGGCTGCAAGGGGGCTCCGATATGAAAGGCCAAACGAGACACGAGGAAAAAGCCAGATCCTGCCCGGGTGCCCGTGACACAAGGCTTCGAAGTGACTCGTTGGTATGACGGCGTTCTCAACTAGCTACGTAGTGAGGTTACCCAACACCGAGCAAACGGATGGCACACGTAACGTTTCCTAGTCTAAAAACGCAACCAACGACTATTTCGAACCGAAGCGTTAGCCCCAAATCCAGTCACTGCTTCGACCCCTGTGCAATTGATCCTGACGAACTGCACCACTAAAATCGCTGTTTTATTTCAGCTGTTTCGTACTAACCGTGTCCGCAAGATGTCGTGCGAGAGGCGCATGGGGCACAAAAATCAGTGGGTCCATATGCGCACATCATCAATGTGATGGTTTCTGTTCCGGCCATCAGGCTTCGCCCGCCGCATCCAGGTGCAACGCCACGAACATAGTCGCGAGTAGCCTGTTGTCTCGAGTCCAACTCTACTCGATACAGGACGTAGGCATTGATTGCGCTGCACTCAACTAGTGGGCTGTCTAGTGGCGCGATGCGAAAGTCAGCAGCGTTCGCGCATTAGCGCGGCAGAAGCGTCGGCCACGGTAGCGGCGGCAGCGCAGCGGCAACGGGGGCTGCTTCTGCTATCTGCTACCGGGAGCGTCTCGCCCGCGTCGCCGCAACTCCTCAGTATGCTACCCGGCGTACCGTTCCATGCGGGAGCGCCGCCCGGCACGCGTGAAGAAAAAAAAAGATAAGGCAGCGAAAATATCGAACCGGGCACGGAGGAGAAAGGCGGAAGATAAATGGTCTTGGAAGCAGTCGCGAACACGGCTACGCAGAGCGTCTCGGATCGCGCGGCGCATTCGGCCGGCCTGCTTCCATAGGGCGGCGTAGAGCTCAAGGAAAGGCAGGTGCGTGCATATCTCGGAGATACGGGCTACGTGCGCCGTCACCTACGCTCGGAAAGAGCAGACCAACAACTTCTTTCGGTTCGCCCCACAACGCGACATGGTGGGCTTACTAGTGCTCACATCTTGATTACTTAAAGCAGATAGACAAAGCTTAAGCCTTGTCTGTCGTGAGCAGTGGTCGAGAGGCACAACTTCGTTCCGACCAGTACTAGCCATGGTGGTATAACTGACGTCGACGCTACTCTTCCTGAACTTCCGACTACCGAGTTGTTCTCGGCTTAAAGCCTGAAATGCATTCAGCTTCCATTGTCGGCGACCCGCAGGTAACAATTGCCTTTGCGACAGAACAGAGGCGAACACGAAGCGGAGCCTGAACGAACACCGGCGAAACTTTCAGTTCACCCGCCCCTGGTGCATACGTGCTGCGCTGCCGCTGGAGCAGCGCGCGCGTCAACAACAGCGTCTTCGTGGTACCGTGGTGATAAAAGCCAGTGCGCGGCGCGGAGGACCACTGCAGTGCGAAATGCGCTGCGAAATGCGAAATGCGCTAAATGTTATGCTAAACGAGCGCGCAAGCGTGGCAGTTCGATCGCGCTTCCCGTTAAGTATACGCTCCCGGAAGTATAGACGCCGTCCATTTCCGTGAATTGTTTACAAAATAAAAAAAAAACGACTAAGCAACCAAAAAATGAAATCAGAACCTCGCGAAACAACGATTCACATTAAAATATCCCTTCAGGGGCTTAACACAAACTCTTAAGCAACGCCTGTACCACAATTCTTGTCAGCAGGAACAGCGGCAGTGGCTCAGCGGTTATGGCACTCGGCTTCTGACCCGAAAGACGCGGGTTCGATCCCGGACGCGGCGGTTCGATGAAGGCGAAATTCTAGAGGCCCGTGTGCTGTGCGATGTCAGTGCACGTTAAAGAACCCCAGGTCGAAATTTCCGGAGCCCTTCGCTGCGGCGTCCCTCATAGCCTGAGTCACTTTGGGACGTTAAACCCGCATAAACCGTAAGCCACAGAATACACTACGCCTTTCCTGCAGTGCATTTCATGATTTCATCTACTCTCGACGACGAGGTAGTCTGAATTCTTTTGTGCTGCTGCTTTTGTCAGGTGCACGTCTAATGTAAGGTTGTCTCGGCGCTCACGTGTCCTCATTTGGAACGGATGGTTTTAAAGGTCATTGGTACAACAGTATAGACGGGATGCGAGTGGTTCTTGACTGCCAGAAACAACTGTGCCTTCTATACTCCTGGTGTCGCCAGTATGCAAAGCAATGTGCTGAAGGATTCATCTCGTAAATAATTTATAACCTCTTCATGAACAATGATTTCACTTTCATATCTAGCGATTGTAATGGTCTCATTTCGCGTCACCGACACATCCGGCTACTTTTCCTTACCCACGGGCGCCGCGGCGTTCTGACGGCGTTGGTGGGGCGAAAACGTGGAGAATTTCTAACGCGCTGACTTACTTTGAAATCAACCTACAGGAGGTGGCAAAGAGTGACAGCATGCCGCTGAGGAGCACTGCAAAAAAAGCGGGCATGCCAGAGTCACCGACTGTTCACAGAAAAGAGGGGACCTCGCGACGCCTCCCGCGCCCCCAAGGGAAAACCTCACGCGACCAGGGGAAGGGTGGAGGGGGGGGGGGGGGGGGGAAGGAACGGACCGAAGGAGGGACAGAGACACAAGCGCCCGAGGGAAGCAGTCGGGTCGACACCGAGTGGACGCAGCGAGTGCAGCTCAGTTCGCACAGGCGCGATCTCCTTTGAAAGTGCCGATCGAACTCGCACAAAAGTGATCTGGGCTCCTGGCCACCAGGGTCTACGAGGCAATGAGGCCGCTGATGCGGCCGCCCGAGCGCTCACACACCGGGCTCCTCATCCTAGCTCTCCTGGCTCAGAAGCTCATAAACCGCTTCTGCGGTTCCGCGAGATCCTAATTCATTATTGCGACAGCCACCGTCTCTACCCGGCACCTACCAATGGGCTGAGTAAGGCGGAGGAGCGAACTCTGCGGCGCCTGCAGACAGGAACCCTTCTCTGTCCTGCCATAGCAAAACACTTCTATCCGAGCACAGATGGGCGCTGCCCGCACTGTGGAGAGATCTGCGATATCTTTCACATGGTGTGGCCATGTACTCAGAATCCTCACCTTCCCCCTTCCCCCACCCCCACCCGAGAGGCATGGGAGACTGCCCTCCTCAACTGCTCCACACTGGAGTCCCAAAGGGCTCTGGTCAAGCGGGCGCGACACGGAGCCTCGTCGTGCGGTGTCCCGGATTAAGGATACCGACCATGCAGCAGGGTTTTTTGACCCTCAAGCTCTCTTTGATTAGTTTTTCACCACCACCACCACCTTTGAAAGCGTGGACTGACGTCCCTCTAAATTTAAGACACCTCAAAAATCAGTTTTCCAACATCCAATGAGTCGCCGTAACAAGGATAAGATCACAACGCTTTTTTTCTTTTAGTGAGAAAGCCCTGGTGAATAAACCTCGAGCAAGGTATTTCGATGTTTGTGGGTTTGCGATGTTTGCGGATTTACGTAAAGTGAAATAAATATGTCAAATAAATATCAGTGACTGGATTCGAGCCCGCGCCGGCGCGAACATATCAGTTTCGCTGGACACTGCGCGACAGCACTAGGTTAGAACCGCAGGCGGACAAGCCTCGTGTTAAACTTCAATGCACTCGCGCTGTGCATTGCACATAGTCTTCTACATCAACTAATACTGCTATGAAACTATTTGCGCTTTCAGCTGTGTGGCGGTAGTGACAAAGAGATGTGCATCCATTGGCGGGGACAACGTTATGACAAGAAGAAACAGGTCACTAGAGCAATACGCGTTGGCGGCGACAAATTGCTCCAGAAACATGGTACGGGAGAACAGGCCGCCGACGAACATTGGGTAAATTGGCCTTGCCGACGCAAAAGTTGAAGAAGCGTATAACTGGCTTCCTAGGTCAGTGGACACCTCAATCACGCTTTCAGGTACGTGGCGGCGGTGTTCACCAGCAAAGAACTGTGCTTTCGTACAATATTTCGCGCTTAGCAACATGCTGCGCTTCCCGTAATTCCTCGAACGTGTTGTGCAGTCCCAAGGCAGACCTCCACAGGCAGAGTTCTTTTAAAGAAACTGGGCTACACCGAACAAATTCGAGAAATATTGAGAACTAAAACGATCCCCGATGAGTACCGCAGCACGCTCAGGGTGGCACCAATACCAAGAAACATGGACCCGAACCTCCACAAAGACCGAAGAGAGGCAAGGGCCGACCGCTTACAGAAAACACACGCATCCCAGGATACAACAGTGTATGTCGACGCTGCCACATATGCCATGACTAGGGGACAAGGCACCAACAACGCAGTGGCAACTGTAGTCAACTCGGAATTACACGAGATTACCAGCGCCTCCCTGCAAGACTGCACGATAGCTGAGGCTGAAGAAGCGGCCGTCGCTCTAGCGGCAGCGGAGGGCTATCGGACTGGGCGGTCACTGACAATTCTTACTGATTCACAAGCAGCCTGCCGCAACTATCTTTGCGGCAGAGTAGGTCACAGAGCGCTCCGCATACTCCGCTCTGTAGACTGCAAGACGCAACAAACACATGCAAAACCACACAAGCCGATCAAACATAAGATCATCTGGGTACCGGGGCACACGGGGGTGGCAGGAAACCAAGAGGCAGACAGGATAGCTCGAGGATGTACTAACTACCGAGCATCCAACGTCAACGACCGTGAGGAATCCCTGCCAGTACCTCAGGAATACTCGGCCATACTCAACAACTACAAAGGCAGCAGGATGCGGTACCCACCACCGCACAAATCTTTAAACAAAGAAGAGGCTGTCACATGGAGACAACTGCAAACGGGGTCATATCCAAATCTAAACACACTAAGTAAAATTCACCCCACACTTTACGCACACAATTGTCCGTGGTGCCATGAAAAACCTACACTGTATCACATCACATGGGCATGTCAGAAAGTCGACATCGTCCCAGTTATACAAAACCCCAGTGTGGAGCAATGGGAGGGTCTGCTCTCCAGCGACTGCCGCGATGACCAGATCGGTTTGATACGGCGAGCTCAGCTGACGGCAGCATCCAGCGGAGCCCTGGAATAGGGGCAACCGACCGTTGCGGATGAACTCATCTGACCACATAAAAAAGCACTTGTGCTAGAGCCAAATAAAGTTATCCTATCCTATCCTATCCTATCGCGCTTAGCAGTGTTAAACCACCACCCATTTTTTTTTTTTTTTTTTTCAGCGCGAAAGAAGTTGCGCCGCATCATTTGAGTCGGCTTTCTTGCGCTACCACGCGATGCACGCAACTGGTTCTCTTTTTACTTCTCGCCCGCATTGAGGAAAGACTGTCTCGCGAGAGCGAGACCACCGTTCTAGCAGGCCTTCATTCTGCACCCCATAGTTCTCAGAAAATTATTGTGCACTTTGAGGCCGTTCCATTCTAACTGCTTTTCCCGCACAATTGGTCCCGGAGGAAAACCGCGTCAGTCTCGCCGCGCGGAGGTGCCCCGCGTATTGCAGTAACGACCGAACAAAAGAAAAAAAGTACGGGTCCTTCGGGCCAGCCCGCACCCGACGCCAGCCGAGCGCTCTGTTTGACGAGGATTTCGACAAACGACGGCGGCCGTGGCGACGGCACTTGCGCCGACGCCGAAGGGAGGAGAAAAAAAAGAGAGAAAAGAGAAAGAAAAAAGGAAGAACCGACTCGCGGCGGCTGAAGCGGATGAACGGAGCGCGCGCCGAAAGGAAGCGCAATAAACGCGAGTGCTGCGGAGCGATCCGCAACAGGGAAGAGAGAGCGAAGGGAGCGCAGAGCGCGAAACCGCTCGCTGCTACACGCCGCCGCCCTCGTCAGCGGCGTCGTCGACGCCGTAAAGAACGCGGGGGCGAAATGAGACGAGCAAAAGGGAGGGGGATGCGGAGAAAGTGGGGGACGAATGCGGAGGAGGAGGATGAGGATGGAGGATAGGTCTGAGCGAGAGAGGATGTGTCCGGACAGGAAAGGGCGTGGCTGGCCTTTACGATCCGAGGCACCGAGGAGGGCAGGAGGAATGGCAGGGGGAGGGGAGGAAGAAAGGAGGGGGTTGGAAGGGAGACGGGGAGGAGTGCTCAGAAAGCGTTCCAATTTCACAAACGGGCGGTGGAACCCCAGGAAATCGTACACCGGCAGGACTGCGCGAAACCTTCCGAAAATCGCCTCGCTCCAGCCTCTCTCTCATGTCCACATCTTTTTCTTATCGTCGTTGGCTTCTCTGGTTTCTTATCTTACTTCCGCGAATGTCGTGTGTTGAGGGAAGCTGAGGAACACGCATTTTTTTGGAGGCGAATGCAGGTACCTTCTCGCAGCCGCCCTGATCCGGCTCGGTGTTTTCGTTACTGCGATTTGATATCGCTGCCTGGTTTGTCTTCGACCGCGCCGAGGAGCGAGAGGCTAAGTGCGGCTCCGGGCCGGATGAATGGACTTTTGTTTCCGCTGTTCTGTCTCCATCAGTTCAAGAGTTATTTAATGGTTTGTCGATTATGGGTTAGCATCAAAGACGGGACAGCTTCGCAAGAAACTCAAGAGGGTGGTCGTGCCAATGTCCCAGAAAGCTTAAGGTATTTGACGTGGATTATTAAGATGCCATGAAATGAGGAGGAACCATGGGCTGAAAACACGAAGGGGTACTGAACATACGAAAAATTAATTAAATGTAGCCAGGTGTGACGTATAAAAAAAAACGACCTGAAACTCTTAATGCGCAAGGTGTTTCCCGGGTACAGAGGGAGAGGCAGGACGACAGAAAACCGAATACAGTCGAGGCCGTCGACTGCACGAATACCCGAGCTGCTGTCAGACGTTTACATCTAAAGATAACCCCATCTCGAAGCACAATTTGTCAGCGGAGGCATGGCGTACTAAGGAGTTGCGTCGTTTCAAAGGCAGCGTTCATGTCGACAAAATAGTTATGAATTGGTTGAAATTAACTATTAACGCTTGGAACACTGAGACCGTATTAACATCAAGACATTCACCTCCGGAGAATAAACCAAAAACTTTGATCGCCAGAGACTTCTTGGTCTCCTCAGTGGCGCGAAAGAATTGGAAATAGGTCTTCCTCCTTCGAGTCCCATGAGAGCGCCCATTCAGCAGCATACATATTATCAATGACCATAATATGCTTGCACGTCGATCGCCTGCTCAGGATATGCAGTTGCGGGGAATACCGAACATGATTTTGCATTCTTACGGTGGCAGGTCTGAAGGAGGCTTACTCCTGGTTAAGTTACCGAAAAATCACGCGTTCATTTGGAAGCCAAGTATCCAGGGGATTCGAAGTGCAAAAAAAATTGTCAGTGGTTTAGGCCTGGTTAAACCTGGATTATTGCGAAAGCAACGGGATCGGAAAGACAGGTGATGGAGAGCGCACGGCAGCGGCGGCGGCCTCGGCACGCTAGCTATGCTCCGCTATTGCGCATGCGCAACTGGTGAGCGCGGAGGCGGCACCTCTGAGTCACCCGCGCAGCGACGGCGGCGGCGCGCCAGCTGTGCGCCGTGTGACGTCACTGCTCCTCGCACATATGCGCAGTATGGCCTTTCCTCGACTAGCGTAGTGTTGCTTTCGCAACAAAATGCGGAATGCAGGGCTAAGGGAGTATCCCAGCCCGGCCTTGCTGTCAAGACTCCTAAGTATTGTGGCGTTGTCACTTGGTCGTAGCCGCTTTTACACCCCGCAGAGGGTGAAGTGTCCAGGAGCGTCACTGAAAGGCACGACTGACTTTCATCTAACAATAAATTTTTAGGGAATTTTAGCCTTCCCGAAACCTAGTTGATTTGGGGCGCTTACTTTTTGTTTAGCATTGCGCGAGTATACATTTGATTTAATGTAATAAGGTTTAAAATCCCAAAGCGACCCGGGCTATGAGGAACGCCGTTGTGCCGGATAATTTCGACCACCTCGGGTTGTTCAGCGTGCACTGACATCGTAAAGTACACTGGAACTGCTCAAATACTAAGATTTTAAGGAGAAATGTAGTTACGGCGCGATGTATGAAAGCGACTGCGTTACTATAAAGATGTGTTGTGTTGGCTTTTATGGCACATAAAAAAAGATGAGGAAATTGGAGTATACGAGGGGGTACCCAAAAGAAACCGGACTTATTTTTGTTTGAACTTATTTCTTCACTTTTTAAGCACAGACCTTCAATCTCCTTCGAAGTATTTCCCACTTGCAATGATACGCTTGTCGAATCTTTCATTCCATTTTTCAAAAACATTGTTTAAATTCATCTTTTGTGATGCTTCACAGCGCCTCCGTCGTTTTTTTCTTCACCTCAGCAACATCAGCGAAACGCTTTCCATTCACCTATTTTTTCATTCTAGGAAACAAAGAAAGTAGCACGGGGCAAGGTCAGGAGAGTATGAGGGTTAAGGAATAGGGGTCATGCCATTTTTGGTCCAAAATTGTCGTAGAGACAGGGCGGTGTGAGCAGGGGCATTGCCATGATGGAAAAACCAATCACCCGACCGCCACAAATCTGGACGCTTCCACTGCACACTGTTTCCCAATCTTTTCAAAACATCCAAGTAGAAAGCCTGGCTAACTGTCTGACCCTGCGGAACAAATTCTCAATGGACGACTCCTCTCACGTCGAAAAAACAAATCAGCATTGTTTTGAGGTTTGGTTTCACCTGACGAGCTTTCTTGAGGCGAGGTGAATTTGAAGTTTTTCATTGGCATGATTGTTGCTTTGATTCAGGATTCGATTCAGGAACACTTGAGTTGTCCCCACAGCATCGTCCTTGTACGTCTTTCTTAATATTTTAAGAGTTTCCATTCAACTAAAAATCGTAATTTCACCGGCGCACGCTGTTCACGAAAATCAGCCATTGCAAAAACGACGTTCACACAAAACAGTCGTCACTCTAAAACTCTGCCTAAACTAGTCTGACCTCCTTCAACGACGGCACTCGGCTTACTGACTCTGGAATGTTCGTTCCATGCGCTCCTAGTGGCAAAACGCGGTACCACAGAAGCTTTGCCGAGCAAAAAATTTAGTCCGGTTTCTTTTGGGTACCCCCTCGTACGCAAACACACAGGGTGTTGCACATAAGTTTTTGCACAATTTTTTTTAAGTAGGCTTTTGGGTTGGAAGAGCATTTTTTTTTTCGGCATAGCATTGCCAGCGGTATAGTGCATCAGAATACAGCTAAGACGTTCTAACTAGCAGGCTAGTTAACTAGTACTGAATCGTTAATTTTTTAACTATTACTGTTAGTCTCCTTACTTAATGAGAAGCGCGCAGCCCACCGTAAGTATTATCCATATCAGTTTTTTGAATTTCGAAAACGTGGTTACCCTCGGCGCTGTGGCTCAACAAATTCTGGTGACATCGCGCCAGAATACATACGCTTTCAAGAAGCTTTCAGCGAAGCAACCTCTCCAGTACACGCAACTCGTACAAATATACAAAATTTGTTGGGCCATAGCGCCGAGCGTAACCGCGTTTTCGAAATTCTAAAAACTAATATGTATCTTAATTACGGTGGGCTACACGCATCTCAACAATTAAAGAGCCTAACAGTAATAGTTAAAATGTTAACTATATAGATTAGTTAACCAGCCTGCTAGTTAGCACATTTTAGCTGTAGTCTGATGCACTACACCGCTGACAATGCTATGCATAAAAAAGCACGCTTCTAATTCAAAAACGCCTATTTTTAAAAATTGTGTAAAAACTTCGGTGAAACACCCTCTATATAGGCGTGTAAATATATATAAGTTTTTTACTCTTTACAGATTCTTTTTAACTGTGAGAGATAAGTCGGTGTGGTTTGTACAGGTGAGTTGTACAGCAAGACGCGCATTATGTCCCTGATGTGGATCAACAATTAGAGTAAAAATTAAGTGAAACCAACAAAAAGGCTTGTTTGTCCTATTTTAGGGGTCGTGGTTAATTTAAGAAATTGAAGGCCATCAACATCGAGGGTGAGCCCTGCTTTTATATTTTCTATATCGGTGATGTGGTTTCAAATATTGAAACGTTCAATATTTGGAACCACACTTGAAAGCTCGTTGAGTTGGCTCTCCCGCACTGCATATTTCCAAAATGACATCGCTGCGCGTGCTTTCATCAACGAAATCAAGTTAGCTTCAGCTTCTTCTACAGCATCAAATACACAAATTAAAATCGTATTTCATGCGCAAGAAATGCTAGCGACGCAATTTTCTAAATATACAATGCGTGAAAGTAAGTGGTTTTAATAAAAACATAACAAATGGGACGAACAGATTTTTGCAAGCCTCGGCATCTGCTATCGATGCTGGAAGCACCTGAGCTGGGGCAGCGGAAATGAAGGATGGCAGGCAGTCCGTAGAAGTGAAATGAAAGTGGTGAGGGAACAGTTAGAAAGGATAGGGGGAGGTACACTGTAATAAATCTATTTACATATTAACATACGTACACGCACGCGCCTGATGATCTCAGATGGGGACGTTTTCAGCGCAAGGTCAGGATACGTATCGACCTTTTTTTTCATAGAAATGCCAGCTTCAAATCTAATGTAAGGGGAAGTAACCGGAATCAGCAAAAAGAAAAGGCGCAGCACGGGGTTATTATGCCCACGGCCGCACAGAGCCACTGCTCTCTGTCGAGTTGTACTCTGCTACCTATCCCATCCATGAATGAAGGCAATCTGCATTCCGTTGTTGGCCTGAACGCGTTCACTCACACACGCACGCACGCACACACCTACACGCACGCACACACATACACGCACGCACGCGCACACACGCGCGCACGCACACACACACGCACGTACACACAAACACGCGCACGCACGCACACACGCGCGCACACGCACGCGCACACACAAACACGCACGCACACACGCACACACACATGCACACGCACTGCTCCAGCTATATCTTAGTCGTGCGCTGCTCCACAAGGTGTCGCCACTGCTTTGTGGCACAGCCTCCGCATTACTCAACTGAACAGTACGGAATCGACCGCTATATTGCAAGAATATCCCTCAAAATTTAAAGGAAATCACTCATTCGACTAAAGCATTGACGTCGGAGAGGTAGTGCAGCTTCAGGAATTAAACGGTTTTTGCAATGCTTTGCATAAACTCTGTAGAAATTGTAATCCTCTACAACGGTATCTGTTACTTACAATGTGGTCGGTGAAGTGGGCTTGGAATCGCATTGGAGTGCTGGGCAAGATCATTCTTCATAGGATCATTTCTATAGGATGATCGCCGAGTCGCAAGTCGCGATTTCGAAACACACTCAACCACGATGAGGAGTTGAGGGTCTCCGCCTGAGCGCGAAACCGGCTACGGACTTAGGGTTTCGACCCTGGTCCCAGCCATTGATGACCGTTCCTCCAGGCTTAACCGCCAGGTGGGAGGGTGGAGACTCAGTCTGAGTGGTTGATATATAAATCCCAAAATCAGAACATGGGCATTCATGTACAAGCTCGGGTAGAAGTATCTCAAGTGAAAGTACGAGGACTCGTGTTCGCGTGAGAGCCAACTCAATGAACTATGTTCATTGAGCCTTGACGCCATAGCAAGCATAAGAGGGTTCTCACGCAGCTTCCACCCTCTCCGTTCGACGACGTTCTACGTCCGCCGCTTATGAACGTGGGTGGCGCTATGAACACTCTCAAGGTTAGGTTACTTGTAAACATAAATAAATACCCCGGAAAGTAGAAGCTTTGGCAGCCGTCGCCGTAGCTCAGAGGTAGAGCACCGGACGCGTAATTCGGAGGTCGTGGGTTCGGATCCCACCGGCGGCATGTGGTTGTCTTTTCTTCTGTTTTTCTAATCAATTACTTTAAGCGACCACATATTCAGTAATATTCTAAATTGATCAACACCACGAAATAAATAAATAAATATCCCCTGTGCCCCTTGGTTTCTGTGGCTGTTGGCTTCTGTCATATTTATAACGAACTCCTCATTCCCCTTCCCTTGTTTGCTTAATTGCTTAGCGAGGGCCTCGGTTCTGGCAGCCTTGACTCCATAGGAAGCATAAGAGGGTTCTCACGCAGCTTCCACCCTCTCCGTTCGATGACGTTCTACGTCACACATGCGTGGGCGTTCTACGTCCGCCGCTTATGAACGTGGGTGGCGCTGATGAACACTCTCAAGGTTAGGTTACTTGTAAACATAAATACCCCCGAAAGTAGAAGATTTGACAGCCGTCGCCGTAGCTCAGAGGTAGAGCACCGGACGCGTAATTCGGAGGTCGTGGGTTCGGATCCCACTGGCGGCTTGTGGTTGTCTTTTCTTCTGCTTTTCTAATCAATTACTTTAAGCGATAACATATTCAGTAATATTCTAAATTGATCAACACCACAAAATAAATAAATAAAAATAAAAATCCCCTGTGCCCCTTGGTTTCTGTGGCTGATGGCTTCTGTCATCCATATTTAAAGGGTCAGTCTACTCACCGAGATGAGTGTATAAATAATGGCATATTCTGGTAGTTGGCACCCTATAACATCAGTAACGAGGGGTCTGCGCCCGGTTTAGGCAGGAATTTATATTTTATTTCGGCGTTAAAAGTCGCGTAAAAAAGCATGGTGGCGACCCCAAACGTTCATTTTGTTCAAGAAAGTGGTAGTCTTTTTTGTAGAAGCATAAGTGAATATACTACGTATCATTTGTATGCTCCAATGTCAGAGAAACGCACGTTTTGTTACAGAAAAAGCGAGCGGTACGCCTCGTGCGTACCGCTCGCTATTTCTGTAAATCACATGAATATTTATAGTTACACGTACGCAAAACGCAGGCACATTCCCACTTTTAGTTCAGCGTATGCTAGCAGAGACGCAAAAATAAACTCAGCCTATAGTGGCGCCATCTGGTCGTCAGGACGGGAACCATTGCTGTAAACAAACCGACACTCCACTTAAGCCTAGGAGCGGCAGAATCGTCACTCTAATTATTAAAATAAAGCAAATTTATCTCTTATATGTTTTCTTATAGGCGAGATGAGACGAAGCGAAAGACAGGCGCCCCATTTATGGCCAGTGAACGCACTGAAAAAGGCAGCAACAACGAGAATTCAGTCCGAAGCGGCAGGTCCGGCTTCGACGGGCGCCGCCATGTTTGTTGCCGCGCGGCGGAAATCCAGATGGTTGCCAGATGAGACTACCATCTCATACAGATGTGTTCCCACATCAATAAATTCTATTTTAAAATGTTCTACCGCACTCCTTGGCACCACAGCTGGCTAAACGGTAATTTGAGTAAAGAGCTATCGGTTGCCGCAAAGAAAATATGGTCGATAAAATTCAGTAGACTGACCCTTTAAGGAAGTTTAAAAAACAGCGCTGACCTTTTATGCTGACGGTCGTACATTTAGGTTTAGTTTGGTTTATGGGGTTTAACGTCCCAAAGCGACTAAGGCTATAAGAGACGCCGTAGTGGAGGGCTCCGGAAATTTCTACCACCTGGGGTTCTTTAATTAACGTGCACAACATCGCAGAGTGTACGGGCCTCTAGAATTTCGCCTCCAAAGAAATTCAACCGCCGAGGCCGGGATCGAATCCGCCTCTTTCGGGTGGTGGTGAAAACATTTATTCAGAACAGGAGGTGTTTGGATCGGCCCGTAAGGGACCGATCCTCACAAACACTAGGTGGAGGTCCCTAGTTTGGGACCCCAGTGGCGGTAGCCGCCGCCCGGGCGCGCCCGACCAAGGCTTGTTGGGCCTGTAAGTCGTGGCAGCCGAGCAGGGTCGCCTCCCAGTCCTCCCGGGTTGGGTTGGGGATAGGGGGAATGGCCGGGTTGGAGGGGCAGGCCCACACCATGTGATAGGTGTCCGAAGACACCGCACCACAGTGCGGGCAGCTGCCGCTAAAGGAGGGGTCAAAATGTTTTAGTGCTGCCGGGCACAGCAATGTATTGGTGAAGAGGCGGAGAAGAAGCCGCTCATCCGCCTTCTTGAGGCCTTTACATGGGCTAGGGTAAAGGCGATGGCTATCTTGAAAGTAGGTTGCGATATTTTTGAACGTATAAACCGGATTAAAATCGGGTTCCTGATCAGGTGGGGAGGAGAAAACAGCCCGGTGAGAGAGCGCGCGGGCGGCTGCGTCTGCTGCCTCGTTTCCTGCCAACCCCTGATGAGCAGGGCCCATCAGAGCCCGCAGTGCAACACAAGCAGAAGAGGTCGCGATTGCTCTCGCGGCCTCACATTCCAATTCAAAATACATAATTACCGACTCGCGAGGGGCCTGTCGGAACGTCGAACAAGGCAGCACTCCCTTCCTAGCCTATCGAATATACCAAAATTGCATACGGGATACGGACCCCGCACACCGTCTTTCGGGTCAGCAGCCGAGCACCATAACCACTGAGCCACCGCGGCGGGTTCGTCGTACATTTAGAAATATAACCTTACTTCTTATGATCAAAAATAAAAAGTCGATTAGTTAGTTCTCGTCAGTTAATCGTCTAATTATTGGTCCATATCAGATACATGACTTAAGAGAGTGCGTTGTTTGTAGAGCCGGTCAATCATTATCAGAAATGGCTACAGAGCACACAAAAACAAGGACGAGAAACAAGCGCGGACTTGCGACTAATTTTTATTGGAAAGAATACGCATCTTTTATAACTCCAAACCGTCGTATCAAGGACTATGTGCAGCAAAAAACCTGCCTTCTTTTTGATCCAAGTTGATTCATGGGTCACTAATACTTTCCATTTTATTTCTTATGGAAAACATCACGCAAATTCACATGCCTGTCACGGCTTCTCCTCAACACTTTTGTTCTTGCCATCAAAGGCAGGTACGGCTTACTGCATGTATCATCCAGGAATAAGCATAGCGCAGGGGTAATGCATAATATGCGCCCTGCTGTAGAATTCATCAGCTCAAACTGCATCATCTAAAAAATATGTAAATGTTTAACATACATACTTATATATATATATATATATATATATATATATATATATATATATATATATATATATATTTATATATATATATATATATATATATATATATATATATATATCAGACAAGTGAAGGGGGATGAGGGGCTCGTATACATTAAGAGGCCAACAGCCAGAGAAACAGGAATACAGGGGATTTTATTTATATTTATTTATTTGATGGTGTTGGTCAATTGAGAATATTAGTCAATATGTTATCGCTTAAAGCTAATTGATTAGAAAAGCAGAAGAAAAAACGCCACATGCCACCGGTGCACCGGTGGTAGCCGAACCCACGACCTCCGAATTACGCGTCCGGTGCTCTACCGCTGAGATACGGCGACGGCTGTCAAAGCTTTAAGCGATAACATATTCAGTAATATTCTAAAACCGAACATCACAAAATAAATAAATTAATTTTTTAAAAAATCCCCTGTGCCCCATGGTTTCTGTGGCTGTTGGCTTCTCTCATATTTATAACAAGCCCCTCATTTCCCTTCCATTGTTTGCTTATATATATATATATATATATATATATATATATATATATATATATATATATATATATATATATATATATATATATATATATATATTATCGGAAAGAAACCTTAAGCCTCAAAATAAAGGTCTGGTTCAAAGAGGGGATGAGAAAAAGAATCACATGCCTACGTACAAAAGTTACTACTGTGGGCGAAAAGCGAGCTTCTCTTTCTCGTTTAAACACACAAAGAAAAGAGAGTAACACGCATCCAAAATATCCCTGGCAAGAAAAATCGGGCAGGGAAGGTCGAAAGGGAAACGAGGAGGGGAAGCGGTGAGCGAGGGACAGGTAAGCACGCAGAGCGGGCGCAGGAAGCGCATAATACCGCGCGTGCAGGCGCATCCCGAAGAGGAAGCTATCTCCGCGCGCCCACGTGCTTTAATACCACGGGCCCGCCGAACTCGAGCCTCGTGAGCCCGTTGCCATGGAAACTGCGGACGGCTAGCCGCCGCTGTCGCCGGCTCTCTATACCCCCGTTTCTGTGGGCAGTGGAGGGAAGAGGGAGGGTGCGTGGACGAACAACACGCCGATCCTTCGCCGTCTCCGGGCGCGCTCGGCGACAGCGCGCGGCGTCGGGTCGCGAGGCAGCCGCGCGGATCGGGTTTCGTGACGGCCAATCAGTCCGCCGCCCCCTCTCCGCCACCTGCTCCCTCTCTCTGCTCCGCTGCTCTCGCCTTCCCCTCCGCATCCGCTCTCCAAGTCGACACGCTGCGCTGCTGACGCGGCGAGCCTGCGCGATGTCGGGGAAGAACGGAGAGGGGTGGAGCGCGCGTCGCGCGCGCTGAGGACGGCGAGCGCTGCCTGCCGCTTCGTTCTCTGCGCACGGCATCCGCGGCTTCCGGAACGCGCGCTCGCACAGTTTTGGCTTCTTCCCTCGGTTCGTGGTCCACGACATGGCATTGCAAGAGGGAAGGAATGCAGGAAAGAAGACTTCAATTCACTACATAACGAGTCGTTGCAGGGTGTCAGGCGGCAGGATGAGATTAGGAAGTTTTCGGGGATAAAATGGCCGTAGCTCGCAAAGGTCAGGTTTAAGTGGAGGGATATAGGGAAGTATGTTGTGCCGCAGTGGACGTATAATGATGACTTCAAGAATGAATGGAATCAGAAAGGACGGCCTGTTTGATATTTTTAGTAATAATGCTTGTGCAGATGAGCTCCCGCACTGCCCAAGCGATCATCTAGGGCTACCAGGTAGGCGCGCTTGTCGCGTTCTACGTAGACACTTCGGTCACAGCAAGCGACTTAACGAATACAGCCTAGGTGGACAAAAAGAACTGCGTCTCGATTAACCCGTCGTCCAGAAGAAGTGTGCAGGTATAAGAAATGGTTTATTGCGGGTTTAACGTCCCAAAGCGACTCCGGTTATAAAGGAGGCCGTAGTGAAGGGCTCTGGAAATTTCGACCACCTGGGGTTCTTTAACGTGCACTGACATCGCACAGCACACGGGCCTCGACAGTTTCGCCTCCATCGAAATTCGGCCGCCGCGGCCGGGATCGAACCCGCGTCTTCCGGGTCAGCAGCCGGGCGCTATAACCACTGAGCCACCGCGGCTGCATCGGTATAAGCGATATAATATTGGAAACACGGGAGGGCGTAGCCGCCTCGCATCGCGGACCGCTGTCGCTGTGATGCAGCGAGAATCAGCGGCAAAGCTGCATGCCCAGCATAAGCATGGCCGGCTGCTCTTTCCCCGCATGCGCCTGGTGCCGCCCATTCTCGTCGGCCGCCTGTGGCAGCGTTTTGCGAAGCGCGAAAGTCACGCGCTTCCGTGTTCCTTTTCATATTGCCTCTACGTACTGTGTACACTCAAAGATGCGGCACATGCTTGATAACATATTCTTTATTCACTTCGGCTGCTTTGTGAGGCGTCGCTTTACGCTCAGCTTGAAAAGGCTTGCCGCTCGGAGGTAGCGGTAAATCTTGTCAAGAGGAGGTAGCGGCAAACCTTTTCAAGCTGAGCGTGACGTGACCGAGGAGCCTAAATGAAGGTTGCTTACCTTGTTGTGCCCTCCGTGTGAACCAGGCACTGTGTGCAGCCGAAGCTTGATGGGACGCACCCAGCCTGCGTGGACGTTTTCGTGTGCATTCATTCCGCGTGATGGCGTCCACGCCGTCGAATGTTGAGCAACGATACGAACACCGCATGCCGTCATCCAGCAAGAGGGTGCACCAAGCGACGGGCGTTTGAAAGCGTTGGAAGCGACGGGACTCAAGGCGACCTGCTACTGCTACTGCTGCAAAAGAAAGGTCGGCAACTGTTTTCATAGTGCAGGTGGTTTCGCATTCCTTTGTGGCTCCGGGAAAAAAAAGTGCGGACTGTAATATACTTCTGCAGTACAGAACTGTAGGGTTGTGAAGCATGTTCCGGATGAACTTCACCTAAATGCAATAGCATTCCGAAAAGAATCCTGTGATTACGGTAGAGATAATTTAATTCAGCTGGTTAAGTTTACTTGCGCTGGAGTGGTTTATCTATTTACGTATTTGTTCATTTAAGCATACTCAAATAGGCACATTAGAGAAAACATTACTGACGTTTGCTATAAGGATACGCAGATTATTTTTAGTTAGCCGCGATCGGCAAATAAATTGAAGCTAAAGATGGCAATGGAGAGCAACGAAGGTTTTTCATTCTTAAGAGGATGGTCCGTTCAGGACACACCCAAAACGACAGCTCGTCAATCGCAAACATTCTGTTGTGAGGGTTATGACAAGATTCACGTCTGTGTCATGGTACGTTCACACTTGTGTGCTCGGTGTCAAGAGAGCCAGATTTGCCACCACCGAGAGGCATTGGGCAAGCCCGAGTCGCGGGCGCAGCCGAGGTGGTGTTGTACAGAGGGAAAAACAATTGTCAAGGGGGCAAAACACTTGTTAAAGTTCTATAGACGCAAAGTTTTTGCGTGGTCATTTTGTTAAGAGACCTACGGGCCTAGTAACCATGAAAATGAGCTCAAAACACCAATGTGCAACGTTAATAATTAATTGCAAACGATTTTGTACCCGCAGTTTCGGTCTCGGTCGGCGCCAGCTCTGGAGTGCACCTGGAGCTCTGCGGCCAACTTGGACTACCACATTCCTGATGACGTCGGCGTCCATGGGCAAGAACCGGTTGCTCGTGACGTTCCGGTGACGTCAAAACAATCGGGACAAGTGCGCCTTGACGTCACTCGATGCGGGTGGAAATGCCGAGCGAGTCTTCGAACAACATTGAAAATCATATTGAATTATATGTTTCTCTCAATGCCTGCGACTGAAACTTGTCGAAGACATCGCTTACGCCTATGAAACAAATCAAATCATTTGTTCGCGCTCGAAGTTTTGCGCCTTTAGAACTTTACAGATAAGCTAAAGATCGACAAATTCAAGTTGTTCTGTATCGATGGATAGCCGCGTCGTAATGGTGAATGCGCTACTTCCGCTGTAAAGGGAGCATTTATAAGCTACAATAATTAGACACCGATGTCGCCTTCCCAGGCCGTCTTTGCAAGCAAAACTGCGATGCGTCATGACAGTTCTTAATCACGCGGATCCCAGAGGCTTCAAAACGGTGATCACGGAGTCTCTTTCGGTCATTACTTCACGAACCTGTATCGACTGCCGGGAAAATTTTCAAATTAGTATTTTTTTTTAGAAACAAATGCGCGTTTGTCAGACAAATATCGACATAACGATAAAAAGAGACAGAGTCCATTTTAACTAAGAACAGCAGTTGTATGAAGTTATCATCAGTGACGTTCTAAGCCCTAAACTGGGTAGTTGCGAGCAACCGGTTATTCCGCCAGCATAATTTACTTCTGTGCCGACTGCGCTTCCCCGCCGGCGTCAAGCGCGAGCAAAGCTGTGGCCGCAGCTCACTTTCCATGCAAGGGAAACCCGGCGTCGAGGGACATCGCTACGGAACTTATTAACACGGAAGTGCAACACGGGCAGATATGTAACAATGAACTTTACTTAGTCGGAGTACCCGGGTTTGAAGTTCGAACGCGACCGCGGCGGCCGCATTTCGACGGAGGCGAAACTCAAAAAGGCGATGTCAGTGCACGTTAAAAGATCCCCAGGTGGTGGAAATTATTCCGAACCCCTTCACTAAGGCAACTCTTTCTTCCTTTCTTCTTTCACTTCCTCCTTTATTCCTTTGTTACGGCACGGTTCGCGAGTCCACCGAGATACGTGAGAGAGTTACTCAGCCATTTCCTTTCTTCAAAAGCAATTTTCATTTTCATTTTTACTTGAACTTTTAAAAGTAATGAACTTGTGTGTGGGATGAGGACTGGATGTAATCAGAAAATCGGCACCAGTCCAAAGAGGCTGTTTATAAAAGCTCTCTTTACCTATTGTGTTCAATAAATATGCTGTGTAACTCTCTAATAAGACATTAGTTTCGGAGATAATCGTAAATTCCATAATTACATCCAAGCGTCATTTCGGGAATAGTAACACGGTAATAGAACTGTCCAGTAAAAACAGGCTACTGCAATCGGTAGCGACGGAAAATCAGGTGTAACTTCTAGGTTGGGAAATTCACTGAAATACGGCCGCTGTAGCTGACCCCGAACAATTGTAAATGAGCAAAACGTAGCACGACCACCCTGCGTCTGTCCTTTAAAGGACTATAGACACCTAAATTCAGTTGCGTGTTGTCTTCTTTCAGACGGTACGTTGGACATTAAATACATGATCACTGCGCGATATTCGTCTACGAGCGCCAAATAATTTATACCTGAATTTCTTCTCTCATGCTGTTTCGTTTCGGTTTCATCATTCGAGCGATGGCTGTGAAAGTATAGTTGACCTTGAGGTCACGCGAGACACTAAAAAAACTGCAATATAAACTATGATGCGTACTTTTAATTCACTACAACACTTAAACCAGCCAGCTTCAAGAGCTGAAATTGCAGCAATTGAGGTATCAGAAGTTGGCGTTTTATGTCATGCCTCACGGGACTAAAGGTCAACTACACGTCACAGCCATTTTTCGGTTGATGAAACCAAAACAGCGTTAAGAAAAACCTAATTACAAATTATTCAGCGGTCGTAGGCTAATATTACGGGGTAATCCATGTATGTCCAACGCATCATTTGAAGTAAGAAATTAAGTAAGCAAAAATATGATGTGTTTAGTCCTTTAAGTAATCAGTACTACTTATGGGCGAAAAAGTAAAAAATTAAAATGCAGGAGCCAAAGGTGCAGGAGCGATAATCGCTCTCCCCTTATCCCAAGGGAGCTAAATACTCTTACTTTTCTCATTTTCTTCAATTTTTTTTTTGCTCTCCGCAATTTTGCGGCATTTTAAAAATTGTTTGCCTACAGGAAGCAAGATAAATGATGCTGTTTGAGATCACGTCCCTCGTAATTAGGTTCCGAAGACTAATTTGTAAATTCCGAAAGGCTGGTTCACTTGCAAGCGACTCAGGGATTGAGCGGCGCGTCGCAGCGAAATTTTCCAACTTGTTGGAACCTCGCCGCTAATTGCAGCGACGACTCAAACATGTTTTTCAGCCGCGGCGGCAGGATTCGCTAGCATTTTCGCTTCCATGTGAAACAGGCTTAATGCTTAAAACAAGCGCTAAAGCACAGTCTTTGTCAAAAGTAACCAGGCTGCATGGTTTGCTTCTAGCTCGTATAGTGGATCCACATTTCACGGCGAAAGCCATTGGCGGTTCTACCAGTCGATTCCTTGGCATCTGAAATCTCGCTCTGAGTTCCTGGCATCGCTCAACCTATACGCGAGCGATGCCCTGAGTAAGCGTTTGCCTCCAGCGCCATCTTACGTTCGCCAGAGTCGCTCGCAGAGAAGCCCTCGGAGAATCGAAGACATCGGAGCCGCGAAGGTCTGTACGCAAGAGCTGTGGAGCAATGACCCTCGCCGTCCACCCACTCGGCTTATAACGGCACGCTGACCCCACTCTGAGAGGCAATCGTTTCGTTGTCCTACGGCGCAGACGTCAGTCCGTCCCTCTGTGCGACATGGTGGCTGCAAGGTAACGGAGACGAAACGAGTCGAGAGGGAACCCATTCGCCGCTTCGCAACCGCCGGGGTGAAGCGCGACCGGCTCCGCTTGCGAATGCGTCTCGATTTCACCGAGGGTTTCCTGTAGAACGCTTCGGGACCGTCACACATGCTGCATGCCTGTCCTGCGAAAGAGGGCGAGCACATTTTAGCCGTCTGCTGAAATGCGCTTGTGAATGGATGTAGGGATGAATCGAGGGAAGATGAACACATTCGCTGTGTGTCCTCGTATAAAGGTACACGCTCAAGTAAGTTGGCAGCTTGCCCATGTTAAGCGCACATGCTGCCGAAAAGAGCTTTCAGAGCCGGTGCAAACTCAAATTCCTTCTCTTTCCAAAAGAATTTTACGATTTCTGGTAACATATGAGATATGATCCCAGCTTTACGCTTATAACAGTGGTCTACATAATCATATTCGCAATATGGAAAAAATTAACTAGCAATTCCAGTCATCGTACATGAGAAGGGCCCCGCAACGGTGGCTATGTGGTTACGGCACTCGGCTGCTGACCCGAAAGACGCGGGTGCGATCCCGGCTGCGGCGGCTCCATTTCGATGAAGGCGAAATTCTAGAGGCCCGTGTACTGTGCGATGTCAGTGCACGTTAAAGAACCCCAGGTGGTCGAAATTTCCGGAGCCCTTCACTACGGCGTCCCTCATAGCCTGAGTCGCTTTGGGGCGTTAAACTCCAATAAACCAAACTAAACTAAACATGGAAAGGCACAGCACATCACGGAAGCTATCAGTTGCCATCCAATAGGAAAAAAATAGCTTTCAGAATGTATATGTACGTTGGGCGTGTTGCTGTTGTTTGTTTTTAGTCTTTTTTTTTTTTGCTTCTCAAAAGTATGTAAAGGCGGGCATTCCTTTGTCCTCTTCGGGAGTTGGTGGACAGTACACGGCGTGTGTTCCCAGGCTGGCGAAACGCTCGCTGCCCAGTGCAGCATCAGGAACAGCACTGGCCATCACACTGTAATATACCCCTCAGCTCTCTGGCCAATCACAGCCCTGGGCTGTGACGTAACCTCAGGGGACACATGACATCAAGACCAACGGTAGCCATTGCTCGAGATCCTGATGTCAGTTTGAACGAAGAACTTCCACAAAACAAACCTCATATGCCACTCCTACTTGTGTTTGTAGCTGATGACACCTGGGGTAAGAGAATATTAAAAAGCTAGTTTTTTTTAACGTCATGCAAAATATTTTTGTTCTGTGATCATTATTTTTAAGCATTATTGGTTCCTTATCCGTCAGATATGTTAGACAGTTTTAGCATAGCGGAGACGTATGAGCATAGACGCATACCGGTTGAACGGACGCGGGCTGGACACGCACACTGGCATCGGTGCGGACAGGCGGGCCACTGCCCATGCGCAGCCGGCGTCCGTTCAACCGGTACGCGTCTATGCTCACACGTCGCCGCTATGCTAAAACTGTCTAACGTATATCGCTTACTGCCCATCCAGACCACCGACGAAATCGAAGATTCCGTCCACTATATCAATAAAATTACAAATATACCAATATACCAAATACCAATACAAATGAGAATAATATTGGCAGGAAGTGCTCTTGTTGACGAGGACGCACAATCAGGAGTTGTACTTATACAAACTGTCGTGCCGGCGCCCACATTTCGCTGGCTGGCCTCTCTGGAAACCAGCGCTGCGCGCTCGCCGTCGCGCAAAGCAAACCCAGACTCTCTCGGACATGTCGCGGCGTGTAGCGTGAATCATCCCGCCTCGCCGGCGCCGACGCGGACCCTTCCTCCTTCCCTCCTCACCGTCCGTGCGAACTCCTACGACGCTTCGCCGGCCGACGCCTGTCGACCATTGGTCTAATTTGAACGGTGGCCAGTGCCGTGACCTGATTGGAGGATTTGAACTGCTGGCTGCCGAAACGGACACCGGCGGCTTTAAAAACGGAGCCGCGCTGAACCCGAGCAGCAGACGGGCAGCAGAAGAGCCATCACGCCGGAGCTACGCTCGCCGCCGGGGCCGCCCTTCTTCTTTGTGCTAGCCCGTGGTGCTCCTGGCCCTTGTATTATGTAAAAGCCCTTGTACATACTGTACATAAAAGTCATTTGACTCACCGTCGCCTCGACCGTTTCCTTGGCTCGGACTCCCAGTCCCAACAAAACGCAGCAGACCTCAGAAACTGAGAGGCAAGAGCCGCGAGCCGGACTTCGGCTAGTAAAGCCAGCGCTGTCAGCGGACGAGACTGAGGAGCAAATGCGACGAGTCATTTGGCGCACCGTCCATCCGGAGTCTGCGATTTCGTCCGTTGTCTGGAAGGTCTTTATGTAGATAGGTTTGCGTAAAACGCAGTGTAGTTAAGATTATGTCTCATTTCTTTTCGGAGATGAAGACGTTTTAAGTGAGCCAAAAAGTTTGCAGTGCGCACAGTTTGCAATACTTCAGAATAAAGATTGAAACCTTGAACTCGACAAGGATCACTGTGTTAGCGGACACTCAGTGGATGGTTAAAACTGGTTTATTGAGGTCGCTTTAGAATATTTACAGGGATGCCAGTCAACGCTTTCAATGGAGATCGCGCTGTGCGAACTGAGCTGCACTCGCCGCGTCCGCACTCTGTCGACTCTCCTTTGTCTCTCTCTGTGGCGCCCGTCTCTCTCCGTGTCCCTCGGTCCGTTTATTCCCTCCAGGTTGCTTGAGGTTTCCCCTCTTCCCTTCGGAGTGCGGGAGGCGTCGCGGGGTCCCCTCTTTTCTGCGAAGAGCCCGTGGCTCTGACATGCTGATGTCTTTTTGCAGGCGCGGTGTGTTTTCGTTGGGGTCTGTTTTCCTCGGGCCATAAATCTGTAGAAACTGCGCCTGTCCGAAGGCCGAAGCAGTTAGCAGTTCTCGGAACTTGCCTGGGCCGGGCGAGAAACGTTGCCGTCAGCAGCATGCTGACAACTGGGAGCACTGTACTGAAATTATACAAGTTCTAACAAATCTCAAGCATTTCCGTTTAACATATTTCAAGTTATTCAAACTTAATTCACAGACAGCAATATGCACAAAAACGGTCTCATTAGAGGGGCTTTACCTGTTACACCTGCAATACTGTACAACTTGGAATAAAAATCTCAATAATGAGCTTTCTTTTTTAGCCAGGCGAATTTTTTTCTGCTTATATCTGTTCATGATATTTACTTGGAAATATTTCGTTATCCGTCATAGACATGTCGCTGAATTATAAACCAGTTATTGCATAAATATGTTAGAGCATAGCACATAAGTGCATAAGATTGCAATGTTAAATTTTCGAGTGTATAGCGTACTTTCAATTTTAGGTACAAACCTGCAAAGTTAGCGAGAAAGTTTTCTCTCCGCCAAGTTTGCGGAGTCTCATAAAAAAAAATTAACACTACAGCTCTGCAGTTACACGAGGCCAATTTTGGCAAAAACAGCAGTGCGTGTACGCGGAGGTTCACTTCTTCGTAATTTGTGCATAGACGTATTTTATATCGACAAAAATAATTGCTCATCCATTCTTTCCACTCATGAAGCAATACCAATAGACATTACATAAATCCAAGATGTCGATAAAGTGTATATATTGCGTGATTTATCTGAAATCGCCCTAAGGTCCTGGCGCTTTCATGTAAGTGACAGCTAGCTCCTCATGCTTCAAAAAGCGTCATCCAGCCCACAGAACCACAGAACAGTTGCAAATACCGCAAACGCTCGCCCCAGTTCGCCGTTTGAGCGTTTGAATGCCCTAGACGTGCGTGTAGATACTGCGAGAGGACGACGACGACGGCGTAGTTGTGACGGTATTACTGTGCCTCCACAAGTCGTGTGCGCTGTCGTTCACCGTTGCTATGAGAGATGTCGATTAACCGTCTCGTCGCGGACAATTTTCTCAAGACCAGTGCCACGGGGCAGACGAATCGGGCCCCTCCTCCGCATGTTCTTCTCGTGCTTGCTGCTCACGCGTGCGCTCCTATCGGCAGCACAGCACGGCACTCGTGTGAGCTTCGGGCCGCCGCAGCCGGGCTATATTTAGTCGCCCGCAGAGCCCCACCGGCAGCAGCGGCCGCTTCCCAATCAAGGCCAGATCCGCAAATGACCCGGCACCCCTCGCCCTTCCCTTGCACGCTCTGCGCGGCGGGCAAGAAGCATTCCCAGTAAATTCCCAGCGTCCTGCCTCTCCTCGCCCCACGGTGCCGGCGCGAATGGCCCCGACTGGCTCTCGCGATCGCCGCCGGGCCAGCCTAGGCCAGCCGCGCCGAGAGCCTCCTCCGACGCTCCATAACCTCCCTTTCCACTCCAGTCCTCTCCAATGCCTGCGCGGTGCCTTCCCCGTCCTCCACTTGACGTCCATTAGTGCACGCGCGGTGGGGAAGCACGGGTCGGGGCGCGGGGATGGTAGGTGCCGCGGGGCGCGGCGCCTACGACGAATGTCGCCCGACCGAGCACCCCCCCCCCCCCCCTCCCTTACTCCTCTGCCAGGCGCCCGCCCGAAGAGTGCGCCAGCTCGCCCTCTCGAAGCGCGAGCGTGCGCGATCACCCGGCGATGTTTTTGCGCTGAGCGCCTTCCAGAGCGCTCGCCTCTTTCCACCCGTGCTCTCAAGCTCCTCTCCCAGCACCCTCAACGTTCTTCTCTCTCCGCTCTGAGCCGCCGCCGCCGCCACTAGCACGGGGTTCGCGCCTTTGATGTCTCCGCTCCCGACGGCGGCAGCGGTCCGCCCTCTCGCCCCCTCTTCGTTTCTCGCGCCGCTCGGCTCGGATGATGTTTGCCGGCCTCCGCCCGCGCGCCTCTCTTTTCCTTGTTTGTGGCCCGCTCTCCTCTCTTGTACTTTCTGCGCTCAGCCCCTCTTGCTTTTGCGCGGTCGCCGAGGCGCCGTCTGGCTGCTTGCGCAAGCCACGTCATCATCATCGCGGGCAGATGAGGCCGCGGTGCGCGCGGGCGGCCACGCAGCTGATCACCGCGGTAATCTGGCCGCCGCCGGCCTGGTGTGCGCTGCGCGACTCAAGCGTGGCGCGGTGACCAGGCGCTGTCAGCGGGTACTTCCTCGTCATTAGAGTGCGCACCGCGAAGGGAAGAGGCTTTTTCCTGCCGTCCGTCGCTGGCCCATGGGCTCTGCCCTCTTTTGCTCCCCTGGACACAAGACGCATTTAATACGTTTCGGTAATAGTTTCGGTTTAATTTTCTACTGTCAGGCTGAAAAAAAAAGCGTTAGGGTAGGAGGTTAATTTTAGCTGTATTCTCGTGGTATTTTTTTTTCCGCTTACAGTTCCCGTTTTACCGATTCCGAAGCGAAGACCGCGAGGTATGCTCTTTGTAAAAAGCTGTAGAAGCGAAGCGGCGGATGGGGCGTGGTCACACGACGGATTTTTATCGTGCGAAGTGAGAAGCAAGCCTGAAACTGCAGTCACGTGACCAGCATAAACGCGACATTTTTTCTCAGACGTACGTTACGAAACACTGAATGGCGGACTTAAAAACTGTTTGGCAGATGTCGGCTGCCTTTGTAGCCAGTCCGTCGAAGGCTTAAAATCGGGATATGCAAAGCTCTATGAAAAGCATATGGCAACGGGACTTATTACCACTGTGATGTTAACTAATACTTTTTGGTTGTGCCAGCGTGCCGATATGCCAGGCACTAGCTGGAAATCCCACTTTGGGCGAGAAATATAATGAAAGAAAAAAAAATAAGTCTGCTGAAGGCAAGCAGGGAGTTTGCAGATACCCATTTGTCGCCCACAGTGAAGTTGATGTTGGAAACCGCACGCAAGCCCCACAGCAGGCACCTGGGTCCCTTTTTGCTTCTGTTGCCTAAGGTACTGATGAATTCAATTGCACAAATCCGGTTAACTCTGCGCGCATATGTTTTCATTTGCCTGCTCAGTGCGATGTGTGCTTTATCTCACGCGAACGGCTCCCGCTGCACTCATTTGGGGCCACATAGACCGCTTGGTTATTGCGATATCTCAGGATATTTAAGTGCTAATTTTCGCCTCCGTAGGGAAAAAGTTTAAGTGGCCCACGACATGTGGTCATTCAAGACAGTGCCACACCCTTCAGCTGCTGAAGGGTACATAAGAGACGCGAGTACAGTCATGCACAAGTGATTACGTAATGCAGATTCTGAGAAAATACTAGTGCCCAAACAGCTTTATTCCTTGCAGCAGATGGATCATACATGTATTGCTCATGATTTCAATCTTTTGGTTGAACTGCCTTGCGTAATTGTACTTAACTTTGTTTTCCGTAAACCCTCATCCCGCAGATTTTTGTCTGTGACTGTACATGTTGTGACACTTTGCACGGTAGGCGCCTTAGGCACTCTGAAGCACATGTACGGTTACTCAACTACGGCGAAACGCATCCCTCAGGTGAATATTGCTATCACCGAGTACAATTTGTTTCTTCCCTGATGATTATGACTATCTTTAACAACAAACGCAAGGTCAGTCAGCGCGCTGACGAATTTTTAGTACCTTGGAGGCCCGGCGTCCGAATTGAACCTTCAGCGTGCAGATATTAGGGAGTTTTATCACCCTCCGCATAATAAGCACGGTAACTAAGTTAACTGCTTCCGTACGACAAATATGGCTGGCAAGCCTGACAACGGTAGCAACGGCAACATTTTACCGTATTTGCCTGTGCTCACCGTATTTCGCGCTTTCGCGTGCAAATCTCCCCTTGTCGGATTTCCCCACCTTGCTTCCGGAGCGCCAACTTCCAGCCAGCGTCTGGCTACGAGCCGTCAGCACCCTAGCCTCCCACGGCAATCAGTGCAACGTGTGGCCTACTCCACGCCTGCGAGGGGGCAACGCCTCTGTTCTGGCGGTGGCCTGCTGCGCAGAACAAGGTGTGGGTGGTAGCGAGCGAACTCATGACACCTTTGTTCGCACCCAGCACAAATTTCGCTGTTTCTTTTCTCATGCTACCCGGTACTGCCCATTTTATGAGTGAGTCTGCGTACCTGAACAATTCATGGTTGTTAATGCTTTCGTCAATGTTTTTGCCGTCCGCAATCTTACTCATCCTACATTAAATTGTACACAACGCACGCCTATTTACAGCAACAAGCTCGCCTGAATTTAATGGGGTTACTAAGTTTTTCGTGGCTGCTTGTTTCTCGCTGATTTTCTCACCGTGAGCCGTCTAACTCGATCCTCAAATGTATGCTCATTTTTTTTCTCTCTCGACACTAATTACCAATCTGGTGCTGCTGCCCTACTCGCGGCAACAGCAGACCCGCTGCCAGATAAATGCGCGGACAATCAATACGCCCGTTCCGTTCGCGGCACCGTCCCCCGCTTTCCGTCGAGTCCCTGCGCGGCGTGCCAGCTCTCTCACGCCTCCCGCCCCCGCGGCAGCAGCGGCGGCAAACGCACGCAGCGAAACGCGCCCGCGCGCAGTACGTGCGTCCGGCGCCCGGACGGGGATCCGATCGCTTTCCGGGTCGGCGAACCGCGAGCGGCGCACGTTCCGGTGAGGAGCGAGCCGCCGGCGGAAGGCTGCGCGAAGCCAGCGCACGTTGCGCCGGCCAGCCGCCCCCCCTGCGGGCCCTTTCGCCCCGCTTCCTGCCCAGCCGCCAACGCCGCCGGAGGCAGGATAGCGTGCGCTCCGCGCGCACGCACGCTGCCGAGGCCGATCGATGTACGTGAGAAGCAGCCCACGCCCGTCTCGCGGGGCCGCGGACCGCCGCCGCGTCAGCGCGGGCGGAGAACGGGGGGGACGACGGGGTGTTGGATCGAGCGCGCTGCGGGGCCTGCCGGCTTGGCCGTCGCCTGCTTCTCCCTTCCACTTCCCGCCGCTTCCCTCGCGCCCCCGCTTTCCTGCGTTTCCCTCGGCAAGCCCGTGGCCCGAGCGAATGAGCTCGGGTGCGCGCACGAAATTCGACGCGCGAGTAGTTCGCTGCGGCGGCTGTCGAGCGTTCGCGTCGCCGTTCCGTGGTGGTTGCGCAACGGAACGTGAGGCTTTACGGGAGGTGTTTGTTTTTTCGCTGTTTACACATCGGTTGCGAGAGCGCGTGCGCACCAGCTTTTCAGCGGGAGCGCTGCGCATTCGGATCGGGAGAATAAATTTTCGATGGCAGTTCAGCGCCGAAAGTGAGCCGCGGCACTAATGGAGACATTATATAATAGGTGGCATTCCTACATATTGACTTCACCCCGTTCGGTGCACTCTCTCGGTTCTCTGAAAAGCGTGACATACCTCTGTTTTCGCAAACATCCATAAAGGCAGATTTCTCGGAAAAAGCGGTGTTCGTTCTGGCATGCGTGGAATGGTCATCTGAACTCTGGTTCAGATTACCTCGCGGTCACCTCCAGCAGAGCGCCATGGATTGCTTCTACTGCAGGAAGAAAGAAGACACTAACTGCGGAAGAAAGACGATTCTTTCTGCCGCAGTTGAAGCACTCAATGGAGTTCTGTTGGAGGTACTGGATTTTTTTTTTTAGATGGTAACGAGAAGTATAACCTAATCTCGTACTTCTGGCAAACCCTTCCCGCTCTTCATTTCTCGGCGCTGTCCTGTGAGGAACGCGTTTAGCGCATGCTTCGATTATGTTACTTCGCAGCTGTTGAATTGGTACGATAGCGGCACTAGATTAGCCTTCCAATTAGACGTTTTCAGTGAAAGCGTCAAGTACCGAACGAGACAGGCTTTAAAGTGTCTCATTTCATGAGCGAAACAAGGCTACTTCTAGTCACTATCTGCTTCACTGCAGTGCGTCGACTCATTAGCAACCCCCGCTTCATGAACGCATCGACTTAGTTATAAAGATACATATTTTGATGTCCTGTAATCCTGCGGATATACGAATATTTCTGTTCCATTTCGGTTTCAATTCCAAATGTTATTGTTTACTTTTGCTCACAAGTATTGGCTGTTTTGATGTATTATTCATTTCACGAAACTGTTTGGCTGCTCTGTATTGGGACTGCTACCTCATATTACATTTCAGCGTAAGTAGTTTGTTTTGTTTGCATAACTTCTCTCCCCATTGCTGTCTGTTAGTCCTTTTCTTGTATTTGTTCCAGCTTCAATTGCTTCAACACAAAGAGTGGTGTTCGCGATATTCCACTTTGTTGCCGCTGCCTGCCGGGCCTGCCCTTTCAAGCCCACTGCGGATTTGGCAGGCATCTCATGTATTGCTGCTGCGGAAATCTTGCTTTAATAGAATTTATTATTATTATTATTACTATTAAGAGCAAAAACGAAGGCAGGGATGTTAACCAGAAGGGTATTACGGTTGGCTACAGTTAGTAAATTTACTCACCTGTAAGCATTTATCGTTCGAGCAAGAATGGCAAGCTGGGCAGACATGCTAACGGTGGTGAACACCTCGAGGGATGAGGGAGACAGAGCAGGACAAGCACCTGTTGTGTCTCTCTTGTCCCTGTCTTTCGCGCTGTTTACCACCTTTAGCATTTATCTTGATGATCTCGGCTGACTGCCTAAAGTACATCCAGCCCAAATCACTGCATTCGAGGACCTTCCGCTGTAGTTCCCATGCTGATCGTATACCGCCGCAACGCAGCGCCTAATGGGCTAAGGAAGGAGCAATATAGTTTTTCTCTGCATGAATGATGTCCTTAAGGCACTTTTTTTTTCATTGCAGAACTTCCGCACTCACCTCCCTTATAGGTTAATCAAAATTGCCATACATGGCGCAGGTTTTACGGGTAAACTTTTCTGTACGGAGACAGTAACTGATTGCCGGTTGCCGGCCGCGCACCCAACTCTGCGCGCGCTAAACTGTCCTGTACTCTAAAACATTCTGATAAATAGTGAATGGAGAAAAATGACCTGATACGTCAGAGCTCAGATGTCTAAAATGTCAGATGTCTAAAAAGAAGCGACAACCTACGTCCGACGACGTTCTTCAAGTTGCGATCTAGACCGGCCAGACAGTAGATAAATTTAACGTAGCGGAGACATATACTATATGTATGTGTGCGCAGCAGACGTCCGTAAAGCCGGTATACGTCAAAAATAATGCGTCTGCGGCATGCTATATCATCCACGGATCTGAACGCGACAGAGAGCTGCGGCGTTTAGCGCCCCGCGAATTTAGTCGTAAAAGTTCGTTCCTCGCAGGTCAGCCTGAACTACATCGGGTTATAATCATTCCGTCGTCTCTTCTTCATCATGCCCTGCATACCCTCTTGCGCAGCCTCACGCTTATGGCACGAACAGCCTGTCACGCTCACCGGTGCATCCTTCGCATAAGCTGAGCCTTCCAATGCGCCGCCGGGCCAAAGCACCCGTCGCGGCCACGTGTGCATACGGGCGTCCGGCGAGCTGACCGGGAGGCAACAACCTCGGCGTGCAGGTGGGGAACACACAATGCGCACATATATCCCACCCGCATGAAGAGCGTCACCCGGGGGAACTGCTGCGCTGATCCTTGGCCGGTGCTCTTTTTTCCAAAGCTCGCGCGCGGGCACTTCTGCCGGTCGGTTTGAAAACGAGACACCACAAAGAGGGCCCTTCTTGAAGGGGGTCTCAAGGAGGACTGGCGAACGCAGGTGTCCGCACTCGAGCGCACAGGATGTCCGGAGCGCTGAGGGCTTTTGGCTGAGGCCAATGGCTGCAGGGACGCTTTGTAGAATCTAGAAGCACTGCTTACGGTGAATATCGGCCTTAGGAGATGAACCAACGAATTAGGTTTGCTGCTGGTCGATGCCTTACAGTTTCCGTAATTTTTGCCGAGTTATTAGATGAATTAGTTCGTACCTAGGCTTTTTCTGCCTTGCCAGGAGGGGCTAGCAAGCTCGGTACATCAGTGACATCACAAGTCAAGAGTCCAATAGCTTCAGCAAAGGGCACCAAATGAAGCAAAAAAACACCTCAGGAGTACCCGGCTTTTCTTTGTTTAATGGCATGAGCAGTTGCAATAACAGAATCTGCGCCTTTATTGAAAGCAAATTTACGAATGCAAGACGTTCCTATAAACCGTCCGTGAACGCATTCACTTCTAAGCGTCACTGCCACCGACACAGCAGCTTCCATTCATTAGTCGCTGCCATTATCACCCTCTTGAACTAATTTCTTACATCCTAAACGTCTAGAGAAAGGCGTGCCACCCGTCTTTAAGTACACGTGCGCAGTATCTGCCAATAAAGACCGGAGCAAAGAAGGAAAAAGAGATGAAAAAGATAGAAATAGCGCTGTACGGTCCGCAAAGCCAATCAACTCCTCTCGCAGGAAGACGAACCAAGCATGATTCAAGGCAAAAGAGGGGCTAGTTGGTGCTTTAGATTCACTGGCTGTGACAGCGTGTATCCGATCGGTATCCTTTCGTTGTAACTTGCATTTTTCTAGCGCTAGTAACCATATCTCAGCCAGTGAAACAAGGGAAGCGCTTCGTGACCGAGTCTTCTCGCGCTGTTCAACAATGAATCACTACCAACTCGCCCTAACCGCAGCCTTAATTACTGACCCAGAGTCTTATCGCAAATGCGGGTATGAGGAAGTATGACGGAACGATGGAGCCATCGTCGGATTATCGTCTCGGAAGAGGAGGACGTTGTCATGGCGTAAGAAACGCGCGATGAAGTCCACGAATGGTGAGGGGACAATATCGGACTTCACCAGCAGAAAGCAAGATAACGACAGATTAAAACAGAAAGCAAGCAACACTGCTAAGAGCTTTAGTGCAAGTCATCTGAACAGATTCAGCGTAGAAAACTGTCTCCTGTGCGCTGTCTATTACAATAGACTAGAAGCCTCAAAAGTCTCCGACACCATGGGTATCGAGGTTTCAGGCCAATGGTGACTGGTGACAGCGCTCCATTAGTTTTGGTTTGGTTTGGTTTATGGGGTTTAACGTCCCAAAGCGACTGAGGCTATGAGAGACGCCGTAGTGGAGGGCTCCGGAAATTTCGACCACCTGGGGTTGTTTAACGTGCACTGACATCGCACAGTACACGGGCCTCTAGAATTTCTCCTCCAAAGAAATTCCAGCAGCCGCGGCCGGGATCGAACCCGCGTCTTTCGGGTCAGCAGCCGAGCACCATAACCGCTGAGCCACCGCGGCGGCCCATTAGTTTTGTTCCTGGCCCTAATGCCTGCATACAGGCATGGACAAGTTAAACTGAAATTGCTTATGGCGCGTTCCAAACAGCGATCCGGTGCACGTTTATTTTTGTTTTGTTTTGTTCTGTCAGTCACAAATTTAAGCGTGCTTTACTTGACGAATATGATTCGAATCATGGGTTTTTATTGGTCGAGGCTGAGCTTGTGCTCCTTCTTGGATTCGGGGCTCTGCTCTGAATCACCGATTGGAATAGTATACACCATTAATGTATGCTAAAACCTATCGGTGGCGCCGCGCAGCTGTGAAAATGTCAACCCGATAACGAGAAGCAATCAATGGTACGAAAATGAGATGCGCCTTCGGATCATTATGCATTCAGCGTTAAGTTTTTCGAGATGCTTAACTTTGTTGTGGCTTGTATAATTCAACGATCCTTCGCCGAACGCCTGTCTACAACCTAAAACCTTTTTTTAACTTTGCCTTCCATCGCTGTGCTTCGCAAATGTGCCTCCAAAAGCGTTATCGTCGCAGGGTCATTCTACCGATAACGAGACTCACGCAGCACTATTGGTTCGTGTACCCGTGGCTCCACTATAAGCCGGTGGTAGTTTGTGGTCATCGCTCCAGATGCCGGGATTCGACCGCTCGACCTCGGACTCAGCAGCCGAACTACAGAACCACTCAGCCACCGAGTGGTCGGGCGGATCCGGTGGCGTGGCGCGCTGCGCGTCTCCCGTCGAGCGGACCGCGCCCCTTCCCGTCGCGGCTTCGCGGGAGCCGTCGCGGGGCCAGGGAAAGCAGGCCGCCACGCGTCTATTTCGAGGTCTCGCGCGTGCATACCTCCTTCCGCCTGTCTGCGCTCGTGGCCCGGTCCGAGAGGGGACGCGGCAAGAAGAACGCGCCGTCTCCGCTACGAGAAGTGTGTGCCGGGGTCGCCCGCTCCTGGCCTCTCGAGCTTTCTCGTTCTCTTCGGGAATCGCGGCAGTATGGACGGATCCCGTAGAAAAAAAAAATTATAACGTCTTGCAAATGCGTCGAGCTTCTCAATGCGTTGCGTGAAACAATTGCGTCAGAATGAGTGCCCACGAAGGGGCAGCTGTACTCGTTCTCATAACCTGCTTGAGGCGCTGGGAAGGCTAGAGACCTCCTCAGCCTATGAGAAGATTGCATCAAGCGCGTTCCTGTGCGCCTCGTCGTCTGGCCCCGGTGTATGCAGATATGAGTGGAAAAGAGAAATGAAGGAACATTAGGTAGTTTTAATGTAGCGCAACAATGCTTACGTATCCTAACACAGGCATTTCGAGGGGCGTTATGCTGTTAGTCAATTGCGCAGTTTTAGTGCAGCGAAGAACAACATAGACACGGTAACAAGTTCAGCCTAGTGTCGCCGTTCGGTTTTTGGGAACGGAAATATTTTTGTCAACAAACCGGCCTTCTTCTCCAGTGCTGGGAGCGGCAGAATCGTCGCTCGAAATAAAAAGCAAAGCAAATTTATCGCTCAGTGATGTCGCTGCAGGTGAGGTGAGACAAATCGAAAGCCCGATGCACCATTTATCAACGCTGAACGTACCCCCCGCCGCGGTGGCTCAGTGCTCGGTGGCGCTCGGCTGCTGACCCGAAAGACGCGGGTTCGATCCCGGCCGCGGCGGCTGAATTTCTTGAAGGCGAAATTCTAGAGGCCCGTGTGCTGTGCGATGTCAGTGCACGTTAAAGAACCCCAGGTGGTCGAAATTTCCGGAGCCCTTCACTACGGCGTCTCTCATAGCCTCAGTCGCTTTGGGACGTTAAACCCCAATAAACCTAAACCTAAAGCTGAACGTACTGAAAAACCCAGTAAACAACAACGAATCCACTCCGAAGCGATTGGTCGTACTTTGAAACGCGCCGCCATGTTGTAAAAGTTGCATTAGCGCACGCAAAAAGAGTCGCGCACGCTATAGTAGAGAAATAGCCTACGTAGCACGAGCCTATATTAAAGCTCGATTTGAAATAGCGTCTGGCACATGCGCACTTTGAAAGAAGCTATCCCATCTGTCCATATGCCCATTTTATATTGGCACTACATTCCGCAGCGTAAGAACGTCACCTCTGTATACTCGTCGCAGGTTCGGCCAAGGTAATCTAGTAACGTTGGGTTCGGCAGTAGTGCAAGGAACTAATGAGATCCATGGAGTGTAGGCGCCGGAGCCGAGCAGGGCCCCGAGCCATTTGTCGGTGTTCTGATGGGCGAATGGGCCATTGTATAGCATATATCTAGTGTGTATAGCGAAGCAGAGTGGCGCTCGCATGTACAGAGTCGATCACACCTGACTAGAGCGCTCGAGCGGTGCCGTCCGGTGGAAATAATGCGAAATTCTAGAGAATTGGCATTGACTTTCACAGATAATACTTGCTCTGGGGAGAAGCCTAATAGACATGTGCAGGCACCAGCGCCTTACCTACTTTCTTTTGTGTTAAATCCCACGTATCAACAATTAAGGTGAGTTTTAATTACAGCTACTATTTGCGACTGCAGCTTTAGGGCAAGAGCAGCATGTGCTATATTTTCGAATATTGTATGCGTAATTAGCTTATGACCGTAATTAGCTTATTCACAAGTATTAGATGCCTCAATCTCGAGGTCATGTCCGCAAAACATGTCGGCAAAATGGGTCGACAAAATGTGTTGGCAAAATGTGTTCGCACTCACTTCACAACTTCAATGTGATTTTGTGCCTGTAATGTAATTGAGTGATAAATCAATGAGTGCTGTAATATGTCGTGATGAAGACTTATGACGTCGTAGCTAAATCAGTTTACGCTAATGAATATAATTAATTAATGAGGATATAACCAAAACGAATTAAGGCAAATGAGAATAGAATGACTTTTAGATTGAATTGGATTTGGGGCTTATCCCTTTGTAACGGGCGGACATTCCACGAAAGTCCTAGCCAACTTTGCGACGCTACGGCGGAGTCTGTACCGCCGTGTCGTCACCACCACCTAACGCTTCAGCCTACTCCAATTTTCAAGGCGGCGCTTTGTTGTTTCGACCGCCCTGGCCTTGGAAATGACTTCCTGTTCGTTCATTTCGCCCCCTGTCGGTTGGCTTGCTTCAAAACCCAGCACCTGCGGAAGGGCACATCCACTCGGTTGGCAGGGGTGGAGCGATCGACAAGACAGAACCAATGGAAGTGATGATGACGATGGTGCTGATAAGTGATGACCTCATACCAAAGTCACGTGACGAGATGACATAAAAATTTCGAGGTCACGTGATAAAGTAATGACGTCATACCAAAGTCACGTGACAACATGGCGCAAGAGTGACAAAGAGGCGCCTAGGCTCACAAAACAGCCGCTTAATCATTGCAGCAGCACATATGCTTTCGTATTTCTCCAGTGCGGGGCGCTGCAGTGCTCTCAAACGCTTTTTTTTTTAAGTCCCACGGCTTCTTCAGTGAAAATGTTAAGGCACATTTTGAAAAAAAGAACTGATTTTTCCCGTTTCTTAGACATTAAATAGACATTTCACGCCTTCTCCGTGCCCTCCCTTCAAAAAGAGAAAACAAGACTAAAATGCCGGCTGTGTTGCTGTTATAGTGTAAAAGCTCAGTAACCTACGGCTGAGTTCCTCCGCTTACCTCACAGGGCCCTCCAGGCACATCGCCCGGCCGTACCTGCAAAAGGTATGCGGCGGGTCGCTTATGTGTGAGTTATGAGCGGTCGATTGCTGCTACTACCTTTAGACCTTAGGTGCCAGGACGAGCAGCGGGGCTGAAGGGGAAGACACGATGCAGGGGGAAAGTTATGTTGTCGATACTGACTCGCAGACAATTCATCCTCCACATTATAAGGGCCGACATCAGCGTCATGAACAAAAGTGAACACGAACAACGCTAGCGAAGCTGGCGAATCGAGTTCAATAATTCTAGCAGCCAGTTTATAGCGTGGACTCAAGTCGTGGTGCTCAGTTTCTCGCTTCCAACGTGAACGCGGTTTGTGCATCGCACAGCGTCCAGCAGTGTAGCTTAGTTTGCAAAGAACGAGACAGCGAGTGTGGCGTGCGTGTTTTGGCCAGCGGATTTCAAGCTGCTTTCAAACCACGCTGCTCAGTTCGATCTCTTCCTCCCTAGCTCTTCGACTGAATGCACGAACCTGGATTCGATAAGAAGCCCCTTGCTGAGCGAATACCTTCACCTTTTAGACAAGGCTCGATAAATAATTAATGGCTTCAAAAGACATCCGCTACGGCTACGGGTAATTTGCCCACGAACATTCTTCAGCGATTTTCACGGTTTTCAAAGCGCTTCCTTCGGGCTGCTCGAGACAGGCCTTGAAACGAGAGTACTCCAACTAACTTGATAAGCCCAAAAAATACTCCGTGGGTAAACGGAGCACTGGCTTCCCTTGCATTGGTGCCGCAGTGTGCCTTTTTTTTTTTTAGTGTGTCGCCTTCTTCTTGTCTCGCGAGATACCCTGCGCTCTCAAGCTCATTATCGCTGGCGTATCTTCTTGGTTGAATGCGTACTGTGATTACAGTAAAAGCCATTTATTTTTGACTCTCATGTTGAAACCATTATTGATCAACCTGTTCGCGTCACAAAGGCAGGCTTCTGGGTATCCAGAATTCTTTCTTTTTTATTTTATCGGGGAGAACTGCACATAAAAAATGAATACAAAGATATTGCTTGGAAGCATTCCTGAAGGAAAAAAGCCCAATTAGAACATGTTTTTTTTCTTCAGTAGTTCCGCTCAGATAATTTTGGAAGCCTTTCGAACTGCAGTTAAAGATAAACCACTCCGGCCGCGCTTCGTTGGTAATAGCTAACATAAAGCTTCGTTGCATGTGAGGTCCTGTTTCCCTCTCTGGGCAAAGTAACAGAGGGGAAAGCGAAGCGCATGAAGTTAGCCACTAGTGCAGACTGCTGACATAGCATTTATTAGGCCCGTTAAGCCTTGTCACAAATCGCCACAGTGGGAATATGCTCGGGAAAAAATTTCAGCACAAGCCTCATGACTGGCCACGTTGAGTGAAACATTTAAGAACCTCCTTGTTATGACAGAACTTAGTCAGCTTTTCAAAAAAAAAAAAACAGTCGTTTATCGTCTCGATTATTTTTCCAAACGCGCTGTTCTTTGTTTACAGACGGCAGCGTTAAGAGAGTAGCGTCAGGAGCTTCGTAGCCATTACAAAACTAAACAGCAAGAAAGAACTTTCATTTCGCGCCGTCCCAAATCCGGGACCGAGTCCAATACGCGATAGCCAGTAAACCAGCCAGCCACGCTGGAACTGCGCCGCGCAAAAATTACGCCTCGGGCTCTCTGGGCGGCGGAGGATTAAAGCCTCCAACAGGAGGAGGGTGCGGGAGCATTCGCCACGCTCGCAGCGGTGCTTTGGTGCGCGGTCACGGACGGGTCGGCGGTGCTCCGGCAGCAGCGCATGCGGCGACCGACCCGCAGCCCCGAGAGCCACCGCCTCGGACAGCGCAGCCAAGCACAGCGCGTGCAATCGCCAACGAGCGAGCGGCGGCGGACCGCTGCGCGCACAAAGCCGCGCGGACTCGACATAGCCATCCATCGCCAGTGCTGCGGGGGCGAGAAGGAGAGATAGGGCGCGCGGAGAGGGCGAGAACGGCCCGGCGTGCTCCCGCAGCGGCAGCCGGTCGGCAGCAGCAGGCTATCAATTTGCGGAAGCCGCGCGCGGGCGAGACAATGGCGCCTCCCCCTCCCTCTCCCCCCTCGCTCGCTCCGGCGCCCCCAGCGAGCCTGCCGCCGCCGCCGCACAAAGAGAGGCCACCCGTGGGGATTGCGCCGCGGCCCGCCTTCGGTTCCCCCCCTCTTTTCTGCCACCATCGCTGGAGGCGCGCCTAGGCGGCAGCGGTGTTTTGTGTCTGTTGTTTTTCGGAGCGGCCTTCCCTTCCAGCGCTCGCGATTCCGCGCGCGCTCGCGCGCCCGGACCCGTCAACGCAGCGAGCGTCACTGGGCTGCGCGTGCACTGAGGACTGTTGTCCGCGCTCGGCTGTTGTGTGTGCCGCCGGAGCCAGGATCGCGTGACGGCGAGGCCGGCGTGCGGGCGGGCGGGTCGCGCTGCCAGAGTGCGTGCGTGCGTCGTTGCGGGCGCCCATCGACGACCCCCCGCAGCAGCGGCTGCACGCTCTCTGGCGACCGTGTCGCAGTTCGAGCGCGCGCACACGTCCGCAGCGTCGAATGGTTGCCGCTGCGGGCTGCGCAGATGTTGCGGGCTGTTGCCGGCCGCCCATGACTGCGGGCAGCGGTGTGGAGGCCGACGCAAAGAAATGCGAAAGATAAACGCGTTTCCAGCCCCTCGCGCGAGCTGCCGCTTCGAGCATTTGGGGTGGGCTACTCTCCCTCGAACACCAGTGCTGCAAACAGCCAGGGTGTCTGCACCCTAAACTCTCCTGCCCCTTCCCCTCAGCTCCAACCCTCCCGTTTCGTAACGAACTGCACCGCCCGGGACACGAGCTCGACTGTGTACGCCGTAGTAGCACCTGCTGTATACTTTCGAAGTAGGGGTGGCTCTGTGGATTCCAGTTTCTTGTCTCGTGATGGATGCGCCAGGTCTGCGCTCCGTCGTCTGAAGGCAAACATGCGACGACACATCGCACGCCCGCCGACGTAGGCGAGTCACCCGCGTGGATCACTTGGGAATACCCAGCTTTAATCGCGTTGGCGGAGACCTAATCAGGGAGCGGAAAGCGTTTTGCTCGTATTATATATTCAGAGAAAATGAAAGCAGTAATCCAGGTGCTTTTCTGTTCTTCCTGTCAGCGACACCTCTCCTGCGACCGTTCTCGGCAACCACATTTGGAGAATACCGTATACACTCGTGTATTAGTAGAACGTTAAGTTGGGCGAGTTGGCAAAAGTTCGTACTTAATAACCAGCGCAAGAAACAGAGGGATAAGAAAAAAGGCGGACACAGAATGAGCGCTGACCATCAACTAAGGCTCTATTCGCAAAAGCTGTCATTTATAAAAGGAACATTCAAATATATGCACGTGAGCATACAGTGTGAAAAAAAGCACACACATACAGATGCACGCGACGCTCAAAGCTTGTCACTAAACGCGGTCTCTTTATAAAAAAGGCAGATTGATAGTTTGCTATAACGCAGTTTTGCGGCCCTTCGCGACGAAAAAAGCTACTACCACTTCACGTGTGGACGAGTCGACGAGTGCTTGTAGTAGGTGTACTATATCCGTGCGAGAAGAAACAAAGCAGTGCACTTTTTCTTTCTCTTCTTCATTACTTCGCACCCTTGATAATGAGTCACTGGAGAAGACAAGCCGTTGCCGTTTTTTTTTTTTAAATTAAGGTCCAACAACTTGTTCGGGCATCGACAAGTCTGGCCGATGTACCGGCCGCCGCAGCGTAGGGAAATGCTGCACACGACTCTTGTGCTACAAGCGTTTATTTATTTATTTATTTCAGGTTCCTTCATGGCCCTTGGAGGGCATTAGAGAAGGCAGTGAGCAGTTTACAAATACGTACAGAATATATACACAACGGGTTATTTAAAACAATAGCTAACGCAACAAACTTATTGCTGTGCTCGAAGCCACATCCTTTCCTTGCCTTGCAGTCTTTTTTCTTTTGTATAGGTGGGCAAATCTGCTGGAGCCTTATAGCGACTGAAAGATTTACGCCTCACTGTACAGGCTGTTCCACACTTAGTGTGAAACACGGGCAGCGCGTGGCAGCCGCGGTTCGAGAAGTGCTGCCACCGAGATCCGGCGACAATGGACGGAATCAGGCGCATTCGTGGAAAGAGCGGCCACCCGTGGTTATTGCGCATGCGCCTTTGCTGCCGATTATCCCCGACTGTCTGCTGAAGAGCTTTGCGAAACGTGGCGGCCACGCGCTCCCAGTGTCCAAGTGTGAAACAGCCGGTACCTGTTTGCTACATTCTTCATCCTGTGATAGACTCGATGCAAGTATGACAAAAGTACAACTTTTTTCTCGTCTAAACGGCAGCGGATAATTTGAAACTAAAGTGGGCAAATAGCAATAGCTCCTCATACGTATACAATTGTCTTTCTGCGGCGCGTTCAGCGTGGAGGTGTCGGACGGTGACATACTCTACCTAGAAACGCTATCACACGAAGGCTTCGTCATTAGTCGGCGATGCTTTCCCGACGGACGTGTTATCATCCTGACTTTCAGCGCATTGTCTTTACGAAGGGTACGCTGGGCCAGCACCGATTTGTGGCAAAAAAAAACGTTCCGTCGCGTGCATGAATGGGGCCTCGTGATCAGTCACTCGCAGTAGACGGATTTTTTTTTTTTTTTTTTTGGGGGGGGGGGGGGGGATGTAATTTGTATACAATGGCCTTGCCACGTTAAAATCTCAAGGAAAAAAGTGCGATCTCTGCAAAAGTGGATACGGCATTTCCGTACGGAAGCTATTTATTGAAGAAGAGGGGAGGCCTGCTAAAGAATTAAGGGTCCAAGTTGGAACACTCAAGACGAAACGCTGTCTAGTCTCGGACTCCGTGACTGAGCGTACGGGCTTGACGGATGATCAAGGGTCGTTCTCATAAGTAGTGCGCACGCAGTTAAGAGCTCATGCTTATACTTGATCGCACAAGTCGTCTGCATTACTGTGAAAGGAGAGATCTCTCATCCGATGAAGGCCTAGGAAGGAAGAAGAAAATTAGTCCCTCAAATATTTGAGCAGTGTTGTGACTGTTTTATAAAATAATTTTCGGATTAATTTAGGAAGTACTTCATGATGGTGCTTTGAAACTAGCGCGAGCTTTTCACACACTGGTTAAATTTTCAAATAAAATCTGCACGAACAGAGGACTGCGGAGACCTGCTGCGAACATGTTGCGCCGCCATTTGTAAAACATGGAGTCCGTGGACCCAACCCAGTCTCCAACACCATGTCCACCACGCAGCAGCTGGACACTGGTGTTGTTTCCCACCCACTGATGGAGCCACCGGTCGCTCGGTGAAGAGAACGGAGGAACACGTTTTTGAGCGCCCGCCGTTCTCATTGGCTCAGATTGCCGCAGCTTTCAGAGCGCTTCCAACGATTGTGAGGTATAGTTGTGCCGCTCCAAGCGTCCCAGTTACAGGAAAATTAACAATTATAAGCGGCATGTGGAAGCTCATGCCGCAGCCTACCAACTGGGCCTCGTTCTTGTCGACCAAAGGAGCCAGATTAGGGAAGGGATAGGTACAAATACGCAGCCTATGTAGAGGAAATAAAATGGTATTTAAAAAAGAAGTGCGCAACAAATTAAAATCGAAGCCAGGTGAGCCACCGCCGAAAAAGAATTCGACCACGCTGTTTGGCGACGTGTTTGAGCGGCACCATGTGCTGGGGCGTCACATGACACGCCGCCGCCGCCGGAACTGATCGCACGTGTACCGAGCGGGGCCAGACAGTAGGACGACCGCGTCTGCACTGCGGCGCAACGCGGGTTTCGCAAGCGACCCGCGAGTGCTTTCGCTCCCGCCGGTGCCAGCAGTTTTTCTCGCCTTTTTCTTTTTCCGTGTCTGTGTGTGCGTAGTTTTCCTCCCCCTTTCTCGGGAAACCTTTTGATGCTACGAGCAGGCGTCACGCGGAGCGGCGTTCTCGGCCCAAAGCATGCGCCGCACAGCTGGCCGAATGTCACGTCCATGGGTACGATACGAAAGGTGGTGATGCGCTTGCCGTCGGCGCCGCGCAGGGAACTAAGAGGACTACGTCGGATGGAAGTCCTATAAGTCGAGCAGCTAGCGTTGTGCCCTGCCGGGGGCACAACGCTGCCGGGGGGAGGGCAAACGCAATGCCGTCAGCGCGTAAAGACAGTGACTTGCCAGCGCTTGGTTGTGGTAACTTTGGCAGTATATTTTATTTATTACCTTATCAAATGCCGCCGACTGCCCTTTGGCGGACAAGGCAGGATTGTGTACTATCAGCGTCGACGACTGCGCGAATCTCTGCTCGCGATCAACTGCCGCAAGCATCAGTTTCTGAAGCGCTTCCTACTTTTAAACCGAGCGTATACCTCAATAGTATACAGTATAGACACAGTCGCATGCGATGATTGCGGTTTGCCATGAACCCGACAGAAACGCAGACACGCGAACTGGCGCGATGTCTGAGTTTGTGTTCATCAAGGCGTTTTTGGTCTTCGCGCTTCCGCTTCTTGATAGAGACGGTTGTGGGCACGTGCAGGAAGTCGAGGCAGTGATTATAGTTGTCTGTAAACCATCTGGTGATGGGAGTGTCGAAAGATAATATTAATTTTATTCGTATGAATGCGCGATATCTTGTGAAGCGTTTAAGCAATTTTCATACCGGCGAGGACATGATAGCTTTTACAGCAGAATTCGTCTTTCTGGTGGCACACAGCAGTTTTCGCGTTGTGGAAATCGCGAGCAGACATCTAAAATCAACCCATTCGTTGGCATTCTCCACATAATACGCATGCTCGCCATTGGCAGCGGATGGCATTCGCCAAACTCTTTAATCTAGAAGTATATCGGACACCAACCATTGCGGAGATACGATGGCCGCTGCTGGCAAATGACATGGTAATTGGAGAGACATGGGGGAGTCATTTGCGCTGCAGTGGGCATAGTCAAGCTGAGGATGATGATGATGGAGCCCGCCAATGCTTAAAGTACAGTAGACATCAAATTTTTGGTGTGTTTTCTTCTTTCAAACGACGCACTAGACATATACATCGATATACATATACATACATATACATATACAAATTATTTAACCGCCTTCGACGGTTAAATAATTTGTAATTGAATTTCTTCTTGAGGCTGTTTCCATTTTGGTTTCATCAACCGAACGATGTCTGTGTCGTGTAATTGAACTTTAAGTCACGTGAGACACACAAAAAAAAGCAACATGATTGCTGACAAGTCGTTTGTTATAATTCTAGCTATTGAAGCAGGCTAATATTGAAGCAGGCAGAAGTCAATAACAACCTTCGGCAATCGCAAGGTCCTAGAAGAAGCTCCAGCAAACGGCATCTGATTCGTAAGGTTGCACTCGGAAGACCCTGGTCCTGACGAAGATTTCGCTTATCTGGTTGAAGAGTGTGCATTCAAAATGACCCGCGACGCTTACGAAAGAGATGAGCTCCGCACAATTTTGAAACATCACCATAAAGTATTCACGACAAAGATCGATGCTCTTGGGGCCTGTGAACACATCGAGCACAGTATTGAACTCAGGGACGACATTCCTCTTGCGTCAAGACTGTACAGATCTTGCCCTGCGGACAGCCACATTATGAAGGAAGAAGTCAACGACTATCTAGCGAAAGGGATCATCCGACCTAGCCAGAGCCAATGCAGCGCTCCTACCATTGTGGTGGATCAGCCTCACCATCCGACCACGCCTCGACGGATGGCCCATGACTACAGAAAACTGAACGAGAAGACCACTAATCCGCCGTATCCGATGCCAATTATGGAAGATGTCATAAACGACATCATGAGAAACGGCTCGAGGTACTTCACTGTGTTGGGCGGGAAGTCGGCCTTTTTCATGGTGCGAGTAAAGCCTGTCGATATCCACGAGACCACCTTCGTCACGCGGGACGGAATATGCGAGTACCTACGAATGGTACTCGGTTGCGCAAGGCACCGCAGACCACGCAAACAGTCATGCGCTACACATTTGATGGCGTAAGAGGAACGTCTACAGACATGGAAGACGTCGGCCAGGGAGCAGCTGCGGTTCCGGAAGCACAGTCACTGCTCGACGAGGCACTAGGAAGAGTCGTCATCAGCGGCTTGAAGACGGACATCAATAAGTGCCAGCTTGTGCGAGACAACATCTCATTCCTTGACTACGTCATCTCCGCAGAAGGGAGAACCATGGATGAAGCGAGTCACAGCCGTAGACAAGTTTCAGCCCTAGAAGAGCACAAAGAAGTTTTACTCGTTTCTGCAATTCGCAAATCACTACCGCAATTGCATCCCCGAGTTTTCGAAACTCACATACACTCCATCAACTCGTCTCCAAGGATGCATCATTCGTGTGGACGAGCGCGCACCAGGAGAATCCGCCGCTACTGGCAAACTTCCGTTCGGACTGCCCAACGCAAGTGCACGTCGATAGATTTCAGACAGGGCTGGGAGTGACACTGACCCAAATGCAAGACAGAAGAGGAAGGGCGATCAAATACGCAAGCCGATCTCTGAGTAAGCATGACAGGGATGTAAAGAAACAAAGTAGAAACAGCAGGCCCCTGGGAAGACGCGCAGACCCGTGGGAAAGTGAAAGTAATCGGGCAGAGATGGCAGCAGAAGCCATGGCCATCTCGGAGACACCCGGACGGCGGCACCCAAAAGACGGCGGCCCAAGGGCCACCGAGAGCACGGAGCTCCTTAAAGAAACTGTTCATTCTAGCTTTTTCTGACTTGTAATCTGGCAACCTATGTAACATATACTCGCTCGATAAGGAGCAGCCTTACGGCGATAAACACCAGTCGTTGCTTATAACTCGAAACAATGGTGTCGTCATTTGTGCGCGTCTCTAAGTTTACACAAATTTATGGTGCCGAAACGCGGGACTAAAGAATCTGCAACGATCCGTAAACAGCAAGGCCATCAAGTCTCGGCAGGACAACGAATTCTGGGCCATCACCGCAACGTTCCTTGGAGGTGAAACCACCTTGGACTGAAGGTTCCAGGAACGAGGCCTAGGAAAGCCACGCCCGACGCTCTAAAACGAGGCCGGGAGACGCCACACCTGAAGCCAAGCTTGGCGCTACGACAACGACCGACACTACAACGAGGCTGAAATGGAACGGCTGAAGAAGAAACGAGGAGCTTTGAGATCCCAGGTGACAAAACTGATTTCCGAAGTGGATTCATCTTTAGAGGCGCATTCTGACGAAAAGGCTCTGAAAATACTGTCAGCGAGGCTTAGCGCCCTTCAAATGCAGCTCAACGAGGTGGACGCTGCTATCGAGCCACTTGTGCCTGATGAAGAAGCCGAGGAAAACTTCACGCGTACAATCGCGTACAACGACAGAATCGTCACCTACGCTGCAAACCTCAGCCAACATGCCGAAGCTCAGCGAGCGAACGCCAGTCCAGGACCGGATGCTACACGGGCGCCTCGCGACGGTAACCGGAGCGCTGCCGGCTCAAAGGTCAGGTTGCCGAAACTCGAGCTGCAACGATACAGCGGCGCCGCCACGGAGTGGCAGCCCTTCTGGGAGCAGTACCAGCAAGCGATTCACAGCAACGATGCCCTTTCCAACGGCGAGAAGTTCTTATATTTGCAGTCAGCGCTTACTGGGAGGGCTGCATCAGCGGTGGCCGGGATTCAAGCTACAGGAGCCAATTACAACTCTGCCATCGAGCTCCTGAAGGAGCGCTTCGGACGCACAGATGTGCTAATCCAGGAGCACCTCACCCAACTGCTGGACCTCCCGACGGTACGAAGCGGGCAGGAGGTAAGGGACCTACGTCGACTCTATGACCACATGCAGCGCAACATAGCTGCTCTCACGGCGCTTGGCGTCAAAGCAGACAGCTACGGCGCAATGCTTTCCTCCGCGTTGCTAAGAGTGCTGACAAGCGACCTTGTAATGAATTACCACAAGCGTTGTTCAGCAGCAAAGCAGGAGGATATCCTTTGCATTGCAAGTCTGCAAGAATTTCTAAAAGAGGAAGTTGAGAGCAGGGAGAAGGTGGTGCAAGTTGGTCATCGGGAAAGCAAGAAGATTAATGCAAAACCGCGATTCGAGAATGAAAAGTCCAGAGTTTCAAAGATTTCAGCGGCATCGCTCTTTTCCGCCAGTGATCTGAAGCGGAAGGAGCCCTGTGCATTTTGTGCCGCCAAAGATCACGTGACCAAAGAGTGCCAGACCTCGCTTTCTCTCGAAGAAAAGAAAAGGGCATTGCGTCAGGCAGGCCGATGGTTTCGCTGTTCTCTCAAAGGGCACACGTCGAAACAATGTCGCAACGAAGGAGTGAAGTGCAAGATATGTGCCAAAAGGCATTTAACTCAAATGTGTGATCCTGCGTGGAAACCAGTTAACAGCTCAGCAACCGAACTGCATTCAGCTACAGGCAAGAAGAACGACAGGGCTCCCACTGTGCTGCTCCAGACTGCCCAAGTATGGGCAGAAGGACCGCAACGAAGCACTTTAACTCGTCTCCTGTTTGACGGGGGTAGCCAGAGGAGTTTTGTGACCGAAGAGCTCTCGCACCAACTCCAGTTAGAGGTTGTGGGAGAAGAAGACATCACCATTTACCCCTTTGGAGGAGCCGGAAACGTTATTAAGCACAAACGGAAGCGTGTCCGCGTTTGGCTGAGAAGTCAGTACAACCGAAAGCAACACTCTATCGAAGCTTTAGAGATACCCGAGATCTGCTCTGACCAGCTGACTCTTCCCGAAAAGGTCATCGAAGGAGTTCAAGCAGAGATAAATGAGTTTGCAGATGTAACCGTACCACCAGGTCATCTGACGAGAAAAGGCATCGGCGTTCTTATTGGTTCTGATTATTATTGGACTCTCGCCTCTGGCCACGTGCGAAAACTGCAAGATTCATTAATGGCAATGAAGACGGAATTCGGCTGGACATTGCAAGGTCCTATCCCTTTCAGTAGTTCATCCGCTAGCTGTTCATCCGTGGCTGTGCTGCGGGCCAGCATGAGTGACGAGGCCCAGTGCCTTTCAGCTGACCTTAAGTCGTTTTGGGAGCTCGAGAGCATGGGCATTGTTGAGCCTGTTGCCCGACAAAATGAAGACCACCCGACAAAACGAAGACCACGACATCATCGAAGAATTTGCCTCATTTGTCAAGCTTGTTGACAGGCGCTACGAAGTCGCCTTACCGTGGAAGCAGGTTAAACTCAACCTAGGCGATAACAAGGCAGTTGCAGAGAAGCGTTTGTACAACCTGACCAAGAAGCTAAGGAGGGACGAGGAAATGATGCACGAATATGATGCTGCGATACGTCAGTACCTCCATCAAGGTTTTGCCGAACGACTCCCAGAGGAGGAAGGCAGCAGCTCAGAAAACAGAATTTATTACATGCCGCATCGGGCTGTTCTTAAGCCTGACAGCCTTTCCACCAGGCTCAGGGTTGTCTTTGACGCATCATCCAGCGAGCCAGGAGGTGTCTCTCTAAATCAGGTTCTGGAGGCTGGCCCTAACTTGAACCCTGATCTCCTGAAAATATTGTTAAATTTCAGAATTCATTGCATCGGCATTCCTGCAGACATCGAAAAGGCTTTCCTGCAGATAGCGGTCCGTTGTGAGGACCGCGATGAGATGAGATTCTTATGGTATGAACAGATGCCGACAGAAGAAGACCCAAGGCCGCTCGTAGAGACCTGGAGAATGACAAGGGTGCCCTTTGGAGCCACGAGCAGTCCGTTTCTTCTAGCCACTACCTTGCGTCACCACTTGGCGACAACCGGTGTCGATCCCAAGACAACGGCAATAATTTCAGAAAACCTCTACGTGGATGATTTAATCACTGGAGCAGACTCTGAACAAGAAGCAGAAGACTTTTACCACGAGGCATTGGAAATTATGAGTCCAGCGAGCATGACACTCCGAAAATGGAACTCGAATTCCATGAAATTGCTCCAACTGTTTGACGACGACGGGACAGGAGGTGCCCTGGACCAGGTGGAATGTCCGACAGCAAGCGTGTCGAGAGTGTTAGGACTTGTCTGGAACAAGCACAATGACTGTTTGGGATTTTCGTTGGAGGCCGTATTGGACCTCCTGAACCAAAACAGCAACACAAAACGCTTTATTCTTCAGGCGTCGGCTCGAATATACGATCCCCTTGGGCTCATCTCCCCAGTCACTGTTACAGCCAAGTTGATGTTTCAAACGCTCTGAGAGTTGGGAGTTGAGTGGGACGCACCCCTACCTGAAGAAGTACAGTCATCTTGGAAAGAGTGGCATTCACAGCTCCACCACTTGACTGAAGTAACCGTACCCAGAAGATACGACGGACTTCATAATGCCGGCAGGATTGATATTCACATTTTCGCCGATGCTAGTCCGAAGGCTTACGGGGCAGTTGCATACTTGCGTACTTCGGGAACCAAGGCCCCAGCCGTGACACTGATCTTATCCAAGTCGCGGGTGGCACCGATTAAGAAGCTCACTCTTCCCAGATTAGAATTGATGGGAATGCTGATAGGCGCAAGACTGAAGCAATACTTGATGCAATCACTGAAACTGCCAGTTGCCAAATGGCATCTCTGGAGTGATTCTACAATTGCGCTTCATTGGGTTCGCGGGTCAGCGCCACAGTGGAAGCCTTTTGTGGCCAATCGGGTGCTGGAAATTCAGCAGCGAACGGATCCAGAAACCTGGAATCACTGTCCCGGAGCAGACAACCCTGCCGACTTTCTAACGCGAAGAGAGTCCCCAAGCCCTCAAGACAAACACCGTTTGGTGGAATGGACCTGCTTGGTTCAGAGAAACGCCCATCGCCTGGCCAAGGCACGAAGTTCACGTTGATATGGCCGCAGCAGATGAGGAGAGAAGATCGGTGCAGGTACACAACGTAGCAACAGAGGAAACTGTCTTGCCGCTGGAACGGCACAGCTCCCTCTCTAAACTTGTTCGTGTCGTTGCATGGATGCAGCGATTCTTGCACAACTCAAGAAACCCTCACCAGAAACGTAGTGGATATCTGACCACGGAAGAGGTCGCCCAAGCACAGACTTGTCTCATAAGTCAGGTGCAGCGAGAGGCGTTCGGTGAAGAGCTGCAGTGCGTACGTCGCTCATAACGCTTGCCCTGCAGCTCTCCTTTGCGGGATCTGAAACCTTACTGCGATGAGGACGGAGTGCTAAGAGTTGGGGGACGTTTGGGTAATGCTGGCCTCTCCTACAACATTACGCATCCAATAATCCTGCCTGCCGGTCATCATTTCACCGAACTTTTAATAATCGCCAACCATCGCCGCCTTCTACATGCAGGCGCACTTGAGACTCTCACAGAGCTGAGAGAGCAGTTTTGGATAGTTCGGGGAAGACAGATGGTGAACAAGATCTTGAAGAAATGCTTGATTTGCAACCGTTTCAACAGCCGCCCTGCCACGGAGCCAGTTGCCCCTTTACCTCGTGACAGGGTAACCCAGGCTCCACCATTCGAGGTGACAGGCATTGATTTCGCCGGGCCGTTGAACACAAGGGATCAAGGCAACAAGAAATCATACATCGTCATATTCACATGTGCAGTTACCCGCGCAGTGCACCTATAACTCGTGACTGCCATGTCTACGCCCAATTTTCTGATGGCATTCACGAGGTTCATTTCCAGAAGAGGAGTCTGCCGAGTGATATTTTCGGACAATGCTAAGACGTTTCAGCGCGCTTCGAGAGACCTGAAACGGCTGTGGACAACGCTGCGTGGCACAGAGATCCGAAGTTATTTCTTATACCACCAGATAAAATGGAAGTTTATCGTTGAGAGAGCCGCCTGGTGGGGCGGATTCTGGGAGCGAATGGTTCGCTCTGTGAAGACTTCTCTGAAGAAGATTTTAGGCAACAGCTTCTGTACTTTCGAGGAGCTCGCTACAGTCTTGACCGAAATCGAGGCCGTGATCAATTCAAGACCCCTGATCTACGTATCCGCAGAAGCTCACGAGCCGGAGCCACTCACTCCATCCCATTTTCTCGTGGGAAAGCGTTTAACGTCCTTGCCCCCGGGCTGTAGCACAGAGTCAACGACATCGACACCGGGTCAGCTAACTCGTCGCTGGCGATATCATCAAAGTTTAGCTGATCACTTCTGGCGCAGGTGGCAGAAAGAGTACCTCACAGGTCTTCGCTTCGCTCATTTTGCTGTGCCAAGCTCATCTAGTGCCTTGAAGAAAGGAACTCTTGTGCTAGTTCACCAGCCTCATCTGCCAAGGCAGCTGTGGAAAACCGGAGAAGTGGTGGATGTGCTCGTCGGACGGGATGGGTACACTAGAACCTGCATGGTGCGCCTACCTGGTGGGACCATCCTAAGAAGACCGATCCAGTTGCTGTACCCCATGGAGACTACCCACGAATGATCTGAAGCTCATTCCGGGGGGCGTATAAAGAAACTGTTCATTCTAGCTTTTTCTGACTTGTAATCTGGCAACCTATGTGTTAGCGGACACTCAGTGGATGGTTAAAACTGGTTTATTGAGGTCGCTAGTGAATATTTACAGGGATGCCAGTCAACGCTTTCACTGGAGATCGCGCCGTGCGAACTGGGCTGCACTCGCCGCGTCCGCACTCTGTCGACTCTGCTTTGTCTCTCTCTGGCGCCCGTCTCTCTGTGTCAACTCGGTCCGTTTCTTCCCTCCCCGGTCGTGTGAGGTTTCCCCTCTTCCCTTCGGAGTGCGGGAGGCGTCGCGGGGTCCCCTCTTTTCTACGAAGAGCCCGTGGCTCTGAAATGCTGATGTCTTTTTGCAGGCGCGGTGTGTTTTCGTCGGGGTCGAGGTCTGCTTCCCTCGGGTCATAAATCTGTGGAAGTGCGTGCTGTCCGAAGGCAGAAGCAGTTAGCAGTTCTCGGAACCTGCCTGGGCCGGGGGAGAAGTCGGCAGCATGCTGACACATGCTGACACGACCCTCCCAAATTTTGCGCCTGTCCTCAGGTGCAAGCGTTTCGGGAAGATGACGCCAACTCATCGGGGATCAAATCACGCTCTTTGTATCTTCTTAGCTGCTCCACGTTTACTGTCTTGCGATTTAATTTTCCGGGCACATGGACTAATCTTTCGATGGTCACGAGGTTCGGCTCGATAAGTGCTGCCACTTCAAAGGGTCCCTCGTAGCGGGCATCCAATGTATTTCGCGCGCCAACTTCGAGCACGACGACATCTCCAGGATGAAAATTTGGTGCCCGTCGCCTCGAGTCGTATCGGGACACTGAATCTAGCTGACTGTCGAGAAGACCGTCCCGCATGTCCGCACGTCCTGTTGCGAGATCGTGGAGCCTTTCTGCGGCGCTCATCTCGTTCTCAACAGATGCGATGTTGATTTCCCCGGGTATCTTCGGGTCGTACCCGTGCATTAGCCAGAAGGGGCTGCGGTTTCCGTGACGGTGTTTCGTGGCGTTAATGGCGAACGTGGCTCTGGGAAGCTGCTTCCTCCATGCGTTGCTGTCTTCGATGGTCTTGCGCAACACCTGCTTGAGGGTTCTGACCATTCTTTCGATCAGCCCGTTGGATTGAGGCCAGTAGGGGGGAGAATTGACGTGGGTTATTCCGAATCGGTTATGAAGTTGTGCAGTTCGCTTGTTTACGAAGCCTTTAGCCTGGTCGGTAATTACAATACTGGGAACTCCGAATCTCGGTATCCACCTTTCCGTCAGGAATTTGAGGTAGTATTCGGACGAAGTGCTCGGCACGGCCACGGCGTCCATGTACCTCGTTGCGTGGTCAATGCAAACAAGCACATAGCCGTTTCTTCCGTCAAGTGGTCCCATGTGATCTAACGAGATGACGGTGTTTGGCTCGTTTGGAATGTCTCTGGGCTTGAGGCATCCTTCGTTTCGTGTGGTGCGGGCGTTTACCATCTGGCACGTGTGGCAGGATTCTACGTACTGACGGACGTCCTTAGCCATGGATGGCCACCAGTACTTCTTCTGCATTAGGTCCTTCGTTTTCTCGGTGCCGAGATGGCCGTTGCCATCGTGGAAAACCACCATGACGCTGCTTCGCAGAGTGGCGGGCACAATCACTCGTTTGCAGATGCGACCATTCTGGATTGACCTTTTGATAACGATGCCATCCTCGATCTCGTAGTCGGATGCACCAGCGTTAGCTTCGGTCCGGAACCTTTGACAATCTGGGTCGCCCTCTTGCAGCTCGCGTAGACGGCTGTGTCTACTGGCGACGACGGTAAGACAGGAGAGGTCGCGAGCCGGAAGTTGCTCCTCGCTCGGTTCGATGTCGTCCGACTGCCTCGAGAGTGCGTCTGCCGCGGTGTTCTGGCGTCCAGGCTTATGCTTCACGTCAAAGGTGTACTCCGCAAGGTCAAGGGTCCATCTTGCGAATCTGCGATTGGTTGCACCCTTTTTCACCAGGTACGACAAGCTGAAATTGTCCGTGTACACCGTGAAGCGTGGACCTCCTCGGAGGTAGATGGCAAACTTCTCAGTGACAGCCCAATGAAGAGCCATGCACTCAAGCATGTTAGAGTGCAATCCCCTGTCGTGCTTGTTCAGAGATCGGCTTGCATACTCGATTATACGCTCCTTGCCGTCTTGTGTTTGTGACAGCACTGCCCCAAGTCCTGTTTGGGAGGCGTCGACGTGCACGTAGGTCGGACATTCGAGGCGGAAGCTCGCCAGTGTGGGCGGACTCTTCAGGGCAGTCTTCACAGAGTCGACAATCTGTTGATATTCGCCTGTCCAAACGAATGCGGTATCCTTTGCGAGGAGTTGGCGCAACGGGTGCGTGAGCTTGGAGAACTCGGGTACAAATTTGCGGTAATGGTTCGCGAACTGGAGGAAGGAGTATAGCTTTTTCTCGTTGCGATGCGGCTCGAACTTGTCGATGGCGGCAACTCTTGTTTCGTCCAGCGTCCGCCCCTCCGCTGAGATGACGTATCCCAGAAACTGGACCTTGTCTCGCACGAACTGGCATTTTCGTATGTCCATTTTCAGGCCGTTGACGATTATTCTTTTCAGCGCCTCTTCGAGCATGTCGAGCGCCTCTGTCACCGTTGCTGCTCCCTGTCCAACGTCATCCATATACGTCGACGTTCTGCTTAGGCCGTCAAACGTGCGGCGCATCACTCTCTGCATCGTCTGCGGTGCCTTGCAGAAGCCAAAAGCCATGCGAAGGTACTCGTATTTGCCGTCTGGGGTGACGAATGCTGTTTTGTGAACGTCTTCGGCCTTTACTCGGATGGTTAGGAAGGCTGCCTTCACATCCAGCACGGTGAAACAAACCGAGCCCTCCCTCATGATGTCGTCGATGACGTCCTCCATGACCGGCATCGGGTATGAAGGGTTAACCGTCTTCTCGTTCAGCTTGCGATAGTCGTGCACCATTCTTCGCGGGGTTGTCGGGTGGAGCGGTTGGTCCACCACGATCGTTGGAGCGCCGTATTCGCTCTCGCTTTGCCGGATTATCCCTTTGGCAAGGTAGTCGTCTACCTGCTCTCTAATAAACCGGCGGTCAGCCGGAGAACACCTGTACGGTCTCGATGTGACCGGCACGCTGTCGCGCAGTTCAATGCTGTGTTCGGCGTGGGGGCACATACCCAGTGCGTCTGCTTTCGACGTGAAAGCTTGGTGGTGCTTCAGCAGGATAGATCTTAGCGCATCCCTCTCGCTCTCGTTTGCTCGCGTGGTCATTTTCGACACCGCGTCTTCCACAAGAGTAATATAGTCGTCATCGGGGAGATGGACCTTCGCACCCAGCTGCACAAAGCCGCAGTCGTCGGGAGCAGGCTCATTAGCCTGACGGCAGAACGAGGCCACCAAAGCCTCTCCCGTGTGTCTTGTTAACTTTGGAGTCGGGCCCTGCGAGCTCGATGGCGCGTCGACGATATTGGTGACTTGCACGAGAGTCACGTCGTTGGTAGGATGAAAAGTCACGTCGACGTTCGCAGCGCGGCGCCAGTCCGATCCGAGAATCAGATCGATAGATTCCGGTAGCCGCGTTATGACGACGTCTCGGAGAAACACCTTCGTCGCTCCAACTTCAACATCCAACGTTGCAGCACGCGTCGGTCTAATGCAGCGGTTCAACACTTGAATTTCCTCCGAAGCCAATCGGGCGTGCGTACGAATGTCGGGGCTCAGGGCATCTTCGCTCATTATTGACACGTTGGCTCCACTGTCGATACAGATCTTGAGCGGTCTGTTATTTACGTGGCCGGTAACGATTGGCAACGTGCCGCCGGTAGACTGCAAAAAGCAATTTGCTTGCCTGATGGGTGGCCCGTCCCTGTTGGTGTCGTTGCTGCTGCCAGATCGCCGTTGCTCAGCCCTGATGGTAGCTGCGGTCTTTGGCCTGCTGCACTCGCGGGACAGGTGGCCAACGTCGCCGCAGTTGAAGCACGCTCTTGCTGTACCGTATCTTGGCTGGAGAGGTCGTGAGTACTGGCGTCGTTCGCTTTGAGGAGCGTTAGCCGTCTCGCTGAATCGCCTGGCTTGGCCTCGTTGTCTCGTAGAAGCGGGACATTCATCTTTGGCGTCGCGGGTGTGCGCGGTTGTGGTGCGGCGTCGCGAGTCAAGTTGAGCTGCACGGTCGATCAGCTCGGTCACCGTGGTGCAACACTGCGCCGCGAGTGGATTCGCCCAGGTGTCGTCGTCTATGCCGCTCAGGATGAGGGATATCCTTTCCTCGGTGGCCAGAGGGTACGGCGCCTTGTCAAGTACTGCGTTCTTCGAGTACATGTACTCCACGATGGACTCGGTGGTTTCAAGGCGTCGTTTGGCCTGGAGGTCGAGAAAATCCTGCATAGAGAGCTTTCGTTTGAAGCGGGAGGCGAGGGCTTCTTTCCACTCGTGCCAGGTGTCGCACCTCGTTCCGTAGGAGCTGTTCCAGTCTCTTGCAGCTCCCGTCAGACGTGTCGCTGCGCTGGCTAGCGTTAGTGATTCCGTCCAGTGCGCAAGTGCTGCGATGCGTTCGACCTGCGAGATCCAGCCGTGCACACTCTGCTGCGGAGATCCGTCATAAAGCGGTATGGCGGATGACGTGTCGCTCGTAGAGTGGATCTGCACCGGTGCTGTGGCTGCGGGAGTCGTCGTCAATGCAGCGGCTAGCTGCGCCTGCGTGGTGGCGATCATTGCCAGGATAGCTACCATATTTGGTGTACCGTCAATGGTGGCGCAAGACAGCGGTATTTGTGCACTTCCGTTCGACCCCGTGTCGTAGTGTGCGTGATTGCCACTTGCCGTTGGTGATCTTTCCGTCGTTCCAGCTCTCGTGCCGTCAGCAGGAACTCCGAATTGTGCCGGGCTTCGTCCGGAACTCGTGACGTTTTCCGTCGGCGTTGGGACAGCTGGGCTGACGTTGCCGTGCACTCCAGGTGCGATGGCCGTGGTAGCTTGGGCGAGCTGCGTTCGCACGATCTCCACCTCGGCACGGAGCTCCTTGATTGTGGAAAGCGCCTCCAGGTACGCCTGCCTGTCGTCGTCGTTGGCAGCCTGGTTTGTCGTTGGCGTGTCCATCTCGTTGGAGACTCGCTGTCGAATGTTGTCTTCGAGGATTCGTGCAATCAGCTGGTCCTTGCTTCCGGAGCACGGTAGCTCACGTGATTTCAGTTCGTCCACAAGCTGTCTCTTCGTAGCGGTGCCCAGGAGGTTGCGGTCGACGGAGCACAGCGGCGAGTAGACGACCGTTGAGTCGGAGTGCGTCGACGATGTTCGCCGTTGGGCCGTTGCGTCTTCAGAGATTGTGTTGGACTGACATCCTGTCGGCTGCGCCATGTTAGCGGACACTCAGTGGATGGTTAAAACTGGTTTATTGAGGTCGCTAGTGAATATTTACAGGGATGCCAGTCAACGCTTTCACTGGAGATCGCGCCGTGCGAACTGGGCTGCACTCGCCGCGTCCGCACTCTGTCGACTCTGCTTTGTCTCTCTCTGGCGCCCGTCTCTCTGTGTCAACTCGGTCCGTTTCTTCCCTCCCCGGTCGTGTGAGGTTTCCCCTCTTCCCTTCGGAGTGCGGGAGGCGTCGCGGGGTCCCCTCTTTTCTACGAAGAGCCCGTGGCTCTGAAATGCTGATGTCTTTTTGCAGGCGCGGTGTGTTTTCGTCGGGGTCGAGGTCTGCTTCCCTCGGGTCATAAATCTGTGGAAGTGCGTGCTGTCCGAAGGCAGAAGCAGTTAGCAGTTCTCGGAACCTGCCTGGGCCGGGGGAGAAGTCGGCAGCATGCTGACACATGCTGACATATGTAACATATGCTCGCTCGATAAGGAGCAGCCTTACGGCAATAAACACCAGTCGTTGCTTATAACTCGAAACAATGGTGTCGTCATTTGTGCGCGTCTCTAAGTTTACACACTCCTAATTGGCAGCGACGCAGATGGGAGCCGCGCGGTCGACAACAAACGGCGCTTCTGCTCTACAGTTTAAGCCCGCGAGCGGTCCCTCTCCCGAACAGCAGATGCCGTCCCTGGTGCAATTGGGGCGGTGGGGTACGTGGCGACGTGGCCACCAAGCCATACGCACGTGCAGAGGGCGGAGAAGAAGAATCCTCTGGACACTGAGGGCGAAAAAGCGGGTGGACGGGACCAGTGCAAGAAAAGGAGTCGTCGGAAGATGACGTCTGTAATCTTTCCAGAATACATCGAATGTTTTTGTTATCGCTATTAAGTTTTTGTCCCGGTGCGATTTATCCGCTATTATTCGTACCCTACAGTTTAAAGTTAAAAGTTGGAGTGTTATCGTTAAATTCAGAAGATACTACAAGAGGTCTACATGCGCGAATGTATGAAGCTGCACTGGGTCATCACGGAGAAGTTTTCCATCTATCTGCGAGGAGGCCCGCGATTCACAGTCTACACAGGCGACTTCAGCCTGTCCTACCCAGTGAAGAAGAGAGCGACGAACCACCGGTTTGCACGTTGGACTCTAGATCTCGCGGAATACCGCTTCGACGTCAAGCACCGGCCAAGACGACAGAATGATACTGCTGATGCTCTGTCGATACAAACGCCGGAAGCTGAAACAGCGAAAACGCAGTGACCAGCTACGATCTCATCTGTCTCGCCGTTATCGTGAGCAAGCATAGTCGCGTACGCGAACTTCATGAGTCTGACCCCGAATGCCAGAAGGACCGAGCCGAAGCTGGAACGAGAAACTCCATCTATAAAGACGAGGACGACATCGTGTTGAAAAGATCGATCGAAAGAGGACGTGTTCGCAGAAGAGTGGTAGTTCCCGCGGTGCTCCGAAGGAGTGCCATGGCGGTGTTTCATGACGGCAACGGACACCTTGGAAGCGAGAAAACGAAAACTTTGGTGCAACGAAAGTATTGGTGGCTGTCTATAGCGAAGGACATCTGCCGTTGCATCGTTACATCGAACTCACGAACGACGCGAGCCGAAGGGTGCCTGAACCCAAGAGAAATTCCGAGCGAGCCCAATGTCATCTCTCTCGATCGCATGGGTCCCCTAGATGGAAACGAAGGTTATGTCCATGTATGCATCGATCACTCAACAAAATACATGGACGCGGTAGCATGCCAAGCACCTCTTCGAAGCGCTACTTTGATTTTCTCTCTAACCGCTGGATTCCCCTATTCGGTGTGCCCAGCATCATCATCGCGGATCAAGCATAAGGTGAGCAAACGAACAGCTCAAGTTCACCATAGACTTGGAATTCAGCATGTGAACTCTCCTCCGCACTGGCCACAGTCAAACGGACTTGTTGAATGAGTGGTGGGAACACTAAAACAGGTACTACGGTAGGTCACCAGCAAATCTTAAATCCTGGAAAAGGGAAATGCCTAAGGCCCGTTTCACATGCTGTGACTAGAACGAAAATAGTCGGCCTAGTCGGTGACGCCGCAGTGCGATTTTCGGTCAATGCTTTCACATGTAACACGTACTCAGCGAATCAGGAGCGTACTCAGGAGTGACAAGCAAGGTTGACTGATGTCCGCACAGGCAACCCATGATTAAACGCGACAGATACGCTGCACGGAATGTGTTGATGATGTTATGACCAGTGTATTTTTAGATGCAAGGCAATATTTCGCATGTTTTGATTACAATAAACAATCTTGCTTACCCCGCGGCAACAGCTTCCACGTGACCCCACGTCACACGCCGTCTCGGCGCTCCCCATTGGTCAATCGTAGAGCGGACACACCGACGCTGCTATTGAATTCCAACCGGACGTAACTCGATCGCAAGCCGTCTGCGGCTAGACCGACGGCTCTCCCCAGCCGCAGACCGACAGAATTCTCAGCGTCGCAGGGCAAAATCGCGCGCATGTAAAACGGGCCTAAGGCGACATTCGATATCAACGTCGCAAAGCACCGCCTCTGCAACCAAAGTCCATTTTATCTCATGCACGGTTACGACCCGAAGGTGCCCGGAGAACTCGACATTGGTGGAACCATCTTTGAGGAAATCGACGCCGCACAAAGACTGCATGAAATGGCCAAGTGCCGCCAGGACATGAAAAACTCGTGAGAAGGGCCAGGAGGACACGACGAAACGCTGGAACGAAAGACGTCAGACGCCGAATTTCTAGTGTGAATATATCGTTCTTCTCGACATAGGCGCAAGATCTATATTATATCCAAGATACGAAGGGCCGTTCGAAATAGCAGCACGGACCGGTCCCAACAGGGCTGTCATAATCAGGATATCACATTCCTGGAAGGTTAAACGAGAAAACTGTGAACATCGAACTGCCGAGAAGGTAATAGGAATGCGCCTTGAACACCGATGAATTGATATCTACAACGTGCGCCTGAGGACAGGCGCATAATTTGGAAGGGCCGTGTTAGCAGTTCCATTACTTACACGCTACGCGGAACCAACTCGTCAGCACAAGACACTTAACGCTCCTGCGCAGCGATCACGAGGCGCCCCGCATCGAGCTCTCTCCTGTTCACTCGGTGAGAGCTGTGCAGAGCAACGCATGGGAGGCTTCCACTGAGCCACACTGACTGGGGATCGGCTGCACATTCGTTCTGAAGCCCGTCAAAACAAGGACTCCGCGGCCCAGGACATTCAACGCCGTGCCACATAAACAACGCGTTCACGAGGCGTGCCTGCGCCCGCATTCGGACTCCGAACTGCTAAACTCGGCATAACGCAGGCTACGAGTGAGAACTTCCGAGAAGAACGTGATCCGCCGGCAAGCGCGCTGCGCAAAATACGAAGCTTCGAGCGAGGCCCATTGGAGAGACGAACGAAAGACGCCGATGGAACCAAACGCGTCAGCACGGTCTTCCGACGCTCTGCAGATCCTCTGAACCTGCTTCTAATTTAATGATCGCGTTTGCTTTAGTCTAATAAACCGGTTTGTTTCCATAGGATCCGGCCGCCTCATTGTTGGCATGGCGTAGCCGACAGGATAACATTCGACATCTGGCCACAATTCTTGCAAACACTGCAGAAAAAGCAAAATCCTAAGAGGCGTCCTTGGCAGTGAGACACTCAAGTTCGGAACGTCGTCAAGAGAGGACGGAGAAAAACTCGGTTCTCGCCAAATTGTCGGCGCCTGCGGCTGAGACGGTTGCCGTGCGGCCAAGAATATGGGACGACGCTCGAGCCGCCGTTCGTGCCGGCAGCATGGCCTGATGATCGACCCCAGCTCATGTTGTCAGGCCTAGTGGCAACAAGCCACGAGACGCCGGGAGCCTCACCGACAGGATTTAAGCCCGGCCTTCGGGTGAAGAAACCTTCCGATGTGTTCCGTGAGCCAATCGCTGCACTCTCCTCCCATCTTGACAGTAAATAGATGACCGTAGTTTTAATCCAACTCTCTGATTTAATCTAACCTTCAAGCCTCTCTGTATCCGATCCTCAGTACGATCCCATTACGACGATAGTTTTGGGACATTCAGAGACCGCCGTCACGCAAAGCTTCCGACCCTTCTAGAGCCGTCTGAAATGCCCATAACCGGCATCTTGCGAATACTTCTGAAGGAGAAGCAAACGCGCTTGCGTTCCAACTGCCTGCCCTGAAGCTCCAATTCTGAAACGCAAACAAACAGCTGCTTGCAGAGAGAGAGAGAGAGAGAGAAACAGCAAACTCATATCCGCTGCAATTCACGTCGTCAGCGTCGAAGACAGGCGGCCGCACCGCGCCGCCACGCACCGACATTCAAGCGCATTCAATCCAAGCGCGCAGAGCAGCAGCGTCGTGTTACGCGTGCGCCGCCTTGTTCCGCTACGGCCTTCGGGCTGCACCGCCCCCGCAACTCGAGCCGCGGGTCTTCCAGCGACGCTCGAGCGAGGAACCGCCGGTAGCGGTCGTATCCCGTTTCCCCATCGCATCCATCCCCTCTCCCTCTTCATTCCAGCTCCGTGCGCTGCAGTGAAGCTCAGCTGCGGCAAGCGCTAAGCGAGCGCCGAAAGCGGAGCTGGGGGGCGAGGGCAGAGCGTGCACTCAGGCGCCGGCGGCAGCGCCGTAGTAGCTACGGAAAGAGGTTCCTTTCAAAAGAGGCTGTTCGCCGCAACGCGCGCGCGCTAGGCAAACTACCGCCGCTCGCTGGGGGCAGGTTGCGGCGCAAGCAGGGACACATCGAGGCTAACGGAGCCGCTTCGCAGACGCCGCAGCAGCCTCCCTCTGCCATTTGCTTCCAAACTCCCTCCGACCTCGGCGCCGTTCCATCGCATCTTCTCCGCCCCCTTGGGCGCACATGCTGCCGCGCGCCGAGCGAAACGTCCGCTTTCAGCCCAGGCAATTTCTCAGCCAGGCTTTTACCGCTCTTACGCGGCCTTACGCGCGTATCGTTCGCGAAAGGGCCGGGCGGCCGTTTTGCACTGCGAGGAGCCATTCTCGAGGTTCCACGCGGGGGCGTCACTGTGCGCGGCTGTCTGTGCGTGTTTATGTGCGAGGGGGGGGGGGGGGGGGGGGGGGTTGCGGCGAGCGGAAGTGACGCAAGAAATTTTACTGCACTCGCTCTCGCTTTTTCCACCCACGACTTTTTAAACTGAATGCCCTCCTATTGGGTTGATGTCGGGTCTGCAAGAGAAAATGGTTCAGCACGTGCTGGCAATCACCGATCGCCATACATACATGCACATTTGCGGGACCGGGAATCGTGCATAAGTTTCCTGAATGTGTCTCATTCGCTGAGAGGCTAAGCTTATAGAAACACGTAAATGTGTTTCTATGGCTACTTCTAGTCAAACTATAGAGTTACCGCGAGATCAGAAATAGCTGATGCTATGGATATGCGCGCTGATTGGAACTGTGCGCCATATCGCTCTGTGTAAACCGTTTTCCTCTCAATTGTTCTGTCAGCTTTGTCCTCAGATCCTGTGCTATAGGGTCTGCTTTTCCTTAGAGGAACCTCCACTCTGCTTATTCATTCATTCCGCCGTCGCTTTCTAATTGCAGCCCGTGCCACTTCGTCCCCGGTCTTCTTTGAAACCTCCAAACAAAACTGCGAAACAAATATTGATCGGCTGTAGATAGTAAGGCCCCAGCCGATCTATGGTTGTTGATTGAGAAGAGATAAAATGTAAAACGCAAATATATCAATTGTCAGCAATTCTGCGGAAAGGTCGGCCCATTTGCGAGTTAGAGCGAAAGACAACTTTCTTCTGTCGCTACGACAGGCGTCCAAAGCAGACGTACGGGATTACATTTAAAAATAGAAAGAAACACTAAATGAAAACTTCAGAGGAAGCGTGCACGTGGGAAGCTGTATAAAGCAGGCTTAATGACAACTCAGAAAGAAGCTTGTACGGGCACAGAAGGCAAACAACAATTCCGGAAAAATTTTCCCAGACACGTACTTAGCGCTGGTTTGGGTCCTTGTGTGTATATGCGCTTCAACAAATAAGCACGAAGACGAAGGAGTGTTATCACCAGAAGAAAAAAAAATGGAAATGAAATGGAGAAAAAAAAATGAATATTGCGGCATTCCGCTCGAGCTCGCGTGCCGCACTCAGACGAGCTGGAATTCATGCGTTGCTGCTGCCTTGCAATGAGCAGCACATCAAAGAGTTGCGCCGCAAGCAGACGCGCACGCGGCACTTCGTCGGCAGCTGCTCTGCCTGCAAAGCTCGCTGTATACGTACTTGGCGCATGGTTGGTTTTCTCATGTAGCCGCCGATGAGAGCGGTTTGCTTGAGGCTGTCTGCCGGTGTTTTTGTTTCCTAGGAGATAACCATACAGTCAAAGCCCAGCATGTAAGATTCCAATTCTCCGCCATCGCCTAGGGTCTTCACAAAGGACTCCTGAAGGTGGCGACGTGCTAATTACCTTTAGTGTGAACTTCGCTTGTTGGTTAGCGGTGTCCTTGGGCGCCAAGATGGCGCGTAGGGGTTTAGCCGGCCACGACCGTGTACGACAAACGGAGATGCACTCACGGAGACAGGGTTCGATGTATGGCTCGTTTCGACAACAAAACAAGCGGCAAGCTTTATGCCCGCTTCCCAGCCGCGCCGCTGGGGCAGTGGTCACCGACGTAGAGGGTTTTCGGGAAAACGGAAGGGCCGAGACGGCGGCGGCATACCACCGCAGACTGAGGGACCTCTACCAGGAAGGACGCAGCGAAAGGACTCTACCAATCTGTCAAAAAAAAAAAAAAGTCAAAATGTTTATTTAGACAACTCAAAGGTACAGTTGCCTAGGGCGCAGACTAAAAGGCAAAAGGATGCCTGACAAAGAGTCCACGCCCTTCTTGCTCCCATTCGAGAGCACAAGACATTCAGCGAGTAAAATAGACATAAAAACGAAATGGAAATACAGAAAGTATTTGTTAACAGTGAACTGAAGTAATTTCATCTTAAACATTTATCTACAGTTGGAGAAGTACTATGAGAGACAACAGAATAAAAAAGAAAAAAAGAAGTGGTTATGCCTGGAGTGACAACAGATACATGGTGATGCAATTTTTGAAAGCTTTCAATGATTTGCTTTCTTGAATAATGTTTACAGCAGGATGGTGATCGTTTAAAAAACTGGAAATTCTGTAGCTAAGTTTCTGGGCGCCGTAGTTAGTACGTATTTTTTCCTTATTATAACTTATGTGCCGTATGTTGTAGCTGTGTGGTTTCGTGAGATACTTATGACAAAAGGCGGCAGGATCAGAATGCATTTGTTGGTAAGTGGCTAACGCTATCTTTTTGTTTATAACATTCCACAGTGTAAGCAATTGGTGTTTCCTAAACAATGGGGCAGTGTGGCTAAGGTATGGTGCATTATCCATTAGTCGCAGAAATTTCTTTTGTAATAAGTATATGTTTTCTATGCTTGTTTTAGGTGCTGTGCCCCAAACAAGAAGACAATAGTGGAAACGCGAATGTACCAGTGTGTAGTATAGTTGTTTCTTTAGCCACATAGGCAAAAGGTCCTTTAATTTATACATGATACCAATGGACCTAGAGATACCTGTGCGAACTTTTTCAATGTGAGGGGACCAGTCGAGATGTTCGTGAAATAGGACGCCAAGAAATTTATGAGATATTGCACGTTCAATAGATTCATCACAAAATTGAATCAGTATTTCTTGTTTAATGCACTTGTTACGTGCGCGGAATATAATGTACTTAGTTTTTTTAGTGTTTAACTGCAGTTCGTTAGTGCGGAGCCATGTGGATAAGTTTTGCAGCCATATATTGGTTTCTACTTGGAGGGCTTCCAGATCTTGTCCGCAGAAGAATACATTGGTATCGTCAGCGTACAGTACTATTTCTGGTGTAGAGGGCACGTTAATTACATCATTTATATAAAGAAGAAATAACAGCGGCCCAAGGATTGATCCTTGCGGAACTCCATAATGTATCAGACCTAAGCTGGACTTTGCATTCGGAATGTTCGTGTACTGTTGACGATTTGAGAGGTAATTCTTTATTAATGTGAGAGCCGTTCCTCTAATGCCATATTTATATAACTTGTATAACAATATCGGGTGCTTGATAGAATCGAATGCTTTCCTAAAGTCAAGAAAAACACCTATTGTATATATTTTCTGCTCAAAATTGTCTATTATCTTATCCTTAATTTTTATTAGCGCCATTTCAGTAGACTTCTCTTTCTGAAATCCATATTGCTGTTCTGCGATGATATCGTTTCGCTTGCAGAAGTTTAGTAGTCTTATGTTTATAACCTGTTCAATTACTTTCGAGAGGACTGGTAGTACCGAAATTGGCCTATAGTTATTTATATCATTTCTATCGCCTCCCTTGTGTATGACGGAGACTTTTGCAATTTTTAGTTTGTCTGGAAATATTCCGCTACTCAAAATAAGGTTGCATATGTGCGTAAGTGGCTCACTAATCATGTGACTAACGGATTTTATAGGTTGAACTTTAATATCATCAGCACCACATGCACTGCTACTTTTTAAGTTTTTGATTACTGTGCAGATTTCCAATTCTGTAGTTGGAAACATGAACATTGAGCTTTCGATGTTGGATGTGAGATACGATGTAAAATCACAGTTACTTGCCTGAGATTTACTTGAAGCCCCTGATATGAGAAAATGCTCATTAAGTTTGTCAGCAAGCGACGCCCCTGTGTAAGGCACACCATTTATAACAAGTTCAGAGATGCCGTCTCTTTCATTTTTGGACATTAGCTTGTTTACGGTGTTCCATACCTGTTTAGGGTTGTTGCAGATATCAGTAAACTTATGTTCGTAATAACTGGTCCTGGCTTTTTTAATATCAGAGCTTAACTTGTTACGAATTCGTTTATACTCAATCAAACTGTCTATATTTTTCGTTCTGATAAAAGAGGCAAATAGTCTGTCACGATTTCTAATTCTTTTCAGAAGTTCAGCATTTATCCATGGTTTTCTGGCTTTTTTGCACTTTTTGAATTGTACTGTAGGAAAGGCTTGATTATAAAGCTCGGTAACTTTTTTAATAAAGACCTCATATGCTGTAACGGGGTCAGATAGTTGAAAAACCTCTGCCCAACTTGTTTCTGCTACTAAGTTTCTAAATATTGTGGTCTTTGCTTCATTAATGATTCTATATGTAATCGGTGCACTGATTTTGGAATGACTCTGTGTTGTAAAGTATGGTTTAAATGACAGGAAAATCGGCAAATGGTCACTAACATCAGCTATCAGTACACCTGCTTGCACATCATCCTTTTTGTAGCTTGTGAAGCACACATCTAGTAAAGTACGGCACATATCAGTCACTCTAGTTGGCATATGTATCACATTTTCACAACCAAACGAGAAAAAAATATCAAGCATCCTTTGCTGATTAGATTCAGGCAATAAGAGATCGATATTGAAATCACCACAAATAACTACAGGCGACTTAAACTGCATGCACTGTTCTAACATATTTTCAAGAAATACTAAAAACATTGCCTGTGATCCAGAAGGCGGCCTGTATATAACGGCAAATATGGTACCAACACATTTTAACATGACACACTCAAAGTGCTGATCTATGACACAGAAATCTTCAATGGTGACATAGTTTAGGTGGTTCATTACATAAATGGCCACACCTCCCCCTCTCTTATTACTCCGTGAAACTGATGCGCATTTGTATCCTGGAAATTGTATGACATCATAATCATTGGTAAACCAAGTTTCAGTGAAAGCTAAAAATTCAAATTTATGGTCTAGTGCATTTAGGAGGGTTCTTACAGAATCCTGTTTATTCCGAAGGCTCTGCCTTAATAACCCTGCCGCTGAGACAGCCAGGTACGATGGTGGAGTGAGCTCGGCAGGGCCGGAAAGCTAGATCCATGCTTCATTTTTATCCTACCTTGCTGTAAATATCGTAAGTTCCGTATATAAACTGAATTTAACTTGTTTGTTTTGTGATGAAATGTCGCTACCCATAATTTCTCATCCTCATCACCGTGTCGGACGGGCGCCGCTCCGATGCGAGTTGCTACGTCTTAGAACCTTCAATAAGAATCAGATACGGAAAATTCACTGGCGCAGTCGACAGGATTCTGTGATAGCACAGGAGGAAGATGCGCGCGCATGAGGGAAGCTGCAGTACAGGAGATCAGTATCCAAGACGCATCCCTCACAACCAAGGGAACTCACAGGAGGATTGTGATACTCTGTATGGCGTTATTACATTGGAGGTTCTGTGGATGAAACCCATCCGGCGTCACCATCTTTAAGTTCTAAATGTTCGTTGTGACGCCAGCACCAAAGTTCTTGTTCTCTCGAATAACGACGTTCGAATCACCAAAGAGTACCATCGGGGAATAGCTGTCAATTGCATTCTGTATGCCCTTGGCGATGACGGCAGAAAACCAACCATTCAGGGGTGTGAGAGGTCATAACGGTGATGACGCCATCTTTCTATAACCAATCAGCAGCGCCGCGGCAGACGCACAGGTGATGATGTCGTGATTTTAAGAAGAAGCAGAATCACCTGATCGGTCCAGGTTTACTTCTGCGAGTGGTCACGTGATGTGTTGCGCCAACAACGCCACTCGCGCCACGCCGTGCTCGCTATATACGCGTACCACGTTCCAGTGCTGACAGGCGCAGAAATCAGGAGCAAAGTACATTAAGGCGGAAGCCTTTAATGCCTCATTGTTGAAAGCAGTAGTTGTCGACAGAAATGTCACGCTTTTCAATTGGTCTAAATGGTCGTGACGTCACACTACACGAATTTCAAACGGGGCCAATTGCACTTTGGCTAGTAACCATGCAACCAATTAAAGGGATGGTATAGTGATGCTTCAGGTCAGTGGGACTGAGATTAGTTAATTAGTTAATGAACAAATTAGCCTAATTGGTCAATTAATCTAATTAACCTTTCTAGTCAGACCAGAAAGATAAATAAAACCGAGTAGGAAATTGGTCCAGTTGGGAAATCGAACCAGGGTCTCCGGAGTGCGAGACGAGCACGCTAACCACTCCTCCAGGCCAGCTGGATGGTTTTAATGAACAAAGGCGCGTCTAGTGAATACGGTGTCTTCGTTCACTCCCATCTTCGTCCCTTCCCTTACGGCGGGGTTCAGGGGTCCACCGAGATATGCGATACAGATACATTTCCTTTTCTCAAAAACCAATTTACCGACGAGCAAGGCGCGGAGCCGAACGGGCGATGGCGTTCTGTGGACTCCCTGGCAGCGTTGCAAGAGACTGTCGCGTTCCACTCTTAGAGGCGAAGCTTAACATCTTAACCACACATCAGTGACAAGCAGCAACACCGCCTTAAGGCTTTCGCCTTTCCGAACTTTAGGCCCACAAAGTATCCGCCCTGAATTTTTTCCCCACAACTGAATGACTGATCTAAGCACTGACCCAGTGACTGATTCCTGTTGCGAAAGCGACCCCAAAAGGCTGCCTTCGTCCGTCGCAATGCTCATGGAATGCGGCTCGCTTCAGTAAGGGACTCGGACGACGCACCCATGGCGCCCACTGTCAAAGACGGGCGCGCCGCGGCACGGTGCAGCAAAGCGCCGGATCGGCTGGTTGCATAACCAAAAAGAGGTGGGGGGGGGGGGGGGGGGGGGCGTTCCTTTTCCCTTCGCTTCGCGCCTTCTTCGCGCTTATTTCGAGAGCGCAGGCCCCGGCGGTGACAAGTCTTCCTTCGCCTTCCTTCGGTGACAGCGCTGTCGGCGGTCGGTGCGCCCAGAAAGGGGGACCACGAAGAAGACGACGCGGTCCCTGGGCGACCGCTGTCCGACGCAGGCAGCGAGATTTGCGAGCGGGGCTGCCACGCGCGAAAAGAGCCGCCGCTCGTCTCCCCGCGGAGGGGCGGGAGGGGGCAGCCAACGACCGGGGCACGCCGACACCTGATCGCCCCCCGGCGCGTGTCTGGACTGGCTGCAGGCTGCCGCTTCCGATGGCCGCCGCTTCTGCTGCTTTTGCTCCCGCTGCGCGGCTTCTCGGGTTCTCTGATGATAGCCGTGCGGTCGCGCTCTGCCTTCGCTCCTCGCATTGACCGCACGATGCTTTTATTTCGGCGCACGATGCTTCTTCCTTGAATTCGGCGTCTGCGCGCCGGTACCACCCTGGCAGAACAGCGCTGCAACGGCCCTGCCAGCCATCGAGTGTTCAAGCACGGATGATGAAAGCCTGGTAGCCATTTCATGGGTGACAGTGGATGATGTAAATCGAAAACTGGTTTATTGAGGTCCGAGTACACTGGATGCCGGGCGGTGACGGCAGGGGCTTACGCATTTATGGAACCCGCGCGTATCTCGCGACTGGCTTCATCGGTCCGATTTAATCATTTATTTATTTATTTTACGGTGTCGGGTGGTATGGCAAGGAATGGAATCGTATGACAAAATGATATGCTGTGGTATATGGAATTCAAAAGGCAACCGCACCACTTCTTTAGAATTCTGCGGTATTTAAGGAGGAGGAGGAGGAGGTAGAAGAGGAAAGGCAGGGAGGTTAACCGGAAGAATAATCGCTTTGCTACCCTACACGGGAGGAAAGGGGTGAGGGGATAGAAAAAAATGAAAGTGAAAAGCAAGTAGCAGAAAATTGAAGTCACTATGCAAAGTCACCGTTCATTGAAGTTGTAAGGGATCGGTAGTGCGTGCGGGGTCATTACTACCGCTAATTCTTTCTCAGTACCCCGCAGCTGCCGTCTTCAATGGACCCCCCCCCCCCCCCCCCCCCCCCCCTCGACGGGACGGGACAGGACGGTGGGTTGCGCTGGAAGCGAAGAATGACATTTCTTGGAACGATGCGTGCGTGCGCAGGCGCCGGGCTGCTCGGGCGTCCATCGCCCTTGTATTTTGTAAATAGTGTACAAAGCTCTCCCCTATCCTTTCTTGCTGTCGCTCCCGTCTGTACTTCTCCTCACTATCCTCTCCCTTTCCCTTTCATTTCCGCCGGCTGCAGCTCGGGTGCTTAAGATATTAGATAGCAATTGCCGCGGCCGGCAACACTCTTTTGCTTCACTTTTTATTTATTTATTTATTTGTCTTTTTTTTTTTTAATAAACCACTACCACCACCACCATCGCCCTTTGGGGCTGATTCGCGTCGGCTAGGCAAAAGAGCGGTGGCAGCTTGGGGCTGAAGAGCCGCCACACGACGACACCCCCCCCCCCCCCCTTGTCTTAATCCCCTCGTCTCAACAGACATCAGCCGAGACACAAGCTCGCGACGAACGTCTCGTTCTAAAAGTCTGCAGAATTCCTGAGGATTAAGCACTGCCGGACGGAACGGCGTCAGGGCGCCGTTGACGAGGGGGGCGGTAGAGATGAGGAATAGCCGGCGACAGCGCGTCTAGCCGCGAGCAGCGAAGGCCCGAGTTGGGTGACGCTACGGGTACCGGAGCGGCGCCGACTAAACAGCCTTGGGAAGGCTAAAGCCCCACCTCGATGGACACTTCCCAGGCGTACACGCGAAGCGCCTGCGCGCCCAGTACGCGCCGCGACGGGCGTCGAAAAGTGGCATTCACATCCATGCTCCTGGTGCTGGCTCGCTCCCCCTCCTGAGCCGACTGAAAGAATGTCAAGCCGTGAGCAAAACATGGTTGGGGGCCGCTGAAAGGACGAATTAAACCGCGAAGAAAAGTTCGGGGAACACGAAGCTATGAAGAAAAGAGTCCTCGAGAGCCCCGCGGTCCACCGATTGTTGTCAACCGGACCCCGCTTCCGACGCGCGCGCTAGCGCCCGTGCGCAGGCGTCGATATCTGACATGCACAGATATCTGCGCCCCGCTCGCGCCTGCTCGCGCGTAGCGCCTCGCGCATGCGCAGTCAGGCTCCAGCGTACGCCCGTGCGCGTAGGCGCTCCGCCCGTACGCCTCGGAAGTGTCCATCGAGGTGGGGCTTAAGTCGCCTTGGAATGCAGGTCCGAGCTCGCAGTGGCAGTTACAGCGGTAACTACCCGTTTATGCCCGATAATCCCTTAATCCGGGACGACGCCAAAGTCGAGGGTCATTGGGGAAACCGACGTCACGTGCTGGCACGAGTGTGTTTTGTGTTTGTGTTTACTTTTATTTTGGAGGGAGAGAATGTTCTACCCCGCACATGCTGGCACTGGCTAGCACGACTGTGCGTTGGTGTTTGTTTTTATTTTTGTTTCGCAATGGAGAGGGTGTTTTGCCCTACGGAGGCTAGAGGGCTGGCCATGCTCTCGATGAGCCAATCGTATGAAGAGTGTAGCATGATTGGAAGCTACCAAATGGGGGCTGGGCCTTTAGGGCTTTAAAACCGGGCCCCGGAGCCGGAAAAAGGGTTCTGAGCTAAGGTCAGGTGCTATGCATCTTCGGCTATGCCGAGTAGGGGCCTCCCCTAGTGTTAGCCAGTTCCGCCTTTTTGTTGTTTGTCTTTTTGCTGTTTAATATGTCTCCAGTGCCTTAACTTGTACATGCTGTAAATATTTGTACATAAATCTTCAAGTATTCCCTTTATCCCTGCACCGTAACTCATCTTGAGACCGTCTCTGACGGGGCACCCCTGGTGCGAAGAAAGGCTTCAGTCTTCAAGTTAAACAAACCGTCTCTGGCGGGGCACCTCTGGTGCAAGGAAGGCAGAAAGAACTTGTGAAACTTTACTGAAGTCACAGCCTATCATGCAGGCCAAAAGTTCGCAAGAAGCGGAGCAGTGCCTTGGAGGCCTTCACCGCCGACAATCGCCGCGACCAGTGGCCGAGAATTCATTTCCGTCAGTGGACGTGGATCTAGACGTTCCAGCGCACGGCTGAGAGACTGCCTTTCGGTGGTGTAGGTAGGGCAGTCGCAAAGAATGTGGGATATAGTCTCGTCATACCCGCAGATGGCGCATGCAGGTCTATCAGCCATACCGATTAAGAGAGAGTAATGGTTGGTGAAAGCTGCACCAAGCCAGAGGAGGCACAGCAAAGTTTCTTCACGTCGTGATAGGCCGGTTGGAAGCCCGAGCTTCAGATCTGGGTCCAAGGATTTTTTAAGCGTGAATTGGAAAATTGGCCGGAATTCCATGCGGAAAGCGTTATGTCCCGCGCAAGTGCGCGGAGCCTGCCCGCTGCGTCTGATCTAGAAATGGGGATCGACACAAAATCGCCGTCGTGTTGAGCAGTTCACGCGACCTCATCCGCGCGGTGATTGTCTGCTATGCCGCTGTGCCCCGGTAGCCATTGCTAGATCATGTCCTTTGTTGATTGCAGAGTTATGTAGTTGTCGAATTTCCGCGACCAGTTGTTTATGGGCTCCACGGCGAAGAGCAGCTTGTAAGCCTTGGAGGGAGCTTTGGAATCGGTGAAAATAGACCACTGCTGAAGGCGCTCCTGATTGATGTGTTCAACAGCGACACGAATAGCGGTGAGTTCTGCACCCGTCGAAGAAGTCTGGTGAGCTATCCTAACTCTAATTTCTGTAGTCCTTGCGGGGATGACCACGGAGCCCGAAAAACTGTTATGGTTCACTGAGCCGTCGGTGTAGACGTGCACCCGGTTTGCAAGGTGCTCATGGAAATATTGAACAGTGACTTGTTTCAGTTCTATTGGCGATAAGTCGACCTTCTTCCTGATGCTAGGTATTGAAAGAAGCACACAGGGATTGTGCAGGCTCCAAAGTGGCGAGGACGGTCTAGAGGCGGGTGTAAACTCGGACGGCAGAATGGCGCGATGTGCGTCAGTGATGTTGTAAACGACACGATATTTAAAGATTCCAATCTCAATAGCCTGTAAGCAAAGCCTCCAAAGTTTTTTTTGTTTGTTTGCGTGGCATTTAAAATGTTCAGTAATCAACGATCACATTTTAGGCTTTTGCTCACAGCACTGCCGGGCGTCGGCGAATGCAGCCAAAGAACGCTCGGCGGTCTCTGCCTTCGATGGCGTTGGTTCTGTTCCTTGTTCCGGCACCGTAAATGACGCCGTTATTCCCCCCCCCCCACCCACCCACACACACACACACACACACACACACACACACACACACACACACACACACACACACACACACACACACACACACACACACACACACACACACACACACACACACACACACACACACACACACACACACACACACACACACACTTGGCGCTGTGCGCTGCAGAGAAGCTTGAAGGCTGTCGTGATTTTAATCGGCGCTTACTTCGCCATTTCAGATGCTGGCCCAAAAGGTCTCCGCCTGTTAGTGAGTTTCACACATTCGAACCCTTTATGCTCATAGAATTCTAAAACCTCTGCAGATGCCCTTTAACGTCCGAAGCTGCACATGGGTTGTCGAGGAAGTCTCCAAGTTGGCAGAATTCTAGCACAGCGGAGAAGCACTGAAGCTGAAGCATGCCGTATTACAGATTCCTGATAAGCGGTCAAGCGGGGCGCACACCTGCCCAGTTTCGATCTCATGGGGTTCTTCTCATGGGCGGCTGCAGCTGCTGAAGCCGCGCAGGGTTTTCTACGGGAGATAGTCCCGCGCCACGGAGCACCAGCCCGCATCATTACAGACCGCGAACAGCCCTTTGTCGCTTCGTTGATTGAGGAGATATTTAGAGCCATGGGAGCCGACCACACCAGAACAACAGCGTACCATCCACAGACCAACGGGTTGTGCCAGCGCTTTAACCGCACGCTGGCCGACATGCTCAGCATGTATGTCTCCTCTCATCATCGGGACTGTGACGAATCCCTGTCTTATGTCCTGTTCGCCTGTAACTCGTGGCAGCACGAAACGACGAGCTTTTCTCCGTTTATCCTTCTTCACGGACACGAGCCAACACTTCCTACCTAGGTAGGCCCGGGATCAGCACAAGCTGACGGCGGCGGAATGGACGCTCAAAATGTGCACAGCGGCTTCAACAGGCGCGCGGAGTAGTCGCTCAGCGCGAGAAGCAGCTGCAGCAGAAGAACAAAAAGGCATACGACTCGAGGCGACGTAGTGTTGTTTTCTATCCGGGAGACCTCGTGTACGTGTGGACGCCCTCTCGGTCGAAAGGGAAGACCACCAAACTGCTCCACTGGTACCACGGGCCGTTCCGCCTACTTCGGCAAGTGGCAGAAAACAACTGGGAGGTCGTCAATCGCACCGTTCGCAAGCGAGATGTCGTCAACATCGGTCGTCTGAAGCACTGCCACACTCGTCTGGATTCAGAAGAGGACATCGACGACGAGTCATCAGACAGTGATTGTGGTGGTGATGGTGGTCGTGAGTTCGCGTGCAGTGTTAGCGTATCTACAAAACGGAAACGTGATATGTCCCCTACAGTGCACCCAGCGATCACGAAACGTCGGATGACAGTGCGACTGAGACGTACTCTTAGCGGAAGTCGTCACCTGAGTGTGGCCGTGCGGGGGCTCACATCGAGCGCAATGTGGTCAAGACGCATGGGTACGAAAGTGACACCGAGGAGTACTACAGTGCGGATGAAGGAACAAACTAAAATAACTGTCGGACTGCCCCTTCCGGCAGACAAGTTGTGTTTTGTATAAATTTGTCCATACGAACAGTTTGAGAGTGCGGTGTAAAGTTTTCGATGCTATTGTTAAATCTTTATGTTTCTGTGACCTGCCTGTATCATGCTTATCTAAGTAATTTACGCGTTCGTTTTTCCATGGCTTATTTAGTATAATAGACTTATTGTATTGGGTTTAGTCTTGTTGTGCATCACTGTCTAGCGGCTTTTCTTATTTTATTGCCTTGCATCAGGTGTAAACGTCTTTCCTTTGTATTCTATTCTTGTAAACGAGTGGGACACTCTTTTTCGTACGGGGGAGGTGTCTCATAGCGAGTTCTAGAGCTTTGCTTCGGACATGACTTTTCGGACATCCCGTCCAACTTTCGATGGCTTCACTAGCACCCACCTCGTAAATGGAGAATGCGGCGACCAGCCACCTACTGGAGATCGGCGCATCCTACGCGCCTAGCTCGGACAGCGCGCAAAAAGCCGAAACCACCTTTCGTTCCCCGCTCTGCCCTTCGCAAGCAGACACCTGAAATGGAGGGGGCGAGCCGCAGGCTCGAGCGCGCGCCCACATGCGGCCGCGTTTGTGCGCCGCGGCCGTCCGTCGCCGGTTCCGTCCGGACCGGATATCCGGGGGCCGCGCCCGTCCGCGGCTTCGCAGGCCGACGGGACGAGCAGCGCACCGCGCATGAAGGCAAGACGCAGCGCCGACAGAAGGCGGTAGGCGAAGCGCGGAGCAGAACGCGTGCGGGAGACTGCTGGGCAGAAGGGACGCAGCACTCCTTTGCGGCGGATTGCTTCAGTGGGAACGCAGTGTGAACTGAACGCGGTGAGAGGAATGCACAATGAAAAGGTAAAGAGAATTGGGGTTTGGCAAGGACCCTACGCTTGCAACGGTCGCAGATTAGCCTAGGTGTTGCACTGGAGCCTAAAACAATTAATGAACCTTCTAGTAATTAATAAAACTGACTGGATGTTTACCTTTGTGGTAATGCGAATTTCAGCAACAGCTGGGTAGTGCGAAATGCTTATGCCAGCCGTAGTATTAAATAACTGTGGGTAGGAGTGTAGGGTTCCGGTACACTGCGTTTATGACACCGCGTTTATGCAGTATCTCATTAGCGCTACAGGTACGCTGTAGTGTTTTTGAGAACATTTGCTGATAGTGTCAGGTGCACTACGCAGTCATGGGCTGTAGGGGTCGGAGTTATGGTGGGAGGGGTGTGAGGGTGCGGTAGGTGTGGACAACGCCGAAGACGACGTAATGATTTCCTCAAACAGTGTCTATGCTTCTACCACAGAAAGAACACAATTCCGACATTGCGGCCGCGAATCCCGCAAGGAGTCCGCGAGCCTCATCTGATGCGAGAGGCTCCGAAAGAACATTACTGGTCTCTCTTCAGGATAAGGTGCGGCATGATTCGACCGGCTGTATTCAACGCAAGCGGGAGGAGCACGAAAGGAAGAGCTCTTATTGACGTCCGCCTTCCCAATCCGGCCACCGGTCCTACCGGCGCACAGCGACGGAGGCCCATATATATACGAGGCCCCAGCCAGGACCCGACTGCCGCCACGCAGGCCCGCATGGCGTATGCATGCACGCGTACATACTATGCACTCGGAGGCGCCTCGGCGATCCATCAATCGAGCGGCCCGTCAATATTGGAGCGAGGGGCACCCGGCTCGCCGCGACTGCTAGCCGTCCCACCATGCATGCTTTCATCGCAGCGGGGGCTGGGACTCCAAAGTTTCCCCAGCGGCGGAAGAGTGAGATGTGCTGCGTCGATATTCGCTCGGCGGAGTCCACAGCACATGCGGCGCTTGGCCAGATTGCGATTTATCTCGCTCTATAGTGCATGGTTCTCATACCGCGTTAAGCTGAACCCTTGGGTTTCCGTGGATTGCTTTTTGGGCTCCCTGAGCACTGGAATCTGTGCATGAATCAGCTCCACATTTACTTTACCACTTTGTTTGCGGGTCAATCATTAGTGTTAATCGCTTACCGTTTCACTATATCGGCAGTCATTATGAATAAATTTGGGCATTTTGGAAGATCTGGGTATCTATAGGCGCGAGCCCAAATTATGCGGTCGAATTTCGATGGAGGCGCAGTTCTAGAGGCCCGTGTACTGTGCGATGTCAGTGCACGTTAAAGAACCCCAGGTGGTCGAAATTTCCGGAGCCCTTCACTACCCCGTTTCTCATAGCCGAGTCGCTCTGGGACGTTAACCCCATAAACCAAACCAAACCAAATTATGCCTTTATGACAAGTGTGCGAAATAAAAATATCTGTCAGCGCGAGGGATGCGTAGTTATTGAGTTCTCTTCATCGCCACGGCGTTCTTCACTTGCCGGGCTGAAGACTTCACTCCAACAATCATATTACCAGTCGAAGGGGGGTTCATTCAGCAGGCCTCCCGGCTATAGAGGGGTGGGGTGAAGACACGGCTGTAGGAGGGTCCTTTTGGAGGAGTACGTGAGGGGCAGGAATCCTCGTTTTAGCTGCTGGCTTCACTTCAACAGACAGGCGCGGGGGTTTTAGCCAGCCCCCTAGTTAGAGGAGAGTGGGGAGTTGGATGCAAGGAAGTGCTTCTGGAGGGGTAGGGTGGGTGAGGCTCCTCGCTTGGACTAAATGCTCTACTTCAACTGACCGCAGATCTCCGGGGGAATGGAGCTATACAATAGCACTGCTTTCGCAGTAAAATTAACAGGGTGGTTACAAGTGTGTAACGCGAACGCGCAGCCGCATCGGTGCTGGCAGCGCGACGTCTTGGCGGACTGCCAAGTTCCCCGGGTAGTCATCGTAGGCGGGGCTGTCACCAAAACATAAACACTGCGTACCGCTACTAGAGCGACAGCGTTTGGCGCTCTGCCAAGGTCACTTGTTGTAGTAGGGGCTTTGTGCTGCGGACGGCCCCGACAACGGCGCAAATCTCAGAAACGAGCTAAGAGCTAGCGTTTTAAAATACACGCCTGAAGTGAACCGAAGACCTCAAGAAGCCATCCGAACGAAGGCTGCAGCTGAGGTAACTCTCGTACAGCGGGTCTACAACTTGCCAACAGGGACAGCGCTAGGATTTTCGTACTGGAACGGCGATGCGCATGAAGAGGAGGCGGAGTAGGCGAGAGGAGACGAGGAAAAATTTGGGCTAACAAGATGCACCTGCGCCATTCTCCTTTCTATAAATTTTCGATGGGCATGATATGCGCTTTTGCTATTGCTTCTCGCAAGGATAGAATAAATTAAATTCGCAAAATGCAAGGGGCGACAGCTTCACATTCATACGTGAAAAATGGGCAAATACGAGCTTAATCACCAGGAATTCATAATCGGACTCTGAAGGAAGAACTCGGGTAAATTTTGGTGTGGTGGCTTTATTCACGAAACTTTATGTTTTGTCTTTTAATTCACGTGTCATGCCTTTCGTTCATCCTTTATATACATCAGGTTTTCCCAATAAAGCCCTAGTTGTGTCAGCGCTCGTCCTGTGTCTTTCTTCTGGTCCTCTCTCTTTTGTGCGCTGTTTTTTCCAGTATGAACTTATACGATGCAACTCGCTTAACTGAACGTTCTATTCAGTGCTTACAACTTATTCGCAAGCTGCCAGAGCATTCATGCGAACGCAGTTACACAAAGGTGAGTAATGCAGGAATAGGACAGTATGCATGTCTGGACATATCATTCACCGTGTCTGGGTAAGAAGCTTAACGAGCCGCAAAAGCGGGGGAAAAGCATGAGATGTCATGGCGTCTCTAAACGTTCACCTTGTTCAGAAGGTTTTAGGAGATGTTTCTAGAGGCCTCTGCCCATTTCAGCAAATGTGTCGGTGCTGACAAAAGATGCAAGTATATGCAGATGAAGAAGCGAGTTGAGCTCGAGTGTAGAGGTTGGTGCAGTGCACGCACGAAAACTTATGAACATAACTTTTCACGTCAGTGCGCTACCTTCGGTGGCTATATACGAGGAGCAGAGGAACAACATTCCATCTCTCGCGTTTCAGTGCGGACAGCGGTACGCACCCTACGCTTGAAGAGAACCTCAGTTTAAGGGTATCGCACATCCGCATAACTCCAACCAAAGATGATGTATCGCCTGGTTCGATGCTCACCAGAAAACCGATTAGAACTCTAGTTAGGCTTGCACCGCTTCCTGATAATAAAATTGCAATTGAGCAATCTGTCATGCTTCCTCTACTGTTGCATATAACACCGTTACGTAGGCTCCGCTTCTGCGTGCATCACGGCGTAGCTGCGTTGACCGCAGCGGGCTCCACAACCGCCGGCCTATATAATGGCCCCACGCGCCTCGGTCCTCCCTTCGGAGTTGGTGGGAGAAGCGCGATAAGCAGCGCAGCTAGCGGACGCCGCTATCGCTCGTTGGCCCTGGCACGGCCCCTCCGCGTCCCTGGTGCCCCGTCGTTGCCCGCCTCTCCCCTTCTCCCTCATGCCCTCTCCTCCCCCCGACCCCCGGGCTCGCCGTTTCGGCGTGTTTGCAGAGACGCGGCACGCTGGCCACTAACCTTTGCCTTGGGCGGCGGGGCTGCGCCGCCACCGATTGTGTTGCGCCGCGAGAGCAGAGCCGGTGTCAGCGTCGCCGCGATGGCGAAACATCCGGCCTCGCCGCGGTCCGGGTCATCGGCTCAGGGCCACGGTCCGCGGGCAAACACGGGCTGGGCGGTCACGACGGAACCGAAGAGCCGAGCCTCGGCGGCACGTTCGCTACCCTCGGCACTTGTGCCTCCTCGGCGCCTCTCCTCCTGCAGAGAAGGATGAAATAGGAGGCTGCGGATAACTTCAGTCAAAGGGCGCGGCCGTATACTTTCGGAAATACTGGCACCTACAACTGGACCAGTGTTCCTTCTCTTCTGCGTTTTCATCGTTCTATGTGGCATGATGGTGGTTGTTCACGTTGGTGACAATGACAAGCTTTCTTTTACATTTACGTTTTACATTTGTACGCATTTATTCCGGTCATTCGTTTACATCATGCTCTGGGCAGAGCCGCGTAACCACAAGTGCTTGTGTTCGGGCTTTGGTGGTCAGCCAAGCAAAAATACAAAGATTATTTACTAAGCACAAAAACAAAACAATGGCAAATATACATCATATGCAGCTGACAGCAAATATAATACTCTGTACGTTACAATATACAATTCTCATCATTCCTCTGTACACTGGCGCGTAAACCTTCAGCCCCCTGTCCTATCTGTCACTGTGAAATCATAATGAGGGGAACATTTTCCTGCGTTAACTATTTTGCAGTCTTCCTGCACGTATACTGTTCAGTGTCTGGTAGCTTATCTTAAGGAAAGTGTACGCAGCGCAAAAAAAAACAAAAAAAAACAGGGACAGCAGAGAAGACACGAACAACAGGCCTGGCGCTGTACTTCCCTTAAGATGATCCACCGATTAGCCCATACCAAAATTTTGATGAGCAAAGAATGAGCTCCAATGAGCAAAGAATGAGCTCCCGTGAACGCTTCGTACCCAGCCGGGCATTTCTGCTGCGGGCTTTCGCGCACTAAACACCATTCCAAGTCAAACACTTCACCAGATCTCCAGGCCCTTAATCTGCCCCAGTACGGGGACTTCCAATCTTACACATTCTCCGATAATTCCCCATTGCTTAACAATTCCGTTCAAGTACGCTCAACACATCCAGCCTTCCGTCTCACCTCCCTCAGTGACGAACGCGCTGCCCACGCCTAGCTTCATTCTGGAGGCCCGTGTACTGTGCGATGTTAGAGCACGTTAAAGAACCCCAGGTGGTCTAAATTTCCGGAGCCCTTCACTACGGCGTTCCGGAGGGAACGCCGGCGGGTTTCAGGCGGATTTCCGGAGCCCTTCACGATAGTCTGCGCCGATTTGGGAAGTTAAACCCCTAAAAACCATAAACCAAAGACCCAGTTTCACATCAGCCAGGCGTCAACTACTACCAGTTGTTGGCACCTTTGGATTGCTGCAGCGGGGACCGTACGTCTTCCTGTGCGGCCAGTACACGCCGGAGGGAACACTGGCGGAGGACGAAAGGGCTCGCGACAGAGCTCTTTAGATTACTGTCCCTTATTTAATGTCCTCAAGCGGCGCCGTCTAAACGATGGCCGCCAATCTGGCATCGTCAGGCATGCTCAGCACCAGCGAGGGCCATCGCATCCGTTCCCGGGACATATGCCCGCAACCACGAGACTTTGATGGGCGCGCTATAGCCCTTGCAACTCACTAAGCGAAGTTACTTACCACTGTTGATTCGAGGTACTTTAACCTGCATGGTCGCTGAAAAAATGGGCGCGCTATAGCCCTTGCAACTCACTAAACGAAGTTACTTACCACTGTTGATTCGAGGTACTTGAACCTGCGTGGTCGCTCAAAAAGTTTCCCCGCGATGTCTAATCCTGCCCTTGAATCAGCGCGGCGAAAGCATGCTGCTTGTATGCAAGCGATTCCTGAGGTAAAGGACAAAGGTCGCCTTGCAGAGAAGACTTGTTGCCTGTCAGGAGATTCATTGCTGAAGAGTTTTTTCGGTGAAAAATGCTGCGGTGAAATCCACTGACTTCCCGCAATGGCGATCCTCCGAGCAAGGAAATGATCGGCTTATCTTGTTTGAAAGTATCTGCAAGCATTTTTCTTTGTTTTATCCATGTATGTGCCAAGTCAGTGTGTTAGTGCGGACGTGCTTGTTCGTGTGTGAGTTTGTGCGTGCATGTGTCTGTGTGCTTGTGCATGGCGCGGCGCATTTTCGTTGCCTACCAGGAAGACTCAGTGCGCCGCGCCATTTTAGCGTTGGAGTTCTGTGTATCGCATTCGTCCGCTTGCATTAAACAACTCTGTTGGGCACTAGAACGATTTATTTTATTATTGGCTTAGTATTACTGGCCCTCACAGCAGCACAATCTGGGCTCTCTGAATGTATACCATTAAAGACGTCACCCGCAATACTTACAAGCTGCTTTTTCGCCGTCGTACTCACTGTGAACAAAACCTGTTCGCTCAAAACGCGAGTTTTGCAGATCCGCACGCAGAGTGCGGATCCGCGACGCAGATCCGCACTCTAGCTATGCACACTGCGCACGCCACCACCAAGATGCAGCGGCGCCGCTTCGAGACATCCTCACAGCGCGAAACGCACTCTCCGTCAGCTTGTAGCCAAGATACGTAAGCATACGCCGCATAGGTCGCCGCTCTCTTTTGTGAAAATCTCTAGCTAATGCTCCGCCGACTTCATAACCACTGCATGCTTCGTGCTTGCTACACACGCTGGCTCGGCTCAGATACTATCCAGATAAAGTTTCTAAAGTTTCCTTTCAACTCCCTAAACCAGCCGGATAATTATGGGGGCTGTCATTTTATTCCCCGTTTATCTCTGCAAAGCTGAAGGCGCTTCATGATCGGATTGAAAACAAGAGACATTGATGGACAGTTCCGAGCAGTTCAGCCACAATAGGCTAAAAACAGCAGCGCGAAACCGAGTGGTCTAAGATATTGCGTGCGGGAAAACAGTACTACTGGCCCGCGTTGATGTTTCTTGTAATAATAATAATAATAATATATTTATTGCACAACGAAAAACGACCATTCCGCCTATATTTAAATTGTTTATATTATCCGTCTATAATATTGGACCGTCTACTTTAATCGGTATTATATTTCTCATTTCGGAACCCAAACCACACCTCTTCTAGTGGTGTCTGTTCCGCTTAGTACAACGATTGCCTGTCGCCTGGTAGCACACAGGGCTAGAGAATAGGGCGCAGCGAGGAATGTAGACGTGACGGGCCTCGCTGGCGTACACAGCCGCGACGTGTCTCTGCATGGTGGTGGTATACCTCGATGCCCGCACGCCTCGCCTCCGTGCTGCCGCCACCACCACGGCCTCGAGCGGGGACCGCGGCGGCAGCGGAAGCCACACTGTCGGCGGTCCCCCCCATCACCTCCTCCCAAAAGTGGCACGCCGAGGCGGCGCCAACCAAGCGGGACGTCCGGCCGCCGGGCCTAGCTGACGCACCAGCGAAGTGACGGCGAGCAGACGCCGTCCGCCGGACACGAACAACACATGCCCGACGAAAACCTCACAGCGAAGTTTTCTGTCGGCACGACGCGCTTCTAAAGCACGCATCATGAGCAGGCTCTCTCAAGCTGAAGTAAAGTTTTTTTTTTTTTTTTCAAAATTGCTGATTGGGCGAGTTGGTGGGACATGATTCGAAATGACCAGCACGAAAACAGACGGAAACAAGAGAATAAACACAGACGACAGGACAGCGCCCATCCTGTCGTCTATGTTTCTTCTCTTGTCTCCGTCTGCTTTCGCGCTGGTCGCTGACGTCCCACAGACCCCGTTCAGGCGTTGCAACGTCCGCAGCGCACACAAGACGAGAAACAACGCTTTCTAAAAGCAGGATCGGATGGGTAAAGGCATTTAACGTGACGTCAGGTGGGCTGCCATGAACGAGGTTTCCGTTTGCGCTGTTTTCTCCTGCGCTCGCGCAGGACGCGGGAGGTCTGAGCACCAGTTTTCAGTTGGTGATTCCGAAAGTGTTTTAGCCAAACTCGAAAAACAACTTCCCAGGTGTGATCAACGACGAGTCTACTTCTGAGCCCTAGTAGGTTAGCAGTATTCCTTTACACGGTGCTTAAATATCCTCTCGAATTTTCAGTGAACACAGCGTCTGGAGCAGCCCACCGTAATAACGCCTCGTTTTCTCTTTACAGCTCACCAGAAAGGGTCGTCTTGAGCGCGTCTGGCGCTTTTGAATCGCAATTCTTTATTTAGCTTTGATTCTAAAACACAGACGAGTGGAAAACTGGAGAGAAGAGTCAAGATCCGGGCTGCACTCGGCGGGCAACCAAAACTTTAATTGCAAAAAGGCGGTTGTCGGAAGAAGTTAGTCAAGGCTAGAATTGGGGACTGCAATTGGGTATCCATGAAAACAGCATTAGCGCAAGAAACGGGACGACAGAAGAGGTGGACAGACACACCACGAGCGAGTAGGAAGAAGTTCCGCGGTTCTTACGCACGCGTAGCACAGCAATAATGAATTCACAAAATGCGGCCGAAGTGTATGTACGTTCCGCGTAGTAGAGATGTGGTATTTCGCAGGATTGCGCAAGGCTGCCTCAAGCACGCGTCCACAACATCGTCCACTTGGTTCAGTCGGTCTCATTTCAGTTAAGCTGACGTCAGTTTTCGTCGTCCAACGAGCAGAAGGAAAATTCGCGCAGCGTAGCAAAAGCGTTAGGCTCGTTGTTTCGTCACGCGATGAGGACGCTAACTAGTTATTACAGCGCTCGGCTGCTGAGCTCAAGGCCGCCAGATTGAACTCCGACCATGGCGGCCGCATTTCAGCGGAGGCGAAGTGCCAAGGCCACGGCATTCTGTGCGATGCCAGTGCTCGTCCTAGGTGGTTGAAATTAAAACGGCGCGCCAAATCTTGCCCGCTGCCTCCTTTCACTCCGTACATCAACCTACCCTCGATCACGACGCAGTTCAAGGTTCCGACGTCCAGCGAGAGTGAGACAGTGCGACTTTCCCTGACCGTAATATGCTTACATCATTTTTTGCCCACCTTTGCAGAATATATGTTCACAAAGAACAAATTATCTAAAGAAAATTACCTGATCCTCTCACAGTGATAAAGAAACGATGAAACCAGAGAAAATTTGTTTTAAGCTGTAGTCTATTTTCTCTGCTCGTTCATTTCCTGACGCCCGTCATCGTCGCGTTATCACAAACGATTGTTCTGATAGCGCTTATATGCCCTACTTGCAGTGGAGACAGGCTTAGAACGTTTTAATAATACTTACACAGGACGTAGTGCTCATAGCTATGTCACATCTCTTTCTCTGTTAACAGAAGGGGAAACCTACTTGTTCACTTTCCTGTTCTCAAGCAGATTTTCCTCTCTCTATCTTTGCAAGAAAGCTTGCAGTAAACGGAGTACAGAGGGCAAAACATATGCCTAGAACAACCAAACTGTGTGTTCCGCCGCTCCCAAAGCCGCTGCGCCCAAGAAGGCAAAAAATGATGATGAAATTCTATGAGTTTAACTGCACATGTTAACATATAGACCATTTTTAACCAAATTTTATCGCTAGTTATCGCGTGTTCAGCCCGAAACACGGTCAGAACGTGTTCTAGACATGGGTTTTGCCCTCTGTACATCGACTGGAGAATATTTATTTCCAGAGAAAGGCAGAGAGCCCTGAGGTGTCTTTCAGGGCCGAGCTCATCTTCCCAGAATTAGGGGGAGAGGATAAGAAAGAGGCATTCTATTTAATGCCACCTGTGACCAACCACCTAATAACTCTCCTTCTCGCTTCTTCTAGTACTAGGTTAGTACAGCGTCCGCCACCTGTCATTGCTGTGGTTTAACTAGTACATGCATGCACTACAACGTCATTCATAGTCCACGTGCAGAATCGGGCAGGCTTTAAATACCCAGTGACATACCGTACCCAACGCACATGGCCGACGCTAACTTCGCTTCGTTTTCTTGCCCTGTACTCTCCCCGCGAGAATACAGCCCGCGCGGTGGCTCCATCTCCAGGCAGCTTGTGTAAGCTTGTCCTATCCCCTCCACGCTGGGTTTCTCTTTCTTGTCACTGCTCCTCCTTGGACCCAGCTTCATTCTCACGCTGCTGGTGCAAGTTTATCAGCCCGACTTATCTCATTGTTCCAGAGTTTCCTCCTTCTCAAAGCTCGCCACCCCCATTCTCAGGGGGCCTGCGTCGAGCTCATCTGACAACTCTTCCAACTCGGAACGAGGAAGGAAAGCAATTCAGCTTCGCCGAAGGAAGCACCCATTAACGCGGCGAGCTCGTTGAATAACAAGAGCGCATCCATCGGCGACTCCCCATCCTGCACCGAGCTGCGACACGTTCGTCCAGCCTCCCTATCTTCACCAATTTCCAGCGGGCGATGGCGCTCCAGAAGACAAAGGGAAAAGAATAGAAATAAAATAGCCCATTTTGGCTGCGGGGCAGCGGCGCCAGCATTGCGATATCGCTGGGCGCCGATCGACGGAGGGGGCCGCCGGGAGAATGCAACGACGCGCCCTGAGCGGGCTCAGGAATAGTAGCTCTCTATCGCGAGCCGCTCGGCCGTCTCCGGAGCCGCGCCGCGCATGCTGTGTCCCTCCTTCCCAGACCTCCATTCAGCCGGCCGCACTTTGGCCCCTCTGGTAACCTCCCTCCCCCCCACCCGCCCAACTGCCACTATCGCCGCGCGTCGTGCTCTTCCGAACCAAGCCCCGGCCTGTCCCCTGCCGCGGGTCGTTCCCGTTTGTTTGTCCTTTCCGCGCTCGAGGCGCCGGATCTCGCCTTCGCGTCGACCGCCTCCCTCCCTCCCCCTTTGCGTCTGGCCCGGCTCGCAGGGAAGCCGTGCCTGGGCGGCTCCAACTAATGATCCGCGCCCAGTCGGTTGGTTTACTCGCTGGCGTGGGTCTCCAAACCTGCGCAGCTCTCGGCTTCCCAAATGCCCGGTAAGGCAAAGGCAGCAAGGAGTATGACGCGTACAGACAGTAGCAGCCATATCTGTCTCGGTCGTGTAACGCAACAGTGGCATAGGTAAGTCATAACAAAAGCACACAAAATCCAAGAGATCTACGGTTGAAAATAATCGGCCGATGATACATTTCCTTTTCCCTCACATATGCCGCCACCGTTCTCGTTCGATACTGCTTTGAACTATAAGTCTATAACCATTGATTCCTTTGCTGCGTCACTAACATTCTGTGAGAGGATTAAGTACTGAACCATGCATGCATGCAAGCGCTCTGGGACAGGTGCGTATATTATTCTCACGAGTACCACCTTCACATCTTCGTTTCATAAGACTCAGAAATCCGTGTGTATTTTTATTTATTTTCATTTTGTTTATTTATATACACTAAGCACACTTTCGACCATTACACAGGTCAATTATACAAAATTGACCCTCACAAGCACATAGGTAAAATTGCGGATCACAAAATGGTGCTGCAGTACGCTGTTGCTGCGCCGTCGGACGGCACTCTGAAGCTGCACCAAAGAGCCCTCGGCGGCACTCTATGCACTGCCTATTTTAATGTGTTGCTCTTGAAACGTGATTCAGCGCGAAAAAAGTACGTTGCTGAAGTGCACCAGCTCGTACGCTTTTTGAAACTCGGACGCCTACGGGCACTTTCCGTCCACAGACGCCGCCATATTCTCGGTTAACGACGCAAGCCGAGGTCGCCAAGCTCGGTTCGCGATAACCGCGGTTTGTCGCGTAACTGCGGTTTGGTCCGCCGTGTAACATACGCTAACCACGGTTATTACCCTTGACCGCGGTTACGCTAACCGCAATTAACCCTGCCCGTGTAACAAGGGTGTTAAAGGGGTAGAGCCATCAAATTCCAAGGTTGTACAAAAGACTGTCATACGTTTCCTTTGTATGTGAGGACCATAAGAGCGAGTATTAAATTTAAGGGAGGTCTAGAACATAATTTAATCTCATTTTCAAATTTGTGAAAATGCTCACTCTTGAAGTCTGAGCCATCGCTAGTGCATCAATGTGACGTAGGAACAGAGAAGAAAACACAAGCAAGTATTTCTTACGTCATTGCGCAGTTTTCTGACGTACGGGACCAAGTTTTGCGGTTTCGAGGCCTAGCAACCTTGGTTACGAGTGCACACGAGTCTTTTTGTTTTTGCACGCTCGCGAGTGCGACGGTGCTTTACGCCCGGCGATGCCGCAGGCGGTGTCTTTGCCGAAAGATCCACTTTTGCACAGGCATATTGCCGGTGCTCTAATCTAGGTAGCATTCTCTGGTATCATGGATTCTTTTTCCTTTTTTCCCCTTTTTTCCCCTCCCAAGTGTAGGGTAGCCAACAGGGCATCGCCTGGTTAACCTCCCTGCCTTTCCGTCCTTTTCTCTCTCTCTCTCTATGGATGTTATGCATTTTCTTGTGCGAACGTGAAGTACGCCGGGCATGCCGGCCGGCCGGCCAGCCTGGATCCCGTCTGCCGGCGTCATAAAAACGAGCTAAAGTGTGTTCGTGACGTAAATAATAAACCCTGTGATAAGAAATGAGAAAAATGTGTCATTCTTGAGGATCGCTGACCAATACTGAGCTGCTGGCAAAGGTAACGACTGTGATACGAGCAAACTTCTTGCCACAACCGCCTCGCAGCTGCCGCTGGCCCGACGTTGGGGTCCGGCTCGCCTGGCGCACGCTCGCTTCGCTGCTGAAGGCGTCGCGGAGATTTACCATACTGTTATTTTATTGTGAGATGATGCTGTCGACAGTAAAGCGATGTGTAGAGTAGGCCTTTTATTATAGCACAGGCGACTTCCGAAGCGCCGGCCGCTGCGGCTCCGATGCGAAAGAGGCTATAGGCCTAGCGACGACCACGGCAGCAAGGCAGCAGCAGAGCTCGCCGCCCGGAGCGCCCGCGAGCGGTGCCGTTGCCGAAAGCTCGAAACATAAGCAGGCATGCTTTGTCGATGCTCGAGCAGTCTTTCTGATAACGAGGCGACCTTGTCTTTTCTTATGAGATTTGTACACCATCCCAAGCAGCGCTCAGGCACTGCTGCACGGCGGCGAAGTACGACACCGGTTGTGGGCGGAGCTTGGGTAGAGCGGCGCAGCGATGCTCACCGCTCCGTGTGTCCCTGGTTGCAGTGGGGCGGCAGTTCGCAAGCGACGATAGGTGCGGCGCGTCGGCCAAGTGGCCATATGGCTTGATGAATGTTGCTGCCCGTGCATTATTTTGGTCGGCGAATGTTTTCGCTCGGCCACCGATCTGCCCAAGACACGTCGGCCGACGGGTCTCGTCGGCATGTTTGGTCGGCGGCGTTGTCACACTAGGACGACGCTTGGTCGTTGGGGGCGTCGTCGTCGTCGTCGGTGCAGTGTGACTGGCTAGTCGGGGAACGACCAGGTTGGCCGACGCGACCGTCGGCGTCACTGTCGCGTCGACACTGGGGTCCCGTCGGCCTAGTGTGAACGCGCCTGAACTGCGCGCTAGTCCCAGGCTGCCCTAGTCGTCGCTAGGCCTAGGTGGTTTCGTATCGACTCCGCAGCTGACGGCGCTTCGGAAGTCGCCTGTGCTGTAATAAAAGGCCTACTCTTCACATCGCTTTAGTGCGAACTCGTCCCATAATAGAAGATAAGTTCGATTTCCACGACGCCTTCAGCAACGGAGCTAGCAGACGAGCAGCGCGCACGAAGCAGCAGCGTCGAGCTGTCGGGATAGGACAACGCTGGCGTGAGGTCGGCGCTGTTGTCGGCAGAGTGTGACACACGGGTCGGCCGACGGCTGCTATCTCGGCGACGCGACGGCGATGCGCTCGTCGGGCGACGATCGGCGCTCGGTCGGCGTCTGCGTAGTGTGACAAACGCGCCGACGGCACGAAAATCGCTGCCGCCGACCATCGTCAGACTGAAATCGGCCGATCGTCGTCCTAGTGTGAACGCGCCTTTACTAGTTGACGTTGCCTACACGCTCGGCGTTCGCTGGCACAATCTGAGCTGCATCGGGCCTGACGCCTGCCTCCTCTTCGGAATCGCTGGCCAGCGGATCAAAAATGAAGTGGTTGTCGGGGTTCGAACCGCGGCGTCTTCTTCCTCGTCTGCGTCATCCCGCGATTCCTCATAATCGATGTCATCGCCGAAATAAAACTATTCTTCAGCGTCCTACTCGGAGCTATTCGGCATTGCGACTTGCCCTCCGCCCGGATCTCGGTGTTTACGCGGACCACGTGCGTGTCATGCAGACGACATGCCTACAACGTCACGGCTTTCCTACTATCCCGGAAGCTCTCTGCCCGGAACTCGGCTCGCGTTTCCGCACTAGCCCCCATCTTTGCTGTCCCAGTCCGCAAAAACGCCTGCATTGCTGCTGGGTAGGATGGGAAAGAGAACACATTGAGATCGAAAACAAAAACAACCAGAAAGCGCCCCGTTTTCTGGAATCCGCTAGAACCTCCTCAAAGGACGATCGCGCAGTATCAGCAACTGCAACCGCTTTTCCATCGTGATAGTGAGCTCGCCGCTGGACTCTGTCGGGATTATCTGCCCGTACCAGAAAGGTTCTCGTTCTCGCAGTTGCTGCCAAAGGGTCGGACTGCGCGACGTGAAAAGCGTGCTAACTTCCTTGTGACGCGCAAGACAAAGACAAAAAAAAAACTGTCTGTGGGTCAGGTCCTCGAATGCTTGCGCGTACGGTGCAGATTACGGTTTATCTGCGCGGCACAAGTGGTGCTTGCTGCAGCCAGACTGAAAGGCCCCTTGGGTGAAACAGAAGTAAGTACCGAGGGTGCTGCTTCCCTGCAAGCCCTTGATGCTTCACCGCATGTCCTGTGAAGCGGCATTCTTTTTAGGCAGGAGCTATACAGCTTTCCATCGGGGGAGGAGGATGTCGAAACGCCACCTCTCTGGGCTGTTGCAAATCTACTCCCCTGCCGCACCCACTGCGCTAGTGCCAAGTGCACACAACACAGTGAGCAACGCGGCAGCGCCCCGGTAGCCCGTAGTGGAAAGGTCTATAACATCTCGAATGTGTTACTACGAACAAGTAAAGGAACCATGTACAGTTAGTATGATGGTGCTAAAATTCTTTGTTTTTGTTGTTTACTTAACAGCAACTGGAAAAACGCTGCTGCCTGAAAAGAGCATCGGGCTTGTTGAGTATTTTCCTTAATCGAAGAAATGAAAGCAGTGACATTCACGAATGCATTAGTGGCTAGGAGAATGTGCGCTCACGTATTAGTTTACTGCGCTGCGCCCACATCCAGGCCGGGTTGGCCCGTCCAACAAATGCCAGGACGTCTATCGCGGCGCGGAAGTCTGGTTTGATTCACATTTTTACCGGACGTAGATCAAGCGCTTCACACGCGTTGGCAAGATAGACTGTTTTCGCGCGAAATGCGTGTTTACTGCGTTCCTCGATGATCCCTCTACAGCTCGCCTTTTGGTTTCTGCTCGCCGCATGGTGCATGCCTCTCAGACACAGCCTATCGCGTCACCTGTTTTGCGTGCTCTAGTTTTCGTGTGCGGCTACCATTTCAGCAACGTCCTCCATCCATCCTGACAGTTTTTCTATACTTTGTTTTTTTTTGTCCCTTATTCTACGCAGCCACTGTCTTCTGTCGCCGTCCCGGTGCTAACGCGCTCTTCGCGAGGCCCCGCTTTCGTTGCCTTCACCGCAGCCACCGCCTGCTAATGCAGCGAGCGGCGGCGGGCTCCACGCTCTCCCTTTCCCTCTCCACTTCGACCCCCGCGTCGGGGGACCGGAGGAGACGGGGCGATCGCGCCGACCCGTCGTCATCGGCGGCTTTGCCATCGGCGCCGGAGAGCGGAGACGAACGACTCGGGGCGGCGCAGAAGCCAGCGGAGAAGGAGCGGTCCGGGAAGGGCGCGGGGTGCGGCACGGGGAGACGGATAATTGACGATCCGACGGCGCGATAAAAGCGGCGACCGCACGCGCGCGCGATCTGGAATTCGCGCCGGCTCCGATCCGCCCCGGCTGCAGTGGCTGCTGCAGTGGCAGTAGCTCCTCCGCCGCCGCTCTGCTCCATGCGAGGATGAGGAGGAAAAGACAGGAGACGCCGCTGGCAGCCGCAGTCGTTCGTTTGTAGCCACCCTCTCTCTTTTTCTTTTCCTTACGCTCTTTCCGTTCCCTCTTTTACTCCGACTTCTTTTCTCTCTGCACACCTCCCCCTCCTTCAAACCGGCGACATTGCATGGGGCTATGCTGTGCGTGCGCTGTGGTGCGCGAGCGGCAGCGGTGGCGAGCCGCTGACGTCGTTGGCTTTGCGGTGGCATCGGGTATTTCTGGAACGCCCTTCGAAGCGCGCGCTCGCTCCGCTGGCGTGCCCCGCGATCGCCGCCGCGTTTTGTTGCTCTTGGCGACGCTTCGCCGCTTGCGTTTTGTTGCTGCGTGCCGCCGCCTCCTCCTCCTTCGCTGTGCGCTACTGTTTGTGTCGGTTTGGCGCGGCGCCGGTTTCGTCTTATCAGCGCTCCCCGATAGGGCTTCTGCGTGTGACGCCTAGCAGCGTCGACCGAGGACGTGCGCATGCAGCGGAGACGACACCCACCCCGCTCACGCTAGGCGTCGGAGCGTAGGCGCGTGCCGCGGTTATGCAACGGTAGCTCCATCTCTTATCTCGCTTCGGGAGGGGAGGGAGGACGAGCCTCCGTATATGAATTCGTTTTCTTTTTCCTGCTCGCTCGCTTGCTTTCCGGTACCTCTTGCTCTAGATTAAACGTCTGCATAGTCCATTGTGCAATAACCGCGGGTCCAGGAATAAATGACTGACCAAAGAATGACGGCATTCTAAAAAGAACAAACCCTGAATTATCACGCGACATAGTGCGGTGAATGTTTTTTTTTCTTTCTGCGCAGCCTTCCGTTTCTTCACTGCTGCATTCAGGGTCGCTTTAATTTTCTACGCTACCCTGTGATCAATCTCTGCGGAGACATCGCTATTGGAAATAAGGAAAAAAATTGACTGTTTTTGCAACAAAGAATGAATTACTGAAAAGTGCACTGTTCTGAATTTCTTCGGAATGTCCTTATTCTCCGTAATGCTCCCTTTAGTCTGGACAGTTTTACTAGGAGGTAACTGACATGAGCATTGCGTGATAGGTACTCCTGAAAGTAAACACCTAGGAATTTAACAGTATCCCCACATCTCTATCACGTGGTTACGGAACTGCAAGGAAAGATTCTTACCAACATGGCTATTACAGGTTATCAAAAGGACATATTTTGTTTTATTTGTAATCAGCTCTCATTCATTTGCAGCAAGCCATTCAAAAAGTTTACGCAGCCAGTTTTTCGCGTTATTTCAAGCTTTGTGAGGTTTGGCCCAGAAAAGAAAACGTTGGCATCATCGGCATACAGGAGCATTTTTTGTGTGTGTTGGATAGAGCCTATGCCGTTTATGTAACGAAGAAAAAGCAGTGATCCCAATGCACCCCGGCCAATCCCCCGCGGTGGGTGTGTGCCATTAAGCCTGAGGACATCATCATCATCGAACCTTGAGGTACACCCAGAGCATCGGGCAGCGCACACCCAGCAGCTGCAGCTTGGCCCTCCTCGGTTTTCTTGGTAGCTCGGGGTTCCTCGAGCGGCCGCCATCCCGGCGCCTTTCGAAGTGGTTTGTTTTCAACAAATGCGGTAAAGTGCAGGCAAGAACGGCGCTTAGCCGGCTGCACCGTGGCCGGCTGCTCGAAAAAGAGCTCTTGGGAGGTCGCGTTCGCGTTGCAAAACAGAGCCGGCGTGCGGACCCCTGGGGCCTCGAGAGGAGGTCGCGTGTGAATTCACCGCTTTTAACGGCAGACCGCGTGACGGACGGGATGCCTCAGACACAAGCAGCGAAGGGGGAGAGCGCGACCAGGGCAATGCGCGCGGTTCGGACCGGGTGTTCGCCTTCCCTGTGCTTCCGCTGGCGTTTTTGTGCGTTCGTGTGTGTCGGTGCTGTAACCAAGCGGAAATGCGTAACGTTTTCATGGAACTCGCGTGATGCTCGCGAGACAACAACCCCGTGAGCACCGGCGTGCTATTGGCTCCTTTATTTTGAACAAAATTCTCCTGATTGGCTCTCACAAGCGCATTTCCTATTGGTTACAAAAATGATCCCCAGAATTCTGGGCAATTAAGGGGAGTTTTTGGCGCGAAAAGGGGGACTTGAGTTCGGAGAGAGTCCGGAGAGACCGGCCGGCACCGGAGGGGACGGAGAGATCGGGAGGCGCCGGGGAGACCGGCGGAGACCGGGCGAGGTCTGAGAGATCGGAGGAAAGTCGCCGGTGAGCGCTCGTGCAGTAATCTACATAGTCCCGAAGCAGTTGTCCAATCTGTTCCGCAACGTGTCGTCCGATCACCGAACCATCAGAAGACATCGAGATCAACATTCGAAATTAACCCCCAGGCTGAAGCGCTGAGAAGATTGCACCTATATCACACACTGTTTCGGGTCTTTTAGGTAGCTTTCGATAAGCTGAAGTGCGCTTCCTCGTATGCCGTATCTGGTTTTTTTATTAAGATATGATGTTTGACAGAACCAAAAGTTTTCCTTATGTCAAGGAATATTCCAATTGTTTATAATTTTTGTTCAATGTTTTCTATCAGCGTTCCTTTCACATGCAAAGCGCTAATTCCGTAGATTTCTTTTTTTCGAATTCAAACTGATGTGGTGAAATTAACTTTTGCTTATTTAAACAGTCAGACAGCCGACAATAGATAGCACGCTCTATAACTTTCGAAAAAATACTCAGCACTGATACTGGCCAATATTGTTGAAACGATCTTTGGCGCTATCTTTGTGAATAACACTTACTCCAGCAATTTTAAGCTCATCCCAGAACCGTCCGTCTTGAAGCACGCAGTTGCATACATGACTGAGCGGGCGAGCAATCGTGGAAGCAACAGATTTAATTAGTTCAGCTTTAATCTCGTCCAGACCTACCGCGCTACTCTCATTCAATGAGTTAATAACGTTTACAATTTCCGCCTCATTCGTATTTGCTTAAGAAAACAGTTTCTCTTGTGTATGTTGACGCTTTTACAGCTTTTGTGGAATGTCGTGACCCCACCCAGACATTGGTCGATGTTTCTAAGGTGTTCAAAGAAAGAGGACGTGGCCTGAATTTTACGTGTGAGGCTCCCAAAAATGGACGCATTCAGTTTTTGGGTCTTTCCTTGTTTTTCGAGGGCAACCATGTGTGCTGGTCGTCTTCACCAAGGTCAAAGAAACCCTTGTTGAATGTTTCTTCCAGTCATTCGAAGTTGATTAAGAATGGCATTGCGTTGAATGATTTGAATTCGGCTTTCCCAAAGTTCCATCGGATGGACAATGCCTTCGCCGATCAGGTGGCCAGACTAAAAAACGCCGGTTTCCCAGCCTCTGTTCTGGCTTCGGTGGCGCAACGGATCCTTATGGTACAGAAGTAAACTCTAATGGGGACTAGGTCACATAAAGAGAGCGCACAGCGAAGGAAAAAACTCGCCTCATCCCTTACATCCATGGAGTGTCTCACAGCCTTAATGCACTGAAGATGAATCTTAACTTCTCTTTTCACCGCGAGAATTCGGTCTACACGTTCCGAGCATTCTTAGAAGCTTTGAGTTATTGTCCAATGCGGCCGATTTCGTTATTTAAATCGTATTAAACGTCCCGGCTCCTGCCTTTTTTCGAACTCACCGCAGGCGGTAGGAGTAGTCAACCAACCTTTCAGCCAGTCCCGTGGCGCCTTGCCGCTCTGCCATCGGCGGAGTGATACGTAGCGATCGGCGAAAGCAAAGAGTCCGCGCTTATTTCTATTTCCGTGAGATAAATTTGCAGCTATGTAGACTCTGACGGAATCTGTTTATTCACGGAAACATTAAAAATATATATAAAAGCGAAAGCGAAGCCGCCACGCGACTTCCTGAAAGGCACTCCACGCGTTGGCTGACTCCTCCTACCGTCAGCGGTGAGTTCAAAAAAAGGCCGTAGCCGGGACGTTTAATCTGATTTAAATTAGAGAAATCGGCCGCACAGGACAATAATTGGACGTTTCTAAGAATGCTCGGAACGCGCATATCCAGTTCCCAAGGTAAAAAACGAGTTCAGACTCCTTTGTGCACCTTTAAACTTCTGATAACCAATGAAATTCTAATGTGAGGTGGTCCTACGCATAAGGGCTTCGACACAACCTATTACCCAGGCCACCTCTGCAAAAAAAAAATAAAGTAATATAACATCCAGTACGCATTCTCTCCCGCGAGTACGGTGTGACGCGAAGTTTTCCCCGCCCTCTCCGTGAAGGCATCGCCCCTTCCACTTTCCTGCTGTGCACCCTCGCATCTAGAGTGCCGCCGGTACTCCCGCGTGACACGCCTTGACAGATGACATCTCTTTTCAGTGAGTCCTCCACAGGTGTCAACATGTTTGTAGACACAAGACTTACGGGAACCGGACGCGCCTGCTAATTAGACACATTAGCGCCATTGACAGCGGTGCGATGGGGCGAAACCGTCGTGAGGCGAAGGGGTCGCGATACGTCAGATAGGGAAGGATTCCCCTAGCCTGGCGGGAATGCCACAAAATAGACGTTTTTGTCATAGCGGGGACGTAATGGCGGAGACGAATGCAGGCTTACCGGATGCCTCCCGCGCACGCGCAGTGACATGGGCGGGGCCGCTTGGCGTCCGCAGAAGGTGTCCGGTAAACCGGTACACGTCTCCGCCATTACGCCTCCGCCATGATAAAAACGTCCAATAAAGGGAGAAGTATTGCGTACCTACTTAGGACGCGCGCGTTTTCGATAAATGATTTAGGAAAGAGTCCGTCTGATAGAAACGATTGTAACCCGCCGCCATAAATGCTATGCGTAGTGCTCACTTCTCTCCTAGTCTCAGGCGGCTAGTCCTTCGGCGAAACGGCGACAGCCCCATGAGCTGCTCGCTCGCGCGCTTGAGTCCCCAGGGCCCATGATGACTCAGTCCTGGAAGTGGCTGACCCAATCAACGCGGCTGCCAGCTTACGACGTTCGTGGCCTCTTGTCCCTATTTGGAAGAGCCTCTGACGTGGCCATGTTTTGTAATTGGGCGCGCACTTCTCCGAAATGTAATGACAGAGCGCAAGACATCTGCCTCAGCGGAGTCACACACCTGAGTACCACTGGGGTAAACCCAGGCTAGCAATGCACTAATTGAGCCGCGGCCTGGCAGGTACGAATTAGTTGTAATTACTGAGTATATTATCGGGATCAGTGATCTGCTTTTGTTCTCAGCGTTGAAAATAACGGTCTGCGCTGAACTTGCGTTGATTTCTGGCCATTATGTCGCATCGGATTCCTAATACGCAAAAATTTGCTTCACAATGCGTAATTAGCTTGTTAGACTTAAGAAATTGTCATGGCCATGGATTACAAAGCCGTTATTCGCAATACCAATGTAGTTTCTGTCAAGTATAAGAAAACCCCTATAACAGTGCGTTGGGGCGCGCCTGATAAAATCGATGTGAAGCCGAACGTTTTTGCATGCTGCAAAGTGACTGCTGATATCAAAAGATTAAAGTGCACCTCACTGAAGCTATACGTTGCAAATTTATTCATGAATAATTTATGTGTACACATTTAAATGCTTCCTTTGAAATCCCCATTTATATTAAGCGCTAACTGTCACTCCTCAAATCCCTCACAAAATAAACTCTTTTTCTTCTGACTGATCAAGCTCCGTCGATTCATTCAGGTGCCCTACCGTCTACTGACACTTGCTCCCGTAGAGCAACCTCTTTGGATTTCTTTTTTGTTCTCTGCTCGTATTTTTGCTCGTCGCCGCCGATAGTGGATTGTTTGCTCGACGCTCAGCGAAAGATGACCAAAGCCTCCGCCCGTGGAGCCCCGAATGCTTCGAAGCAGGCCACCATCAGTTCTGCAGCGCTCTTTCGCAGTCCACACAAACAGGCTCAGCTCCCGAACACCACCCCATTTTTCGCTCCCTCCCCGCGATCCTTCTCAGACCGCAAACGTTAGGCAATTCGAATCTCAATCCCCACCACTGAGGCAGCAGCTTGCGCCCCAAAAGCAGTTCGTTAGCTGTGGCGAAACGAGCGCGCCTTGAGCTCGAGGCAGCGCTACATTTCGCTCCGGCGCTCGCACATAATGCTGGCGCGCGAGCAACGCGGGACAGATGGCCGCGGCAGCGGTCCTGCCTAATCCCCGGCGAGCAAGGCGTCCACTGCCCCCACACTCGCAGCGCCATGCCGCCAAAGAGCGGACCGGACCCCCCCCCCCCCCCCCCCCCCCCCCCCCCCCTTTCTCGTTTGTCTTGCCACAGCAGCAGCAGCAGCAGAGACGAGCCGAGCAACCCCGCTGTTTGCGGCCGCCGCGCCGCGCTAACCCGATTACGTCCGCCTCGTCGTCGTTTCTCGGCGGGTCCGGTCCCGCGTTCGCGATCAGAGCGCGCCTCCTTTTCCCCTCCTTCGTCAGCTCCAACAGCGCTGACTGCTAAAGCCCCCCCCCCCCCCCCCCCCCCCCCCAACCTCCCTCGGCGTCTCCGTTCGGAGACGACGCGTCGGTCGGTTCTCGGGGACCCTGCTCTGCGTCGTTCCTCGCGTTGCGCTGCTCCTCCTTTTCTACCCCGTCCTCTTCTCCCTCCTTTGTACTCTCCAAATGTGCGCTCAGTTGCGTGCAGCGGAAAACAAGCGCGGCGCTCGCTTTAAAAACACCAGCCACCGTTCGTAACGGAGGCAAGCGCAATATCGTCGTGGGGACTAGTTCCCGCGTGTGTGCACCGGGGTGGTGTCAGCGCCTCTCACTCAGAAAACACAAGGCCGGGAACGGGCGTTTCTTGCACGCAACACGACTCTTCTGTTGCGTACACTGCCCAGGCGCGCTATCAAGTTTTGCGTGTTCAGCGGAGTGCTGTAGCGTCGGATGGCCTAACTCGTTCTTGCTCTGCTGCAATACCAACGTTTGTGATGCTGATATGGAGCGATCTTGCGTCACTGAATTGGCCATGTAGGGAAGCGTACACGTACTAGTTTATCTTTCACGTTTACCCCGTATCCTGTAAGCTTCTTGCACTCAATTTCTGGGTGTGCTGCGCTGGGATCTACACTTATTCGTGTCCGCTGCTACTTTTCAATGACATTTGTTACAAAGCTCCTTTTTCGGGACATACAGCAATATGTCGAAGACGGCGAGTTCGCAATTTACATGAGCAGTGAAGTATCGGCAAAGACAAGGTACTATGATGTGCTTCTTGTTTTTGTCGAGTTGATCGTCTTTTGCGTTTTTTCTGTAGTAATATAAAGAATTCGCCAACTCGTTTTCAGAAGGCTTGCGCCGAGAGCTCTCGCGTGACTTGCGTGCGGTCACGCGTTCGGAGTCGCGCTATCCGACCACGGACTCCTTGTCGTGCACGTGCCCCGCACTTGAGGCCACTGCACCCAACTGCGCCCCAAGCGCGAGCGCTGGCCGGTGGCTTCTTATCGCGTGTCCCGCAGGGAAAGGAGGGTGGCGCGGGGAAAGGGGGAATATATATCGTATTCCGGTGTCGCGCCGAAGCGGCGCGCTCGCCCCGCTGACGTCATTAGTCTTCCAGGCCCCGCATCAGCGCTCGGCATCGGCGGCGAAGGCTTTGGGCCCGCAGCGCGCGGCCGCCCCATTTCACGCGTGCGCCTCCTAATGAGAGCCATTTTCAGCCTCCGCTGACGCAGGCGGCCGCGCTTGTACCGCGCGGAGAGCGGCTCTGTGATCGGAGTGGCCAGCCCCGCAAATAGAGAAGGTGGGGCGCATGCTTTGTCTTCTTCGAGAAGGCTGGGAAGCCCACAACGTCTGCGGCAGAGCAAAGTTTTTGGTAAAGTTAACGCAAGCGTCTTTGGGTACAGCGTTTTCTTGTGATATGTTGCTATTCCGTCCTTCAAGCAACGAATGACACTTCGAGCTTTGGGCGCCTCAGTCGTCGAAGTAAAAATGACAGATCGAGGAGAAGAAACGTGAGGCGCTTGTAGGCGATGTGGAAAAATTGAAGCGGATCTGTGCAGACCGATTACCGCATTGTAATGACAAAAAGGCTAATGCTTATGAAAGCTGAGTTTTCATAAGCTAGAACAGACAAAAAAAATTAAATGCAGTTAACGCCCGCACCTGCCGTTTCCCTAGCAAACTGAGGTTACGTCATTACCGATTGTCTGCACAAATTTCCGAGGCTAGTTTAGAGCGTTATTCACTTACAAGTGGTGATTACGGAGTCCTTTTCGTCCCTGACGGCATGAGTTTGAATCAAGAAGTTTTTACAGAAAATAACAACTGGATGGAGTTATTCTAAGAGAGCCTTTAACGGAGTGTCTAGCGTTCCGTCCAGACGGAACATTTTCTGCTGCTGCAGTTCCGTCCAGACGGAATATTTACTGCAGCTAGAGTTCCGTCCATACAATAGACAGTTTTAGTTTCACGTACGTGGAAGCTTCACATAAGTTGAGCTCTTACGGGACACCAGTATGCATGCGCAGAACGTGAAGTGTCTGCGAGGGTCGCACGGGCGTACGTGAGATTCGCATCTTTGCGTTGCAGTCTTCACGTTGCTTGCGTACGCGGCGTTGGCAAGATGGCGGCGCCCTGCCCGCCCGCTTCACAACGATACCAGCTTCGTTGGTAATCCCTCGACGTGGTATCGTGCTGTAAACTGCTGTATTTGCCTTCAGTTGGTCTATTCTTGCTCTCGCATGAAGTTTTAGGTGAGAACTAGCTTTTGTTTTCAAGACAGAAATCCGTTTCAGCAGCTCCTAAGCCTGACGGAGAAGCGTTTGTGGTCGTCATAGCAACGAGTGGGCCGACGGTCTCGCGACACCACGCGAAGCTCAAAACCTCGCGGGATATCGCGAGACCCTCGGCACAGTCAGCGGGAAAAGCAAAACGGTGTACGTTTTGGCTCCATACGCACACGTCGTCAACATGAGTTGGACACCAGCGCGCCTTCGCTTCTCGGAAAGCGCTGATTTAAATACGCTGCCGGGCGTGAAGGAATGTAATCCCTTTGAAGATGACATGCAGCATACAGTTCAGTGGAATGAAATGGCTCAACGCTTGTCAGAAGAAAGGGGGACGTATTTACCGGCCGCACTGTGGCTTGGCCTGGCTCCGCTCCAAGCAGCTTGACTAAACAAAATTAGTTTTCTTTATCTGTACTAGATGGCGCGGCACAACATGCTAGCGCATTTTTTAGGTTCTATGGCAGATCTACACAGTTTGCGTCCCGTACGTGTAGCTAAAACTGTACGAAGCGACACGAGCGTACGCTACGTAGACTGCTGACGTCTACGTGCGTGCAGGTTTTACGTACGTAAAACTGAAACTGTCTAATGTCCGTACTGTCCATACTATACAAAATGGGCGATTTCTACCCACGTAAAGCATTTCTTTGCCTCTGGAATAACCAGTTGACAAAGCTGTATCCAGGTGTTCTCTCTATATCTGTCCGCGTACTGCGTTTAGTTACATCCTCGAAGGTATAACTTCCGTGCATGCATGCAGGATCGGGGAAATGACACTGTTAGAAACAGAGTGCAGAAACTCTTCGAGAAGTGATGTGAAGCCCTGTCGCTGTTTGTGCTGCAAGATGACGTAGCGCGAAAAAGACTAAGACGTACACACACGGTCAACGCACCAACAAACCCAAGACAAAACTCGTTCTTTTGCCATTTCTCACTGACTACTTGGAAAATAAAATGATGCAGCAGAATATCCTGTCGCACATTAGGCGGAGCAGGATTGCCACTTTTTTAAATGGACATGCCAAAGTCTGCAAGCAAACTGGTTTCCCAATCTCCAACGCCAGCTTTAATTCCGTCTTGACATAACTCTTGTGGCAGATAATTGCTGGACGGAACTGTATGGTGTCAGATACAGTTCCGTCTGGACGGAACCCCATCGCTACATGCAGTTCCGTCTGGACGGAACTCTAGGAAAAATTGTAGTAGTTCCGTCTGGACGGAACTCTAGCGCAAATTGTAGTTCCGTCTGGACGGAACTCTAGCCACAGCCTTACTTTAAAACGCATTAGTTTCTGGCTGATCCGCTGCTTTGCGCGCGTCCTTGCGTGCACGCGACAATGACACGAAACGCACGCTAGGATTCGATTCTTGAACACTTTTATTCATTTGTTAAATTCTTTTTCTTCACATCGCCATCGCGCTTCGTTCCTTTTTATCTGTCTCGTTCGTCTCGCGCGGCGCCCCAGCATCCGCCCTCGCGCGGTAAGCGCGTCAAAGCCGATTCGTCCCGGCTCCGTGCCGTGCTCGAGCTCTTTCACGCCAGCTGCATTGTGAACCGCGATTTCGGTGGCTCAGATAGGCGCGCTCGGCTGCCGCACCAGCGTCCCCCACTAGTCCGGCTATAAACAGAGGCGACCTTCGTGAGGGGCCCCGTGGGCGGAAGCGCCGCAGCGCGGCCCATTGTGTTACCCTTGAAGGAAGGCGCGCCGAGCGTGGGCTGTTCGCCACCAATCGGGCCGCCTCCCCAATATCGCCGCCTCGTCAGCCCACGCGCACGAATCTTCGGGATTCTTCGGGATTCAGGCTTCCATCCCCTTTTCGCTTTCCCAAGCCGCCGAAAGAGGTACGAGCCTGGAATTAGAAGGACGGCGTATATTGGCCATGTGCAAAATCCCAATCCCCTGAAGGGGGCTCAGGCCGAGTCCGCATACCTGCGGTCTGTGCGCTTCATAGGCCGCATCGCTATGGCGCAGGTCTCTTTGAGTGGTGTTACTAAGCAATGAAGAATGATAGTTTCCATCGCGTGACACAAAACGGGGGACGCCTACAGAAAAAGCTTTCAAAGACAGCTTGCGCCCATTTTGCTTAGAATAGTTCCTGATGCACGCCGGTCGAAAGTGAAGCTTGCTTAAATACTGCGCATTTCTTTGTCGCAACACAGAGGTGTGAACAAGCTAAAGACAGTGTTTTGGTTATATCGATGGCCAACAAATGCATAATATCAGTATTGTTACTATCAATAGCTTTACCAGCGACAGTTTCACTATCGATAGTATTGCTATCGATAACGGAGTTATCGATAGTAGCACTATCGATACTTTTTTACAGTATCGATAGTTTCAAGAAAACTATCGATACTATCGATAGTCAATTTGCCGATAGTTTTGCATCACTCGCCATGCTCCGTTCCATTGGAGGGCGGTGCTGTGAAATGTGCTGCATGCGACAGATTGCCCGCGTCGGCCGCGCCACTCACAGCATTGTCTGCCTAGTATAAACCGTGTGCTTATGAGCAAGGCATCGCTGCAGCAGGATGAACATACCTCCATCCATTTCTCCGACGATGAGACAAGCAATGGCTGGGATAGGATTGTTACTTGAAGAATGTGTGTGGAAAGAGTGTATTGTACATGCACGTATCTCAAATTCTTTGCCTCAATATATCACAAAGTCAAAACATCTGCAGGGCTCGCATTAGGAAGTATCGTAATCGTTTTTAGAATTTTTTTTTTTATTTTTGCAAACTGGTATTCAGTGCATCCCAAATGTGCAGCTACAACTCAGAGGATGCGGCATTATGATATTCACTCTAGCCGACAAAAGGCAGTAAAAAATCCGTTCTTTCGTGCGCCCGCGTTGTGATCATTAATTTCATTCCGTTGCCTGACAAATTACGAGCCACAACGTGAATCCTACGAGAGTTGACTCTTTTTCCCTTATTTCAAGTCAACTGACTGCTCCTCTTTGAGCAGGACAGACTAACAATAGGTTTCTTGTCTCTTATAAGATGTTCACTACAACGACTATGGGCATTACTTTCAGATTGTATACAAAGCAATCACAACGACGATTGCAGGCAGGTGGAGTTTTTCGGCACCACCTGTATGAACTGCACGGGCCTTGGCTCAGCGCGGATGGCGCTTTCTCACATGCGCACTTACCCACCCTTTGAGGCGCTCCCCTTGAGGCTGATCGTGCCTCCGGCGTATCTATATAGCCCAGTCAAGCGTCCGAGCCATAGAACGGATGGTTTCAGTTAGCTGCGGAAATTGTCATCACACTTTCATGCTACACGCTTAGGAGATTATTGAAAAGAAAAACAAAAAGCCGGGGAATGACGGCGTCGGCCGCCGATAGTGCTGTCTGTTCTCATAAAGCACGTGCTGATCTGCAGACGACGAGAATCCCTAGAAAGCACACCGGATAAGATAGGGACGTGAAACAAAGATAGAATGGGTAGCAAGAAATGATAGTGGTGAGTTGGTCTTGTGTGCTAAATTGTTTGCGGCTCCCTCTGCTGCCTCGGTTCTGACCCCAACTTTTAGGCCAACCTGGAACCTCCTGGGCGGCTTTGCTGCTGTCCTAAACGTCGGCAGAAACATGGAACCTGTATTCTCCAGGTGGAAAATCTTGAAGTACTTGATTTTCCGGCCTAATAAACGTCATTCCCACACACAGCCTGACTCTCCCTAGGAACTTCTCCAAAAGCACTCCTATTCGGCTGTTCTCCTTTTTTTTTTTCGTCCTGAGCCACCTCCCCTTATTACGCTCACTGCATTTTTTTAAGGTGACATGCACATAAAAGGAGATGGTGGCTGATTATGGCGCCGTCTACTCCTTTCCACATATTGAAGAGAAACACCTGAAATGGCGACATAACTCTCAACAGCGCATAGCTACAACACATACAATCCACAAGACGAATAATACAATGGACACGCCTGAAATGCTAACATAAAATAGAAAAATAAACTATAGGTACTGACATGGGCGTCCGGAGGGGGGGGGGCAAGGGGGGGCGGCTGCACCCCCCTGGAAAATCACTCACTCGAACCGTGAGTGATGGCCGCACGTCAGGGGCGGCGGTGCGCTCAGCCAAAAGAGTAAAAGCGGCCCTGCTTCCACGCTTTGGGTCACATCTGCAAAGTTCCGCGTCCGGGGACGCGTCGTTGCAGACATACAGCGGCACCGGCGAGCATGTGTTTCGAGCCGTCTTGAGATGTGTGCCTGTTTCTTTGATCTCTAGAGAGATAGCGACACGGAGGCAGACAGTGCACACCCCGGCCACCGATGAATTCTTCAGGAGGGAGGGACAAATCAGCCGTGTCCATCCCCGCTTTGTCGGACTGCTCAGGGGCAAGCGGGCGATGAGTTGGCGCCGCCGCCGCTCGCTGTCTCCTCCGATCCACGGGAGAGCGCAGTTCGGTACAAGCGCCGCTTTCAGAATTTTCGGCAAAGGGGATTAGCTGCTTTTGTTCACGGCGACGCAGTCTCCAGAGGCGCCCCCACACCAGCGTTCCTTGCGTCTTCTCCGGAAACCAGCGCCTTTGGTCAAGGCAGCCCGATGGCGCCTGCCTGGCTCGCCTGTCACCTCTGGCTGGGCCTCAAATCCCAACAGCGCCCATGTACTGTGCGATGTCAGTGCATGGTAAAGAGACCGTCCGTCCCTCATAGCCTGAGTCGTTTTGGGGCTCTGAACCTCATAAAAACACACAAAACAAATTTTCCGACCGGAGTAGCGAGTGTCCCTTCCCCTCGGAAGTCGCGCGGCGTTCCTTGCGTGTGCGCGCCTCTTTGTTTGTGCTTCGGTGTTTTTAGTGGCCGGTTGTCAACGAAGCTGAGAACAACCAAGACAGCGGACGAGAAAACGACGAGCGGCGAGTAGTGTGTGTGCAAATACTCGACTGTGCGGTTGCGCGAGCAAGATGGAGCGAGGTGTATGAAGCTGCGAGCGTGCATTTATCTTGTAAATAAGTTTTCGCTGCATACATAGTCATTTTTTGTTTTCAACGTACGCATTCAACCGTTTTTCCAATCAATGTGTATATATTTTTAACACTACCAACCCCGAGGAACTCCATAGCCAGCTTTGTCTCGCGCGGTCCCGAATGATGGATATTCGACGCTTCTTCAAGCGTCAGCGGTTGTCTGACGAAGCATTATCCAAATGCGCCCCTGCAGATTCTGGTGTGACATGTGACAACGGTGTAGCATTTGAACAGAGTGATGCAAGCTTTTATCACCGGACAGTAGCTGATGTCGTCGACTCCATGGAAGGGACTCTGTCAACAGTGAGTTCAGGTGATGCAGCAGGCCGAGATGATTCCATTTCTCCTTTCTTGGGATTCAAGTCCGGATTTGACCAGAGCGATGCAACCTTTCATCACCGGACAGTAGCCGGCGTCGTCGTCTCCATGGAAGGAACTCCACCAGCGAGCTCCGGTCACGCAGTAAGCCGAAACGATTCCCTTTCTCCTTGCTTGGGATCGAAGTCCGGAGACAACATCAAGAAAACAAATAACTTGCCTCAAGAATATGACTTAGGAGAGTTTCTAGGCAAAGCTAAACTCACTGGCATACCGGACTTTTTGAAGTTACGTCTTCTTACTAAGCCATGGTCGCCAAATGTCACATATGATTTTAAGAAGGATGTAACACCTGGAAAGAGGCCTTTTCGACATCAGTGGCTGGGAGATTACGCCCCCTGGCTTGCGTACTCAGCGACAGCGAAAGGCGCCTTTTGTCGTTTCTGCGTCATTTTTCCTCCGCGTGTTCACCGGGGTACTCGAGGTAGTTTTATCGTGCGCGCTTTCAGTAACTACAGAAAAATGCACGAGGCGTGCAGGGATCACGTAAAATCCCAATGGCACCAGGAGGCAATGACGGCCTCACAGAACTTTATGGATGTGATGAAAGGCAAGCAGCTACCCGTTGTACAGCAGCTGAACAGAGCACTGCACGCGCAAGTTGAAAGGAACCGTGAGAAACTATTTCCAATAGTTTCCACCATTGTCTTTTGCGCGACGCATGGCTTGCCGATTCGCGGCAAGCAGTCCGATAGTGGAGTCTTCAATGATATGCTTGACTTTCGTGTAGAAGCTGGAGATACTCTACTTCAGGAGCACTTCGCTTCTTCTGCTGGCAATGCCAAGTACACTTCTGTCCGCGTCCAGAACGAGATCATCACAATCTGTGGCGACATCCTGAGAGAGCAGATAGTTACCGAAACTAACAAAGCGTTTGCTTTTTCCGTTCTTGCTGACGAAACTGCAGATATTTCAGGAAAAGAGCAGATGTCTATAGGCGTTCGCTTTATTGACAAGGCGGAAGTCGAAGTGTGCGTTCGAGAGCAGTTTTTGGGATTTGTAGAGCTGGAGCAATTAAACTCCGCTTGCATCGCCGCGGCAATCTTGAAGCTTTTGACGAATGTCGGACTGATTCTTTCGAACCTCGTTGGACAGGGGTACGATGGATGCTCTACAATGGCTGGAAAAGAAGCTGGAGTGAACAAAATTATACAAAAACAGTTCCCGAAGGCACTATTTTTCCACTGTGCAAGTCACAAACTAAATCTCGTCATCAACGATTTGAACGACGTCTCTGAAATTCGAAACACAATTGGGATAATCAAACAAACCATAAACTTCTTCCGCGAGAGCGTGCTCCGGAGAAAATTGGTGCCCAACATTCCGATGCTGTGTGAGACAAGATGGTCTGCAAAGTACAAGTCTATTAGGATCTTCTCTCAGCATTACGTGGCCATAGTCGAAGCACTCGAGCAGCTCGCGTCCACGGAATCATGCTCGAACGCTGCAACTAGACAACGAGCTCACATCCTCTACTGCGCAACAACAAGCTCATCTTTCATCGTCTGCTTGCATATTGTAGCGAAGTACAGCGCCCGGCTCGAACCAGCTACGAACATTCTGCAAGGTGTATCCATGGACTTCCATTCTGTGCATGGCCACATCACTGAGCTACAACGTATTTTTCGCGGCCACCGGACAAACGCTGTAGAGGAGTTCTCTAACATCATGAATGCAGCAAGGGAGGCAGCCAATCACTTAAATGTGGTGATATCTGTACCAAGACAAGTCTCTCGTCAGGCCCACCGAGACAACTACGGGATTCAGTCGCCAGAGGAATACTACCGTGTGGCAATATATGTGCCGTACTTGGACTCCCTCACTGCTTCTTTAGCTCGGCGCTTTTCTAAAAGCAATGAGAGGAGCTTCAAACTTCTCCAGCTGCATCCATCAAAAATGAAGCACTTGAGCCGTGTTGAGTTCGCTGTTCTCGCCGAAGAACTCCAGTGCTTTTACGGCATCGACAACTTCAAGGAAGAGGCCATCTCTTGGTACGAGATGTGGTGCAACAAAACTGGGGACCCATCAGAAATAACTTACTGCGAGCTTCTACATCAGGCCAAGACATTCTTCCCTGGTGTTGCAAAAGCCATTGAGGTGGCTCTGGCTTTGCCAGTTACTACCTGTACGGTCGAACGCTCCTTCAGTACAATGAGGAGAGTGAAAACGTGGCTACGCTCAACGATGACAAACGACAGACTGGACGGCCTTTGTATGATGAGTGTGCACCGAGAGCGTGTAATGAAGCACAGAAATGAATTTATCACCAGTGTCATCACGCAATTCGCCCAGAAAAATCCGAGGCGTCTACAGTTTCTGTTCAAGGAAGACTGACTGAGTGACTGTCGTTGCGTGTTTGTGAACATATTGTGCTGTGTGCTGGTCATCAATCCGGGTGTGTCGAGAACCCGTATGCAGCAAGACTGAGCACTCTTCTCCACGAAGTGATAGTATCTTTTTGCATTTTTATTAATTTTAATTGCTTCTTCGTTGATAAACTCCAATGTATCTCTCCTAGCCTCGCTTTAATTTGCTGTTTGTAATTTTTCTTTCATGTGTGTATTTTACTTATTTATTTTATTTGTATATAAATAAATAAATTTACTCCGCAAATAGTGCCTTTTTGCTACGAACATACCCCCCCCCCCCCCCCCTCCGGCGCCAACAACCAATGGGGCCCCCCCCCTGCAAAAAATTCTGCGGACGCCCTTGGGTACTGATATTACCTAGAGAAATGAAATGAGGATATACATGGTCTGTTCTGAAAGTAGTAGGACTCATTTTTTTAAACAAAATTTGTTCAAGAGAATAGTACAAACGATTACAATTTTTCAAGGTAGCACCCTTCCGCACCTACTCACTGCTGCTAATGAGTTTTACAGTTTTCGTACGCCTCCAGGAACGCCTGGACCGGAATGCTGTTTAGCTCCCTCGTCACGGCCTGTTGAACCACCTCTACCGATCCGTGATGTTTCCCCTCGAGCGTCGATTTTATTCTCGGGAATAGAAAAAAGTCTGGCAGGGCCAAGTCGAGGCTGTAGGGGGGCTGAGACAGCGTTGCCGCCTTGTGCGGGACAAAAAATCGGGGTCCTCATTCAGATGACGAAGAAGATCCTACCGGTTGGCCTTTTCCTCCTCTGACAACACTCCCGGCAGCAACTTCGCGCACGCTTTCCTCATGGATAAGTTTTCTGTCACGATCCCAAAAACTTGGGTTTGAGGAGTGCTCAAGTCATCAGCAATCATTCTGATAGATCACTGTTAAGTAAATGTTTCCCTCGCTACACATTTTCGTTGGTCTTGCTGGTCGAAGGGCGTCTGAAGCGGTCGTCTTCCTCCACTCTTTCCTTACCTTCTCGGAAAAGCTTGAGCCTATCAAAAACACCTTATCTACCCATGGAAGCGTCACCGTAGGCCTCCTTAATCATGTTGTGAATCTCTTTGCCCGTTTTACCAATATTTACTCAAAATTTGATCGCGTATCGCTGATGCAGTAAACGCTCGACGATTCTGCGTGACGAGACGTTTCGACAGGGGTTCACAGTACAAGCGACCTCCTCTCTTCAACGGCCGAGAGCCGACTGACGATTTTCCCCAGCATTCCCAATATCCCCCTGCAACGAACCTGCACGAGCAGACCACCTCTCGTCCGCCCGTTCGCCCAGGAAAAAACCAGTCCTACTACTTTCAGAACAGACCATGTACTATAAAGAGTAGTATGTGCTAATCACAGGAAACGGTATAAAAGCACAAATTCAAGCAATTACTTTCTCGAGCTTGACAACGGCATTATTTGCACTACGGAAACTGAGCAGCATGCTGTCTCATATCTCCGCAAGCATTCAACTAGTGGTGCATTTGTTCTGAGCGAGAATATTTGTCCCGTTCCCTGAGACCACTGTATTTTAATGTATTCTATATGCGAACACCATGGTCACCTTCCAGAGGCAATGGATATTCCTCTTACAGAACCGGGCATGAATTCCTGGTGCGAGTAACTTTAATCGGACAACAGCAGAATACACTCAAAAGTTTCTCGACGTCGCAGCGACCAGGAGTATGGCTGCGGCCTACATTTTTGAGATGTCCTCGGGAACTGCCCAGGAGTTTCTTTTTTTTATTTTTTCCTCCTCAATCAACAAAGAGGTAACCGCCTTCTCAGCACCAGGGATCGAGAAGCAAGTCATCTTTTCGAGGGGCTTCAGTCATCGGCGTACCCTACTTTTTTCTTGGTTGTTTCGTTCCCTCATTCCTGCGCGCACGCATCGCCGCAATCATCCACCAGACGGCTCCCTTCGGCGAATGCAGGCCGTCGCGGTCTTCGGAGCCGTCGGTGTCGAAAGCTATGCGCTTCCCACTGCGGACGTCGACGAAGGGAAGGACGTTCGAGGGGCGAGCTCACCGTCGCCCTCTCTCTCCACCGCTTCGGCCGGGTCAGTCGGGTCAGGAGATTGGCCGCCGCCGTAATCTCCTTCCGCGAGGAGCTGGCGCGTGGTGAGCCCTCAGGCCGTTGCTGCCGCTGCCCAACTTGGCTCGTCTCGGGGCCCGGCTGACGCAAGGCCGCAGCCCGGCGGCAGAGGCGCGCCGCGCGACGCGATAGCATCGCCACCGCCGGCTTCTGCCTGCTCGCTCCATCGCCCGCGTGAAGCCCCGCTCGGCTCGGAGCAGTGGGAGGGTGGGGGGGGGGGGGGGGGGGGGGGCTGGTACGAATTAGAGTTAATAAGAAAGGCAACCTAAAAAACTACGCGGAGGCAGAAAAGACTTCAGCTAGCGCATCCGCGCGGACCGAATCGCTCGGCGACGCACGTCGCCCCTGCGCACGGCCTTTCGGCGTGCAAGTTGAAAACTCCAGCCAGAGGCCATGCGCGTATGCGCTCGCCGGCATCGCACGCGTTAATACAGAGCGGACCCCCCAAAAAATACAAAAAAGGGAGAGAGACGGGGCTGCTGCGGGTACGGGCTGGCGGGAATGGTTTAGTGCGCCGTATATATAAAGCGCCGCGGGTGCGGGGTCGGCAGCTGCGACGACCGCACCCCCACGGAGCGCACCGGCGGCGGCGCGGGGCGAACGCGGGCTGGGAAATGAAGGGAAGCCATTCCTCGGTCCCCGCGGGGCCCGAGACGGCGGGTCCTGCGAGCGGCCGCGGATCGCAGCGGTCGGTTACCGCGCGGCAGGTTGCGCGCGGCGTGTAATGTATGCGAGCGGGGGACTCGCCTGTGCCGCCGCCGTAATCGTGGAGTCAGCGCCGCCGGAAGTGTGCAGCGTGCGGGCGCTCCATCTTTTGGCGCGGCGGCGTTGGTTCCCGCAGCGTCGGTCTCGGCCTGCGCAGACCGGTCTGCGTGCGCCTGCTGACGGATGGAATCGCGGTTCCTGAATAAAATTTTCTGATCATCGTTAGAAGTGCCAGAAGAAAACGCACCAGAGCGAAGCTGCTTGGCCCGCGTTGGTGGAATGAAAATCGCATCCTGTTGGCGACGATTAAATGAGATTGCTCCTCTTTACTGAAGAAAGGAGCATTGGACAGCTTTAGCGTAGCGTATGCCGTCACCGCTTACCGCAGCCGCCAACACGCATGCGCAACGGCTCCAGGTGCCTGCCTCTAGCAGGTCCGCGCCACCTGCTCATGCGCATTGGCCGCCGGGGTCCGCGGTAAAAGGTGATAGTAGACGGTGTACGCTATGCTAAAACTCTCAATTGTCGCATTGCTTCGACAATGGAGTATCGGGTGATCGAAAACATACAGAAATGCTTTCGAGTCGAGTGGAGTGCGCACTCCTCTTGCGGCGCTACGATTGCTCCGCTGCAAGGTAAGTCTCAATTTCAGCCTATACAAACTCCGTGCCTACAAGAATGGGGTTTTGCTTGGGGTGCTTGCGTGCTTTCGTGTTTTGCTGACTACCTCTGTTAAGACGCACCCATAGCGGCCACCCATTGTAAAGGGTACATACAGCCCTCAAAGTTATCAACATCTTAAGCATTATGTTAAGGAGGCTACAAAGTCACCTGCGCAACCAGTAGCTAAGTGCGTGGCAGGAAATGTAAGAAGACTACATTCCCGACGGTTAACAAAAGCTCGCGCTCGAGAGATAACGTTCCTCGTTCTGGTGTGCCCGGAACGGCCTATAGTCACTCAAATGCAAGTTAAACGTGGCTTCCGAAGTGCGGCGCTGCGATCGACACGGCAACCTCGACCTAGGCTTCCGGACTGGGCCTATGCTCGTTCTCAAAAGAAAGCAGCCCGGCGGCAGTCAACCGCGCAGTTGGCAGTCGTCGGGATACCGCGGCTGTCGGTGGCGTTCTGTATATTATTACTGTGAACTTTCCAGACAAGGCGCATACATCCACGGGAGCAGTTTACATTCAAGGATCGCCCACGCGTTTGAGATCCTTCGCCAACAGCCCGCTGTTGTTTAGCGGGCGTACGCATGACAACTCACCTGTAGTGGCGAGCAAGATAAGGCCGCGCCCTGAAGGTGTACTGCAGAGTTCCGCTTAGCCGCCCACCTTGTAGGGTTGCATTCGAGTGTGCCAAAGGAAACAGAATTGCGGCACTAATTGCGTCGTCCCTGATGCCAGCAGGCGGCTGGCGGTCAACCACGTACCGCGCTGATTTGGCCGCTTTGGGGCGCCGGTGGTGAAAAGGGCGGCCGAAAAAGAAAGTTCCAAGCGTCACGGGAGCTGATTTTTCATCAATCCTCACTGTTGCCTCGCTGAAGAGAGTGATCGATGTTATCATTTTCATCTCATCATTTTTTTTTTCAATCTTAGCATCATTCGGCGCCAACGCAAGCGCCGCCTACCGCAGAATGCACTCTAAACAGAGAGGAGTGAAAAGGGAGTAATCTGTCCTATAGCGAACTCTCTTTTATAGAAAGGGGGTACGCCAGAAGACAGCTTGCCCCCTTTTACCTCCCATATAGACGTATTCGTGTTTACAGTGTGGATCTCGGTGCTTCCGTTCGCAGTGCCGGCTTGAATATGTAACTATCGTTCGTCATTTTTGAAAGCGGTGGTGCTCGGTGGTCCCTCGCGTGTGTATGCGAGGGGCGCTTCGCCGCGTCGTAATGATCGAAAAAATTTTGTGAAGATCTTCCTACGGCGACCTCTCATCTGGGAGCACAGGAGTGAGTGCTGCCAGGATATTTTTCGACAGCGTGCTGTATGCCCCCTTGATGTCCTGCAGGTAACGTGCGACGAGAAACACAGGAAAAGACGAGATAAAAAAAAAAAAAACGCCAGACGCAGGGAAGTACGTGGAGAGGGCGAAATGTCGCACATCTGCGCAGATGAGGTTAATTGAACGGAATCTGCATTGGTCCCATTGAAGCCAGCTTATGCAGTGATTTTTTTTATATCGCAGTAGGGTAACTTATATATGGCATCACATATTAACTCAAGCAAGTTAAAAAATTATTTTACCACATGGTGTAATTTTTTAATCAAAACCCATTCTTTATTCGAGAAGCGCTTGTCCCGGCATTAGTCCAGCGCCAGTACACGAGAGATGCTGAAGTGGACAGGGCACAAGACTGTTCACTTAAGCTGTATATGCTACAAAACCATGACTCATCTTCATCGTGTCCAGCTTTAGCTCGTGTTCGCAAAGGTCTACTTAGAAACAGAACAACGCGCTAAGCCCTACCTAAGCCTTCTATCTGCGGCTTCGTAACCAAAAACCAAATCCAACGCTGACGTGTCGGCGATTCTCACCTCAATATAACAACAGAGGAGCGCACGTGTGCCCCGTCTCGTTTCTTTTTTTCCCCTCTTCTCACGATTCCGTCGGGACCGAGCCGCAAAGACGCGGAGCAACAGCAGCGGGGAGCGCGGTCCCCCTGTCGCCCACCCTCCGGTCGGTCGCCCTCTTGGCTGGAAGCGGCGGCGAACAGCCCTTGGGGACGAAGAGCAGGTTTGCCTCCCGCGAATCGATAGCCCCCCCCCCCCCCCCCCCCCCTGAGCAGAAAAGAAGAGGCTGGCCGGCCTAGCCGGTGCTCGCTCGTCGCCGCGATAGCCGGCCGCGGCGAGCCCCAGGTCACGCCGCTCTCTGGACTGCCACAGCCGCGCCGGCTATCATTCATCACGACGGCGGCGGGAGCGGAGCGCCGTAGTGGGGGTAGGGAGAGGGGGACGCAGTGGGGAGGGGTTTCGCGCGCGCGCGCCCGCTCCGCGGTCGTCTAGCCGCCGCGGCTACGAGCGGTGGCTCCCACGTTGCGACCGCCGGCGTGCTCTGTCGGCGGTGGCGAGACGGGCTGGGCCGCTTCCACCGCTGCCGCGGCTACCCGGCTCCTCGTCGTCGTTCGCCGCGGCCTCTCCCAGCAAGACGGAGGAATGAAAATAAACAGGGCAGGGCGCGGTAAAGGAGGAATGAAAATAGACGCGGCGGGGCCCCTAGCAGGCGCCGCGCACACGGGCCGATAGCAGGAAAGGGCTGACGAGTGCTCGGAAGAGACCCCGGGGCGACAGTGGCGAGATGACGATCGACGACGCAGCGATGAGAAGCCCGTTCACGAGCGGCATCCCGAGAGAGCCGGGCTCCTGAGGACCGGGGGGATAAAAAAGAATTCGTCCGACCGGGTCTCTCGGGCACCGGTCGGCCGTCCCTGTCGTCCACGTGTGTAAGAAGTACTTGTTTTAATTTTTTTTATAAACTGCTGTAAGAGAAGTGGCGTGCGTGACGTGCCATTGCCGCGCTGCGGCAACAACAACAACCCCTTTCACAAGACGGAGAAATTCCAGGATATGGCGTAGGAGGCCGAGTTAAGGCTGGACTCGTACCATGACGTTGGCGCGCTGTTGCGAAAGTGCAACGCATTCTTTCCAAGCGGTCGCCGGGAAGGCTGCGCACAACGCGCCGCTTGCGCTGCTCTGGCACATTCTTGGGTCGCGGTGATTGTCTCCGATAGGGCAGCGAGCAAAAGCTCGCTCTTGTTGCGCATGCTTTCCGCAGCTACTCCATGTATTACCACATGTGGGCTTCAAGCACCGAGCTTACCCGTGTTGCTGCAAGCATGACGCAGTGCTACGGAGCCGCCTATGCGCAGGCATGCGCTTGTGCACTACTCCAGTGGGCTCAAGGAGCATCGCGCTGGAGCCTGGAAACTGGAGCTGCGAAAACATCGAATTACATAGCAGTGAAAATCTCTTTTCTATCGTTGCCGCGCCGATGTTGCCGAATGTGCGGCTGGTTCGTTCTTCTTACGGAGACTGGTGCAATTGCCCACAAGGTGGGCCCCGGGTCAGAGACGGTGTTGAGAGAATTTAGACAGCGACACTTGATCAAAAGACAAGAGGTTAACTGAAGTTTATATACATACAATATTTACAGCAAGGTGGCATGAAATCAAACATGGAACTGGCTAGCTCGGCATACTTAGCCGAGACTTGGTATTAGCTTAAACCCCAGCCAAGAACGACCTTTCGGGCTACAGTGCCCGGGTTTTAAACACTGCGAGGCGTGGCCCGCAATCAACACTGACCAATCCCGACAAAACCAGCACTAACCAATCGCGGCTAACTCTTTACATCATTGGCTACCATACTTGTAGCTCGCTCTCTCTAGCTCTGAGAATGTCTGTAACCCTCTCCCTAAAACATATACTGAAAAAGGAGCATCAAGAGTTACTAAAATCAAACCACATTCCCGGAAGCGAGCACAACCCGATTGGTACACGGGATTACATGCCCCGCCCTCAACTTCTGCAGTGTTGTCCAAACTCTCTCCCCTCCTGAAATCAAGCGAAGACAAATACAAGTGCGCCGAGTCGTTCCCACGGCATCGCCTGTTTCTGCAAGCACGTGCGGTCATCGTTTCCAAGTATTGGCAACCCCGGGTTCTCAGCTGCCGCTAAGCTGCTGGCATTCCGTCCCGCGGTTGTCCGTGACATCCTTAAATTTACGACTTGTTTACGTCTTCGAGACCCCTCGGCTCCCCGAAGTGTCGCGGTGTCCCTTCTCCCGTTGCGGGAGCATCCACCAGGACCCCATTAAGTGTGCGCCCTTTTGTTCCCGGCCCCCGCGACCATCACAGACATCACTCCGACAGGCGGGCGCCTCGTCCGGCCGTTCATCAGTTGTTCTTACCAGGCGGCACGGCGGCTCCTACGGGGTAGCTTACATATGGCGCGTCCCTGCCGCCGAATCGCGGGACCGCCCCCTTCCCGTCTCCCTTCGTGGAAGCCCCCCGTTACGTTAGCCGCGCCCTTGACCGCCAGATGTCTCAGTCGTCCCGTGCCGCATTCCTTCCTTTGTTCCCTTTCCGCTGAACTCTGCTGGTAATCGCGGCGAGGTGTTGACACCCTAATGGGCTGTTTTCTACACCCCTCCTGTGCGTAGCCTCGAGCTTTACACGCCCTTCCTAAGATTCACGAAAGGGTTCCGTACCCCTGCGTGAATCAGACCCAAACTAAGGGAGATGCTACGCTAAGGAGATGCTATGCGCTATGAAATAAAAGCGTCTTGACCGTAGTCAGGTGCTGGCGACAACTTTACCGAGCGTAAAACAGCATGCACAACAACACACGTTACGACCATTCGCGTACAGGACTTTCAGAGAAACACACACACAACAAAATAAAAGCTGGTGTCAAAACAAGCACTGACGCAACAGGCATACAGCACGTCCATGCACACAGTTTCAGTCTCTTGGCTGTAAACTGTTCATGTTTCCCCGCTCTCACCCACTGCCCCATCGCGTGCTCCAGCCGCAAGGCATTTTTGCGCGTACTGCCACCTGGCAGTGACAGAGTGGGTTAAGGCTGTGGACATAGGCATTCGTCGCTAGCCACCAGGATCGAAAATTTTATCTGGTCTCAGAAAAGTCACGTGCTGTAGTGTGCACCATTCTCTCATTCGTGCTGCTCCCCGGTTGTATCGCTCAGCTCCTACCGCAGCGGAGCTGCCGACCGTGTGCGCATACGGTGCACAAGCCTCCGCACTAGGCCCTAAGTGCCTGTGCCTAGAGGGCCCTCTTGAATGTGCCATGGCCAGCTCAACCAATTCAGCGTAACTGCCCTCTAGGTTTGCGATCCACCTGCTGCGGAGACCCGCCAGGAGATTGCAGGATGGGTCGCGTTTCGACCCTATCAGCGGCGGTGTATCTTCGCCTCCTTCAGGGAGTGAGATGAATTCGTCGTCGTCGTCACTGCTCAGACTCCTTTCATCGACCGCCAAACTCTTTGCGGCGTTACCTGAATCCGAGTTTCTCGGATCGGAACAGTCTGGCTTACCCAGCTGTTCTTCCGGCTTCTCGGAAGCTACAGCCTGTGCTACGGATCCTTTCTGAGCCATGCCACTCTCGCCACACCCTGCTTTACATACTGCCGCTTCAGCTGGCAACAAAATGTCGCGCTTGGCAACCCGGCCGGCCGAGCCGTTCATACCGATCTGCTCATCAGTGCCATTAGCACCACTACTAACATGTTCGGCTGCCTCGCCAAAGTTGGCCTGCGCAGTTTCATCACGAGACGAATTTTTGCCTGGAATGTCCGTGGAGCTCGCCTCCACCTCGGGAACCAAGGCCTGCTTTTCTGTGTCAACACTCGTGGCTGACAGCTCAATGGGCGGCTCCTCGGCGCTAGTGATCGCTTCACTGTCTGCAGGAACCAGAGGTTCCTCCTTGCGGTTCTCAAAAGGAACCGACCGAATGCCGCTGCCGATATCCTCTTTCTTCGCTACCTCGATCAGCGTTCGATCATCGCACCATACAATACGGCACGACGGCGACTGTGCCGTCTCAGTCAGTACTCTAGCCGCTCTCCGTGAGCGCTCCTCCTCCTCAATTCTCTTCCTCTCCTGCCGGAGATTCTCTTCGGCTATAGCTAATTGACGCTCCAGGTCTCGTATATAAGCGTCGCTCCTCTCCTTTGCTCTGGCTCGCTCAGCCTCTGACATTTCGGCTCGCTCATGGCCATCCCAATACCCACAGCCATAACCACTTCGCCAACCTAATGTTGCCATTTTGCCTTGGTTAATAATAACCCTGCGGCTCAAGCACTCCCGAGGCAATTAGAATGAGACTGGGGAAACTCACTCCGTTGTAGGGCTGTCCATCACGGCACCTGCAGTGCCGCAGCGGCAGGTTGCGTCAGTAGGCGCAGATGTGTGGCCGGCTTCCCGAGCTCGCAGACTTCCTCCCAGCAGACGAAATCGGCAACCGTAGGTGCCGCCGAAGTCGCGGCGCTTCGCTCCGTCGGTCTCGCTTCGCTCGCTCCTTTGTAGCTGATCAGGATCTTGGTTTCCGCAGCCGGTCCTTGTGACGCGCCGCTGCTCCCCCGAATCGAAATCTTCTGCAGCCGGTCCTTGTGACGCGCTGCTGCTCACCCCGAATCGGAATCTTCCGCAGCCGGTCCTTGTGACGCGCCGCTGCTCCCCCGAATCGAAATCTTCTGCAGCCGGTCCTTGTGACGCGCTGCTGCTCACCCCGAATCGGAATCTTCTGCAGCCGGTCCTTGTGACGCGCTGCTGCTCACCCCGAATCGGAATCTTCTGCAGCCGGTCCTTGTGACGCGCTGCTGCTCCCCCGAATCGGAATCTTCTGCAGCCGGTCCTTGTGACGCGCTGCTGCTCACCCCGAATCGGAATCTTCTGCAGCCGGTCCTTGTGACGCGCCGCTGCTCCCCCGAATCGGAATCTTCTGCAGCCGGTCCTTGTGACGCGCTGCTGCTCACCCCGAATCGGAATCTTCTGCAGCCGGTCCTTGTGACGCGCTGCTGCTCACCCCGAATCAGGATCTTGATTTCTGCAGCCGGTCCTGATGACGCGCCGCTGCTTGCCCTTGCTGCTCCCCTCTTGTTCTGATCTCGACTGCCGCTTCCCTCCTGCGTTCGTGTTGCAGGAACGTCGTCTCTCCCTGCTTCCAGTCTTGATCCAGTGCTATCACCGGATCCTGTCGACTGCGCCAGTGAAAATCTCTTTTCTATCGTTGCCGCGCCGATGTTGCCGAATGTGCGGCTGGTTCGTTCTTCTTACGGAGACTGGTGCAATTGCCCACAAGGTGGGCCCCGGGTCAGAGACGGTGTTGAGAGAATTTAGACAGCGACACTTGATCAAAAGACAAGAGGTTAACTGAAGTTTATATACATACAATATTTACAGCAAGGTGGCATGAAATCAAACATGGAACTGGCTAGCTCGGCATACTTAGCCGAGACTTGGTATTAGCTTAAACCCCAGCCAAGAACGACCTTTCGGGCTACAGTGCCCGGGTTTTAAACACTGCGAGGCGTGGCCCGCAATCAACACTGACCAATCCCGACAAAACCAGCACTAACCAATCGCGGCTAACTCTTTACATCATTGGCTACCATACTTGTAGCTCGCTCTCTCTAGCTCTGAGAATGTCTGTAACCCTCTCCCTAAAACATATACTGAAAAAGGAGCATCAAGAGTTACTAAAATCAAACCACATTCCCGGAAGCGAGCACAACCCGATTGGTACACGGGATTACATGCCCCGCCCTCAACTTCTGCAGTGTTGTCCAAACTCTCTCCCCTCCTGAAATCAAGCGAAGACAAATACAAGTGCGCCGAGTCGTTCCCACGGCATCGCCTGTTTCTGCAAGCACGTGCGGTCATCGTTTCCAAGTATTGGCAACCCCGGGTTCTCAGCTGCCGCTAAGCTGCTGGCATTCCGTCCCGCGGTTGTCCGTGACATCCTTAAATTTACGACTTGTTTACGTCTTCGAGACCCCTCGGCTCCCCGAAGTGTCGCGGTGTCCCTTCTCCCGTTGCGGGAGCATCCACCAGGACCCCATTAAGTGTGCGCCCTTTTGTTCCCGGCCCCCGCGACCATCACAGACATCACTCCGACAGGCAGGCGCCTCGTCCGGCCGTTCATCAGTTGTTCTTACCAGGCGGCACGGCGGCTCCTACGGGGTAGCTTACATATGGCGCGTCCCTGCCGCCGAATCGCGGGACCGCCCCCTTCCCGTCTCCCTTCGTGGAAGCCCCCCGTTGCGTTAGCCGCGCCCTTGACCGCCAGATGTCTCAGTCGTCCCGTGCCGCATTCCTTCCTTTGTTCCCTTTCCGCTGAACTCTGCTGGTAATCGCGGCGAGGTGTTGACACCCTAATGGGCTGTTTTCTACACCCCTCCTGTGCGTAGCCTCGAGCTTTACAATAGCGTTGCATGATTATCCGGAGAAACATTTTATTGGGAAAGCTGTAGCCTTGTGCCTCCATTCCCATGTCATGTGCATGTTCGCTATTATATAGGTTGAAAAGAACAGGAAGACAAAGCGTAAACCACTGACGATACGGAAACTCCGCATGGAAACGTCCAGACCTGTACAAAACCTAAACCCATGAGAGTCCATACTCAATGCAAGCCTGGAGGGCCTTGTTCCAACCAATCCGGTGCTGGCAAAGAAAAAAACAAGCAAAAAAAAGAAAGACAAGACTGAATGAACGATGAACCGCCGAGAGAATCGTCAGAGTGAAGTAAAGCGGTCGCTGACTCTCCGCCACTCAATTTCAAGACAGCCACCGTCTAAAGCGAAAAGCCGGCCATCGGAATCTGTGGTCAAGTGTCCACAACTCCAGAAAATAGCGCTACCGAATCAAGCGCGTTGACACTATCGTCTCGCCTTCTGAGAAGTGGTGCAACGCTATCGTTGGTCCCGCTCTCGATGCAAGAAAGAGAGAGGCAGCTTCTGTGTTTTTGTATGTCCGGTGGATGCGCCCAAACCGAATCTCGAGTGTACAGTATATAGGGCCTCGCGTTCGGGCAGGCCCGTTGTGTGGCTGCCACTTTCGTATTTATTGGGCTTCGCGCCGGAAATCAAGAAGCGATGGGGCAATCGCCACTCACTGCGACACCTCTCGGCTCCGCTGACGGGCCGGAGCCGTTGCCCTCGCTGGAGCGAGGGAAGGCCGGAGGGTGTAGTGTGCACACGCCTCGCGCTGTTGCGGAACGCTGCCTCGTTAGATGCTCGCCGGGCGCCCCCGCCTTTCGCGAGAGGGCGGCGTGGAAAACTAGTGCTCCGGTCTGAGCGCTGCGTGATGGCAGGGGGCGTACAGAGAATGTGGCAGAGTCTGTCCAAGTCAGCTAGTTGTGGTGCCGGCGCGGCAACTGTGACGCTCAACTGGCGGCGGTGTGCTAAGGCGTTAAGCGATCTACCCGACGCTGAGAAAGGAACCATTAATTGCGCGAAGAATGGCGACATTCGCCTGAAGAGGCACACATGAGCAAAAAAAAAAAACAATCAAAGTTTTGTGAAGTCGCGCAGTATAGACCATTCGTTAATTTCTGGCCAGGTGCCGCCAGTGACCAGTTGACAACTAACCGTACTCTGTTCCCAGATTCGTTCGCGTAGAGTGAGACGGTATAATGACCGGTATGACTCATACTGATATCTGGAACCCGACTGCGGCGGCCGCGTTTCGATGGAGGCGCCCGTGTGCTGTGGGACGTCAGTGCACATTAAAGATCCCCAGCTGGTCGAAATTATTCCGGAGACCTCCACTGCGGCACCTCTTTCTCTCTGTCTTCTTTCACTCCCACCTTTATCCCGTTCTTTACGGCGCGGTTGAGGTGTCCACCGAGATATGTGAGGCACTTCCTGCGTCATTTCCTTTCCTGAAAACATTTTGAAGTTGGTAAGCGGTGGAAAACTGGACAGTATTAAGTTGATTCACACTTCAGCGACGATCACTGCGGTGCTATATGCTACGTTAGAGAGGTTTGGCATAGCGCGATCCGCGTTCCCCTGCGGTGGTACGTTTACGCGGGGACCCAGCCGCGCATGCGCAGTGGTTGAGTATGCGTCCCCCGGGGCCATCTGCGCATACATACACATTGCTCCCCAAGCAGGCGTATCGCGGTAGTAGCCACGAATAGCGCTACGGTAAATCTTCATACGAGAAGGTTATAGCACAGCACGATCTGTGATCCGCTACCACGGGGCGCCACTGTGCAGGTCGCCCTGGGGACGCCATATTGTGCCACGGGCCGGCCAGCTACGCGAACGCTGTGCCGCGTCGGCAGCTATCAGCGCGTGCGCACTTGCGGCGCGCGGGAACCGATTACGGTTGCGGATCACGGATCACGCTATATTAAGGCGAAAGTATTTAATGGATTCTCCCGTCCGTCCGTCCGGCGTTACATCCAGCCCCTGGGGTGACTCGACGAGCGCAGCTGCCAAAAGGTGACGTCATCTTCGTCGACAGGTGGAGCTGTCGCTTCTCCGTCGTCAGTCGGTGTGCTGCAGCTAGTGGAGGCGGCCGCGTTTGAGCGCGGAGTGATCGGACGCGTGGTGCATCGGCTCCGTCGATTTCTCGGCTGGAACCGCGGTAACCTGATGTGACGCCTATCAAACCTGTGCGACTGCTACCGTGAAGTCAGCAGGATCCTGGAGAACCCGATCACACCCAGGTACGCTGAATTTTCGGCCATTTCGAGCAATCCTCCGCATCACCACGTAGCGGTCGAGCTAAACCTAACGGCTCCGGCTCCTCCGCCGCTGGCTGCGGAGACGCCTGCCGGCCAACCTCTCAACATGGCTCTACCTGAACAACGCGGATACGACCCCACGACTCTGTCGTGGTCATCTGTCCCTGTAAGCCAGCCAGAGGACGGCCCATCCACCATTTCGGCGCAGCAAGCTGCCCTTTTCCAAGTCGTTGAGAGCCGGCGCCGCCGCCGGCAGAACGCACGAGGAGCGGCAACACCCAAGACTCCTCTCAACAATTCAACAACGGGAGACGCTCGCGCTCCGTCTTCTGCACCTCCACAGAAGACTTCTTCACCAGTCTCGAAGTGGACTCCCAAGCCAACGGTCAGGATGGACCGTGACGACTACGTGGTCGTGCTGCAGCCACGCAGTACGGTCTCCCTCAAGACGGCCTTCCAGCAAGGTGAGCTCGGCGCTGCCATTTCGCAACTCATCGGTAGGCAGCACATGAACACCATCACCATTTCACCAAATTGGGAACAGAACATCATCGTCTGTGGCACGCAGAACCCAGAAGTGGTTAAAAAGCTCCTCACGGACATTCAACTTAACACCAGCAGAGGATCGCTCGCATTTCACGGCCACCTCAAGCTCACCGGTGATGTGTGTCGCGGTGTCATATCTGTTCACAACTTAGAAACCAGTGAGTCACTAAAAGATAATGTGCAGTGGCGCGGTGGTGAACTAGTTCATGTGCGCAAGCTGGGACAATCAAACGTAGCTGTGCTGACTTTCGAGGGACGCACTGTTCCGCGTTACGTCCACTATAACGCAGAACTGACTCCCGTCAAGGAGTACAAAAAAACAGTGCCAGCGTGCTACCGTTGCGGCACACTGGGGCACCGGGTGGACAACTGTCCCACCCCGGTCAAGGAAAGATGCGGCCTTTGTGGCCAAAACGTGGGGCTTGGTACTGAGGGGATGGCCCCCCACGTCTGCAATCCTATTTGTTTAATCTGCGGGGGCCCGCACCTCACCAGCTCCCGCGACTGCACCGCGAAATTCATCAAGTTGCCGCAGCCAGGGCCCAGGACGCCACCCAAGGGAGCCAATGCCGGCGCTACACGGGGAGGGCGGCAGCGAAACAACCAGAAGACGCCACGGCGTGGCGTGATGCCTCCCCCTGGCAAGACAGCAACAGTAACGCCACCACCCGGAGCAGCGGAGTTCCCAGCTCTCAGCGCTTCATCTGGCGGCGCCGCCTGCAACCAACCCAAGGTAGGCAGCTGGGCGAGGGTCGCCTCCTCTCCTTCCCCTCCTCCCTCCTCCCCCACCAGCACCGCCGAGACACAGGAACTCAAGCGCGAGCTCGCCCTCTTGCGAGCTCAAAACGAAAAACTAGCCAGCGAGCTTAACTCGCTCAAATCCCAATTCCATACTCCGCCCGCGTCGAGCGACGAGGCAGAAAACATAACAGACAGGGAGATCCCTCCTCCTGTGGAGAGTCGCGCAGCGGCCCTGGAGACCCGGGTGACCGCAATTGAAACACAATTGGCTGACCTCCCCAAAATTATCCATGACACCATCGCGCGTCAGGTGGAGAGTGTCATCGCACAGGTGACACAAGCCGTAACGCACATTATCCAAAAATGGATAAAAGATAATCCGCGCGTCCTTAAACGCGTAGGACCCATCAGGGACGCTAACCGCCCCTCAAAATTCAATAGAGCTATTCCCGATGAGTTTGACTTTTCGGAAGACTCCTGCACGTCTGCGCCGGGCACTAGCGGACTGGGGAGTCTTAACAACGTGACCCCACCCTCCGCCTCCGACCATGGCCCCCAACCCTAAGTCGCGAGCAAGAACAACTCAGCCGCTTACACTAACGCAGTGGAACTGCCGAGGTCTCAAGGACCACAAGAAGCGGACTCATCTCCGCCTCTATCTTGAGACCTTTGAGTTCCTCGTCGCCGTGGTTGCCCTTCAGGAACCCGGCGCCGGTGCCAAACTAACAAACTACACTACATTTCAACACAACCCGCAGACATGTATACTTGTTCACAAGCGATACACTGCGCAGGAGGTCACACTTCCCGCAACACCGTCTTTCCCATACACGATGGTTTCAGTGCTGCCCCTAAAGCGGTCTGACCCACCTGTACACATTCTAAATATTTACTGCCCACCGAAACTTAACAACGTCACGTTCAATGAAATTTTCACTCAAGCTATGCAGGTGGCGGGTAGGGATCCCCTCCTAATCGTCGGCGATTTCAACGCCCCGAGCAGGCTATGGGGATACCCCCGGGAGGACAGGCGTGGGAGGAAGCTTGCGGAACTTCTTTCCACACTTGGACTCACCCTGCACACTGACCCCGCCAACCCAACACGTGTCGGCAATTCCATTCAACGAGATACTTGCCCGGACCTCACATTTACACGCAACATACGACATGCCGACTGGCTGAATACAGAGGACACTCTAGGTAGTGATCACTGTATAATCAACACAACCATTTACATGCGTCCCCTGAAACGCCCACTAAAACAAGCTCGTATCCCTGACTGGACGACTTTCCGCACCTCTCTACCTATTGTAGACCCCCTCCAGTCGGGATACGACGCCTGGTCCAGATCGCTCACTTCTACACTCACACAACACGAACAGCAGATACAGCTTACAGAAACACAAACAGACGTGGACAACCACCTTCTCCACCTTTGGGAGGCCCGTCGCAGCCTCACGAAGCGATGGAAGAAACAGAAACATAACAGACGCCTAAAGAACCGCATCCTAGAACTCACACAACAGGCAGCGGAATATGCTACTCAGCTAGCCGACACTAACTGGGTGGACCGGTGCAACGCGGCTGCTCGCCAGATGTCTGGCCGCAACACGTGGCGCCTGTTCCGCGCTCTCATCGATCCAATACAAACACGCACGGAAACCCAACGCCAATTACATAGGGCCTTGCACAACTTTACAGGAACGACAAAACAACTAGCGCACACGCTCAGGGATCGCTACCTGTGCACCACTAAGGACCCCCGGCAGGCGGCGTACTCGTATGCAGGCGAAGAGAACACGGAGCTGGACAAGCCGTTCCAGCTCCACGACCTCCGGGCGGCCTTGAGCAAAATGAAGCGGGGCACTGCACCCGGGCGCGACAAGGTTACGGTCAAGCTCTTGGCCAACCTTCCCGACGCAGCCTACGCCGCGCTCCTCAAATACATCAATAGCATTTGGGACGGAGAGACTCCTCTCCCTCTCGATTGGAAATCGGCTCTCGTGACCTTTATTCCGAAAGCCGGCAAACCTATTGATGTGGAGAACCTTCGCCCCATCTCCCTCACGTCTTGTGTCGGCAAGCTGATGGAGACGATGGTGCGCGACAGACTCTCCGATTTTCTAGAAACACAGCACACTTTCGCGGACACCATGTTCGGTTTTCGCCCTCACAAGTCTGCACAGGATATACTTCTGCAGCTTCACCACGACATCTTAGATCCTGTCGAATGTCCCCACAACGACAAGGTGGTCCTGGCCTTGGATCTTAAAGGCGCATTCGACAACGTCAAACACGAAGTAATCCTGGACCACCTCAGTAACACCAACTGTGGCCACAAAACATTCAACTACATAAAACAATTTCTTACAGACCGTCAAGCCTACATACGCATACAAGATGCGGAACACGGGCCATACACCATCGGCTCGAGGGGAACACCTCAAGGCGCGGTCCTGTCTCCCCTCCTCTTCAATTTGGCAATGCTTCATCTTCCCTCCAAATTGTCCTCTTTGCCCGGGATACATCACGCTCTTTATGCGGATGACATTACAATCTGGGCCACGCAAGGTAACCTGGGCCACATGGAATCCTGCCTGCAAGCAGCGGCGACCCTAGTCGACGACTACGCGGCCTACTGCGGACTCCAGTGCGCCCCGTCGAAATCAGAATTTGTGCACATACGTCCCTCCCCTCGCGACACAACCCCGCTTTGCATCAGTCTCCCCTCGGGACCGATCCGGGAGTCCAAGGAGATCCGCGTCCTTGGTCTCTTCATACACCACCAACGCAGAGTCGACACCACCCTAGCCAAACTTCGCACGGTGGGAGACCAGGTGGGCCGCATGGTCCGCCGGGTCTCCAACAAGCGGGGCGGATTACGAAGCAAGGATGCACTGCGGCTTGCCCATGCTTTCGTAACGAGTAGAATCCTCTACTCAACCCCCTACTTGCACCTGCGCAAACATGATGATGACCAACTGGAGGTCATCCACCGGAAAGTCATCAAGCGGGCTCTCGACCTCCCGGTCACCACGTCCAACCAGCGACTTCTGGCCTTGGGCGTGGTGAACACATTTCGGGAGCTTCGAGAGGCCCACTTAGTCAACCAATACACGCGTCTTGCACAGACCACGTCCGGTCGCCGCCTCTTGGACCGGCTACACATCAAACATGACTACCATATTGAGGAAAGGGAGAGAGTGCCAGCACCCTGGAGACGCGCCCTCCGGGTCCGACCCCTTCCCCGCAACATGTCCAGAGAAGACCATAGCGGTCGTCGCCAGGCGCGCGCGGAAGCGTTGGCGCGATACTATGGTAACCAACAACATGTGTATTACGTGGACGTTGCCGGCCCACACCACGGGGTGTGGTACACGGCCGCAGTCGTACACAACACAAACACAGTCAACGGGCTCACTTTCAAAGCCTACAGCGCAACACACGCGGAGGAGATTGCCATTGCTCTTGCTCTCACTACTCCCAAGTCGAAACACATCATCACCGACTCGCGAGGGGCCTGTCGGAACTACGAGTTGGGCTGGGCTCCCCCGCTTGCCTGGCGCATACTGGAATATAGCTGTCGATCTGAAGATCCAACTCCACGCAACCTGATTTGGGCCCCCGGTCACCAGGGACTCCAGGGAAACGAACAGGCCGATCAGGCCGCCCGCGCACTCTCTCCCCGGGCTATCTCCCTGTCCTTGGAAGGGTACTCCCAATCAGACAATCTGGCCATTACATTCAAACAAATCACCGATTACTACAAGGAGGAGCACCGGCGCTACCCGGCCCCTTGTAAGGGTCTGGATCGCGCTGACGAGCGCCTCCTCATCAAAATTCTTACTAACACTGTACTGTGCCCGGCGGTGCTTAAACATTTCAATACATCCTTTGATGGCGCGTGCCAGTTCTGTGGGGAGGTGGCTGACACCTTCCACATGGTTTGGGCGTGTCAGTCAAACCCATCTATCCCCCCCAACCCCAACCCCACCAGAGAGGACTGGGAGGCGGCCCTGCTCGGCTGTCAGGACCTAAAGACCCAAAAGGCCTTGGTTCACCGGACGCGGGCGGCGTTGCTTGCCAATGGGGCCCCGGAATAGGGGCTCCACCTAGTATTGTTAGGGGAAAGGGCCAATAGGGCCTACCCCAATCACCTCTCTGTAAATATTTATTGTATTATAAATGTTTTTCACCACCACCACCAGCTAGTGGAGGAGGATGGCTCCCAAGCGGTGCAGCCGTAACAGACATATGCTATATAGTGCCTAGAATATACTGGCTAGTGTGCCGAGGGCGCGCGCTCGCGTGGCCGCCGCGGTGATGCCTTCCCGAAGCCACCGCAGGGTGGCGCTGCCAGTCGCTAAGGTGCCACCGCGCAGCGTTCGCGGCCTTGGCCCGGCGTTGGAAACTAACCATGCGCTGCGCTTTTCGCTACGCAGCCCATCTTTCTCCGTGCTTTGAGAGCACTTTTGTTCAAAACCTTTCTCGACGGAAGATAAACTCAACGGCCTAACACTGTCCGTAGAAAATCATCAACCGAGATAGCGCCGCGAGACCGACGATGCGTTGCACAAGTACTATGGTTGTACCGATTTACTACGAGATCCAATCCGTAAAACTTTTATTCTTTCCACCGTACACTGAACACGCTGTACACTGTACAGCGTCACTGCACACAACCCCTGAAGTGAAAAAGAAAGGTAAATTAAATGCCGAATATCCAGTGAGAGGCCCAGCTTACGAACTTGAAACAAACACCGAAGGCTGACAGCTGCGGCCACAGTAACCCCGAAAACTCTCCGATCCGGATGCATTGCTGATACATGGGAACTTTCGATAACAATTTTACTCGATCCTAATTCAGTTGACTACGATCCGCGCATCTCAACCGCGACCGTAGGCTGTTGCGCGCACTGTCATGCTGTCATGCTCAACCAGCAGTATCCAGGTGGCTGGACCTCGCAGCGGCGACCATTCTTAAATCGCGATAAAAAAATTTTCACCCCAAACGGATCGATAGCGATCGGAAGCGCCCGTGTGACACTGGTATTAGGAAATAGCATCCATAGCTTTTGCAAAGGTTATGACCCAAGGGAGTTCAGTTCTACAGACCAGTGCTACACTTCTGGACATGTTATGCCGATGTTTTTTTGCAGTTCAACCGCGCGTACTGGAATTTTGATATATCAGTCAGACAATATTTAATAGCGTCGTATATGTGCAAAAAAAATCACAGGGGCTTTTTCCCAACATTGCATCTGTTTGCGATGATCGTATGTAATGAACACATGCAGCCTGAAGAGTACTCGTTGCATTTCATTTGGAAGTTAGAACTCGCTTTATACAGAAGTAGTTTTTATGCAGGTGTCTGCGAATTTTCGTTCCATCTTTTAAGGGAAGAAAAGGCAAGAACGAAAACAAAAAAGTGATCCTATCAGTGATTCTCTTCTACAAAGGTCTACAATATACTGCAAACTGTAAAGCTACAGCCATAATAAACAGGTAAAAATAACTGGTCACTGCTAAAAGTTTGTACAAAGTAAGCAAGGCACTGAATTATTTATTAACTGAACAAAATATCCGAAATTGGTCGCTGGAGAGACCATTCATCAACAGTTATAAAGAGAAGCGCCTAGAAACACTACACAGCCATACCATTTAAGCAAGGCACTTTACATATACAGAAAGGAAAACACTGTATTGATATTAGCAAACTAGTTGTAGTGTCTGTACTTCAACAATTTTTTTCGTTCCCTTTGTGCCTCTCTGTCTTTGTTTAGCAACGTAATTCTTACAAAACGTAATTCTTAGCAAAATATAAAACAACAATCCACAGCCTGGTTGCTGCCTCGTGTTCGGGGCAACCAAGTTTTTGCAAGGCCACTGAACTGAAGCAACTCAAGCACGATTAGTCGCTGCAACTTTCAGCTCATTTGCTCAAATCACAGCGCAAACAAACCCAAAGAAACGCGCAGACGCAAGCTAAACACAGTGCACCACACAAGGCTTGGCTGGGCAACTGCAGCAATCCAGCACCTTTACGACAGGAAGCGCCCTCTGGCGGCGAAAATTGGAAGGCAGCGCTGGCGCTGCCACCTCCTCCCATGCGAAGACCCCTCCGCTCGAGACACTAGCCAGTATATTCTAGGCACTATACATATGCAGTCACTGGCAGTCGAAGTAGCGCGACGAAGGCTTTGGCCTAGCGCACTTCAGGCTGCCAAAGTGCCCCCATAGTTTTTATAACCCCCTGCTATCACATTTCTCTCAGCGCCGTAGAGCGTATACACATTGATAGCTTGGAAGGCATCCAGAGCCACTCCTTACAGTAGCTCTTCATACGCAATTTGCAAACCTATTGCCTGGCAGATATGCAGCCTTTTTGAGCACTAAGCCCGCGTTGTGATAGCCCCTTCCCGCGGTCACTTTGTGAGAATCCACACCTGGTTAACACTGGTCACGCGACCGAAAACCGCTAGCAACAATTGCGCGCAGTCTTTCACGGCCAACCGCCAATATGCCGGCAGAGTACGATTCAATTTCTCATATAATTTTCATGTGATGTAACGGGCGCCATCTGTGGGGACGCAGGCTAGCGCCCAGAGTGTACGCGCGAACCGGTTGGCGATCGTATATACATTGGGAAAACGCCCACTCTTTCGCCGTACTTTTAGTACTTAAGTACTAATAAGATGGTTACCAACCCCGAGCAAAATCGTCCCTTGTCTGTTCCCTTGTCGGCAGCTAGCCCAGCACGAGCGCTCCACTGCACGCTCATCGTCGTCTTCTAGGAGGCACAAATCCGTGCTTTCGCACTGATTCGAATGTAATAAACATTCTCTGTAGCCTTTTTTCGGACCCAGATGCGGTGGCCGCTATGACGTTGGTGCAAAATATATATCGTCCTTTACGGACACACGTGCAAAGAAGGTTGAGGATTCCCTGCCGCAATTGCCAGAAGTTTTACCGGCGACAGTTGGACTAGTGTTTTTACAGGGACAGTAAGGACAGGCTGAAGCTGCCCAATATTGATACATTTGTTCGTTCTAATGGCTATGCGGATAGTTTCACTAACGGAACTTTTTGAGAGCTAGAAAAAGCCAGAACAAGAAACAGAGGTGTCGCCGCCAGCGGCCCTTTTCGCCGGCAATTTGTAGTCACGTCAACGCTTTTTTGAAAGTTCCCGCTGTGGTGACAGTAGACGCGGCTTCAATCCTGGCCGCGGCGGCCGCGTTTCGATGGAGTCGAAACGCAAAAGGCCGCCCATGTGCTGTGCTGCGTGCCAGCGCAGGTTGAAGAACTCCGGATGTTCTAAATTGATCCGGAGCCCTCTACAGCGTCCCTGATATCCCAGGTGTCGCTTTGTGACATTAAACTCAATATCATACCTTGTACCTACCATTTTCGTCACTTACGTCACTATTCACACTTTTAGATCCAATGCGATGGCTCAGTGCTTACGGGGCTCGGCTGCTGACCCGAAGAACGCGGGTTCGATCCCCGCCGCGGCAGTCACATTTCGATGGAGGCGGAATGCTATAGGCCCCTGTGATGTGCGACGTAGTGAACGTTAAAGAATACCAGGTGGTCGAAATCATCCGGAGGCTTCCACTACTGCTTCCCCCATAACGTTAGTCGTTTTGGGGCGTTAAAACACATGAAAAAAAAAACAAAATTTCATCAACAATAAATACGGCGTTTGGCTGCCGAACCAACAACAGCATAATCAGAAGGAGACACACAGATTAGTTTAGTGCGGAAGCAATACTTTACGGGGTCTTGATCACCCAACCAAGAGTCTTCGGTGGATCATCCGAGTAATCTTGTAAGCTCGGGTTAATTCAGGGGAGCGTAGCGCAAGCTCCAGGCAATGGCAGGAAGCTCGGGTAAGTACCTTTAATTAGTATACAGCGACCAAAATTATGCCTTCATGGCAAGGGTGCGAAAAAAAAAAAGAAGTCGGTGGATCGTCGCGCCAGCTGTAGTCAGTGGGAGGAGGGCGTCGAGCCAGCTGCCGCCCAGTGGAGAGAGGGTGTGAAGATGAAGAGCGAGAAACGCGGTTTAGTGAACATGCAGATGCCTGAAAGAAGAGGCTAAGAATGAACAGATGTATTTCGCACGTATACTGGGTTTAACTACGTTAAAAGCCTACCACCTTTTTACCGAGACCAAAAATCTGGTGTGGTTGAACTCACTTTCCCTTCAAAGGGCTGCAGCACCACTTTTCAAGAATTTTGAGATATGTAAGGACTCAAATCTATGTAGGCTGTGATTATAAGGCACGGCAAAATTTATTGAGCCAGCATTTAAAAATTGTGACATAATCAACGATTACAAACTTCAAGCTTCTCCTCGTAGCAGCGAAGGACTGCGGGGAAGCTTTGTGTGACGTCACGGACGGGAAGATCAAACACGCACGTACAAGCGCTAAAAAACACGGACAGAGAAGAGACTTGGACAACACGAGCGCTTTCTTTCAACTGAAGCTTTATTGATACACAAGCACAATTTTATACACCTTGCTGCATGACGTCAAACTGATAGCCCTGCCGACATCACGTGGCTGCTCCCAAAAACATTATTTCCTTTTTAGTCAGTGTGACAGATGGTGCGCTGACGCAGGATGAACCGGCTTTTCTAATCAAATCTGCCTCTATTATCTCTCTCACATCCTGACAACTACGTTTGGCCACAATCTTGCATGCGCTGAAGACAGGTTTACATGGTTTCTTATCTTTACAGCACAATCATGACAATTGTAGAGGGCTAGCATGCGCCAGCCATGTGTGTTTATTCCCCCCTCCCCCCCTCCTTTCTTCGCGGCTAAGGAAGGGGGGCTTCGTCGTTGAGCGGGCCCCAGGGAGATATGTGGATGCGCGCGGTCTCATTAGGAGCGCCCATCTTTCTGTCGCCTTTGGTGTCGCCGCTGCAGAACCCGGAGAGCCCCCGGCGGGGGGGCTGCGACGAGAGCGCAAAGCGGGCAGCAGCCAGCAGCAAAGCGGGCCCACCCAAGCCTCCCATTGTCCCCTTTTGGGGAAGGACGCGTGTTTCTCGCCGCTCGGTCGCTTTGTGCCAGTGCACAAAGAACCAAGAGCATAAAAAGGTCAAGCCGCCGTTTCATCTTACGCCGACAGCTCACCGCGGCTTCACAAACACCACTTGCGGCCCAATTAAGTTTCGGACGCTTCGTTCGGAGGTTCGACCGCTTTTCTTTTGAGAAGAGAACACTGCCGAACGAAGCGGGGTCCGGTGCGTCCGGATGAATGGGAGCTGTGGGCGGCGGTGCAGCTGGCTGGCGTCCGGGATAGCCCCGAGGCTCGACGACAACGCGGGCTCAAGAAACGGGCCGCGCGCAGAAGACGCCGCCGCACAGGACGAGCACTGCCACCTGCTTAATTGGGGACAGTGGCGGCCGCTTGACTTATGTCGCCGCCCCGACCCCGGAGGACAACTGGTGGCTTCGGCAGTCCATTGTGATCCGACTCTTATCGGAAAGTGGATCTGCGCTCCCGGGCGATGTTTGCGACAATCGCAGCTGGGTTGCGGCCGACAATTGCCCTAGTGCCGGGAAGCGTCAAGGTCACGGGGACTGGGGAGACAAACGTACCCGTGGCAGAGTTTTGACATGTTGTTCTTATGTGTTTTGCTTTTTCTTTCCATAGGGGAGAGAGTTTGTTTACTACGGTGGAAGTGTGGGGCGGGGCACGTAACCCGGGGGGCCAATCCGTATGTGTGTGAATTCTCGGAATGTACGGTGTTTTAAGGGAAAATGATGCCCTTTTTACAATATGTACATTTGAGAGAGAGTTATGTGCCTTAAGGAAGTTGGAGGGCGGACCACGCGGCTAAAAACCAATCGTGTTAAGGGTTTGACACGATTGGATGCTGATGAATGTGGGCCGGGCCCATGTGTCTTTAAAACTGGGTCCCGGAGCCCGGAAAAGAGGTTCTGGGCTACGGAGATAGATGTAACGCATCTTCGGCTATGCCGAGTAGGGGCGTCCCCTAAATGTTAGCCAGTTCCATGTTGTTGTGGTGCTCACTGCTCAACTTGTATATATATGTAAACTATTGTATATAAAGCTTCAAGTTATATCCCCTGCAAGTTCTCTGTTGTTTGCAAGTATCATCTCCTATAGACCTTCAGCTTTCAAGTAATAACAAGCCGTCTCCGACGGGGCACCCCTGGTGCAAGGGAAAGAAGAAGAAAAGAACCTATTCGCTTTTGCTATCAGAAGGAAGCAAGAGCGAAACTTTACTACAATGTTCAGAAAGATTACCATCTCTATAATTGCCTACCTTCCTCCTGTGTTCCAGTAATCTTTCGTTCAGACATCGGCCAGTTTGACCGATGTACCTAGAGCCACACGATAGAGGAATGTCATAGACCACACCAGAAACACATGCTACAAAAGGATCCCGGTGCTTGATACCGCATGGTTCTTTAGGCTTTAGAAAATGATTAGTCAACTTGACTAGTTTTTCCAACTTCTCAGGCGCCGAGAACACTACTCGGACGTCACTGCGTTTCGCAATCTTCTTTAGGCGATGGGAGGTGTTGTGCAAATAGGGGATGACTACCGTTCTGTTTCCATTTCCATTTGGAAGGTAGGCAATTATAGAGACGGTAATCTTTCTGAACATTGTCATGATTGTGCTGTAAAGAATAAGAAACCATGTAAACCTGTCTTCAGCACATGCAAGATTGTGGCCAAACATAGTTGTCAGGATGTGAGAGAGATAATAGAGGCAGATTTGATTAGAAAAGCCGGTTCATCCTGCGTCAGCGCACCATCTGTCACACTGACTAAAAGTAAATAATGTTTTTGGGAGCAGCCACGTGATGTCGGCAGGGCTATCAGTTTGACGTCATGCCGCAAGGTGTATAAAATTGTGCTTGTGTATCAATAAACCTTCAGTTGAAAGAAAGCGCTCGTGTTGTCCAAGTCTCTTCTCTGTCCGTGTTTTTTAGCGCTTGTACGTGTCTGCTATGAACCAACTAGCCCAAAGGTCTGTGCTCGTAAGATCAAATTCCCGCTGCCGTCAAACACACCCTGCCGCGAGTCGTCGGATGCTGCCAGGTAAAGTCCGGAAGTGCTCTGACCTCGATGGCGTTGGTTTTCTTCCTTCAAAGCAAGGGTTTACTCGGATGCGTCGTAAATGTGTACTACACCGTGATGTATACGGGCACCGTAGTTGATGTCATCGTGCGCCCGCACTTGGTGCTGTGCACTGCGGAGAAGATTGAAGCCCCTCGCGATTTTATTAGGAGAGCACGTCACCATATCTAAGCTGGCACCTAAATGACTTTGCATGTTTTACCTGTAAGTTTCACACATTTGGCCTCTTTAAGCTTGTCGATTTCAAAACGCTCTGCAGGGGGGTGTAGAACCGAGCATTCCCGGGACCTCAAGCCACTGACGACACTGCGCATCTTCCCGGACTACGCACTTGCTGTTCCGGAAGAACCGTCACTTTCGAGAACCCCTCCATGTCAGGGTGAATGAATGTCGCTGCGGTCCCGGTTTCTGCTTGCCATTGCCAACTTCACTTCGATTCGAGCTTTTCGCTCCAATTTGATTTTTATCTATCTTCTGCAACTGCAACCGCTCGCGTGTAATCTTCATGCGCTCCGGTCACGTTGTAAGAATATCCTCAAACCGTGGCTCCGGTGGAGCCTAAAGCTGACTCCTGAAATTGCAATCACTTTTTTGAAATTCCGTTACATGTGGAGTAAGTGAGTGAAAAACTTGGGTGGGGGGGGGGGGGGAGGTAACATGTTGCAGGACTGGGAGTGGGGCGGGCCCTCAGCCCAGGGCCCAGTCGATTGTAAATTTTATTTTTTCTTTGAACTAAAGTGATGTGGCTCGCGCTTGATCTTCCATGTGTATACATTCCTCAGAATACATTGGTCGCCACTGTTGTCCTGTGTCGTGGCTCTTTCTCATTCGCAACGCTTAACAGAAACCGCCTAACACTGGGCGTCAAATTGCACCCTCCTCAGCCTCGGTTCGTGGCACCTTTGAGAGAATGACTGGTCGCGCGGCGCGCATCCCGGCTGCATGCAGCCAGTCATACTTGCGCAGGTTGATAAAAAAGCGGTCGCAAAATGGCACAGCCTGGCAAAAAGCACACTCCTAGCACAGAGAAAAAAACGCACGAAAACCAGAAAGGAAGAACGAAGGGAGGAGGAAAGAAACGGTGACGAAAGAAAGAAAGGAAGAAAGAGAGAGAGAGAGAAAGAAAGAAGGAAAGAATGAAAGGAAGATAGAAAGAACGAAAGTAAAGAAAGAACGAAAGGAAAGGAAGCGAGATAGAAAGAAAGAAAGAAAGAAAGAAAGAAAGGAAGAGAGAAAGAAAGGAAGAAAGAAAGAAAGAAAGAAAGAAAGAAAGAAAGAAAGAAAGAAAGAAAGAAAGAAAGAAAGAAAGAAAGAAAGAAAGAAAGAAAGAAAGAAAGATTCAGCGCGCGGGTCCTCTTTATCAAAAGCACGAGGAACCCAAGAGGAAAAGAAAAGCTCTCTCTGAAGTGCAGCTATAGCTGCCGCGTCCCTTCATCATACGTGCGCTACGCTGTGCACCGGTGAACGCTAGGCGCAATACGTTTCTCAGAGCTCAGTTGATGCCTATATACACGTGACTGTTTGTCAGCTTCGCGAGGCTCGTAAAAGAGCGTCTAGAGCGAGCCTCTGCTGTGAGTGCATGTGCTCGAGAGCGTTCTTGGACGGCTCCTCACATATGCGCGCGCTCGACCCGTAGAGCGCGAGAGAGAGGGAGAGTCTCGGGCCGAACAATTAATAAAACACGCGGTCTGACCTTTATTACTAAACCAGGAAGGCCGATGCGCGCGCTCTTCCGCGAAGAGCGCGTGCTTAGCAGGGCGGCCAAGCGGAGAGCGGAGCGATATTAAGGCGAAAGCCTTTAATGTCTCATCGTTGTAAGCAGCAGTTGTCGACAGAAATGTCACGCTTTTCAGTTGGTCGAAACGGTCGTGACGTCACAGTGCGCGAATTTCAAACGGGGCCAATTGTACTTTGGCTAGTAACCATGCAACCAATTGAAGGGATCGTATAGTGATGTTACAAGTGGGACTGAGCTTAGTTAATTGCTTAATTACTCAATTAGCCGAATTAACTTTTCTAGTCAGGCCATATAAATAAATAAAACCGAGTAAGAAATTGGTACAGCTCGGGAATCGAACCCCGGTCTTCGGCGTGCGAGACGAGCATGCTATCCACTCCGCCATGCCAGCTCGATGGTTTGGAATGAACAAAGGCGCGTCTAGTGAATACGGTGTCTTCGTTCACTCCCATCTTCCTCCCTTCCCTTACGGCGAGGTTTAGGGGTCCACCGAGGCATGAGAGACGGATACATTTCCTTTCCTCAAAAACCAATTTACCGACGAGCGAGGCGTAGAACAGAATGGGCGATGGCGTTCTTTGGACTCCCTGGCAGCGTTGCAAGACGCTGTCGCGTTCCACTCTTAGAGGCGAAGCTTAATATCTTAACCACACATCAGTGACCACACTTTAGGTCAAAAAAGTGCCCCCCTGAATTTTGACGGCTGTCTATCGAGATATGCGAGACAGTTACTGAGTAATTTCCTTTCCTCAAATACAATTTTCATTTTCTTCATTACGGGCCCTCTTTGTCTTCTTTCACTCCCACTTTCTCCCTTCCTCTACGGTGCGGTACTGGTGTCCACCGAGATGACAGAAAATTACTGCGCCATTTCCTTTCCTCAAAAAGCGTTGCGTTCAAAGGGCAAGGCATCGCGCCGAACGGGTGATGGCGTTCCGTGGACTCCCTGGCAGCGCTACAACACGGTGTCGCGTTCCACTCCTAAAGGTGAACCTTAAGCGTCATTAATTAGCAGTTAATTAGTATTCAAGCATTTATCAGTAATTAAGCATTAATTAGTGATTCATCATCACTTAGTAATTAGTACTCAATTATATGAGACGCCACCAGTGCCACAGAAGCAGCGAAAGAGGTGCGTAAAACGCTTTCGCCTCTACGCACTTTAGACAGTCAAAGTGCCCCTGAATTTTTAATAAGAAATAAAGAAAACGAACAGGAAATGTGCGGGAACAACAAAAAAATGAACTAATGCTAAAATAACTAAAATAAAATTAGCGACAATTTAAGCTAATCCACAAAGAGGAAAACGAAGGTCTGGAAACTACAAAAGGGGCGGCGAACATCTGTGTATATATATCCCTTTCGTTCATTTACCACTTTTTTCTCGATGACTGTCGCTCACTAACGACTTCTTGCTTGTCTGTCGCGATTAGACAGCGAAATAATTAGCGGTAATTGATGGGCAATTCAAGAGTTGGTGACCTCTGAATTTTCCCTTTCTCTGTCCCATGACAGGCGTTTGTCACGTAAGACGTCGATGCTTTGGGCGTTAAGCGCAAGATAAGAAAATAGAACAAAGCCTCATCGTAATAGTCTCTGCGTTCTACGAGGCTTTGGTGAAGCCCGCGAATTTCAATCTGTTCCCCGAGAATTGGGTAATTGGTAAATTGGTAAATTGGTTTTTGAGGAAAGGAAATGGCGCAGTAACTGTCTCACATATCTCGGCGGACACCTGAACCGCGCCGTAAGGGAAGGGAGGAAGGTGGGAGTGAAAGAAGAAAGAGAGAAAGAGGTGCCGTAGTGGAGGTCTCCGGAATAATTTCGACCACCTGGGGATCTTTAACGTGCACTGACATCGCACAGCACACGGGCGCCTCGTGCGTTTCGCCTCCATCGAAACGCGGCCGCCGCGGTCGGGTTCGAACCCGGGTACTCCGGCTCGGTAGACGAGCGCCTTACCACTGAGCCACCGCGGCGGGTGCCCGAGAATTGGGTGCACGGCGATTTTGCCTTCCGCTAAGCTAAAACAAGTTCACGCAATCACAGTCGTGCACTGAGCGCGCAAACGACCTTGATCCAGAGTCGGGATCCGCCGGTGTAGCTTAAATTAAATTGGTTTTTGGTGAAAGGAAATGGCGCAGTATCTGTCTCAGAACAGTGACTTTGTGGTATGGACTAAGCATAACCGATTCTCCAGTTAGAGCAACCATGATGATTAGTGCGCTTTTCAATGATGAAAAAAAAAATTTTGAGGACGCTTAACCTTCGTCTTTGAGAGCGGAACGCGACAGTGTCGGGAGTCCACGGAACGCCATCGCCCATTCGGCGCGACGTCTTGCCCGTTGGAAACACCTTTGAACGCAACGCATTTTTGAGGAAAGGAAATTGAGCAGTAATTGTCTCATATCTCGTTGGGCACCTGAACCGCGCCGTAAGAGAAGGAAGGAAGGAATGTGGAAGTGAAAGAAGAAAGAAAGAGGTGCCGTGATGAAGTAAATAGTTGGTTTTGACTGGAAAGGAAATGATGCATAACTTTCTCGCACACCTCGGTGGACACTTCCAGCCTCCGATTATAGGTCACCGGTTCGAATACCTGCCACGATCTAGGCACAAAACGCTGAATCGTATGACATCTGGAACATTCATCTGGAGCATTCGGCCGCAAAAGGTTCGCATGATACGATTTTTTTTACGCAGCCCCCGATTATTTCCGACACGTGTGCCGACTACGCCGACGGAATTTCAACTGGCTGCATTCGCTGTCGCGTAATACTTTGTAAAGAAGAAAACAATGAGTGACTCTCGTCGCCGAAGGCACTTTGACCACAAGTCTTCTCATACAGTTTTTGTCACCCCTAAAGCCGTTAAACGAACTTTGCTACTCGGGACTGACCACAGTGACTGCTGTTCTTGAATGAATGTGGCAGCGCTGTTGAAGTTTATTGTGTACAAGCAAACCAAACAAACAATTCAGTACATAACACACATATGCACACTAGGGAGCCGGCTCCGAACAAAAAGGTCACACAGTAAGACACAAATTACCCTTGATGGGCAGTTACATAGCCCAGCACAAAATCATTGGAAATGCACAGTATGGTCCACCCCACACGCAAAGAGAAAAACCTCCTTTTACCCATAAGATGTTTAGAAGGAAAAAGGAAGGAAAAACTTTATTTTACTCTAGTCCTTTTTCCTGCGGTTTGGGAGCATCTTCAGAGACGTTTTCTCCTTGATTTTACCCCCAGGAGTCTTCTCTGTCGAAGTCGTCCGCCTCTAATCAGTGGTCGGTTGCCCTCAGTCCAGGGCTCCGCTGGCCACTGCCGCCCGTTGAGCTCGCTGTACCAGACCTTCTTGGTCTTCACAGCGGTCGCTGGACAGCAGAGTCTCCCACTGCTCCGCACTCGGGTTTTGTATTTTGGGGACCACGTCTATCTTTTGGCAGGCCCATGTGATGTGATAGAGAGTAGGTTTTCCGTCGCACCAGGGACATTTGTCCGCGTATATGGTAGGGTGCATTTTGTTTAGTATATGTAGGTTTGGGAAAGAGCCTGTTTGTAATTGTCTCCAAGTGACAGCTTCCTCTCTGCTGAGAGATTTGTGCGGTGGGGGATACCGCAATCTTCTGCCTCTGTAGTTTTGTAGTATGGCCGAGTAATCCCTGGGTGCTGGCGCGAGTTCCGCGGGCTCATCGGATGCTCGGAAAGTAATGAAAAAATTTTATTTACATATGTACACATGCCAAGGTTACTAGATACATTCACATTTACAAGAACACATGACACATGTAAGGCGAGCCAATTAAAGAGGTACCATAAACATTTCTAAGTAACTAACAGGAATGGGCGATGTAAAATAGGAATGCATATGTACCGATTGTCAGAAGAGCGAAAAGGCAATAAATGCGGCTGTTTAGAAAAAATTTATTTACATATGTACACATGCCAAGGTTACAAGATACATTCACATTTACAAAAACACATGACATTAAGCATGTAAGGTGAGCCAATTAAAGAGGTACCATAAACATTTCTAAGTAACTAACAGGAATGGGCAATGTAAAATAGGAATGCATATATACCGATTGACAGAAGAGCGAAAAGTCGATAATTAGACATTGAAACATTGAAAAGTTGACCTTAGCGCCAGTTTGGCCTAAAAACCAAGACAAGACGACCGTTATTAACAGAAATAAATTGGCATGACCATTCTCGGAGAAACTCTTCCTCACCCAAGAAAAAGAGTTCCTCGGACAAAAAACTGATCAGCTCCCGTCGGAGACGGCCGAGAATTGGCCACACAGCGCGGCGTCGAAAGCCACTAGCGACCGCGGCGCATCGACTGCGCCATAAACTAAAAAGACCTGCAACTATTAACAGGCGAGCAAAACGGCCGCTGGGGAAGCGGCCGCGGGAGACGAAGCACGAAATGCCCTGCCCACGAAATCCCGCATGAACCGCGCGCCAAAAGACACGCGCTACAACACAGGTGACTGTAGCGTGGCGATTAGATTCCGGGAGCGGGCAATTCGGACAGGTACTGGAGCGTAACACACCCCACCGCTCTAACCGATCACAAGTAGGGAGCACTGCCCAGCCAAGTTTCCAGACAAAGTCACGCAGATGATCTGGGAGAGGTGTCGTCGCTAAACGCGCCCACTGAACGCGGCGCATAGGTGAGCGGCGAGACGCCGGCACAACAGGTAACAATAGCGTGCCCATAATGTCCACCACACGGTCTGCAACGATGTTGACAGCAGGTGCTACTGCTCTTACATGCCTGTAAAAGGCCACTGATGAAGCGTAGAAAGCGGTGGGTTGCTCTGACTGGGGTCCATGATTAACAGGGGCCGCCGGATCCAAAAAGCGTAAAGAAGGGCCCAAAAAGTACCGAGCCAGGATTCGCGCCGGAGACGCGTTTCCTAGCAGGATACGCAAAATACTCTTCAACGCTAACAGCGAGGACGTGACGGACAAATTTGGAAAGGCAAACCCTCCTCTCTCCCGTGGTTGTCCAAGAACAGCACGGGCCACAAGCTCGGTTCCGCCTGACCAAAAGAACGAAAAAACTGTAGTCTGCACTCGCCTTATGACACGGAGGGGTGGTTTAACAGTATAGCAGAGGTACCAGAAGGCACCAAGTATGACGGACTGAACCAGGTAGCGCCTCTCAAGCAGAGGCAACTCGAATGTCTGCGCCCTTCGCACACGAGCTGTAATGTCTTCGACGACCGAAGACCACACACCATTCCATATTCCAGCACAGTCGTAGGTCACACCTAAAATGCGCATCTGCGCGCACCACTGCAAAGGTATTGAAGATGTAATACGAGTCTGGGAAGACCCCACAAAAAAGTAACAACTCTTCGAGTAATTAAGAGCAGCCCCAGACAAGGAGGCGTACTCACGGAAAACATTTAAAGTTTCAAGCAGGCTGCGTTCATCAGCTAAGTACAGAGTGATGTCGTCTGCATAAGCAGTGACGCGTACCGCTTCGGTGCCTGGCAAAGCCAGACCTCTAATAAAGGAGTGGCGATTGACTGCCAAGAGGAAAGGCTCTAATGCTAAGACAAACAAAAGGGGGGAGAGCGGACAACCTTGACGGACGCCGCGGCGAACATCAAATGCGGTACTTTCCCGGCCATCGAGGAACAGAGTGCTTGAAATATCTCTGTACATCTCTTTAATGAGAAGCACGAAAGAAGGTGGGAAGCCGAAAGCAACCAGCATCCCGTAAATGTACTCGTGTTCTAAGAAGTCGAACGCCTTTTCCTGATCAAGAGAAACAAGAAGGCCCTGTGCGCGCCGTCGTAAAGTATACGCTAGGATGTCTCGCGTTACAGAAGATAAACTATGTATTTCACGGCCTGGAATGGAGCAAACCTGGTGGCAGGAAATAAGTGACGGGAGGAGAGCTCGTAGACGACGAACGAGTAATTTTGCTAATACTTTGTAATCTGAATTTAGCAGTGTGATAGGGCGCCAATCTGCCGGACATGTCGACATAGGAGACTTTTTAGGAATAAGGACAATGCGGCCTCTTTTGAATGATTCAGGAAATACGTGCTCAGTAAAGCATATTTTTAATACTTCCGAGAAAATAGGGCCCACAATATCCCAAAATTCTAAATAGAACTCCACAGGAAGGCCGTCTGGACCAGGCGCTGAGCCTCGTTTCATGGAGTCCAACGCCTCCTTGATTTCATCTGTTGTTGGCACAGCCATTAGGCCGTCATGGAGTTCAGTGGAAACCTGCGGCAAGCCTGCTAAAAATGGGGCTGCGGAAACGACATTGCGATCGACTAGAATGACCGACTGAGCAATACTCCTGAAATGGCTAAAAAACGCACTGAAATTCCTGCCACCTGGTTGGGACGTAGCCCCGGCGGAAGATGTAAACGCAGGGGCACCTTGAGTGTACAACAGCTCTTGGCGGGCCAACCGAAGTACCTCGGGATGAGCAGTTGGACTGCGTCGACAACGCCATGCAGAAGCTGTCAAAGAGGAGGCACGTAAAAGGCGCTGTAGGCGCTCCGAAAGCTCCTCTTTCCACGCGCACATAAGCGACGAAGGCGACGGGGTGCGTTGAGCAATACGCAACTTCGCCGTCACCACGCGCACCTCATCTGACACGCGAGCCCTAAGGGCTCGACCAGCTGCGGCGCAATGGTGACGCCACTGCTCCTTCAGACGGTCGCAGTCACCAGGCACGGCCCCAACAACCGAAAAACGCAGGACGCGGCTAAATACCATAATACCCATAAGATGCGGCTAAATTCTTGTTACGGTGACTGAATCTATGCTGTGAACGTGCGGCACCATGATGCCATTTTTAAAACCGGGCATTCATTTACTAGCTGGCATCAGACGGTCACGGCAAAGTTCTGCTCAAAAACCTGAGAAGGAATATGTTCTAAAACAGTACGCAATTCGTTCCCGTTCCTTCGTAAAATTGTTCATTGGTCGCATTTGGTTGTGGAGACACTACTTTGACGTTCACCAAAACCCTGTATCTCAGCAGTGACGACAATAATAAATAATAAATTTGTTTTAGAGGAAAGGAAATGGCGCAGTATCTGCCTCACATATATCGGTAGACACCTGAACCGTGCCGTAAGGGAAGGGATAAAGGAGGGAGTGAGAGAAGAAAGGCAGGAAGAGGTGCCGTAGTGGAGGGCTCGCGAATAATTTCGACCACCTGGGGATCCTTAACGTGCACTGACACTGCACAGCAAACGGGCGCCTTTTGCGTTCCGCCTCCATGATCCATCAATACGCGGCCGTCCCGGTCGGGTTCGGACCTGGCTACTCCGTCTCGGTCGACGAGCGCCTTAGCCACTGAGCCACTTGGCTTAGCTCTGCTGTGCCAGGATATTCGTAGCGTGAGCAGTGACGTCACGTGGCTCTGCGCCGGCGGCAGAAGCCACTGATCTCCACTAGGGGACTGGATGGCGCATCGGGCGCCCGAAAGTGAAGCCACCGGAAGTAAGCGGCCTTGTCCAGGAAGCCAGCCTTTGGCTATAGTGCCTAGAATACTTCGGCAGTGCATGAAACTGGATCTAAGCACGGTTTTTCAGTTTCAGTTTTTGTTTTCCATTAGCATTTCGTCTTTTCGACGTTCTCGTCTTTTTCCATGACAATGCCTACCTGTTGCGCCGTCAACTGAGCGAGGAGACCAGCAAAGTCTTCGGGAAAGGCGTTTCAAAAATAAGGGTCCATTAAATCGCAATGGGACGACACTAGCAGACGGCAGGATGTCGCTACACGCAGCAAGTCTATGGAGTCTCGTCCGCTCTACTCTGCGTCGCCCCGTTGCGCTGGCGTTTCTAGCGTCGCCAACTCTGCTTTTTACTGTGATCCACGTTCCCGCGCTAAAGCCCAAATTATGCTATCAATGGGGATAAATTCAAGAAAGAATATGTGGAAGCCTTCACCGGGGAGCCGACGTTGCAGTGACCATTTTGGCGAATTATGTTTAGACCGAACCGGAGCGAGGACGAGGCTACTATCTGATGAGTTGCCGGCGGTGTTCGGTTGGTTCACATTAGCGCCTCCAAAATGTATGGTACTGATTTTTCGACGGAGTGCGTCATGTACTGTGTCGTACTGTAGCAAGCTATGCCTGAATGGGTTTTTATTCGTGATGTTTGGTGCAGTTGACTTCTAACTGCGCTTATCACGCGCGCTGCAGCATTCGTCTTTCTTGTCAAACTCCCTACGACGGTTCTGACAGTTGGAAGCTTTAGAAAGTAAGTTTTTTCGCCACAAAAGCCCCAAACCACAGCTCGGAAACTGTTACGGCCAGCGCGCGAAGCATGATGCGCGTTTTTAGCAAACATTCCGCTCGCGGCCGCGTAGCAACCGCAACGCGGCCCACATCGCCGCGGCGCGGCTGTTGAGAACCGCGCTCGTTTCGCAGCTGCGACGGAGCGGCGCGCAAGAAAAGAGAGAAGCCGCTGCTGGAGGCGCGCGCTCGCTTCGTTCCCCGCAACAAATGACGGACGCGAGCCCGTCTTGGCGAGAAGCCCCGTCTCCTTTCAGGATTTCTTTCTCTCTGCGTTTCTTTGCTTTCTTCTCCTCCGCTTATTTCTTTCCGGCGCGCTCTGGCACGGCGAGAAGAAGAGAAGCTTCGGGCGCCGGATTCGCGACGCCTTGGGCATCAGCGAGCGCAGCATGCGCGCGACAGCGCGCCTGTTTGCTCCCGAAGGAGGCAGCAGGCGCGCGGAGTGGCAGGTTCCGGTAATGCACATTTGCGGTCGCAAAAGAGAGCACGGAGCCTCTCTTCGTTTGCGTAGATTTCGTGAACAAGAAGTCCTTTCTCTTGCTGTTCACGTAATTAAATATGCATGTGTATTTTAGCAACCTGTCTTGTAGTGAATACAACTCAAGAGCGAAGCAGAAAATCCCCCTCAAAGGGGACTCTCCAACCAATGGCGTGGGTGGAAAGCGGTTGACGATGGGTTGACGCCATAGGTTGGAAGACACTATTATGAGGGTCATTTGCTGCCTCGTTCTTAAGTCGTACGCGACTCTACTTTCGGCATGGGCTGCGCTTGTGCATGGCAGTGCCTAACGATTCATAGTAATCCGGGGGAGATAGTACGGTAACGTATATGCGCTGCAACAGTTCGAGTCCCGGGCATTCTCTCGCGGGGGCTACTTCATGCAGCTGAAGTTGCAGCAGGTGAAGCCCACTGGCTTGTCGGTCTGGCAGTTGTCGGCGTCGCGCTCCTGTGCGCGAACTTCGCGCGGCATCATTACAACGTCGCGAACATTTTCGCTCTTAAGCTGCGCTACTCACCCCGAGTGAGTGGTGCCAGAAAACGTCGCAGCCAATTTAATCCATTCTAACGCCTCGTCAGTTCTTCAAAACACCAGAACTATACACAGGAGGCGCTTGCGCGTTTCTTCACAATCTAATTGAGGCTATAGTGCTACGTGGCATGACGCAAAAGTGAGCGAACGGTTCACCGCTCGTTAAACTCGCACTCGCCAGGCACACTGAGAACATCGCCCGTTATCGGTCTGAACACATCACCGGAAACGTGAGTGATTTGGCCGCCTGGTTCCGCAGACAGATTAAAGATATGTTCAGCGTTTATATTTTCGAGTAATTTCGATGTCTCTTTAAACCATGCACAACTCGCACGCCCTCCCTCTCTCGCTGACTCGCTCACTCACCTTTTGCTCCTCGCGTTTTTAGGTAAGTTCCTTGCGTATATGATTCTGTGAAATGACTCAGCAATATTTAAAACAATATGGTATCAAAATGTTTACTCTTTCTTTCCTCTCTTTCTTTATTTCGAAACCATGGAAAAGCTACCAAACATTGTAAGGGCAGTTAAAGGTAACGAAGGAAACGAAGGAAACTATACCATCGGCAGCAGTGTGCTGTGCGCAGTGTGCCGCTTCCATCATGCATTGAACTCCTGAGAGGAGTTGCTGGCACAGAACAGCAGCGCCTGGACGCACCTGGCTTCTTACATCCACTCTGCTGAAGGAGAGCTGGAACAGCACGACGTGGGCTCCGGTGCAGTCGATACCCGCAGCATTGGAGCAGCCTACGCTGCGAAAATGCAGGCCAGCGCGACAACGCCCACTTTCGACCGCGGCGACCGTGAGTGCTGTTTATCTTTCGCCTCCACGTGCGAAACGTTTCGCGTCGTGGCTTGTTGCCTGTCCCGTGCAGTGCGTGAGGTCAGCATGGTCCTCACTGCGAAGAGAGGCGCGTGCTTGCCGCCTGGAATCCCGACACCCGCCGCAGTGGCTCAGTGGTTAGGGCGCTCGGCTACTGCGCCGGTGTATACCCGAGTTCGAACCCTGCCGCGGCGGCCGCGTTCCGACGGAGGCCAAACATAAAAGGATCTCGTCTGCCGCGCGATGTCAGTGTGCGCTAAAGATACCCGGATGGTCGAAATTAATCCGGAGACCTCCACTACGGCACCTCTTTCTTCTTTCACTGCCACCTTCCTCCCTTCCCTCACGCCGCGATTGAGGTGTCCACCGAGAAGTGTGACAGTCAACATGCCTTTCATTTCCTGAAAACCAGCTATTTCGACACCTGTATACTGCCGAGGTTCATGGTGAGGTGGAATTCTGCCGGCAATTTCTCCGCCGTATGTATGGTTAGTTCACGGGAGTTTAACGTCCCAAAGCAACTCAGGCTATCAGGGACGCCGTAGTGAAGGGTTCCAGAAATTTCGACCACCTGGGGTTCTTTAACGTGCACTGACATCGCACAGTACACGGGCCTCTAGAATTTCGCCTTCATCGAAATTCGGCCTCCGCGGCCGGGATCGAGCCTGCGTCTTTCGGGTCAGCAGCCGAGCTCCGTAACCGCTTAGCCACCGCGGCGGGGCCGTAGTTATGCAATATATAACAATTAACACGTTCACTGCGGAGCCAATTTTCGGGGGCTTGAGTCCTGTGTGCCGTGGACAACTTGTGGGCCACTCTTACGTTTTCCTAGGTGTGGCGTTACCTTCCTGTGAGCCTCCAGCGAAATCAACTCATATGAACCGACAACAGATGACAATAGCGGCATGGCATATGTGTTTATCGCAGCCTCTTTGAAAGATCTGAGCTGTCCCACGGCTTCGTGTAACCACTCAAGGGTCGTGCCGCACAGCGGGAGTACACGAAGTGACCCACCGGTGACCGGCACTGCAGCGAACGTGAAAGTTCGTGGCGCAATTCCTTGGCCTATCAGGTCTCTGACACTACGCATGCAAGCACCCAAAGTAGTCGTGAAATGGCACTGTCCCCATTTGAAGTCATATTCAGTGTCCTGACCGAACTTCAGAAGAAAGCCGGAAGTCTTCCTCCTAATTGTCCGGTTTCCACGCTGTCAAACAGCGTCTTGCACAGAACCGCGTGTGGCACCTCCGCCCTCATCGAGTAGGGCCCTTCCCTGTGCTGTGATCGGGGCAGCACGTAAGATGCTAGTACCGCGGAAAACGATTTTGCTGGTTTTGTGGAGCAAGCAGTTTAAGTCCATCGGCTGTGGCTTCGCCATTGAAAAGCTATAACGTACAGGCGCGGACAAAAGTAAACGGAGCACGGAACTCTCTTCGAATATTTTTCACGCGTCACGTAATTGAAGTTTCCAGTAGTGGTGCGCGCATGCTGGTAGCGGAGGTTGGTGGGCTTTCTTGTAGACAAGCAACGCTTCTTCATTACCAATGGAGAAAGCGTGATTGCACTTCGAACGCAATAGCGTGCTCCGTTTACTTATGGCCGCGCCTGTACGTATCCACGTCACCGAAGCATCGCTCAAGAAAACACGACCGAGTTGAGTGTGATTAGCCTAAGGCGTCTATATGCGCTAACAAGGACACGTGATAGAACTATTCGCAAAGCTTCCGAGCCGAATCCCATAAACCTCGGTGGCCGTGGCCCGAGGAGGTGAATGCGAGTCACCTTTCAACGCGAGTCAAGTGCTTGTGCAGCCTCTTCGTTCCTTTGTCAAGTTCCGAATCTTCTCAAAAGTCCACCAGTGTCCTCAAGGGAGGAATCAGTTCTAGCGCTGCCCAAAATGCAGCATCGCTTGCGTCAGGCCCTGTGCAATGTGTTTCCGCGCAGTGAAGACGTTTGTGTGGAAGCAGATGAGTCTATAGAGAGCACATTCCGAAAAAAGAAATGCTACATTGTGTATATATGACGAGCGGTATTTCACAACCACGACAGATGTTTTCTTTTCGTTTCTTTTTTTTTTGCGGATAAAGTGGTCATATTTCGGACAATTGGCAGCTGCACGTTACAGCCTGTTGAAAACAAATATAGACGGCCGTGGTTCGCTTCGTTTTTTTGCCACTGGCGTACAGCGGTGACAGGGAATTGACTGCTTGCCACTCACTGTTTCGCTAAGTGTCGTCAGTACTTAAACAGCGTTACATGAGCTCGTAAATAAACGGCGACGATATGAAACTACGCGTACTTGCTCAACTCTACCCTTTACAGCTCACGTTTGACATATATTGAAGCTCGTAGTACTTGTTTATGCAATTGGACAGCTGCCGGCACAGCTGTTTATGCAATTGGACAGTTGCACGAAGCCTTTTTCTCACGCAAAACAGTCTATCCGCTTCGTCACGGGCAATGGCAGTGCTCTCACTAGCCTCAGACGACGTCCTGCTCTTCAGAAATCGAGTACTATTGCAGTCGAGGTCTCTCTCGTGCGATTTTGGTGTGCGGCTCTGCTGCGATTCGCCCTCCGCGCGTTAAAGGAAAAACGGTTTGCTCATATCACATGCTCGCCATCGAAAATACACTGCGAGACCATCGCGAAATATTAAAACAAGCGCGACTTTAGGCTGACTATAGAAAGAGTCCGCTTTAAAGCCGCCGTCTTTCTTCGCATGAACTAAGATGGAGGCTTCGATGAGGCATCACCTATGGGTCATGAATATAGCCAATTAATGATTTCGTCAGTAGTTCAGGCTTTCTGCGTTCATTGACTTTTTTTGTGTGTTAACACAATCAATAGTTCGACGAAAATTCGTCTGGTCAGGCATTGAGTTAAAGGAAAAAGAATACGGTCACTGACCATGTCAAGATTTTTTGAGACGTTTCGGAACCTCGTTGCGAAACGTCTCAAAATTTCTTGACTTGGACTTATCTCCTACGTTTTGCCCAACCACGGCAGTTCTACGGTGTGTTTAGTTGAGAGGGCCAAAACAGCAGCGACCAGCACTGGAGCCCTCTACTAGGCACGCCACGCGTCTTTGCACTTTTTATTTCTTTATTCGAATAAGCGTTCACCCCGTCGTCCTTATCACTCTTATAGGGGCTCTGAAAAGGGCTGTCGATAGAACTGCGGTATGCCTTGGATGTTATCGAAAGCCTTTCACGAATATGCTCCAGCAGGAATTTTGCAGTGCGCCTTGTAGAAGGTTAATCATACGCAGTCAAAATATTACTTCCACCGTCTTAGCGCATTTCCTTCTCCTCTCACCTTTTACACGCCCAGAGGTCGGCGCTCCGAAGCCGGCCCCACCCACTCGGCCCCAACGCTGGGTGCCGACGCACGCGGGAATTTCCCGGGAGGGGGGGGGGGGGGGCAGAGCTTCTTGACCTGCCGGGGCGACCCGAGAGACTGGTTGCGGCCGTGGTAGCTGCGTGACGCTTGATAGAATGTAATTAATAACCACCTCTTAACCGACATTCGGAGCGGCGTGAGACGAAGGAGGTCGCGGGCATGAAAAAGCCGCCGGGAAAAGCGCGCCAACTTTCGCGCGCAATTGCGTGTTCTCTGCTGCTTGTAGAAGCTGTTGGGTCTGGGCATCCCAGCCGGCAGCTATCACAGCGCAGAGCTTAGCGATGAAGCGGTCAAGGCGACGGTGATTGGTTTATGGGAGTTTAATGTCCCTAAGCGACTCGGGCTATGAGGGACGCCGTAGAGAAGGGCTTCGGAAATTTCGACCACCTGGGGTTCATTAACGTGCACTGACATCGCACAGTACACGGGCCTCCAGGATTTTGCCTCCATAGAAATTCGGCCGCCGCGGCCGGGATCGAACCCGCGTCTTTCGGGTCAGCAGCCGAGCCCCATAACCACTAAGCCACCGCGGTATAGGTTAAGGCGACAGTGAGTTAACGAAACATTTATATAGAGCATATACAAGGACGTTACATAGCCGGCAGAGCTGCCGAGAGCATAACAAGCTAGCACAAAGAAGCGTGGGAATGACTCGGGACGACGTTTCTCTTGACTTGCTGTCTCCCTCTCGTCAGCGCGACTCAGTTTATATAGCCTTGGGAACCGTTGTAGCAACCAGCAGTTAGAACACTTCAATCCGGACACGCCGCTGGTCGCCATTTGAATTTGATGATTGGGCGAGGGGTTCAGCCGTTCAAAGTTCGCAGTTGAGAAATGGCTTCCTGCGAAGCGTCGGTTGAGTCTCGAGCCGGCGCTAGCGAGGTGGGTGGGGGGGGTTGCCTGTCGAGCCTAGACGAGTCATGCTACAAGCCGCGACTTGTCCGAGAATCGTCACACGACTGCGCTTGTTCTGTGCGATGCACAGCGCTGCTGTCCACGTGATGCCAGCGGAATGCTTGCTCGGGCACAACAAATAAGTGTATTATTTGGCTCAGGTGTTCATGACGATGCAGCGTAGTAATTGGGCGAGTGTATGCACTCTCCTCCGAAGGTGTTTCAGGGCCCCTTCAAGGGAAGAGACCACAAAACTGAACATAGAGGAGACAAGCAGCGGCGCGCTTCCAAGGCCCGTGTATTCCTGCAGTTGCAACGATGCCTGAAGAATTGCGTCTTCTAGAAACAATACTACATGTATTTACTGTGCACAGTAGAAATTTCTACTTGTGTGTGTGTGGGGGGGGGGGGGGGGTTGATGCCGCTCTTTTACTTCCGCCTCTTTTTTCTGCCGCAGCTGCGTAGGCACTTCGGCAAAGTGAGGCAAGGCGAGACATCATCCCTTTTTGTAGAAGGAATTCATTACCAACCCCATCCCTCCCGCTGAGGCATATCCTTGCCCGAAGAACTATCATTTCTCCTATGAAAATTTAGCTTAGTTAAAAAAATACAGCAACGCGTGAGTGTCACATGAACCGGAATATTGAAAAGAGTGAAGCATGAGTTACACATCAACCGCAACAATAAACCCCTCAGGTGTTTAGTGGGGTTCAAGTTGGCCAGCTCGTTTTGTAACGGAAACTAATGCCCCTTTCAAGAATTTCAAGTGCACCAAATTTGCTTTCGAGTCTACCAGTGCGGCGCTGCAAATCTTTGGAAGGTGAGGACTCAAGAGGGACGGGGGAACTTTTCAAAGGGGCGGTAGTTGTTCAAGCAGGCCGTGTGAACTGGTCCCAGTAAGCCGCGAGCTTACGACTACTACTAGGAAACGGCGAGAGGGAAAAGGCGACAGGGATTATGACTGAATATCCCTGGGTACCAAACAAGCGCAGTCCTTTTCCATTTGTATACTACACTCTACGTGTTTTGAGATGGGTAACCGCCAGCCGAGCCGCGTTCCACATCGCAAGCGTAACAACTCGTCCAGCGAACACCGCTCCTCCGCGGCGCAGTGCACCCAGACGTCCATACAGCAACGGAGCGAGCCGCCGCGCGCGGGTCGTCGTAGCGCGGCCGTGGCGAGCGGGGAGAACGCGAGGTGCCTCCGCCGCCTCCGCGTTATTCGTGGCGCCCCCCCCCCCCCCCCCCCCCCTCCCGCGTTCTCTCGTAAATCAGGCGCACGACACGCGCGCCGGGGAATCGTAAATAAATGAAAGCGCATAAGGACGCCGCAGCTGCTGCTGCCACCGAGGGAACGGGCCGGCCGCGTTCCCCCGCTCGGCCCCGGCGCTGTTTTGGCGAGCACGCTCGAGAGAGATGCTGCCGCCAGCGTTGATGCAATTCCTTCGGGCGCGCGCGCACGCGTCTCGCTCTTTCTTGCACCGTTGCTCGGTGGCGGGGCTCGCTGTCTTGCCGCGTTGGTGGCAAGACGGTTCCTGGAGTGTTTTCGTCGCTTCCACTGCTCCCCCCCCCCCCCCCCCCTGCTTTCTTCGCGCCAAAGCGGCCCCAGCACGCAGCCGCGGGCGTAGTGTCGGGGCGCGCGCGAGCGTTTCCTAGCGTGCGGAGATCGTTTCCCTGCGCTTTTGCTCACTTTCTCCCTCCTTGTTCGCTCTCTAACGCTGTCTGTTCATTTTTTCTACGCGTTTCAACCGCGCTTCAGCGCGCAACCGTTTACGCCCTGCAAAAAACTCTTCTGGGACGGTGCTTCGGTCCGGATCGCGACAATGCGTTCTCGGAAAAGTTCTTTTCTCTTTTCTGACTCCACGCTGACTCCTGGTAGAGGAACCCTTCTGGTCGACGCGAAAATGAATAAGATTATCGCGCGCTTATTTGCGATTTCATTACCCGTGCTTCTCGTCAACGCACTCTTGCGGATGCGTACAGCCTTTCTCAAAAGCTTAGGTAAGGTCCAGGGACGTTTGGTTCTAATACGCTTAGTGGGGCGTTGGTAGCAAAAGTGAAAGTCCTAAGTTTCGGAGCGGGAGCACCACTCTTACCAGATATTTGGACTGCTGGAGTTGCGTACAAATCCACATGGCGCAGCCCGGCAGCAAAGCTCCCTGGGCTCTAAGCTACACAGCCCGTCTCCCGCGAATAAGATATGACCTTATGGTGTAGACTGCATTCGGACAGGCCGGTGGCTATTAGAGAGTCAACCAAGCGCGGTGAATAGCCCAGTTGCGGGGGCAGTGTCACAGTTAAAAGAAGGCCGTTTTCAGAAAGGTGGTCGCCCAAACTCAACAAGGAAGTGGCGGCTTGCCACATCAGCAAACCACCAGAGGTGTCTCTGTTTCGCATATCAACACGCAAGTCTCCTCTTTGTTCTTGCAATCCCTCCTTCCTCCTTCCCCTCGCGGCGCGGTTGAGGTGTCCATAGCTACGTCATGGAGTCGGCACGATATATAAAAAAATGAAAGTCCAGCTCGGATTCCTCTTGTTTTTCCATCTACGCGCTTCCTTCGTGCGAGCTTTCTCATTGTCTCATCTTTATCCGACTCGGTGCGCGTGCACGCGCCAACCGTGCCCCGCGGAAATAATTAAAGCCCGGCTGTCCCGCCCGCGGTGGCGCCTCTGTATCTGCTGCGCAGCGATGTATACGACGCGGGCAAGCGAGCGAACCGGCGAGGGCGGCCGCGCACGCACGATGCGGGCTCCAGCAAGCAAGCAAGCGCCGCCGAGAGTGCACACACACGCTCCTCGCAGGCAGGCAGCCGTGATGGATCTCTCGGCAAGCGGGCGGAATGCACGCACGTCGTAAAATGCCCCGACGATACGGGCAAGCTGAGAAGGAAAGGAGCGGGAGAGGATAACGATGAGTAAAAAATGAAGAACGTAGGCAGAGGGAGAGGGTCGTGCTGCTCCCGCTCGGCCGGAGCTGCGGCCGATATTTCCAGGCCCGCGGACGCCGCACCGCGAGAGGAGACTTGTCTCCCTCGTGTGCCTCTGCTGCCTGGGTACACTAGAGCGGCCCGTCTCGATATGCAGACGGCTCTTGGTCCTTACTTTTCTCCGAATTCATCTTCCTTTCATTTTCTTTTAATGTCTGTGTGTCGCTCGCAGCAGGCTGCTTGGCGAGTCTCGAGAAAAGGAAGGACTGAGGCGCGGAGAAAAAATTAACGGTGTAGTGTGGCGCCTTGGTCGTCTGTCTCATCGGTCTCCCTCCCTCGCTCTTTATATCAAAGTTTCGGCACGTCTTCTCAATGGCTGCTTCTTTTTTTTTTTGTCCCTCAGAATTGTTCCTTGTGATGAATCGTTTGGAAGCTGAGGCGCAATGAAATATGCATTATGCGGTGTCTTGCAAATGCGCGTCCGGAGACGGTAGCAGATGGAGAGAAAGAAAAGAAAAAGGAGTGATGATTTGTGCGCAAGGTGTGAAGCTTCTTCTCCAAGCGCGTCAATATTTCCATCGTCGCACAACTATTTCGCATGTTCATGATGTCGTGATCAGTCCTTCTCTTGATTCGTATTTACCCTGGAACGACACCCCTGAGATTCATAAAAGGCAGTTCTAAAACAGCGTAATTAAACGCAAACTTTTTGCGGGACTTATTTGTCCCGCGTAAACGGAGGCGCAACGCATGCAAACGGAGACAGAATGATATAGGATTGGATTAAATTAAATGCTTCAGCATATTGGCCATCTGGTTTTTAGAGCACTAACCACTTTTAAACCGACGCTCCTCTTTAGGCCTATAGGAACGGCAGGATAGTCACTCTAAATAAATAAAAAAAAGCAAACTTCTCGCTCATCCGTTTTGTTGAAGGCCAGATGAGCAGAAGCGAAAGCCTGATGCCTAATTTTGTCTAGTGAGCGTACTGAAGAACGTAGTAACAACGAAACTCCGAAGCGAGGGGTTTTGCGGGCTTCTTATGCGTAGTGCCACTGTTATGGCCCCACGGTACGCAGCAGTGGTTGCCCCTCTCACCGGGCAGCGTCAGTTGAAAAACTGTAAATTAAGAGGAAGTGTCATTCTGATAAATATTACACCAGACCTGCGTGAACAGGAGAAACGTGCGAAAGCGGTGCAGAGACGAAATTACGAACAGAAACAATATGCTTTTAATTGAGAACTTCGTGTGCGGAACATTGATGCACCACATATAGTATACATGTATACACGTTCTACAACACAGTACTGGAGCAGGGCAGAATGGTGGGCCTGTTGGTATGGCATGTCAAGGGAGAAAACCAGCCAAAAAAGACGGAAACACAAGAAGAGAACGACACACAGGACAACGGCCAGCCGTTGTCCTGTGTCGTTCTCTTTTTGTGTTTCCGTCTTTTTTGGCTGGTTTTCTCCCTTGACATACTACACAGTAAAGACATTTCCCAATGATTTCCGTGCATTCCTTCTTTTCCTGGCGTTATCCTATACTCCCTAAAACCCCGAATACACGGCCGATTGCGTATTTTCTTGGACAGAAGATTTTAGAAGAAGGGTGCACACAACCCGGGCTTCCAGCCATATCCTCACAGAATGCCGCCTAAGCGCACTGAGAACCAATGTGTGGGCGTTGTGTGAGTGTCAGTAGCGCAGAGGGCGAAATTTCCGGCGCACAAGTTCTTAGATTTTGAGCTTTTAGTCCTAAGCGCTACCTTTTTCAGCCCCCTTTAAAAATCTAACTCCCATGCTGCCACTACGAGAACACTATAGTCTTCGATGCTTGCTCGTTTTTTCAAATTGACCACATTTTGTCCCGCTTTCCCCAAATCCTTCGAAAGATGTTTTGTTGGAGGCCATAAAGAACGGCATGTCCCTGAAGGAGTCAACGCCACAACAGCCGGCGTGCTCAGCCTGAACTGCTTTAAATGCACTGTATACCTTGAGAAAGAAACAAAATACATTTCTCCCCTTGCCATTGCCAGAAACCACAGAAGTGCAGCGTCGAAGAAGTGCAAAAACACGCAGAGATAGAAGTCGCGTTTACATCAACTCGACAGAAGTCGACTCCAGTCCCTTTTTGAGGGAAAGTTAAAAAAACGTCGAGGAAGAGGGCAGAGCACGAGTCCCGCCTTTTCTTCTCAAATGCTGCTTTTTCCCTCAAAAAGTTTACTGGAGTCGACTTCCGTCGCATTCATGTAATCGAGGCTAGAGTTTCCGCGAGGAGGAGGAGGAAGGGGCCAACTTTAGTAGCGAGCAGTCTCGCCGTTTCGCTGTAGGCCTTCAGCGCCACTTGTGCGCATGCGCGAGGAGCCGAGTAACGTCACAGCCGCGCAGCTGGTGCGCCGCGCCTCTCGCCTCCGGCCGAGAGGAGCTCCCGAGTGACGTCACAGCTGCCGGCGCTGCGCGCCGACGCCGCTCGCCTCCGACCGAGAGATGATGGTGATGCGGCGGTGGCGTAACCAGGGGTATACCGTACCTCTCGCTACGTATGTCCTGGCATAGCTGAGATAAGCCACTGCCAGTTTTTTGTCGTAAAACAAAGAGGGTAGAAGCATGCGTTAAGGATTATGTTTAGACAGGCGCGTGAGCCCTCTCCAAGGCGCTAGGTGGCTTGAAGAGCTGCAAAGGAAAACTGCGCGATGCCGAGTGCTCACGTGTGGAGACGGCCCGAAGGGCGACGGCCACGAACTGTGTACGGTGGCGCCGATTCGCGGACGGAGTGGTAACTATGCCGTGACGTGTTTTCCTGAGTTCAGTTTTCGTCGAGCGTCCTCTTTATTAGAGTTACTTTCTCTATGCCGAAATTAAGAGGAACGACAGCTGACTGAAAAGACACGGAACGATTCACATTCGTAAAGATGGCTCGTTGACTAATCACGATACTCACCGAACATGATAGCTCGGTGAGACATAGTTATTTTTTATTTAATTATTAGGTTTTGTTTTTATGCATTTACTTATTTATTTCGGATAAAAGCATAGGCACAAAATGTGGGCTCCTAACTCTCCAGGCTGAGGTCGTATTGTGGCTGCTAAAATTTGAGGCCTGACACGTGAGTCATTTCACATAGCGCAATGCATGCTGAACAATCGCTTCGCTTTGCGCGTGCAGTGTTGCTTGGCCGCTTTTCCGAGCTCGTGGCACGCGAATGCGCTAGTCACGTGATTTTTTTTTTGTATTTCGCGGGCTTTCCTTCGAGCTCGGAAAAACGATACACGTGAGGCTTTCTTTATCACAAATAAATAGAATGGGGGTTTCTGAATGTGAATAGCAACTTGGCTATTCACATTTGCTTCCTATAGTCAATATTTGCGCATTTAGGAAAATTATTTTAATTGGTAATTAATTAATTGCAAAATAGAAAAATTGGTTTGATGCGCAAGCCGGCTCGTAGCTAACTGTATGTAAGTGGTTTCCCTGGCCTACTTCAAATATCTTGTTTTTTATCCCTTGGCTAAAGTTAGCCTGGACACCATGTAAAATATTTTTGTTTTCAATATTACCCATTAGACACCATGCCATGGCCAGCGCAATTCTAGCTTTAATCAACTTCGCCGAACACCTACATGTCTACAGAGAGGCCAGACAAACGTACCCCACACCTCACAAAGCCCTCGACATGGCGGAAGAACACACCCTTCGGCGACTAGAAACAATCTCATAACACCACTTAAACTCTACCAATGGCACCCTTCACTGTACAAACCAGAGTGCCTACAGTGTGGAGAAATAGCTACGCCTTTTCAATTGGTTTGGGCATGCCAATTCAATCCCGCTATTGAGTGACTTCCTAATCCTAATGAGGAGCATCGGGTGGTCATTCTGCACAGCGAGGACTCCGACCAGCGACGAGGACTGGTTCAAAGGGCGTACGCTGCGGCGCAGGCCAATGCGCTGTCGGAATAGGCGGACCATCCAAGGCTCCGAGAACTGCCATTCGTTCAATAAAGTTTTCAGTCTATCAATCTCGCTTTCAACAATTTAAAGTCATACTTCATCGACGCATGGTTTGCATACTCGCTTTTAGCTGCCATCTAGACATCGAAGAACGTCGCTCGAGCGCCCAGTCCCTGCAGTGAAATTAAGTCATTTGGCTGATCATCGGCACGTGCCTAATTTCTAAAATTTCGTACAGTAGGCTTTCTGATATCGCGAGCGGCCATCACAGTGCGCTGCTCGTTGGTTTGCGCTGCAGAGTAAAATACAGTGAAGTGAAGACTGGCCAGTAGAAATAGAATAACGATACTGCGGACGAGAAGAGCGCTAGGAGCGCGATAAACAGTTCTTATACGTGCAACGTACGCATGGCCGCTGCGGACTAGTTCTGAAATTACTGGATGTTTATTACTACAATTATTATTACGCATGTCGATGCTAGAAAGTTATACTTCCTTTCCTAACTGCGATTTCTGCATAAAGAAGATGCTCCCAATTTCATCGCGCACTATTCTGCGTTCGGCGCGGCATGTAGTAACGAAGTCTGTGACGTCACAGCGCACAATGAACGTGGATTCATCCCTTTGGTTTGCGCAGTCGTGCGGGCTGCCATTGAGATTGTCCCGTCAGTGGATCGGGCGCAGCGCCGCTCCGCCCCTCAAAAGTCGTTAGGCGTTCGCTCCGGTTTTTTTCTTGCCGTCGAAGGCGACCGCTTCCGATCGCGCATCGATCGCCACGCGACCGACCAGCCCGAAGAAGGAGCGTGCCGCCCCGCGGCCTTCGAGGCACGACCGCGTCGCCTCACCTGCCTCGCGCGCATGGCCTCGCGTGCGGCCACCGCGCGGGGCGCCAGCGGGGTCGGGCACGCAAATAGGTCAGCGCGTCACGTTCCCAGCCGCGTTGACGAACCGCCGGCTCGGCGGCGCGGAAAGCAGCGCTCAGGGCTGGGCAGCTGCGCACACGCGCACCAGCGTCCGACGTTCGCACGTTCGTTTCGCTGCCTCCCTCTTCGAGCTCTCCCCCCTTCGAGCTCTCCCCCTTCGCCTCTGCCACACGTGCAGAAATGCCGACGGTGGCCAGAGAAAGGAACCCTTCTCCTCCCGCATCCAGCGAGCGACGTCGGCGCGCGAATGAGTCGGCGCTAAACTTAGGCGGCCAGGGCACGCTAGAGCTCTCCGGCTGATGAGCAGTCTTTCTCTGCCTGGAGGCAGGCGGCGACGCACTGCCGACAACAACAAAAGCGCGGCGGTGGCCGGGCCGACGACTGGGGCCGCCACGGCAGCCCGCCGACGCGTGCGACGACAGAAGGGTCGGCGGAGGGAAAAAACAGCAGAAAGGGCGCGTGCTGCGGCGGCGGTGCGTTGTTCGCTGACACGCAGCCGCTGCAGCCGGGCCTCTGCGCAACAAAGGGTCTGTGCACAGCGTGCGTGGACGCTGCAGTGTGCCGTCGGCGTTGTACTTGTATGAGCCCGCGAGCAGCGAGCGGCTGGTTGCAAAAAGAGAAATTAACCGGTGGCTGGTAGTTTTCAGGTAATGCGCTTTGCGCTCAACTGGCTTCTTAGTCTATGTCACTCTACTTTCTCGCAAGCGTTCCCTTAGAAACTAACTGCGGCGGCTGGGTGTCGCTTTAGTTGCGAAGCTGCGCGCCGCTTGAATGCCCCACATAAGTATGTCGTGGTCAGTATAGTATAGCCGTTCATAAGAACTGCGCATTTCTGTGTCTGTGTCCCGATGGTTGTAAGCGTAAACTAAAATAGTAAATTGTGGGTTTTAACGCCCCGAAGTGATACATTGATGATGAGAGACGTCGTAGTGGAGGGCTCCGGAATAGTCAAGACCACCGGAAGACATCGCACAGCACGCAGGCGTTTTAGCACGAATGCGCTACTTCCCTAGCAAAGCTGAAAAACCCGAGGTATATGCGAAGCATCAACCTTTGACGGAGTGCCAGCGGCGAAAGCCTTGTGCAGATGATCTGTCAAAGCGCGGAACTGGTACCCGCCCTCCCTGCCCGCGGCTGCCGCTAGCGGTTGACGATAAGATATTACATAGGGTTGCCTTTGAGGCGGTGTAGCATCACGTGCATTCGCACGTCCTACTGGGTTGAACTATGATAAATGTCTAACTTTTTTTTTTGTATTTCGCCTCCATAGAAATACGGTTGCCGCAGCCATGATGTCACAAAGTGCGCGCATGCCTTATTTTTCTTTTTTCTTCTCCGACCAAACTGGCCACGGCTGGCCACGGCGCCGGTAGTATGCGGGCATGTCGCGACGCAGCGGCGATGACTTTGCCTCCCCCCGCGTGGGCATTGACCCCTCGCGACGCTGGGGGGGTCAAGACTACGCCGCCCCCCCCTCCTCAGGATTATCGCCGGGAAGAGAGTGCTTTCACGAGGGGGGGACGGGAAGCGGCCGGTGAAGGCCCTAGCACCCGTCCCAACCTTGAGAAGTTAACATCCCTCCTCGTTAGGACCATACCTTTCCTTCGCGTCCCCTTCAGTTTCTTCATGCTTCTTCTCCCCCCTTCTCAACATCTGTATATCGTTGGTGCACGGGGCCGAGAGGATTCGTTTGCTTTTATTTGTTTTTTTGTGTGGTTTGTCACGTGAACACGGTGGCGGGAAAATCACGACCGAGTTAGTTGGTCTAGAGATTTCGGTGCGTGCCGACGTGTGTGGGGTCAGCCAGGGCAGTGGTCGGGAAGTGAGCCTAGGCGGTGTCTGACGCGTAGAGCGCGGCGACGGCGGCCCCGAAAGACGCGTGGAAGACGCGTAACCCGGGGCCCAAGTGCGCCCGTATCCGCACCCCCCCATCAGCACCGCGCGCTTCCGCAGCCCGACGCTCCCTGCGACCGGACCCTGCCACTACGCAGCTAAGTCACCGATTCTCACCACTCGCTCCACCCCTTTCTTTGTTCAGTCGCTGTTCTCGCCCTATTCTTTTGTATATTGCTTTAATCGTGTAACTTTGTTGTATAGTCTCGCCCTGTTGTTTTCCTTCCTATTGTTAATAGTTGTTTGTGTTCGATTCTGTGTTTATTCGTGTCGCGCCTCTGTATTGCCGCTGTTTTGTTGGGCCTTCTTTTGTAACTTTTTGTTGTGCTGGTTTGCCCAAGTATAAAAGTGTTTGATAAGTAACCCGCCTACGCCTCATGCCTCCGGTCAACGGCTAATCAGGCGTGGCCCCTATCGCCGGTCAGCAGTCTAACCTCATCTCCCGCACGCGGGGTGGAGAGGTTGTCGCTCCTCCCCCTCCGAACTTACGGAGAGTGCAGCAGTGGGCAGGTTGGCCCGATTAATTATAACTTCGGCGCCAACCAAACATCAAGCCGCCCACCATATCCTGACAATTGGCGTCCGCGACAGGACTTGCTGACCACGATTGGCCTTGACCGCGAGGCATAGCGTTCAAGTGAAATAGCGCGCGCTGTCCCAGCGAAGAGCATGTGTACGCTGGATGACTTAGGGAGCATCATCCGGCGGGGAAAGGCTCTGGGCCTCGAGGGACCTAGCCTTCGGGAATTTTTCTGGAAGGAGCGGAAGGCGCAAGATGAACGTCTACGCGAACGTCGTCGCGAGGAGGACGAGCGCCGTCGTCAGGAGGACGAGCTAGACAAAGCGCGCTTGGCGCGCAGGCTGCTGGAGATGCAGAAAGAACTTGAGGCTCTTCGAGCAAGGAGCAATCTTAGCAGGAGCGACGGCTCTGATTACGCTTCAGACGGAAGCGAAGTGCCAGGTGAGGCAGCACGTAAGGTGCTTGAGGCCGGAGAACGGAAGTACCGGCAAGGCGACTGCAGGGCGGAAGCAGAAGTGGCATCGGCAGCAGATCAGGTGCGTTTGCCGACACCTCCCGAGCATGGGGAGCTCACGTTCAAAGGGGTTGAACTTTGTATCGTCAAAGGACGAAGTGGTGAGCTCGGCCATGCAATCGGGGTAGAGGTGAGTTCGGAAACGCCTGAAGCGAACACGCTGGAAGAGCTGTTCAGCCGAATGCCGGCACCGCCCTCAGACGTCACATTGGAGGCAACAGTGTCGCCTGACCTGGAGGACGGGACACTGGGGCACACTTTCGGGAAAAGAGATCCCAGCTATGTCACGGCTCCCGAGCGGCGGACCGGGCAGCGAGCTGTGGAGCGCCCCGACCCTCATGATGATGAGGAAAGAAAAGCAGAGCTCGACGGTGCGATCCAAGTAGAGGTGAGTGCGGAAACACCTGAAGCGAATACGCTGGAAGAGCGGTTCAGCCGAGTGCGGGCACCACCCTCAGGCGTCACAAAGGCGGCGACAGCACCGCCTGATCTAGCGAATGGAGCACGGGTGCAGCCTTTCGAGATACGAGAGGATCCTGGGGCTGTCTCGGTTCCTGAGAGGCTGACAGAGCCGCAAGGAGGGGAGTGTGACGACCTTGATGTCGTCGAAGAACCCGAGGCTGAGCTCGACGGAGCGGTCAGAGTCGAGGAGCATTGCTCGGACGCGTCGGCTGTAGAGCCGGACCGGGAGCATGGAGCACAGTTGTGGTCCGTAGGGGAACCAGCGGGTCGCGATGATGCCGCAGTTTCCGCGCGGCTTGAACCGCTTCATGCTTTTACGGAAGAACCATTTTGCGAGGAGCCAGCGGTACAGGTGGGAGTACAGGTCTACGTGGGGGTAGGGCGAGCCGGTTGCTGCGAGAGTGCCGTTTCCGCACAGCCAAGCGCACAACCAGCAAATGACGTAAAGTCATTAGGTACCCGCCAAGGGGACTATTCCCACGAAAGACCAGGTTACCGCACTGGGGATATGTGCAGCTCGACAAAAGCGGGCTCGCAAGTCAGCCCTGTCGGGCAGTGCCCGTCTTCCACGGCTGCCTATCAGGAAAGGGAGGAAGAAGAGCCTGCAGTGCTTCATAGCAGCCTGCAAAGTATAGGGCACGTGATTTGCATGGCTCCTACGGGACTCGTGAAACGCTCAAACGGCAAGAGCCGTTTTCACGCTGCAGCGAAAAGTTTGTGCGACGCCCGAGCGATTTTTCGCGCCAGCTGCCTTAATGTCGAGGTAGGAAACGGAAAGTTCCTATCCGGGAAGTTCTACACCAAGAGGTACGGAGAAGTCCCTCTCAATGCCGGAGTAAAGAAAGAGACGAGACCGGCACTGGTTATCTTTGCCGGAACCTAGACGGTTATGAGCTATGAACGCTTCTCCCATTCTAGGTAGACATTCCTTTTTCTTTCTTCATGTCTGAGGGCTTGTTTTTCTATGTTATGGAAATGCACTGCAGCACAAGATGTTTGTGTGCTGCTTAGCATGTGAGTGTCGAACTGTTTCGATAAAATGTGAACTGTTTCGGTTGTAGAACAGTCTGCAGTGACTAGGGCGCGACAATGTGAAGTGTGCAGTGCGCGACTGTGCGAGTCATCGTGGGAAACGTTGTGCGACGAAGAACTGGTGCGCGCTCCTGACAGTGAAGTGCGCGTATTTTATCTGTGTTTCCTTCCTCGGCAAGACGCATTTGTGCATGCACGGCATTTGTGCATTTGATTTTGAAATGTTATTAAGAATAACATTCTTTTCGTGGGGGTTGTGTCACAAAGTGCGCGAATGCCTTATTTTTCTTTTTTCTTCTCCGACCAAACTGGCCACGGCTGGCCACGGCGCCGGTAGTATGCGGGCATGTCGCGACGCAGCGGCGATGACTTTGCCTCCCCCCGCGTGGGCATTGACCCCTCGCGACGCTGGGGGGGTCAAGACTACGCCGCCCCCCCCCCCCCCCCCTACTCAGGATTATCGCCGGGAAGAGAGTGCTTTCACGAGGGGGGGACGGGAAGCGGCCGGTGAAGGCCCTAGCACCCGTCCCAACCTTGAGAAGTTAACATCCCTCCTCGTTAGGACCATACCTTTCCTTCGCGTCCCCTTCAGTTTCTTCATGCTTCTTCTCCCCCCTTCTCAACATCTGTATATCGTTGGTGCACGGGGCCGAGAGGATTCGTTTGCTTTTATTTGTTTTTTTTTGTGGTTTGTCACGTGAACACGGTGGCGGGAAAATCACGACCGAGTTAGTTGGTCTAGAGATTTCGGTGCGTGCCGACGTGTGTGGGGTCAGCCAGGGCAGTGGTCGGGAAGTGAGCCTAGGCGGTGTCTGACGCGTAGAGCGCGGCGACGGCGGCCCCGAAAGACGCGTGGAAGACGCGTAACCCGGGGCCCAAGTGCGCCCGTATCCGCACCCCCCCATCAGCACCGCGCGCTTCCGCAGCCCGACGCTCCCTGCGACCGGACCCTGCCACTACGCAGCTAAGTCACCGATTCTCACCACTCGCTCCACCCTTTTCTTTGTTCAGTCGCTGTTCTCGCCCTATTCTTTTGTATATTGCTTTAATCGTGTAACTTTGTTGTATAGTCTCGCCCTGTTGTTTTCCTTCCTATTGTTAATAGTTGTTTGTGTTCGATTCTGTGTTTATTCGTGTCGCGCCTCTGTATTGCCGCTGTTTTGTTGGGCCTTGTTTTGTAACTTTTTGTTGTGCTGGTTTGCCCAAGTATAAAAGTGTTTGATAAGTAACCCGCCTACGCCTCATGCCTCCGGTCAACGGCTAATCAGGCGTGGCCCCTATCGCCGGTCAGCAGTCTAACCTCATCTCCCGCACGCGGGGTGGAGAGGTTGTCGCTCCTCCCCCTCCGAACTTACGGAGAGTGCAGCAGTGGGCAGGTTGGCCCGATTAATTATAACTTCGGCGCCAACCAAACATCAAGCCGCCCACCATATCGTGACACATGATCAAACCTGCGATTTTGGGACAAATGTAAAGTTCCTTTTTTTTTCGGTCTCGTATATGGCGGCACACGAGACTGACCACTGCTTTCCAAAATCCATGTTCGTTCTACTGGAACAGCGAGAATGTGCGCGGAATAGTTTCCTGAGCATCGCAACTACTACGGACAGCTTAAGTAGCCCATATATCTTCGCATTTTACATTAGAACAGAAATTCTCTATTTCGCTGAGTTCGGAGATTTCCCAGTGCTGAGATCTGGGACTAAGGCGAAGTGATGAAAGAAAGTGCTATCATTCAAGTTCAACCGAACCATTGGCCGCTGCAAGTAGGTTTAGCTCTTTTTCAAGTTACGCTTTGAAGTATGCGGCGCAAGTTCCTTTGCAGGAAGCTCGGCATATGAACCGACTGCCACAGCTAAAGATAAAACAAAAGGGCGAAATGCGCGAATGCTGCCAACACATGGTTTGAGCCAGGGGGTAATGTTTGAGCCCGCTGCACGCATCTGCGAGAGCGGCGGCTGCAGTAGTCGTGAAAGCGGTGAAAGAGCTCGCGAGACCGCGCCAGGAAGAAGGTCGGGGGGGAGGTGGGGGGAAGAGCTGCTGTCCGGCTGACCCGATAGCGAGACCGGCCGGCGGTTGTCCGCCAGTCGATGCGAGGCACGTTGCCAGGGCCGTGCGCGCGGCATCGGGGAGGACGGGCCGTACGTCCATCGCAGCAGCACCCCCTCCCGTCTCTTCTTCGCACCGCTCGCCAGGCCTCCGGACGCCGTCGCCTTCCTTTCTTTCGTGCAAGGCGGAGACCAAACGAACGAGCGGCGGCACGACACTCGGAGAGAACGGCCCCGAAAAGGAGCCGGGCCCGGACACACACACGCACACACACACATCTGGCAGCGCGCCGCGTATAAATAGCGGAAAGCGGGGGGAAGGGGCAGCGAGGTGTTGGATGCGGTGGAGGACCTCGGGCCCGGCGGCGGTCGGAGCGCTGGGAAACGTGACCCGGGAGTCGCCGAGAGGCTTTGGCAACCGTGCTTCTTTCTTTCTTGGCCGCCGCCTCCGCCTCACCGTCCCCCTCGACTGCCGTCTCCTGCGTTGCAGCCGCCCCCTTGCACTACACAAGCCGCCTGCACTCCAGCCTGCCGCGAATTTATGCGGACGGCGACTGCGGCGGCAGGGGCGACGGGGCATGCGGGAAGGAAAAAAAAAAGCATTTGCGCATTCGTTGCCGCTGGCCGTGCGCTCCGCGGACTGGGCTCCGAGTTGAGTGTCTGGAAGAATGCAGCGCATGCACAGTACGACGAAATGGACATGCTACGTCCGCGCAGCGCACCGTGTACTAGTGGACAAAACTTTGGAGGATGACATTTTACAAGCAGAAAAAAAAAAAGAAAACTGCTGCTTGGTCATGCCAAGCAGGTCATTGAGATGCTTGAAAGCAAGAGGAGACATGTATGCCCCATCTGTTGGAACAAACAGCAGCTCGCCAGCAAGGAACGCAACGCAAGAATCTTTTTTTTTTCAGCGCATTCTCCGGAACGAAGAGCACCACTGGCTGCGCAAGCTCTTCATCGCGTGCTGACCATTGGAAATGTTAACGCGCTTATAATAACAGCACTTTGGTGTACGGTAGCGAACTGTACGAGGCCAAGTACACGCGGAGTTGTCAGTGCAGCTATGTGTGCCCTGGGATATCTTAGGGAAATGTGCAGCTCTAGAAAGAGTAACCAAACCTTACACTCAACACGCTGGCCTGTTTACCGTGAACGCCGTACTGCTCTGGGCCAGCGCTGTCTTGTTTCGGTCTCGTACGAGTTTCATGGATATTAAAAAAAAAATCTTGAACTTCATTAGTTTTTCTGCAGTATTCCTGCAGCTGTTTGACGGCCATAAACGCTACGGCAAATAAAGTTGACTGCTTTACTACGCGTTTTCCGTTTTGTATACTGAGTGAAGGCATAATGTGATAGGAGCACAGCGTCAACGTTAACTGCGGCGTCGAATCACCACGACCACCTTTTGCCGCGGCGTCTGCCAGATGGCGCCACATGTACGGCTTGAACAGAACAGCGCACGAGGCTCATTATGCAGTGATTTGCACCTTGTTGGGAAATTAATAAGTGTCTGCTGTACCGCCTATCAGAAGCGTTTGTTCTCGTAAAGGCAGCCGTTCACTGGCAGAGATAGTCCACATGAGAGCTGCATCGTTTACTGTATTAGCTGCGTTTTCGCAGTGTTGACAAGAAGCTGTTGCCACAGAGCAATGTGCAAAAAATTATTCCCGCTTACATATGAAAAGTGCAGGAAACTGCGGCCTAGAGATGTGCGTTAAACTAGCCCATGCACATCCCGTTACTACAGTCTCTGCACTAAGACTTCCGCACACATAAAGAAATACGAAAATGATTTTTTTTTAAATCTTTTTCTTGACATTGCGCAGAGGCCTAAAATGGCCGGTACAACTACACAGCAATGTTCTCGCGTAGGCCCGAGGTTGATTTTGTTGCTGTAAAACTGGTCCGGAAGCATTACCAGTACACTCTGAACACGAATTAGCCTTAAAACGGGAGTAAGCTGTCTTATAGCGCACTCCCTTTTAGGGGAAGGGAAGGGGAATGAGGGGCTCGTTACAAATATGAGAGAAGCCAACAGCCACAGAAACCAAGGAGCACAGGGGATTTTTTCATTTATTTATTTTTTTTGTGGTGTTGATCAATTTAGAATATTACTGAATATGGTGTCGCTTAAAGCTAATTGATTAGAAAAGCAGAAGAAAAAACAACCACATGCCGTCGGTGGGATCCGAACCCACGACCTCCGAATTACGCGTCCGGTGCTCTACCTCTGAGCTACGGCGACGGCTGTCAAACCTTCTGCTTTCGGGGGTATTTCGGGGGGGGGGGGGGGGGGGGGGGGGGCTGATGTACACTCCCAAGGTTAGGTTATTTATAAACATAAATACCCCCGAACGCAGAAGGTTTGACAGCCGTCGCCGTAGCTCAGCGGTAGAGCACCGGACGCGTAATTCGGAGGTCGTGGGTTCGGATCCCACCGGAGGCATGGGGTTGTTTTTTTCTTCTGCTTTTCTAATCAATTAGCTTTAAGCGACAACATATTCAGTAATGGTAAAATGTTTTTTTAGGGTAATCTCCCAAGGTGGAGTAGATTTGTAATAAGGGAGTAATTACTCATTGGCATCCACCTGAGCGCAGCCATACAGCTACAAAGGAAAGCTATACAGCTTTCTCAGAAACTTCGTAGTTAAAGAAAATTTCGTCCTGGTCCGGGGTTCGAACCCAGGACCACCGCTACACCGGAGCAGTCGCTCTACCAATTGAGCTAACCAGGACGGCAAGCTTATGGTAGGACGAGAGCGAATTGATTTTCTTTAACTACGAAGTTTCTGAGAAAGCTGTATAGCTTTCCTTTGTAGCCGTATGGCTGCGCACAGGTGGATGCCAATGAGTAATTACTCCCTTATTATATTCAGTAATATTCTTACTTGATCAACACCACAAAAAAAAATAAATGAAAAAATCCCCTGTGCTCCTTGGTTTCTGTGGCTGTTGGCTTCTCTCATATATATATATATATATACATCCTGACCGCAAAGCGTCGTAACTTGATGCAGTTAGCAATGGGAGGAGGCTTTTAAACGCAACATCGGATGTCTTTAGGTTAGCAAATAGAGGAGACTGCAACATCAGTTGAAATCATCGCAACTACTACAACTTCGCCTATTTTTGAAAAGGGTATTTGTTTCCGTAGCGAGACTAAGTGCTCCTTATTTTTAGTGGCGGAAATCTACCCCAGTAGCTGGGTAGAATACCCTATCAATAGAAGACAATGCGGAACAGAGCAGCTTGCTCCCTTTTTGCTCCCAATAGGTTGATGCGAATTTAGAGTGTACGCTTGTGCGCAGAAAGCACATCACGGTACGCAAATGGCACCGCAAAGTCACATCCGACTGCATCACACAGCTACGAAGGAAGTCGAAAGCGCACGTCCACGCATGCGGGAAGGCCGATTACAGGTCCCCTACCGTGAATGGGCGCAGAGTCAAAAAAGCTTGGGATTATTCAGATATATTGCCTTATCTCGCTTCTGATGCCCGAGGTGCGTCATGATCTCATTTGCATTGCGCTTATCATTGTTGTTTCCAGCCATGTGGCGGAGGATGCCCTGCATTTTTGGGGGCCTTAATCACTACAACGAAGACAGCGCAGGTTTTGGACGGCTCTGTCAGGGACAGGGGCATTACTAGGTAATCAAAACTATGCAATGTGGCAAAATTTAAAATGTCATTACGTACTGCACCATTTCAAAATTTAAGCATACGCCCAGTGTGCGGCAGGTTTGCAAAATATGCGCTGTGCTACATGTCAACTGCGCGTTATGTACGGGAGGAAATGGATTCCTTCAGCACGCTTCCTGCAACCACCCGTTAGAACTGTACTGTCGGACGCAAAAGTTTCGTACACCACGCGAATTTGGCTTATACGCAGCATTGCAACGACAATATATGTAGGCTCCCTCCACGACACACTTCGAGAGCGCCAGATGTCGAGAGAGCCAAGCAGGTGACCGTTGTTATTGAAACGCGTGTCAGTTAGATACGTGGCGGCACTGCTTGGTGAGAACACCGACAGGCGTCGCAAGAGCAGCGAGCCCTGCAGCAGCGCGTGGTATGCAAACTTTTGTTCTCGACTGTACGTGAGAGAAGGCTCTCGAGGCTTCTTCGCTGGCCTGAGAACGTTCTCCTAACACGTCCTTGAGGCTGGTTCGGCCCCTCAAGCCGCCGCAATGTAAAAAGGATATGTGACACTAAGACTTTAATTGTCCATAATAATTGCCAACGCAGAACGGAAACACTGCCAAGTTAATTGATTAGGTGGTGGATTGGGCCAGTAGAGGGACTACTATCGAAACTAATAATAATAATAATAATAATGTTAACCCGGCCGCCCCAGGCCAGTGGCGATAGCGTTCGGCTGCTGAGCTTTTGCGCATTTCGATGGAAGCGAAACGCGATATCGTCAGTGCAGCAAGTTTCTTGTGCACGTTATGAAGACGCCCATGCACATGGTCTAAATTAGCCGACACCCTCCTCTACGACGTTCCACATAATCAACAGCGCACGCTGCTGATATTCCGCGTAAAAACTAATATAAATTTTTGGTGATGATATATGTTATTATCCATAACAACGATTTGTTCCGCGTTCACGCTGAGTTGATCAGGCATGCATGCACAAGTGGAAAAGGCAGTGTCTGCCCTTACTGTGCAGAGTGTGATAATGAGTGCAGAGTCTCGCCGACCCAAACCATCCCCTCCTATGACCGTGTGTCCGGCGACGCACTGCGATCGACTTTCGGTTTGCGAACTGCGCAAAAAAACGCCGTCACAAGCTGTCCCCGCGGGCGGCGCATTTCAGTAGCCCCTACTGCCGCATCCGCTCTACGCCCGGCGCTATGACGGCTTCGTACACCGCGGAGCCGTTATCGCGGGGCCTCGCATCTGGCGCCGTGTACACACACGGGCCACGAGAGATTAGCCCCGGCAGCTGATTGCTTTCCCGGGAGAAAGCTGTGGTCACGAGGCGGGCAGGCCATGCAGAGCACCACCGACGCACCACTGCTTGCGGCCGACCCGGGTTTGGGCGATAACGGAGCCCCTCTATAAATGCTGCCGCAGCGCCGGTCCGGCGGCGGCATTCGCTTTTATCTGCTGTCCCGGCGCACACGGGGCTGTTATCTGGGTTGTTGGGAACGTGGCCACACAGCCCACCGCTCGAACCAGTGTTAAAGATGGGGCTTCTACCCCACCGCTGCCACCAGTGTTGGGAACGGGGCCACACATCCCACCGCTGCCACCAGTGTTGGGACCGGGGCCGCAAGCCCACCGCTGGAACCAGTGTTAAAGATGGGGGGGTCCTGGAGATGACTAACTCGTTTAGCCTCACAGGTACCGGCTCCGAATGACGATGTCGGACTGCGTTATCGAGGAAACTGTACAGAAGGGTTTATTCTACATATTTACAGATGAGAATCGAATACAATGCAAAGCGAATCACACAACAACATCCCGTTAAATACGGTTCGCGTTCCCCAGATCCCTGACTAGGGAACTTAGGTCGAATAACGTTGTCCAATCGGATGGGCCATTGATGACGCTGGCGGTACCACCCCCGGCACGGGGCGGTGCTGAAGCTCTCTCGCTCTCTCACAGCTTGGGGGATGAGAAGGGGAAGATAGTCATCAAACACAGATGCGTCACCTTGACCACTGCCGCAAGTGTTCTGTGCGTTGCCTCCGTGGGAAAGCAGAATCCCGCAGACTCCTCGCAGGTGGTTGAACCTTCTCGAACTCCCCCGCCGGATGGCCGAAGCACGAGACCCATTCGACACAGCGTCTTTCAATTAGCAGCCTCGCTCAGCGAAACCTCGCGTAGCATCATCCAGTCCGGTGACCCGAAGGCCGACTTGGCCAACGTATACCGCTGTTTCCGCCGTGCTGCTGTGCATCTCTGCTTTCACCGTTGCCGCTGCGGTCGCAAGCTGTCGCCGCATCTTTGCCTAACGACGACACTCGTCTGACAGTAATTGCTCCCAGGTCCGTGGGACACAGCGCCCTTCGATCGGTTCGGAGGTTCGGTGATTTGGAGTGCAACAACCTCGTCCGTCGTCGTCAATGCTTCTGCCGCCGGCGCCAGGCCTCGTCATATCCCTTGCTTTGCGATGAGACACACCCGGCTCTCAGGACCACGTTGTCCACTCTTAACAGCTCGTCCGCGGCCCGAAAAATCTCGAATGGCCAGCGTTCACGACCGCTGGGCAGGAAGAGATGAGGCCGGAGTCGGGTGGAAGGGCTGGTTTCCAGAAATGGCATCCAAGCTCGAACATTCAACAAAGAATGGCATCAGTGGACTGTTCCACGAGACAGGGCACTGACCCACAAGCAAGCGCTCGGAATTTGCCAAAGACCCACCAGGCTTCCCACAATGACAATAAATGTTTAATAAAACATTACTGAATTTTGGCGTAATTTTGGTGCCAAGAAAGCGCGAAATATCCCGATTGAAATCGCCAAAGACGGACTGCTTGGACCAAGGTTAAAAGCAAAAACCCACACACAGTAGGTGGTCCTACCAAGTACTCCTGTCTACATCAATCGGCTGAATCCATCAGCATTTCCGTGCGGTTTTCCGTTCCTGAAACGCATCGAGAAATAGTTTTTGGAGAGCAGGACTCCGTCTAAGCAAGCGACCATTTTTGGGGGGGACAAAACTGTCATAAGCACGTTTGAGACGATGGTCAGTCTCAAATATGAACTTTGCGCCGTTCAAGTAACTCTGGTAACCCGACAACATCTGTGCCGCCTAAACCAAACGCGCGCTCTTTGTCTAAAGCGCTTAACGCTTCTCTACATGTCAGCCTGCGGCTGATGTACTGAACATGGTGCTCTTCGTGGCCGTTGCCAACTTGACTTAAAATAGCACCCAGTCCTCTATCACTGGCGTCACACTGAACTTCTTTACTGAAATAAGTGGCCTGAAGCAAAGGTTGGGACACGAGCGCTTCCTTCAGACGAGTTTTCCCTTCGGTCATTTCAGTGTATGTCAGTGAGGCTCCCTTTTCGTAAGGTGTCAGTCAGTCAAGGGATCTACGCTCCGTCTACGCGACTCTAAGCGTAGTTCTACGCGAGCTGCACTCCTGTGAGTGCCCTTATCTCTTGGTAGCATGGGAAATTGACACCTGTGATTTCTCTCAGCGACGCCATAGCCTTTGTCTAAGGTAAGGAAAAAAAAACAGTAACCTCCGATCAACTCGTTTTAACTCAAAAAGTAGCCTTTCCGTGCCTGATTTCATAAACATACAAAAAAAGAGGAATAGAAAAAAAACAGCTACTTCAAATCGCCACGCGGGGGGGAAAGCTGACTCCCCGCCGCCGAGTTGAAAGGATTAGTCTTTCAGACGCGCCCGCCGCGGTCGCGCTTTGACTGATTGTACTGCGGTCAACTCGTGACAATAGGCTGCAGAAAAAAACGATTCCCGACTCTCACTGTCGTTTCCGCGCCCCCTCGAGGCTCTACGAAAACCTTGGTCGCGCCTACAATGTCGATAACCGACTCTGGCTCTGGACAACGAGCAGTGACCAGCGCGAGAAGGTACCTCTTTCTCTCGCCCCACGCAGGAAGCTCGGCTACCCATTCGCCATGCGCGCTTCCTAGAATGCGGTGCCAAATGTGAAGGACGATTCCTTTTCAAATGCGCCCGCCGAACACGCCTGCATGTGTCGTCTCGGTTGTTCGACGCCTGCGTTCGCATGCGCTGAGTGCCGCGCAACCTTGCGGTTTCTGATCTCTTGGGCCGCTTTGCCTTTTTCCTAACTGGCTTTTTGTCCGGACGGCGCGGTCTAGTCTTTCTTGCAGGCCGATGCCCCTTTATGCACTTCGCGCCAGTTTTGCTTGGAAGACGCGCTCTTCCCTTTTCATTACTGCAGTCAGCCTTCGAACGAGCTGCACGCGTCGCGAGATCATTAACTGCAGCTGCAAGTTTACGAGGCGCAACGCGGGAAGGCTTCGCCTTTCCTTCCACCGCATTTCTTTTTTTCGCACCTGTCCGCGCAACCGAATTTAGGGCTTTGAATTTGATTCGTTTTCTCTTGGTTCTTGCCCTTTTTCTTTTTCTGCGCCCAGACTGTACCGCGTGCGTCTCCTGATCATAACTAGCTATCTCTAGTTTTTCCGTCGCACTTTGGAAATTTTCCTCAGATTCCAAACTGGCCTCTGTGCCTTCGCAGCAGAGTGCCAGATCCACGCAGCTGACAGACGGGCATGAAACTGCCCCTGAGATCCCCAGCTCATTCCTTTGGGGTTTGTCCTCTCCAGCTTGTCTGTCGTTTTGCGCTCCATTCTCTGCATTGCAGTGCTCAGCTACAACTGAGCCCGCCTGGCTGTCGCTCTGCGCGCCATTGTCTACATTGCAGTGCTCAGCTACAACTGAGCCCGCCTGGCTGTCGCTCTGCGCGCCATTCTCTCTACTGCAGTGCTCAGCTACAACTGAGCCCGCCTGGCTGTCGCTCTGCGCGCCATTCCCTGTACTGCAGTGCTCAGCTACAACTGAGCCCGCCTGGCTGTCGCTCTGCGCGCCATTCTCTCTTTGTCTAGAAGTCTGGCTCTTACTTCTATCTTTATGTTCGGCAGCCTCGCATTCTTCTTGCGCCAGCTTTGCCAAGGTAGCCTCTCCCGAGCCTTTGTCACTGAAGCCACTGTGACAACTCAACTCGATCTTACCGCGGTTGTTACTCTCAAAAGGGGTTTCCGCGGTTTCAACTTCGAAACCTTTTCCGATATTAAAATCTCCCTTTTCGCGGTCCTGCCGGTTTGACGCCTGTATCGATTCTACTGAAAGTGTCGCGCTCGCAACTGTCCCGACAAAGTTGTCCGTTGCCACTCCTACCTCACTTGGAGGAGAATCCTCGCACTCGTGTAGTTTAGACGCTATCTCGGAATGCTCTCTCTTAGCATTACGTCCAACTTCTCCGGACACGGTCTCGGATTCTGCGGCTTCTCTTGGACCACCGCACCGGTTGAACGCGTTCTCTGCCACTTCCCTCGTGGTGTCGCGATTTACCAACGCGGCTACGGTCACAGACTTTTCGGGTCTTATCTGCGGACCTATTTCATAAGCATCGCTTGCTCTTTCAGGACTTCCGGCTCTCACACTACCGCCCTTTCTTCGTATTTCGTTTTGAACTTCTAATATCTTTAGTTTCGTTGTTTCAATTTCAACCTTCCACTTTTGCCGTTGCCGTTCCTTCTCTTTTTCCCACTCTCGATCAGCTGCTATTTTCTCCCGCTCGGCTTTCTCTTTAGCCTCTTGGTCGTGTTTTTCTTTGCGGGCTTTTTCCCCCTGTACCAAATTCCACGTATCTACCAGCAGTTGATCGTTATTGTTGACCTGTTTACGAATGAATTCGCACAGTTCAATTTTGGTTATTTTGCTCGGCACTTCAAAAGACAGTTCCTCGCATATCAACAGCAAGTCCGACCTCCACAATTCCATTAGTTCCATGACAACGCCTTCTCCGCTTTGGCTCTGCTAACTCCACAATGCCTTGAGAATAACCCCTCTCAAACGACAAAGCCCTGATTCCCAGTCAAGATTATTCTCTGAATCTTACAGCCTGGTGAATCCCATAGCAAAAGCCAAAACGCTCACCCGTGGAGAAAGTACGATGTCGCACGGTCCATCCCACCTGCTGCCAACCAGTGTTGGAAACGGGGCCTACAAGCCCACCCTGGAACCAGTGTTAAAGATGGGGCTTCTATCCCACCGCTGGAACCAGAGTTGAAGACGGAGGGGTCCTGGAGATGACTAACTCGTTTAGCCTCACAGGTACCGGCTCCGAATGACGATGTCGGACTGCGTTATCGAGGAAACTGTACAGAAGGGTTTATTCTACATATTTACAGATGAGAATCGAATACAATGCAAAGCGAATCACACAACAACATCCCGTTAAATACGGTTCGCGTTCCCCAGATCCCTGACTAGGGAACTTAGGTCGAATAACGTTGTCCAATCGGATGGGCCATTGATGACGCTGGCGGTACCACCCCCGGCACGGGGCGGTGCTGAAGCTCTCTCGCTCTCTCACAGCTTGGGGGATGAGAAGGGGAAGATAGTCATCAAACACAGATGCGTCACCTTGACCACTGCCGCAAGTGTTCTGTGCGTTGCCTCCGTGGGAAAGCAGAATCCCGCAGACTCCTCGCAGGTGGTTGAACCTTCTCGAACTCCCCCGCCGGATGGCCGAAGCACGAGACCCATTCGACACAGCGTCTTTCAATTAGCAGCCTCGCTCAGCGAAACCTCGCGTAGCATCATCCAGTCCGGTGACCCGAAGGCCGACTTGGCCAACGTATACCGCTGTTTCCGCCGTGCTGCTGTGCATCTCTGCTTTCACCGTTGCCGCTGCGGTCGCAAGCTGTCGCCGCATCTTTGCCTAACGACGACACTCGTCTGACAGTAATTGCTCCCAGGTCCGTGGGACACAGCGCCCTTCGATCGGTTCGGAGGTTCGGTGATTTGGAGTGCAACAACCTCGTCCGTCGTCGTCAATGCTTCTGCCGCCGGCGCCAGGCCTCGTCATATCCCTTGCTTTGCGATGAGACACACCCGGCTCTCAGGACCACGTTGTCCACTCTTAACAGGGTGCGCGGGGCGAGTGGTGGCCGGGGCGGGGAATTTCGGCTGGACGGACACTTTCTGCTTGTGGATGGAGGGCGCTTCGAAGCAGTTCGAGAAATCGTAGCGAACGATTCGGACTTCTTTCGAATTTCTTTCTTCGGAATTTTTTTTTTTAAATTACCGGGGCAGGGCAGGGGGGGGGGGGGTTGGCACTTGAGGTACTCACCTCCTCGCAATTCTTTTCCAATTCTATTTGAATCCTATACCGATTCCATCCTCATTATATTGAAATTTCATTCGAATTCCATTCCAATTATGTTCGAATTCTATTCCTTTGTAGTTGGTGCAGTTGTAAGTACTAGCAGTGGCTTTTACTTGTTAACATCGCGTATCGTATTTTCAAGCCTTTGATGACGTCACGCCGTTTCGACCAATCGCGAGTTTCTTAACGCCGCCACATTTTGGGTGACGCGGCGTATTTTCGTGTTGATGTGCCACCGCATGCTTTCGCATTAATAATGACGCAGTGCGTCGCGCTCTGTGCATTACGCAATATACGGTTAACGGTGTGGTCTGCGATGGCATGTTCACACTATGTATTTAGAAGGCGTGTTGTTCAGTTCAGTTAAACTCTGTTTAGTCAATTCATTTCAGTTGTGGACAAATTTTCATGGACAAAGTCCGGCAGTTATAAGGCGTGTTCTGGAATTCAATTCTAATCAGTTGGAATCACTTCATTTCAGGTGCGGGATGACCATTCTTGAAAGGAAGCTAAACACTCACTGGAAAAAGCTGCCAATCACCTGTTTCAACACGCACCAGATTGCGCTGACTCGAAAGATGGTGCCGAGATATATGTCTTTCACGCCCCGTCTGCACAAATTTCCAATGGTCCCTTTCCTGGTCATTCCTGGTGGCTGCAGCAAGGATGAGTACAACGCTCTTTTTTTTTTTTTATGAATACCAGGAACAAGAAAAATACCTTCCCAGGTGGCCAACTTCCAGCTAGTCCTCTCGGTCAGCAAAAACATACCAGCATGCGTAACATAGTTCTCAAGAACGCAATTAGACTGAGGCTTTATTGAAATGAGGCGTAAACGCTACTGAATGAAGTGAAACCAGCTAAACAAGGTAGCAAAACGCATCATAAAGGTGCGTATTTATGAGTTACTCTTGTAGGGGGTTGTCTCATTTGAACCTTGTATTTCCTGGACTCTTTTCGTCCGAAATAATGGGGTTCAGCATGGCTTTCCTATATGGTAAAACTTCTCGCTTGACGGGAAAGGCGGCCCTTGTGGCTTCGGTAACGCAACCAGCAGCACAGATTCGACTACGTCTACCGGATGCGCAGCCAACTATGCTACTGGCTCTTCAGGGTCTCTCGTTTCAGGTGCAGTGGACGCATACTAGATCCGACTGAGGGTGCCGGCAAACAGAAATAAACAAACACACGTCAAGGTGGTTAGCAGGTGTTATAGCTCTGCCATCGGGCGCCTCCCGGTGCTCGTGATGCTATCTGGACACAGGGCGGATTCTGGGGAGAGGGGCGGAGGCAGCGGATGCCCCCTAAAGCCAGAAGTCTCGCACTGGACAAGAATGCCGAACAGCACTTTTTTGACGAAAAAAATACAAAAATACATGGTTCAAATAGGACCTCCCTCCCTGCCCCCCAGCCACACCTCCAACCGTGACCCACAAATCCGCCCCTGTATGTGGCCACTCGAAAAACGTAGTTCCTATTCTTCGATGTTAATCTTTCTCACCGTTAACGCAGTTAGCGATGAAAACGGGCTACCTGGAAGAGTCCAAGCATATCTGACTACACTAGTACCAGTCTCACTCCTCCCCGAAGCTGGACCACGTGACAGTGGCGACTCGAATGTCAACGTGAAGGGTGGACGGAGAGGCCTGGCTGCAAAGCCGAAGGCGGCCCAGACAGAGCATTCTGCGGCGGAGCTAGTAATAAGTAGCAGCAGTTAGTGACGCAGCCACGCAGCGCTCGGAACTGTCTCCGGTTACAAGGACACGTTAATAGTTTCGCGCTTGAGGACGACGAGTGCGGAATAGAGCGAGACACCGCGGTCGCTCGAACGCCTTCCCTTGGCACTTCCCGCAGGACTAAACGTAAAACGCAGCACGCGGCTCCTGTGTTGTCGTCGGAGGGCCCCTTCGTGAGCTGGCAGGATGCCCAACACGCGCCTCCACTATACACCGTCCGGCACTCACTTATTCGCCTGCCTTTACGAGCCTTCACGCGAACTTGAAAGCGCGAGGCAGCTCCTATTTCATTTGTCACGCCACACAGACTGACAACCGGCGCTGCCCCATTCGCTGGTCGTCGCGACACGGCTGCCCCGTCGCTCGTCCGCGCGTCTTGAAGTCCTAGAACGCGTGAAAGTGCGAGCCGTAAATCTTTCGCCGGATGGCCAGACGTGTCCACCAAAAAAGGAAGTCTCGGTGTCACAGGAGGACCTTTGCAGAAAGACTACTGACGGACGAAGTCGTGTCCGAAAAGCTGGACTTGTCAGCTGTCTTGTTTCGCGCCCGGCGTGCTATATATTCGTGGAACCCGCTGCCCTTCCACGCTTCCTCCTCGCTCGAAGTGAACGAAGAAAGTTGCGGCAGCCGTATTTTATACTTTCTGAAACGCTGCCGAGGGATGACGGTGAACTGTACAGGAAAGAGTTCTTTTTTTTTTTAGCGTTTGTCGTCCGAAAGCCTGCAGTCAGCCATAGTCAGCCCAGAGGTCGGACGACATAAAAAATGACAGGTCATGCTCTGCAATATCTAGCTTTGAATACGCTATCAAGCAGATGTTACACTAACGACTACTTGGCTAACCAGTGCAAACACCTCTTGCTAGCCTTTGCAAACCCTTTCTTTTATTCAATCTCAACGGCTCCTGAACCGCTGGTACCACCGTCTTGTTCACACCGCATCCCTGGGTGTGAATATGGGCGTGGCGATTTTAAGACACGCCAAGGCATTGCCTCTTTTGCCTGGTCTACCCTCTTAAGGGAGTCTTTAAGGAAATAAAAGTGAAGTTAAGTAAAGGGAAGTCCATATCTCGCGCGACGCCGCTGCCACTCGGCGACGTGCGAAAGTTTTATAGGCAAAAGCGTGGTAGCTTTCCATGACGTCAACGGAGGCGGAGGTTGTATACGTCATCCATTTCTGTTAGCTGCCGCCACTGCTGCTGCCTTGCCGCGTATCTTCACCTCTATCCATCAAGTAACACGCCACTCGTCGTGGCTATACTGTGCACCGGTTTGTTGAGAGTGTCAAATCTGTTGGCGAGGCTCCCGAGTGGCTGTCAAGGGTGGAGCCTTTGATGGCCCTAAAGGAATTTTAATGTGACGAAGCCAGCCCCTGGCAGGCTGACTATATCAACACCAAGTGTTCATTGTGTCCCGCCATTTTGTTGTGTAATGTCAAAGCCAGGCAATAAAGAAAAAAAAAAACTCGTCGTGGCTATAAGGTTCCAGACTCGCTTCCCAGGGCAGGTTCCTAGGTTCAAATCCAACCCGCGGTGTTGTTCTTTTTGTAGGCTTTTTTTTTTGTTTGGGCGACGCAGAAGAGCCACACACATCGCCTGAATCGCTTACCGCGGCCATCAATTATAACGCTCTAAAAATTCACGGGTAATCAATGCTATTTATGCGTGTAGGTAACGCGTTAGCAGGCGGTCTCTGATTTCGTGCGCGCTTTGTGTTGACGAACGGAATTCGCTCACGCCAGTAACATTTTAAGTTCTTTGTTGCCCAACTGCGGTGGTTCAAATCTCCCGCCATTCCGTGTGACGATGCATGCTGCGTTTCGAAGCGGACGAATACTCATGAACTCTACGATATATGCAAAACACAGCGCGACAGGCCGGCGGTATAACACGTGGATCTGAAGGCAGCACCGATGGCCGGGCGGTCTGAAGCAGCGACCAGGGAAACTGACCTGTTCGCGCCACCGCAGGTTCGAATCCCGCTCGAGGGCGTAAGAATGGTAGGCTTTTTTCTGCTTTGTCGGAGGCTGGTCTCAGACAGACAGCAACCGCCGAATTTTCATTCGCATTGACATTGTAATGCGAACGCGCATTAGTAAAATTGCTTGTGAAGGCAGGAGGGAAAGCGGCACCAAGTATCTCACTCTCGGTGGAGACCTCAACCGCGCCGTGAGGTAAGCGGTGAAAGAGTGAATGAAAGGACAAACGAGAGAAAGGCACCGTAGTGGAGGGCTGTCCATTAGTTTCGACAACCTGGGACAATGAGGACAAATGTATATCGACACATCATTCCGTTGTAACGACAGAGGTGCTACTTGAAATGAACACGGAACTAAGTATTTTGTAAGCCAGAAAAGGAACCAGATATGAAGTGGAAGTGACGCCTCTGACCGAGAGGAGCCGCCGAGTGACGTCACAGCTGTCGACGCCGCTCGCCTCCGACCGAACGGCCGCGCGTTACTTTGTGATGTGCGCGCTATGGCTTACGCTTTGTAGCCTTGCCTCCGGCAGCAGTGTTCCGACCCGGCTGACAAGCACCGTCGCTGCCCCTGACGCGCCTGCAGACTTCCCCCCCAACACAGGTCAGGGCACCCAACGTAGGGAGCCTGCACGCGCCTCACGAGAATGGGACAGGCGTGACGACTTTGCCGGGGAAGCTGAGTGCGGCGCATTCTCCCGAACAGCGCATTCCTGTGGACCGACGGAAGAAACACCGAGTGGCGGCGACGGCGGAAGGATGACGGCGCCAACCAACCGCCCGCATGCACCTGAGAGGCCCGCGGCAAGCCAAAGAATTCGCGACTGAAAGGCGCCATGATCCCCCCTTGCCTGCACGTGTTTCGGTGGTGTGTGCGCGGTCACGTGCTGAGGGCGGAGCCTATGAAGAAGCTCAAGACTTTGGACTCGACCAGCGACCGGAGGTTCCCTGGCTAGGTGCCTAGGGAGACGAACTGAACAAAAACCGCGAGAAAGAGGAGCGAAAGAGGGAGGGCCAGAGTGAGCCAAGAGAGTTCCGTCCGGGTGGCCGAGATCGACCCTGAGCTGCTGAGCCCTTCCATGGTCCCGTGGTGGAGCTGATGCCGCCCCTCCACTCCACAAGAAGCCCTGTCTCGTCACCGGGTTAGCGGGTCGCCGACCCCCTTCAGGCAACCACAGCTGACGATTAAATATTTTCCTTATCAGTCAGTTGTGATGTTGGCTCGTTCACTCCCACCCTCTGCACGAATCCCAGACGGCAACCCACCGGGTTGCGAATTGTTACCCCTCATTAGGGCCGTCACAACTTTACGGCTCACTGGGCCGTCTTTCTAGCAGTCAATAAAGTTGAATAACACGTGCCGCCTCCACCACATGCACGTAGCCATGATGATAACCAAAACAACTAGACGTAATCAGGGATATGCCGTACCTCTCGCTACGTATCTCCTGGCTCAGCTGAGCTAAGCCACTGCCATTTTTTTACTCGGGTTCTGAGTGGGGGCACCGGAAGAAACGTTCGCTGACGTCGAAGAATGCCCGCCCGAGCGTCGTCATGATACTCTAATTGCGTGCGCACCCCGCTTTGGCTGACAAGCGGCGACTGCCTGCGTCCCCTGTCGTGGAAATAGCTGCCGGGGTCCGCGCATCTACCGAAGGCAAGACTCGGCTGTGGCTGCCCCGAGCGTGAGCGTGCAAGGCTGTTGCAGCGGGCTCCTCGCACGCAGCAGCCACGCAGCTGGATCCATTGATTGCCGCGGCCGCCGCCCACGCGAGCCCGCCCGGGGGCTGCACGCGTCGCGCGACGCGCGAGGTGCGTGTGCATAGAAGGAGCCTCCGCCGGGGCGCGCGGCTGATTGCAGCAGCAAGCGCCCCGGGCGCATGCACGCGCACGCGCGCCTCGCTGCCAGTGAGGGCCAAAGGGGGAGGCTGCAGGCCGGGGGGGTCGCGGGCTTCCGGCGGGAAACGGACGGGAGAAAAAGAAGAAACGCGGGTCCGAAGAGAGACACACGCAATCCCCGCTTGTACCCGGGCCCGTCATAACCGCAACACTGTTTTTGTGTGCTGACGTCGTTCGTAGCTACAACCGCTGCCTGTACGAACAGGAGGTCGTTCGCGTTTATGAAAAATGGGGTTCTTCGTTAGCATACGCATGCGCGCTTGCCAGGTCTAATGACGACGTTTCTTGACCACAAGAGGTTGGTTGAGGAAAGGAAAGACGCAGTAACTGCCGCACCTCTTGATAGCCGCATCAACTGCGCCGTATAGGGAATGTTGAATGAAGGAGGGTGTGCGAAGGAGTCGTCGTAGCGGATGGTTCCGGAAGAATCTCGACCAGCTGGGGGTCTCAATTCACATGCGCTGACGTGGCACAGAATACTACAGATTTGGATGCGAGGTATACGCTATTTGAGGACGAACCGGATTAGGGTGGTGTAATTATGATGACGGGAAAGGCGATGGATATCTAGAGAGAGAAAGAGTAACCGTATTGGAAGGGCTCCGAGTTAATTTCGACCACTGAGCCCAAGGTTTCTTTTTACAAGCACTGGCATAGCCCAGCGCACGTCCAGTTTTTGTATTTCACTTCCACCGAAATGCGGCACCCAGGGATTCGATCCCGTGACCCAACTCCACCATGGTTCGTAATTTATACTAATGCACAAAAAGACGACCACACGGAAGAAAGGGCACACACGACACACACGTTTGTGGCCTTTCTTCCGTGTGCTCGTCTTTTTGTGCTTTAGTACTCATTATAAATCTATACCAACATGCCCAACATTTTGCCCTCCTCCACCATAGTTTTTGTAGTCCGACGGGAGATAGTCTGTGCGGCCTTGGCCTTGTGCTGTTCACGTTTGTGTTGCCACGTGAAGACCTCGACGCTAGTGGCGGTGCACACGGTCACACACACCCTTGCTGCGAGGGCGATGCCGGTAAGCGCCCCGCCTGTGTTTCTCGCTAGCAGAAAAGTGTCTTGCAACTGCCTCAGAAAAATCGGCCTCCCCTTAAAAGTTCAAAACTGCAGCCTTGCTATCTCGCGCCGCTAAGGCGTGTACAACTATCGCATCCAAATGTTGCGCGTCCGTGTTTCTGCCGAGGGCAATAGCGTAGCGCTCCATGTTTAGGCTGCTACTGTACGCGAATAATCCAGTTATATATGAGCCGCGTGTCAACTATATATATCTCCGCCGAATGGAGAACATATACGTTGGCGACTGCTGCGGCATTCGCGAATTGTGCGCGTTTGACATTTGTCTTGTCTATATGAGGAAAGCGCATGTGATCAGGGCATTAATTTTGAAGAGTACAGCTGTATTTTCCGAGGATGAGAGAAAGGGGGGGGGGGGTCAAAGCGTGCTTATTTTATTCGATACTTACCCTGTTTTTATTCCACAGTTATCCGTCTGGCACAGTGGTCGATCCCGTAACTGTCCTTTTGCCTGATTCAGAGATAAAAGTAGAAAAATGGGCAAAGTCAAGTAAAATCGTTACATTATGCCGTCTTGCAGTGTCATGCGTTGTGTCCGATGACGTAGCTATAGAATATTTAAAATTTGCTCAAGAGGCCACGTTTTCGAGACAACGTGATCGAGTGATCAACTAACCGTTGTATGGCTTGGGTTGAGCAGAGGAGGTAAGATTGTCGTCCGAGATATGGCAAGATAAGTAATATCCCTTGATGTATATCCCATAACACCTTTTGCTACACGAACCTTCAAACCGAATGTCATTCGACCCGGCCTCTGAACTCGCGCTGCTACACGAATTTTTTCGACGGCATTCGCTTCAGATGACATTCGAGTAGACGGAGCTCCACGGAGACTTCCGAGATTTTGGAATGTCTTCGAAACGCGAACACAGCTCGCTCCGACCAATAGCCGTCGCTTCCCAGCCGCGTCGCGTGGCTTCTCCGGATCTGCGGCCCTTGATTCCGATACATGTGCTGCTCGATTCTTTCTGCTGCTTGTTTAGAAAACAGTTCGTGTGCACGCTAAATGAGTGATTGAAGATGATATGGCACCACTCAGCATTTACCGCGTGAGCGCGAAATTCCCCCAGCAATGCGCTGATGAGGGCGACTGCACTCTAGTACTCATGTTTACGTCGCTATTATACAGATAGGTAGTGCTAGTTTGCATGGCGTAAAATGCAAGCTGCGCTTTGCTAGTATTAAATATTCTCTTCTCTTTTGCACTGTTTGTACCCTTGCTTGTTCTCGCATTGCGACAACCCTGTGCACGCATTGCGACAGCCGCTCGTTTTGCTTATAATAATTCCAATATGGATATTCACGCGATCGGCTCATCAGCGTGAAATGTTCACTCTGTCACCGACCTCCCGAGGGCATGAAGGGCCACTGTCCACCGACTGCATTTGTCGGTGTCGATGACCTGAAACGCAAGTCACTCTACAATGATCTGCGGCTGTTGGTCGTGCTTGTGCCGGTGTAGTGTGACCGCGATGACCGCCGATGTTTTCCTTACGTCGTTGTGTACACTGAAAACGAGCGAATGGACAAAAGCGAAACTGGAAGCAGCTGGGCCACTGCAGTACAGCGAGTAATGCGTTCAAGAATTGTCGTGCAGCAACGCGTAAGTCCGTTGAGCGCGAATGTCGTTCCAAGTCCCGAATTCCATTCGACAGAGATGCCATGCGAGCGTACCCGTGTAGCGCAAGTAAAACGCAGTTAGGCCTCTCAATTGCGCTTTAATGTATAAAAAAAAACAGCTTCAAACTACAACAAACTAGTCATGGTACAAAAGAAAATATTGAGAATGTGTGAAAACTATATTGGTGACAAACGAGGACTCCGAACAAAACCGCTCTTCATTAAACACAGCATGCTTAAAGCAGATCAAGTTTATTATTTCAAACTACTTCAGTGGATTTATAAAAATAGGCTGCACACAATACCTGTAGACAGTTGCACTTCATACCCAATACGTAGACCACACCATCTCAAGCCCGCCACAAGAACTAATTACGGAAGGCAAACATTGAATTATCAAACAATTAACATATTAAACAGTGATCACTTTAATGTACAATACACACAATCCTTCCACAACTTCAAAAAGAACTGTAAAAAGCTATTAGTGGGCAGTGACATTGCATTCTCTTTATGTTAACTCGCGCTCATCCCTGATAACATGAAACATCAGCTACGTTGCATTATGTTATTTCTATTATTTATGTTAAATTATGTTATTTCTCTCTTCGGTTGTAAAATATATTTGCCATTGTTTCAGCATGTACCCTGCACATCAGTCTAAACCTTGTTTTTTTGTTTTTTTCTTCTGAAATGCTTCTATGTACTGACCTATTTCCTGCATATGCTATTTATTTTTCGGACCAATGATTTGCGGTGTTTCTTTTCTTTGATTGCCTTCAGATGTAAGCCAATTTTGTTATTACATAATATCTATTGCATATGTCTCTTCTGCCTCTTCAAAATCTATCATGTTCAAGAAAATCTAATGCTTTGAAGACATGTGATCTGAATAACTGAATTTTTTTTTTTTGCTTTCTGTTGTGTGCTAAAATATGTTTAGCAAATATGTGTGTAAATGACACGTCATGCTGCCTTGAACTGTGGGGGCGCAGAGGCTCTGTCAGGCATTTTGCCTTTACCTCTGCCCCCTACACGGAGAAAATCCGTGAAACAATAAAAAAAAAACTGCACTGCATCCCATGGTAGCCGCACACCCTCGAAGCCACAATTATTACGTGTCGGTGGGCGCATACAGGCGAATTTCATAACGTGCTGCATGTGAAGTCAGTGGAACGTGTTGCTTGATTGTGCGCTGTATTTTTACGTAAGTAAGTGTATTTTTACGTAAGAATTTTTCACCGACCCTCAGAAAATGAACATGCGACGCGTCTATAAAGTGCCCTTCATATTCTTTGCAAATCTCTTCTCGCGCAGTGTGTTCAGTCTTCATACTGAGGAGCCCTGTTCAGTTGGAAGACACGCGCAGAACATCATCACCTATTCCTTAAACAATCGAAAAATCGCAACGCACCGCGAACTTAATCTCTCCCTCTAAAAAAAAGCAATGTGACGGAGATAACCGGCGGCGCAATTACCAGAAACAGACACGGTGCAAACGAACAAGGCGAGGACCAGGGAGGCGGAAAGAAAGAAAGAAAGAAAGAAAGAAAGAAAGAAAGAAAGAAAGAAAGAAAGAAAGAAAGAAAGAAAGAAAGAAAGAAAGAAAGAAAGAACCGGAGTAAGACCGAGGCAAAGAATGGAAGCGAGAGCGGTCGAGCACGGACAGAGCCATCTTTCTCGGCTCTTCACCTGTTTTTCATTTCATAACCGCGTTTTCTCAGGCTCCCAGTGGAGACGCGTAGTTGGAGCGTCGCGGAAGCCCTATCGCAACCGGAAAATAGCAGTGAAAAGTAAAAAAAAAAATCAAGCGAGCGGCGCTCGGTTCGATAGAGAGGCTCACGTCTCAAGAGGGCTGCCGCGCCGCACAAGAAAGAAAAGGCCTGCCTTCGTAAGAGAAGGCGTCTGGCGAAGGCGCCGTCGGCCAAAAGAAGGAGACATCGCCGCGCGAGTTGGCGCGCGATCTAGATGGAGGCAGCGTTCCCAGCGTAGAAAGCAAAGTATAAGTGAGGGAGAAGAAGCGGCGACGAAGAGGAATAGCTATTGCAGCGAAGGGCGCTTCACGCTGCCTCGGAGGCGTAGGCGCGCTTGCGCGCACCAACAGCAGCAACAACGGCAGCAACGCGCGCGCGAGCGCGTATTGCTAATCGATTCCAGCGCGTTTTTCTGCGCGCGTAGATTTGCGCGCACGCTCGCCGGCGCGACGCCCTTGTTCTCGCTCCGGCTGTCCGCGCCGCCGTCGAACGACCCCCGCCGCAGTTTGTGATTAGCCGAGAGGCCGCCGCCGTTAGCTCCGTCTTTCTTTACTTGCAAATCTCTCGGTTGTGAGCAGCCGCCGCTGTCGTTGAATTCCTCCCCCTTTCCTCGGGCGCCCCCCTCTGTCTTCATATCTGGGAGTCCTTTTCGAATCCAATAAGGGCCGCCCTGCGGGCCGAAGGGGGCGCGCCGGAGAGCCGGTCTGCGCCGCCGCCGAACGTCTCGCCGAGCCGGCCGAGCCGAGGCGAGCGGGCGCGCGCGCGTGCAATTTGTCGCGCTAATCTGAGCCGGCGGCAGCTGCAGGCATGCGGAGCGGCGCTGCCTAATTTCCCTCGAGCGAAGCGCGCGCGCGAGGCGGTGCGGGAACCCGGAGGGAGCGAAGGTGGGAGGAGAAAGAAAAGTTTCGAGCGGGCCGCGTCGCAACTGCGCCGGGCCGCCGCCTCAGCGCTGGCCGCCGCCGCCGCGCTCTGAATAGCGCGCAAAGAAAGGCGCGCGCGGAAGCTGCTGGCGCTGCGCGCGTCTGGCGTGTTCTTTGTCACTCTGGGTCGGCGGCGCTTAAATGCGCTGCCGTTTTGAAGCAGTTGGGAAAGAGAAGCGGAGGCAGAGTTTAACCGCATATTTGAGCGCGGGAAGCCTGGATGCACCGCTTGGGCGTGGAGAGTGGATGGGATGAGGATGAATACAATAGCGCTGTACAGAGATTGCTGAAATCGAGGTTTTCCTTCTACGACCTTACAGGTGCTGAAGACGCCGGGTAAACGTTATGAAGTTTCAACATTTCGTCACGGCTGCTTCGTACAGTCAGGGCTCAAACTGTGTTTCTCTCATATTCCACACGACTGCTTAGTACAGTCGTGAGTAATATCAGGGAAACAGAGTTTGGGCACTTATTTATTGATCGCTCCATAATTATGTGTGGTTGCTGCCCCGAAAGACGCGGGTTCGATCCCGGCAAGCGGCGGTAGAATTTCGATGGAGGCGAAATTCTAGAGACCCGTGCTGTGCGATGTCAGTGCAAGTTAAAGAACCCCAGGATATAATTTCCAGAGCCCTTCACTACAGCGTCCCTCACATATATAGTGGCGATATAACCTGAAAAATCACAATGATGTGCAAAAGCTTGTTCTCTCTCGTATCGCTTACGACTCTACATAGCAAAAATGAAAAAAAGGTATGCACATTAAGTAAAATGTTATGAATGGTTAATTCAAATGATATAGTCGCGTTATGTTCAGAACTCCTAAGAATGTTAATATTTCGCGCCATTCTTGAAGCGCTTACCACCCAAGAGAATACGCCTAAACGGGAAAGTTATACAGCGCCCAAAGAAACTCCATAGTCGAAGAATTCGTCTTGGGGGCGGGGGGGTTCGAACGCCGGACCACTCGTACTACGGCGGAGGTACAAGTTTGGCTTGGGGTCTTAACATTGTCCCTAAGCGCAACCGCCTTAGTGAGTAGCGGGAGCTGGTATTCGAGGTTCGTGTTGCTGCCTTCAGAAATATTGTGAAGAAGGCGCTAAACAGAGTCAGCAGTTCCTACTTTGTCTGTGACAGCCGTACTATGTGTTTCTTTAACAAAAAACAACGGCAGTCGAGAAACTTCGCTAGTGCCGATTTGTGGCGTCATGAAGGCGGCCCACTCTGACTGGAGGTCGCTGGTATACAGCGCTGTAAATAGACCGCAACGCTAACCATTCTTCGTTTGCGATGTTAATCGACTGGACCCAGAGGCCTAGGCGACTCATGACGCTTAGCTGAAAATAACAAGGCTTAATAAAATAGCAAATTATGTGAATGGTTGTGAGAAGAGCAGATTAGCTGTAAAACCACTTGAATAACCTGCCCCCTGCGAAATCACAAGAAAGCGGGGAGTCAGGCTACTGACAGATAGGATAAGGAGGAATATTAGCATGATAATTCTTTGGCTAAATATTGAAATTAAAAAAATTATGTACCGGCATTTTCATGCTGGTCGAACGAAAGCATAATGCTAATACATTGTTCAGAAAAATATCGGAGCATAAATAGAAAATAATTACTTTTTATAACTTTTTAATCACGCCTAGTTTTGCACTGCTCTGGAAAACAGAAGGGCTGCCATACGGCCGGGGATTTTTTTTATAATTGTCAGGACAATAAAGAGCCTCACGTTTTCTGGAATAAATGGCTGCGTGTAAAGCGAGAAATCTGGTTCGTTTGGCATCGAAAGACCCAAAACAAACCGCTGCGTATGCCACTCTAAGCTGTGTAGACTGCGTTTCACAAAGAAAAATACGACAGGAGTTGCTGGCTGAAGTTCCGTAAAACAGTCTGAGCCGTCTGAAGTCTAGACATTGCATTAGTCTCCGCGAGAACCTTCGCTGGAGTAAGCTTCCGGTGACATTTTGCGTTTTTTTTTTCACGCAGGTTATGCAGAAATGCAATTAGTTTAGCGCACTAGCAGTACGAAAAACAAGAGTTAAAAAGAACCTCGCAGGCTCTAAGACCGACTAAGACTGGTCTGCGAGCATGGAACAGGAAAATAACTGCAGTGGAAAGTAAAAGTAATACATTAGTGTCTAGTCAAAACAAGCAAACAAAAAAGGATTTTGGCAATGTCGTTTCAAGTAAGGATTAATCCAGCTTGCTTTCGTAAAAATAACGAATATCCAATATTTGAACTGTTCGAACGCATTGGAGACGTCACGTGGCATATTTTACTGCACCAGGTGCTTCTACCCGATCCACCAATATATAGTACGAAATATCATAGACATTGTACCAAGGCCGGGAGTCGGTCGAACATACTCGACAGGTCACCGGAACCACGCGAAGGGAACCCTGCAGAGCTCAGGCACCCAGGAGAGGCAGACTGAGAGAGTCAGCAGCAGCAGTAAAGCACCGCAACCTCGCCCGATAAAACTCGCCCCGCAGACAGAGACGACCGGGCGCAGCAACCGCAGCGGCTGCAGAGGCGGCCCGGCATTTCCGCTGACCTGTCGCAACACAAAAGGCGGCACGAAGCCGGCCAGGAGGAGCCTCCGCGGGAGAAGAGCAAGAAAACGGCATTGGCGCTGCGGGGCCCCGAGTGACGGCGGGAGGGATATAAGGGTTCCGCGGGGAGCCCAGCAGAAGAGACGACGCCGCTGCCGCGCGTAGAAGGACGGCGGTAGCCGGAAAGAGCAGCAGCAGCAGCAGCAAGCAGCGCAGTCTCCTCGGCCGTTGGGTCGGTCGCTCGGTCTTGGCGCGGGATCGCTCGGGATCTCCTCGAGCCGATGAGGCAAAGAGAGGCGGCGGCGGGGGGGAGCAAATACTCGGCGGATGGGCACCGCCGGAGGCAGCGTCCAAGAGAAGGAGTGGAGCGAGCGAGAGAAGCACAAAAAGAAAAGAAAGATGGAGAAAGGGCGTTCTCTGGGAAAGCCGTGCCGCCGAGTCGCGGGCAGCAGTAACAGCAGCAGTCCAGGCGATGGTGGCAGCATCGACCGGCTCGCCTTTTCTTGCCTCTCGGACAGCGCGCGGCCGGAATTAAAAAGAGGGCCCCCAGCGGGGCCGCGTGCCGCCTCTTCTTGCGTGCAGACATCACCCCTTCCCGTCCTTTCCACCCCTCTGCCCCCCACTCATCCGACTGCCACCGCCTCCACTCCGCTGTTGGCACGGGGCGGCGACGTTGGAGACACGCTGCATTGGACTCGCGGCGAGGAAGCGTGGGCGTGTGTGTGCTCGCAACGGTGGTCGCGCGCGCATGGAGGTTTGGACGGGCTTTCCTTTAATTAGCTCAAGCGTGAAATATAAGCGCCGTCGAGCACTGGTCATACGCGTAAGAGGAAGCGCTTCCCCGAACCAAAGATGACGGTGCGAAGAAACTAAAAAAAAAAAATACGTCGCCCATTCCGAGTGAGCTGTTCAAGGGACATTTTTGTTGAAGGTGATGAGCTAGCTAAGCAAACTAAGTTTCATAAATTATTGTTATATTTTTCTGCTCCTCAAGCGGTCTCTACTTTGCGCCGGACTGCTCCAAAGGCCATGTTCAAAAAGCCTAGACATCTTCCCTCAAACGGACATAGAGCAAAAAAAAAAAATTGGGCTGGACAGAACAAACTTTTTTTTTTTTTTCCAGTCGCGGAAGCAATGCCTGAGAACTGCGGCTGTACTTTGCTATCTTCGACGTGAGGTACTGCGTCGCTTGCATAAACAGGGCTGCCAACACGACCTGTAATCTAACACGGTCTCCGGATAAATATTCTGAGCTGCTTGTGCAACCCAAGGACGGACGCTGATAACTAGAAGCAATCTCTGCGCTTGTTTCCGAGTAATGAAATCTCCCTGCGGCCTTGTTGTATGGTCGCTCGTTCAGTTCTTTTTGCCAGGCTTTTTTTTTTTGAGGAATTTAACGATTTGTTACCCTTCCCTCTGTGCGCGCGTAGAGAGCGCACTGTACGCGCTCATCATCATCATTATGGTAATAATCATTTTACTTTCTGTTGTAAATATTTTTGCGCTGCCCCGCATTCTCTACTGCTGCATCGATTTGGGTCTTTTTAAGAAGTGGTTGCTCCGGTGGTGATGGGTGAAGGCGTCATTGTTTCTCAGTGTCACTGTACTGCTGATTCCGTATAATCGCTTAAAGTTAGGGGCAGGAGCCAGGCCGATCGAAACAGCGCATCTTCAAATGAGACGATCCAAGAATTATCATTACGATACTCTTCGCATTGCTAATGGCCACGGCTGCCATTGTGCTTGGGTTACCATGAGATATCTGGCTGGCTGTGCATGTAATGGTCTGATGGAATTTCTAAGCGGATGGAGGTGTACCTCGCTGTCCTCTTCTGGCGTCAGTTTTTTCAATCAGTCGTGGTTTTGCCACCACACACTGCACGCTCGTCAAAAGACATCTTCGAAGCACCACCATAAACTAATTTTGCCCTCAAGGTGTAATGGATTTTGTATTGCAGAAACTCACGTGCACACGTATATTTCCACGTATAGCGCGCGAAACAAAAATACTTGCAAAAGCGAGGCCCGCCCTATTTCTTGTCGGGCGCACACCCAACCCTCACACGGCTGTAACCACATCTTTATATTTGTTTTCCTTCTGCCTTCGCTCCAGCTCCCCCTCTCGAATCGAGACGAGTCAAGCTCCGCGCCGCAGCGCGGGGGGACTGAGGGTCGCCGGGCCGAGTCAGTTTGCCGAGCGCTATATATTCTCGTTGCATCTCGGCTTCTTTTTCAATATTTCCTCGTCCGCCCAGACTCACCGCTACTCCCTCCTTATCCCAGCCGTGCCTGCTTGCTCTGGCGCCGGGTTCTGGTCGCCGCGGCTGCTGCTGGCAGTGCGGGGCCGTACGGCCGGCTCTCTCGAGCGCGGCGAACGAAAATATTGACAGTGCTCGCGGGCGACCGGGCTGCCACGCGGGACCGCGGCCGCCGACGGACGGGGGAACAGGCGGCCGGGCGAGCGGGGGCTTTATTGCTGTCGACACTGGCTCGGCGGCGGCGTCGGGCTGGCTCTCTCCCCTGCTTCAGCCGCTCCGCGTTGCAGGCTGCGCGAAATGGACGGCATCCGCGACGACAATGGCGTCGGCCTTCGTCGGTGGGTGGTGGCGACGTCGCACGCAGTTCACATCTCGTGCACTGGCGGCTTACTTTTTCTTTTTTTTTCTAAGGTGACAGCCGTTGTGGCACCTGGAGAAATCGACGGCGGTGTAGTAGTGTTCGTTGAAATGCTGCCGCGGCTCTCACGCGCTCTCACTAAAACCGGGAGATGGCCGTTGTTATGCACTCGTAGGCGACGTATACCTTTCGCAGACCCCTTGGTGGAGCCCTAGAATGGATGCTATTCATTTTATCCAAGTCTACGCTTTATTCATCTGCAGGTCCTTGTGGTGTGACGAGAAGAAACAGAATGAGCGGCCATGAGGAAGCCGCGGTACAAGGAGAACGGACACAGGGAAAGCAGACACACGAAAAGTGAGGATGTAACACTAATGAATTTCACGCATTCAAACTGCGAGCGTGTCAAAAGCGCTCATAATGCCGTTGTAACTTTGTAACTTCGCAGCTGTGTGCGTTTATGCTCACGTCGAGAATGCATTCATTGCTTTGACAGTGCAGCGTTCGACGGCAGCTGTCAGCTAATTGCAGGGTGCAACGGAGAGAGAGCGACCGGCGGCGAAGAGAGGAAGTGGTGACGGCTGGAGTTCCCTTGTTATATCAAGGAAGATAACTGAGCAAGTTGGTAAACATTCACTGTGAATAACACAAGCGCTTTGTGTCCCCTGTTATAGTTAGGGAGCGTTAGCGCTGGGGCGCGAGACGGGGAAAGCGTGTGACGGCACAACGGCTTCCAAGCGGCATTGTTTTCGCAGCTGCCACAGGTGCGAAGTCTCTGCCCGACGCCGTGATGTGTAGCGCGCCAGTGCGGGCCATGCTGTATCCAGCAAGTAGCGACACGAGGTGGCAACAGAGATGCGTCGCTTCATAGGGCTCTCGTGATGTACTTGATTGTTCGCATTCACATTCTGAAAAGAACGTTACCCAAGGCACACGTTTTTATTTCTGTGGTCAGTTGAGAATGGTTTCAATCTAACTACGAAAACGGGCAGCGGAGAGCGGTGAGTCCGATGTTCACCTTATCCGTAACAGGCCTCCTTGTTTGCCTCTGTTCAGCCGCACAGGCGCTCGAGTGTTTCCAAAGGTTACGCGCCAAACCGGGAGGCTCACCCCACTTTAGGATGTCTGTCTCAGTTAAGTACCGCTGGTCGAGTTCCCCTAGTATTATCTGTAGCTACGGGCGCCCCTGCAAGTGTCTAGGCGCTCGCCGCAGTGCGCGGGGCGGGCCGCGGCCGGCGACCTTCCGCTGACGGCCGCGCTGAAAGAGCGCTCCGGGCGGCGGCGGGCTGGAGGATGCATGCCGGCGTCCGCCCTCGATTGCCTCGCCGCGGCGACGGGTACAAGGGGCGTGCGAGCGAGCCGGCCGCCGTTGCACGGTCGAGCGCACGCGAGCTCGCGTTGTCGTCGTCGTCGATGCGTGCCACCGTGCGTGGCGTGCCTCGGTCGCAGCAGCGCGCCCGGTGCACTCCTCGCCCCCCGCAGCCATCGCCGGCGGTTCTCTCTCTCCCGTAGTTCTCCTCCTCCTCAATGCTCGGAGTGCCGCGCGCAGAATGTTTGCGGGCCGCGTAAGCGCGCCCCGCCGCTGCTCGCGATTGCGGTGCGCTGCGGGCAGGAATTTCAACTGGTGTGTGCGGGAAAGACGCCGCCATCGGGGCGTAGCCGTCAACAGTGGCTGCTGGAATTACCGGTAGCCGTGATATTAAAGCAGCAACCGTATTTTGTAACGTTAGATTGACTTTACGGTTGATTTTTTTCCCCTTAAATGTCGTTGTTGCGTGTGCGGCCTTTGGGCGTCACAGCAAGCGACATGTGCTTCATGTTATCACCCCTCATGTCGCCTGTGATAGCGACTGGTTGTAGCAGTTCAGAGTAATCAATTGGGAATATAATCACGGTACAGGCGCATGCGATACTGCAGGCACTACATGTGGCATGCGAGCCTGCAGTGTAAGCGGTAGAGCCGGAAGGTATCTCAAGGTGGCAGTGGACACGCTATAGGAGCACTGCATTCAGCAAAGTTCTGAACCCTAGCCATGTTGCGGTGGACTGAGTACAGAAACATTTTGGATAACACGTCCATTCACGAGTGTCGCATCTACTAGAATCAATCATGTAGTGCCTTTTAATTCAGATGAAAGCTGAGGATAGCTTCCACTCGATACCAGCCACCTTTCCCCTGTAATTCGGAGCAGTGCTCAAAGATATCCTCATGGCGTCCTCTACTCGTACTGCTGAAGACCGCATTGGGCTCTTCCCAGTAATCAGCGTACGCTTCTTGACCACAATTCCAGTAACTGGCCAAGCCATCTACGCCAGGGCGTACAAGGATAAGCAAGATTAGGAGCTGACACGTCTCTTCCTGCCAGAATCTGGCCATCGCATCCTCGCATGCAGAACATTTGCAAATACAAATGTGATTAGCCAATACGGAGCCCCAGCGAAGGAGTTTACTACTTCTTTTCTTTTTTTGTTGAGACATTTGTTGTGTAGCGGTGTGGATCTTTTTTGTCCCCTTTCTTTCTTCGCCCATGAACTACTATAACAAGCTCGGACGTCCATTTTGGTGTCAGTTCACCGCAACACCGTACTGAGTATAGTTGTGCTGTACAATCTTTGTGGTTTATCGTCGCCTGATGAGACGACTATTGGGGTGTGTCGAGACACCGACGTCAAACTGTACCACGTGCAAAGTGAAGTTTCGAAAACCAGGGCAGCTAAGTACAACGAAGACGAGCTGTTAGTTAGAACCTAAATGTTAGAACCAAATATACTGAAGGCTTGCTCGCGCTGATATCACTGCGATCACACATCTTACCCATGCGCAGCAGACATCGCCACCTAACCTATACTCTGGAAAATTGCCGCATTCGCCGCCTAACAGAATATTCTGGCATCGCACTCTCACTTATGCGGTTACTCGCTTTCTTAAAAGTACTTTTTTAAAAAGCTTCTATGTGCTTACGCATTCTTCTCGCAAGCCTTGACGGAAGTGCGAGCAAGCTCAGTTCTTCATACTTAGTGGCAAGTACGCGCTTTGTCCCGGCCATATTCTTTGTTTTTCTCCTTCGAGGCGCTGCGAGCCGATCATAAAGACCAGCGACCAGCCCCGCAAGAAGCACTTTTAAGGCGAAACCCTTTAATGGCTCATACTGCCGTCCGTTAGCAGAGGGTAAAGAGATACGAGAAAACCAATGGTTGCTTCAGATAGAGGAGGAAAAATAAACCTAGAAGCCACGTTTGATGACTGCACAATAATTAGTTAATTAACTACAGTCAGAAATGTCAAAATTGCGTCGAAATAGTGCGGACGCGATATAGCCACGGGAACGGTGTGACGTCACATCCACCGGAAGTGGTCACGGCATAGTGAAAATTGCCACAGAATGCTTGGAAAAACGTAGGATTTGTGTATCAGATGATCAAAATGAGTAATTACGCGTAATTACCACTTAAGATCCCCGAAAGATCTGTAACTTGTGTATCGATATAGCCACGGGAACGGTGCGAAGTCACATCCACCGGAAGTCGTCACGGCATAGCGTCCTCGGCTTTCGCCTCTCAACACTTTAGTTGCCAAAGTGTCCTCGCAATTTTTCAGCTACATGGAGCATTGTGTGCTCATCGAGAATAAGTCGCGTCGAACGGATTCCAGCAAACACTGACATGCACGCAGCAGCCAGCGGAGACGGCCCGGCGGCGCAGCTGCCCGTAAAAACGGGGCCGGGTCCCCTTATCTAGGCGCTGGTCGCGAGAAGCGCGCGCGGAGGACGGGCAGCTAGCGACGGCACCATTAGCCGAGGAGCGCCCATGCGGTGTCGCGCCTCGGCGGCCTCCCTCCGTGCGGTCGCCTCGCTCGCGGCGGCGGCGCGAATATGCGGAGGCACGCGCTTCCGGTCCGCTCTGGGGCCGCGCACGTCTCGCGTTGCGACAAAGGCGCGCGGACGGCGACGTGCCTCTAGTGCGCTGCCGCAGTTGCGTCCCTGCAGCAGGGGAAGAGGGACAGAGTCACCGCCGCAAGCTCTCGAACGGGGCGGGGCGCGGCTTCGCCCGGTAACACGCGCAGGCGAAGCGGGGCCGGTCGGTAAGCGGAACACTATGCCGAGATTGGCTCCGGTGATGCGTGACGAACGCGAGTTAGTGTGACATCCTAGCTGAAATCCAGAGCACGCAATGGACTTGGGCAGGCAACACGCAATGCGGGGAACTGGTATAACTGGTGGACTGTTAGGGCATCCGAATGGCCTTTTGCCAGACCCCTGGAGAACTGTACCAAGTTTATCTAAATAAAGATGTGATTTGATTTTATTCCAGGCGGACGGAAACAGGGGGTGGGGTGAGGGGGGGGGGGGGGGGTCTTTATCAAGAACACCCATGCTACGTGGACGTTTCAATGGCCGTCGAGCCGGAAGTCATTCGATGCAAATGCCGCGCATGTCCTGCGCCTAGAATCTTTGAACGGCATTCAGTTCAAATGTCATTCCAGTCACCGGAGCATTGGTGAGGCATTCGAAAATTTGAAATGCATCCTATGATAGCCGCCGTTTGGAAAACCAACATTTAGAAGTGAATATGTTTTTTAAGCCCAGATATTTTAAACCATGGTGGCCAATGTAGCAGCAGAGCAATGTAGCTGCAGAGTCCAGGTGAATGCTAGCACTCATCTTTTCCATGCGATGTTTCCGCCATGCGAGGTAAGTAGCGGGCGCTGGTGATGACTGTTCCTCTTGCCTTAACAACCTAATCGACTGCACCAAAGTACCAGAAAAGCCTACATTTGGACCACATAGGACTACCGTTTTTGTCTATTATGCTAAGGTATGTGATGGCTCATCCACTTCTAGCTGCCCGTGGGCTATGAGGGATGCGCAGTGCAGGGCTCCTGACTAATTTCGGTCATCTCGGTGTTCTTCTGGTGTTCCGGTGTGCGTACAGCACGCGGTCGATTTTTCCGTCGCACCGCGATCGGGATGTTGCTGCCGCGGTCGAGCTTCTGATTCCGTTTCGCGATGATGTTTTCCACATCATGAAAGCTCTCTATCACGTGCGCAGTGGGCTCATCCGACGTTATCGATACGCCAAATTTCGACATCGCAGAGAGAGGGAAAAAAAATCTGCAGATAAATGCTTCAAAAAAGGGGCGCCTGTTTATAAAAATCTGTACTTAGCGTTAGAACTACCCACTTTAAGTACTTCATTGCAACGTAGCCGCTAGTCAGGCTGGCAGCAGAGCAACCTGTGTCTCCCTTGCATTTGACTTGCCTCTATACATATGTGGAATTCCGCTGCAAAGAAGGAGTTCGATGGTGCTATTCTGCTCAAAACAAAATCACCTGCGTACCTAGATATCTACACCCCAGTCGTACTAAATTACGCCGGACGCTTCACTACATGGAGTAAAAGTTTCCGAGCTTCACTACCCGGGGCAAAGAGCCGGAGATCTGTTCACATAAAGCAGCAGACTGAATGAAGCCGCGAAATTCACCTCCCGCTTTAATGTGACATTATTGTGAACAGTAAAAAATTTTGGACTTAATTCATTCTTATCTTCCAGGTACCTCTGCCCTCTACGTCGGCGCGGGCACGTTTTCACAACTGTATCCTCCACACTACGATTTGACAGCAGCAAACCGATGGTATCAAGGACACCGCGTGCAGCAATTCGAAGTTTCCGCACGGCGTCACGTCGACAGATATTACGCATTAGTTGCGCACAAAGTCAAAAGCAAAACGCGCTCTCCCAAGAGCCCTCACAATCCAGCGTTAGCTTTCGGGCTGGCATCGTTACTGCGTTAAATAATAGCCTACCCTGAATACTTGTCAACCCTCAACGTTCTTTTTATGCCCTTCCTTAGTCAGCACTTAAAGCTGCTCTCCGCAACAATTCTCTCAAACCAGTACTGAAACGTTTTCCAGCTAGCCTTTCCTGCTTTCTAAGCTTGCTCATGCCGCTTCTTCTTTCAATTTCTCCCTCTCTTGCCTCGTTACCAACGCAGTAATTGTTCTCAGCAAAGCGCTCGCTCTTTCCCGAACCGCCTTCCGCGCCACATCGCGAAACAAAAGCCCCCCAGTCTCGCGACCCTCGCCATGCGCGGTCCCTTCGCGGACGCGGCAATTTTTTCTGCGGAATACCAAGCGCGTTCTTCCACGAGCAGCAAGCAAGGCGCGTCCAACCCGAACCCACCCCACACAGGATGCCTGCCGCCGTCACACCGCCGGCGCTCACACGCGCGCTCCTGGGCGCTCGTTCAGCGTTTTTCTCGCTCGGTGTAACCCGTCCCCTCCACTCCGCCTTATATTTTTAGCGTGTGCGTAAGTCCTGCGAGGGATTCCAGGACACTGCATCCTGCGTCGTCGCAGCAGTCGCAAGCGGCTTGCCGAGGTGCAGTCAGAAAAAGGCATCGCCCAGCGCACGGTCGGCTGCAGAAGGCCGGAGGGGGACCCGGGGAGGAATGGGGGGGGGGGGGGGGGGGCGATTCAGTGGTCGCTCGTTTCCACCCCCCCCCCCCCACCCCCCCCCCGAGGGCGGAGGTGCTGAGGGCGGCTGAGGGCAGGCGTGCGCGCTGCCGCTATCTCGCGGGACGCAGCCGTCGCGCCGCGCGGCCCCGCTGCTGGCTGGAATGGCGGGGGAGAGAGCAGCAGCAAAAAAGAAGGAAGGGAGGGCGGCCGGTAAGAAAGCATGTACTTCCGTCCGCCGCGCCCCGGCACCCCGGCGGAACAAGAACGGAGACCGGGCAGGGCAGGGGAGGGTGGTAGACGCGAGAGGTAAAGGCGTCCGCCGCAGGCCTGGACTCCGTTATCGTAGCCGTGGGGGTCGGACGGTGCGGCACGACCGCCGACGGTGCAGGTTTTTCGCTCGGTGGGCTCGACCGCAGCCGCTGTCGCGGTCGGCTGTCGCAAACTGGGCGTCCGACCGTGTTGTTGCTTACGTAGGCTGCGTTGCGCAGGTGCTTTTTGGGGACGCCCACTGGCTCATGCGACACTGGTGGTGAGTTAGAGGAGACAGTTGAACGCGCCTCGACCCCCCTTCCTACATCATCATCAAGAACCTCTCTCTCTCTCTCACGTCCGTTAATAAGAGCGGAACGTGATTTTAGCGGCGCAACCGCAAGGTGTATCGCTGCATGGCTGCTAGAAAACAACGCCTTCGTGTCACCAAGCCTTTTCAAAGCATAGGACACATTCAGGCACCAGAAGCTGATGTGATCAGAAGGCAACGCACTTTGTCCTAAAAGCGGTGTGGTGTATGGGTTCTAAGGTATAAAAGTAATAAACAATTTTGAGGAAGCAAAAGGCGTGGTAACTGACGCCATGGTCAAAGGCACCGGATTGATGTTGCCTTTCGCTTGCATAAAAGTGTGGCCGCCGCGGCCAACGGCTCCGTTGTACAACCTTCGGCTCAGTAGCCAAACACAATAAAAGCCACCAAGCCGCCGAAACGGGCGTCATCCTGAATTCGGGAACGACGATTGCCTTACGCAGCAGTGCGCACAGCAACACCAAGCGCACGCGGCGAAAGGGGTGCATATGTTGCTGCACATTTCCTGTATTGCTGCGCCGATATTAGTTGCCACTGCGTCCGTTTGCTTCATGGGTCAATGGGCCCAGGTTGATTTGGTGGTAGCTGTTGGGGGACCGAAATCCAACTGAATCAACTATACCGGTGCAGAGGACATGTTCGAATGTCATTTCCTCCTCGTGACATTAGGTGTGTCAATATCATTGGTGAATGCCGTCAAGTTATAGATACAGTCGCCTTTACTACCGGTGTGCTCCAATCGGGGGCTCTAAAAGGGGAGGGGTATCCTTCGGATCGGCGGTCGAATGTTTCTTGAGAGTCATAGCTTCCCATTCAGCCGGATGCAGTATACACAGCGTTCAGTTCAAGCCGCACTCACAGCTGGCCTGTTCCGCGCAAAGACTTTTGCGTAAAATATGCCCAAGAGCTCCGGAATTCCCTTTTTGGTGACTGTAAATCTCGGCTTGAGTTGGAAAGCGCAACATGGAAACCATGCAATAAAGCTTTCTTCCAGAGAACTGGAAAATGCACGCTGAACAAAAAACAATGCGTGATACAGCAAATAAATATGTTTCATCATTCGCTCACATACTAGAGCAAATCAGCCACATATGTAAGCAGAGCAGAGGCAAACCACAGAAACTTTTGGAGTAATCTCAAAAGAAGCTAGACGAAAACGTTCTTCGCGGCTTCCATTTCGCAGTCTTTTCTTCTTTGTGACTGGACGCCGATTCATCATCGACTGCTGAAATGTTATTTATTTGCAAGACACAAGGCTCTATATGTCCTCGCACTCAACTGATTGCGGGTCAGCCACTCTGAAATTACTCGTTGCAAAAAACACGGCATAAGCATTCAGTCAGGACACTACGAATCGCTCCTTCAAAACAAAGCCGCCAACTTAGCGGCACACCTGCATTTGGAGGCCACTCATCGGTCTTGCAAGTAGTAGCGGTGGTATCACTCAGAAATAAAAATAGAAACGTAAGGAAGAGTTGGATGTGTCCCGGCCGCGGCTACTGCTATGGAAATAAAAGGGACAGTGGAGAAGGTAGACGAAACAGCTCACCCGCAAGCGCAAGAAAGAGAGTGCAGGCGCCGGAGACGCGTCCCAGAATTATCGCGTGCAGCGAGCACTGCAAGCCGGTTGGAGCGCATGCATGTGCGCGCGAGTAGGAAGCGCGAAAATGCGGTACCCAGCGCGCTGAGCCGGGCCCCGCACAGCGAGCGAGCTTATCGCGATTCAGCGCGCGCGCGAGCGCGGGCGGCACGCAGGCCTGCGCGGCCGCCGCGCGCGCGTTCCGGCGAGCCTCGCTTGCCATCGCGGCGCGCATCGCTCGGCGGCGGTCGTCCGTGCGTGCCTGCGCGCGGCGGGGCGTTTTCGGGGAAGTCTGCTGCCGGCGCTTCTTCTTCCTATTTCTTTCTTTTTCGTTTTGATCCGCTCGCACCGCTTCTCTCCGGTCGTCGCTGCATCGCCGCCGTGTCGTTTGCGCCCGCTCCGGCCGCGGTGGCGCGCGGGTTTGCGAGACGGGCGCTCGTCTCCCTCCCCGACTCGCGGCTCGATCAGCGGGGGTCCCGCATCGCCGTTGCTGCTGCTGGTTGTGTGCTGCCCACCCCCTCCTTCCGTGCACACCCCTCGATTACCCGGCGTCGTTTCCGGAACGTTCTTTCGGCGCAGCGGGCGACGCCATACCGTCGTCACGACTTGGCCGGGGCCCCCCATCGTACTACTACGTCGGCGATTCTTCTGGACGGAGGCCCCGGGACGAACACAGTTCCGTCTCGACCATGCCTCCTGCACGCCCGGGAGGCGGTTCAGTGAGGTGGCGACCGCCGTTGTGAGCGAAGGGAGCGCGTTGCAACCCGCAGCACTATATGCGGGGCCAGTGGAGAGCTGTCGGGCATGCGCAATTCCACACTACACGGGAAAGCACGTATAACGTGATATACATAACCTTGCAGCTGCGCCGAGTGCGTTGTTTCATATACTAGGACAGCACAGTTAAGTTTATACACCCGATTATGGACAGTAGTGAAGTTGGTGCTTTGGAACAAGTGCTGCAGCGCTAAGCAAACTAACTAAGCAGGGCTAACGCTAACTGCTTGTCCTTGTTTAGCGCTGCAGCATGTGTTCTGTATAGTCGGCACATTGTTTCGTTGGCACCTTTACGAAGACATAATTTAGCTGGGGGTTAGCTCATGGAATACCGCGAAAATGCGAAACTAATTGCGAATTGAACTCTGCCACGAATAAAAAAAAATTACAATAGTTACTACATTTAATGACCTGCATTGGCTTTGTGTGCTAACGGACCGCAGACAACACTGGGGCATTATCCTCCTGCGAATCGTATACTGGAAGTCTCAGTTATGAAATTATTTACCTTATCGACTGATGACGCATTTAACGAGTTATGTAATGCGGCCCACACTCTGTTGCCACCTTACTGCGGTCATCATTAGGAAAGGAAGCAACAGCAAGCAACGCTCGCTTCCAGTACCATGGATTTGTGTTTTTTTTTTTGCTTATCTGCTTCTCGCTTATAATCGCCCCTTGTGCACAGTTTCTAATCGTCCCTCGCCCACAGGGAAGACAACAGATTCTCGCTCCGCCAATACAAAGGCGCGGCTACTTTTCGGCTCTAGAGCAACGCTCTCAAATTTGTCACGCAGGTAGCAGCGTTGCTGCTACTGCGGCGCGGCCGGCGACACCCGCGAGCCGGCAGCCAGATTGCAAATTGAATTCCAGCGCGTCGAAGGAAGGAACACCGTCGCCAGCGCGGCATTTCTTTGAGGTGCGTTGCCGCGCTTATATATGTACGGCGTCCTCGGTTTATCCATTTATTTATTTGAACACACCTCCAGTATGCAAGCTTTAAAAAGGCAGGACGCGTATGAAAGGCAGCTCCAGTATGCCGGGTATCCGGTCTCCGTTTAAGAAGCTCAAAGCCGTCCCCTGCAATGTCGCGTGCGGTGGGTGCGGCAGGCTGCAGCGCGCATGCGCAGCTGTTGCGTAGTCTGCTCTTATAAGCACTGTGCGGCGCCTGCAACATTCATAATCTGTTCTTCGAAATCTCTAACGAGCTCGAGCCAAGTGCTGGATTCGATAACGTCTGACAGATTCATTTGTAACCCACGCAGGAAGGAAATGTATTTACACGAGGGTCACAACGCGGCTCCATAAACAATGACCGATGAGTCTCCTAGGTTATGGCCGCTAAGATATATTTACCCACTACTTAAAGCTGTGCAGCTTTCTCACGTACTGAGAGGGAGGACAGTTTCATGAGTTGGTGGAGAGTTTTAGCATAGTGCGTGCTACCGTGCGTCGCCGTTGCGCATACGCTGATCGCCATGAGGGCACCAGAGGCCGACTAGCTGTGACTTTAGCCAGCTGCGCGCACGCCTGTTACGCAGGGACGAGTCAGTGCGTGCTCACTGGCGGCGCGCGGTACACGGTAGAGGTGGCTGTACTCCTTATGCTAAAAGTGTCGTCAAAAGCAGCGAAAAGTGCATGCGCTCGCGATGCAGTTCTGACTTCAGAACTGCGCTCTCTGTAAATGAAGTTTAGTCTGCTGGTTGCAACCCCATGGCTGATTGGCGTGCTTCAATATTTATTCTATTTCCATACCGTTTCCGAGAAGATGCTAGTAGGAAAGCGCTGTCTATTTTGATCGCATGCACAGAAATGCAGAAAAGCAAACTATTAACAGGCGGAGCAGCCGACTGAAGTTACTTTGCCAACAAGCTGCAAATCAGTGTGTATTATGGGCTTCGAGCGCTGTTTGAAGCAGTTCATGTGCCGTCACCCATCGGAGACGCCGCGGAAAAAGGCGGTTGGTGTGATTCGACGCCGCAGTTTCCGCTGACGCTGCCCTCCGATGACATCACGGCTTGCCGCGGGAACAAACGGAAAGCGCATAATAAAACACGAAACTCCGTTGCGTTTGTGGTTACAGGAATACTATACGTGAAAGCTAACGAAGTTCGTTTTTTTTATTTCCATGCAACTCGTACGAGTTGTACGAATTGGTTGTACGAATTAGTTAATGTTGTATTCACTGCGTTCAGAAGTAACAGAGGAAATTGAATTACAAAAAATTGGCCGTGGTTTAGCTCCGGTTAAACCTGCAGGATTGCGAAAGCAACGAGGAGAGAGAGAGAGAGGCGATGGAGAGCGCGCAGCAGCGGCTGTGCGCCGTCCGTGTGACGTCACTGCTCCTCGCGCATGCGCAGTATGACCTTTCCTCGGCTCCGCGAAATGGCTCGGCAACTAGCGTAGTGTTGTTGCTTTCGCAACAAAATCGCGGTATTTCTGTGAGGGCAAGCAAATAGTAGGAAGGAAGAGCAGATTCCGCGCCCCTTTCCCAACACTCTCGCCTCTGGGCGGGTCGCCAAAGCTCACGAAGCGACGCGGTCGGCCCCGTCAGAGCGGCGGCGGAAGCGGCCCGCGGGGAGGACGTCCGAGGCCAGTGCTTGTCTCTTTTTTTCTTATCTCTGCGGGGCGCATTTGCGTGCCGGCCGCCGGTTGCCCGCGCGCGATCTCCAGATAAGAGGGGGTAATTACGCGCGGTCAGCAGCTGCACGCGCGCAGCGGGGAGGCGGACGCAGCTCCCGTTGATGGACGCTGCTCAGTTAACGGTGCGTCAAGCGAACGGCGCTAAACTTGAGCCGCGCGCTCCGATCGATTTGGAGGCCGCGGGAGAACGACAGATCGAAATTTCAGCGATGAAAGAACCTGACGTGCGTGACGAAATTTCTGGCAAAGGCTGCTTAGCGCAGACTTCGCCCAGACAATTAGCGCCCGTGCTCTTTGCTTTGCTCTCTTTGTTTTGCTTTTTTTTTTCGGCGCTGTGAGGCGTTTCCGTGGAAACCAAAAGTTCAGCGGGTGCTTTCGAGTGAAAAACACTGCATAATGTATTGAGCGCCGCTTTAAAAGCTTATAGGTAGTTTGAAGCGCATATTTCGGTTGTTGAGAGATGTTTTCAAACTGCTGCGCGACAAAGACCCGTGGACGATTCCCCAGTAGTCGACGGGAGCCGAGGAAACCCGGCTCAAAGAAAATAAGTGTCCATAAGGAAGGGGCAGGCGTCTTTGCAAACACCAAGGGTGCCGTTTACAGAAGGAGAAGATTGCTCAGAGTGAGGCAACGGGCCGGACCACAGCAGCCAGTCTGAGGTCAGTGTCTGAGATCAGCGAGTGAGGTCAGTGTCAGCCAGTGTCAACCAGGACGCGATCTGTAAAAGCCGCTTTGATTGGTTTATCGGTTTATTGGGATTTAACGTCCCGAAGCAACTCAGGCTATGAGGGACGGCGTAGTGAAGGGCTCCGGAAATTTCGACCACCTGGGGTTCCTTAACGTGCACTGGCATCGCACAGCACACGGGCCACTAGAATTTCGCCTCCATCGGAATTCGGCCGCCGCGGCCAGGATCGCACCAGCGTCTTGCGGGTCGGCAGCCGAGCGCCGTAACCACTGAGCCACCGCGGCGTGGTAAAAAGCCGCTTTGAATTCGTTGTGTGAATACAGGGGTTATTTGTTCATGATTCAGTAAAGTTTTCCTTCATCATTTCTCTCGCATAGAAAATCCCACGTAGAAAATTCACAGAACAAAAAAATCACATGCTGGTGTGAAACCAACGCTTCCGAAGCCTGCGTGAAAAAAGAAAGACAGGCGTTTTTTTTGCTAGACGACAGTTCATAGTATCGAAACAATGCCGAGGTCATTTTTTTTTCAGCTCGTGAGAATTCTCTTTTCTTAGACCCCCCACGAGAATGTTTCTGATAGCACTTTCATCGTACGTGAATATTTGTCGCGTCGCGACTCCTTGCACATATATGTGCGCACATTTAGTCCTGTCATCGCGCTGTGGGGAACCTTAGGTGTTTGTGCAGTACACATTGTATATGCGCAGAAAACAATGTGAAAGGGAGCAATACATCAGCACGTAATGAACGATTACCTCCTGCGGTATCTATCCGCAAGAGACTGTTTTTCATAGCAGTTTTCGTCTACAAACATGACGCCTTGAATGTCTGCCCAAGCGAGTGGAAAAGTAAAAACAAAAGTCTGGCTCGAATCCGAGCTTCTTTTTGAGTTTCAACTTCCGTATAGTGTTTCTGGAGTTCCCTTTCGTGTTACGAGTACTGTTCGCCTTCGCTTCCTTTCCGGATATGGTATTTCCGGTGTCGCATTACTAGTCTCAGCCAAGTTCGGCGACACTATAGTTCTTATCTCTTCCGGCTGCAGATACCGTGAGTTTCCCGTCAAAATTAGCTCACCTACGATTGCTGACAGGGCGTAGTTTCAGTGTTTATGTTTCCAACTATATTCATATTGCCAGCCCTGCAAATTTGCTTCATAATTATCCGGCGACTGTAACACACCGTTGCTGTGAAACGATCGCCATGGAGAGCACATATAGGTGCCTCACTGACATCGAATTGTGCATATTCGTGCGTCTACAAATTCATTTGCGGCGATTTCTGCTGCCACGTTGGTCACAAAGCGCCCGTATTGTGCTCAAGACTGAATTCTCTGTCAGGTCGTCGGGTTGGTGAGGCACCCTGACGGTATGCCAACCTTTAACAATGGTCCAACGGGTCGATTGATAATGAGTGATAAAAGAGCAGAGGTGCGGGAATGCCATCATTTTTCCTGCATTCGTACCTTTCTGATTCCTCGAGGCAGGAATGTGTCAGTATGCGTTGGCTCCTGACTTTTTACATCATTGGATAGGCGCATGTACGAAATTCATATCGCACTGTTCACGTAACATTCCGGGCTGCGTACGGCATATCATGCTTTATCATGGCGCCCGTATCGCAACATAGGTCACGCCAAAACCATAGTTTTCTGGACTCTGAAAGAAATGTTTCGCTCACTCTACCATCACGCACGTCGGATAATGCTTGGGCTACTCGCTTGTGTCATGTCAGGTTTAGTGACCGCCTCAATAAACTCGCTACGACCTTCCTATAAACCAAGAAGAGATTTAAAGCAAGAAATTTCGGGTAAAGATGTAAATGTCTTTTTCTTTTTAATTTCCTGACACGTTTAAAATTTCCGAGTGTTTATTTTTTTTAATGACCGGAATAATCGATTTAGAATGATTTCGTCTTTTCCCCTTGGGCAGCAGGAAAGACAAAGTGGGCCCGGAGACAACTCGATAACTGCGCATCTCGCTGCTTAAGCAACACCTTCCATTTTAGAGAAGCATATAAATGCTGTGCAAAGCCCAGCGGCAGTCGGCTCGTGGTAAGGGCTCGCTGCCACCCCGCGTATGTAGAGTTCAGAAGAGTGAATTGCTGGGCGAGTTGGTTATTCATGATCTGTCAAAAACCCAGCGAGAACGAAGACACACACACACACAAACACGCACACACACCCTATCGGCGGCAGTGTGTGTGTGTGTGTGTGTGTGTGTGTGTGTGTGTGTGTGTGTGTGTGTGTGTGTGTGTGTGTGTGTGTGTGTGTGTGTGTGTGTGTGTGTGTGTGTGTGTGTGTGTGTGTGTGTGTGTGTGTGTGTGTGTGTGTGTGGTCCTGCGTCTTCATTTTCGCTGTTTTTTATATATGTAGCGGCTACGGAGACGATGTATACGGAGAGCAAAGGCGAGAGGATATCGCAACCACGCCAGGGAAGAAGAAAGGAGTGAAAGTGGTGACCAAGGGAGAAGGAAGTGCTGGTAAGGACTGCCTGCGAAAAGGGGAGGCGCAATACCAGCCGGGATTCTTCTGCTGATCTCAGGAACGGAGAGTCCGGCGGTTGACTTTTGCGTCAGTTTCAACTGGCGCCGTTTCCTGCGTACCCCGATCAACGGGGTCTTCAAAAGTTGTCAGCGTTTGGGAAATGAGTCAATCTCGTGCGCATCGCTGCTCTCGGAAACTCGCGGTCCTGTTTTTGTGGTCACCGCAGCCAGACTAGTTTTTCCGTTCCATTGCTTTCCAAAATGCAACTATAGTTATCTCCCTCGCAAACAGCCGAATGCGCGTCAGCCGAAGGCCCGCCCGACGCGCGTGCAAGCGCCATGGCGCACACCTACGGTAAGAGCGAGTTGAAACGTGACGCATCTGCGCGCGCCCGAACGCGCGCGGCGTACTTCAGTGCGAAGCCCGGTTGCGCCCGGCACCGCAGTCGTTACCGCGACGCTGGATCACCGCTATTCTCTCTCTTTCTCCCTTCCTCCTCCGCCCTTCTCTGCCTCTGCCTGTCGGACGCGGACCGCACGTTTGGTCGCCCGCGAGCGAGTCTGCCCTCCCGCGGGAGATAAGATGCGACCCGCAGGAAAACGACCGCGCGCGGCGCGTCCCGCGGACTCGCATGCGAGAGCGAGCCGGCCTTCGACTATCTCCCGCGGCTGGCAGCCTCGCTTATCCGCAGCGCGCTTTTCGCGTCGCTCTGTTTGCCGTTCTTCGCGTCGCGACGGCAGCGGCGGTTCCGAGGAAGATGCGTCCGCGTGATGCGATGACGCGTGCCAGGGACGGGCGCAGGTTTCGCAACGGCGGGGCCGCGAACTCTGCGACGGAGTAGAACGAGCCGCGCAAATACGCAAATATTTTACGAAGAAACAAAAAGGCGCAGCAGTTCTCGCATTCGCTTTGGACACCTGAACCGCGCCGCGAGGGAAGGTGTGAAGGAAGGGGGGAAAGAGGCGTCGTAGGAGGTTTCGGATTAAGATCGACCATGCAACTGAGGGCCTCTTCAACGTGCTGTGACTGCGGGCAGCACACGGGCGCCAGTTTTCATTTAGCGTTCATCGAAATGGATCCGCTGCATCCATGATTCGACCCCGAAACCTTGTGATCAGCGGCCGGACCCTCGTTAAGGCCGATTCACATGACGGTCTGTTCGCCTGCAGCCCGCGTATCACGTGTTCTTGCGTCAGCACATTGAGAAGCGCGCTGACCAGGCCGCGGGCCGACAGCGCGCCTCTCAATGTGGTGATGCATGAACACGTAGTGCGCGGGCCGCGGGTGAACGGACCGTCGTGTGAATCGGCCTTTAGTGACACGTCGGCGGACTCCCGGCCGGATCCTCTTCTCGCCACCCACTGTCAGGCTGATTTGGCAGAGCTGCTCGAAAGGGACCGACACGTGAACAAAAAGGGGCTGAAAAGCAATGCGAAGTTCGCTAGCCTTCACTTTACGCGCACAGTACAGCAGGCGTGTTTATCGGTGTGTTCCTGTAGTGGTGGCCGTGGTCCCTGATGCATAAATGCAAAGGTGCGTAAGAAAGACGGTTCTCCGTCTGTAGGTTCGCCTGGAATTGTACCTATCATGTTTCGTTGACACTCGGCAGTTCACCCACACTCCTGCCTTACCCTAAATCTCTAAGAAAGAGTCCCGTACGGGTTCACAATACTTAAATGCAAAAGAAAATTAAAAACAACGCAATGCGCCCACTTGTAAGGTGCGGGGAAATGGTCGTGTCGGGGCGATTTGATTGCGTTGTTGTTGCGGCTGTTTTATTGGGTATAAGAATGAAGAAAAAAAAGCAAGGGTATTGGCCGCCGAAACTTCCACGATGTCTGTCGGTCACTTGAACCACGGACGGTGAAGATAAAAGAGCCAGGGACTGATATGGAAGATAGGAAAAATTCATGAAGGGATATTAGCAAAGGAGGCAGATAGAGGTCGAGATTATTTACAACTTGTATACACAAGAACGCTATTGATCCTCAGGCCGTGCGTAAATCACTTCAGAAGAAATGCGTTGGTGGAATGACGCTGAGAGATATAGAATAGATGGCCCATTCTTTGAAATGGAGCTTCAAAAACTGCTAGCGGTCCTGAAAAAAAAATGTTTTAAAGCGAAAACAACAAATGCGCAGAGAACGCCTTCAGAGCACATTGCTCTTCATGCGTATCTATTAACACCGATAATGGGATGTATGCTCTCAAGCCACAGTGGCAGCCATTCTGGGGTCCATGTAGCACGACTAAAGGCTACGGCGAGTGTCTAATCGGCCTATATCCCCGCCTCCTCCGACCTGCGCCGCTGAAGCTGGGCGTTGGACCCCAGAATGGCGCCTGTGATGTCACATGAATACCTCCTATAGATAGCTTTACCAGCGTAGTACGGCAAATACCCTAACTACGGCCTCTACAGACCGCGCAGCAAAGGTGGCTAGGCAAGCACAACAGTGGTTGGAATGGCAATGCGCTCCCGCAATCGCCGTACGCCTTACGGTAGAGCACTCAATATTCAGAGACGCTCCTTCCATTTCATTGGCCGTTCCATTTATGTGAACCGGATATCCTACGGCGATTGAAAATAAAAATATAATGTATATTGAAAATAAAAATTCCCACGGCAGCATGCTGGCTAGAGAGATAATGGTGCTGGCAGGCAGACTCGTCCACTGACATTTATCTATTCCTATACACTTTGTCAGGTGAAGCGGCAAATGTCAAATTACGTCGCAACTGCGGCCTGCACGGGACATAGCTTATGTGGTTCGAAACACTAAAAAGGGACAGAATTGTGAGTCACTTCCGGAGAGGGCGCGGGGGGGGGGGGGGGGGGGGGGGATACGCGACACGTGAACCGGCAGTGCGTAGCCGCCGCGCAATGACCAGCTGCTACAAAGTCCATGGTAGACAGAGGTTGGTCAGATGGTGCTTGATAACCACAAAGTGAACAAGGCAGGGAAGACCCCAGGGTGCCTGCCAACATTTCGACAAGAGGACTTGGCTTCGTCCGACGCCCGGGCGAAGAGAAGTCCTCTTGCCGAAACGTTGGCAGGCACCCTGAGGTTTTCCCTCCCTTTTTCACTTTGCGATTAGCTGCAACGAAAGTTAGTTTTAGTTCCAATCCACTAAAATCGATCGAGCTAATCGTTTACGCTATTGACAAACACCTATAAAGCTTCGTGCTGCCTCACTTAACAGGGCGGTCCCTTTTACAAGATTAATTTGTCCGCTCCCTCCGAAGCAGCTACGCCGGTGGGAGACGTCAAAAGAGAAACGGCCGGTCATCCCATGCTTTCCTTCCAACCTCTCCGTCGGCGCTTGCCTGCCCGTCGGCAGCAGCAAGGGGTTGGCGGTGTTACCTTCGGGCCCTCGGGGGCGCCCAAGACCCTGCATAAAAAGACCCATCCCTCCCTTTCCCCGCTCCTTCTTTCCAGGTCCCCAAGGCGCGCTTTCCTCTTAGCAGTAGGGGGGGGGGGGGTGCAGCGGCTCGGCAGGAATGACAAATTGGGCTTCGCATTAGGAGGAGGGCAGTCAGCCGAGCAGACCCGCCGCCGGCGAAGACAATCGGATTGCGCGCTGGCGGCCCCCGCCGCTGCCCAAGTAGAAGCAAGAGGCACCGCAGCTAGCCGTTCTCCCCTTCTCTCTGGAGAACGCCGCCCCTCTTCTTTCACCAACGCCGGGCCCTTCTTTTTCTTTTCTGCTGCTGAGGCCCCGCCGCCATCTCGCGTGCGCTCGCGCTTTTGTCCCCGAACAAGGATGCACTCAGCCCTGCCTCCCGTTTATTTTTTTTTATCTTTTTTTTTCCTGCGACCTTCCGCGACCACGGTGGTTTGCACGCCTCCCGCCTCACCACAAGAAGCGTAGGTTGGGACGGCGAGAGAGAGTGGCGCTCGCTGGCGCAGCTGCTGTAGCCGAAGCTGCCGAAAGTCACACGCAGCGCGTTTCCCCGACACCCCCTTCACCCCTTCCCCCTCTTTTTTTTTTCACCTGCTTGGGCGGACTCGTCGTAAGCTGGAGTTTCGTTCGCCTTTTCACAGCCTTGTGGTTTGGGACCGCCGTAGCGCCCACTCTTCGGAAAACCGCGGGGGGTCACCTCTGCGAGGAAGTTAGGGAGAAAAAAAAGGAAATGCGAGAAGGGGAAAGCTCGTAAATTGCTTGTAAGTAGGCGGAACTTCGCGGTTAACGTCATCATCTTGGTCTTGCGCTGAGGTCGCCATTTATGCGTAATCATGGCAGAGACAAATGCTTTCATCGACTGGCTTACTCATTTCTGAAGGGTGACGTCGAAAACTGACAGACTCGGTCCTCGGTGCAGGGGTGAGATGTGGCATAGACGTACTTCTCTGCAGAAATGTACAGCTTCATTTATTTATTTGCAAACTATTTGCATTTTTTACACATCGACGAGGGTGATCGCGCACATCGAGAACGATCAGGACCGTTAGGCCAGAGCAGACCCCTACGAAATTCTGCCCTGCCTGGCCGACCTAATCGCGCTACTAGTAGCGGCTCCTCGTTCTTCGGAACGTGGCCAAAGCAAAGATCGACCCTGTCCGCATTCTCTCGACTCCGATTCTTCACCAAGATCCCCGTACAAGACTCACCTTTTTTGGCGCCAAAATGCCTGCCTAAATCAGTTTGCCCAGCATTCGGGAACCATTTTAGTGTAAAATCAGAAATGAGCTTCTTGGATCCAGTCGGAGCATTTTCTCTTAAATCAATGACACGCCGGTGTCCACGAGCTTGTTCACTTGCGGGCACCGCGGGCATTCCGCTTTTCCACTAACTCTCACAACATTGACATGACAACCAAATACACACAAACACAACTCTGACTGTCGGGGGGAGGGGGGGGGGGATCACCTACATTGCGATGACATGAACAGCGCGCAGAGTCAACAGCGCATGAAACATTTCTGAGCTGAGTCTTTGCGCACACTGAGCATCCCCTAGGATCATTGAGAACGGAACGATTTCCGCTATAGTATTTCAGCTGCTAAGTGGAAGTGTACTCGACAAATGCGCTAAGCGCCTACGGTTGGTCGCAGGATCAGCGAGGGGTTGAACGCACAAACACACAAGAAGGAATGTGCCGAGAACGCTTTGAGAGCGGCTGCCATTCCGTCGGCTGCTCACTGGCGAGCGGCGATTGCGAACGCTGCGCTTTGGCCTGGGCGCTGGTCGAAGCCACCGATCCTCGTTGTTCATCAGCCCGGTGGTGGCCGAGAGTGCAGAGTCCTTTCTCAGAAGCGAAAACATCGGCGGGAGGATAACCAACGGCACCGCCTCCGTCGCGACATTTCCATTACAGTCACTCCGAAGCGGCCGCGGAGTTCGCGCGAAGGCTGTACTGCGTTCTATCTGATGCCCCTGCGAGAATGAGAGCCCCTAGCGAAGACGACGCGTGGATGGTGATAACAACAGCGGGGGAAATAAACAAAAGGAAGAAAAAAACCGAGGCAGGAAACATGATAAATAATGGCGGCGGGTTGTGGGGTGAAAAAGGGAAGGCCGCCTCTACGCGCGCCGACTCTGAATGCTGAGATAGCCGCTCGTGGTCTTATCTGCCTTTTTTGCGGCTTCGAGACAATGGGAGGAATCCCTTTTCACGAGCGCTTAAGCGCTGCCGAAGCCGCCGCCGAATGGGGCACGCCGCGCCGCTAGTAGCGATAGGCATCGCCTCGAAAGCAAGAGAAGATTGGCCGAGACTGTTCGGACTTCGGCTTTAGGCGTCGTTGAGTCGCGAACGGCGCTGTGCAGACAGAAATATGGCTCTCTGGCCGGGAAAACGCGCCTGCTAGTGCCTGCACAGCGCACGAAAAAGGCCTTCGCTCGGTGGACTCAGCAGCGAGCACTGCTGAAGTGAGTAGAAAAAAAAAATTAAAGCGCCTAGCAGCGCGATCAGTAAACAGCTCGTGTGGAGACGGCGGCGCGGACTGGCGCGGACGAGCGAATCCGATGCAGCCCCACTCGACTGCTCGTCGGCATTATTTGCGCTCGGTGATAGGAGAGGGGACAACAGTTGGCCGCTGTCACTGGCCTTTCCACGGTGTTCCAAGAATTCCCTCGGAGAGCGGCTAAAGTCACACGGGCCTCACGCGGAAGCAAATAACGATAGCGGCGCGCTGCCTCTCTTTGAGGCTACGAGTTCACAGCGCGGCGTGACCGTCATCTGTGCGACAGCGTATTTATGGCTCTCTATGGAAAGGGTAATATTCCTGTCTCGTCAGAGGGGATTAGTCAGGCGGGACCTAATTGCAAGCGCAAAAAATATTCTTACAAAGACGAAGAAGAGGGCAGGGGCGCGGGACGGAGCGCTCGCGCTATGCCCTTGGCCATTAAATCATATTATCATCTGTCATCATGTAGTCCTTTTCCTAGGCTTGCCACCTCGTAGCATTTGGTGGAGGTGCGGGTTCCTCATCGCCATTCCGGACCCTGGAGCATCGCCGCCTTCTGCGTGTTGCTTCTGCTCGACTTCGTCAATATTAAATATTCGACAATATTAAAACCGGAGGGCTTGTATTGCTACATCTCAGCGCGAGAATATCGCTTGGCAGAAAACCAGTGTGGCGGACATTCTTTTGGAATAGGCAGATATGACTACAGGAGGGAGGGGCACACTAACTCCGACGGCTCCGTTTTGTCCCCTCAACTAATACATCGGCAAGGGAGCCCAACACATGCAGTCTTAGAGGCCAACAAACAAAGGTATGTGCAGGCGTCTGCAAGTTCACCCTCTTGGCGGACCGACCAACAGCTGCCTTGCCTTTATGCAGTACTGCAGAAGGGACGAAGCATATAACACCATTGCCGAGAGCGCGTCGTTGCAGTTTCCTCTAACGAGCCTGCTTTAACGGCTCGCTCCTGCTCCCTTGACGATCAGAGAGCGTGACGCGCGCGCGATTGAAGTTCAGCCTGCGTTTCTACGAAGAGTCTGGCAACGCGGCAGACATGGCCGAGTCGACATTCAACAAGTTCAGGTTCAAAAAACAGCTCAGCAGATCTCGCTCACGAAGTGCGAGAGAAATACCGAGGACTGAGCGCTTGAGATAATGCCCGTCACCATCACAGCGGCTTGGCAACATTGTAATTGTGGCACCTTTGTAACAAAGTCTACAAGTTGCGAAAAACCGAGCAGCAACCGCGCTGTGCGATGTGCAGGCCATTGTGAACGTCACCATCTTTCTGAGCGGCAGGAATGATTGGACAATAACCTGAGGGACTTTGTCGTCCAGCGCCTGCCCACAGGGGTGCCGCTCTTCCCTATCCCCCTAACCGATACGGTCCCGCTATTCCAAAATTTGTTATAGTAGGATACAACTTAAGTCTGCAGTGAAGCTCCGCCCACATGTAGGACCGCAGCACCGAATTCCTCTACATCACAAGAAAAAAAAAATTACAACCTCTAGAAATTTGATGCAAGGCGTCTTTAATATTGTCAAACATTAAAACGCTCATTTCGTATTGCTGTTGTGATTGGCTAGCGGAGTAATGCAGAAAGCCGCGGACCGTGGCTGAGTGTTACCAACCGCTGTTTTTTATGATGTGTTGTACTATAGCGTCTATTCAGCTTTTTGTACAACGGCGCGTTTCTTTTTCTTTTTTTACCGCCAGCTGTAGTAGGAATCGCAGCCGCTGGAAAACAATGCAAGAGTGCTTGTCTCATGTTGTGCTTCTTTCGTATGCGAAAATAGCAAGAAAGACAACGGCAATAATTTCCGTGGCGTTCTCGCGAGGACGCACGTATGGGCGCGCGCCCAGGTCGGCGGCGCAGGCATACCTCGAGGCCCGACAGCGCGTCGCGCAGGCCAGCAGCCTCGGGAGCCGCGCCGCGCCAGCGCGGAAGACAAGCGGCGGCTCCGGCCTTACTTCATTTCCCTCTCCTCCCCCCGGCCCCGAGCGTTCGTTCATTTCGCCCCGGCGCCTCTCTTTCCCCTCTTCTTTTTTCTTCCCCCCATCGCGGCGAGCGAGCGCGACCACGATTTACTGCTGGAAGGCCGCAGATGCGCGCTCTCGCCGGCGCCGAGGCGGCCGATAGCGCGCCGCTATTTTATGCGCCGAGCGGCGGGCCAGTTGCGCAAGGCGCGCGTGCACGCATGCATGCGGCGGCGCGTACTGCGTGACACGGTGACGGCGGCGGTTCGTTCGCGCGCGCTCGCCCCATGAATCAACGTGTCCGCCGCGAAAAACACGGCTGCCGCAGCGAGCGCGCCTCCGACCGAGTCGGCTTCAGAGCAGCCTGCAGCACTGGGTCGCCGCGCTAGGGACCGCTGATGCTGCTGCCGCTTTTGCGGTCCTTTTATTATTATTTTTTTTTGGTCTGCAGCGCTAGACAAAGAGCGTACCCTGAGCGCCGCCATTTTGCTGGCTGGACTGTTGTGTGCACGTTGCGCAAGCGCAGGGGATGTGGTATAGCGCCGGGCATCTGAACCCGTTGTCATCAGCCCACAAAGCAACCTTTATGGCTTCCTTTGACCTTACCCGATGGTAAAATCTATACGATGGGCCTCTTAGCTGTGGTCCTGGTGTCTATGTGCTCCTAGTAGTAAGTGCATCCAAGAACGCAAAGGCGAGGCGAATGAAGTGAAGGCGCACAATGGTGGTTGCTATACCTTTTTTTTTCTTTCCTTTTTCCCCCATCCTAGTCGTTTTGATTCTGAGCTATAAAGCTATCTGTGAAGTCCTACAAAGCTAGCGGCAGCCTATAAGAAGCTCAACTGCTGCCAGCAGCATCAAAGAACAGGTCCTGGTAGTTCCACTGACGTGTGCTGGTTATTCACATCATTTAAACGGTATCCAATACCCGGGCCAATCCCGAACGCTTGCCTGCGCGTGAACTACTCAGTGAATTGATTGCCTGAGCCAATTCCAGTTGATTGGTTGGTTGGTTTATGGGGTTTAACGTCCCAAAGCGACTAAGGCTATGAGAGACGCCGTAGTGGAGGGCTCCGGAAATTTCGACCACCTGGGGTTCTTTAACGTGCACTGACATCGCACAGTACACGGGCCTCTAGAATTTCTCCTCCAAAGAAATTCCAGCCGCCGCGGCCGGGATCGAACCCGCGTCTTTTGGGTCAGCAGCCGAGCACCATAGCCACTGAGCCACCGCGGCGGCCCAATTCCAGTTGAATTCACATAGCCGCGCGGCAGCGAGAAGGAAGTGCATTTGTGATCATGACGACAACGCACAGCGCCTTGACACGGGACACCACACGAGGCGCGGCACCTTCGATTCTTTTTCTGTAGCGTGCGGACCCACTGTGTTCTCATCATAATCGCGAAGTCTTCACCAAATATCCGAAACCGCGCAGTTTTGTCGAATGAGTTTTGGGCATTTCTGTCTACAATGCATATGTGGCTTGTGAACACTTGTTCAGTCGCCTGCAAATAAACTGATACTCTCCCCTGCCTGTCTCGCTTTATATATTTTTTTTTTCATTTTCGCATTTGTGTTCGACGCGAGGGGCCTTGATAACTAATGGAAAGGCCATGAGTGCGCGCCTCGGTTTTCGCCAGGGCTGCATTCATCTTTCGGTCTGTGATTTGCTTGTGCCACCTGTGGCTTTCACTGCAGTGCAGGGATAATACAACGGCGTAAGCGCGCTGGGCCCGGATAATTAAAAGGAAGTGACGGTTCGATTGCAATTCTATTCTGTTCGTTACTGGCCGGCACTCACAAATGCCGTGCTATTAATGGCATAGCTTTGTAAGCACTATGGGGATGCGTCGTCGGTCATAAAATTCGTCCACTGGCAAGGCCGTAATGACATCAAGAGACCACAACCTTCCCATTGGCCGGTACGATGTGACGTCCCCAGACGACAGTATTTCCATCGGCCGCAGGAAAGTGACTTCTCCAGAGCGTAATAGAATTAGGTGTCCCCGTGAACTTTTTCTTGGGATGAATTAGCATACGCAGCAGGTACGTGGTACGAATAAATAGAAGCGAATGAGGAAAAGGTGTAACGTAGAAAGAAAGCACGGCGTGATTAAGCGCAACCTTCTTAGTGATGTAAGGAAACCCATGCCCGGCCCAGCACGCGATGAAATAAATGCCTGCTGTCTTCATTCTGTCCAGCTTTCCATTATCTTTTCAGTCCGGCGACACGCAGGGTATTTAAAGCTGTGAATTTTGAAGCAAACAAAGCGTAAAAATTACAGCCCCTGTAAGTAATATAGCCACGCGCATGTGGGATCAGAGAGCATTGACTGCACCGAAATTGAAGCTGTATGCCTCTAAGTGAGCATAACTTTTGCGGCCATATCTTTGCGTCAAAAACTGTACGTGTAAGTAATATAGCCACGCGCATGTGGGATCAGAGAGCATTGACTGCACCGAAATTGAAGCTGTATGCCTCTAAGTGAGCATAACTTTTGCGGCCATATCTTTGCGTCAAAAACTGTACATCCCAAAATGTTCAATTATTCACATAACCAAACCGCTCTTCGTTTTCTTCTAAACGGGCTCGTACAATAGCGGAAGGTTACAGAGCGTTACGTATGCGACACTATGGATTTTCCGCCAAACCGTTGGAGCCTGCCACGCCCACAAGCGTCACCGCGAGAGGCAGGAAAATCGCGCTGCTCGTCCGGGCGGGAAAGCGGCCGGGCGACTGCACGCCCGTCGCCTCTGCAAGTTCGCAGCAGAAAGTCAAAAGGCGCGAAGACTCAGTCGTCGCATTCGGCGTATTCAAACACCCCTCGCACTTGCCTCGCATCATTTTGCGACCAAGGGGGCCGCAGGCGAAGAATAACGTCCCGCAGTCAAATCACATTAATTCGAGCTCGAAAAAGGCGAACTATTGTTTTTCCTGTTCTCCGAAACATGATTTAAGGATACCATTTTTAATATGCGTAATGGTGACGAGGACGAATCGTCAGTTCGAATAAACCGGAAGTTCGAATTGAGCGAGTTCGAACTGTCGATCGCCCTTAGTCGGACGCGGGCAGCTAGCCCCGCCACGTGCGTTTGCTGTCTTCAAAGGCAGGAAAATGCGACGCGTCGCTGCGGGTAGCCGTAAATCAAATGAAAAGCGTTGGTCAAAGATGCGTTCATCGATGGAGTCAGAAAACTTCGAGTTTCGCCTTCGTGTCGAGCCCAAGGAGACGAGTGATGCCGTTTCTTTCTGGGGACCCGCTTTAATCGACGCAGCGTTGTTTTTTGGGTGTTACTAGCACCGCGTGCAAGAGTCGATATATACTCAGAAAGCGAACACTCGTGCCACCGGCAACGAAGCTCTCAATTTTCTGTTCCCTTTCGTTTTTTTAACGCTGTTTCATTTCGTGGGCTACGGCTTTGCCGAGCTGCACGTAACTAAGCAGACTGCGGAACTGAGCGAGAGAGGGTGGTAAGCAGGAAATGCAACCTCGCGGCACCGACCGCTACTGCTGCTGCCGCCGTGGACAGGACGCGAAGGGGGAGGGGGGCGCTGACGCGACAACCGAACACCCGTGTGTCGCCACCACCGCGCTTGCGTGCCTTGCGTGAGCACGCGCCTCCTTGTGAGGTCTTGGGACGGTAAACGCGCCAGCCTCTGAAGTTTTCGCGAAACGTTTAAGATGCAAGTCTCAAAAACTGGCGCAACGAATTCCGAAGTGGAACTGTATCTTCGTAACTGGGTTAGGCATAGTACACTGTTATGAATTGGAAGCATTTTAAATCTATTCGGTGGCTCTGTGGCACAGCACCTTAGTCGCATGCAGGCTGCTAGAACTGGGTTCGAATGATGCCACCGACTCCCGGGAACCCGGCGCTTATCCGATGGGTGTAACCACTCCCGGACAGCTGCCTGCTTTCCTCAGGGGTCAAGCAATTAGAAAAGGCGCAGTTAGTCTCTTTTAAGCAGGCGCTTTTAAACTTGGCCAAATGTGCAATAAAGCGCATCCGTGCGCGCTAATACGCTCGGAAGACGCTAAAACGGCTTGATCTACGCTGTTCTGGCCACATCAGATACGTTGCCTGCTGTTTGTTCGCGCAAATGTCAGCACGAAGTTCTCTCCTCTCCGCAATCTTAGCTGCAAGCGCCACACCTCCCAGCTATGTATCCTAATCTGTTTGTTGCTCCAGAGGTGAGTGGGGAAACCAACTTGGGCAGTCGTCGTACTAGGTATTGTCCTTAGAAAGGGTCTCAGTACATAAGCTAAGGAATTCCGCGCTTAAGCAAGAACTGTCGTTCGGCCGCGTTACCCGTCTCTCAAAGGCATTGTCCGGCCCACACAAACCAGACCGCTTTGATTACAGACTCTTCTTCATATTTAACTTCGATCCCAAGTAATTTAGTGAAGCGAGAGCGGGGAGAGGACGAGGGTGCTCTCGTTCTTTAGCCTCATCCTACTATATCGTCACTTTTGCTTCGCGTTTCTTCGGAGAAAACCCTCGTCCACACTCGTGGCTGTAAACGATATTTTTTTTTTTTTATACCAGTATCGCTTACAAGAACCCGATAGCGGCGGGTTGAGTCAGGGGATCGCGATGCGCAAGGTCAGCCCAACTCGACGACTGTCTAAGTAAACTCGATACGAGCGAGTCAGCTCTCGTGGCGTGCCCTTTGACTCGTGACCGCACGAGTAGTATCTGTTCGGCCTTGAAGAAAATGCTTTCCCCAGAGGAGTGTTTTAGGTGCCTCGATGGCCCCAATGAAATGAAATAAATGAAATGAAGTGAAATGGCCAGCGCGAGCGGGCATCCAGGCACCCTGGGAACGTGCTAGTTAACCGACTCCGTGCGGCGGATTTGAGGGGAGGAGCCGAGTCGACTACCCTCCCGACTAGGCTAAAACCCGACAGATTTCGCAAAGTAGACATATCTCCCTCCCCTCTTCCGATTCCTCGCCTCGTTTTGATACAGAAACGTCTGTTTATACATCAAAAATGGCGTCCAACGTATGCCTCGGGTGGCGCAGGACGGGGGCCACACCCAGAATGGAGGAGAAGGAAAGACGGAAGGGTGGCTGCGGGGCGGCATTCTTCAAAGGTTGGCATTACTTTACGAAGTTTGAGGGGCTTTAAACTCGACGGCGTTTACATGAACACAGTAACAGGTTGTCTACCCGACATATCGACTCAACCCGGACCTGTCGGGTTTGTGTAAACTCCGCCACTATTTCCCATTTCCGACCTCTTCGTTTATCGCTTGGCTTCAAAAGCCCTCCGCTCCGCGATGCGCTTTTCCATCTCGTAAAGCTAACAGTCACAAATTCGTTCCCCCATTCAGAACCAATAGTTTTCCCTGCCTTCCGTTTCTCGGAACGGGAGCAGAAACGAATGCATGCTGCCCCAGCTCAGGTGCTTCCAGCAGCGATAGCAGATGCCGGGGTAGAAAAAATTATTTTACCTTCCATATTTAATGCAAAATAAAAAACCACTACTACTTCCAGCGGAGACTTCCCACCGCCGTTCACTGGCCCCACAGCGACGGGCTTAACAGCGGACGGCTTCACAGCGGAGAGCATGGAAAGCACTTGTCCGGGCCCAGGTCAACCTAGCCGCGGCTACAATGTTCTTTCTTCGTCGTTCCTTCTTTTAGTTATCCCCCGAGTCTCACTCCCGAGTCTCAACTGGCCGCAACAGCTCCGATCCAGAGAATGCGCCTCTGCGAAACGCCATCAGCTAGCATGAGCACCTGCTCGCCCGTGACAGTGGATTGCGTTCGCGGAAAGACGGCAGTAGGAGCCTTTCGGTTAGGGGCATAGGCGAATAGCGGGGAGCCAGTGCGCAGGCAGAGGACAATAACCGGAGGGCGGACTGTCACCTAACGTCACGCGCTTCACAGCCCAGAAGCAGCCCAGCTGATTTTTTTTTCCCCGAGTGGCTATTCGGGCAGGACCGCTGGCTGCCTCCGCGCTCGGCGCCTGTACACGCCACACCGTCGTTCCACCCATCGTCGCTGCATGTTTGAGGGCCAAGCCTGACAGAGCTCAGACGTGACTCGCCGACCGGCCGGAGAAGACGAGCGTCCAGTGGCGACCATGGAGACCACGCTTACACTAGAGGCACTGCGTCAGCGACCTTGGCTGGGTTACCTGTATCACTTGCCACCACCCCTTGTCTACGACCGAGCAGTGACTGGGACAAGCTGGCAATACTGGGAAGCACCGTAAGTTATTTTTTTTTAAGGCACACGCGCAAGCCCGCGAACGACCTTCGCAAAAGCCCGTGATCTCTAAGAATTGATGGATGGCGATGTTGAAACGGCATCATCGAGGTGCAGTCAGTGGCCGGTGGCCTTTGCAGACGTCGCGGATGAACGAAAAAAAAAAAGAACAAAAACGGACAACAGTGAAAACAATCGCGCCTGTTCCAGTGATCAGCAAGAATTTTTGTGACAAATAGCTCTTAACGGTGTTTGGTACACATGTACTTCAACGAAATTGAAGCGATTGAATTACTTTACCGGTAATTTGTAGCGTAATGAATTGCGTCATAGGAGTAATTTCGTGGCGAAGGTAATTATTTACTATCGAAATTACGTTTATTGAAAAAAAAAGAAAGCCACCAACTCATGTTTTTGCCGGCAAAACCGTGGTATCTGAAACGGAAAAGCGAGGCTTAGCGTTGAGTGCCCGCTTTGAAGCTCAGTAGCGCCTGCGTTAATACTGCTGCGAGACGTTTAATTTCTTAGTTATTTGGTTATGTTCTTTCTTTGTGACTGCCGACATGCGCCCTTGTCACTCTTACGCGAGATGAAACCAGACCACTCTGGCATTGTTACAGCCATGCCTAGCTGTTTCCTCGATGACCGAGATGATTGTGGATGTTTGATGTTTAATTCTTACAGCGAAAGTTCGCTACCGCCTAAGAATCGAACGCGGCCTAAAGCGATCGGCATTGTGATCTTTCAACACCTTATGTGCTACTGCCGCTGCCGAGACGTTTTCAGCTTGTGGTTTGTTTCCAGTTCTGCTCCAGCCTGACCATACGCTGTTTTCAGCTGTGCCTGCCATCGCAAGCACGAGACAATATAGATTAAAAAACATGAAATACTTTTGGTAGCTGTTACCAGTGCACTTGTATGCGTCAAAACTGAAAACGATTTAATTAAAAAATAGTTGCACTATTTTTGGGCAATAATTGCTGCGCAAGCGACTACTATTTTGCGAACAATTGATAATGTCAGTTAATTACACTTGCACGACTGTAGGCAAGTAATGGGCAATGGGTTTTAATTACTCTCCAAAACTGATTTTTCCATGCGTGAGTGTCCCTTTATGTTTCCCTTGCACATGCATTCGGATACAAGTTAGGTGGGCGGTCTAGTGGGAACTGTGCAGTAGATATTGTATCTTAGATGCTTCATCACCTCGACCTCCCCGCCTCCTCAATCGGCATTGCTACTGCAAGGTGCAATAGCGGCCCCTCGAGCCTGTTGCAATCGGACATCGCTGGGGCACTCTGGTTCGGGTGTTCGGACTTGGACGGGAAAGGGTCAGTCCGCAGGAGGTCGAGTAGGAGGTGACACTGGCTTTAGACAGTGTCGAGGCAGTCTTGTAGGGTGGAATGAATGTGGCCCGCCGAACCGGCATTCACACAGTGGGTGATATCATCCGCGTAAATCGCGTGACGATGGTCGGGGCTGACGGAGAGGGCCGCCGAGGGACCGGCCAGAGCAATGTTGAAAAGGAGCGGAGATAAGACAGAGCCCTGTGGGGTGCCGCGGGCGGATAGGGGGAAGGGAGGGGACCGAAGTTGTCCGAGGCCGACTGTAGCGCTGCGCTCAGCGAGGAAAGCACTGAGGTACGCGACGGTGTGGGGACCACAGTGGGCAGAGGCTGGACCGCCGAAGATAGCGGCGTGCGAGACGTTGTCAAAGACATAATGTGGAGAGATCCAGTGAGAGTGGATGATGGGGTTACGTGTTCGAGAATATCGGGACGAAGTTCTCAACTGCTCGATGCGAGCGATAGAAATACTTTGAAATATTTTCCTACGCATCGGAAGTACGGACCATTACCTTCCATATTTACGTAAAAGCATCTTACAATATTCCAATATCCAAAATTTTTGTCTAAGAATTCTGGACATGCGATTTACCTTAATCGCAAATATGAATCCGGCAATAAAGTGAAGTGAATTTTAAATCTATTCTATTGATGGAATACAAATAATAAACTCGGGCTCCGCGATGGTCATCTTCCTGCTACAGCGAGCACCTCTAATGCTTAGCGCCAAGCGTATCTCGTGTGTAGCGAACTTTAACAATTTTTTTTTTCTCGAGGCGAAACGGTGACCGGCAATGCTTGGAAGGCTCACCGTGGGAAGCCGGCGTGACGTCCGCGGGGGCGTCGACTGGCGCGCTGACTCACGGGCAGCCGACGCCCCCGCCCGCGCGAGGAAGTCGAGAGAAGGTCCGTCGGATGGCGGCGGCGACGACCCCGCTACCCCGCCACGGCAGTCGGTCGGTCGTGCCTCCTCTCCGATTCCTGTGGCAGAGGTGGGGAGGGGGAACTAGCTGTCGGCCGGTGCCGTCGCCACCGTCGCTGTCGCAAGACGTGTGCCTGCCGTCCGAGTACTCGTGCAACTAGCCTTCCCTACGTCCGCGGCCGACCTTCTCTGCTTTTCACCTTTCGGCGGGGAGCACCGAAAATGAAAAAAATAAAGTGCAGCTTGTGGCCGTTTTTCTTTTTGCTCATTCAGCAGAAAGCGAGAAAATATAAAAAAGAAAGCCGCCGCGGTGGCCATTTGCTCTTCTTTCTCTCTCCACCTTTCCCTCATTAAAATTCCTTTCTCTCTCTCTCTCTTCTTTCTTTCCGAGCTCTGATTCAAAGCGACGACTGACGGCCTCGTTACGACGGAGGCGAAATGCTAGAGCACTTTTGTGCGGGTAGGCACAACAGAAAACGGGAACATTCACTTTGCACGTGACATCTAATTCTGTTGTTGCTTCTGCGCTGAAGCTGGAAATGTCTCATGTTGATTAATCATCCAGGGAAAAATTATTTACAACAATGAAAATAGTCCATGCAGTTCACACTTTTAACCATCGGTTGAATGCTCACAACGTGCTCCCATTCATATTGCCGCTACCTGTACATCGCGTGGGTTAAAAAATGTGCAGGCGTTTGAAAGCGTTCCCCTACGCCGTGCCTTGTAGGCCGGGTAAAATTCTTGGTATGCGAGAAATTATTGATTACCTTGAGCAAAACCAAAGAAAAGATGCGCATCTCCTTCTCTCTTCAATTAAGCTACCTAGGCATCCTCTACAAATGTTCGGTATGGCTTGTGCTGTCCGTAAGAGCCTATGCTCCTTTCGAGGAGATTGCGGCGAGCGCGACATAATTAAGGACACTAATTTTCTGCGGTGAAAAATTGTAAATTCCGCTGGTGAAATAATAAAAATTGGCGAAAGTTTTGTAAATTACGCGGGAAGCATATAAGACACATGAAAGAAACGTGCAAGTTTATTTTTCTAGCACATGCCTTGCACGCTGCAGAGGTCCTCTTCTAAAATTGAAGGTAGCTGTTGCGTTGTAACTCACCACCAAGTAACGCTTTCCTGTTATCTTCGCTCAAAGAATGGCGTTTGATCCTAGATCTATATAACCAGTCCTATATAATATGATCCCTCTGCGTCAACAGAGTTAGTTGCGACAAATCTTGAGACCAGTGGGAGAGAGTGCTGGGGTCACTTCTTCCATTCCAGCCAAGAAAGGGAGGACGTCGAGGTCTCCACTTTGTTCATCTTGCTTAGAAAAAAACTATGCGAGGTCTCTGTCGATATATTTCAGTGGCGAATCTCGACTAAGTCGAGACACGCTTGTGAAACGCAACTTTTTTTTGTTGCGAAAGCAACACTACGCGAGTCGCCGAGCCATTTCGCGGAGCTGAGGAAAGACCATACTGCGCATGCGGGAACAGTGACGTCACACGGCGCACAGCTGCGCGCCAGCGCCATCGCTGCGCGGGTGACTCATTCATTCATTCATTCATTCATTCATTCATTCATTCATTCAATCTTTATTCGACATCTTTACAGAGGTCTGAAGCACAGACAAAAAGCTGAAGAAGACAGCTTGACGGGGTCTGTGCCCCTTAAAGGCCCCCTGCCCACCCGCGGCCAGCAGACACTCTCTACCTCACTTTGAGCGAGCCTCCTCTCCTTCCATTCCCTCCTCGAAATTTTTCTCTCCCGCTCCTCGTCGAGTAGGCTCGGCAAGGCAAAATCACCCCTTCCTTCTCCGGTGTAAGCTGGAGGCGTGGTGTCTGTGGAGTGCGTCACAGGGCGACGTCATGGCCCCGCCTTCAATAGAATTCTTTTCTTGGTTTTTGCATTTTCTCCGCACACTGAACGATCGAGAGGCGCGATCGGCTCGACCACCTAGACTTGTTAGCGAGCGCATCCTTTCATACATCTGTTTGTCATTCCCAGTTAACGAGCCACCTTTTCATTTTCTTTTAGGCCTCCCCACCGTTTCACGAGCGGAGGGGCGGAAGTCGGTTGTGTTCGAAACACACGGCGAAGCGCGGACCCGGCAACCGCCCGTTTGTTTTTCTCCATGCGTGTTTGTGTTCTGTGTGCTTGTGTCTTTTCTCCGCTCCAAAGCATATGTCATTCATTGGAGTCAAGGCGTACGCAAGATGCACGAAAGATAAGCGGTATGTGTGCGGAGCGGTAAAGTGGGCGAGCGAGGGAAAGGCTCTGCTGCACTACTAATTAAAACCTTGTTTTGGGGGGCTCGCATAGAAGAAAAGAAACTGAGAAGGGATCGCGCACGCAGAGCGTCTCGTGACGGGATCACGGCGGGGGGGGGGGGGGGGGGGGGGGGGGGGGGGGCGAGCCAACTCCCTCAGTTTTACTGTTTTTTTACTTTTTATGGCTAGGGTTCAAGGCTGTCGCCGCACGCTCCCTCCGCAGTTTTTTTTTTTTGTTCCTTCATGTGGGTTTGTAGGCATGAGCCAGAACAGAAGGCGCTGCGGAAAGCGTTGTGCAGACGACGCGACGCCAAGGCTACGCCCAACCTTCTCCCGTCAGTCAGAACGATGCACCAATGGAGTGCCTTTAGCGAAAGTAGCCCCCCTTGACGTCAGCGGGGTGCAGAGTAGTGGGCCGGGCCCGTTTTTGAAGGAAGGAAAGAACGAACGGGCTTTGATTAGAATTTTCGCAGCTTTTCGGGGCGCGCATGGCTCTAGTATTTTGCAGAGGTTATCTTCGATGCCTCATCTATGCAGTGGGCTTGTTTTTCAAAAATGTCCGGACCCTGGTCAGTGGCCCTTTAACAATTCATGCGCGTACAGACATGTAGAAATGATATTTGGCATCGTCAGTTGCAAATTTGTAATTCAGAACATAAAAAGTCATGACTGAAAACTAAATGAACAATTCTGTTATTAACAAGACAAACAATTCACAATGTACTAGTAAAAACATTCTCGGTAATGATACAAGGCAGATACATGGATAATAGCTAAGCAAAACAAACAGAGGACGAAAGCACGAAAGCACTGGTGAATACAGGATAACAAAGCGAGCAATAAGAACGTTAGGAAAAACAAGAGAAAGTGACACGTTGATGAAAGTTTAAAATGTGTTTGAAAAGACGTAGACTTTCTTCTAGGTTTGCTCGCCAGTTGTGCATGCGCAGTAGCGGCGCATAGCTAGCGTGCCGGGGCCGCCGCCGCTGCCGCGCGCTCTCCATCGCCTCTCTCTCTCTCTCTCCTCGTTGCTTTCGCAATCCTCCAGGTTTAGCCAGAGCTAAACCACTGTCAATTTTTTTCTGGTACTAACCTGAGCTGCAGCGGATCCTCGTTCGGTTACGGTTGACCTCGGTTACGGTTACGGTTACGGTTACGGTTTCGTTAAAATCGTAATAATATTTCTTTTAAAATTTTTCTGAGCCCTCAAACTACCTTCCATGCAATATTTGTAAGTTAAATTAGTCGTTTTCCCATGGTGCTGCCGTTCGTGCTGATGTAACGACAACTGTATAAAAAAATGAGGATTTGTCTGCCAGCACAAAATTCCTCATACATTGCTTAGATCCAACATTTTTCGCGGAATCGCGGGAAACTAGGGGCCATAGACATTTTGTTTAATTGTTCACCGCGACCATGTCTGGTTCCCCAGGGTGAGCTCAGTCGCGCCAGTGCCACTCCATTAGCTGTTATAGATTTAATTGCGTGCTTAGTAGTGTAAATGGTCATTGGCAAAACAAACCACGGATATTTCTTGGGGACTGTCATTCTCTAAATGTTCACGTGACTTTCTTACGGCTCATTTGTGAATTTCTGCAGATCGTAGAAGCGTCTCACATAAACCAGATGCTTTTTGACAGCAAGGAACTATTAAGGAGAAGCGGTACCCAGTGTCCAAATTTCTCCTTAGTATTCGCCGTTCACTTTAGAATATGCGCCTATGTGGTTTTTGTGTCTATACACCACGGGATTTCCAGCTGGAACGTTTTGCTGGCGAACAGATGGAATAGCCATCGGGCCTTCCCTGATGCTTTCGACGAGGCGAGGATCAGTCAAGTGCATTTCGTTTTCCCTTTTTTTTTAGCCGTTTCACATGTAGCGATTTCACGCTGTAATTTCCAGAAACGACATCGCTCGCGAATTTCGCATTCCCATACGACACAAGGCCGCGGCAGGTTCGATTTTCGCAGCTGCAAAAGACATCGAGATAAACTCGCTGTTGCTTCGAAGAAGAATGAACTGAAACTTCACAGACCTTCGTGGTAAACTTTTTTTATGCTTGCATTGCTTAGAAAGCAACTAGCTGATCCAGCGAAAACAAAAGACCGCGTTGTAGCTGTGTGTGTTCCCGGTGGAGGAAACATTGTGCCTGTCCATTAACGCCACGACTCGTACGTTGAGATTTCGAGCTAGTGTACCCCAGGACGACGAAATGTCGCACGCACGGTAGATTGCAAGGTTAATTCGCCTCAAAATCGCTCCTCGCGAAGCGGGCGGTTGCGTGTCGTAAACTGCGAAGATAGATAGAATTGGGAGAGAGGGAGGTAGATCACTTTTTCACGTGTCCGTAGTCCGTAACTAACAGCCAGCATGCACTCTCTCACTAAAGTGCTCGGCAGACGCGGCAACATAGAAGAAAGAAGTGAGAAACGTTCATACGCTTAGTACTCTACAGAGAGATGTGCCTAGATTTATCTAACGACAAAAAACGCATCAAAAAGCCATCGCTCTTGCAACAGCAATGACTGTCGGAGGCTCTTCATCGCGACCGAAAGAATGCGGCCAGAGAAGTAAAAAAAAAAATGTGTATGCCTGCTTTCATGCACCGTCGTTTCCCCATAAACAAGTACGTTTTTCTACTGGTAAATAATCAAAAGTAATGGAAAAGTTCCCGTCGTCCACCAGAGAGTTCCGGAGAATGCACGCAGTGAGATTTGGGTTTCCACTCGTCTCACTGCTTCCCACAGAGCGCTAGGAGCGAAAGTCCAAAGTGCGCAAATTGTTCTAGGCATAAAAAGAAAAGAAAGAAATTTCCCACTTATCGCTCATTTACGCGGTCAAAAAGTGACTGACAGTTGAAGCGCCTCCTCCTCCTCTCCCCGCACATTGCAAGCGCAAGCGAAATAGCTCAACAGTACAACAGTCACCCAGATAGCATATCCGAAAAAAATGACACGCACACCGAAATATAATCCCTCACGCGAAGTAAAATGGCTCTCGGAGCGAGCTTTCGCAACTTCCGTACTCGTCAGGCGGCAGACCGCCCCATAGCTCAGTTAGTTTGGAGCAGTGACCGCCACTAGCCACCTAAACGTAGTGCAGACAAATGGGCTTCATGCTCCTCGCTGTCAGCGCCATTCCGGCTTGACGTCATTACGATCACAAAGGGAGGAACTCTGCTAGCCCCAAAAAAAAGAAAGTGTGAAAAGCAGGAACGCAAAGAGGGGGTTGCAGCTGGAGCGCTCCGCCGGAAAGAGTGCAGAGGGGCCTCGAAACAAAGGGATCCAACGCGTCAAGTTCAGAGCCGAGCAGACGACGACGCTGCGCCCCTATCCAGCAGCAAAGCAGGCCGGGCGGTTCCGTCGCCACCTGCCCGCCAGAGGCTGATGCCGCCGTCTCCGAGTGCGCCGCGCGGGCCACATAATGGTCCGCGGAGAGCGACACGAACGTGCGCACGGGGAGGAAGCACCGCTCAGAGAACTGGGGGAGGAGAAAGGGTGGGTGGCGAAGCCACGCGCGCGTTGGCCCGTGCAACCGCCGTGCGACGGGCGCAGCGCAGTGGCCAAGCAACCTGCCTGCGGCTGCCGCGGGCGGGCGGTGCCACTTTTCGGGGCAGATTCCCCAACCTCGCCACCGCGGAAAGATGCGCGTGGCGCCCGTTTCGCTGCTATTTTTGTTTTGTTCGGGGGCGCCCTGGCCGTTCCAAATCGCTTCTTTCTGCCGAGCCGACTGACCCGCGCCGGGGTGGGGGACAGGGCCGGAAGTCGCAGATGGTCACGTCCCCATCATCGGCTGCGCTTAGGAGTGAGGACCTCTTCCAGGAGGCTGCCGGGACGGAGTGAGCGAAGCGAGGAAAGAGGACGCCTCTCGGCGTGCACGCGGAAAACGAACGAAGAACGTGCGTGTGCGTAGAGTCGAACTCCGAAGGCTGTGTACGTGCGGCACGTAGGGGTTTGAACTGGCTTAACTCGCCGACTGCGGCGTGGTTATTTTCGTCTGTTGTTTCGTCTATACAAAGAATAATACGGCAGTCTTCCTCCGTCTTCTTTTTTTTTCAGAGCGCATGCATGTATATGGAGCCCAATAATCACACAGCCGCTTATATGTTGCGCGATGGCTACATTTTCAACCTTTGAAAACAAAAAAACTAGCGTGAGCGCGGCGTTAGCACAAGCTCACTGCTAGAGGACATAGGATTCTTGCGCGATTTAATCCTCTCTATTCGGAGTCCACAGTGCGAGAGCAAACTGCAACAAGATCGCGTTTCGCGTTTCACCGCAGAAACAAAATGCTCTGTATCGGTGACGAGGCCCGCTTTACGCACGTTAGCGCACGAAACGCGAGCAGGCCAGTACACACGCGGCGCGCAGGCTGAGTCTGGCACCCCACCCACGCGCACGAACCAAAACAAGAAACGGAGTTGCGAAACTCCCAGTATATACGAACTCGGTTGCGAAACGTGAGCGTTGCAAAATGTGTTTACGTCGTTTTGTGCGCGCCTAGAGTAATAACGGGGGGAACGTTACGCGGTTTTTCTATTTGCTTTTTTTTTTTGTTGTTACTTGGTTCCTCAGTACAGCAAGCAGCCCCGGCGGCGACACCCAGCGTGTAAGTGTCGCCGCGGCGGTGGAACCGTGAGCGGCCTCGTATGTGCGCGCGGACCTGCGGCCGAGCACGCCCCGAGCGGCGGGGGGGCTATAAACACTTCACGCAAATCAGGGAGCGCTTCTGGTCGCCTGACGCCCGCACGCGCCCAGGCGGCGTCGGGGCGGCGGCCGAGCACGACACGGCGCTACTTCATTTGCAGCCGTGTTGCCCCTCCGCGGTTTCTTTCACGGGGGCAGACCTCCGGAGCAAGCGACGCCTGCGCCACTGGCGTCGTAGTTAGTAGTTACGCGAGGCACTCGCGTTCAGCTGTTAGGCAATGACAGAGAAACATTATTCGTGCGTCTAAATGAAAAGATGTGCGGAGTGCTGATGCCTCTTCAGGCAAAAACAGAAAAAAAAAAAACATCTGGCCTAACAGCAGCATTAGCGTGACACGATTGCTGAGGCACCGCGATCAACTACAAACCGATTCTTTATACACCGAGCCTTTGCACTTCCTGCATGATGATGCCACGACAGTTCATGCGCTGATGAGGGATTATGAGGTGTGTCTGGCACACACCCCTGGCCCCCTTTACAATACCGAACAGGTGTCAGACACTTTTAATATCTTTCTTGCTAGAATAGAAATAAAAGATTCTCACTGATATCTTCGAGCAATTGCCACAGCGACGCCTCACTGAGGACGATGGGCGCCTCTCATCTCTTATCGCCATATTGCAGGTTGTATGTAGAAAGGGCGGTGAAAGCCGTATTCGACAAGGGAACTATTAACTGGCGTAGTCTTCCCCTGACCTCCGATTCCGAGTAACATTATCCGATTCGGGGTAATGACATTGACTTTATTAAGATCGATGTCAGCGGGTCTCGTTTGGAACCAGCCAGCGCACCTGTTTCCACTGTGTATGACTGCGAGCAACTTGAGTGTGATTACTCTCGGGCCTGCCGCCATGGACCGCACGCACGGAGAGGACCCAGGTGACAGCTGACTTCAATTACGGAGTTTGCCCGGTTGGAGTGCAGGACCAAAACGGACCCCCTTTCCGAAAGGTCTGCACGTGTAGAACGCCGCCGCCGTCGCCTCGGGGAGACGAACGTTATCTTCCCCATTTGCCGTGACCGTGCCGGGGAACAAAGGGCCTCGTTTCCTGTTGCTCTTTGGCGTGCCAAGCACCGCGACATGCTGGCGGGCATCATCTCCGACACTCGCGAACATCTCCAAGCACGAGGAACCACTTTCGGCCTTTTCGTGACCTCGCGTTCTGGCCTCGAGCGGCGGTTGTCATTTGATGATCAACAGATGTCGGTGACCCGCAGAAACCTTCGGCTGGCCGGGGGCCATCACCTACCGCAGTCGACGCTACCTCGACGACAACCTTCTTTCCCCCAGACTCAACATGTGACGGGGGCGTGGCCCTAAGTGCAGTGGTGTGTTTGTGCGCACAAGTTTGTGTTGTTTGTGATCTGGGCCCTTCCCACCCAGGCGTGGGCGTCCTCAACCTAGGGAATTTAGGGAAGGAGAACAGTATAAAAGTCGACAACGAATGCGGCAGATCAGCCTCACTGGAGCCTCACTTAAGCCTCACTTGAGCCTCACTTGAGCCTCACTTCAACTTCACTTCAGTCTCACTTCTAACCACCATGTTGTAAACATGTAAATAAACCCTCTTGTAATCTTCCTCCCATCACTTAACTCTTTGACTTGGCGGCACTCCTGTCCTGGTGGTGGTGGGAACGGGTGTCGAAGCTTGACCGCGGTCCCGTCAAGCAGCGAGCAGCAGCAGCGAGCTGGCAACGACACCGAACCGACCCATCTTCGCCAACAACTGGTGGCAGCGCCAACAACTGGTGGCAGCGCCAACAACTTGCTACGTAACACAGGGGACGAAATGTGGGGTGTGACTGAGGACCTATATACCCGCAAAGCAGGACAGTGGCTCTGAATATAGACGTTGAATAAAACAAAAGTAATGTTCGCTAGTCTGGCAAAGAACAAAGTTGCTCATAATCGTCTTATATTTAAACTTAAAAATCTTAACATAAACAGCAATGTTTTGAACTGGGTTGTTAACTTTTTATCTAACAGACAGCAGTTCGTGTCTGCCAATGAATTTTGCTCCGCACTAACCCATGTAAAGTCTGGTGTGCCCCAGGGCTCGGTGCTCGGGCCAATCCTCTTCCTTATTTACATCAACGACATAAGCAGCAACCTCACTTCTACAATTAGGCTATTTATTTTTTTTTATTTATTTAGTACATACTGCAGACCCTTTTCAGGGTCCAAGCAGGACAGGCATATATTCTTAAAACTCAAAAGATACAGAACACAATGAAAATAAATATACATAAAAATGAGGAGACAAATATTGCAAACTATTACGATGTCATAACATGGTTCCAATCGGATATTGTCCGCGGAAAAAACGAATACTTAAAACAGTCACTTTTCGCAAAATACGGTGTCAATGAGTGAATGTGATGATGTCGGGTATAACGTGTGGTTAAAGGGGATATGTACTGTGAAGGATCCAAAGCAAACTTATGGTTAAGTAAAGAATAAAGAAAATCAAGGCGATATTTTCCTCTTCGCGTTTCAAGTGTTTCAATATTGTTAGCCGCCATGAGGTCAGTGGGGGAGTCGGTGATTTTAAATTTGGAATAGATAAACCTAACAGCTTTTCTTTGAACCCTTTCTAATTTATATATGTTAAGTTTAGTGAATGGGTCCCAAACAACCGAAGCATACTCAAGCTTTGGCCTGATGTAAGTGTTATACGTTAGCAGTTTTACGTGAGAAGGTGAATTTCTTAGTTTATGCCTCAGAAAACACAGCTTTTTAAATGCAGAGGAGCATATGTTATCTATATGTGAGTTCCAGGAAAGACAGCTTGTGATTGTTACACCTAGATATTTGTAGCTATTAACCTGCTTTAGTGTTGATGATCCGAGTGTATACACGTGGTTAATTGGGTTCTTTTTATGTGTTATTTGCATCGAAACTGTTTTTTCAGTGTTAAGAACCATGGAAAACTCGCTGCACCAATCAAGAACATTTCGAAGACACTGGTCAAGTTCGTTTTGATCGTTAGTACACGTAATTTGACGGAAAACGACACAATCATCAGCAAACAAGCGAATATGAGTTCCTGGAGTAACCACATTAACAATATCATTGATGTAAATCTGAAAAAGCAAGGGCCCCAAGACGCTTCCTTGGGGCACCCCAGAGGTGACTGGGAGACAACTGGAGCTGCACCCATCGACTGAAACAAATTGCACTCTATTCGTGAGGTAATCTTGAATCCACGATATTAAAATGTCTGGAAGATTAATGTTTTTTAGTTTTTGAATGAGTTTTCCGTGGTGAACTTTATCAAATGCTTTGCTGAAATCCATAAATATGGTGTCTATTTGACCATTCATATCCAGTGTTTTAGCAAAAGTGTGTACTATTGTAACTAATTGTGTCATTGTAGAATAGCCCTTTCTAAACCCATGCTGAAAGTCGCTTAATATGGAGTGTTCTTCAAGAAATTTGTTAATATGTTTAGCAATAATATGTTCGAGCATTTTACAGCATGCGGAAGTTAAAGAAATAGGACGGTAATTTTGTAGTAATGTGCAGTCACCTTTTTTAAAGATGGGAACAACTCGAGCAGTCTTCCATTCAACCGGAAGTTTTGATGACAGCAGAGATTTTTTAAACAACACAAAAAGAAACTTCGCAATTATTTCGGCATAGCGTCGCAAAAATACATTTGGTAAATTATCAGGACCAGAAGAAGTTTTAGGTTTCAGTTCTAAAAGCAAAGCAAATACACCAGGGAGGCTAACAAAGTCAACCTCCGATACAGGAAAATATGATGCGCTTTGTACAGTTTGTACACCTGCTTCAGAGAATACGCTGTGAAAAAAAGAATTAAAATGGCGTGCAATGTCAATCGGATCAGTCAAAGTATGTCCCTCCGCTGTTATTTTTGAGATATGTTTCTTGCTGTCACTCAGGAAGTTCCAAAATTTACTTGGGTCATTTTTAACAAAACTGGGTAACGTTGTGTTAAAGTACAAGTCTTTTGACTCACGAACCGCACGTTCAAGATTATTTTTAAGCGTTTCAATCTGACTTAACTGCTGGTTTTTTTTCTTAGATCTTTTTAGTTTTCGCTTCAGTTGAATAATCAGATCTTTGCGGACGACTGTGTTATTTACAGAAAGATTACTGACTCTCATGACACTAATGCTTTGAAATCAGATCTTGATGAAATAGCTAAGTGGTGCGAACAATGGCATATGGAAATAAACGTTTCGAAAACGAAACTTGTAACATTTACGACGGCTAGAGTCACTGAACCCATCTTTTATTCTATCGGTAACATGGCCATTGAAAAAGTTCCTGCAATCAAATACCTAGGTGTCTACATTTCTTCTGATTTAACATGGCACAAACACATTGAATATATCACCACTAAAGCATACAAAACCCTGGGTTTCATTAGGCGTAGCTTGTACTTTGCAAATCAGGCGACCAAACTTTTAGCATACACAACTTTAGTCAGATCACAACTAGAATATGCCGCTTTCATCTGGAACCCACATCAAGCTTATCTTGCGGATAAACTGGAATCACTTCAAAATAAGGCTGCTAGGTTTATCACAAGGAAATACGCGCGCTACTCCAGCATCACAGATATTAAATCATCTCTAAATTTAAGCTCTCTTGGAAAGCGAAGACTTGTAACCCTGCTATGTCACTTTCACAAGATGTATCACAATCACTCGCCATTCACAGATTCTCATATCAAACCAGCACATCGCATTTTCCCCCGATTAGACCACTGCTTCAAAGTGCAACCCCAGATAGCTTACACTGAACTTATGCGTCATTCGCCATTGTTCCTTGCCATCTATCACTGGAATGAACTACCTGCAGAAATTGTTCTCGAAAACAATTACGACGCATTTCTTAACAAACTGAAGAGCTTACTCTTTGCTGGCCCTTAATGAAATATTATCAGAAGTGTATTCTTTTTTAGATTGTCTTGAACAATGTGGTCCACGTGTGTGCGTGTTTTAAAATACTTTATTTATCCTGTTGTCTTCCCTATTCATCTGAGCTCATGTTTGTTTATGCTTAGTGATATTTTTCACTGTGTTATGTAATACGATTGCTTTATTGTTTTTCTTTAACCCCCTATGTAATGCCTATAAAGGGCCTTTAGGGTATTTGAATAAAAAACAACAACAGTTTACGACAGCGGCGAAGCAGTGGAAGTGGTAAGTGGACACATGCACACTTACGGCGGGGGTAGTGACCGCAGATCCACACGACGAGAGAGAATTAACTAGGAGTGAAGAATAGGATGGAGTACGCGCGTTTCGTGCGTATTTTCAGATCTAGCGGCTTACCAGTATCCGTCAACAAGAAGGCATACCACACTTCTATCCTGACAGTACTCATCCAGGGTGCAGAAACTTAAAGAGGCCAACGAAAAAACTTGAAATGAAGGTGAAATTAGGACACTTCGCGGAGCTAGAAAGGAAAATCATAGGTGTAGCATTTGGAGACAGGAAGAGAGGAGAGTGGGTCAGGGAACAAGCGATAATTAATAGCATCCTAAATCAAGAAGAAATGGGCATGGACAGGGCAAGCAATGATGGACAATGATGGAGCAAAGATGGACAGGGCAAGCAAGTGAGACCGAGGATGAGGTAGGTATACGCGAGGCTGGGGAAAGACCGAGCTAATTGGAGGTCAGTGAGAAAGGCTTTTTTCTTGAATCAGACGTAGTTAGGCTGCTGATGACTAAAATAATTACCTGATAATTACTTCTTTGGGGCTATAGGAATGGCTTTGGGTCACCAAAAAAAAAAAAAGACACAGAAAGCGCAGGAAAAACAAACGATAATTATGCAGAAAGAGAAGTTTACACCGGTACTGATACATTGCGGCAATGGAGAACAATATAAGGAAATAAACACACTTTACAGCGCATACACTTTTCCGGGAGGTGATTGGGCACTCGTGGGAGCATCCTCGAATTCCAGCGCGGAGATGTGGCACGCTGCCAAGCGTGCAGGAGTCGTCGGTCCGAGGGACTAAATGTCACCGTGTAGCGTCAGACACGGGACCCTTATCTCGACGGCCTCTAGATTAGCGCCATTCATTACACCGGCGGCAAATACTTATCTATGCTGGTACGTACGTTACCTCAAATTACGGATCGGGGGTAGAGCGCAGAAGCCATACGTTCGCCCCGCAGGGACTTGCACCGGCGACGCACGAGTATTGTTGAAGCGGTCGTTGAACGCTATCTGTACTTTCCACTTGCGGATATCCGCCCTCGTCGATAAAGACTCGTCTCACTCAGTGAAGTCTGAAATCAGTCATTTGCGCTAAACGACTGAACTGCAGTGGAACAGAGCATCGCAGCAGGTGCGAATTGTACGTGTGAGTGAGTGAATGAGTGAGTGAGTGAGCGGCAATTCAGATTACGCATTCGTGTATCCTCTGAACACCGGACTGATGGTGAAAAACCGGGAGGAAATTGAGAGCGCTGTCATCCCTTTGTAATAATAATTTTATAAAACTCCCTGTTACGAAGTTCTCGACTATCATCGGCGCCTGAACGCGCTAAACAAAAAGAGACCGACCAATTTCCTTTTGCAGCGCTACGGGCCGATTTATCTACTGAAGAAGTTATAAAAAAAAAGCTGGAGAAGGAGATTGACGCGACGCCACGGCGACGATGAATAAGAAACCGACAGGGCGAGCCAGGCTGCAAAAAAAAAAAAAATCCTCACAAAAAACGTCGCGGCCGCGACGACGACCCCCGAACACTCGAGGCGAGAGCGCTAACTGTGCAGCGCATGCAAAGGCGGGGACGCGTCGAGAACAATCGGGGCGAGCTCGCGGAGGCGCCCGACAAAAGGCGCCGTCGTGCGAGAACAGAGGGAAGAAAATTGCGCGAGATACGAAGGAGACCACCCGTCGCGACAGATGCAAAGGCCGCCGCGCCGCCCGCTGGACGGAGCAGCCGAGCGCCGCCCGCGTCTCCTGCGTGGGCGTGCGTCAACCGGGCGCAGCATCCCAGCAGCAGCAGCGGCGACCTGCCTGCATCCAAACAAAACAGAGGAGGCGCTGTTTGCGAGAGCAGCTGCGTGGCCTCCACTCGAGCCGCCTGCATCAGTCTCGTTGTTTCGCAAAGGGTTAGCGGCTTCGGCGCCCGCGAGCACCAGCGCACACGAACATAGCAAAAGAGAGGGAGGCAGAGAGCGATGATGACGATGATAATAATTTCATTTTTAGTGTCGCGTATGTTCAGCTCGGTCGTTGGAAGAACGCAATGGCTAGGGTATTGTTTGGCCTCTTCGAGTTGGTTAACACCGAATTTTCCCAATCATTTCGTCCCAGAGAAGCGCAGCACCGAACAAGGAAAATCTTGCGCCCGTTATAAATCCGGTGGGTACATGGCGGCATCGGGAGTCGAACTCCGCATATCGCTCATGTGAGGCAGATGCTCAGACCATTAGGCTACCACAGCAGTATACACGCAAGATAGAGGGGAAAACATACAAAAGAGGCAGTGAAGATCTGTTGTTGGTGTTTCTGTGCCTATACATTTCCTTTATAGTGATCAGTACGGCTCTACTGTAATGTATGGTAGTTAACCGCAAACAGGAGCAGTCATAGCGATGAACCTGCAAAGGTCCCCAAAACGAGGCTAAAATTAGGTGCACTGTCCCAGCTGGAGAAAGTGGACAAGGGATGTCTGTGGTCGCCTGCATGTGTTAATGTTAAGGAAACTAAGAATAAATAAATGCCGGTCCCGCCTATGTCTATTTCTGCCTCTCGATCTCAGGTAGTGGACATAATTTGTACGTGTTTTTATTTAAATAGGCAGAAAGCCACGAATAGTGGAGATATTTTCCATGAGAAAACTTCATCCTCCGCTATTCCTTCTGCGGAAATGTATCCTGGGGATTTTACTGGCGATTTCTTTTTCGTGATTAGGATTGTTTTACACTGCTTTAGATTTTCATAATGTATAAATTTTAAAGCTTACATAAGGGCTCCTTCCGTTTTCCGATTGATGTCGTCACTAGACCGGTGCAACTTACATCTGATGTTGCAATAGCGTTCTTCATTAACTCTTGTGCGAAGCCCTTTCACAGTCCAACTACCTGATTCCCTCTCGCAAACATGCAGCGGTTAACAACGGAGATTGCGCTGTCTTTCCCTGCGTGTACATCTTTTCAAATAGTCACATAGCGCCAGCTATGCAGGGGAAAGAGGCAGCTTCAGGAAAATTTTCGAAGGTCACGGTCCCTGGGAGAAACAGCGGGCAGTGTGTAATCATCATGATCGATGGGAAACAGAGGAATGTGGAGACGCGCACGCACGCACACACGTGCTCACTCAGAGAGCGAAAATGTAAGAAAGAAAGGACCGGGCAAAGAAGCCGACCGAGAGGAGACACCTAACACAGAGTAGCCACGTCAAGAAATCAGTTTTTAATTTAATTACATTCAACTGGCCTCTTCTAACACGACGCACCTACTTCTTTTAATTCTATTGTCAGACAGTTCGCGCCAGCATCGCTGGCCTCCTAGCTGGGCGACAAAAAGGACCATGCTAGTTCTGGCGCATATGTCGCGGCCTTTTCAGGCACAACCTTTGCATCGACGACGGTTGCCCGTGCGTCGCCAAGCTCTCTCCTCGTTTTCCGAGACATCCTGCTCGACGAAGACGAAGCAAAAGGGTCCCTGCGGGTATTTTGTCTGTCGCGAGCGCTTCTCTCTCATTTTCCGTTCCATTTTATTTTTTCCCCGTGTCGTACGCGGCATTTTTCCGCTTGTGGCGAGCTGTCAGCCGCACTTGCTGCGTGCGACTCCGGCCTCCTTTGTTTGCAGACTCGTCATTGTCTACTGCTGCTCCTTTATCATCGTTCTTCAGTGCTTCGCACATCTGAATGATATGCCGGCCCGCAACGCCTAAGACGCCGACGCTGTCAGCTTGCGGAGGCTTGGTGCGAAGGTCTATGCGAAACTACAAGGCTTGTTCTAGATGTATGCACTCTATACGCGGCGCGTGAATGTGTTGCTGAGCTTTAATTTTCAGTTCTTTATTAGAGTTTTAGCATCTGGGGATGTGGGAAAGGAAGGTTGTGAGTTCGATAGCTGGCCTTCGAGGCAAAGTTCATGCTTGGCTGTTCTTAGAAACCCTGGTTAAAAAAGAGCATTCCTAAGGTGCGCCTTTATAACGCGCAGATAAGCAACCCTTACGACTCATTTGGCTGCAAAAGCTCGCTTCCACAGTTTCGATCCCACGTGTTTCTACTGCAGGGGCCCGTCTAGCGAGAGCTATGTGCGCCTTTTTTCGTGGTCACGTATACAGTAAACAGAAATGAGTAAATTGGCAGAAAGCTGTCTTCTAGTGCATCCCTTTTTTAAAAGAGGGAACTCTACAGGACAGCATACTTCCTTTTTTTTAACAGTAGAGGCACGGGGGGGTATGGGAGCAGTTTCCAGAAGTGTTGCTCTTAGGCGTCGCCCGCTCCCACGCGTGACGAATCAGTTTCCGTTAGGACAGCTGAATGGAACACGCGCCCAGTCTGAAAGCCATTTTTTTTCTTTCAAAATCGGGAAGACCGTGCTCCCAGTACCGGAATGTGCCAACACCACCTTGAATCTGCTCGCTGGGAGCCGTCAGCACTCCTGCCCCCCCCCCCCCCCCCCCCCCCCCCACTGCCAAGCTTACAACTGAATCCACGTATAAAGTGCTGGATGTCCTCCTGGCCTGAGTGGGGAAGCTAAAATTGAGAGCTGCGCTTCGCGTAAAGCGCTCGCAAAAATATTAGACACCTTCGCCGACTGTTTATCGGCTGGATAGGTAAGGAAGAAGAACATAAAATAAAAGCGCCTTTCCGCTGTTTTGAAACTTTCCGAGGTGTACGGCGAGTGTCTCAACCATACGAGCGTGTGAACTCTTTCAGGAAAGCGCGTGGCAATCCCTCGAAGCAGCGTAGTTTCATGAACACTGATGCATTATAACACTGACAGTGCCATGCCGAAAAGACCGTTCTAACTCACAAAGCGTATTTTTGAAAATTGTGTAAAATCATAGGTAAAGCATCTAGTATGTAAAAAGGTTAGACATGATAAAGAACTCCGATGACGCACGTCTCCGGGACCGCCACAAGTACAGCGTCGACCGCGAAGCACTTTTGATGATGAATGAACAAATGCGATTTCGCGGAACTGCTCCCGCCATTCCAGGTTGCAAGCGCGTTCATAAGTTGCACGCCAGCTGACGGCAATGATGAGCGCTGAGAGTGACACTTCATCGACAGTACCAGGGATGTTTTTTTTTTAGAGTGCGTGGTTAAACATTGCGTTCTGGCGACACCTTGAAAGAACAAGGCCACGGACTGCGACCCTAAGTTCAACAAAGGTCGTAAACGCCCTCGCAAGAACCTCGGGCAACGCAGGACACCATATTATACCAAGGCGAAAAGAGAAAAAAACACCGAAAGCCGAAAAACAAGCGGGTCGCAAACGGCGCATCTCACACGCCAACAACGGTAGCAAAAACACGGCACGCGCGCGCGGCTGTCGCGCGGCAGCGGCCACTGCTCGACTGCTATCTGCCCCCGCAAAGAGAACGGACGCGTAAGCAGGAGGGGAATACACCGATAAAGAAAAAAAAAAGTAACGAAGCGAAAAAGAAAAGAACGACGTCGACGCGTTTCATTTCGCGCGAGAAAAAGAGACGCGCCCACTCCCGCGCGATGCCTCCGCGCGCTAGCGAGCGAGCGAGTGCACACACGCACGCCGAACAGCGCGCGGAGATGGGGAGAGTGGGGGACGGGGCAAACAGGCGAGCGGCGTCGGCGGCAGCAGCCAGCCGAGCCGCGCGCGTCGTGTGCGTGCGTGCGAGCCATCCGCCCGAAGCCCGCCGCCGCGCTCATTACCATCGCGGCGCCGCCGAAACGGGCGAGCCCCGGCGAGCCAGCGCCGTCGAAAGCGCGCGCGGTCCGCTGAGCAGAAAAAAAAAATAAAAGCGAGCGACCGGGAAAACGACAGGAAAAAAAAAACGGAGAAGCGGGCGAAGAGCCGACGAGCGCCGCGCACGCAGCACCCGACGGCGGGCCGCGCGGCTCCCGAGGAGAGCCGGCCTGCCACCCCGAAAAAAAACAAGGAAAAGCAACGAAACGAGCGAAGAGGCGCTGAGCGGAGCGAGAGCGGCGGCCGCACCGGGTGCCCGCGAAGCCCGACAACCCCGAGGAGCGCGTCGTCCGCCGGCGCGCGCGCGCGCGCCTCGGCCTACGAACAGTCTAGGCTGCGACCCCCTCTGTTGAGACCCCCACCCCACCCTGCCTCCCGACCGAGCCGCCGAAGGAGCGAGCGGCTCCGAGGCGACCAAAGATAAAAACGCTGCGCCCCCCACCTCCCTTCCTTGCGATCCCCCGCCACTCGCTCCTGCTCAATCCGCGAACGAAAAGAAAAAAAAAAGCGCAGAGCCGAGGGAGCGCAAAAACAAGTACTACGCGGCGCGGCGCGACGCGCGAGCAGGGAAGCGCGGAGGCCGGCAAGCGAATAGGGGGGGTCGCGTACGGGGGGAGCGAAAAAAGCGGCGCGCGGCTGGGCACAGAAGAAAAACAGGGAAAAAGCAAGAAGAGAAAGAAGGCCCCCAAGCGAGCAAGCGGGCGCGCACGGCGGCTCGTCGGCGGCTGAAAGAGCGGCGGCAGCGGGGCGCGCGGCGCGCGCGCGGACACTCCTCGCACGCAGCCTCGAGCGCGCGGCTCTTCCCTCCGCCTCTGGTGTTGCCCTCCCCCTCCGGGCGCGTATCACTTTTACCGCCGCCCGTTCCCGGCTCGCCCCGCGCCGCCGCCTCGGCGCACACAAACCACCAGCGCTGCTCCTCCGGTCATTCGACAGGGGAGACCCCAGCGAGTGCGGACGTTGCGTCGAGCCTCTCCGACGCTGCGCTCTCTGCCGCGCGCGCGCGCGCCCGCTCCGTCGGCGCTTCTGGGTTTGCCGCGTCGTCAACGCGCGCTGTGTGATTTGTTTGTGCCGCGTCGACTGGCTGTGCTTTTGTTCCAGCGACCCTTGTCTTCGGTGTGTGTTTCGTTTTTTTTTCTCTATTTTGTTTCGTTCTCTTGGTTCTTGGAACAACGCGCCATACTTGGATTAATGAGAACGACCAGACCGGACGAAGCGGACCTTCCGATTTTCGCGTCGTCTACTGCCTCCAATTCCTCTATGATAGACGCCCAGGACAACTGAAACCCTGTGAGTGTCTACATGTTTCTTCTTGACAGATTCTTTTTCAGGTGCTGGCCGCGCGAGGCTTCTCTAATGTCATATCAAAGTTTCTTGCGCACGGTGTTCCGGAGAGAACTTTACTGTTCATTTAAACAGTTGTCTCAGCAGAAGACGATACGAATTACCTGTGATGGAAATGAGTACTTCCAGCAAAGTTTATGCAGTTTGGAAAACTGCGCGTGGCTCGAAACTTTTCGGTACTCTTAAAGCGTAAAAATTTCGCCTACTGGCGATATGTGGATAGTTTGCTTAGTTGTACGAATATCTTTTTTCGCATTTAAGGTTTAAGATGCGCTTTTGTTAATAGCGTGTCGTTATTCCATCCGAAAAGCAAGAAGTAGAATTCCATTCAGGTGCGCGGAACCTCGAAACACTTGCGCGTAACGGGGATGAAAAGTTGGAAATGAAAACCAAATGACACCTTCGCAGGTACTGACCGAGACCACTTTTTGTAAGGTCTCACTTTAAAATCTGTACAAGTGCTAGAGGAGTTAGTTCATGGTGCGTTTTCTACTTGTGCGCGTTTTTTCTCATTCTACCGCAAAACCGTCACGGATATAAATAACACCGAGCTCCTCAAGAACGTCTGCTGCAGTCCATCCGGGCACCGCACATTAGTTATAGCTATGCTTGCGTGGTTATCTGGTTGTCTTTCAGTGTCATTTGTCGAAAAAACCTGTTGAAGGTGCGTGGGTCTCGCCTGTTAAGACTTATCTTTAATCCGAAACTCGCTCAGAGTTGCAAAGTTGTGCTCTTATGGGCATAAAACTATGCTCAGGTCCGCTGCGCTCAAAACTAGTTCTTACTAATCACACTAACTTGTGCTGCTTTGTACAATCCTTCGAAGTTTGCGCATATGATGCAGGGAAGTACGTGTGAAAGGCTACCGCGTGCGCGGAAACACGTTGTGATTTGAATATCCGTCCTGAGCGAACTGTTAAAGCCCTGAAATACGTTTGCGCAGAAGTAGTTTGAACCTCACAGAAAAACTTGAGGAAATGTGAACTCTAGCCTCTCGCCAGTCCTAAGAGCAGAGCCGCGCCCATGGAGCCAGCGCTGGTTGCCTGCGTACGGGGGTCGACCCGTCTGCGTAAAACGAGCCGCCGGCGATTTGTCTACAAGTTTCCGCCGATAACAAACCGCAAATAATATTGAAAACTGTCGACGAAAGGCCTCCACGAAGTCTGGTTTCTTAAATATGGCGCACTTCGAAGATTTTCAGCGTTTTACGAAACTCTTGCGCTCCTGGGAATGCAGCTTTCCCGCCGTGTCCCTTGCGTATCCTCAGCGTTCGCGTTGGATTTTCTTCCGAAAAACTTTTCTTCGCGGAGTACAGATTACACTTGAAGATGGCCTTTAGCTGCTATTCAAGCCAGCAGTAGTCCCTCTAAATGACGGCCTGATGTTTTCAAGCGCTGACTGACTGTTCTCTCCGTGTGGAACGTTAGTCAGGTATGGCATGGACATTCCGTCTTCCCGTTTCGAACCGCAGCTTGCTAGTGAAAAAGCGCTTTGCCGTGCGAGCTAGTAGTTTGTCGAAGAGCTTCAGTCTTGGGCGGTAACGAGGCAGTTCCCAAGGCGTCGTGCCAGAGTGGAGAATTCTAGCCGCGCAGTTTTGCGAGTTTGACAATGCGGGCTTCTGTGCAGGAATAAATTTCTTTGTCGGTAATCTAATTTGTTCCGCGATTGCGTGCAAAACTGCTGTTTCAGATGTGGCGTTGTTTTCTAGCGTGAAGGTTACGTTTTAGCATATAACTCGTCCGTTTTCACAGGGAATTTGGCCAAAATATAGTGGTTCTTCCTCCTCGAAGAAGAAACTGATGTCTGTGTTTTACGTGGCATTCAGCGTATGCGGGTTTTTAACGCGTATCACCGCGCTGTCGTTTAGCCACGTCTTTTGGCGGAGCTTATGTGTTAGCGCTTTCAGTCGACGCGCAGGTGATTTTGCTGTTTCCTTCGCGGAACGGTCAAATCTACATTTCGGTACCAAAACGCCGTTCTTCGAGGTGTGCGGATTTCCGAATCGTCGAAGGAATCGCTGCATCTTTGAATTGACCAGTCTGCTGCTAACTCAGCGCGGAGAAAAGCATAACTTAGTGCTCTGGCGAACATGTCGCCGTTATGTCGCATCCAGCGTACTAAGGTCACTCCAGTGGTCAATCTGCTATCCAGCTCATAAAGCTAAATTTAAAGAACTGATTTCTTGTGCAGTGCGGGCTGCTGTGATGGAGAAATAACTCCACTGAGTGGTTTCCAGCGCAGCCAGGTCGCAGGTGCAAGTAGAGACGTCGCAGTGACTGGCGGTCGCTAACCAGAGGGATGTATCAAAAGTGGACGTAATGTCACAAGTTGTGCTTTGTTAAAACATTTACCGGAGCTGTGCGTGGAAGTCAGGTGTCGATCGCGGTCTGGCTGTGATAAAGGCGCAGCCTGTTTTATGAGTTAACGTAAAAGAGGTCGTGATGAGCTGTGAATTAATTTTATATTCATCATTAAATTACCCAGACCAGCAGATATACCTAGTCTTGAGGGCACTGGCGGAAAAAAAGTCGAAATCGCTGCCTGAGCGCAATTCAGAACATTGATACATTGCCCCGGTGTACGCGGTGAGAAAAACGGATTTCTAGGCTACGCAAACTGCACTAACAGGTGTAATATTGACGTCATCACTTCAAGTACATCATGGCGCTGCATTCTATTCTTGCTTCGCAGACGCTATGATTTTACGTAGGTATAGGGCAAAACGCGCTCCGGTTCCCGCCCGTTTAATTACGCTACTCGGCGCGTATCACTCGCGCAGGGTGCAAACCGAATACGATTTCTTGGGAACACATCCCGCATGTTTGAACTGACGCGACCAGGCAAACCCTGTTGCGACCCTCTAAGAAAGGCCGTTGCCCGACCGCACGACTGGCTGCTGACGGCGGAACGGCGACGAAAAGTCCCAAGAGGCAGCAGCCGAGCGACAAAAAGGACCGCGAGCCGCCCCGGCGGTGCGGAGGAGCGAGCTCCATCGCACCATCATCATCTCCGCGAGAGATAGCCACCGCCGAAAGCCCGCGGGATGGTCCGTCGATAAGGACGGCCGCTTCGTTTTCCGGGGCGACCCGCATCGGCCTTATCGCGCGCGCGGTGTCCGCCGGCGTCTTCCCTGCGTCGCCGGAGAGTCTCGCGAGGCCCCCGCGGTTTTGCCGTTCTCTTGCTGTTTGAAATTCCTGTGACGGCTTCGCGGTGTTTATCTCTTCGCCGACGTTAAGGAAGCGCCTTCCGATGCGAGGAAAGCGGTTTTGTTTCTCGTGGACGCGGTGAGGCTGAAGCGCGCGCGAGTGGGACCGGGAGCATCTCGAGTGCTGCGCCGACCTCCCGCAAACAGCGGAGCGGAAGATAGGGCGCATTCCTTGCGGGGCGTAGTTTGAATCGCTGCCCTGTAGACACTTTTATTCCGGGAGAAGTGGACGAAACGGGCGACGGGGTAGGCAGGAGGGAAAATCGGAGCGGGAAATTTGCTGGGTTGCGGTCCTTTACTGCGGCCGAAGGGCGGGGCTTGAGGATGAAAAGAAAACCACCCGGCTGGTAACGGTTATAAATTATAATGCTTATGTGAACGGCTATGTAAGTGAGCTTTGCACTTTAGTGCGTTTTTGTAGCCACTTCTGTTGGTTCCTTGTGCCGCCAACCGCTCATACTCGGAGGCGGATCTCCGGCTAACTTGCTGAGTTTAGTTTCTTACACAAAGTCTGTCGTGCGAACAATGTTTGGTTACACCATTTACGCGTTGCCAGGATGAGGAAATAGCGGTCTTAGCGTTTGCGGCGAAGAGTGAGACGGCGTACTGCGCTGGACTGCAAAGCGTGCACTTTAGAAAAGTGATGTAGAAAGAACCCAATGGAAATTGAGCCCTGAAGGGACCTGTACATTCACGGGTATCGCATAGGAAGGGTATGCCCGTATGTAAATGTAAAGGGTTATCGGTGGTAGCACAGTTTCTGTTTGTTGTTAGCATGAATGAGCTCGTGAAATGTGGTCTGAAAGGTTAACGTGAACAAACGTCGTTCGATTCGCGGTTGTTGAGATATTGCACTCAAATAAGCCGCGAGATGCATAGAATGCGTAACGCGCACGCGGAAGTTCTGTTAGCGCACGTGATGAGAATCTCGATTGTTAACCCTCTGCTCTTTTGGGGGTATATACATTATTCATAATCGTGACGCGAACAAGCGTCTGCGCTTTTAAAGACGAAGGGTGTCACGGAGACTCACCTCTGACTTGCATATAATTAACGTCTAATGTGCGATCGCTCGGAACGCCTCTGCGGGTACTGGAGTATCGTATTATTGTAATCATGCTGTGGTATTTCGTGCCTATTTCTTTATTTAGAGCTTCTTGCGAACGCTTTAGCAATTAGGGCCTTCGAATTTCTTCAGACCTTTCAGCTCAGGCCAGAGCTTAGAGGCAGGCTCAAGTGCGGCGCTTTATGCCTGCGTTTATAGCTTTCTTTTTCTTTTTTAGAAGCGGAGTGATCTAAAAATTTAGATCGCCTTGTAACCTCGGAAATGTGGGCCGTTGCTCACTTTTACCATTTATAGTGCAGAAAAAGTTATTGTTAACACTGCGATAAGAAAGCGGAGCTTACCGGACCAGCATCGGGAGTTGTAGCTGGCCTCAGAGACCGGTGTGAACTGCGAGGAAAAGGCGATGACAGAGGAAAAGTCGCTGCCAGAATTATACTTGCGTACGAAATCGCTGCATACGGTCTTGTTTGTCCACGTAGAAAAAGAACCCATTGTAGAATATGTCCCCCCCCCCCCACACACACACACACACGCAAACACCAATAAATCCGTCCCTGCTCGCCATTACCACTAATTTGTCCTACTGTGACACCGCTTGCTACCTGGGGGGTGGCTGCATAATGTATCAGAAACAGCACCCGGCTCTTGCGGAGAGCCACGCCCTGAAACGCCACGAGTGCACTTTCGGCAGAAGTGTGCTTGCTTGCGTAGCCGGCTCGTCTCCACACACTCACTTCCCGTGTCAAATTTTCCTCTTCGGCCAGACCTGTCGACGTGAGCATTTCGGACAGGAGGTTCAGCTTCCCTGCAGCCGTGCTTGCACGCAGAAGGCAGCTGAGCCAAAAAGAATGTAAGCCCATAAACCAGCTAAAACGCGTCGCCGCAGGCCAACAGTCGCTCGTTCCGACACACAACCCAAAAAAACGTCAGGTTGCCGCGGCCGCCCCCTCCCGCTCGCTGGCGTGGCTGCCCGTCGGCGCCGCGCAGATAACGAAGCCTCAGCGATAGCGGTGCGCGAGGTCCGGAGCGGTGAAGCTAGCTGTGCGTGCGTTGCGCGTGCGTCGCGCCCCTTATCGCGCCGGGGGGGCTCACGAGGAGGGCCGCGTCTGTTTACCGAGCTTCCGGCCTCGACGCCGCCGCGGCAGAGCGCGCGACCCGCGTCCCTGTTGTCTCGCGTCGATGGAAGCGGGCTGGCCAAAGGTCGCAGCCGGCGGCGTCGGCGCGGAAATTGCGGCCCCCTCTCTCAACCGCCTCGCTTTCCGCGGCACCGCTGCTTTTTCTCGCGCGGTGCGCTTTCCGCCCCTCTTCCTCCCCCCTCACACCCCGTCTCTTCTCGCAGGCAACGCGCGTACTGCCTGCCGGCTTTCTCCGCTCATCCGCATTTCGGGATTGCGTCTCTTTTCTTTGTTTTTCCCGTCGGAGTGTTCCTGTACTTCTTTTTTTTTTTTTTTATCTACGCGGCCGGCCCGCAGCTTGATTGTGCCCTTCGCGCCTGCGGTGACGCCGCGGCGTCCGCGTGTCCCACTCGCGGGCGCCGCCGGTAATTACGTTGCCGCCGATTCGCCCCTGGCTTGATATGTCCTCCCCCTCCGCCGCCCCGGTGATCCATACCGACCGGGGCACGCGCTTGTCTAGCGACGCGTGCTCGATCGAAAGAGAGCGGTGCAGAACGGGAGCGTGTACGCGGTAACGCTGTGTTGCGTGCCCTCCCAGCTGGCAGTACGCATGACTACCAGTTGCTGAACTGTTCTTGTTTTCTTTTTCCTCTTCGGCAGTAGGTGCAGAAGGTTGAATTACGGCGAGTCCATGTCGCTCACCTTACTTTCATTGTGGGGACGGATAAAAAAAAAGTGGTCAATTTTGAGTTGAGCACACGCATTTGTGTCTGGTATTCACGCTGGCTCGACCGCACATGCTTAATGTAAGCCTTATGATTGCGGCGTTGCGCGCTAGGCTCTAGGTGTGGTTGCGAATCCCGAGATTTCTCTCTAGCAGTGCGTTTTTTTTGTTTGCATGAAATTAACGCAGGTGTAAGGAGAGCCTGCTCCCTGCCTTTTGTGGGCGTCACGCGGCAGTGTGTTTTGTACTCGTCGGTGTGTTCACTGACGAATGCGAATTCCGACTGAACTGACGTCACGAATAGAGCGGGGTCAGATGTCGCAGGAGGCTTCTGCAAGACCTTGGGCGTGGTCGAGCCGTAGTTCCGGCGCTGTCTGAACATTGCGACATGGGCTGATTCGATCTGCGCAGAATGAGCCCGCCGTCCTGTTAGCTTCTTTTTTTTTCTGCACAAAATGGCGCAACTTCACCGCACTGAGGAGAGAAGCAATGGCGGCTAGCTCGAAGGCGCCCTAATAATGGTAGGGCTGTACCATGGTGAGGAAAACGCGGTTGGCTTCTCTACAACGTCGCATGTTCCATCTCGGGTGTTCGTATCCTTGGGAGCAGGCTGTTCGGGCTTTCCGTGCTGCTTCAGAAAAGGCGAAGTCATGCCCAACTCCTCGCAGATGGTTTGCGGAGCCCATGGAACGACTGTAATCTTAGCGCCGAAACCTTCACAGCGCTATGCTGTGGGTCGCGACGTGCGCTCCATCTTACCTGCGCTGCCTCGACAATAGTTGAATTAATCGCTCCAGAGAAAGTGCGTTTTCTTTTCTTTGCTCACACAAGGCTTAGCGTGCTCTGAGGTTTTGGTTCACCGCGAGTTTGTGTTCTCGGTTTTGTAGGAGTTTCTTGCATGCCTGTACATGCAGCCTGCAGCGTAAGGAGCGCTTTTCTGGCTACTGCGTCGTGGTAAACTGTCGTGGGCCTGCTGCTTCTGCCTGTAAACATACCGTTTTTTTTCTATGTTTTGTTCAAATACTGTTTTGCACTGCATTTCACCACGCGGCCGTTGACGTTCCGCACCGTGGTGCGCCTTACCTGTTCCAGAACAATGTATCGTTTCCTCAGGGATCTTCCGCTCGGGGACACCGGGAACAAAACTGCGCAGCGGCGTCATTTCCTGGAGCTGATCGTTCTTTAACGGCGTGCGTCACTACGGTCGGGGCAGTTGCACCCTCGGGAAACCGCCGCGCGCGAGAGAGAGAGCGCGGCTCGTAAACCTAAGCATTCCTCCCCAGTGAATACATTCAGACTTCCATTTTAATTCCCGGCTCCTGATCTGCGTTGGGTCCCGCAAATACGAACTCGTTTCCCCTTTTCACGGGCAGAGACGGGCCAGCCACGAAAACCTAAATCCATCGCCAAATGGAATCGTCGTTGCGACAGATAGCCCTGCTCGAGTTACGCGTATCGACCAGCGGTGCGATTGTTCATTGTGCGTCGCTGACCGCCGTCCGGGCCCGATGTTAAGGGCGGGACCCCGACAGGAGCGGTTGCGTCGTCTGCCGCCTAATCTGCCGACGCACCTCGCCCCGTCTGTGGCCCTTAGCGCAGCTGCACTTGGCGGCCCCCAGCCGCGAAGCCCCGACGCGTGCGTCTGCGAGCGCCCGCGGCGGTTTGCTCCGCGTGCCCCAGACGAAGGCCACCGCCAGCGGCGGAGAAGAAAGCGACGCGTCACGGAGCAAGCCAGCGGCGCGTATTAGGCGCGGCCCGCGCGGGAAAAGCCTCCTGCGGGCCGCCGCGTCTACGCTCGGCGCGTGGCGCGTCTCGTTTTGCATGCTTTTTTGCATGCGACGGCGGCGTGGCGCACTGGCGCGAGCCTGCCCCCCCCCCCCCCCCCCCTCGCGTCAGCGCGCAACCCGCATGTGGGAATCGCTGGAGCGATGCCAGTGACCTTTTCCGCGCCGCGTGCGGGCTCGGAACGCGTCGTCGGCGGCACTGCGCGAAAAAGGAGCGGCCGGGCGGCGGTCTCGGGTGTTTGTCGAGCCGAGTCGCTCATCACCCGTCCGCTCGGCGCTTCTCGTTCTTCGCGTCGGAGAATGGGCTTTGTTTTTTCGGCCGGACGAGTCCGCCGGTACCTGGGAGCGCTCGCGCTTGCGCCGCGGCGGCGACGGGGCCCGACCCCATTGTTTTATTGTTCGGCTCGAGCGAGCCGACGCCGCCGACCGGGGACGCGCTGTGCACCGACGCACGACGCCGCTGGAAAGCGCGCAGGCGGTGGCTCCTTTCTTCTCCGGCCTCGCCTCTCCCCCACTACGCCTGCTCCCCCCCCGGGGGGAGCCCTTTGTGCTGGCTTCGAGTCCCGCCGCCGCTATCTGCGGCACCGTAACGATTACGCGTGCACCTTCCCGACTTCGGGCGGCTCATTGTGCGTGCCAACCCCAGCCCCTTTCTCGTTTTCTAGACCTTTAGCCGCCGCAGCAGTCTGCGGCGTAGCCAGTGTGCGAGTGAGTCGGCAGCGGCGAGAAAAGAAAATACCTGGAGAGGACATTGCGAAGCTTCAGGAGCTGGGTCCAATTCCTTCCGGCCTTTTGTCTCCGGTCTTGGTTGAAAACTCGACGAGTCTCGTCAGCGAGGCGCGATCAACGCCGATAACTCGCTACGCTCGTTTTCAGTTCGAAATGCAACGAAATGTGGACGCCGCGACGAGTTCGACTCCTGTGGCGGTAGTTTCCGCGTTGGTTAGCTGTAGTTGGGCTCCGCGTCCCTCCTAACCTCGACAGCGGCGAATCGGCCGCCCTGCTCGCAAAAGGCTCGAAGTCTTCCGAGAACCGATGCGTGCCAGGCTTCTGTTTGCATATCCCGAGCAGAGCTTTTATTCGCCGACAGCGCGTCACCACTACGCCCCCGCTCTTCGCCTCTCGAGTTCCGCGAAAGATATAACGCTTCCGGCTACTGGACGCTCTCGCCGTTCCCTTCTCCCTACCTTGCACCAGCCTCCGGGATGATTGAAAGCTGGCGGTACAAAACGCTAGCGGCGCGTAGTCAAAACTCCGCTCACTCCCCTCTCGTTTTTTTTTTCTTTGTTCCTCGTACTACTTCATGCGCGGCGCGTCGCCGTCATTGAGCGCGGCAAAACGGCGAGCCCGGTCCGTCCGTCCGTTCCCGCGCTCGACCGGTCGGTCCTGCCCTAAGCGCTCTTTGCTTCCGGCCATTTTTCTTCGTTGCAGCGACGAAGAGGGGGAACGTGGCGGCGGGGAAAAAGACATTTTTCTTCGCGTCTTGCCACCCGCCCAGCCCGACGCGGCACGGCTCGCCTTCGCCTGCGCGAAACGAGAGTGAGAGAAGAGAGGCTGGCAGCAAAGAAAGATAAAAAGGGGCTCCGGCGCGGGCCTGTTTGAGGAAAACCGCGCCAGTCTCCGGACTGAAAAGGGCCGCCGGCGATGACATCGGCGTCGGCGACGCTGGCTGCCACCGCGACGGGGAAAGGGGCAGCTGCGGCGTTGCGCGGTCTGGGCGAGCTTCCGCCTCGGTGCCCGGCGTCGGCGTGCGTAGACGGGGATGAAGAAACTAACGCCGTTTTCAAGTTCTTTCGTTTCGTCTCCTTTTTTTTTTCTTTTCTGAGCTGAGAAGGAGAAAATAAGCAGCGGAAAAAACAAAGCACGCAACGTGGCAACCTCAGGCGAGGTCCTGCTGCTGCTGCTGCTGCTGCCCGGGCGCGCCAAAGCCGACGCAGCGCGACCTTGAAGCGTTGCGGAAAGAAGCCGACGGGCAAGTAAAAAGACACACCACATAGTGTGTGTGTGTGTGGGGGGGGGGGGGGGGGGGTTAAAAGGAAGGCGCGGCGAGTCCAGCGGTGGCTCTGGATCTTTCGTTCCTGTACTCCTACGAGGGAGACGGCACCCACGCGCACGTCATGCGCGAAGTTCTGGGATGCTTAGTACGAAATATTCTCCCCGGAGCTTGCGAACTCACCATGCAGCAAGTAGTTTGACGGTCAGCCCCGTGGGAGTTGGAATGGAAGCAACATGACACGGGCGGTTTTGAGGAACTCACTAAACGAAACGCTTCTTGTTTACGCAATTGATTGGTCTCGTTCATCATGGTTACCTGTCATCCGGCTTAATTACGGGGAGCTTTACGCTAATGGAAGGTGGTTGTTCGCGCTTCCTCGGGTTTTCACGAAGAAAAGAAAGGATATGGCTGGAGGCGCGTGAGACACATCACGCTTATCGCTCCGTTCACTGGGGCGGGAAAAGTCGTCAGTGACGGCTTTATGAACTACCTGGCTGCATTTCAAGAATGCTCCCGAGTCCTCACAAACCTCAGACGCGCTGTTGCTCGTTTGCTTCCCGGGCGCCCTACCCTACGCGTGCGAGCGTGTTGAATCGGCGAGGAATGAATGAACCGAGCGATTGCGTTCGAAGAAGTCCTATTGAACAAGAAAATAAGGCGGGATAAGAAAAATGGCGGTGGAGCTCTCATTCAACGTCAACCCGGCGCCCGCTGCCAGTCAGCTTTCGCTCTTCCTCGAATCTCTTTCTCTCTGGCGTGCCTCAGGCCTCCGATCGCGCACTGAAAGGCGCTGAATGGAGCTGTCGAGTTTTGTTGCCATCCGAACGAGTTTTCCGTCCTCCCTCTTTCTGGGCATCTCTCTCCACGCGCTTCGCCGTCTCGGCCGCCGGCTTCCGTCCGCCCCACACGCGCGCGACGAGGCCGTGTCTGAATGCGTTATTGCCTGTCGCAATCGGCGCCGAGGGGCTGAGACGCGGATGGCACGCAACGCTTGGCGCGTGGCGAAACGTTCACGTTACGCCGGTGCGCGGTTCGGGGCTAGCTGTTTGTGCTTGGAGGATTCCGCGTCGCTCCTCAGAGCCAGAACCCGCTCGAACATTTATTGTGCGAGCTTGGTTGTTCACCGACTCCTCGGTGCTCAAGCCGCAAGTGGATTTGCATTTCACTTCCACCGAAGTGCGGCAAAGAGTCGAATCCGCGAGCCCGTGGGCAGCATTTGCAGGGTCGTCCATTCTTAGAGTGAACACTTGAGCGCGTTTTTAGTCTAAGAGTGGACGACTTTGTAGAATAGCGCACTTGCATCTAACGCCACCGTAAGGTTGTATTGTGTTTGCGGCTACACGTGAACCCAAGGAAGATCCTTCGCTCAGCGTTGCGCTTTCTGCCGCCTGCGTGCATGTCGGGTCTGTCATCCTGTCAGGTGACAGTGTGCTTCCCGCACAGTTCGGTGTTCGCCTGTACGGTTGTATGGTTTACATGTTTGAATAAGCTTTCATTCATTCTGCTTCCTATTGTTCAAGCCGAGAAGAGCGCCAAGCACAACGTTACGGTACATGTTCGCTCGGCCCTTCTCTATGCCGTCATAATAAACAAAACTGAACTCGACTGGGGAACAAGGTTTATGATGAAGAGGGCTGAGACGGGCTGTTTGCTTCATCTTGAGCGGTGAACAAACTGTTACTCCGTACTTTTTTTTTCCTTTTCTGCTTCGTAGTTTTCTCCTATATGAATAATTTGCAACTTGAGACTATCCAGCGCCATGGACGCTGTCCGTTTTTCCTACACACGAAGACACGAAAGTAGTATAGGAAAAACTAGAAAAAAGAAACAAAAAGCCACTTAGAAGAAGTGATCGCTTCAGCCAACGCTGTGGATGGCACCAAGCCATTTGAGAACGTGCCGCTCAGCCAAAGCAAACGCGTGCGCACCATCGGTGGCGATCTTCGCTCTGGCCGCAAAGCGTGCGCTTTAATTCTAGCATATACGCTTCCGCGACGCGCTTATGCATCTGCTTGACTTTGCCGCTGTGCCGGCCTAAGTCTTCGGTTGCGTGCTGCTTTGATTTCCTTTCTCTTTTCTCACGGTCGGGTTTGCGTTGCGAGGTGAAGCTCGCGAAGTCAAAAGGCGCCGAGTGCGCCTGCGACGACCTGCCGTGATGTGTGTGCGGTTGCTCCGCTTCCACGCCCAGATAGTTTCTAGTCCGTTCGGCCGGAGGTCTTTTTTATATTCGTTAGTTTTTTCATGGACTAGCAAATTTTTTTCACTGTAAGCAAGTTTAAACCGAAAAAGAACAGTATTCAGAATTCCAATTCGCGTTTTTGACTAACAAATGATTAAATGGCAGGCAATGAAGAGCACTGCGACGCGAAGTTGTGCTAATAATGGACCAAGACGGGTTTCATTTGGCACAGAAAATATTACCTCTGAAAAATTGAATTAGTCTTGATGACGGTCACACTGACATTATCGCAAGCTTCTTGTTGCGACTAGCGTAGTTCAGCGATACTCCGGGAACTTCTGTATGAGAGCCGCGCTGGACCCAAACCCACGACCACGAATTTTGCGTCCGGTGCTCCTATCAACTGAGCTACGGCGTCGGGTGTCCAATCTGTAACCGAACCTTGAGCTTTCATGAAAACTTGCGCTTTTCTCTCGAATATATCGCCGCGTCGCCGCTCCCGAAAAGCCGTCGGTGTTCCGCGGGCGAGCCCCGTCGTCCGGAACGCCAGACGGTGTGGGTGCCCCACGCTGCTGCGACCGAGCACAAAACCGCCGCGGGACGCCCCGCCTCGCCGGAAGCCCGCGGAGCCGCTGCCGGCCCGACCTTCTTTCCCCGCGCGCCGGCGTCCCCCGCCCGTTCCCACATACTGCGGAGTCTTTCGGCTCGCGAAGCGGATGGGGTCGGGTCCCTTTCGGGGCGGGTGGCTGCGACAGCTCCGGCCGCGACGTGGGCGCTGTGCCGGGGAGGCCGCCAAGATTAGAAGCAGCTCGCACGCAGGGCGGTTGCTCACGGGCACGTGCTCACGGGTCTCTCGCGCCGCTGCTCGCGCGGCCGCGTTTCTGTGAGGGGCGGTGGCCGCCGACTCCCCTGGCGACTGGGTAGGTGGGTGCGCCGAAGCGAAGTTCGCTGCCGTGGTCGACTGCAGAAGCCAGCCAGTGCACCGCTGTCTTGTTTTTCTGCGTACCCCATCACTTCCGGCGGCCGCCGTTCGACGCAGACCGCATCTGCTGTAGCGGCCTCACCTTCCACCCTCCTTCGCGCCGCCTTCGAGCGCGGCAAATAGCTCGGCTGACCCTAATCTCGACGCAAGCCGCCGTCCCTTCTGCGTCGTCTTCGCTGTGCCTTTGCTTCGTTTGCAGACCAGGTCCTCGTCCCGACCTTATAACCCTTGCTCGTGCGAGGCCCTCGCATTACGACGAGCAGCTGCCGCTGATGCGGCCGCGGGGCCGTGCGGCGCGGAGAAGCGACGACCGCGAGCGTGACGTCAGCTCAGCTTGCGTTGCCCCGTTGTCGGACCGTAGCCCCCTCCCACTCAGGCTAGTGAAGCAGCGGGTGGCTATGCGTAAGCGCTAACGAGCTGTCGCCGTCGGCGAGTGGCCGTTGCCGGCTGCGTCGGTATTATTCTCTCCAGCTGACGCTTTAACGTCCGCCCGCGCAGGCCCTTTCTTTTGCGTCCGGTGTAGCTTAGAACAGCCGCGGACTCCTTCATCCCGAGGCGCCTGCGGTATGTGCCGCCTCCCGTTTCCGCCCTTTGGAGCAGCTCGGGAGGAGGATCCTCCAGCGGTGTGGGCGGCCACGCGCGCGTCGTTAGGGCATCAGACGGCTCCCATTCCTTCAGCTTTTACTTTGTTTTTGTTGGCGTGCCCTGCTGTTCTCTCGCCTTCGACCCTCGTTTGTTTTTGTTTTTTTCCCGTCACGCCTTTCTCGTATCCGGTGCGGAAGCCCGCCGGCGCGTAACTCGAGCAGCGCCTATTCGTATCCCGTTCCGCGAAGATTGCGAAGTGCGGACGCCGCAGTGGGCGCGGCCCGCCCTGGCTTCGCGGCCGGTGTACTACGCACGCGTCGCTCCGAGAAAGAGCCGTGGATTATTATGACAGCAGGAGCGGTTTGAAATGCGCCGCGTCGCGGCAGTATGCTCTGTATTCGCCTTGCGCTCAGCAGCGCAGTTTTCTACGCCGCATTGGTGTCCTTATTGGAAGTTCTGCAAGTAGGCTTTTCCACGATGCTCACTTTGCCCAAAGGAGGTGGCGAAGGTGGCGCTTAGAGCTATCGCAACGGGACAGCGGCCTATTTTTTTCTTCCGTGAATCTTTTAATGCGTACTTTGCACTGCCTGTCTGTGTCACTGGCGCCAGTCCTTCAGCCTTAATCACGCTTCTGGCGTCCGCCGTTTTGGCTTGGTCAATTGTGCGACATGTGGGAAAATCAACTTACGGCATTTCGCCCGAGTCCAAAAAGACAGCTAAGTGAAGAGAGGTGGAAATTAAGAAATTTAATCTGTAATTATAAACGGCAGGGCCAGCCTGTTATCCGGCATGAGATGCCATTGCAGCTCTCGTCTAATTTTTGTTGCCTCAGTCATGGCGCGTGATGTCAGTACTGCATCATACAGGTGTAGTCTAGGCTTCGGTAAAAGGAGCGTGCCGACGCAATATCGCGTAAAACTCACTGCCCGACCTCCGAAACAGTATTTCCTGCCTCTGGAACTTTCGTTCACTACCTCCGAAGCATCATTTCGCTGCCTCCGAAACTTTAGTTCAGTGCATCCGAAACCACGCAACAGAGGGTGCTTCGTTCCCTTCCACCGTTCTTTTTCTTCTTAGATGTACGCCTAAGCAGAGGGTGGTTGCAGACCCCGGCGCAAGCCTATTTCACCTTGTTTCTATTTCAGGCAGCGACGTGAAACCCTGCGCATAACTTTTCCCGTAGCGCTCTCTCCCCTTCTCGAGCCTTTTGTCGAAGCTCCGAGCACGCACCGCGAAGTCTCGTCCGTTTTTTTTTTCTTTACCATCTATCATTCTTCGTCAGCGTTCGTGCGCGCTCTCCGCCGTGCATACAGCGCGCGACTCGGCGCTCTCTCGCAGCGACGCTTCGAGGCGAGCACACCCTCACGTCCGCCTATTGATCCGAAGATTACTATGCCAGCGGCGGCGTCGCGCGCCCAGCATGACGATTGTGCCGGCGGAAAAACAGCTGTGCCCCGCGCCGCGAGAGAGACGGCCGCGCAAACGAAGCCCCGCTCGCAAAGGGCGGGGGGGGGGGGGGGGGGGGGGGGGGCTTTGAAAGAAGCGGGGTGGGGGGAGACGGCTGCGCGCTAGCGAGGCGCCGGAGTGTTCGCCCGCGCTGTCCGCGGCGCGGCACGCACGGTCGATTGGCTTTCGCGGCGCCCTGCGTGTACCGTGTTTGCGCGCGCCTAATCGAAAGCTCGCGCGCGCGAAGCTCAGGAAACGCCCTGCTCGCTCTCGCCCGCATTTCTGCTGCTGCTGTTATTGGGTTCGTGCGTGGAAACAAGTGCCGTGGTAGGGGCTGACGTCGCCGCACGGTGCCAGCGCCCTGAGTTTGGGCCGACGCGCGAATCGGTGCTTGGTGTTCCAAAGGGACAGCTTGTTGGGTGAAAAAAAAAAAGGAATGTACAATACTGGGCTCCAATAGAGCTCTTCTACACGGAAACTAACCGTGAAACGGATGCGGGCGTTACTGATGGCATACGACGTTCACAACGAAATTTTCGGGAAAAAAAAATTAATTTGTCGAAAATTTTCCAGTCGTAGGTCGATTTGGTTGCATGCCAGCAGTGATTCGCGATTCCTGAGATGCTGCCGCAGTTGGTTTTTCTTTGTCTTCGTTGCTATCCGCGTTGTTGTTCCAAGCGGGGTGACAAACACCGTTTGCGGCCCGGAGATCTGAATCGGCTGTACTTGCGCAATGCTCGGGCGCTGTGCGGCTCTATCGGCGTTCCAGAACCGAGCGCCTCTTTTAGCCCGGAGCCTCAGTGCTGATCTCTGGCGTCGGTTGACGCGCGACGGTGTCCTTCTTCCTCCCTCTGTCTCCTCTTTCGCCAGCGTTACCGTCATCGCGACGGCGGCGCCCGCTCGGCATCAGCTAGCTGTGTGCTGGCGCGAGCCTGCCCTCGCAGAGGGAGAGCGCGAACCGAAATGCACATCTCAGCGGCGCGTTTGAGAGGGTGAAAATGGAGGTGCATCACGTCTGTCGCAGGCTTGTTTAGTCAGCGTCTCTTAATCAGAAAAACCAGAGGCAGACGGCGCCGATCTCGAGTAATTTTGTCTAATTGTTGCGGCGTAATGACCGCGGCGTTTATGACGGATTGAAACACCGCATGCGAGCGATAGCCCGTTGGAATGAATGTCAAAAATTTTTGAAGAGTTTCATGCTAGGCCTGAAGGGAGGGGGGCGTCGGTATGTTCCAGAAAGTGTGTGGTTTCCGACTTCTACTTCAGAGGAGTTCTCTGACCTGGTAGCGGAACGTATTCGAGACACTCGTCAAACTCTGCTCCCGCGATCACCTTCAGAGGAGCCGAGGTGCGATGGTGCGCTTCCAGGTTTCGATGTCAGGAACTCTCGAGAACGGCAGAGCTTCGCCGAGTGTTGCACGTCGTAATAAAGAGGTGTTCCTATAGCGCTTCGCATTTATGACGACCTACTCGGGACGTGCTCGCGAGGCAGCTGCTTTCTGCGCAACTAGATATGTCCAAGGCTGCCATCGGAGAAAGCTGTGGCCCAGCCTCTAACGCCTCCGCCGACCATATTCTAAGGGCTTGTGAGAGAGAATAAAACAAAAAAATGAGGAAAGCAGAAGGACAAAAAAAATCGTCGGTCTATCGCAGGCATTATTAACCGCCTACCCGCTAGCCACGCTCCTTCGCCCTCGCTGGGGCTCGCGCTTAACGCTCCAACATGCCCGTTAATTGCGTTTGCTGCTGCTGCCGCCGCTATTCCGCCGCGTGTCTTCTGGCTTTCTTCTAACGCTCCCCTCCCCACCACCGCACCGCCGCCACCCCCTCCGTGACGGCTAAATTGTCGGCCGGGGACGACGAGCCCGTTTCTCCCTGGGAAAGGGGGGGGACGCCCGCTACCGCGTGCTGCCGGCTCTAAAACCAATCAGCGCTCTCTCGCATGCAGCGCAGGCGCTCGCGGCCCGCGCAGTCGTGGCCCCGTTTATGCCCCGCGCCGCAATTACGGCTCTAAACGACGGCGCTGCTACCTCGCGTCGTTTCCTTTTTTTGCTTTACTAGTTGGGCGCAGCGCTGGCGTATCCGTAGTAGTAAGTACAAGTTCCCGCTGGTCGTCGCGGCGCAATTTGCATGCGGTGAACGAGGGAGTGTGATAACGGTGTTCGCGGCTAACCGCGCGTAAAGTGCGACGCATCGTTTCTTCGCGCGCATCCTCACGCAGTGCATTCGGAGTCGAATTGCGCCTGCCTCGCGTCGACCGAGGCTGTATAACGAGGCGAAGCATTCGAGCCCAGCGGAGTCCGGAGAAGCCGCCGTTGTGAACGCTGCCTAATCGGAAGGCGCTGCTTTTGACCTTTTTGTTTTTTTCTGCTTTACGTTGGCAGCCTTTTCCAGTGCTGCACGGAAATAGCGTGGAGCATTCGGGATCTGCTGTCGTCGGGTCTCGGAAGCGTGCGCGTAACCCGCGCGCTCCCTGTCGTTCACGTCGAGGCGTTTGCCGCACGTCCGCCGCTTCCGGTCCTCTGTCAGTATCTGAGATTTCTTCGGCTTGAATTGCTTATTTATTTTTCCTTTTTCCATGGTAGTGTGCACTTTTTTTCCCCTGTCATCTTCGTCGCTTTCTTGCTAACCACTTACAACCCCGAAATTTTGTCCCCGCGTGTCATGGCGGATGGACTTCGTTCTGCCTGTAGATCGCGTTGTGTTGATAGGCGATTAAATAAAAATAGACTGGCTGAAAAGGGGTCAACTTTTTTAAGAAAGCAAGTCGTTATGAGCACAAAGTGAAATTCCGAAAATTCTCGAGACGTATACAGAAAAAAAAATGCTGGCAGCAAGTGGCTGCGGCTTTCTTCACTAGGTTCTGTAGTTTGTTTTGGTTTCCGAGTAACATGACCGGTGCGTTCCTATACTGGTGAGAATCTGAGCCAGAATAATCAGCGAATTCTATTTGGATTTCATTTGTACCTCACCGCCTTTCCTTAGTCGCGAAAACAACGCGAGCGCCCTCTACTCCTTCAATCTCCCAGTCGCCACGACTGAAGATCGGTATTGAATTAAGTCGAACGGAATATTCTTATTTCATACCCACCACGGTTGTTGTATTACATTCTTTGAATGAAGCGCAGATCACCTCTGCTGTTGCGATATAACGGCTTGTCTGCAACCTTTCTGTTTCCCTGAAACCCATGAGGGGCGGGCAACAAGTAGAAAAAAAAAACTGCAACAAATATTACAGCCGGTCCTGGCGGACTTGCGCAAGACGGAACGAAGCGCTGCCTATTCCGCGCTGTATCGCATCAAATAACTCCTCGCCTCTCTTCCGCCGCCTGCTCCTCGCACGCTTGCCGACCGCGCCTCGCTACCGCGGTAGTAAATGATTTCCGCCGCGAGCCGCGATGACGTCTTCGTCCGCTCGTCGACCGCGTCAGTATACGCGTATATGCGCCGCCCGAGTAAGCGCAGGTGCATATCGCAACCAAGCAACCGGCGGGCTGTGGCGATGCGCTATACCGTGGACGAGTGGCCGCGTTATCGCGGCCGTTCGTGCACCACTACACGCTGCATTGCGCGAAGCACGCCGCCAACGTTGGCAGCTCCGCGTTTGCGCAACCGGTCGCGGGGTAGCTCTGAGGAAATGAGGGGCTGCCGCGCGGGGGCGGTCGCGAGAAGCGGGAGTAACGGGGCGGGTGTAGGCGACGCAGCCGCGACGACGTGCGCGTCTATAACAGAAACTATAACAACGCGCGGCGCGTCTCGAAGCGCTGAGCGCGGCGTCGCCGAGTTCACGTGGATGGCCGGGCACGGCACTCGTTATTGGATGCGTTTCGGCGCTTTCGCCACAGCGGGAGACGGCTGCCTGCTCCTTTCCCTCTGGAGAAGCAGCGATGCCCCCCCCCCCCCCCCCCTTTCCTTCAGGCCTCCGGAGAAGAGGGCATCGAGCGTCGAGTCTGCGCGCCGGACCCCCCTCGTTGCATTCCCTTTTCCTCTGTACGCGTCGCGTACTGTGACGTCCCGGGGGAGGGGGGGGGGGGGGCTCTCTCTTTCGCCCTGTCTCGCAGGCTAGACGACCGCCATCTGCGCCATCCTATTTACGCGGGCGTCTGCCTGCCTGCTGGGTCGGCGGAGTTGGTTGCGACGAGCAGTACTGCTGGTCCGTTTCGAATTACTGTCCCCCCGCTGTTTGTCGTTTCGGTTTTCTCTGGCGTCGGACCGTACAGTGGTTGTCACTGGGTTGCACCTGTGATCAGGGCGCCGCAAAAACACCGCGTTTTGCTAACGGGTGGGTAGCGAGAACGTCCGAAAGCAGTCTGGCGTGCGCTTATATTAACTGTTTAGTAGGAACACAGGGGTTGGAGGTTGCAGCGTTAACGAGCCAATGATGCGCGAGTCTATGGGCCGCGGTGCTGTTTCTATCGCAGAGCTGACACTTAAGTCCCATTATTGCGTCCATCTTGTCTTCTTCTGCCGTGGTGAGTTGAAGGCAGGGTTTCGGCAAGCTGTAGAGGATCGAAAAATAAGAAAAAAAAATGTGCCCCGACGCTTCTCAGGCGCGTTGGTATCAGAGCAGGACTCAGTGGCTGACGTCGGATCGCTCGTATCGTCGCGTTTGGATCTGAGCACGCAATCTGGCGCCGACGCCCGTTGGTCCCGGCCGTTGGCCTCACGGTCGTCGTCCCGTTTAACGCTCGAAGCGCGCGGACTGTGTGTGACGTCCGACTTTTCCCGAACTGTTTGCGTAGCTGCTGCCAGAGAGATTCGCACTTGTCTCGTCTCTCTCCACTAATTGCACGAACGTGTTCGTCTCGACGGAGATTATTTATGACAGCCTCGTCTAATTATTTATACGGGGATTAATTTTTCTTCGCTGTCCATTGAAAGCGAAGTCGGCGCGCGGCCGTGACGCGGAGCAGACTGTTCGTACGGAGCCCAGAACGCGGGAAATGAGTTTAAGATGGTCGTTCAAAGAAATGAGACAAGGAAAAGGTCCGCACCTTATGTTCATGCACTTGCGGCATGAAAGGCGGTAGCTTCATTGCAGTCGTCTAGCGATTACATCCCAACTACGTGTGGAATATCATGTTTTTCTCTGCTTTCTAAACTGTTTTCGTCGACGCAAACGGTACCTATAGGGCCCTGGTTTTCAAACTCGTCGCCGCGATGAAAGGAAAAAGAAAACGAGTGGGAATTTTGTGCTTCCTTTAATAATGTGTAGGTCTGTACGCGCTTTCACGATATGATTTGACAGCCGGTTGCCGCAAGCGTCGTACTCGGCGGTTCCGTTCGCAGGTTTGTGCTTTCGAGCTCGACAATCACAACTTCATACAATTCTGTATTAGCGGATCTCGGTTGTTTCCCGTAGAAAAAAAAATCAACAACAAAAGGCTGCGAGTAACAACTTCTAAAACCGGAGGATTACAAAACCCCGAATACGCGCAGTAAATTCTAAATACTGTCTCTCAGTCTTAGCATCTATGGAAAGCACTGCGTGAATTTCATTTTCGATTTTACTGTTTATTCTGATCTTCAGGCGACAACGCAGTTCCCCACACGCGAAGCTCGGGTACGCGGTAAGCCCAGAAGCCGCAGCAGTTCGTTTCTCCCGTCCGCTGCACACAAAGCGGAGTTCGTTCACGTCTCGCGCCGCCTACGGATAGAGTGTGCGTGGCGAAATTGCGGCGGGCACGCGCTTCTTCCTCCATCTCTCCTGAAAGTGATAGCGGCGGAGGCGGCAAAGGGAAGAAAAACGGCCCGGGTGATATCGCGTATGCAAATGCCGCAGGCAGCCCAGTAGCTCGTTCTCGCTTTCCAGCAGTCGTGCCCGTCCTTGTGATGATGCCGCGGCGGGTTTGAAGGGAATAGCCGGGGCGGCCGTGAACACTCCGGGCCAGTTAGAGACTTGGAGAGGTGCTACCGCTCGGCGCGTCTCGAGTGGCTGCGTCGAGGGGGGACGGGCGATATACACCTCTCCGCTTTTTCCGAGAGTTCCTTTGTGGGCTCGACGCCACCGCATCCACTGCGACAGTGACCCCCCTCTAGCGACTTGGGCGCTCCGCGGTAGGTAGGCGCACGAAACGGTCCGTCTGTACACATGGATAAGCTCTACTCTCCTTTATTACAAAGCAGTTCAGCGCTGTATGCTAGTAGTACGCGCATTCGTTTTGTCGAGCCCGCGCAGCGCTACATTTGTTTTTGCAGCTGCCGGGGAAGGAGTGATTATTCCCGACTCAGTATCGTTTCTGCCGAGCGTAACAATTCACTCTTTCCCAGTGCCGAGGGTCCTGTAGACCTAGTACATCAGAACAGTAGGTTGGCGTCAAGAGCGACTGCTCGGAAGACGCATTGTAGATACTACGCCGTGTAGTGATTCATTGCTGATTGTTCGAAAGTGCACACGTCTGGCATCTTGCAGAACGCGTGGGCGCAGATTTTAGGGCCTGTCGTCTTCGTGTTCCTTTGTGTTTCTGGTCGTGGGTCGTTGTAGTCGGTGAGAAACAAGAATTGCGTCACATGATTTATTAACGTGGCTAAAGGCGAGGTCTCTGTGATGCAATCCACGAGGACGAAAAACAATCCGCGGCACAGAGAAGCGTGAACTGTTGAAAGGTTTCCGTGGAAGGCGCTCTTTACTGATTGATTGCGTGCGTATGGAGAGTCTTTCTGCTGTTGTAGCTGCCTTCTTATTAGTTTACAAAGCAGTTTTCTGGTGGTCGGCAGGGGCTTAAGCGGATTGGTACAAAGGGCGAAATAGCTGCTGCTATTGCTTTTATTTTTGTCATTAGTTCGTGCTGAAAATTGCAGGGCCTTTACCACGGCTCGCCCTTAATACCGCAACTTAATCAGTGCTGCGAGAAAGCGTCCGTTCTCTTAGAGAATAACATACCCCATAATGCTAATGCTTTGCAGATACTCATAGATAAAATTGACGTCGTCAGCGAAACTACGCGTTATAAAGCTGCGGCACTGATGTTCCGCAACTACCGCGCAAAAGTTTATTCTGCGACACAATACATATAGTGATACTACATTAATCCTGTCGCGCCCGTCTGCAGATTGAGAATTAACAGTCCAGTGAAATGTTGTAGAATACGCAAGCAGGCATCTAAGTGCAGCTATATGGCACATATGCACCTTTTCAAGCCGCACAAATGCTGCAAGGAGATCAGTGTACTGTAGAACCCATGTTTCTATCTTTCGCCTTGCTTGTATTTTCTCCAGTCAAAGCGACGGGCGCAACCCTTCGCCTGCGGGCTGCGCTTCCACCGGCGCCGCACACAAATTATCGCGCGACATCCGCTCCGTGCCGCCTCTGCTCCCGCACCGCGCTCACCGCCTGCTCTGCTGCGCGCAGGACGTCGTCGGCGATGTACTACGCGAGCTTCTTCCCACCGGCGGTGCGGCCGTTCGACGGCCGCGGCCCGCTGGACGGCGTGACGGCTGCGGCCGCGGCGGCCGCGCTCGCCGGCTCGGCGGGCGTGCGGGGGGAGCGCGGCGAGATCCCGCTGGACCTGTCGCTCAAGCACGTGCGGCCCGACGGGCCCGAGGCCGCGGCAGCCGAGGAGCTTCTGCTGCTCGAGCACCGCAAGCTGGCTGCTGCCTACGGCCGACACCTGCTCGACCCGGCAGCGTTCCTGAGGCTGCAGCACTACCAGCAGCGGGTCGCCGCCGACGCGTTCCTCCAGCAGGTGGGTGCACACTTCTCTATTCGTCCACTAGCTCATTCGTGTGATCGCACGCTGTGCTTTCTTCGCCGCTTAGTTAACAGCCGGCAACAAACCTATTTTGAAAGCGTCTGTTAAAGAATGAGAAAATTCCGGGAAGCTTGCATTTGGTGTCAATTACGGAACGTTCAAGCATTGCGCTAGTCTGCGTCGTCGCAGAAATACCGTTTCATTCCCTATCTTGGCATTGTCGTAGTGGGGCTTTGGCCAGGTTGCCTACTTCGCTGCCTGTTGGCCGCTTCGCTCTTTCCCCCGCCTGTGTTTGCAGCAGCGATATCCCTGGAGTATTGTTTAATAGAGCGTGCTGTCGAGACGAGGGGCCATCATTGCTTGCCTAATGCATCGTGGCCGTCTTCCGCAGGCATTCGGGAGCGCCGCAGCGGCGCAGCACCACGCCATGGCCGCCGCTCGGCTGGGCTGCCTGGACCAGCAGGTGGCCTTCCACTCAGCCGCAGCAGCCACGGCGCGGGCCGCGCCCTCGGCCGCCGCTGCCGCTTTCCTGGAGCCCGCCACGGCACTGGCGCTGAGCATGCGCGGTGCGGGCGCTCCCGCGCTGGCGCCGGGAGACCTGGCGCGATCCCTCTACCCTCCGACGGCGGCCACCGCGCTGCCCGCCGGATATTCCTCCATGTTCGCCGACATGCTGCCCAAGCCGGACCACTGTCGGCTGGCCGACGACGCCAAGGCCGGCTCGTACCCGCGCGCCAACGGCGTCTCCGACAAGGCCTCCTCATCCTCCTACATCGCGGACCCCGTGCGCTACGCGGCCGAGCACATGCAGAGGCTCCAGGAGAGCCAGACGTCGGCCAAGTTCACCACGTCGGGTACCGCGCAGACCACCAACACCTCCTCCTCTTCGTCCACATCCACCTCTTCGTCGTCGTCCAGGGACCACAAGAAGTCGTCCTCGTCTTCGAACCGCCACTCGACGGATACGTCCTCGTCCACCACGTCGTCGTCGTCCGCGTCGACAGCCGCCGCTGCGGCTGCGGCGCTTAACCTGCTGGGACCGAGGCCCTCCCTGGGCGGCGGTCTCAGTTCGGCGTTCGGTGAGACGGTGAAGCGAGAGGACTACCTGAGTGCCGCCGCCGCCGCGCACCTGCCCTTCTACCCCGGCTGGGGCTTGCCTCCGATCATACCGCCGCCCACGAACACGCCCCTGCTGACGCCGAGCCCACAGAAGAAGAAGGACTCCTCCCGGTCTTCGGATCGCTCCTCGGAATCGTCGCGGAACAACAGCCGGAGCAGCCATCATGGCAAGTCTTCTTCGAGCAAGCGCTCTTCGTCGTCCTCCAACAACAACATCGACCATCACCACCACCACCACGTCAACGACGTCGTCGTCATAGACGAAGAGCAGCGGTCACGGCTCGCGGCTTCGCTCCGGCTGGGTTCTTCAACAAGTGGCGGCCGCCCTCCTCCGCCGCCCGAGCCGGAACGCGCCAAGATGCCCCGTCTGGAGGCGATGCAGCCGCCGGACGAGGCCAAGACCTCGCATTCCGGCAACGACACCAAGCGACCGGCCGCCAAGAGCCCGCTGAGCCCTCCGCCGCTGATCGCCGCCGTGCCTCCGGCGACGAGTCCCAAGACGGCCGAGCCGTCAGCCGCTCCCGGGGCTCTGCTCGCGGGCAAGCCGCTGCCCGCGTCCACGACGGCCGTCACGACGACGACGGCCGCGAGCGGCCTGCACGCGAAGCAGCACCACCACCAGCACAGCAAGGTTACCACGCCGCACGACGAGAAACCGACGCTGAACTTCTTCTTCAGGGACCACAAGCCGCTGACGACGACAGCGCCTTCAACCGCCGCGTCGGTGCCCCGAACGACGACCACCGACGTCATTGCGCACGCGCACCAGGCGCACCTGCAGTACCTGCAGCAGCTTCACAGCAACAGCGGCAGTCACGTGCTGCCCCCGTCGACGGCGCTGCCTGCCATGGAGGCCTCTTCGTTCGGCATCACCTCGCCCGTCAAGGAGGAGAGCCCGCGGCACTCGACACACCTCCCCGCGTCGTCGTCGTCGGTAGTAACGACAACGCCGGCGACGACGCCAGGCAAGGACGTCCCGGCGCCCGCCAAGTCCTCGGCGCCGCCGCAGGAACGGGTCAAGGAGCCGAGAACAGTCGAGGTCAGTTGGCCACAGCCTTATTCCACTTCCACGCGTCCCCCACACCGCGAGGCCCGGGCCGACGCCGTCCGCACGGAGGCTGGGCCATGCTCGATTCGGCCGCAATTAATCGGGCCGGTCGGCAGCGGCGGTTTCGAAAGCGAACGTGCGCCGCCGCGGACGTGGCGCGCGCGTGAGTGCGCACGCGTGTGACCCTGGTCGACGCCGCAAGGTCGCTTGCTAAACGGCTGCATTAGCGGCGCCGGGGAGCGCGCGCGGAAGCGCGGCGGAGTTTCTGCGAGGGTCTTTTTTGTTCTTTTTTTCTCTCTTCTCGTGCTTGAGTAAGATTCGTCGTTGCCGGGAGGTGCGACGGCAACGGCATGCGTAGCGGCGTCCCCCGGAACGAAGGAGACATGGGAAATCTGGCCGGCTTAGCTGGAATTGCCCAGCTGACGATTAGCGCTGCATTTTCGACTAATTTCACTAAGAGCTGTAGCGCTCTGTTTTGCCGTCATGTACCGCCATTTCCTTATGTGCAAAGTACCCAGTTGCGCAGAATTTGAATGTCTTACAGGATCACGTAGCCGCATGTTCACTTGGAATAATGCGCTGGTTTTACGCGCGCTCTTACGAAGTCCATAACTACATCCGTTGCTCGCGCGCATGCCTCGGCTGCGGGGAAAGACCAACCACCGGGAGAGGAAAAAATAAAGTGTACGCCACTCAGCGCGCAGCTGTGGATCCCTGCACTTATCTGTTAGCGAGGTAAAAACTTCCATCTCAGCCTGGTCGGCAATGCAAACGAGTGCGCCTCACACCTCCCTTTACGCAAAGCAGTATTGTGAAAGAAAAAAAAATGAAATTCGGTCCTCGTTAACTTAACGCAATAACGCGATAAACCGTGTGAGTATCACGGCCGCTCCATTATGCGCCTCTGCTGCTACACGCAGCGTGTCGGAAGATGCAGCGCTCGTCGAGCGTTGCCGCGCGCACGTTCTTCGGGCGTCGCCGAAATTAGCTTAGCCCACGCTCCCGGGGCCCCGGATGTCGCAAAAAAAAAAAAGAAAACCGGCCGGCGTCCACGCCGTCGTGCTCGGCGACCGGATATGCCCGTGGGCCCAATCGACCCGTCGTCCCAGATGCGGCCGTGGCAGCCCGCGCGGCTTCTTCTAAGCCCAAGTGGATCCACCGCCGCCGTCCTAAACCGTGCAGAAAGAGGAGGGGGCTGCTCTTCTCGGAATCGCGGTCCTCAAAGCGGTCGCCGCGGCGGAAGCTGCTGCGTGCGCGCCTCGGTGCGGGAAGATGGGCGAGTCGGGGCATCCTCCAGAGCCGCGAGAAGCACTGTAATGACAGGGGAGCTACGCGGATCCGAGCTGCCCCGTCTGGTCGCGGCATCCTTTCCTTAATGGGTCTGTGTTTTGTTTTGTGCACGTGCCTAAACGCGCTTTTAAAAAATTATTTTCTACTTTTTTTGTTGTAGTGGCTGTCTTACCACGCGAACAACTGGGCGTTGCATTTGAGTTTGCGAGCGTGCGCGGTTGCCTTTCGCGCTGGCGGAAAACTTTTCTCAGTTCGCGGTTGACATCTCCGCAGTAGTTTGTACGCGTGCTATCCAGAAATGTAGAGAGAGCCGAGAGCTGTTCCTGCTCTCTATGGAGTGAGAGCCTTGAAAGCTGTTAAAAGAAGCGCCCGTAAAGCGAACACCATACATCTGCGACAGCGACTCGCGCGCGCAGGGAAGTTCGTATGCCAGGACCCGTCGCCGCTACGCGCTTCGTGTATGCGCCTCTCGTTTGCCACTCGGAAAAAAAGCAGGCTTTTTTTTTCTTTTCTTTTTTCTCGCGAGGCAGCGGGGACGCCTGCGCGTCGGAAGACAGCCGCCGCTCCGGTCTTCTAGGAAACGCGCTGTGATGGGGGTGGGGGGGAGGAGCACTGAGGCGCGCGCGTCGCCGTCGTCCGCACGTCTCGCGCCGGCGGCGGCCTCGCTCATTTACTTCCCTTGTCGTTTGCCTGTTTTCTTTCGCCCCGTCGCGAGCAAAAACGAGCTCCGCTCCCGCGCGCCTGCCTTGCGCCTCTACAAGCGCGCGAGCGCTCCGTTCCCATCTCTCGCGAAAGGAGAGCGTAGCCGGCGACGCGCTGGCGGCGCGCTCCGATTTTTACGGCGCTCTCGCGCGCCGCCTTTGTTTCGTAGTCGTCGTTCGGGACGTGTCCCCAGACTCGCTCGCTTCGCTCCCCCCTCGTCGGCCCGTTTATTCCGCGCCCTTGTTCTCTTATGCCCGCTGTCCTTTTATTTTTCTTTTCGCCGAGCTTCTGTCTGCATCACTCCGCGTCGGCGACAGCGCACGTAGTGCGGGAGGAGGAAGGGGATTTGCGAGAGAGGATATGCCCGCGCAGTTGGCGGTAGTTGGCGGCGGCTGTGACGCGTCGCCGCGCGCGCTTTGCGCTGCCGCGTACAAGTGGTTAGGCACCGCGACCGTTCTCCTTCTTTGTCTTTTTTTTTGTCACTGCTCCGCGCGCTCTTTCTTCTTTCTAGGCTTCCCTCTCTCTCCTCTTGTGTTAGGGACGCACGCGCGCGCTCGGGCGGAACGGGCCCGGCGGTCGAAAGCGCGGCAGCTGCCTGCGCCGCGGCGTCTGATTAGGCTCGGCTCGCTGGCCGCCCCGGGGTGTGATAAAGGGACAGGACGTGGCGGGGGCACCCGGAAGCGGATTCGCTGCCGCCGCCGCGTTGGCGACGACGTTCCGTGAGGCGCTGCCGCCTGACCGTCCGACCGGGATACGGGCGCGCTCCTTTTTGTTCTTTTTCGTGGTGTACGCTGACGCGCCTGGCCGGTGGTGTGCTGCTCGCACGCGCGGGTCCCGGCGACGTTTGGCAATTTCGCGTTTTTCCCTCCCCTTCTTTTTCTCGCGCTTCCGCATTCTCCGTGTGCAATTACTCTCGGAGTCAGCTTTAAGAATGCCTAAAGAAGCCACAATGCCACAAGGAGAGATTTTCGAGGGCTAGCTGCGTCGCGGCGAACCGGATGTTATTCGAAATGCGTGGTGACGTGCCAGCATTTGTCGAAGCCGCGCTAGGGAAACTCGCGTATGTTACGTGCTGACAAGCGTTCTTGTCGAACTGCGAACGTAAGGTCCCAAGGATTCTGAATTTTGCACTCGTATACAAGCCAAATTCTAATTGCTTTTTTCCCCCCGAAATTTACGCTTTTGGCCTTTTTCAGGACGTGCTTACTCATTTTTGATTGATTTGAGGTGCAGGCTTATGCTCCCCCAACTTTCTTTTTAACTCTCTTTAGTCCGTGCCACTATTTCAGGAACGAGACAATTTAAGGATCGGTCCTTATCTGCGAATTTTGGCAAGAGGAGACAGAATTCGGAGACGGCCTGATTAGAAGGATTATTGGCGTCGCTGAAGTATGGGCATCGTCATTAATATTTAAAGAAGCAGAGGTTATATGAACTTAGCAGAGGTCTATGCAATGGCGCTGCGTAGAGAGAGAACACGATATCCGCGTCTCTGATAAAGAGCCGCGCTTCGGAACCCTGCGAGGCGTTCTGTAGCTTCCGCGTCAGCGTTTTCTCACGCGCCCGGCGCTGTCCTTTATCATACAGCGCGGGGTGCGGGTCTGGAGAGGGACAAAACACACACGCATGCATGGGGGGTCGCGCGTGTAGTGTCGGCATTCCCAGCCGCCGCCGCCGCAGGAGGGCGGGGGTCGGCAGAGACCAGTCGGGCTGCCACCAGGGCCCTTGTGCTTGCCTGCCTGACCGTGTCCAGCTTGCGTGCGTCCGCGCATTCACCGCGCGGCTCCTCTCTTCTGCGCGCCGCTACCTTTTTCTTTTTCTCATCGGTCTTTCCCGCCCCGTTGTTGTCTCCTTCCCTCGTTCTTTTCGGGCGGCAGGTGGCTGCGGCAGAACCTCGCACAGAGGTAGGTGGGCCGAGCTGCGTTTAGCGAGGCGTGCTTGCGTGTTGTGCCGAACCTGGGGCGCGGGTGCAGGATGGCGACTAGGCGCTGCTCCTTCGGAGACGGCACCGCTCGCCCCGTGGGGAGGACCGAGAATGCCCCTAGGTCCCGCTGTGCTTTTCTTTTTTTTTTTTGGGGGGGGGGGGGGGGAGAAGGGGGGTGCGTATTTTTTTTGTCGGTTCTTGGTTTTCTGCTGGAGAGAGTGCAACTGCTTTTTCTTTGACCTTCCTTTCCGGGGTCGCTCACCCCGTCTCACTTGCGCGAACTTTCGTTGTGGAGGTTTCGTTCGGAGAAAGAAAGGGGGCTTTCTTAGGCGAGCGTGATTACGTGCCGTGAGCGGGCCCCCGCTCTAGAGTTGTGGGCAGAAATGTGTTCTTCCTTGGGCACTGTGCTTTAAAGTCCAGACTCTGTCATCAGTGTGCACAAGGGCGGGCATAAGGGGACAGCAACTGCTGCTGGAGCTCCTACGTGGGCCAATTCTCCAACGGCAGCGCATCCAGAATGTCCAGTAGGCAACACACGTCACGGGCGCTCTCACTGAGGCAAGTTTGGGCTGCTTCACCGAGAGCCGTTAGACGCTTTGTTGCTATGAGCCTTGAGCTTGGAATCTTTAGTTATTTCCATTGCGTACTTCTCCATTCGCACTGGATGGAGCGGGAAAATTTCAATCACTCGGTGGAGCAAATGCTGTTTCCGTTCTTTTACACGGTGAAAGTGTAATACCGGCCGCGGATGCAAAGTTAGTTCGCTTGCTTCTTGTGTCAAAATCGCAAAATGTGGATTACCGCTCCCGGTCGCGAACCGCGGTTCGTCAAGCAACAGCGCCAGAAAACCTCTTCGACCGCACTGTCTAGTTTCTCTCTCTCCCCGTTGCCTGATTGGACGGCGAAAGAAACCGAGCTCGAAGAAACACGACGCTTCCCTCGTTCGTCGTGTTGCCCCGCGGGAGGCTTGCCAAACCAGTCGTCGCGACGGTTCGATGCGAGGCAAGGCGCGCGCGGCGAAGCATAAATAAAGGCGGGCGACAAGGGCGGGATACGAAGAGAGGACAGTAGCGAACGAAGAAGAAGCTGCGCAGCATCCTGGAGCTGTTCGTGTAGCCCGGGATCTGGGACCTCGGGGATTTGGGGCCTGCGCTCGCCGGCAGGCTGGTTACATCGGGGACGGTCGGGGGCGTCGTCGCGAGAGCGCATTGATCCCGCACAATCGGTCATGCCGGCCGCGCTTCCGACGGCGTCGCTATCGGGGCCGCGCGCGCAGCGGCAGCAGAGCATCACCCCCTCCTCTCCACCCCCGTTTTTCTGTTGGCTGCTTTCGACGGGAAAATATTGCGGGGATCCGGGTTGCGGGCGGGGCTCCTGCCACTCGCGCACGGTTCTGCGGGGGGTAGGTTCTCTCCGCCGAGATGGACCAGCGGTCGGCGCTGCGTGTGGCGGATGGTTTGTCAGTTCGTGCGCTTTACCTTATTCTCTGGGCTTTGAAAGATCAACGTGATTTGGGGGGCCAGCACCGGTTCACAACGGAACCGGCCCGGAGGCCGGCCGAAACAACACTGATCATTGCCGCGGCGGGTGCATATCGGATGACAGCATTTGGGGCTTCTAAGCACAGGCGGCACACTGTTATTTGGCTCTAGTTGCATAATTTAAGCGCGAGGTTATTATAAACACGTACTTGAGAACAGGAAGTGTCGCAGACCTGAGGAGCTTATGTGTAAAAGGGATGTAGCTGCTGCCTTTGGAAATTTCTGGTATTGCTAGTTTTGTGGAGATGTAAGCTCTCATTTTGGCTCCTGCGCGAGGGAAAAGACTAGAGAAAGCACGCACACCATGTATTGTCGAATGTACTGAAGTTGAGCAGCAAACAGGGCAACATCGCGCAATCATTTCATTGGGTTGTTAATTCATTCAAGTTGATGTGACGAAACCTCGGAAGGGCATCAGCTTCCAGCATTTGACGGTGACCGAAGTTTGGCAAAAGCGGGCCGAACAAGCCGTGGCGTCAGATCCGCGCGCTGTCCGATCGGCCTACCAGCAGCGCCGCGCTCTGCGCCTTCAATCTCGCCGCTGCGGAGCAGCGAGAAACAAAACTAGCGAAGGAGCGAGAGAGAGGTGGAGAGGAGGTGGAGAATAAAGGGCGAACAGGAAACGCGCCGGAACAGGAGCCGCCGGTGCTGCGGAAGTGAAGATCGCGGAAAGAAGCGACGCCGGCGGAGGAGGAGGCGAGAACAGCGGGAGAGCACGGGGAAAGGGAAGAGCGACCGCAATCGAAACCGAAAGAAAAATAAGAAAGTTCGAGTTCGCGCGCGCGCTCGCTTGCTGCGGGTTCTCTTCGAGCGGAGCGCCGGGAAGGAGTGGGAGGGCGTTCGTGCCGCGCGCGTTCCTGCCGGCCGAGCGGCGGCGTCGAAAAGCGGGGGGCGTGGTTGCTTGTCGGCCGAGTTTTTTTTTTTTTTTTTTTATGGCCGCCGGCGCGCTTGACGGGTGGTGCTGCTGCGCGGGAGCGGCCAGTGCAGCTCGGTAGCCACTGGGAGCCTGTTGTAGCGCTAGTTGTTCCTTGTCTTCTTTTCCATTTCCCTTGGTTATTTTTTTATCATGAACCGGGACCTCAATGACGTAATTCCTCCTAAGTTATTGCGCGTATCACGCTGATCCGAGAAGTGGGTATCACATTGCACGGCGCGTTCGGCAGCCAATACAGGCAGCCACTACTCGCGGGATTCTTGAGTGGGCGTTGTAGTTCCACGTGCCGTGAGCTGCGCGCAGACAAATCAGTAAGCTAATCAAATCTGAACATTTTTCGTTCTATGCCTGCCAGGTCCACCCTTCGTGCGCGGCGCGTCTGTTAAACCTAAAAGGTTATGCGGAGACAAAGAAGCGGCGAAGTCCGCACGATCTGCCTCGCTGACAGGCAGGATGTACTGTACTACTCTCGGCAGAGCGCAAACAACCGCAGTGCCCGCATCTGGCGGCAGGACGGCGACGCGACCTCCGGACGCTGCGAGCACGTGCTTGGATTCTTTATTTTTCTTGTCCCTTTCCTTCGCTCGCCGCGGGACGGCCCACGCCCGCATCGCGGCTCTCCCGGCGCGTCGGCGCGTTTTGCCCGGTGTTCCGGGAAACGCGGCGGCCGATCCTGATTTATCGGCCGCCCTCCACGCCGCCGCCGTGGATTGAGTGCGCCTACTACGACGCCGCTGCCGCCTTCCCGCTGCCAGGTCCCCGCGCCCCGTCGTGTCTGCCGAGGCCGCGGCGGCCGCGCTCCGCTGCGCTCGGCCGCGCTCGGCCGAGCGCCGCCGCCGACTTTGCATCACGCTCTGCCGGGCGCGATATGCGCGGCGCGCAGTTCGTAGGCTGGTCCGCGAGCAGCGATCGCGCGAGTTGTAGGGGCAGTTGCTGCGCACTGCCATCCGGGTTACAACGGTCAGCATTGCTTTATGGACACGCTTGGAGGGAATTTGGGATTCGCGCTTCACTTCGTATGCGCGAACAAAGGAAAGGATCGTCCTTCCGAAGTCTTAACTACAGTCCCCCCCCCGTCTGCGTTTCCAAGTTTCTGATACCCAGATCCATTGAAGTCAAACACTGTCCTGGAACGTTTAGTTGGAAACAAAGGGCATCTTATTTCTCCGACGTGACCGTCTGATCTTCAGATTGGGCCTCATAAATTGTTAAATGATGCCGCACCTGTAGTTCAACTCCCAAGGCCTGTCAGTCCCGTACAAGTTTGATAACAAGCTCGTGAAAGTTGTAGTGCTCCCATTCTTTGCTCGGATGAATTCTGTCAGGTCTAGTTATCTCCACCGTGGCATCCCGAAGTTAACCTGCGCCCCTCAGCCGTTTATCATCAGCAGAGCAGATGAGGATGTTCGTAAACGAGCACTTTAGCTGGAATTCGGCGTCTTGGAGTGAGCGGGCTCTCGAGAGAAGCCGTTCATTACATTTTTTTCGTGCGCGCCGGGGCTCCCCTTCTCAGTTCGGCCCTGCGCGCTCGCGGAAACAGCGACGGTACCGCAGCTGGCTTTTTAACGGAACAGAAATACAAAGAATGAAGGCCTGCGACCGCGGCCGTGTCCGGTGCGCGGCGCGGTTTCGTTACAAGGGGGAGCTTGAGAGGGAGAGGGACGAAAGATTGCGTGAGGCACGTGCGGCGTCCCGCTGGTTTGTCGGTGCGGGCTCGCACTTGCACACGCGCTGTGCAAGGGGCAAGCGAAGGGGGAGCTCCCGCTTCGGCGGCGGGAGAGAGGAGGAGAAAGAAGGGGGGCGCATCGTCGGCGACGGGACAAGATACGCGCGCGTGATGGATGGTCCGTTTCACGCCCGGCCGCCGCGGCCGCTAGCGGCGGGAGCGCAACACGCAATTTGGCCGGCCGCGACCGCCCGCAGCTTTTTGGGACGGCCGCCGCCGTTGCCTGCGGCCCCTACAGTTTCCCTTTCCTGTCCGGCCGCACCGCAGCTCGTCCGTCCTCTCCGTGCCGGCTCGCAATTTTAGTTATTATTGTGATTATTTCTGGATTTCGCGCGCATGCCTTCGTCGTCTCTTTCCGCGAATCGCTCCCAGCGATTGCGCGGCGGCACTTTTGCGCCGCTATGGTCAAGACGGCAGGTGCCGGAAAACAGAAGCGGCTAAGCTGACTTTCGCGTCGTTTGTATTTGCGCGTGGTGTTTTTTTTTCTGCGTTGTGAGAATCAGTCAGACATAACATGCATAATCGTGTGTACCGTGTTATAGATGCAGACGCCGGGTAGTGTGTGCGATTAATCCTGCTTCAGAGGGTTTAAATGTGGAGACCATGTATACACTACAGCCTTTAAATGTCCTTCACCGCTTAGCGCCCCAACTATTCCACGCATACGCATTCGTTCTGGAAGGCGACGAGCAAACTGTCAACGGCTGATAATTTTGTGTAGAGAACGATGTCCGTGCGAGAAAGAGTGATATGGTCGATGGTGTCTAGCGACCGTGTTGCTCACGGAGGTGCCGTCCATTCGTAGACCCTTTTTTGTGGCGCTCGTGGAAGCAGCACCACGGTTGCGCAAATTGAACTGGACAGTAAACCACTGCGTTAAGACTACCACGCAAGTGTCGTAGGCATAGCATTTCTGGCACTTCTTGGATGGCGAACGCATTCTGCACGATCCCTGTTGTTTTCGCGGCGCTGTTTTCGGACCCCCCTCAGCTCTCTCGGGAGCCCCTAAATTAAAGACGGGGGAAAACGCGGCGTACGAAAGAAGCCGGCAGCGCCTTTTTTAAACCCGAGCTGCGTTGCTGCCGTCGAGCCAGCTGCGCGAAATCGCGGCGCGCCACACACCAGGCGCGCGGCGAGGGAGCACTGTATGCAAAGAGCGCTTCGCTTGACGCCCCTCAACGGCAGCTCATTGCACCTACACCCCCCTCCGCGTGTCTGCAGGCCGCGCGTGGCGGATAGCGGCAGCCTCGCGTTAATTAAGCGCGGCGTGCGACGACTAATGAGCTTCGCAGCAGCACCGGCGGCATCCGGCGCCCGCACGCCGCGGGGTTAGCGAGCGTCCGCGTCTCGCGCCGTGGACTCTGCCCCTCTCTCCTGTAACCGGTGGGATTAGTCGCGCAGGGCGAAGGGTTCGGTGACGGCACGGGATGAGAGGAGTAGACCTTGCCTGCAACGCTACACCGTCCGCTCGGCCTAGCTTGCGTGGTCAGAGAGAAAGAAAGTGCTGGTTCCTAGTAGTCCCCTTTATAGCTGGAGTGCAACAGCACGCTGTTGCCCGGGACAATTTATGGCCTCCGCTGTGGGACTCGGGTGTCGCGCCGACCATCGGGGCAAGTTCCGTGGTCGAGGTACGCCGGGTGTTTTGGGAAGCGTGGCGGTGACGAGAATGTTTTTCGGTCCTGGTTTTTCTCTCTAGAACTGTTTCTCTTTTGATGTCTCCGTATCGCCAGTGTCGCGTACAGGGATGCCGTAAGTGGAACTCGAGAAGCCCTTCTTGCTGTAGCGCTCACGACAGACGACCCTTTGTACCGTGGAATGAGGGCGAAAGCCCGACTACCTCCGTGCTCGCGAGCGATAAATGAACGAAGTCGACGCGGGCCTCACTTGTAAGCCTAACGCAGTGGACCGGAATGCGGGCTGGGTCAGTTTGCCGTCTTGCATGCGCACTCTAACACGAATACGTTAATATGGAAAAAAAAGAGAGAATAAGTTGTCCCTGGCGCCCTCTATCTTGCGCACCCCCTGCGCTGGATGACAGTTTGCCCCTTTTTGTTGGTACTGTGCACAGCGTCTTTTTTTACGGCCATCTTTTTACCGATACATTTTAAGTCGCGGTGTCCCCAGACTCTGGTGTCATTCGTGCCCACCCCGTCAATCAAGCATGAACTTATTGTGCTCTTTTTCTTTTTTCTCCCCTGTGCTGCAGGCTACGACGGTGCGGATCCAGAAGGAAAACGGCGGTGAGTGTCTCGATTCTTCTCTCCTTTGGGGCTCACTGCCTCTGCGCTTGGCGTTTTTGCTCCGGACCCCTTGGCCGGGGGACCGCACTGCGGACCAATTCCAGCGTAACAGAGCGGGTTAGCCAGACAAAGTCGGAGGAATTGGGGAAGGCCGGACTCCTGACCCGTTGGTGTCGAGGCGCTGCGCTTTTGCTTCTATTGTACGGGGATTGAAGACGCTGGCCTCCTAGGTGTTTTGAAGGGTCACGTAATGCTGGGAGAGGGCCTGACGGAAGTGTACTTCTTTTCCTGGGCCGCCGCCATTGTACAGCAGGCTTCGAAGTTTCAGTGTAGCATACCGCGAACAGCGGAGGACATCCGACGTAGGTCGCTGCTATGTCTATTCGAATTTTATATTTCAGAGCTCTTTGCATCGCCAGTCTGCTAAAGCAACGCTGTTTTTGTGTGGGTCGTGATGTTCCCATTGTTTTCCAAGCTAATGCGTCCGTTGTACCTTTTGGTGACAGCCTGCGAGGCGGTACTAAGGATTCGTCCTCCACCCGCGGACGAGAGCGTTCGTAAGGCTGTGGAGGCGCCCGTAGCGCGCGTGATGTTTATCGCGTCACGGCGCTCCGCTGAGGCAAGAAAGCAAGCATATATGCCGAACCTCGGACGGCGCCGTGGGAAGAAAAATAAAAGCGACGCAACTAGCGGCTCCGAGCGGGCCCGCCGGATCCGTGCCGGCCGTGCGCCTGTCCCGTCCTTCGCTGCGGCCGCCCGAGAACGAAGACGGAGAGGGTGGGGGGTAGCCGGGGCACCACCAATTAAGGATGCCGGCGGCGAGCGTCGCCGCCGTCGTCGTCGTCGCTGGTATTCCCAGGCCCCCGCTGCCGCGCGTTCGCAGCAGCGAGCGCTCGCTCGCGCGCGGGCGCGCGCCTCTCATTTGGCTCCCATCCCCCGCCGGTTCCCCGCTCGGCGGCGGCCGCCGTGGCCTGAGTCACCGCGCTGCCTTCCGCCGCCGCCGCGTCCCGCGGGTGATGAACGGCCCCGGCGGCCCCGCGACGAAATATAATTAGGGGACCGGCGGCTGCGTGCCGTGCCCCGGCGGGAGCGAGCGCGGCCCGAGCGAGGCGGATCGCGTTGGGAGGACTCCCTCGTATCTCGCCCTCCCCGTCTCTCCGGAGAAGGCCGCGCGCGGGGCCTCATTAAATGCGGCGGCCGCTGCTGCTGCGGAGCGGGGTTAGGCGCGGAGTACCGCGGGGCTTGCTTTGGCGTCGCCTGGGCCCTCTCGAGGGGGGAGGCGGCGTGCCTCGGCGAAGGCCGTGGCGGCGCGTTTTTACGGCCGCCGGACCGCTTTGCTTTTCGTTTTTCCCGCTCGGGATGGGCATTAGGGGAATTGAAGGCCCGCGCTGCTCTGTGGTGCCTGCCCCCCACCCGCCTGCCCTGAGGTGCCTCGCAGCTGCATGAACTGATATCGAGTGGAGGCAGGAGCAGGAGCGCGGCAGCCGCGACCAGGATCTGCCGCCGCGACGCTAGAAAACTTTCGAGGTCGCTGCTGAAGCTCCAGGCGGGCAAGCAGAAGCCGTCGCCGCGCAGTATGCGGAGGGAAGCGCTGTGGCATCTTTGTAAGCGCACTCTCTTCGGGCCGCCCGCCTGTTTACGACAGTCTTATATCTCCGCTGACAGTCGTCAACCGGTCTAGGAGCGCTGCGGCTGGACATCGAAGTTGTTTTGCGGCTTGTGGGAAGTCCCCTCCGTGTAGACTGGACCCCAGTTGTGCTCGGCGCATTTTCTCTCTGCACTTGGCTTTATCAGGGCGTAGGCTCTTGTGTGCAGCTCTGTTGGCCCGCGTTCGAAATCCATTCGCTAAAGCCTCATAACATTCTCCCTTGTCCTGTTTGGACGGGGCTACGGACTACGAGAAGCCTCCACTGGCTTTTGCCGGTGCACCCATCTTGATGATTTTAAATATTGTATTGTAAGTTCTGTGATCCTCTTCACTTAGGAAGAGAATGAAGTGGTGAGAGGGTCTGCTTTCCTTTTTCCCCCGGTGAGCAGTAGCGCTTGCTTGCCGATTCCACTGCAAAGGGCCTCGCTGAGCCTTGGGCTGCATTCTGCCGAAGGCGTCTACACAGTTGCCGGTTTTGTAAGGCGGAACGGAGCTGTCCGCATGGGGCCCCTCTTGCTCCATCGCGCGCTGATGAGACCATGGGCGAGTCTACGCGCACAGGCTTTCTAAAAGTCTCCGTGAGCGTTGGCGCTCGGAGCCCGCTCGCTCCTTCGCATCGTATACACGCTGGAGACTCCGTGCCGTTCCGGGCGCCGTTGGCGGCGGCGGCAGCAGCGCCCCGGGGGACCGAAGAAACGAGCCGAGCCGTTTCGTTCTTTTTTATTTCTTTTGCTCCCTCGCTTGAAATGCGTTCGCGCGTGGTCGCGTCTCCCCTCGGCGCGGCACGGAGCCAGGAAACGATCGCGCGCTCTCGGCGCGGCTTCAAAGAGCGCGGCTGGGCTGCGGCGGCGGATGCGACGCTTCGTTGGCTCTGGCTTGGCGGGCACGCAGAGGCGGAGACGACGACGACGCGTCGTGCCGCGGAGAGCACGGCGACAGGGCTCACCGGCGAGTGTTCGGGAGAAGGAGGGGGACGTGGTTTCGAAGAAGGGGAAGGGCGAGCGAGGCAGCTTTTTGTCGAGGTGGCGTTCGTGCCGTAATGCCTTTTTCCGTGAACCGTGGAAGGCTCGCTCGCGCGGCGCTCTTTTGAGCAGCGTTGGCAGGATTTACGGGACATTTTAGCCAGCGGCCGCCTGGAGGGGCTGACCGGCCATTACAAAGGCAAAAAAAAAAAGTGCGAGGGATAAGATAACTGTAGTGAAAAGGAACGTGAAAGTGGATAGAAAAAGAAAATAATTTTTACCCGCCGTTGTTATCTGCGCAGCTAACCGCAGGGCCTTGTCGTTTATGGTGGGGGTTCGAGAGAACAGCCCGCTTGAATACGGTCCGCCGGCTGTACCCGTGCGCTTTCTCCCTGGGTCGTCGCTGTAATAGCGCGTCAGCCGCGCGTCGTCGTCGTCGAGATCACCGAGCGGCCCGAGTATAGCGCCATTAAACTCGGGGCGCGGACGCAGTTGCTGCTGTAGAGCGCCGTTACGACGACGATGACGACTTAACTTGCGTGGGCTGACGCTTTCCCATGCCTGGAAAAGCGGGCCGCATCTATTATTTTTGTGTTTTTTTTGCGCCCCATTCTGTTTGTCATCGTTTGCTGCGTGCGAGCGTACTTAGCAACTGCATGGTACAGCATATGCGCGTCCCCTAAGTGCTTCGTTGGTCGGGCGGCTCGCTAATAAGACAAGCAAGTGGCGCTTGCGTAGCCCTGCGCTGCAGTGTGTAAGAGACGACTCATTGTTTGCGTCTCCTGTAGAGTAGCATGCAAGCAGGCTTAGAGTGCCAAAAGCTATCTTGCTTTTTCGTTAAGCTGTTTTTTTTGTGTGTTTCTGCAAACGCGAAGGTAGAGTCCGCAAAAAATAATAAAAGGGTACGCCTACTGCCGATGTTGTAGCGCATCCGACGCCAGCGACATTTATCTGAAATTCCATCTGCACTGTTTCCACAAAACGTAGAAGCTCGTCCCTCGATGTAGTGTCCTGAACCAGCCGCGGCAACACTACCCAGCAAGTACGAGTATCTGAAATCTTTGCGCGTTACCCTGCCTACCTGGCTATACGTTTTCCTTACCGTGGCACCCGCTCTGTTCGCCCGATGCGAACCCTCGATTATCTCTTCCGTGCATTGTAATAGTCAAGGAGCCAATTCTGCCAGACAGTTCACTTTCTTTATGTCTTCCTTGAGCACCTAGCCTGAATCCTCCCCGCTTTTGCGCCTGTCTTCTTTCGTTGCGCAGGCGTCCGGTACTCGATTCATCCCAAGAAGCGCAAGCTCGACTCGGAGGAACAGTCTCCGTCGCCTGCCACGCCCCCCACCCCGCCGTCGGCGGCGCCGGAAGAGAACGAGGACGTCCTCCCCGCACCTGCGCGCCGCGCTTCCCGCAGCCCCGAGCGCGGCAACGCAGACCCATCCCGGAGGCGTCCGCTCAGCCGCTCGGCCGACGGTCTCTCGTCGCTGCGGCCGGAGCTTCGCCAGCGCAGAATGCAGTACCACGCGGTGCGAAGGCGCAAGCTGCGCTCGGGACTGGACATGATCCGCCGTCGGAAGAGGACCACGCCCTCCGCCGCGGCCAAGCTGGCCGGAAGGAACGACCGCAAGGTGCGTGTGCCTCAACGCCGCCGTCGCTGCGCCGGTCGGGAATGCTTCATGTTGGGACCTAACCTAGACAACGCGTACTACTCTTTCTAGAAAGCGATAATGTGTTACACGCGTTAGTCATGGCTGTCGTTTTACGCGCTTGGTCCGGAAGGATCCTGTGCTGGTGGGTCATTGCTCCGGGTACTTTTTAGTTTCGCACAGGGTTAGGAAGCTTAGGCGGTCCGTAACAGCAAAACGAAATTAGCCTCTCGTTGCGTGCTAAAAGTAACATGCTCAGGTTTAGCGGTAGCTTTGTGATGAACATGAGGATCCATAGCGCACAGTATTCAAGGGACGCAAGACATGTTCACTACCCACTAGCCTGAACCCTGACCCTTCTTTGTGATGAAGCTTTCGTTAGTACTCGGCCGTTGTTAGATGGCCTGCATTGCGGTATCTCGCGCACGAGGTTCCAGTAGCGCTGTCTCTTCAATTGTCTTTTCTCTTTCCTTTCGTCGCAGCCCTTTGGTGAGCTCAACTACAACGCACCGCCAGACTTGAGCAAGATCCCACTGAACAAGGCTACGGGCGAGACTGTCCTCCACCGCGCCGCTCGCCTGGGACATGTGGTGAGCGACCACTGCAGATGTGCTGTTCAAATCGAATCAGATGAAAGCAAATGTTTATTTTCCTCTTGTAAACAAGTACATGAAAGGGCTGCCTTTCAGTTCCTGTCACTTTTAGCCGCCGCGGTGGCTCAGTGGTTATGGCACTCGGCTGCTGAGCCGAAAAACCCGGGTTCGGCCGTGGTGGTCGAATTTCGATGTAGGCGAAATTCTAGAGACCCCTGCACTGTGCGATATCAATGTACGTTAAAGAGCCCGAGGTGGTCGAAATTTCCGGAGCCCATCACTGTGGCGTCCCTCATAGCCTGAATCGCTTTGGGCGTTAAATTCCCGTAAACCAAACCAAACCTCTCAGTCTTATCTTGCTCCAAAAAGTGCTCGGCACTGCTCGCTTCGCCGCAGCACCCGGGCGCTGGTAGGAGAAGTCTCCTTCGCGGGGAAACAAACCGTTGCCCCGCAGGTGTCGCCGCTTTAGAGAGCTTCCGTCCCTTTGTACGAGAACCCGATTATTCGACAAACTGTTGAGCAGAGAAACGTAAACGCGCTAATGGGTGGAGTGGAACGGGAAACTGCAGCAGTAAATTTATTAAGGAGCCTTGCCGCAGTGTTCTCTCTAGCACGGAGTAACCTAGTGCCTGGCACTGTCTCAGTCACGGCACTTCCTGGTCTGCAGTCGAAGGGCGACTTATGGACACAAGTTGGCGCTGCAGCAACGCCTAAAGTCGCTGGCAAATGTGAATAGGAAGTTCAGTACGAAAAAAAAAATCGAGCCATACGGATGACACACACGTTCAGTCAGAGAACCTGCCCGAGGACGACACATGCGCGCACCTGCGCACATAATGCCTGTGCGCGTATTGGCACCAAACGCGTGGTAAAAGTTCATGCGGTGCTCGCAACCTATCTGAGCGAGCCGCGCTGGGAGAAAAACGAGCGAGCGGCCAGGACCGCATCGCCGCCTCAAGTCGCACCTCCGTCCTCTCCTCGGGTCACGCTTTGACGCACGGTCGGCGCTAGCCGAAAATAACCGCGCACACCCGGACGCCTCTCCCCGCGGGGGCCGGAGATCGAAGTGCGCCTCCTGCCAGCTGCGGCTTCGGCCTCGTTTTTCGCGCGGACCGACCCGACACCCTCGCGGCTCATCTTCGCCCCGACCGCTCCCGGCTGCGTCGTCGCGCGGAGGCGGCCTGGTGCGTCGCAGCAGCGAGACTTCCGTGTCGTCGCCTCCCACGCGCGGCGGTCGCTGGCGTGACGCAGTCGGCGCCGCCCCGCGATGCCCTGGATTATCGCTTCCCCTCCGCCGGTGGTGGCCACGTGCGCCGGGGCTTAGCGGCGAGCGGGGCCGCGATCCGGTGGCGCCTCGCTAAGCTTTCTGCGTCGCTCTCGTTCGTCTCGCTGTTTATGTCCGCCCGCGACGCGGGAATGGACAGGTTCGCTGCAGAGGAGTTTGCATCTGAGGAGATAGAAATGCAAATAAAGCGCCCTCGGCAAATTCAGACGGCGCCGAATTTTACGCATCATTTGACGAGCAGGCTGTTTAAATGTGGGCATTCGGAATGAACACCGTGCACGCCCGCACCTTTTGGGCAGTGCCCGCGAGGGAGATGGGAACGTGCTTAAGCGTTGGGATTGGTGTGAAAGAGGTGGTTAATAATAGGTGGCTACCAAGGGAGCCGTAGTCTCTCGCCTTCCACCTTCCCGGTTCCGCCGAACCTTGCGTCGAGTGTCCGAATCTCTTCCCCGATCTCTGGCGCGGAACCCTGCCCGCCGCCGTCCTCCGCGGGTTCCTGGAATCGCGAGCGGTGCCGCCTGATCTTGAAGGGGGGCTGGGAGGGCCGTGCCGCTCGGACGGCGTCCGCGCAGCCCGCAGGCGAAGCGCGGCCTTTTGTTAGAGCGGTGGCTATTTTCTCGCTCTTAGATCGCGCGAGCTCCTGCCGACGTGTACCGCGCGCGTGTTGTTCGCGTCCCGCCCTGCTGCCGGCTCGTTCGATTGCGCTAGGGCAGCGGCAAGGGCGCGGCCTCGATCGGGAGCCGCGGCCCGCTAGGAACGCTGGCGAAGAAAACACGGGAGCCCCGCCGCCGCCTCCATCAAACACGCGAAGGCCGTCGCTCTAGTAGCGCCTCTCGGGAAAACAAAGGACCGGCGCTGGCCGGCAAGAAAAGGCCTGTCAGTGCGCGGCGAGCTTTTTTGGCCCGCAGCGCTGGCGGGCCGGAAGGAATTTTCTCCGGTGGCCGCTCCTGGCCGATCATTCGTCGCGGCGGCTCCTTGCACGCGCGCCGCTGTCCGTAATAGCGGTCGCGATCGTTCAGATACGGTGGCGGTCGTTTATCGGGAGCCCGCTCCGGGCGAACGGGTGTCGCGCGCGGCCTCGTCGACTGTGGACAGGGCGCGTGGTTGGCGGCAACGCGTGCGATTGACATTGCGGCGTTCGTTAATGCAGCCGAAAGCTGTGCCGTTAGAAGAAGCTTGAGGCGACAAGGACAGTGCGAGATAATTGGAGAGCCATTCGGGCGTCGCTGCAGTGGAAGTGTAAATGCTACGCTGTCTGACATGCATTGCAGTCCTTTAATTTGAGGAACCAGCCGTCACTAGGGCTTTTCCTTTTGCTCTGAGCGATACCGAGAACAGTCCATTTCGTTGACACGTTCTCAAAGTAACCATGCAGTCTCGCTGTGCTGTGTGTACAAGTCGTTTTTTGTTCGGATGTGCGCTCCGGTCGTGAAAGGAAAGAAAACAGGAGACGCACAGGTGAAGACCGAAAGAAAAAAAAAAAACATCGGAAATTGGGGAGAAGGGTGGTCACGTTGAAGTCGTTTGGTTCTTATCTTTCCGACATCCCAGCCGCGTGACAGCTTCGGCTGATGGCCTAGGGGTACCTTCGTGGCCTCGCAGAAAACCGCCCCCACTGGACTCACCCCTCCGGGGAGGCCCGCACGCAACAACGCACAGCTCTGCGCCTCTAACGAATGACGGGTAGTGGGTGGCGGGCACGCAGGGTGATTGCGAGCGTCTCCGCCCGCATGGAAGTAGCTCTCGACCCCGCGCGCTCAGCCGGGTCAGCGCGGGCAGCCAGGCGCACCGGTGGGCGGGTGGGGTGCTCGCTCGCCGCGCGCCGTAAACTGAAACCGGTCCCGAGGTCCCCCGCCTGCGTCGCTAATTGGAGGAAATTGCTGCCGCCCGTGCTCGCTCGCCGCTGTCCGTGGACCGCGCTCGTGCTGCTCGCGCGCTCGGCCGGCTCCTGCCCTTCTTTCTTCAGGGGGACAGAGGGGGAGAGTAGAGGAGATAAGTTTGTCCTCCTCCTCGGCTCTGTGGAACCAGCAACCATCCCCGCCTGTCCACCTGCGTGGTCAGGGAGGTGGAGGGGCTTCGCGGATGGGGGCTGGGTTGCAGAGCCGCGGGTCTAATGGCGCAGCGGTGTCTCCGGTGTCGCCTTGAAACCGGACACGGCTGCGCGCACCAGGGAACAAATTGTGGTCGGAGCCTCGGCTGTGTTGTTGGAGTAGCGTACCATGTCGACGTCGACCGACCTGCTTTTAGCGGTAGCCCGCGAGGGGGCCAATTGGCGGTAGTTCTGTAGCGGTCGCTTCTCACGTCTAGGCCACTATAAGGGACCCGGCCAGCAGCAGGTTTCCTCAGCGGCCAACGCTTGGGAACTCCTGCAGCCTTCTGGCGCGATGTTTCGCAGGTGCACCGCGGCAGCGAAACAAGTTAAGGCAAACGCGCCTCCATCTGAAGTCGGGCGATTTCGTGCTTGCTAGACTGCCGTATCGTCTTCCTTCGTCAGTGACCGACCGCTGCCATTCGCTGACTCTTAAGCCCTTTTCCACTGACGGAGGTATTTTCGTTCGAGGGGTATCGCGTTTCTCTTCACTGAGCGTTTCTTTTTCTTCCCCTTGAACATATCCCGCTCGTTTCCATTAGGGTGAAAGCTCCGCGTCCGGGTACGAACGTGGCCTTCTCTCCCTTCGCAGTAATCCATGCAAAGTGGACGGAAGGCGCAAACGAGCGGCGGGTGAATGCGAGATGATGCCGCCGCTTTGGGGCCCCACCGTCCTTTCTCCGCGCGCACGCCCAACGTTGACTCACTCACGCTTCCCCTACTCGGCGACGCCGCGTCCCGGCACGTAGCACCGCGTCCTCCGCCTCCTGCGGGCGCCTCGGGTTTCGCCCGTCCCGGACGACCGACCCATCTCCGGGCGGCGATCCACTCCGTTCCCCTACTGACGTGGCCTTATAAAACCGCGCAGGGGAAACCCCCCTTCTTTCGTTCTCTTTCTCGTTATTTTTCTTACCCCCCTGGGAACGCGCGCACAGTATAATAGCGCTCACAATGGCTGCGGCGTGCAGCGGGATCTGCGACCAAGATGGCCTGCGACAGCGCAGGCCATCTGGCGGGGTCCGGCCTCTCCTTGCGCGTCTTTTTCTTTAAAGGTCGGGCGCTTATACGAACTGAAACCCGTGGTTCTGCCGCGTCACTCGTATCTGTGGTCTCGCGGGTCAGGGTGCGGTTGCCGAGCGGGGCGGCTGTCAGTCACGTTGCCGCCGTCACACAGCTGACCCCTCTCTCTCTCTCCACTCGCCCTGGACTTAGCGAACACTGTCGGTAGTGATCGACGTCGCTTAACGCGAGTCCCTCAGGTTTCACAAGGTATTGCGCGTCGCGGATAAAAGAGGATGCTGCGAAAGGGGAAGCTGTTCTTTTACGGTCGGCTCAATTGTGGGTGAAGGGTGAGGGAAGAACAGTCGCGGTGCACACGGCTTGACTGTGCTTCGTTCAAACGCGGCAATCTGTCGGATATTTAATGCGATAGGATTAGAACCCACACGGGACCAAGACACGTCGTCGGTCATTAAATTTGTCTGTTGGCTGGACGGAAGTGACGTCACCACTCCCCGGAGCATTTTTATTAGCTTATGGCAAGTGTAATCAGAACTGGCTGTACCAACAGCTGCTAATGCTGTCGAATTGCGAACACATAACGAAGTTAGTTGTCCCTGTGATTTCCTTTACCATAGTGACCGGCCTCCCGTGAGCAGGCTTAATTAGCGGTTACTCGGAGGGAAACTGTGTGTGTGTGTGGGGGGGGGGGGGGGGGGCGGTGGTCAGCCGAGCGCGTTTACAACTGCGGCAATGGCTAGAATTCTTCCGGGCTTTTCCGAGACGGGCGTTGGGTTGTCGCGAGCCCCACTTTTATCCCTCGCAGCCGATTTCTCCTTCCTTCCTGTTGCGCACCTGACATCAAACCCGCCTCTGCGAAGGAAGGGTCCGACGGCGGCGGCGGCCTCCTGTCGGAAGTGATGTCCGGCGCGTTTGCGGGCCTCCCTCGCCGCTCCCGCTATGCTAATAGAAGCCGTGACGAACGAGCGCCCGCCGCCGCAAAGGCCGAAACCGCGGCTCCGTAAGACGGCGATGCGAGGTGGCGGCCGTGCAGTGGTGCGGGGAACGCAGGATAAAAGAAAAGAAAACGAAGAAATACGCGCAGCCGTCGTCTTCTTGTCTCGGCGGCGCCGCGCAGCACTCGCTCACATATATATTCAGCGTTCAGCCAGCGGGCGTGCGTCCAATCGACAGGTGCGCGCGGCGGCGGCGGCGTGATTTTCTTCTTTTTTCCTCGCCGTGTACGGCAAGGCGGACGACGAGCGCGGCGGCCGCTGTATTATTCAGCTGTCCGCCTCCTCGTCCGATCGGAGCGACGGCGCGAGGCAGTCACCGGCGCCGCCGTGCTGCTGCAGGCAGCCTTCTTATTCAACCGCGTGTGCGCGCCGCGAGGGAGCCAGCCAGCGAGTGTGCGCCGAGGCTATTTTCTCCCGCTGCTCTCTTCGCAGTCGGCCCCGAAAGAACGGGCGAGGTGGAGGGGAGCTCCATCGTTCGCTGCGACGCCGGCGAGCGTGCGTGCGTTCGGTCTATATGAGCTTGCTGCGCTCGCGCCCAGCCTGAGACGTCCGTGATTGCGGGGCCGATCGAAGCGCGGCACGCTTCATGCTCCTCATTTCTCTTTTCTTTCTTTTTTTTGTTAGTTGAATCTTTGCGCTGCCACCTCCCTTGCCGCTACTGCCTACGATAAAAAAAAAGATCGTTTTCGTTGCAGGTAATATATCTTGCCCATGGAAATGACTACCGGGGACTTTTTAAGCGGAGAGCACTCCGCTGCGAAATGAGACCGCTTTGCGCAGTTGTCAGCGTTGTCTACGCTTGCGGGGCGAACTCGGTGGGGATAATCTGAGTGGGTGTCCGTAATTAGGGTGAAAATAGTCGTGACGAGAAAGTGCTGACTCGTGCTCAGCCCGGCCGAACATCACTGACTGAGTAAAGGTCACTCGCCTGACAGGAACCAGTCCTACCTCCGCTCACACCGAGTCATTGGAATCCCTGCGAACAAACGAGCTGGCGGTCTCGAAGCTATCCAGCTAGCTAGCCTCGCTGGCCCGAATGTTTGCCGCTCGAGAGCCGACGCACGCGAGCGACCTTAGAAAGAGCGCCGCTCTGCCGTGCCGAGCCGTCGCCTAGCACGCCAACGCAATCGATGCTCGAACGTGCGGGGGCAGCCAGCCAGGCAGGCAGGGAAAAAAAGACGCGCGCCTGCAGGGTGCCGTGAAGAGCGCGCGGGGGCCGCCAGTGCCAGTCGCGTCGGCCCCGCAGTAGATGCTGCAGCTGCCGCGGTGGCGCGTGCGTCTTCCAGGAAGCTTCACCGCTCTCGAGCCGAGGCCGGGAGGAGGGCACCCCTCAATCTCTCGGCGGTGGCGGCGGCCCCCTACGTGCCCGGCAAGAAGAAAAAAAAAGCGAGACGCGCCCGAAATAAAGTCGACGCCACCCCGGCCGCCGCCGCCGCTCACGCGTTCTCGCAACGCCTTGCGAAAGAACCTTCTTCTCTTGGGACGGCGGCGGCGACTCCCGGCAGCCGGCTCGGATGGCGGTCTTGCGAACGCGACGGACCGAGTCGGTAGAAAAAAAAGAAAAATAATAAAAAAAACGGGAATGCGTCTCGCTGGCACTGCACTCCGCGCGGCCGGGCCCACCGGTACGCGCGCGTGCTCATCAGGCGACGACTCCGTCCTCGGGGCCGCCTCCGCACGTACGGGCGTCGTCTCCTCGGACGTCGCCGTGGGCCGACGGCGGTGACGTCGCTCGGCGACCAGCGGCGAGCCTGTGCAGGAGGCGTGCATGTGCTGCCGCGTGTGTTTACCACCCTCCCGAACGGAGGCCGCTGCGAAGGAGACGACGCGAGCCTTGACACGGAAACGCCGCGCGCGACGACGGCATCGTAGTCGTAGTGGCAGCAGCAGTGGCAGTAGCGGGCTTCTGCGTCCCGCGCGCGTTTTGGAGGCCTTCCGCGAAAGGAAAAACCTCGGGGCCCGTCTTCGAGCGGAAGGTGAAAAGACAGGAAGGGGAGGAGGGATGGTTGGCTGTCTCCGCATCAGTCGCTGAATCCCGCACTCTTGCGTAGCAGCCGGCGAGCGGCGCATTCGCGCGAGAAGAGGCACGCGAATGCCGCCCGTTGCGCGAGAGAAAATTTTATGGCGCCGCCGCACGCGATCGCTGGGCGCAACGATTCTTTTTTCTTTTTTACTCGCGGGTGAGCGCTGGGGCCGCTTTATTGTCCCAGCGGCTGCGAAGGCCTTCACGGCATTTAGCGTTTAGAAGCATCGCGCTTCGCTCTTTTCCTTCCCGTGGCGCGGTGCCCTGCCCGTTGGGAAGCGCTTTTTCCAGTCCCCCGTAGCACTCAGCTTGATGCTTGCAAGACTTTCTCTTTTCGGTGCATAAGGGAACTCGCAGCACCGTTTGACCACGCTGCTACCGCGTGTATGGTGTTGCTCAAACTACTGCTGCGCCACTTCAGCGCTGCGGGCTTCCTCAGCTGAGGGCGTAGCTGGTAGCCGCGGCGTTTCGGTGGTCCGTCACGTAATCGGGCATCGGCTGCGCACGACCGTTCGGCGGCGCCGCCTTCCCGCATTCCGCTGGCGCTGGACCGCAGCGGCGGCGACGCCGAGGGCATCGGGGCCCTTATTTGCCGCCCCCAAGTCAAAGAGAGACGGGGCCGGCCTGTGCTCATCTGCCGTTGCTGCTCGCCGGGAGCGATCAAAGCGGGCCGAGCTCCCCCCCTGCGCGTTGCTGATCGGCAAAAGCGCGCGCCGCTCCCAGGGAAATGAGGTCGTTTGGAGGAGCTCACGCTTCGTCGCTCTGTCCGGCTGGGTCTCTTTTTTTTTCGGCCTTCCCCGCCGCGGCTCGCTGCTGGACGCCTCCTGCCGCTGATTGCGGCCCGGTCACTGGCTGATTGCTGGCGGCGACGCCTGCCGGCGCCGAAATCGCGCCGCTGCTGCTTTTGCCGGGGGAGGTTGCGTGGCTTCTCTCGATGGTTGCACAGTCCCACCCTGCTGAGTTGCTACTGGGCAGCTCCGCTTCCTTTGCTGTCCTGGTGCTTTCACGTGCTCTCTTTGTGGAAGGAAAAGGTGTTGCGCTCATTCTTCGCATGTGCGAAATTCGGCGACCGTTCCAACCCTTTATTCATATCTCACGGGGTAGTAGGCGGGAACCTTGCGATCATTGCGTAACACCTGAAAATATGGGGAAAGCGCTTGTAGCTTTTGCGCCCTTTTTTTATCTTTCGGTTATGCGTTAAAGAGCTCTCTGTCAACTTGCCGTTGGTCGGGCTTCACGTGAGAAAAGACTGTGTTGTGCGCGTTAAGCTCTTAGCCAGTGTTCCAGTGGGTTACATGTACGTAGCTCTACGGCAATACGAACGCGGGGCAAAAAAAAAGCATCCTGCAAAAGTTTCCTTTCTTTTGTGCCGCCACTCTACGGCCGGCAGGTGCAAGAATATCAGAGAAGGAAATCACAGCGCAGGAACAAGAATGCCAGGCCGTCGGTACGTCGACCCGACTGTCGCGAAAGCGTCTGCGACACGCGAGTGCGCATGCAAGGCTTTCTCGCTTTTTACTGCGCGCGAAAAGTCACGCGCGAGTGTCTAGCTGTTTCATGTGAACGCACGCGCGCATTTTTCTTGTTTCGTCGAAATTCACCTGCTATATGTGAGCAAAGACCGAGCTTGAACTGGCACGCGTTGACGGCCGCACAGGCATGTTCGTGCCCAGAGTGGAGTGTTTAGACGCATTCGTGACACCGCGTCAGAAGCGCTGCGCGACCATCTGTTCCCGGAGAATGATGCAGTGCTGTTTACAAAAAAAAAAAAAGGAGATACCGGGGTTCTGAAAAGAGAAGGAACATACCATATCTACACCACTCGCGCGCGGCCGTCTAATAACTGACACCTTACGGCACTTGTAGAAAACCGATCCCTTTGCAACACTTTGGGGAGCTGGAGAATGTCTGCTGCAACTCTGTTCATACGGGTGCATGTTTGGGGAAGTGGCAGATGCTCTGCTGAAGCGCCGCAGTGGGCATCTTGAGTGAACATGTTCGCTATCTCGTTGGGTGTGCAGGATCTAGCCTGGTGTTGTCTGGAGTCCCACGAAGGCGGCTCCGTCGAGTCGTGCGACCTGAGCGGCCAGACGCCGCTGCACGAGGCCGCGTCGCGAGGACACCTGCGCGTTGGACGCGCCCTTCTCCAGTGCGGCGCCGACCCCAACGCCTGCGCACACAACGGAAGGCGGTGAGTATTGCATGATGGCTGCAGCCAGCGAGAGGAGGTACGCACCTCGTGTGCACCGCAAAGCACTCTGCTGATGTGGAGCAAGAAGTTGGTATAACTCTGACGAGAGGAAAAAAAAAGAATCAAAGAAACCATAGAGGCATTTTTGAGCAAGCACCGCTCAGCCGCCATATTGGTTGGGCGAAGGCATGACGGGACATGGCAGGCGCTTCTTCAGAACGCCCACACGGGGAAAAAAACCTCGACGGGCAGGGCAAAAGAAGCGCTTGTCCACCGACGCTGTCGGTTTCGCGGTACTCCAGCCGCCTCCCGCCGTCGCATGTTTGCGCTGCTCGCCTGCGAAAGAAAAGAACCCAAATAAAACAGGGCCGCTGTAGCGCGCCTGCTGTGCGCCCGGAGAGACAGGACCGTCGGCGCGCACGGCCTGCTTTCGCGTCTTTTTTTTCCCTCTTTTTGCAGCATTGCGCGATCGCGCCGACGCCGTGTTTTTCTTTCTCTCGCTTTTCTTCTTCCCGCTCAGCGCGGCGCTCCTTTCCCGTCGGAACCCGAGCCTCGCCACCTCCGCCACGTGTGTGTGTGTGTGTGTGCGCGCGCTCTGTGCTCCGTGGGGCGGCGGCAGCGCGGTTGCGTGTCGGGGAAAAGCGAACGGGCGAGCGGCGGCAGGAAGTTTGCCGACGCTGCAGCCGGCGCGTAAACATCGGCCTTCGCCGCCGCTGTTGGCCTCTCTTCCGTGCCCCCCTCCTGCGCTATCGCTGCCGCTGTTGCTGCTTCGTCCGGTCCGGGAGCGCCGCTCGCCGTAATCCCGCACCCGCACGCGCTGAAAGGAAGAAGCCCGTGCGAGGCGCCGGTGGCGGGGCTTCTTGGCTGGCTGGGTCGTGACGAGGGAAAAGACGGACCCGAAGAGCTGAAAAAGCAGGCTTAGAGCCGACAAGGGAATAATAGTACTCTGTGTGTGGGCCTCGGTTTTGCTTTTCCTCTATTCCTGTTGTCTTCGCTGGGGTCACTGCGTTGCGGAAAAATCTCCCCTGACTTCTAACCCAGCAGGCTTTGGCGGTACTGCCGTGTGTCGCGTCCCCGATTCATGGTGCGCCCGCTCGTCGATCCTTTCATGCATTCGCGCAGTCATGCGAAATGCAGAAAGATGGGCATCATGGGCGTAAGAGACATAAATGCGGAGATAGGTCAACGAAGCCTTCGTTTTCGCTTTTCAGCGCTTGTGCAAGGACGGGAAACTTTCGTTGCAGAGCATCCGGAGTCGACACACGGGAATTTTCGTTGCACCGTGTATAGACCAAGAGCTTTACAAAAAAGTTTTAATTGATGTTCAATAACGGGTGAAAAAGCGGCAACCATATAACGAAACTAATAGAATAAATAGCCCAGACAGTGCATGCTGACCTTGCGCGCTTGCTTTCGCAGCCGCGGGGCTCAGGGGCGCGTGTTTTACCTCGCTGCGAAGCAACTGCCCACGGTCTGTCTTGGCGCCAGCGCGGCGCTGCCGGCCTCTGAGCCATAATCCGCCCCCCAGATGGCTGGCAGCGGCTCGAATGACCCCGTCCGGCGCAGCCGTGCGCGGGACCGGAGGCGGCAGATGCCCCGCAGATAGGGGGGCTCTCTCCCTGCGTGGCCCGGCTGGACGTGACTTTTATCGCGGCCGGCAGATAGCCGCCGCCATGCTTCCCTCGGGAGGGGAACGACTGAAATACGAGTTTGTCAAGCCGGGCCTAGCGCGTGCAAACACTGCCGGGGCGGCCTAAGAGCAAACTTCCCATTCAGAGCTTGCGCGCTTGGCTGTGTTTGCTGGTGGCAGGCACGCCGTACGCGTCGCCGCGCAGCCGGTTAGCCTTCGCCGGTCTCTGGACCCTCCGACCCTTAATCAGCTCGGAACCCTGAACAAACGCGACGCGAGGGCCGGCGCTTAAAGCGCTCCGATAGCCGCTGCGTCTCAGCTACGAAGTCGCAAACGAGGGCCCCGCCGCCGCGGCGGCGGCTGCGTCAGTCGGGCAGCGCCGAGCACGTGCGTGCGCGGGCGTAGAGGCTCTCGCACGGCGAGGAGGAAGAGGGTCAGTATTATACGAATCAAAGGTTGCGAGGGTCTGGGGAGGCAGAGAGAAAGGAAGGAGGGGGCGGGCGCGCTCACGTCTCGCCGATAATTACGGCGCCCTTCGCACGGAGCAAACAACGCGGAAAGCTTTGCCGCCGCGCGAATCCCCCGCGCTATCGTGAGAGAAACGCCGCGCAGCCGTCCGCTGGGAACCGCGGCGCCAAATGGCGCAATGGGCGCGACAGGTAGCGCCATCTGTTATTGATTTCGCGAACCAATTTCTGCTGAACCTTCCTGCACCGCGCAAGCGCAGGCAATCCCTCTGCTCCCGCTCCCCTCTGTCCTCCCTCCCTATTCTTTTCCTTTGGTTTTCTTTCCTTCGTTCTTTTGACGGTTCGCGCGCACGCGAGGCAGCTTTCGTTCCAGCGTAGCTGCCCCTCCGCGCCCTGCCTCGGCTCGCGCCGTACTTAGCAGCCCCCGCCTGGCCTTCCTGCCTGTTCGCGGGTCTCCGGATAGCGAAGACTGGAATGGGGGAGGGTGATGAGGGAGAGGTGAAGGCGTGCACCCACTTTTATCTTGGCGCGGCTCGGCGGCACGGCGGGTACGCAGCCTCGGCCTTCGCTCCCTGGTCGTCCGCGATGGATCTCCCCTCTCTCTTTCTTCTTTCTCTCTCTGTTTTTGATATTCTTCTCGGTGCGGCTCTTTGATTCTCTCCTCTCTGCCGCCGGCAAATTCTCCCCTCTCCACCTGGGCTGTTTTTTCTTCGTGGGAATTCGCCGCTTCGTTCGTTCCGCGGGGTGCCCGCGCCGCCGCCTCCGTTCCATCTTCGCTGGCCGCCGTCGCAGTGGTTTTTTTTTTTTTACTCTGCGCCCGTTCGAGCGGCTCCCTCCGGTCGTAAAAACCGAACTCGCCTGGCCTCGCGGTGGGAGCTGCGTGATCGCTGGGAGCCGCCGCGGAGGGTTTTGCTGCTGCCGCCGCCGGCTGCGCGCGCGCGTTCTGCGGCTGGCCCCGCGGCGCGCATGATTCATCGGATCGAGCCTCGTTTGTCGCTCCCTGGTTGCCGGTCGCCCGCGGCGTGTTCTTCGCCCCTTCACGGTTGCTGAGAAGGCGCCAAGCGGTTCCTGGACGTCTCGAGTTCTTGGCTCTCTTTTCTTGCGTATTCTTCAAAGTTACCTCTACTTAGAAAGTGCATGGATTTAAGGATGATCGATTAGTTAATGTCGCTGCGCCTTACAGGATGTATTACACCAGGAGCTTATCGTCAGTTTGCTGCTAACCTTCGGATTGTGTAAACGGCGAAACGAAGAAAAAAAGTCGGCTCTGCTGTTCTATGAGGAGGAGGGAAACAATTTTGTTCAGGCGCAGTACTTGGTCTCCAATTTTGAACTACCAACTTTGCTCTGCAGCGCTTTCGTTTTTTTTTGCTTAAATCCTACACGTTGCGTGTGTGTGTGTGTCATGGGGGGGGGGGGGGCAATGCACGCCAAACTTTCGCTCCACGAGGTAGGGAAGCGGAATAAAGAGGAGCCGGTACTGGAGAAGACGTGCAAGCTCTGTAGCCGCTTTGGAACAATAGTCTACGTTTTCTTTTTCGTCTTTCTCGTGTGCCGTACGGGGTGAGTATAATAATATCCCGAGCGACATAAATATCTGCTTGTTTACGTCCAAAGCAAGCGTGGGAACAATGCCGCTTCTGTGGAAGCCCTCCGGAACGTCTGGGGCGTGAAGTGCGCGAGACAAAGGTTTTTTTTTTTTTGCCCTCCGACTCTCATGTCGAGACGCCTCCTCGTGCATCGCACACCTCTGGACGTCTTTTGTTGCTGCTTCCAGACTCCGGTTTTATTGCATCGGCCTGCACCGTCGGTTAGGCTTCAGGGTTGTCCATGCGGGGGTGATACTGGCGGGAAATTGGTATTAGGCGTCTTGATCTCGGCATACTTAGCACTTCATTGGCTTTTGCTAGGCGTGGCCGAAATAGCTAAAAGTTGCGCAGTCACGCAGCCTTATGTTCCAGGTTTTGTTCTCCAGTCGTAACCAAACGCTGAGTGGGAAACATTCTGGTTCTCTTCCAAGGCGCTACTTTGCTCTGTTATGAAAATGTGGCAGTGTATTAAAACTGACAGCTTTTGACAGTACAGTTCACTTCTCTGGCTACAACGGCAGTTGTCGTGGGTGTGGTCACGATTTGCCCCGGTTACCGCGAATTCACGGACTCGTATGATTTGGTCTGTAGTTACGTTGTAAGGATTTGCCGTATGGTTAAGCTGATTCCAACTCGGGTCGCGCACGGTGACCTCATCTAAGAATTTCACGCCGTCTCATCTCGTGGCCTGGCCTTTTTTGGGGAGACTGTTATGATGACGCGCCACTTTTGCACCACCAGCCGACATAGTTAAACGCGCTCATAATCGCCGCTCTCTAGCTACACTTGCCGGTACTGACTGGAGAAAGAAAGGGTCGCGAACATGAGAGAAAATAATGACGAAGGTGCGAACTCTATATATTTTTATTGTCTCGGCGTCCGCGGCTGTCGCCTTTCGCCGCGGCAGTTTGTCTCCCCAGTCTTTCTTGCTTGCGTCGTCTCCGCGAAAACCTATTCTTCTGCGGCCCTCCCCTCGCTCTCGGCAACACTCGCTCGATCGCGCCATTTGATGGCTGCGCGTTGTACCGCTCGGCGGCGGCGGCATTTTCTCGCCACCCGAGGCGCGAAGGGAGCAAGACGGAGAACAGCGCAGCGCAGCACAAAAGAACGCCGCGCGGCAACCAAAGAATGAGCGCACGCCATGGCTGCCGCTGTCAAGAGACCCCCCCCTGCTGTCTCCCCGCCGTCCGTGCGCGGCCTTTGTTTATTGTGCACGCGTGGCGTGACCGGGCCCGCCGCCGCGCGGCCATCCTGCTGCTGTCCGCATCGCCGGCGCTCGATGATGATGAGCCCGAGGCGGCTTTTCTTCTCGCGGCCGGTGGGCGTAAGCGCTTCTTCGCCGAGGAGGAGGCGTGGGAGGTTGCTCGCCGACCGATCGGGCCATTCTTTTCTTTGCTGCTGCTGATGCGGCCGTCTCTTTGCTGCTGCTGCTTGCTGGCTGTGTTTTTCTTTCCGCTTGCGGCACCCTTTTTATTGTTTTTGTACGCATCTGTCGGGCTCTGCGCTGCGGTCGTTGCGTGCGGTATGAAGCGGCAGGCATGGGCACGTGTGGAGACCCAGAAGTCACGAAACTTGTCTGTGGTGATTATAAATTTTGGTTGGACATCGGACGTGTTTTTCCCTTTGCGATCTCCAACTACTAGCCAACGACACTGGCCTTTAATAAAAGAAATAAAAACTGAGGTTCAGTAGCACGACTTTTTCGGCTATCAAAACACCCGCGGTTTTTTTTCCCTTAAATGGGCGGGCGGGATGCTTCTATCTTCTTCTTGGAGCGTTGGCATTATTGACGCAATGCCGGGACGGCCGTGTGTTGCCGGCACTCATTGCTGAAAGTGGCGTTGGCGCCGTATAATTGACGTGGTCTCTGAATTCCCTCCTCGTTTTTCTGTTTTGTTCACAGGCCCCTGCATGACGCTGTGGAAAAGGGTCACGTGGAGATGGTGCGTCTGCTGCTGTCGTACGGCGCCGACGCCACCCTGACCACCGGCTCCGGATTGTCACCACTCGAACTGGCCAGGTCGCCCATCATGGTGGAACTGCTGAGAGGTGAGCCGCGTCTGGTCTTCAATCCAGCGGATTCGGTTTATTTATTATCGAAAAGACACTATATCAACGCCACTCCCTCTTCACTGATAGCAGTCGTGTTTGCTAAGGGTCTTTATTCCGGCCGCAACGCAGCCGCGTGAACGTTGCCGAACAGCGCTCATTGCTCACAGATGTCTTGTTTTTGTTTTGTTTTCACACTACTATTTCTAGCGTTTAGTATTCTTAACGGAGTTAAAAATAGGTTAACCGCGAAAAGGGAATCTGATGAATGGGATAGCCAGCTGTGCTGTTTTCCGCTGCACACAAAGCCTTCGCGCATATGCTCATCGTCACTCGTTTTGTAGTGAATTTCTTGCGCCATCTTTTCCACTAACTCTGCAATCTCTTCTTGCCCCCGCAGGCTTCCTTTCCGACATGGCTGGCGAGAGCATTGACGGGAGCCCTGTGTTGCCGTGGCACTTCGCGGGCACCGCCTCGTTCATGGGTGAGTAGAGACCTTTTGCGTGAACGGGCGTTTTGGGCGGACTTGCCTGCCAGTGGCCGCGGGAACTGTACCGAAGCTATAGTCGGAAGCTGTAGGTACTCATTTACTATGCATCACGCTCGCAGGGTTTCTAATTTTAAAGCAAGGGAGCACTCCTTGTACTCTGTGAAAGGGCTTAGCTACGAGCTTCGTTATTCTCGGGGCTGAGCCCTAAGCGCGGTCCGCGCATATACTTAACAGCGGTCGCCCCTCTTCTCTCGCGCAGACCCCAAGGACACCGGCTTCGACATCCTGGCCGGCGCCCCCGCTGAGGACTCTGGCGATGACATGCTCTTCCAGCAGCTGAGTGAATCGGCGCAGATCGCCACCTACAGGCTGAGTCCGCACCTGGCCGGCGCCGCCGCCACCGACTCTAGGTGAGTAGGAAGCTCTGAACTGCGCGTCTCACTTTTCCATGGCGCACGCCGATTGCTTCCTTTGCTGCGTCTCTGTTACATTGCATGTCTTACGCTTGGGACGTCCGTTTTATTGCGTTGATATCAAATCTCAGTGTACATAGCCTACTGTAGTTGGAATGTGTAGCAGAATGTAGATGTTAGTTTCTCTTAGGCTTGCATTCCACGCTCGGCTGGTGAATTTAGCGTATTCAGCTTATGCGGCCATCGTGAGTGTTGGCTAGCTAGTCAGTACAATCAAATTTATATTACTGTCGCTAACCTTAGTGGTTTCAGTTTTTATATTACGTGAAAGAGTAAGGGGGGGGGACTTAGCGGCCTGCCCTCATTGGCAACAGCGAAAGCGGCTCCGAACGTTTTTACCCCGCTGACGTCCGTCCGCGCGTGCCGACAGGAGCGCGCGTGCCCGTGGCGTGCGCCAGTCTCCACGGCTAATCTGCTGCGTGCTTCCTGCGCCGCGGCGGCTTTCGACCGACTCTTTCGTGATGCCTAATCGACGTCTTCCGCAGGGCTCGCGTTTCCCTCTCTCCATCCGTCCGTGCTAATGCCTATCTCGCGCGCAACATCGGGGTCGCCGCCGTGCGTCCGAGAAAAACGTTGCCCCTCTCTCTTCCTTTCTCCTGAGCCGCCGGCCGAAGATTGCTTTTCACCGCGCCGTCTTCGAGCCCCGCGCCGCCGCAGTTTGCTGAGGCTTCTGCCGCCAGTGGCCCGCGTCCAACGCAGGCGGTTTGGGTCTGCGGATAAGAGGGTGGGGAGGAGGGCTTGGGAGGCTTTTGGCGGAGGAGGAGGGTAGTAGAGAGAGAGAGAAGCAGACTCGGAGGCCCCGGATGACCCTAATGACAGAATAATGACAGCCTTCGCGCCCGCCGCTGCCGCGAAGAAGCGCGCCCGCGCCTGTCCGGAAGCTCTTTCGGCTCGCGAGAAGGGATTCCGCCGCGGCTGTAGTGGTGGTGGCGACGAATGCGGCCGCTCCTTCCCGCGCGCTCTTTCCCCCTCTCCTCTCAAGACTAGCCGCTTCGTGAAGCGGAGTGACGAGCGTCGACCGCTCCTGCGCCCCGAAATACCTCGGCCGAGTTCAAGCGTACGTGCGCGCAAGAATCTGGAGCGCGAGATAAGCGGCGAAGATGACACACAGGTGGGCCCGTATCGCTAGAGAAACGTGTTTTCTCTTCTTGCGGTGCTCACTGCCGCGTGCAAGGCGAGAAGTTTAATGGCGTGTCCATGCGAAAACAAAAGTGTGCGAAATGAGCCCATTCGTGACTGAGGAAATAGGGCTGGCGGAACAAGCTCTGTAATGGCCGCTTTGGGCGCTTCACTCTCAGTCTCACGGGGAACAAACTTGTATATTTCCTTGTGTTCGCATCTTTTTCGTAATCATCACCTGAAGATGTCTCCATCTTGTGTATTTCTGACAGACCCCTCGGATCTTAATTTTTGTATAACAGTAGCAAGTCCATTTTTTTTAAATCTGTTCTTTGGGAGGCAGGAACAGCCAAGCTTGCTCAGCTTTTTTCCCTCAACCTCTCCATCACCTTGATGGAAGTAAAAGATAATCACGCTTTCTCTCTCCTTCCTCTTCTCGCCCCGTGCAGTGGCTGTTGCGAGTGCGTGCGGCTGGAAGACGTTCTGCAGCGCCTGCGCATCACGGCCGATGAGTTCCGGCACCGGTTCCCGGCCGTCGAGGTGCTCGTGCTTCCGGCGCACGAGCTGCGGGCCAAGACCACAACCCCGTGGCTGGACGAGGCTGCGGGCCCCGGTGCCAGTAGCCCCCGCGAGGTTACCTCGTCCCCACCGTCTGCGGCAGAGGCCAGTGGCGCCGCTTCGTCCCCCAAAGCGGCGGCGCCCGCCGTACAAGCGCTGCGCTTCGACGCCACCGTACGCAGTATCCTCGGACTCCACAACCACCCCATCCCGCGATGAGCGGCGACGACGGCAGTTGTTGTTCCCTCGATGCCGTGTAGCTGCCACAGTCACCTCTGTCACCCACCTCACCTCATTCACCAACCACCGTCACCCTTCTGACGCTGTAGAGCCGACTCTGGCACCCCATATGCATGTGTGCAACTTGATCAGGCACTCATCAAAGGCATCGCAGACCTCCTTGTGCAACCACTGGCGCTGGCGCCAGGGACAATCCGGCATCGACACGCCGAGGGTGCGCTGCTCGCAAACGTCGTGCAGACACTGAACGAACCGTGATCGCGTTGCTGCACGCCCTCTTGGCGTGACGTCACCGTCGCATGAGGCTGCTTTTCGGCTTGGGACGAGGCCATTGTCACATCCCTGACTGCGATGAAGCTGGACAGTTTGCAGGACTAGTGTGTGGAACGTTCCCATTGAGAGCTCCAAGAGGACTTTCTCTGTGACACCAAGCCGCTTCTTGCAGTGTGCCGTGCGGTCGATGGGACCTGGCGAACGATTCTGTTTTCGATGTCATCTGCGAACGGTGAACTGCAGTGCCATTAGACCTTGGCAGTGAGTGTGCTGCTCAGTCTGCGGCGTCGCAACCACAGTGTCGTGTTCCATTGAGTCATCATCCAGCCTCTGTCGCGTCTATTTCCATGTTTCTTATGCATTGCTTTTCCCACTGATCCCCTTGTCAATGGTGCGTTAGAATCCTTTCCGAACACTTCCGTGAAAAAGAAAATGGGCATTTTAGGGAGTGCGCAGTGCTTGGCGTTCCCCATGGCCATTACATTTACAAGTTTTGGCGTGCCTCCTGCTACATAGCAGTAGTGCGTGGAACCTGAAGAGCAAACTTCGCGTTTTTCCTGTATTCTCATCCTGGCATCTATCTCCACACTTGCTCTTATTGATGTTCCCGCACAATGTATGTAAATTTTTGTGCTGTGAACGTTGTTGCGTACTCCAGCGAGGCGTCCAAATCGCTGCGTTACACACCTACAAGTGCCACTCACGTACGCTCTTGTGGGGAGGGGAAAGTGTTGCCGACTTGCCTCGAAGAAAAACAAATGCCATGTATTCATTTCTCGTTGTGTGCTTTGTCACCTGATGTCGTTTGCGATTCTTGAGTCTAGCCGCAATGGTTTATTCTCGACATCATCTAGTTGGCTGCCATGCGCCCGCAGTCCACTTGCAGTGTTAGGTCAGCAATGTGAATACGTTTTGTGTGTGATGTGTCGTTTTTGATTTTTTTTGGTGCCCTAGAGCGGGCTTTCAAAGCCCATGAGCTCCTTGGTGTTTATTCCTGCCTTCTGTTGTATCATAGAGGATTTCCAGGGGAATATTTGAGGCACAGAAACACATATGTGCATCGTTATTGTAGCGAGATCGAGTGAGCGTGCCCGCTTTGATCGTCGTTTTAGTCGCCTTATGCCATTGAGTCCACACAGGAGTGGCAGCGACTCCTCTAAGTCCCGGTTCAACGCACAATGTGCGAACGTCTCTAAGAAGCGGTAAAGCATGCTAGTGGTTTCAGAGCAGGAATATATCCTGGAGAGGATCTTTATCACTCTTTCTCTCTTTGTTTCTTTTTTATATTCTTTTTTTTGACCATATGGTAGAGTGCCAGTCACCTCCATTTGCAGTGTTGGAGCTCTCCTTCCTTGATAATTTTGTATTTAGAAGGCCATCTGCCTGTGTGGCTTTGGTGTCACCAGTTGGTTCCGTTGGGCCATCAGATCGCACATGAAGTTCACACTTCTCTCTACCTTATTTTCCTTTCCTTGCGCCCATGTTTGCTCACAGATAGAACTGTACGCTGTTGTTTGCCATTCTTTCTTCGGTTCCACCCTCACACATCTTAAAATACACTGGTAATTACTGATGATCTGAATTGCCACAACCTTATGGATGCAGATTCCAGTTAAATCAACCACATGTGGTGGCATTTAGTGTAGCGGGATTGAGAAAAGAATTGTTTGCGACACAGCCAATTTCGACAGTGACGACAGCCACCATCATGTCCTCAGTTTACAAAAGCGAAAGCTGGCGCCATCCACCAAATATATTCACTGCTACTACAACAATGGGAGTAGGCCGTTCTTGTTCCTGAAGAATAGCCTTAATTTTTGTTTTTAATGGGGTGATTCAGTTTTTGGTGTTTATAATGACCCTAGGCATAGCGCATGCCTTGCATTTCGCTTTCCTGTCCCTATAAGCTCGGTGCGCCTTGTGCCTCTTGTGCGCTGCACGCCGACAGAAGCGCAAGAACAAAATAAACAACCTCGCGCATCTGCCAGACCTTGTGCGGCTTCATCGCCTTTGCTTGCAGCTGTTCTTGCTGTATTCAGTCAACGTGTACTCTACGCAGTTCTCTCTCCACTGTCCACAAACGCGATGCGCGATCTTTTGTTGTCCATGCAGGCTGCTCGCACCACCAGTCGCACGTGTTAGCTTTTCCTGCCTTTGCCATCTGTGCACACTACTTTGTACGACCTCTCTGAGTGGGGAAATGGGGGATACTGGGAAGTGGGTTAGTTGGGAGAACACGTGTATCGTTGTCAACTTTCGCAGAGTGTCTTAAAAGATAAATTGTACTGCTGCACCTACCTGCAGTGTCGTTGTTTCGGACCCTTATCCATGTGCCTAGAAGAAAGTCTCTCAACTTTTTGAAATCTTGTTCTTATAGCGGTATTTCAGTGTGTGTCTCTCTGTGTATGTGAACACCGACACCGTTAACAGCAACAAAAAGAGTGTTGGCCGTAATGAGTCGTGTAGACAACTTGCCTGATGTTACCAGAGACCTCTCTCTATCTCTTGGTGTGTAGTATTTGCAACGTGTGTTAGCATACCCCTTATTTTATAGCCAGAGCTCTCTTCTGTATTTGCAGAAAGTTAGGCGTGCTATGATGACTAAATACAGGAAATGTCATTGGATGGCAGAAATTCACGATTTCTTAAAAAGCCGAAAAAATTTTTCAGAACGCTTCATTTTCTTCTAATTCACTTTTTTGCAGTTTGTACGCTGCTGAAATGCTGTTTTACCTGGACTCTTGTTTAACGTCCGATACGTCATCTAATGGCAACTGTTGGCGGTCAGTCGGAACCAAGATATAACTAATTTAAGGATCAAACTCATGATTTATGAAAGCTTTCCATTAACCGTCCTTCACTGCCCCGGGTTGCTGTGCTTTGAGAAATTGTGTGGAGCCTACAGATAATTATCCAAGGATTAGAACGTAATGTTACGGCTTTGCTTGAGCATTGCGGATATCTTTTCAGGTTTAAATGCTGCTCTATAGAAGAAATTTCAGGCTTCACTTCATGGATGTCAACTCCTTTTCTACGGTTTTCAAGTGCTCGCCATCACCAGCGAATGTGCATAGGACCCCTCGGCATTGCTTGAGGCAGCTTCATCTTTTTGCTCTCTATATTTCTGCAACTTGCGCTGGGCGCTTATGAACACATGAAATTTACGGCTTGCCCCTCAAGGCGCGTGTTGGCTCCTTTCTCCAATTTTTTTCTTGTCCCCGCTTACGAACAAAAAAAAAAAAGAGAAAGGAACCAGAGCCTTCCTCAGCCGTCTTAATCATCGCTTATGCTTTCTCCAAATTCTCTAGCCAAATATTAGGTAAGGCAAAGGTATATGCAATTACATACGCCTGTTTCCACTTACTGCTGTGTCTGAGCAAGGAACACCGAGTGGTCGTCAATGGACATTCGCAGGTGACATGCGTTGCATCGTGGTACATGTGCGTGCCTGTGTCTGCGTGTATGGTGTGCATAGTCTGTTGTGTACACATTTCTTTGCATCGGCATGCTTCTCAAGCATCTCTTTCGGATTTCTGTTTTATTTTCCCATGGCGGGCGACTGACGCTCCTTCATCACCTCTCCAGCGAATGTCCTGCGTTTTTTTTTTGCTCGCCTAGTTTTTGGAGTTGCTTCTTTGGTCGCTGTATTTTTGGATGTACCATATATATATGTATTTTGTAAATAATGCTGTGTAAATAGGAAACATCAGAAAGGATTATAATATACTGTATTCACCTGGAAAAATGATAAAAATGAAAAAGGTGTCCAATGACCCATTGTGTCCGAGTGTCAATGTCCTCTCTTCCTATGGACTGACTGCACGAGACGCCGCCTTGCGGCGACTGCGTAGTTCAGGGACTGAGGAGGCTGGGTTTGCTGGGTGGTCTTAGCGGTGGCATTATGGGCTTCGTTGCTCACCAAAAAAAGAAAACCATGACAGCTGGCTTGCCGGTGGATGCTCCTCAGAGCAAGCATGGACTGCATGAGGTCAGCACATTAGGTAAGGATGAGGAACAGGCCAGAAAAAAATTCCTCGGACTCCGGAGTTCCAGCTGGAGTCAGTGTGCAACTAGTAAGGACAGCTCATCTCACTTCCATGTACTCCATTAACCGGTTAGTTACTAAATGCTGAACAGCAAACCCTGGACCTTCCGTGCGCCTAGTTTGCCAGAAGGCTTGCTCTGCCAATGATGATCTCTGCTGTGTGCCACTTCTGTCGTCAGTGCGTGCGAAAGATATTTGAGTCAGCATAGCGTGATCCGTGATACGCTGCCGTGATCCACACGGTGCCAGTGCGCACGCGCCTATTGGTCGCAACTTGGCTGATGCGCCCGCAGCCTGTTGGAACTTGGCGCCATCTGGCGTACAGAGTGATCAGTGCACGCTCAGTGGCTCCTCGTGGGAGCGGATGACGGTAGACAGTCGCGGTACTGCGCGGTTACCACATTCACTCGAACTGGACGTAGGTATCGCTTCTATCACGGAGAGGAAGTTATTCACGGGATAAGTCGGCCAAATCTACCGCGTTCTTAGTGCTGTATTGTGCACCATTCGTCATTCTGTACTTGTGGAAGTGCGGCATTTAAATTGGAACTGTAGCAAAAATTCGTGCGGCCGTACAGCACAGAGATCCTGCGAACGGTATGCGGAGCGTGCTGTTGTAACTAAGCTGCGTTTCAGGAGCTCGACGTGTGAGCTTCGGTGTTGGGGACGAAGAGGTGCATCTGTGATCGCTGCGGATATACTCTCGATGGTTACCTTTATTTATTTATTGCAAAATACTTTTTGGCCTATGCAGGAGCGGCTGTCCAAATCACGGAAAACCAAGTGGCAGTAGAACGGTAGTTCGGGAGGTTTCAATCAATCACAAAGAAATAAAGCACTGATTCACTGAAACAAAAGCTGTTCAAGAACTTTACCAAAGATACAGGACTGGAAAATGGTCCCCGGGAGGCAGTTACATTCGGGAATGGTGTTGGGAAAAAAGTGACGCTTTAATGCTTCAGTCCTAGCAAAAAATGGTTTAAACAAATGACTTCCTAACGCGTGTATTCGTCTCGACGATAACTGTTCAAAATATCTGGGATGAGGTAAGTTTAGTTTATGCGTTGGAAGGTTACACATGATGAATAAACCAGACATTTTTTCGCGTACTTCATGTAGTTGGGTATGGTTGCTTTTCATTAGTGTCCTAGGTGAGTCTAACCTTCTGTATTTGTCATACAGAAATCTAATCGCCTTCCCTTGTGCTATCTCAAGCTGGCGAATGTTTTTCTCTATGAACGGATGCTGCAAGTTAGAAGCATACTTTAACTTTGTTTGTGCCTTAAATAGCACAGCTTGGAACCTGCCGAGAAACAAACGTCTGAAATATGGAGAGTTCATTTTAAACCATAAGTAAAGATTACCCCTAAATGTTGAATTAATGAAATTATTTAGCAAGCTGTAACAGAAGGGACTAAAATGATTTTCACGCTATATTCACAAAAAGACAGTTTTATCTAGGTTCGGTTGCATATCCCATTTAACTAGCACTATTTATGAACAGCTAAAAGCGGATTCTGTATCATATAGGGATCAATGTATTCATTTATGCACTTAAAAAGAATGCAGTCATTGCAAAAATCCTGACAGAGACACTTTAGGAGTTAGTCGCCAGATAATTAAGATAAATTAAAAAAAAATTCAATAAAGCAGCACCTTTCCTCTCACAGACTACTAAAGGCAATGGGTGCATCTTTCTGAGGCAGAAGCAATGCTTTCTCGAGTTCCAGTGACTTTCGCAAAAAAATAACAAAAAAAGAGGCCTGGCCATGGCAAAGTTCCTCAACAAGAATACAAAACACGCTCACAAAATGCTCGTTTGCATAGCTTTAAACACGGGCTCGACACCGACCGGGGCGATCGCATTTCGATGGAGGTTAAATGCTAGCGGCCTGTTTACTGTGAGATGTCAGTGCACGATCCGGAGCAGGCGACCAGGGCGCTTCTTCCTCTTCTCTGCTTTTGGACACCCCACGGTACGTTTGAGGTGTCCGACGAGAATGATACAGCTACACTGCCTTTCTTTTGCAGCATAACAACTTCCATTTTCATTTCCGCTTGCAATGCGTCGCTGACCCCACGTTTTCTAATACACCCGTTAAACAGAGGTCATGAAGACGTACGTGAAAAGAACCTCTTGCCTATTCATAAGTCTTATCGCGCTGTGTCCCGTTAAACACCGAAGCATGTGCAAGAACAAAAGTAAACGTAACCACGGAACAACGTCCAGTTTTTAATGTAACAGAAACACCACATCATCAAGTTTTTCCTCCGCGACCGTCCGGCCTGCTAGCTCAGTCGGTTAGAGCGTCGTGCTAATAACGCGAAGGTCGTAGGTTCGATCCCTGCGCAGGCCACATTTTTTTTTTGTCAATTGCAATTTTTTTTCTTTTAGATTCTAATGTTAGGAAGCCATCGAAACCCCACAATGTCAGAACATGCTTATTTCCTCGAAAACATAATTCGCCGGAAGTCCGTCTGGTTGGGTGGCTGCAGAGCGCAGAAACAGGTGGCTTGAGTACAAGCAACACGTGCTCGGGAGTCTGCCGGGAAACGCGCTGAGCGCTATGCTGGACCCGGGTAAATCTGTTTAAGCTCCGGATGGCTCCGATATCTCTGGTATGCTGAACCGGCCCCAGTTAAACCTAGTTAAGCTCCGAAGAGTACCGTGCTGCTAAGTAAAAGCGTTAAACCGGACCAGGTTAAATCTGTATGAGCTCCGAACAGTACCGGTTGCACCGGTGTGAACGCTTAACCGGACACACAGAAACGCATCTGAGCCCAGTATGAACCTGTTGGCCGCAAGCCGGGCTGGTATGAAACCTGTTCCTTCCGGTAAAGACTGCTTACATTGCCTACAGGACTTTCAATAGGGAAGATTTCCAGCGAGCTAAAGCGGTCTAAGTTTATTCTAAATTTTAATGTAAACCGTGTTCCGATGAATGAACGGTACGGTCCTGTTCCTGAAAAAGAAGAATCATGCTGCCCGTAAGTTTGTTACAAGCACAACGATGTGGTTGGTGTCAAACAAAAGTATACCTGCAGTGGTGATAACAGTCAAACATTCGTTTATAATGACGAAGGGATAAGGCTCTTTTACGCACTGGATCATCAAATCCCTCGCTTTTCTGGTCGGACCAAATATTCACCGCACGAGCTAGAAAAAAGCAGTAAAATTTTTTATCTTATAGCTGTCTGTTAAATTTTTCCGCCTTGAAGCAACTCTGAGAGGAGCAAGAAATGACATAGTGCAGCCACGTGTCGGTGAGGAGGTGACCAGAGAAAAGGACACTTGCGGGAGAGTTATCCCTGTGACTCAACCGAGGAAGAAGATGGAGATAGGAGCGCCATTAATGAATTCCAGGCTTCGGCAAACTGGAAGGGCCAGCCAATGAGCGTCGTCTCTTCCACCCAAAGACAACGTCCAAGATGAAGTCCCTTTGATTGGAAGAAAAAGGCGTTGAGACGACTGGAGAGAGCCGCCGCGGTGGCTCAGTGGTTATGGTGCTCGGCTGCTGACCCGAAAGACGCGGGTTCGATCCCGGTCGCGGCGGTTGAATTTCTTTGGAGGCGAAATTCTAGAGGCCCGTGAGCTGTGCGATGTCAGTCAGTGCACGTTAAAGAACCCCAGGTGGTCAAAATTTCCGGAGCCCTCCACTACGGCGTCTCTCATAGCCTTAGTCGCTTTGGGACGTTAAACCCCATAAACCAACAAACCAACCAGACGACTGGAGAGGCTATTAAAAGCGCCTCGACACACTCATCGAGCAGCGATTCCCTGAGCCGTCTTTTCAGCTTTTAATTTGTTCGTCTATGAATGTAACCCACGTTGTTAATATGTGAATCACTTTTCCTTTGCTTCTCCTACTCCCCGTCTTCAGCCCACCTTCCTTCCGCAATCGGCCCAGCGGGGGCGTTCCTGTATCCTGGAAACACTCTGCTAGAACAACGAGTCGCTGGTGGCCAGCGGTGGGATGGAAGACGAGTCGTAACACCCCTCTGTCTTTAGTAGGAACCTTCCGTAGTACGTACACCATTTTCTTGTTTATTAGAACTTATCCATTCATGTCCTCTCTCACTCAAAGTCGCCCGGGGTGTCACGGTGCGTGGCAGACGCAACCAGCGAAGCGTACGGCAGGTCTCTCTAATGCTTGGTGGGGCCGTTTGGCGTTTAGAAGCAGTAAAGACAGCAACAAACTTCATATGTAGCATTGACCCCTTCAATGGGTGGAGGGGAACACTACGCCGTGAACTCTACCAGGGCGTGCAAACACATGCCTTGTAGTGAACTTCCGATACAGTGCAGGACGCTGGTGTGAAAGAGCAAATCCTTCTGCACGTGGCATGCAGGGGGCACTTCGCGTTCAATAGAAAGGTCAACTTGTGCAAGTTGCTCGAACGCGCGAAAGATATCAGTGCCCAATTGAGGCGGAAATCTCATGAGGCCACACGGGCCGTCTCCCCTCAGCCTCCAATCGTCCTGTCTGCGACGGGCCATTCATTAGCGGATATTTCACGCCCAAGACGACGATCGAATTAAGGTGTTGCCTTCAGGATGGTTCGGTCGGCACAAAGTTGGTCTTTCTCGCGAGCTTTCGGAATGATACGGGCATCCCGAGGAACAAGGCACTCTCAAATGGAATGATGATCGCTGAAAGCACCGCAGCATAGCTGTATATAAGTTCTAGTCGACCCGCATCTCGGTGCCAGGCGCTCTGGGTCCTTGCGCCAATCGACGCTAAGCATCGTCGGCGCGTTCGTGAGTACACCCGCGTCCTGCCACGCGCGGTATCGACCTTGGGCTGTTCCTTCCGCGCGCGCGCGCGGCGATGACTGCAGCGTCATGCGCCTCGCCGCCGCCTGCCGCGTTCCGTTCGGCCGTTGCACGCGCGGCGCGGGCAAGCGCACGCCACGCCGTTTGGAGAAGAAGGTAGTGGGTGGTCGAAGGAGGTCAAGCCAGCGGCGCGACAGGTGGCCGTTCCGCGCCGACCGGTAATGATGATGGCATCGCGTGTGCCGGCTTCCGCGCACGCCAAGGTGCGCGAGCCACGCGTTGCCTCGGGCTGAGAGGGACGGCGGGGGAGTGTTGTCGAGCGGCGCGGCTTCCACCATCGGCAGCGACGCTTGGCAACGCAGTCCGCGTCAGCCCAGATAGTTGTCAACTACCTCGGCCTTTCGCTACGTCGCTTGCCGCGGATCGACGGGGCTTGGGAGATGCTTTCGGAACGTGGCAGTATATGAGTAGCTGCATGCTGGCGTATGTCGCAGAAGAAAGGTAGGAAGAATAACACCGTCTGTCCTGCTAGTTGGTAGAGATCCGTATGTATCAGCAGCGTGAACACAACGCAGGAAGTAGAAGGAGAAGATAGTACAGAGCGCTCTGTACTATCTTCTCCTTCTTCTTCCTGTTTTGTGTTCGCGCTGCTGATACATAAGGGTAGGAAGACTTCCACCGATAACTGAACGCATATGACAGTCGCGCTACAAGCGTGACGTGTTGGCTGTAATGCGAAATTCATATAGGATTGTCCACTCTTACTTCAAACTTGCGAGCTAATGGCTGTGCTCTTTGGAAGGCCACTGAGCGCGACACAGTCACGCATCGAAGTTAAGTCGCAAATGACGAGAAGCACCACGTCCAGATCCACCTCCTGCGCCTCTTTGCTGCGATGAGCGGCTGTGTCGCACGCAGTGGCCGTCTGAAGAGTGCGGCCACGCGCTCGCGTGTTCGCACTAAAGTGGACGACCTTGTACATACCATTGGGGAACTATCATATATGGTGGTATAGTACTCTACTTATGCTCGTTCTGCAGGTGACTCATTTTTTTTCCCCACCGAAGACTTTGGTATTCTTGAAAAGAAAGAAAAAGGCTTAATATCCGCGCGGATCATCCTCAACGTCTTCCTGGTGGACGTCTGGTATGTCCTCAACAACAGAGGTGTCCAGGAGAGAAGATGGAAAACCGGGGATGTACAGAATAGCGCTGCGGTGAGGGAATCGAGCAGCTGAACTACTGACGGTTTACCTGTCAACCGCCACTTCTTTCTTGAGCGAACGGATAGTGAATGCCATGTGCGCGCACAGTTAACTGAAAGTCCTCTTGAACCAACATAAGGACACCAGGAGCTTTGAACCAACTCTCGGATTCTTCTACCGCCTTCTTACGTCCGAAACGAGCATTACGAGCTCCAGATAAGCTTCGATCGCCTGTGATCCTGTACTTTGCAGCGTGATCCCAAATCTCAGAATTCTTTATACCCTTCCACTACCGAAATGCGGCCGCCCCAGCTCGATTCGATTCCGCGATCTCGTACACAGGAGCCGAATGTGACAGTGTTCGTGTGCGCGAGCATGCATGCGCAGTATCATTCAGTTATCGCAGTTATCCCGCAGTGTACCACAGCCTAGACCTCAGCTGTGCCGTAAGGGAAGAAATGAACCGGGCGAAACGGTGGTAGACAGGGCCTTCACAACCTGCGCTGAAACCGCGCAGAATACGGGCGTTATGCCGTTTCGTCTACATCGAACTGCAGCCGGGATCTGATCCAGAGACAGCATGATCAGCAACCCAACGCCTAAGCCAGCCGCTCGGCAGGCCTGTGTTGTAACCTCGTCGGAAACTCGTTCCGGACAGCACACACCGCGACTCTGGAAGCCAGTGATTCATCCGCAGCAGGCCTCTCGGGTATCACCGCCGCGCGCGACGCGACGGTAGCGGCCGGTAATCCCCGACCCGACGCTATAGAACAAAACGCGAGCGACCGCCAATTAACAGTGGGCCGCAGCGTGGCATGCGACACACTGCGCCGTCGCCCGGCCGTGGTGAATTCGAACGCACGACGCCGGCAGCGTGCCCACCCACTCGACACGGAGGGAGCTTTGCGTGTCAAAGCAGTTACCGGCCGCCACGCGCGCGCAGCGTCGCCCAGCCACAGAGGAGCGGGGAACGAAACGCCGCTCGGCCTCGCAAAAAGGGAGAATAAAATGAAAAAGAAAGAACAGGCCGCGAATGCCGCCGCCGCCGTGCGCGAACACGAAATACAGGAAGTGGCGCTGCCTCGATGCCGCCTCGCCTCGGCGGCCTGCAAAGCGCTGCGCGAACCGCGCAACGTGCGGCGAGCGGGAAAAAAAGTGTCGGTGCCTCGTCGCTGCGCTGTGCTGCGCCTTCGCGCGCGCGCGGTCGCAGGCACGCACGCACGCACGCGCTCTTTCGCTTCGCCGACGCCGCTACTCCCGTGCCGGCATACTTTGCGAGTCGCGGATTCGAATGGACGGAAATTCGGTGCGCAGGTAAGCCCTGACTCGCAGAAGGCGAGCGTCGCTGTGTCGGCCCGTAAGGTCGGTCGGTGTAAGCACCTGCGAAACCTCTGGCTCCTGCCGGGCCGTTTCCTGATTTCTTGCGCGCAGCTGGGGGGTGAGAGGAGCCCTGTCCGCAAATGCGGCGCAGTCATTACCGGGCCCGCGCGCGCGAGCTGCTGCTCCCGCCGCGTCCAGGGCGAATTACCCCCGCGACCCGTCGATCGTTGGCCCTCCGGGCAGCGTTGACTGCCGCAGCTGATCGCGCCGGGTTACTTACTCGGTGTGCGAGAGGTGAAGAAAAATCGCCATGAAGGTAAGAAAGTGCCAACTGGTATCATTTGCGGGAGCACCGCTGCGCGCTGCGCACCTTCCTTCCTCTCCCTGAAGCTCGCCTTTGCATCGCCAGTTCTCCCGTCGCCACAGAGGGCGCTGTATACACCGTAGGCGCTCTGCCGCTGCTGATGAAACTGCATTGCGACACTGACGAGAATGAGCAGTTAACAAGAAGTCATTCCGCTAATAGGTGCCGTCTGCTTCGGCTAATGATAGCTCAAGCGCAGGGAATCGACGGATTACTGCGATCACTTTCCTGTCCCATAACGTTGTTGTCTGTTCGCTGTTTTTGTACTCTTTTCTTTACACGGTATTTTCTCCCAGGTAGCCGGCACCTTGCGCTTGTATATCTTCCTCTGCGTGGACACAGAAAGCTGTCCCCGAGTTTACGCTTTATTAGTAACGGGACAGTGCAACAAGTAAAATTAAACATTCAGTTAGGAAAATCAAGGCATAAAAAGAAACAAGATCTACTGCATGCACGCCCCTTTACTCTCTCCCCATAACCTCGGTCTTCTCATCGCAGCGTTCAGCGTCAACCGAGCTCGAGTCAGTGCGCATTTTATTCCGGAGCCCGAGCCCTCCTCACAGGGACCTCTTTCTCTCTTTCTTCTTTCACTATTAAGGCGAAAGCCTTTAATGCCTCATCGTTGTAAGCAGCAGTTGTCGACAGAAAATGTCACGCTTTTCAATTGGTCGAAACGGCCGTGACGTCACAGTGCGCGAATTTCAAACGGGCCAATTGTACTTTGCCTAGTAACCATGCTACCAATTGAAGGGATCGTATAGTGATGCTCCAAGTGAGACTGAGCTTAGTTAATTGCTTAATTACCCAATTAGCCTAATTAACTGTTCTAGTCAGGCCATATAAATAAATAAAAACGAGTAGGAAATTGGTCGAGCTCGGGAATCGAACCCCGGTCTTCGGCGTGCGAGACGAGCATGCTATCCACTACGCCATGCCAGCTCGATGGTTTGGAATGAACAAATGCGCGTGTAGTGAATACGGTGTCTTCGCTCACTCTCATCCTCCTCCCTTCCCTTCCGGAGAGGTTTAGGTGTCCACCGAGGTATGAGAGACAGATACATTTCCTTTCCTCAAAAACCAATTTACCGATGAGCGAGGCGTAGAACCGAACGGGCAATGGCGTTCTATGGACTCCCTGGCAGCGTTGCAAGATGCTGTCGCGTTCCACTCTTAGAGGCGAAGCTTAACATCTTAACGACACATCAGTTACCATGCTTTAGGTAAAAAAAGTGTCCCCCCCCCTGAATTTTGACGGGTGTTCACCGAGATATGTGAGACAGTTAATGCGTAATTCCCTTTCCTCAAATACAATTTTCACTTCCTTCATTACGGGCCCTCTCGGTCTTCTTTCACTCCCACTTCCTCCCTTCCTCTACGGTGCGGTTCAGGTGTCCACCCAGATGACAGAGAATTACTGCGCCATTTTCTTTCCTCAAAAAGCGTTGCATTCAAAGGGCAAGGCATCGCGCCGAACGGGTGGTGGCGTTCCGTGGACTCCCTGGCAGCGCTACAACACGCTGTCGCGTTCCACTCCTAAAGGCGAAGCTTAAGAGTCATTAATTAGCAGTTAATTAGTATTCCGGCATTAATCAGTAAATTAACCATTAATTAGTGATTTCTCGTCACTTAGTAATTAGTACTCAATTATATGTGACGCCACCAGTGCCACAGAAGCAGCGAAAGTGGTTCGGAAAACGCTTTCGCCTCTACGCACTTTAGACAGTCAAAGTGCCCCTGAATTTTTATCTTCCTGCCTTCCCTCACGGCGCCGTTGAGGTGTTCATCCGAGAGATGAGGTAGTTATTGAGCCCTTGGCTTCCCTGAAAAAGCAATGTTCATTCGCATAGAAACGCATGTAATTTATCGAGGCTATTGTCTTGTTATTCTGTCGTACTTTGTCATCTTCTTCCAAGCCCACCTGTATAACATGGATAACCTGTCCTCTAACCATCGGGGCCATGCGTGCTGCCCTGGCCATATTTACTTCACCACGTATACTGAAGTATAAAAGAGATAATCGCTTATTACTGCAAGCACTGGTGTTGCCAAAAATCCGTTTGGCTGTCCAGTCAGTGTGAACGGAAACTGGCCCTCATCACTTTCCCCCTTATGTCAGAAAATGCGAAACTTTTCTTCTCGGCTAAAAGCTGGACGCCCCCACTCCAGCTGTTTTGTGCTTTGTGTCTTGCGCATGTGATTGAACAGTGATCTTCCAGATCTCCACGCGCGTGCGACCTGTATATATGTATATTCTTACCCTGTAGATATGTAAATAGTTTCATTGAAAGTGTACCCCTCCCCCTCTCCTTTCTACTATCCTCTCACCCCGTTCCTTTCACTTCTTCATACTGCCTGCTATCCTTTATTTCGCTGCCCCAGCTCAGGTGCTTCCAGCCGCGATAGCAAGTGCCGGGGCAGCAAACATTCTTTTACCTTCCATATCAAATGTTCAATAAATAACCACTACTACTACTTCTCGGCTCGTGTTGCGTGAGGACGGTTTCTCTTCCGGATGATGGCATGAAGAAAGAATGAGGAAGAAGAGGATCTCCGCAGGAAAGGCGCCGTAACCGCCTCCCGCGGAGTGGGCAGCTGAGGCGTTCCGTGACGGAAGGGGTGAAAGGGCTGGAAGAACACAGACAGTGATTTACCGGTTTCCTCGCGCAAGAAGGGCGCAGCGCGACCGCGTACACACCGCCGAGGAAGATCGAGGCGTTGCAGAGGCTACTCTGGTCGTGCAGCTGTGGGTTCCAGACCGTTAGCGAAGCCAAAGTGTAGGGAATCAGTGTGCAGAGGGGGAAAAAAAAAAAAGCTCAATGTTTGGCGAAACGCGGATGCGATCTTTTCCAAGGGAAAACAATTGGCGCCACCGCATTCGACACCGGGCTATCGGAGACTTTCTCCGGCACCTCAGGGACGAGTTCAACTTGTAGGCTTCCACACGTTCTCCCCAGAGCCCAACAAGGTAAAGCTGATCTGAGAGTTGTGATGAGGTCACCGAATGACTTCATCTTGCAATTTTCCGCCAACGTTCGTCCGGCCTGCTAGCTCAGTCGGTTAGAGCGTCGTGCTAATAACGCGAAGGTCGTAGGTTCGATCCCTGCGCAGGCCACGTATATTTTTTGCGAATTTTTTTTCCGGTCTCCCCAGAGCCCAAAAAACTAAAGCTGATCTGATACTGCATACCAGCTAACATCATTTGGCATATTGACCGTTGTTTGGGTTTTTGTGATACTATTCGTGTAGGTAATTTGCATGTTACTTGCCGCCCTGTAATGCAGGGGCCGAAGCGCATGTCAAGCCACAATTTCTGGCTTTTTTCTTTCGACCCTCTTCATGTGTACATGGGAAATAAATAAATTGAAACTGAAATAGTTACGAGCCCAGATTCTCCTCAACAGTCTCTTAGGATAAGCACGTTGCAACTGCCGCGTATAATTACGCGTTGCCCGGCGGGTAGCGTGGTGGGGGGCACAACGCCTCTCCAGCTACTCTTTGCGTCTTTTCACAGCCGGTACGCCGTCGCCGTTGGTGCCACCCTTGTCTCGTCTATGGGGGACCACAGTCATCGCAGGGAAGCGTTTGCCTGAGACTGCCTTGTCCTTCAGAGGGAAAGACTGAACGTCCCGTGCCATGAGCGAAGAGCCCTTGCGAGATAAGCTGTCCTTCGCTTCGCTACAAGTGCGGGCTTGCCTTTGCGGTATTGCAGCGTCGGCTGTTGGTGACGGTATCCATAAGGTTCGCGTAGTTTATGAGCCCGCGTTCACGCGACCACCCTGCGCACAAGACCCATGGATCCTCGCGTCTCGTGTTACCTTCGTGGCCGTCGGATGGGGCGGGCGCGGCCTGAAGAGGTCGTCGCGGAACGTCTCCAAAGGCCTCTCAGGTACATGTCTCCAAGTCCATATCATGTCCTTGCTCGCTGATTTCAATCGCACTTCGTCGAACGCCCTCACTGGCGAGTTCGGTGTCGATTTCGTAAAAGAAATTATTCGTCGACGCTGCACCAGGGGCAAAAGCTCTTCACTCTTAAAATCAATCTAAACAGTGTACAACATCACTAAGCACGTGCCACGTGCATCGACGTGGTTCTCAACAAGAATGAAGCGCAATATAAAAGTGATTAAGCTCTATAACCACGCATTTCTCTGACCAGAAAGGAGGCATCATCCCTATGCAAACAATGAAAACGACACAGAGCCTGTAAGCGTAGAGGTCGTACACAACAATAATACACGTGGTCGTCATTTAAGAGTTTATTTTCAACCCCATCAAGAAATGAAAGTCAATGACTATAAAGGCAAATTTACAGGCTCCGAGAGAAGGAGGGGGGATCTCCGCTCCCCCCACCAAGCGACAAATTTTACATAAAAAACCATGCTGAACCACATTTCTTCAAGGAAGAAAAAAAAAACTGAAGAAATGCACGATTCAAATGGAACCGACATCTACCGGTTGATGTCGGTTCCGTCCATACTGCGAATGTCAGTGCTATAGTGTTGATAAACGTAAGATGCATGCGCAGCTAGTGCTTGTCATTTGCAGGATATTTGTATATGACGGTCATTGGCAGCGGTGTTCTTATGGGTCACTCTTATAGGGGGAAATTAGTAGGGGGCCCTCCCTACTAATTTCCCTCTAAGAGTGAGCCATAAGAACACCGCTGCCAACGACGATCATATACAAATATCCTGCAAATGACAAGCACTAGCTGCGCATGCATCTTACGTTTATCAACACTATAGCACTGACATTCGCAGCATGGATGGCAGTTGGCAATTTCTTCCACACGCTCACGGAACGCTCCGTCGCTTTGGTGGTGGTTTGCTTGTTGCCGCTACCCGACGGCAGTGGTGCTTATGCTTTCTGTCCCGAACACGGCAAGGCGGCAACTCTAAGCACCGCAGTGTGCGGGTCGTAGCTCCGGCAGTTACGGAGGTGCTGTGGAGGGCGATTGCCGCCGCCAGCCCATCGCGCATATTCATCAACAGTAGCCGCCACGAGGCTGAGCGCAACGGGCGATTTCTGACCCAGCGGAACAAGTTGCACGCGCTTGCACCGCGGGCACCGCTTCTTCTTTTTTTTTTCTTTCTTCGTACGCTCTGTAACTTCCCCGGCCGGCAAATGGGTGCAGGGTAGCGAGCGCTCCTGGGAGCCACATGCGAGCTAAGCCAGATTTGATAATGCCGCATTTGCATAATGGCAGCTTAGCCACGCAGAAAGTTTGGCGCCAAGGGACAAACTATTGCTCCCAACGCCTGGGCTGTGCCCCGAGGGAAGCGGTAAAAATCAGTGACGAAACGGGGCGGTAACGAATCTGTTTCTGATGGCGCAAGGTTGAATAGCAGGAGGGGACCGCGCCGAAAACACGATAGCGTGCACGGAGTACTGCGCCGCAGGTCCCACGCAGTGTTCTTGCTCTCGAGGGTTCTTGCACCTGCTTTAATTTTTTTGTTGTTAACGTGGAGGGATGTTGCCCCATACAGTAAAAGCTGTGGAGGAGGGAGTATGGCAGCCATAAGTATACATCGCTGTAAAAATTTTAACTCCTTAATAGGCGTCAAAAATGGTATTTGCTTATCCGAGGGCTAATACCCTTTGGGAAAGGGAGAAATGAAGAGAAAATGCGGAGGGGTAAACCAATAGGGTTTTCCGGTTCGCTACCCAGAATTGGAGAAAACGGAAGAGAGGTGTAAAATAAAATGAGAATGAGAGAAGTGCGCACTGAAAGTCACAGGCCGCTGCAGCAGCGGCCTTCGCACTGGAGGGCCACCGAACGCTGCGGCCTCAACGCAACACTGTACGCCTCCTTTGTCGTCGAACACAGGGCGCCACACAGCGTAGACATTCCACCGCGAGCAAGGCTACTAAACTCGCAGGGTGTTAGCTCCAGAAAAGCTTTACAGCTTTAAGGGTGTAAAAATTTTCACACAGTATACACTCTAAACACGAGTTTTTGACTTGTCTTTGCTTACATGAAAACGTCCTGCGGCATAAAATTTGTCAATTCATGCTTGTTTATGTCATATTGTTATATTATTTGTTGTCATTGATGTATTTAATTCATGCTTGTTTATTCATATTGTTATTTTATTTGGTGTGATTGATGTATTCAATTCATGCTTGTTTGTGTCATATTGTTGTTGTATTATTTAGTTTCTTTGTTTGTCCTGCATAGGCGCTAAAGGTGTGTGCTGCCGCCTGTATCGGGGAGCCAAGGCCTAGTCAGGCCTACCGCCTTTTGCTTTGGCTTCCCCTTTCATTTTTGAAAGAAAATAAACACCAAACCAAACCAAACCAAACCAGACCAATACGCCTATATGGGAGTGGAAAGAGAACTTCTAACGCACTCCCTTATATAAAAAAAAAAATTGCGAGCACACTTCGGCAACTAAAGTGTTGATAGGCGAAAGCCGAGGACACCATGCCGTGACGACTTCCGGTGAATGTGACGTCACACCGTTCCCGTGGCTATACCGATACCCAAACTGTACATCTTTTGGAGATCTTAAGTGTTAATTACGCTTAATTAATCATTTTTCCATCTAATTTGACACAAATCCAACGTTTTTCCGACCATTCTGTGACAACTTTCACTATGCCATGAAGACTTCCGGTGGATGCGACGTCGCACCGTTCCTGTGGCTATACCGATGTCCGCGCTATTTCGAGGTAATTTCGACATTTTTCCGGTGGATGCGACGTCGCACCGTTCCCGTGGCTATATCGACGTCCGCGCTATTTCGAGGCAATTTCGACATTCTTGCTTATAATTAATTAACTAATTAATCTACAGTCACCAAACCTGACTTCTAGGTTCATCTTTTCCTCCTCTATTTGATGCAATTATTGGTTTTCTTCTTTCTTTTTGAGTTCCCGAGTTAAACGCGTGTGACACGCTTTGTTAACGGACCACTGTATGAGCCATTAAAGACTTTCGCCTTAAAAGGGTGCTAGAAGACAGCTTACTCTCTTTTAAATCATTTGTGCTTAGATTGTAGGTCAGTTGAAGACCACGTGCTCATGACATAGCTTAAGCTCAAGCCTGTCGTGCGCGTCATTCAACTGAAGTTGCGAAGTCCCTTGAATTTTGTCCATGTGTACTACGGTCGTCCGCGCATGATGTTCAATGAGTCGCAAATTTCTGAAGTTTCTAAGTTTCTTAAATTTATTCACTGTATCACGGATACAGGCACGACGTCCTCTTCCAAGAAATGTTTCGCCTAATGGCAGCGCGCGAAGCAAAGATAACGTACACTCAATTGGCAGTGAGGTGGAACTGCCCTGATTTCCCGTATACAGTCCGCACACAATGCACATTCCTCAGCCTTGATTCCGGCTGACAAAAAAAAAAAAATTCCGCAGTCGTTATATAGTCCACACACGTTAGCTAGTCCGCACCCTGCAGACTGTTGGCAGACGGTGCATAAAATCGCGTTTAGCATTTTATGGTATACTGGACGATACTGGAAAAGATATATGCTGTATGCTCCGCACATATGACAGTCCGAGAAGCCCAAAATTTAAACTATTAAACATATATTCTCCACGCGTTGCATATCGGAATTCACGGTATATGGTTTGATGTCGAGGTATATGTCACAGCGTATTTATTCGATAAAAAACAAGTTAACTAGTTTTTTTCCTACGCTCATTTACCATAAGATGCTGTATGAACTCAAGTCACATTAGCGCGCCACCCCATGAATGCGAGAAATCCGGCCCGAGCATTGTTTTAGCTAGTGTGCAAACGTAGCTGTAGCTCATTTTTACTGGGCGTAACACTAAGCATTTAAAGCTATTTTCTTGAAGAGGAATAAAGTCATAACTGAGCCTCGTCTTAGCTGGATTGACTTATTTAACTTCAGTCTATACTGCTCCGATTTTTGTACTCCCATGTGCGATAAAAAGAAACCGCTTGCCGTACAGGAGGTATTCACGTGACGTCATGGGCGCCATTTTGGCGTTCAACACCTAGCTTCAGCGGTGTATTACGGAAGAGGAGAGGGATACGGCGATTAGAGGTGCTCCGTAGCCTTTCGCCGTGCTGCATGGGCACCAAAATGGCGACCACTGTGGCTTGAGTGCGTACCTCCTATCAAAGCGCACTTGCCTGCACTGCATGTTTCCTATCAGCATACGTCCATTCAGTGCGTCTATTTCAGTGACAAACCGACAAGGAATAAACTAGAATCTGGAACAAAGATTTCGTCACATCTTGTCCGTTACGCCACCACTCTTTAAGCAGGAACGCAATAGGAAGACCTCTGTAAAATACACCTCCAGAAAGTTTCTGGAGCCCTTCCCTACGGCGTCTCTGATAGCTGGAGTCGCTTCGAGACGCTAAACCTCACAAACCAAACCAATGTAGCGAACACAGCGGTAGCTGCACTTTATCGAATAATAAAGTCGACTATGTTCGCCGCCGCCGCCATCGGCCTGCTAGCTCAGTCGGTTAGAGCGTCGTGCTAATAACGCGAAGGTCGTAGGTTCGATCCCTGCGCAGGCCATGTACTTTTTTTCTTGCGTACGTGAACCATTCTTCGCAAAAGCGCGCAATGAAAAGGTCGGCAAAGCCAATGGTGCTTTGTTTCATACCTTTGTTTACATTTTGGCCAGGTCTGGTGTAATGGAAGTTTAAATCTTGCCACTTTCGGTGTACCTCTATCTTGCATTTTATTGAGCATGATACCGCTGCCAGAAGAGGACGCAGCCACGGCATGTTTGATCAGGAAAATCAGGCCCTATAACTCACATACCAAAGCTCAGGAAAGATGTTGCGGTAATACGAATACTTTCCTGACCGTGCATGCCCTCGAACGGCTGTCAGTGGCTATTTGACTGTTGGGCGCATTTTACTCGTGGTGCCGTGCAAATCACTGCCAAATAACTCCACTGCGGAATTCTGCCCGCGCCCTAACATTTTTTTTTATACTGCTCAGAAGACAGTTACTCCATAAAAGTAAAAAAAAAGAAAAACAAAAGGCGCGCCGCAGATGCCGCCATGGATGCTGGTTTGAAACCTGGTTGTCATTTCGAAAGCGCAAATATACCCACTAGTTTCGCGAGAACGATGCTGTGAAAAGGAACTGCGTAGGAGGCTCACATTAATTTACAAGGCAGCATTGATTTACAACGCACTCCTTTCCACCCCGTGTAGTGTATAGCAAACGGATTATTCTTCCGGTTAACATTCCTGCCTTTCCTCTTCTTGCTTCTCCTCCTCCTCCCTTATCCCTGTGCTCAGGAAAGCCGCGGTGCAAAAAAATGCGCAAGCACTCGTCAGGAGCACGGTTTCACTACCGCTTTAGCTCTTCCCCGCTGAAATAATATGACCACGCTTTGATCCGGCGCAAGCAGTATGGTTTACACGCTTCGAAGACTGCTGCGCTACGAGCGTCGGCCGGAGTTGCTCCACCTTGCGTCGGTCGGAGACAGCTCTGGCGTGGTATACTGGACGCGCTAATACTTCCGGCGTGGGGGAGAATGGGTGAAGAGCACGGAGGAGAGACGGCGGTCCCAGCTTCGTCGGACGCTCGCTAGATCCCGGCAGAAGCGGCGGCGTTGGCCGGAGGGATGTGCGGGCCAGGCCGGCTTTCTCTCCGTCCGGGGAAGATGGAAGTGCCCTCCCCCTGTTGGCTGCGCTGCGTACTCGATGTGCCTCCGGCGCGTGCCGCTTTCATCCGACAAGCGCGAGCGGCCGCCGTTATGGATGGCCGTCGAGAGGCGGACGTGGTCAGCGGGTGAGCCGCGACGCAATGGAGCGGCCGCAGGGCCGATTGCACCGCCGTCGCCCGCTCCGAAAGGGAGCCAGCCATGGCGACCGCGACCTTTTGTGGCGTTGCAAACGCTGTTCTGTCTCTCTGTCTCTGTTTCGCGTTCTTCTTGTTCTCTTTAATCAGTGGAAGTGATCTGCCACGCGGAGTTTGTCATTAGTGAGAGTCAGAAGTGTTAAAAAAAAAATTCGTGGAGCCGTGCACTGCCGATGCTCCCACCGACCCTCTTCTTTCGCCTAAGTATGCTTTTATGGCGAACAAGTGTGATAACTTAAATCCGCTGAAATTTCGGTTGGTTGGAGTGTCTAGTTCGGATGCAGAGGAGCCGGTGCTTGTTATAACCCTTTCCCTTTAGAGGACATAACCTCAATTTAAATACGCCGAAATTTCGGTTGGTTGGAGTGTTTAGCTCGGGTGCATAGTCTGAAAAGAGCCGTTGCTTGTTATAAGCATTTCCCTTTAGAGGACATGGCCGCACTGGGTCTGTCGTCAAAGATTTTATGTGGACCGGAGGGAAAATACGCTGTGCCCACGGTCCTCGATAAAAAAAAAAAAATCCTTTCAAACGTTATTTCTCGTGATATGAAATAAGTTATTCCATAGTTAACATTTCTGATCAAGAAGGCTTTGCTTTATGGTCTTAGAGTTTGTGTTTGCGGCCTTCGAAAGGCAGGGCTGGCCATAATTTAAGACAAAAAATACTTTATCCCTTCGTGGGGCAAAGGGAGACATACTTACCACTTTGTTCCTCATACTAAAGAGCTTGTAAGAGGCAGTGCAACGCAGCAGTCCCACTTATGCTCCATCTATCTAGAGATTTTCAATGATTTCTTTAAAAATGGTTTCAGCTGCGTCCACTGGAAGAGGGAACAAATCGAGCCCTCAAAATTTATTTTTTTTCGGGCGCGTTGCAAGTTTTCAGCTATATTCGATCTGGCAAAAAACAAAATCAATATGCCTAACGAATGATTCCTTTGTTTCTGCATAGAGAGGAGCAACAACAGGTCACAACGTTCACTTGTTCCGAAGGTTTGAGATGACAAGTCATAAGAGGAAAGCGATTTTTTTTTTACCATGCTGCAAATAGTTCGACATTCAGTTCAGCCTAACGACCGAACTTTGGGTGGTAATTTTCAAACATCGCACGGAAGAGTTTGTTCGTGTGCGCCATATCATCAATAGCCAAACATTCAGAACCGCCAGCAGCAAGAAGCCCATCCGAATGAACATGGAGGGTAAAAAAAATGGTCAAAAATGGTTGACGTCTCGGATGAAGTTCGTCTCACCGGCAAAGGACACTACCCTGCGAAAGCTGAACAACGGCGTAGATGCCGTTGATGTTCCACGAGAGAAAAAATAGTGCGAACAAGTTCAACAAGAAGCGAAGAAGTGCGAACAAATTCATGAAGAGGTTAGAAGAAAAATTGGCAGCGGTTTAGGTGTGGTTAAACTTGTAGGCAGGTTCTTTGAGATCATGAATGGCACTTTACCAATATCCCTCAAGAGAAAAGTATACTACAGCTGTATCTTACCGGTACTCACCTATGGGGCAGAAACGTGGAGGCTAACAGAGAGGGTTCAGCTTAAGTTGAGGACAATGCAGCGAGCTGTGGAAAGAAAAATGATAGGTGTAACGTTAAGAGATCGGAAGAGGGCGGAGTGGGTGAGGGAACAAACGCGGGTTAATGATATCCTAGTTGAAATCAAGAGGGCTTGGGCAGGGCATGTAATGCGAAGGCGAGATAACCGCTGGTCCTTAAGGGTAACGGTGTGGATTCCAAGAGAAGGCAGAAAGCAGGGGACGGCAGAAAGTTAGGTGGGCGGATGAGATTAAGAAGTTTGCGGGGATACAGTGGGCGCAACTGGCAAAGGACAGGGTTAATTGGAGAGACATGGGAGAGGCCTTTGGTCTGCAGTGGGTGTAGTCAGGCTGATGATGATGATGAAACTTGTACGATTGCGAAAGCAACGAGGAGAGAGAGAGAGGTGGTGGAGAGCGCGCGGCAGCGGCGGCGGCACCGGCACGCGAAATGGCTCGGCGGCTCTCGTAGTGTTGCTTTCGCAACAGAACTAACTCATTGAAGAAGCTCATGTAGGTGAATGGCATGAATAGGCCCCATTTTTTTTTATCCACATTTAGTTCCAAAGGGACAAGTACGTCCCACTTTTTTCCACCCAACTATCCGTACTAAAAGTGTGAAATTTGCCCCTGTGCACCTCATCTGCTCCTGGAATCAAAAATGGTTAATTCGCTTAGGGATTTTCCAAAGTCGTTCGGGAACATCGGCTCCGTGCACAAAGCGCCGCTACACTCCAAACAGGGAGGAGGAAAAAGGGAGTAGCCCGTCATCTGGTGCACTCCCTTTTATAAAAAAGGAGTGCGCCAGAGGACAACTTACTCCCTTCTTACGCGCATTAGTGTTTAGGGTGTACTCGCGCCGAGTATAGCTCACAGCCAAACTGCAGCACAGGCGTCGCCCGGAGGAAAGTGCGTTCTGAACACATACTTCGAATGCACAGTTTATAGTCCGTGTATAAACTTACTTCGTTCACGTAAGTTTACATGCAAGACCTAACAATGGCGGCGCGTCGCCGGGCGTGTGCTCTACTATCGCGTTTAAACGCGCAAAGTCTAAGGTGTGCGTGGCCGGGACCCAAGTGACCGCTGTCCGGGACCCAAGCGTCCTCAATGCCTGCTATCAAGCTTGGGAGCCTGTTATCGGCCACAAACGCGCTTTCCGTCTTTCTCCTGTCGGCCACGTGCCGTTTATCCCTTTGTGTCGCAAACGCTTTCTTTCAACCGGCTCGTTGACTCGGGCGGTGCAAGGGCGGTGTGACGCAGAATGTGGCCAACGGCAGCGTTGCGCTCTATAGTTCTTGCGCCTGCTGCTTGTTACAAAGTGGCCGTTTCGACTCGCGGACCTGCGTCATAGAGAAGCACATATAATGCATAGAACGGGTGCACAAAGCGAAGGAATGAAAAATACGAGGCAAACTCGCTTTCCATCTTTTTGCGCCCTTGTCCAGTTTTATCCGGTGCACAGTGCATTCAATCTACAAAAAAAAATACGTGACGGTCGGATATTTGGCAGTACCGTTCTGTTAAAACAGTTGCATTTGTCTTTGATGATTGCTTTTATGCTCTTACTCTAAGCCGAGGCTTCACACATGCGACATGATTTTTCTAGAGGGTAAACGTGGATGGATGTGGGGTGGAGCGAGGGTGGAGATGGACGGGCGGGGAGCTTGCTGGGTAGGGGGCTCTAAGGGGGGAGGGGGGAGGTGACGCTTATAGAAGGCGACTGGCTACGCTTTGAGAGGCTGCGGACAGACAAGCAATGGGTTCTTCGCATTGTGGAGCTATTAGTGCTTTGACACTAAAAAAGCAAAAGCTTGCGTCGCCGTCGTAAAAAACGCCAGTTTAATTAATTCTTTCTCATCTGTCGGTACTATACACCGTTCGATAACCTCCGCTAATCAGAAAGTTGAGAACACGGCCAATAAGATTATGACGCATAGGAATGCTATCTAGGTTTGCCATCTAGGCGTGTTCCCCTGCTGAAAAAAAGTTCTATGATGCAATAACCTCACAGATCATTCGTCATAGAATATCATACAATCTGTATGATATATCATACAATTCGTATGATATTCTATATCTCTATGATGACTATGATTTTACAGAAATGTATGACATTGAATGATGATTTTCTATGATTTGTATGACAAGTCTATGATGTTTGTATGATAAACTGTATGAGTTTATTGCATCATACAACCTTTTTCAGCATGTCGTGTTAAGCTGTGGCTCAACACGAAGAATTCAGAGAAACGCGTAACCCCCCCCCCCCCCCCCCCCCCCGTTGGCGTTCCCGCTGCTGTTCGACACCTGCATAATGGCCGCAGCTTCCAAGAGACGGCCGGGACCCACTGCCTTGTTTGCTCGGAAGGAATTCTAAGAGCAGTGGTGAATGGCCATGGCCCCTACTAAAATCATTGCGTTCGGTTTAAACGATGATCAAGAGTCTTTTTTTTTTTTACAACGACGGAGAACGGATACGACACTACAACCCTTCGAACACAGCGCTGAAAGCGAACAGGCGCACTTAGCGTACTGAGCCTCTCTCCAGTCTCTCACCCCACATCCTTCTGGGTAGCAAGTTATAGGATCGTGCTGTTTGAAGCCGGCCGGCAGCGGCATCGGTGAGTCAACCGCAAATGAGCTGTAGTATAGTGTGTACAAGATCTGGAACATTATATCTGTAGTAGCAGCCGTAGAGCAACGCGCGGTGTTGCGTGCTGCTCATCGAGGCAGCCTTTCTTTTACCTGAGCTCGCCCTTTCATGGATGCTGGGAGGTAGGAGGAGTGCTCCGAAGCGAAGGCACGAAAACATGCGAGCCCCCTGGCAGAGGGCGGGACGGGGAGCGCGCGCGAGAAAGTTTGCTGGAAACGCAGATACGGGGACAAGCCGGCCTGAGCGACGTTACGACAGCGCGATAACTGAAGTCCGATAACTCAACCGATTACGATTGCACTGTTGAAGTCCATTTTTTTTTGGGTTAGTTTGTGGTCGACTGTACTCGACCGATATGTTATTGAGTCAGATGCGTGTCCTTTTACGTTCTGCGTCACCTTACCGCTGCTTTTCCTAAAAGTGGAATAACTGCGCGCACCTAGCTGTGCCATTATTAAACGCGTGGGATGACGCGGTCAGCGCACTTGGGAGTTATCCATCTGTGGTCGTTGGGTGCGTGCGGGCCAGGCAGTAAGCAAAAGTGTAAGGGGCGAATAGCTGTCTCTTCTTCGCCTAGGGAAGGGCACAGATGTGGGAGTCAAGCTGTTCCCTACCCGCCTGCGACTTTGCGGAGCGCCTCTGGCTCTCACCAAGCCAGCCTCGTAATAGAGAGACCCGGGTGGCAGTACCATATAGATGGCGCCGATAAAGCGACATTCCTATCGTCTTTTTGATACTGATACTGATACTGTTGACCCTCGCTTGAGGGTCGTTACAGGGAGGGAATGCAAATGCAATGTACAACAGAAAAAATTCATGTCTCATAACATCAAGCTGGGTGCCCCCGACACAAAATATCGATAGAACGTTCGAACTTGTGCACGTCCGATTGCTCGACAACTTCAACTGGCAAAGCATTCCACATTTCGATGACATCAGGAAAAAAAGAGTAACGAAAAACATCAACACGTGAGTCGTAAGGCTTGATTGATCGAGTGTGGCTTGTTCTCGCGCTGCGTCTTCCCGGAGGCTGAACATATCTATCTGATTTTATCTTGAAGTGCCCTTGAATTATTTGAAACAAAAGCTTTAGTCTTGATTTTTTTCTCCGATTTTGAAGTGACTCGAGCCCACATGAGTTCAGCATTTCCGTCACTGAGTCCCTTCTTCTGTATCTTGACGAAATAAACCGAGCAGCCATTCTTTGAATTCGTTCCAGTTTATCTTTTAGAACTTTTTGGTGCGGGCTCCAGACGACACAAGCGTACTCCAAGGATGGGCGGATGAATGTTTTGTAAGCTATCAGTTTGACATCTTTTGTTGCATGTTCCAATTTCTTCCTCAGAAAGTAAAGTTTCTGGGAAGCTGTCGAGCACACGTTATTAATATGTTCATGCCACTGCAGATTATGTGCAATTGTGACGCCTAAATACTTGAAGGTATCAACATTTTTTAGATTATTTTTTCCAACATTATAAGAAAATAACTGCACAGTCTTCTTATTAGCTATATGCGTAAAAGTTGATTTTGTGTAATTAATTTCCATGCCCCATTTTTCGCACCAAAGATGCAAGGAATTAAGGACACGGTTTATTCTAATTTGGTCGGCAGCTTGTGTTATTCGAGAATAAATTAAACAGTCGTCTGCAAAAAGCTTCAATTCTACGGGAGACTCGGTAACCTCGTTAATATCATTAATATAAATTAGGAACAGTAATGGAGCTAAAACCGACCCTTGAGGAACGCCAGAAAATACTTCTAATGTAGAAGAAAAACAATCATCCACATGCACAACCTGCCTCCGATTGTTCAAATAGGCTTTAATCCACTTAAGAATGGTTTCGCTAATTCCTGCTTTGTGTAACTTGAAAAGTAATTTACTGTGCGGAACCTTGTCAAATGCTTTTGCAAAATCTACGCAAATGACATCTATTTGCTCTTGGGCATCTATGGCTGAACTAAAATCATGTATCGTTTCTATGAGCTGTGTTATGGTAGATAGCCCTCTTCAGAACCCGTGCTGATGCTGATAAAAGAACGCGTTATCCTCGAGGAAAGTTAATATATGTTTACTTATGATATGTTCCAATAGTTTACAGCTGATACTTGTCAGGGAAATTGGGCGATAATTATTTGCGAGTAGTCGGTTGCCGTTTTTAAAAACAGGTGTTACGACTGCGCACCGCCAATCTTGTGGCAAGGAGTTAGTGTGTAGGGACTTTGTAAAGATTATCGTCAAGAAAAATGATATCCACTCAGCGTATCGCTTTAAAAACTGGGTTGGAATCCCATCCGGCCCGCTAGCCTTTTTAGAATCCAAAAGTAACAATTGATTAAACACGCCGGCCTGAGTCACGACCAGGTCTTCCATCGAACATGAAAGGGAGGAAGGCGGGTACGTGTCACAGTCATCATTGCTTGGTTTAGAAAATACAGACTGGAAAAAGTTATTGAAATGATCTGCTATTTTTATTTTTTCTGTTACTATGTTCTCACCAATTTGAATTCTATTGATTTCCTCTTTATTGCCACTAAGGTAAAGCCAAAACTTCCGAGGTGCCGTTTTAACGAAGCTACTTAATTTTTTATTAAAAAAATGCTCTTTTGATTCCACCAGAGCCGTTTTTAAACTCCTTCGCAATTTCGATACCTCAGCTGAGCTGTCTTTTCTCCTGCGCAGCCTCTTTATCTTGCGCTTAATGTGTATAATAGGTCGATTAATCCAAGGGTTACGGGGTTTTATTTTCTTTTCTCGAGTTGGAATGAATCTGTCAACGCAATGTTTTATGATATTCTTGAAACGTAGCCATAGGTCTTCAACTGGTTCACAATCGTAGGCATGTTCGAATTCATTATATGACATTTCTAAAAAATCTTGAATGGATGTGTCGTCTGCCTGCCTATAAGCCTTAAATTGCACAGATACAAAGGGTTGGCCACGAGTGTTTGTTCTGATCGGAATGTGCACAGAAACCATTCTATGGTCAGATATCCCGTCTTTAACAGACACAGTACATACACCCACTCTGCCCGAAAGAAACACCAAGTCCAAAAGTGACCGCGATTCGAGTGTTACCCTCGTGTCTTCTTCCACGATTTGTTTAAGATTGTGCGAAAACATTATTTGCAGCAGTGCTTCGGAACTAGAAATTTCAACGTTCCCAGGTAGGAGTCTGTCCCAGTTAATGCTAGGCAAATTAAAATCTCCGGTCATTATTAGTCTGGCGGTACGGTTCAAGTGAGTGCATAAGAACATATTAATATCATCCAAAAACTCTGGTGAAGTGGCAGGCGGCCTTACACTGCGCCAACAAGGTAAGCAACACTCGCATAAGTAATTTTGCACCAAACTGTTTCAGGCAAAGTGCACTCGACCATTACTGCATCTATAGATCTTTTGACAATGATTGCAACACCCCCACCACGAGTATCCCTGTCCCATCTGAACATCTGGTAGTTTGGGGGCACTATACAGTGACTAGGCGCACCGTTGTTTAGCCATGTTTCGGTTACGACGAGCACGTGTGGACTCTCTGTCATTAATACATATTCTAACTCGGTTACTTTGTTAAAAAGGCTACGAGCATTCAATGATAAGATTCGTAGCTATGACGGGGTGAGTTCAGGTGTTGAATCGCCGGAATTATCCGAGGTGTCAGAGCCATCATGCGAGTTGCCTGCTTTTCGAGTGCGTTGCTTGAATTTATCTCGGGAGTTTAGACGCTCCAGGACATATTCTAAGCGTGCACGACGCTTTGGCTCTCCAAACTTGTCTCGCAAGCACCCCGGTACAAACATCTTAAAATCGTTTTCATGGCAAGTTCAACAGGTCAAAATGCGCTATACTATAGGGGGCACTTTCTCGCGCCTACTCTAGTAGAAGCTACGAATGTGGGACGAGTATGCTGTTATCGCATGCTCACTATGGTATCACGGTTAAGGAAGCTGTCACCTTGTGTTCGTCGCTTCTACAGCTAGCCCCCAAGTATGCACAGCGTATCACAAACACTCTACAAACACAAGCGAACAATTCCTGCGTAAAGTGAGATGAGAACTAACTGGGGTTCATCACGCTGTGCGCCGGATGGCGCCAGACTTCGCAAGCAGCGAGGCGATAGTGACAAGGCCACGGCAGGAAACCGGCGACCGGACCCTTCTTCTCGCATGCACATCGATCCGGCGACAGCCGCTCCAGGGGTGGCCGAGCCTCGACACCGCCTGTGAGAACGAGGGGGTCGATGGGACGCCGCTTGAGCGAACGCGCGCTGGCAGGCACGCAGGCTTGCGCGCTCGCGGGCCGAGGCAGGCACGCAGCCAGCCAGCAGCAGCAGCAGCGGTGGCGGCGGGGCGCGTCGCTCGTACGGTCGGTCGGTCCGGCGGCCAGCAGAGACCTGTTAGTGCGATCGATCTCGTCCCGGCCTGCCGCCGCTGCTGCCGCGAGCGATATACGCGAAGGTCGGCCGCGATAGATACCCCCCCCCCCCCCCCTCCTTTTGCTTTTTTGTTTTGTAGCTGCCGGCCACTGCTGCAGCTCGCAGCGGCGACCGGGGGAGGTCGCACAGCCCGGGAGCCCACTTCAACTTTGGTCACTGGGCGGGGGGAGTGAGGAAGCACATTGATTGTTGCGTATTTTCGTTGCCCATCCGGACAGCAGCAGGACGCACGGAACAAGAAAAGCGGTAAAAATGGCGAAGAACAAATCGAAAATAAAAGATTGCGACAGGGTCTGGCTGTCCGCACGCTTCGATCGATTTGGTCGGTAATCAGGGACAAACTTCTCTCGGATCCTCGTGACGACTGCTGAAATCTTTACCCATGAGTACGCGACACCTGTGCACCGGTTGGCTGATGATGTACAGTGTTTGTACAACCTTGCGATGCCGTTCGATCTGTTACGAGCATCGCGTTGGCCGGCTCACATTATCAGCCAGCATCCGAAATTCAGATACGAATTGCTGAGCGCTGGTAGTTCATGGCAACTGCCGAGTAGAATGCGTTGTGATGCTGGGCACGAATTCAGAAACCTACTTTTCGCAAGGTAGGCTAATGCAAATGAAAGTATATTTCGGGTGTCCCCGTCTGCTGAGGCGGAGCAGATGACGGTGGTAACACGGACGGCCATTAATTACTATACCGACCTCTGTCGAACCTTCTATTGAATCCACTTCTATGAAACCGCTTTCTTCAGAACTGAAAGAACATACAATTCGCTGCTTTTAGTACATATACAATTGCTTGGCATGGCTTGCCTTGGTTTATGGTGGTTTAACGTCCCAAAGCCACTCAGGCTATGAGGGAAGCTGTCGTGAAGGGCTCCGGAAATTTCAAACAACTGCGGGTTCTTTAAGGTGCACTCACATCGTAAGTACACGGGCCTCTAGAATTTTGCCTCCATCGAAATTCGACCGCCGCGGCCGGGATCGAACCCCCCGCTATTCGGGTCAGCAGCAGAGCGCTATTACCCCTGAGCCACCGCGGCGGCCATTTACGGTTGGAATGGCGTTAACTTCAAGTTGGCCTAAGTAGTGTGAGTCCCCGCCGGAAAGCGAGGAAGAAAACGCGCCAGCGTCAGACAGGCTGCAAACCCCTTACTGCATGGTTATAAGAGCATTTGCGGAGTACAGGCTGCTGAACGGTTGTACAAGATGCAGTTAGGTAGAGTTCGAAATGTGCGGCGGAAAGAAAAAAAAAAGGGGAGCGAGGGACGAGGTCTAGTCTTTGCAGTAGCCGTGAGAAGAAAAAATAAGAAAGGAGTAAAAAAAAGAAGTAGAACTTCTTCGCAGAAGTGGCATCAAGCAGTTTTCAGAGATCACTAAAAGTTAGAATGAAAAAAAAAAAAAAATGGCCTGCGCAGGGATCGAACCTACGACCTTCGCGTTATTAGCACGACGCTCTAACCGACTGAGCTAGCAGGCCAGTTCGGGCGCGCGTGAAAACTTAGCGATATGATGGTTTTCCTACAATTTAATGCTTGCCATCGTTGTACAGAATTGCGTAGAAAAGGCACCATGCAGTTTTCATGGATCGCTAACGTTGAGATAGAAAAAGAAAGTGAATAGAAGAAGTTCGGCCTGCGCACAGACATCGAGACGTCAACCTTCGCGTTATCAGCACGACTGAGCTAACAGGCCAGCTTTTTTTTTTAAAAAAGAACATCGTATTGCTTACATTTAAATTATGTTATATTTACATGAATTGTTTAACAAGCTTTCGGGAAACGCCAGAAGGACAGATCAACAGAGACCTAGACATGAGGGTAGGTTGAGCACTAAACAAAGAGGGGGTGCCATTCGGGTTTATAGTCGGTCTGTTCGTACCCCTGCCTCAGGTGAGCAATCACTTGGCAGAAACGAGATTATGTCGAAACAACTGATTTACAGTGCGGGCCATCATTCTAGGTTTCCTTAAGCTGTGTAGTACATTAAAAAAAAAAAAAACTTTTCCAGACGTTCATCAACATGATGCGCTCCAGTCAGATGTCGCATAGTATGAGAAGTCAAATAAATTCCCTTTTTCAAGGTCCATTGCGAGACATCCCAGAACAGAATTGCGTTCTTACAATAGATGCAGCAATGTTCAATTCCAGGAACAGCACAGAGGCGGCAGTTCACAGATCTCGCAGTGATGCTCTTTCTCTGAAGCCAAGTCGGGCATTGTTTCCGTATGTAACATGTACAAGAAAGATTTAGTGCACGGTGAAAGTAGCATTTTCCGCACACGCGTAAGGGCACCGTACCCTGGCAATCCAAAGTACAATGAGCGGGAAATAGAGGGAGGGAAAAACATCGATATAAAGTCTTTATACAAACGTTTTCGCGACACTGAAAATAACAATTCTCTTGAAAAACGGACTGCCAGAAAACGCACAGCAAACTATACCTCATGCATAAACCTCCTCAAAGAAGGAAAGACAGAGAAGTTTGAGAACATAGTCAGTATAGGCAAAGCAGTGACTGAGTTTGTCTGCAAAAATTTGTGTGGAGTCGGGTGGGAAGTTTCGCGAAAGACATAGAGCACGCAACAATCTGCCGCACATAAAGATGGACTAAACCAACCCCACCAGTGCTCACAGGCCTCAGTAAGTATCACATCGCATTGGTTCAATGCAAGAACCCCCCAAGAAGTTTTAGAAACACTGTGGAATTGATGAATAGGAATCCTGGCACAGTGAATAATCTGCAAAATGTAATAAATTGTTTGCTTCAAACAAGCTACAGGCCCTGCCGAATATTGAGAGACCATGTGGAACAATTGTTTGAGCATAGCGCTGTACAGCCGATATATACGTTATCTTTCAAATGGCATTCACTATGCCTGTATGCGCTTAATAGTACGCCAAAATACCTGGGTCGTATACATGACCATGCAACCTCAGCATATTCAGCTGGTGTAGATACCCACAATCCAAAACACAGACTGCAACTATCGCCACGGTTCATCTGGGTTCAACTGTACCCAGCTTACTCATTTAAGCGAACAGCCTCATCCACGCTAGGTTTGTCTACGAATAAGAATGCCAGAGCATCTGCATAAGCTAACACCTTTAGCTATCTAGGATGCTAAAACCTTGAATGGCACTACTCTGCAGAATACTGACACAAAGCGGCTCTGAGCAGAGTGCAAAATGAAGTGGAGATAATGGACAGCTCAGTTTGACAGACAAAAAGATGGACGCGATTTTTTAAAGAGAACCATTCACAATCAAGCCGGTAGAGCAATTATTGTAGCAAAAAATGCATTGCTTCGTAGACATATGAAATAACACTAACCTGTTCTACAAGTGAGAACAGAAAATTGTGCCGCACACGATCAAAGGCTTACGCAAGGTCAGTTTGAAACATTGCGAGTTGTTTCTGAGAGTTGCTGCAAAACTATAGAACTGTTCGCCCAATATTTAGGTAAGTTTGAATGCAACGGCCTCAAGCCACATCTCTGATTAGGCCCACTGACAGTCGACATTGCAAATTGCAGCCGATTCGCCAGGACTTTGCAAAAATCTTACAGTCCACATTAGATAGCATAATGGCCTGTGTAGTCCTTTACATACCGCAATTTTCCTTCATCAGTGCTCTTTGATATCGTAACCGCCATGGTGGTGCAATGGTTATGACTCTTTAGTATCATTACAATCTGAGTTTTTGTAAACGTTCGCGGGAGAACTTCGATTTGCAGACCAATCGTGAAAATCTTAAATAGAATGGGACCAAAGAGGGGATTAAAGGCCTTGTAAAATTATCAAGAAAGGCCAACATGGCTAGATTTCTTTGAAAGAAGCAACTGCTCAATGGCATCTTCTAGTTCTGCTGAAGTTAAAGGGCCACTAGCAGCCCAGCTAAAGTTTCCGCGGAAAACTTGATGAAGTAATAGTTCCGGTACAATTCAACGCTTGCACGCAGAAGTGGTGCCATGAAGTTTTCATAGGGGCCGAAAGTTTGGATGCAAAAAAGGGAACGGGCAAAAAGAAGTTTGGCCTGCGCAGGGATCGAACCTACGACCTTCGCGTTATTAGCACGACGCTCTAACCGACTGAGCTAGCAGGCCAGCTGGAGATCACCTGGAAAACTTGGTGATGTAATGGTTCCGGTACAATTCAACGCTTGCACGTATAAGTGGCGCCATGAAGTTCGCATGGGTGCCTAAAGTTTGCATTGCAAAAAAAGGGAACGGGCAAAAAGAAGTTTGGCCTGCGCAGGGATCGAACCTACGACCTTCGCGTTATTAGCACGACGCTCTAACCGACTGAGCTAGCAGGCCAGCTGGGGGTCACCTGGAAAACTTGGTGATGTAATGGTTTCGGTACAATTCAACGCTTGCACGTATAAGTGGCGCCATGGAGATTGCATTGGTGCCTAAAGTTTGGATGCAAAAAAGAAGTTTGGCCTGCGCAGGGATCGAACCTACGACCTTCGCGTTATTAGCACGACGCTCTAACCGAATGAGCTAGCAGGCCAGTTTTTTTTCTTTATTGCCTGTCTTTGGCTCATGACATTGCACAACAAAAATACACACAACGCTATATACATACGACACTGTCGTGGTCTCTTGTTTTGTATTTACATCGAAACGCTGTGCATGAAAATCATAGAAAACAATAGTATTAATGGCTTTAGGTTACAAGCAGCTGAAGTTAAGCTGCTGGCCTATGCAGATGACGTTGCAGTATTTACGGTTGATCAGGGGAGCATAAGTGAAGCTGTCGGGTGTGTACGCGCGTTCAGCAAAGTCACAGGTAGCGGGGTTAACTGGTCCAAGTGCCTTGGGCTCTGGCATGGATGGTGGCCGTCCCACCCGGACCATTTCGCCAACGTCCCGTGGGCGACGACCCCGGGCAAGTATTTGGGCGTTCCGCTCGATGCTTATCGCGATAGCGAGGACTATTGGAAAGAGCAAACTAAAGACGCACGTGACCGAGCTGGGAAATGGAAAGGCACCAACCTTTCAATTTTCGCCAGAGCTACAGTCTGCAATCTTTTTTTATTAGCAAACTCTGGTATGTGATGCAGGTTTTGCATTGCGCGCGTGTGAACGTTCAGAAGCTACACAGGATTTTTGCAGTTTTCATATGGGCGTCCTAATGGGAACGTTGTAGCAGAACGAACCTGTTCCGGCGGGTAAAAGACGGGGGGCTAGGGCTAGGGCACCTCTTTTTAAGGCAGCTGGTGAACCGTTTTTTGTTTTTTCGCGACGTCACAGACCCGTTCTTGCGCACCGTGTGCCAAGTGAAGCTGCGGCGATTGCTGCCGGAGTTTGTGGTATCCACAGAAGAGCTCTCTGGTGGAACTTTTGGTTACTACAAAGAGATTGTAGCAAGCGTTCGGTTTCTTTCGGCGCGTTTTTCCACCGATTATTTGTGGACAAGCAAAAGGAAGAAGTTGTACAATGATCTTTGTGATATTGTTTTCCCAGACCCCATGTACAGGGCCTTGTACAGTGGAGGCCCGGGAGGGGATGTTTTAAAAAGGGTGAAGAAAATGCAGGTGCCACCAGGAGTAAAGACTTTCTTTTTTAAGTTACACACCGGGACGTTACCAGTTAAAAAGTTTCTAGAGGGAAAGGATTTCTTTTTACCGTGGGGATCGAACTGCTTAATTTGTAAACAGCCTGAAACAATAGACCATGTTTTTTTGCATTGCTGGGAAGGGGTTTATTTTTGGGACGTGTTACAAAGGACCATAAAGAAAGAGCTACCACTTGACGCGCACGGAATTCGCTATTTAAGCACTGATAATGAGGATGGGGCACCTTTTGATCTCATAATGCTCTTGGGCCTCCACTGTATATGGCGCTCCAGAATGGCAGGCTACCATTGTGACAAAGACGCACGACCGGCCCGAATTTATTTTCGGGAAAGCGTGGACTGGTTTCTTGCAATCCAAAAAGCAGCTGCGGAGCCTCCCGAGTGGCTCTCAAGACTAGAGCCGTTGTGTATGTTGCGGGAATTTTAAGCTGACGAAGCCAGTCTCGTGCGAGCTAGCAGGCCAGTTGGAGATCACCTGGAAAACTTAGTGATGTAATGGTTCCGGAACAATTCAACGCTTGCACGTATAAGTGGCGCCATGAAGTTTGCTTGGGTGCCTAAAGTTTGGATGCAAAAAAAGGAAACGGGCAAAAAGAAGTTTGGCCTGCGCAGGGATCGAACCTACGACCTTCGCGTTATTAGCACGACGCTCTAACCGACTGAGCTAGCAGGCCAGCCGGGGGTCACCTGGAAAACTTGGTGATGTAATGGTTTTGGTACAATTCAACGCTTGCATGTAGAAGTGGCGCCATGAAGTTTGCATGGCTGCCTAAAGTTTGGATGCAAAAAAAAGGGAACGGGCAAAGAAAAGATTGGCCTGCGCAGAATTTAACCTACGACCTTCTCGTTATTGGCACGACGCGCTAACCGACTGAACTAGCAGGCCAGCTGGAACTCCCGCTGAACAATTGATGATGTTATGGTGTACAGTTTAACGATCGTCATCGTTAAATAGAACTTCTGCATAGAAGTGGCATCATGTGATTTTCACAGATCCCTAACGTTGTGATGGTAAAAAATAATGGGCAGAAAACTGTCGTGCACAGGGACGGAACTTCCAGCCTTCGCGTTATTAGCACGACGCTCTAAGCAACTCAGCTGGCGTTCCAACTTCTTACGCAGAATATTTGTTGTAATGGTTCTGACGCACTTTAATACTGGGCGGTATTATATAGAAAAGTTTACGTTTGTTTTTGCGGGTATGTGTACAGTGAGAGAGAGATTTTAGTGATTACAGGAGAGGTGTGCCTGGAAGTTAATCTGGCATGCTTCACCATATGAGAGAGAAAAGAAAGAGCACCTTGTAATGCCTGGCGTGCGTATTAAAATTTCGACAGCAGCAAGCCAAGTGTTTAGTCGCGCACACCGCATGTAGGACACAGAGGGCTGCTGGCTACACCAATTTTATGGAGAAAGTTTGCATAGCAAACGTCCAAGCGGACTCTGTGCAGGCCACGCCTATCTAAAGTGCGTGGTGTGCGAAAGTTGGGTTAATGCGACGTAGGGTGTCTGTACTGACGTTCCAGATCACACCACAGAGAGCGTTGCGGCCGCCAGAATTCAACACCCACAAGTCTGCCGCCATGGCGCTGTGAGCGCGACGAAGAGACCGAAACTATACTTCCAGTGCGCCTTCCAACCGATTACGCTCGTATGCTAGGGATAGCGAGGCCAGTGACACGTTACGAAGCCGATATTGTGCGGTGAAAAAAATAGGAGTAAAGAGAGTAGAGAAGCAATTGGATTGGATTGGAGTAAACTTTATTTGTGCCTGCAGTTGGGCGCTCGCGCGCCCCGACGAGGGCCTACGTCGTCTACGAGGCTACCGTTACTCGGCGCGGGTCTCCGCTCGCCGTTGCCGGCTCGCTGGGTCCCTGCCTTTCGAGCGCCCCGAGGACCTGCTGGACAGCCCATAGCTGTTGGTCATGGTCGTTGCTCTTCGCTGCTGCCTCCAGCCGCGGCGGGATTGTTCCTGATCTTGCTTCCTTTGGATTTCTGATGCAGTCCCAGAAAACATGACGGAATTAACGATAAGAAATGACACGGAGATAAAGCAAAGCAGAGAAGGTAAGGAATGCAAGAAGGCAAGAAAGGTATAGACCTAAAGAAAGTAAAAGCGCCATCTAAGCACTTGAAATGCAAAGAAAGAAAGCAAGCAAGAAAGAAAGATAGAAAGAAACAGAAAAGAAAGAAAGAAAGGAAGGAAGAAAGAGAGAAGGAAAGAAAGATAGAGAGAAAGAAGGAAAGAAAGAAAGAAAGAAAGAAAGGAAGGAAGAAAGAAAGAATGAGAGAAAGAAATAAGAAAGAGAGAAAGGAAGAAAGAAAGAAGGAAAGAAATAAGTTTACTGCATTCACATGGGATGGTTCACTGGTTACCGCTGCTCAAGAGGACATTCCTTTTTTAGGTTTTCTTAATTTTGGTTTGCGAAATGTCCTTGAGATATAATTGCTCAATGCTTAGCCGCCGAAGCTCAAACTCAAGTTGGCGCCGACGATACGGTCATATTTACTCTAGAGGAGCGACGCGCGATCGTTCTTTACTGCCGCTTGGCGACACGGACGAGCTCGCGGACGAGTTCGTGACCCATGCCGCGTCGGATCAACGGACCGGCCCCTTTTTCTTCTTTCGGTTGAAGAGTCCGTTAAGAAGCGAGACACTTGCTGTGCCTTTCATTTGCTCAAAATCGTTTTTTTTTTTTGTTTACTCGCCGCGGTGTTTCAGTGGTTAAGGCGCTCGTCTACTAAGCCTGTGATCCCCGGTTCGAACCCGACCACGGCGGCCGCGTTTCGATGTAGACGAATCTCAAAAGGCGCCCGTGTGCTGTTCGAAGCCATCGCACGTTAAAAATCCCCAGCTGTTCGAAATTATTCCGGGGCCCTCCACTACGGCACCTCTTTATTCCTTTCTTATCTCAATCCCTCCTCTATTATCCCTTCCCTCACGGCGCGGTTCAGGTGTCCGCCGAGATATGTGAGACATACTGCGCCGTTTCCTTTCCTCAAAAACCAATCTTGATTGTGTTTTTTTTTCTCTCGCGTTCGGCCGCTCAACGCGCTGGGCAGCTGGACAGCGCTCTCGGCCTCACTGCTTTAGGTGTGTAGCAGCGGTAGCAGCCCGCGCGACCACACCCGTCCACCTGCTGAGAGCGTGGTGGTGCCAACACGCGCTACACCGAACACGGGAGCCTTCTCCTCGGCCGGACGCTGCCGCAGAGTACACCCCCACGCCGACGCACCTGCAGTAAATGTGCCTGCGGTGGTGCAGTCGCTGTTGTCTTCTGGTCGAGTGGCAAGTCGAGAACTCTATCGCGACCTGCAACTCGTGCTGGCGCCACCTCCTTTGGTACGTCGAAGGCGCTGGTCACGTGAGTCGCTGAAGTTCTTTTAACAGTCGTTTCGCCTTTCATTCTGGACTGCACCTTAAACATCTCTCTCGGTGTGTCTTTCGTTGTTTTAAGCGGCATAACACTCGCCTGGTCAAACTGTGCTTTGCGAAGAGTCAGTGCACATTTTATTTATTTATTTATTTATTCGATACTGTCAATCCCATCACGGATCGTAACAGGGAGGGAATTCAAAAGTACAGAGGCACACAAAAAATAGCAATGATAATTAATCAAAGTACAATAAAAAATATGACACGAGATTATACATTAGAAGATACATAACAAATAAACCAGAATGAGGAGTATGTGACATGATTTTGGCGGACAATAATACCACAAGTGAAAACACAAACGGAAGGAATAACTTCGTAATGACATATATGAACTCAATAAATACTAAGATATAAGTAGTTGATTTTCCACACGTGTGCTAAAGGAATTCAATGATGGATTACTAACAATGGATGTGTTCAAGGTGTTCCATTCGCGTATAGCGCGAGGGAAGTATGAATATTTGAAAGTTTCAATACGGAATGAAAACTCGTTTAGAGTGTGTATGTGTTTATAACGTGTTTGTCGCGTTTGTGATTGTGATATGTATCTTGAGGTGTCGACTTTTAATTGACTGTGTATGAGTTGGTACATGGTTTTAAGGCGCGCTAGCTTTGCTCTCTTTTGAAGGGTTAGTAGTCCTGCGTGTTTGAGTAGTTCTGTTGGTGAGTCTGTCAACCTGTGTTTATTAAATATGCATCTGACCGCCTTCCTCTGCACTGCTTCTATTTGTTTAGTAAGCTTGTTAGTGAAAGGAAACCAAACAACATTAGCATACTCTAGAATTGGTCTGACATATGTGTTATACGCAAGAAGCTTTGTTTCTGATGGTGCTAGTTTGAGGCGTCTGTTAATGAAAAATAACTGTTTTAAGGCGGTTGATGTGACATTGTTAACATGAGAATCCCATCTGAGGTCAGAGGTCAGTGTTATGCCTAAATATTTATATTCGGACACCGAATCAAGAGGAATGTTGTTCGATGTGTACTGGAAATTTGATCGGTGTATCTTTCTGGTTACGGATAAAGCAACTGATTTTTGAACATCAATAGTCATCTGCCATTCTTCACACCACTTGGTCACTGCTGTTAAAGCGTTATTTAAAGCTATATGGTCATTGACGCAGTTAATTTCCTGGTAAAGTACACAGTCATCGGCAAAGAGTTTAATATTGTGAGAAATACTAGTAGGTAAGTCGTTTATAAAAATTAAAAATAATACTGGGCCAAGAACACTTCCTTGTGGCAACACGGATGTAACATTAGCTGTTTCGGACTTAGCATTGTTAATTTCGACGAATTGAGTACGGTCAGTCAAATAATCAACGATCCAATCTACTATAGGGCCAGCTCCAAGGGTTGCATTAAGTTTCATAATAAGTTTGGAATGTGATACGCGGTCGAAGGCTTTCGAAAAGTCTAAGAAAATGAGATCAGTTTGTTTCTGTTGATCAATAGCGAAGGATATGTCATGTGTAAGTTCGATTAGTTGTGTGACTGTAGAAACTCCTTTCCGAAAGCCGTGCTGAAAAGGTGTTAAAATTTGATTTTCCTCTAAGTAGGTTGTTATGTGCTTTAAGATAATGTGCTCTAGTAACTTGCATACAGTGCTTGTTAGTGAAATTGGTCTGAAATTTGAGGGATCTGATATGCTTCCTCTTTTGTGTATAGGTGTCACTTTAGGTATTTTCCATTCTTTAGGAATGGTGTGCGATGACAATGACTTGTTAAAAAGTATTACTAAATATTTTGCTACCCATTCGGCATATCTACGCAAGAAAATGTTAGAGATTCCATCAGGTCCAGATCCTTTCTTTGTGTCCAAGTTTAATAAGAGGTTTAAGACTCCTGCTTCTGTTACAGTAAGGGGTTCTAAATTATTTCCTGAGCAAAAACTAATACGAGGCTTAATTCCGTTGTCTGTAGTGAAAATAGAAGTAAAGTAGTTATTCAGCGTGGTTACAATATTTCTGTTTTAATAAAAGAACATTAAAGAACTCCAGGTGAGGGAGGAAAAAAATGTTTATTGGTACAAAAAGAGCCTGCGTTCCCAGTTCTTAATGCCCACTGGCCCCTCATGATAAACCACTCTGGCTCTGGAAGCTTCAACTGGGCAGAGCGGCTTCCCACCCCTCATTGATTGGCTGATTGATTGTCTTGAGATCTGAGTTTCCCTGGCATGTCCACACCACATGTCTTTCCCTTACCAGCAATACCGACATTAGGAATAGAAAGTTTCTGGCTCTATCAACTGCAGTTCTTTGGGGTTATTGTAAGCGTTTGTCTGCAACCTCAGAGAATTCCAGGTGTCCTAAATCTTTCCAGGGCCCGCCACTGCGGCACGTCTCTCTGTCTTCCTTCTTTTAATCCCAATTTCATCTATTCCCTCACGGCTCGGTTGAGGTGTCCACTTAGAAGTTATCTACTGCGGCTTTCCTTTTCTCTATGATACATCTCGGGTATTTCACGACAAACCTAACCCAACTGTAGAGGGCTAGCATGCGCCATGTGTGTTTATTCCCCCCTCCCCCCTCCTTTCTTAGCGGCTAAGGAAGGGGGGCTTCGTCGTTGAGCGGGCCCCAGGGAGATATGTGGATGCGTGCGGTCTCATTAGGAGCGCCCATCTTTCTGTCGCCTTTGGTGTCGCCGCTGCAGAACCCGGAGAGCCCCCGGCGGCGGGGCTGCCAGGAGAGCGCAGAGCGGGCTAACCCAAGCCTCCCATTGTCCCCTTTTGGGGAAGGACGCGGGTTTCTCGCCGCTCGGTCGCCTTGTGCCAGTGCACAAAGAACCAAGAGCATAAAAAGGCCAAGCCGCCGTTTCATCTTACGCCGGCAGCTCACCGCGGCTTCACAAACACCACTTGCGGCCCAATTAAGTTTCGGACGCTTCGTTCGGAGGTTCGACCGCTCTTCTTTCGAGAAGAGAACACTGCCAAACGAAGCGGGGTCCGGTGCGTCCGGATGAATGGGAGCTGTGGGCGGCGGTGCAGCTGGCTGGCGTCCGGGATAGCCCCGAGGCTCGACAACGCGGGCTCAAGAAGCGGGCGCGCGCAGAAGACGCCGCCGCACAGAGCGAGCACTGCCACCTGCTTAATTGAGGACAGCGGCGGCCATCTCGACTTATGTCGCCGCCCCGACCCCGGAGGACAACTGGTGGCTTCGGCAGTCCATTGTGATCCGACTCTTATCGGAAAGTGGATCTGCGCTCCCGGGCGATGTTTGCGACAGTCGCAGCTGGGTTGGGGCCGACAATTGCCCTAGTGCCGGGAAGTGTCAAGGTCACGGGTACTGGGGAGACAGACGTGGCAGTGTTTTGACATGTTGTTCTTATGTGTTTTGCTTTTTCTTTCCATAGGGGAGAGGGTTTGTTTACTACGGTGGAAGTGTGGGGCGGGGCACGTAACCCGGGGGGCCAATCCGTATGTGTGTGAATTCTCGGAATGTACGGTGTTTTAAGGGAAAATGATGCCCTTTTTACAATATGTACATTTGAGAGAGAGTTATGTGCCTTAAGGAAGTTGGAGGGCGGACCACGCGGCTAAAAACCAATCGTGTTAAGGGTTTGACACGATTGGATGCTGATGAATGTGGGCCGGGCCCATGTGTGTTTAAAACTGGGTCCCGGAGCCCGGAAGAGAGGTTCTGGGCTACGGAGTTAGATGTAACGCATCTTCGGCTATGCCGAGTAGGGGCCTCCCCTAAATGTTAGCCAGTTCCATGTTGTTGTTGTGCTACCACACCGCTCAACTTGTATATATGTGTAAACTATTGTATATAAAGCTTCAATTTATATCCCCTGCAAGTTCTCTGTTGTTTGCAAGTATCATCTCCTATAGACCTTCAGCCTTCAAGTAATAACAAGCCGTCTCCGACGGGGCACCCCTGGTGCAGAAGAAAGAAGAGAAAAAGAACCTATTCGCTTTTGCTATCAGAAGGAAGCAAGAGCGAAACTTTACTCCAACGTTATTGCCATACTCGGTCAACACATGGGGCGGCCCAGACCAGTTACAACCTGAGCCAAAAACCCTGGACCATCCTGCTAGTCCGCAAGTCAGCTGCCACTATGCAGCGTAGTCAAGGAGTTGGGGCACCGACCACCGAGCGCCTGCAAATTCTTTTGAAATAGTTTCCTCTCTCTTTCCCTGAAAATATTCTTTTCGCGCCCCGAACGAACGGATGAAAGGCGGTAACGAAGGCGATATCCAGAGCACAGGGCGCTATGCTACCATTGTTTGTAAGGCCAACAACGGCAGTTAATAAGGCTGCGGGAGCGCCTGCGGCGATGACAGAGTAGTTTAAATATCGGCAAATGAATCTGCTCTCGTTACACCTGCGGTGGTGCGAATCAGACTTGTGGCTAAAGCTTTTCCTGTGTTGGAACTTCAATGCCGTTAAGACGGAAATGTTCAGAGGTTTCCGAATAATTTCGCCGCCATGTTCGCCCTCCTCTGCGACTTCAGGGTCGGACGAACCTCGTGTTAAATTGCCAAGAATAGGAGCTACAAGCGTTTGATTCTTAATAAAATAAAGCACAGAACACAAGAAAGGTCGCGAGGCAGCCTTACGACGAACGGGTGCGTTGTAAGTATGTTGTCAGCAAGGGACGGGTTGGGGGGGTGGATAGTTGCAAGAGGACAACCGAAAATTCCTTCGAGTTTACGGCCTCGCAGCTCAGCGGATTTTGCTGCGTTATGCTTCTCGCTACGGCTTAGTATCGTTTCTGGCGGAGCGGGGTTCCCCGCCGGCGCATCTACGTACGGCGCCACGCATATTCTGCACCTCGCGAAGCGCCATGAATACGATCCTTTCATTTTCGCGCGGCGCACCCGGGAGCCATGAAAACAAACCATGCGAGAAAGGAAAGCGGCGAGCACAGGGCCACCACCACTCTCTCCCTTCGGAAGCTGGGAGAGGAGGAGAGAGCCCCTGCTTCGTTCTTTACTTTGGGTGACTTCGACGCGTGGCCTGATGATGGCGACGACGAAGACGTCGTTTCGAGCGCCGCCTACTCGTAGATATATATATGGCCGCACGAAACGCCGAGGATCGGAATCACGCTCCACATCGCGCGACTGGTTCTTCCCCGCGTCCTCTTCCCCTTCTTCCACGTCGGGCACTTTCCTCCTGACCGTGCGCGGACGGAATGAAGGCCCGCGCCGGGGAGTATAAAACCCGCGGTTTAGGGGCGCCGGGACGGGCGCCCCATAAAAGGACGAGAGACGGCGCAGAGATGGTCGCGCATTCAACCCCACCCGCGCCTGCCGCCGCTTCTGGCGATTCACTTCAGCGCATCGCTGCTGCTACCGCCAGCCAGCGACGACGCGGGGTCTCCCCTAATAACCCGCCGCCATGGCCTCGGCAACCGCGGGCCGCCTCCCTTTTCTCCTTCTTCCCGAAAAGGGGACGACGGGAGAGGGGAAAGAAGAACCGCAGGAACTCAAGCGTGTGGGTGACGACGGACGAGCTAGCAAGCAAGCGCGTGGGGCCGCGCGCTTTTTCACGACGTTCCTCCCGTGGCTGCCATAATACGATCCGGCGGTGGACGGCGGCTGCGGAGGCTCTCCCGCTGCCTTCGTCATTTCCCTTTGCTCTTATTTGCCTCTCACTCTCCCTCAATTCCCTACTCCCTCCCCTGCGGTTGCGACTTCTATTGTTCTAGCCGCGCTGCACGACGGGGCATGCCTGCGTAGGCGGCACAAAAGAGGAGGGCCTCATTATAGGAAAGATGATCGCGCAGAGGCCGGCGCAGCAAAGGGAAGAGCGCAACGGACGCGATCACTTCTGCGGGGCCAGCGGCCAATCCGCCTCGGCGGATATGGCGTACCTCCTTCCTTTCACCGCCTATTCGCTGCACTGGCCGGTCGGCTCCACGCGCGGCCTTTGTGTGTATGGGATGCTGCGGGCAGCTTCTGTCTCTGTGCGCTTTGTGGCGGCTCAGTTCCGACCACCCGTGCTAGACCGATGATTGCACGGGACCAGGCATTTCGTGTGGTGGAGAACGGGCGAAAGTGTTTACGGGCTTTGCACTGATCTCTCCCGCTTCCTGGGCCATTGACTCAAATTTTGAAATAGCGAATTTCAAAATTAGTGTGTAGGGATGAGCCACCTACTCTCCCAGGCCGCTTCTTACCTGTGATTGTGAAATGTAGTGTAAAAGTGAAAAAAAAAAGAAAAACTTGCGAAACGTCGTGGTAAAAAGACCGCGTAAACCTTTGGCGGTTTATACTTTCAAACTGTGTGAAGCGGCAGGTGGACTGCAGTAAGGGTGCTGCTTTTTTTAGGCGATCTTATGCCGCCACCTGTGATGGTTATCTGCGAAAGCTGCGTGCTCCCAAAGAGGTGTCACAGAGAACTGCGCATCACGCATCGCGTTGGGAAATACGTGTGTGGAAATAAAGAAGAAGATAGTGTGCTTACGAGTATTCGAACATGCTGATTGATTCATTCTTCTACAGCAGTGTCGCCAGATATATTTGTTTCCGTGGATTTAATCATGACAGTTATGTTGGACTAAATCTCTCAAGTAGTGTATGGTTCCCACCTGATGTAGTCTAACGTTTCGAATCCCGCTAAGGCCCTCCTAATTATTCGTTTTCAGGCTTTTAGGAGATCATGCCTGTTTTGATGCGGAGTTCTTTACTCCCCGCTTACTCCCATGACGGAGTTCCTTCACTCTAGGCCACTAGGAGATTGGGAACTCATGCATAAAGAGAGAAACAGGAGGACGGAAATGCAGGGAGGTTAATTAACCAGGCGATGCTCAGCAGACTATACCCTACACTTGGGGATGGGAACAAAGGGGAAAACAAGGAAACAGGGCGGCAACGAAATGAGTTTTTGAAGTGACAATCGACCACTATAACAAGGGGACAAAGGGCGCAAACTTCAAGCATAAAGTTTATAGACGGAAAGACAACCCCTAGTCACTTAAGAACTTCATGAGCGCTTTCACCGCTTTCCTTTGTGAGGAAATTAAATCTGTAACAAGGAGTTCGTCGTAGCTGCTCCACACACCATCAGTGTACAAAGCAACAGACGCTGCTTGCTGCGCATAGTTGATCCACGATCCTTTGTTCTACGCGTATGGCGTACACCTTATAAGCACTCTTCGTACAGCATGACAAGGATGCCATGTAATGAATGTGGCCGTTGTCTTGTAGGCAAGGGCGTCCGCAGAACTTTTTCCAGGAGGGTGCACCCGATGTCTGGGGATGGGGGAAGCGGTAGCTTTGTAGTTGTTTTCTACTAGGGCATAAATAATATCCGTAATTCCAAGGGGGGGCAACCGCCCCACCTTGCCCCCCCTTGCGGACGCCCATGCTTGTAGGCAACACAAACCCTGCGACTTTTGGTCGGAGTCACCTCATTCCATATGTGGATTGTCGGATGTTAACAGGGCGGCAGAGGGGAATTGAGGAAAAGCCATCCAATGACATATACCGACGCTACTCTTAGCAACGAAGCACATAGCAGTTGCTATGTTTCCACAGCTGAAAAGCCCCTAACATCTCTCTGTGGTCCTCCATATAAGAAATACAAGCATTAAAACTGACCCTGGATGAAGAGCAGGCAATTCACCAGTAACTACGGAAACGATTTCTGTGAAACTTTTCCTTTCACGTCAGATTGTCCTTCTTATATTGCGAATTGAAGGATTAGTTTTTTTTTTTATGAACCAAGGCCTCTATCGCTGTCATTAAACCACGTGGTCAAACATGCGTCAAGGACTTCGTGTCCTAAAGCGCTAAGCAGTAGCTATTTTCATTTAGCACAGCTTCTGGACCGTCGAAACACCAGCGGAACATAGCCCATCAGACACACCGGCAACACTTCCGGTAATGCGGCTCACGTACAGCCTTTGTCAAAAGTTTACAGCCCAAGAAGTCTGCTTTCGAGTCCCGCAGCGCGGCTCTTCTTGCGTACTCAAAGACCCTAGTCTCACGAAGGCGAGTGGAACTTGTCAGCAACCCTCTCAATCTAAAGGCGTCAGATATGCTTCAGAGCCCCGCTACACGGCTTGAAAGCAAAACCATTGGGCTGCATATTTTTTAAGAAAGGCTGTACGTGCATCCTGGTCAGGGGGAAGCGAGGGTGCAGGGAAAGCTTTCATCACACTCAAATTCCTCACTCAGCCGTCCCCATTGATAGGCATCCATGGCCCTCCGTGCGTACCAATATTGTTACCAGAGTTACCGGGAGTCCGTGCGCCGTCAGTGCGCATACGCAGTCGCCTTGAGGGCGCCAGATGGCGTCAGGTGCTTCGCAGCTGCGGTGACGCCTGCCACCTTGGAACCAATCGGCGCGTGCGCACTGGCGGTGGGCGGCCTCCCGGTTCTCCGGTAACGGTGACACGGTACACTGAGTGCTAAATTTGTCTATTAATGTATTTCGAGCTCCCATTTGTTAGACTGTTTTAGCTCAGCGGAGACGTACTAACGTCGACGTATACGGGTTTAGCGGATGCCTCCTGCGCACGCGCAGTGACGTAGCTGTGGCCAGGCAGGGCCATTCCGCGTGCGCAGCCAGCATCCGGTAAACCGATATACGTCTACGCTAGTACGCCTCCGCTGTGCTAAAACATGACGTTTTTAGCACACCGGAGACGTACTAGCGGAGACGCATACCGGTGTGGACGCCGGCTGCGCACACAGAATGGCCCCGCCTGGCCACAGCTACGTCACTGCGCGTGCGCAGGAGGCATCCGCTAAACCAGTATACGTTTCCGCTCTTACATCTTCGTTATGCTAAAACAGGCTATAGTATATTTGATTTATTTATCATACCGGAGACCTATTAGCGGAGACGTACACCGGCGACAAAAGTGGGGCCAGGCTGAGCCACTGCGTGTGCGCAAGCGGCGCTTGGCAAACCGATGTATACGTCTGCGCCAATACATCTGCGATATCCTAAAAAAGTCTCGACCAAAAGTAATTTCTATGTACGGCCTCAAAATACTCCTAATCATGCACAGGGGACATATATATAAAGCCCGCTACGTTCAGGACGCCTGTTGTTAGCTGTTCAGCACACCAGCTGGAGATAAACGAACGGAGATAAACGGTCGTCCCCATTGGAGAGACTTCGCGATCGATACTACGTGTGCAACGCTAAGGTTTCCTGCGCCGCTTTGCATCCACGGGTGGAGCGCTTCCAGACAGCTGTGGTGCCTCCTCCGTGACGTGGTTGGACGCATTTTTTGTGCGCGTGCAGGTGTTGGCAGCATACGGGCGAAGCGACAGAGACAAGGGTCGCGGCTTCGCTCTCTGGTGCCAGTTCCCTGGGATCCCTTTTAGCAAAGAGGGAAGGAGGAACTGGAGGAAGAAGGGGAGCGGCGGCCACGTATTCCCACTCGTTCAATCGCACCCCACGGCGGCAGCACTCCATATACCGCAGCTTTCAACAGCGCCTGCCGGCAGCGCCGGTGTTTGCACGGCCACGTAGCGCCGTGAGAAACCCAGCCCGAAGGGAATAGTCGGCTCTTCGCTCTGCACACGGTGTAAGGCGCGTGCGGTGAACTGCTTTCCCTCTCTTCTCCGCCTTTCCACGGAGCTTGTGTACACGGAGGAGCCAGCACAATATATCGCGCACGCGCGCTCTCCTCGTCCGCAAAAGGCCCCGCATTGAGGTCGGTTGGCCGCGGGAGGGAAATTGCTCCCTGGGAAACGGTCAACCGCGAGGCTCGCTCCATCCTGGACGGCGCTTCAGAGCCGCAAGAGGAAGGGACAGGCACACGATCACTCTGACTTCGCACGGGTGTGTGTTTTCAGTTGGCTCTTGATCTCCACTCTTTCAGATATGTGCCTTCGCGGTGGCTGAGTGGTTATGGCGCTCGGCTGCTAACCCGAAAGACGTGGGTTCGAGCTCTGCCGTGGCGTTCGAATTGCGATGGAGGCGAAATTATAGAGGCCCGTGCACTGTGCGATGTCACTGCGCGTGAAAGAACCCCGGGTGGTCAAAATTTTCGGAGCCCTCCATTACGGCGTCCCTCATAGCTCGAGTTGCTTTGGGACGTTTGACCCCCATAAAACATTAACCAATCTTTCAGATATGGCTGTGCCGTGAAACCCCGCCCCTCCTGGATCGCCGCCGCCGATATATCTTATCGATCAGAGTCAGTGCGAATGAACAGCAATGAGAAGGAAACAAAGGCTTACGGCTTATCATTGCTAAGCAAGAAATATTCCGCGAAAGCACACTTTTTTGCCGGTGTACAACACCTCCACATACCTGAAAGCGCTATTGAGGTGTCCACTGACCCAGGGAGCCAGTTATGCACTTCTTCAACTTTTTCATCCTCACTGCCAATGTACGCCGGCGGCCTGTGCTCCAGTGGCGCGTTTCCGCAGCAATGTCGTCAACGCCAACGCGTATTGTTCTATATTCGTGTTTCTGCCACAACGCAGTCCACCTCAACGCATGCAGCGCACATCTTTGTCACTATCGCCATATAGCTCAAATCGCGAATATTAGTTTGCAGTCAACCTGTGTATAACCACAAGGCAATTGTCCTTCGCTTCTGTCTATTCTGCAGTGGTTTAATCACTGTGTGAAATGCACCTTTGTAATGGTATTGTTCGATAATTTTCACATGTATTTCTCACACGCACTGCGTTAATGTTCTTGACTGTTTTATTTTATTTGTCTTCTGTAATTTACCTGCATTTTATACCTGTATTATTACCTGTATTATCATCCTACTGCAGTTCCAAACTGGCGCTATGTAAGATAAATAAATAAACTGCGCAAGTTAAACGCATGGTAATGAATGAATGAATGAATGAATGAATGAACGAATGAATGAATGAATGAATGAATGAATGAATGAATGAATGAATGAATGAATGAATGAATGAATGAATTTATCCCCAAAGCAGAGGTTTAGGGATGAGGTTCTTGAGCAGGTGGGCGGCTTTCCTTGGTCCAGGAGACCGTTGGCCTCCGCTGCGGTCCTGGCGTGCTCCACCTGACGAAGCTGGTCCAGTAAAAAAAGCATTTTCGCGGACAGAGGCATTCCCCTTGCCCTTTTTTTTGTAAAATATTTAATCAACTACAAGGAGAAAGCTCGGAATTTTCGTACAGGACAGAACAGTATCTTCAGCTCTTCGTCCGATCTGTTCCAACAAAACGGAACGTAAACTAATAATCTGTCGCACAAAATGCTCATACACGGTTTTCATCAGGGAGACTGGTCTGCCCGGACCCGCCCCAGGAAAAAAAAAGGAAACGAAAAATAGAAAACTGCATTTTTTTTTTAGATTTCCAGAAGGAAAACTAGTGAGATTTTCTACGTTATTGTCGCGACCAGTAGCTACGGCATCTCTGCTTTAGCTTTGATTTCGTTGAAGATGCCGTGGGAAAGTAAAGCAGGTCTCATCGGATTATGAATACTTATAAGTGCTAAATCTGAGAAACTGATAGGGTAAGCCGAAACCTCACCATGACAAACCAGTGTACAGGAGACTTTCGTGCTTCATGCGCGCGTCGACTCAGTCCCCAGACGGAACTCATGTCCCAGCAACTTTCGTCTCCGCGTCCAGTACCTTCACCTCAGTGTGAACGCACCCACACTGCCCTTCATAACAAAGCCGCCGGGTCCCCTGCGTGCCGCTTGGCTGCGCCGTCTGCGCTTGGCTCGACATTACAATGGAGCGGACCCCTCACGGCCTTTCGCAACACCGCCGTCAGCAGCGCAGACCCGCCACCCTCGGGCACGACATCCCGACCGGAGAAGCCGCACCGCGCACGTTCGATGATCCCGCCGCGAGGGGTGGGTGTCGAAGAGGGAAGGGGACGCGAAGTGCGCGAGATGGACGACACCGGCGGGCGCAGACAGTGGTGGGGGGGAGGGGGGGGGAGGCCGGTGGGCGGCGGCGAGGGCGACGACACTGCGCTCGCGTATGCCGACCGCGGCTGCCAAGCGAGCGACCACAGACGCGCGCTGTTTGTTCCGAGCACACTGAGCGGTGGAGGCGCGGCGGGCGTGGTGCCGGTCGGCCCGGGAAACGGCGAGCCCTCCGTTTATGCAGACGGAGGAAAAAAAAGGGGAGAAATGGAAAAGCCGCGCCGCACTTCCCAACGCCGCTCGTGAGTATGCTTTCTGCCCAGCCTCGTCTCCCCCCCCCCCCCCGCCTTTTTGACAGGCCGCGGACGCTCTTCTCTCAGCTTAGTCCTTGGCGGTTGCTCCCTAGCTGGACGGGATCTGCGTGCCAGCCTAGAGGGAATTCGCGGACGTCATCGCTAGTCTTCGACCTCGAAGCAGCAGGGGAAGCCATAGTATGAGCCAAGCAGCTCACGTGGGAGGAGGTAAAGAAAGGGAGACAAAAAAGGCGATCGTACTTGTGTATGCCAGATTATAGGTTCACGGCTTGAATGAACCATCCTCGACAGGTTGTGTGTTCCGCCGCTGGAAAGAAGAAAAAGTTAAGAATCGCACAATATTCTCAGGCTTCAGCTCACTCTAGATGTCGACTACCGGCTATGGGAAGAGCAAATTTTTCTTGGTCGGACGCATTATGACTTTTTGTGCACGTCGACAGGTATAGAGAGTCGAATGTGAGGGGCGCTTTGGAGTCCTCCCGACTAAATGAGAAATTTTGTGGGTAGCAGAAAGGAAATGAGATGGATAACGAGGCAGGCGGCGATTGAAGCGTTATGTGATACGCCCGCAGTGAAGACTGAATGGGCCCGCGCGTCACTGACGCGCCAGTGAGGAAGGGTGGAACGCTTTTTGTGCGCTACATTATTTTTAGAGCGCAGATCTTAGGCGCCCGCTTCTGCGTTTCGCGGCGTCGCCGTTGTCCGTTGTAACCGTGGAGGAGCGGAGGAGCGCGAGCTTGGAAAGGAGAAAGTAAAAGCGCAACCTCCTCCCCTCCTTAGCAACCGGCGCGCCAGTGGGGGGCGCAGCTGTGTAGACAAACCATGACGTCACACATTAGCGGTAGAACGAGCACGCGCGCCTCGGCGGTGGCTGCTACGCCACCGCTCTTAGCCAGACGTCTCGTTGCGGTCGAGTGAGTGATACGTATGGCTCCGAAGCGGCCCAGTGATTCCGCACCAAGCGGTTCGGGGAAGCGGCAGTGGGTTGACCACAAGGCTTTCGCCAAGTACACTTTAGAACTTCCAAATGCGCAGTATCTGTCTTCCATAGCTGCGAAACCAATAGAGCGGGGGCTTAGAAAGCAGATGGTAACATTTGTAAATTGGTTTTCGAGGAAATGGAATGCGCTGTATCGGTCTCACACATCTCTGTGGACACCTGAACCAGAGGGAAGGCGCGTAACTGCCCTCTTGGAACAGTGGACACCTCAATCGTGCTTTAAGGTACGCGGAGATAGTGACAGATGTGCGCTGCATGCGTTGGCATTGAGAGTTGTGCAAGAAACGCTGCCACCTGCCAGGGTGGTAGGGTGAGTGGGGACTTTAATGTAGATACAAAGAAAAGCGGGAATTTGTTATCACTTATGCGTGAAAACATCCCGTTCCTCTTGCTCGTAACGGCTCCCACAGCTGTGACAACCTCGCGAAATACTTGCGCAGACCTCGTTGTAAGGTATCGGTAGCGTTCGCGGGGGTCATTGGAACGCGGCTGGGGGCACTCAAAGCGGAGCGTCTCCTTTCTTGGAACGCGGCCGCTCGCGAACGCGCCGGGAAGTACGGGTGTCCACCCGCCCCGCGGAACCGATTATAGAGCACGTTCTGGCACGAATGTATATTTGTGTTTTTGTTTTATTTTGTGGTGGAGAGAGCGCTCTACCTTACGGAAGCTGGAGGGCTGACCATGCTCTCGGTAAACCAATCATGTGAGCAGTGCAGTATGATTGGGAGATGCCAAATGTGGGCAGGGCCTTTCAGGCTTTAAAACTGGGCCCCGGAGCCGGAAGCGGGGGTTCTGCGCTAAGGTCAGATGCAACGCATCTTCGGCAACGCCGAGTTAGGGGCCTCCCCTAGTATTAGCCAGATCCACCTTTTTGTTGTTTGTCTTTTGCCGTTTAATTTGTCTCCAGTGCCTAAACCTGTATCTATTGTAAATTGCTGTACATAAACTGTACATAAGTTTTCCCTTCCTCCCTGCGTCTCGAATCATCGAGAGACCGTCTCTGACGGGGCACCGCTGGTGCGAAGAGCTTCAGTCTTCTAGTTGAAACCAACCCGTCTCTGGCGGGGCATCCCTGGTGCAAGGAAGACGGAAGAACCTGATCTTTACTCTCGTCTTTGAGAACCAGGCATTGGTGCAGCAAGTCGAGCATATATCCATCTATTTCCACGACCACAAAGCTTCCTTCATGGCAATGAAGAACTGTTAGTGGAGTGTTTCATGAAGAAGGAATATGTGTGAAAAATAATAAGTTGTCTGTAGGTGTACATACATGTCTTGCTCTAATTCTTTGCCTCAATCTATCGAAGAGCTGAAACAGCTGATGAGCTGCGCTCAAATTTCGAGTTAGGAAGTAACGTAATTGTCGGCAATTTTTTTCTTCCTTCTGAGTGAACAAGCCGCGAATTTAAACAAGAAAAGGAGCGCGTGGCGTTCAGCTTGAAACTGCAGCCAAGCTTGGCTCGTACGGAAGATAAACATACCTATACACCATTTTATCGGGGCGCTGCATCGTGCATGCGCCGCGCCGCCTTTGATCTGGGCAATATCGTCGCCATGTTGGAATGTGGGATCACGCAGTTGTGCATTCGCATGTGGGTGAACGGCAGCTGTTTTCTCTCTAGCGTGCTTTAATTTCGGTGCTGCAATGCACATGACGCGGAAAATTATTGCTTAAGGCTCAGTCAAGCTGACTGCTGCGACATGTCCGGAGATTCGATAGCAACAAAACTGCAAAAGCTCGTCGATTCGCAGCAGTGCTCTGGTTGAACCTGTGATTAGCTTCGGCGGTTAGAGACGACTCGTTATAAATTCATTTGCTCTGAAAGATTTCCTAGATCTCTTTATTCCGATTGTGCAGAGCGCGAAGAAGCGCTCCAGTCCTGCGGCGCATTTAGAGATGGAGATTCCCTCCGCACTGGGTCTTCCGTTCTTAATCGAATACGGGCGCACGGAAACTTGCGTAGATTCATCGCACTCCCTCCCTTAGTGCATATGGCCTGGGAATTATCCTTACTTTTCAGAATTCGCTTTTCTATTTCACACCTATGCCGCCGCGGTGGCTCAGCGGTTATGGTGCTCGGCTGCTGACCCGAAAGACGCGGGTTCGATCCCGGCCGCGGCGGCTGGAATTTCTTTGGAGGAGAAATTCTAGAGGCCCGTGTACTGTGCGATGTCAGTGCACGTTAAAGAACCCCAGGTGGTCGAAATTTCCGGAGCCCTCCACTACGGCGTCTCTCATAGCCTCAGTCGCTTTGGGACGTTAAACCCCATAAACCAAACCATTTCACACCTATAATTGCTGCAGCCAGATCGATCACAACCCCATCCACTGCTAGCGCTACCGTTCATCCGCCCATTGCATTGCTTCTTATAAGCCTTTAGAAAAGACCGCAATCATAGGACTGAATACTTTCCGATAAAAACAGTTACTGTGAAAAGTTGCTTGAAAACACGCCAGACACGTTTATTATGCTTCGCAGTGTTGCATTGGCGAGGTTAGCCCACAAAAATCGAGTCCAGATTAGATTACTGTGTTATCAAAGTACAACAAGCCAGCGTTCGTCGATCGGCCTATGCTACTTGCCTTTCGTCATTTTGCCGGCGCATAAGCTTCCCCGTGGATGCGTCGCCGACGAACTTTCACCTCAGCAGAAGTGGATTTCAAAGTATATTTTTGCTTAAAAAAATAAAAATGCTGAACATAACTGAGGCAGTTGCTCCTATTTCGCACGTACCCAAGATGAAAAATTGGCATTGTGTTTATGTCTGTCCGTTTTCCACCGAAATCTTTTTCGGTGGTGCAACAGAGGCTAGACATGAAAGGGAAGGAGACGATCCTTTGTACCCGTGCAGTGGGGAGTGGGCTGCTAAGCCCTATAGGGCCCCCGCACCGTCTAACTTCTCCTCTTTAATTCACCCCTCGGCACCATTAGCTTGAACAAAGAAAAGCCCAACTTCCACGGAACGGGGACAAAGGCCGGTCTCCTTCCCTTTCCTGCCTCTACTCTGCTGTATTGCCAAAAAAAGTTGTTCCCGAGAACAGCAATATGGAAGTTGAGGAGGCAGCAACAAACGCCCCTCAAAGGAGGCCCTACAGCCAATGCCATCGACTGGTTGCAGTGACGTCGCGGTTATTAATCCACTTTTTCAGATGCACTTGCCAGACGCCAGAGATTTGGCGATGTACTCGCGGACGGCTTTTAATGGCAGTACAGCAGAGGCTAGATAGGAAAGAGTACGAGACGGTCCTTTATACCCGTGCCGTGAGGAGTGGGGGCCTGAACACTATAATATAGCCACCCAGCAACCTCTCTCCAACTTGCCTCCTTGGCCCCTTTTTACTCCTAGCCTGGATAAAATAGCCCACTCCCCACGGCACGGCGACAAAGGAAAGTCTGTTTCCCTTTTCTGCCTAGCATCCGTTGCATTTTAACCGTGACGTTACGCGAACCAGTCGACGCCATTGGCCGCAGGGCCTCCTTTGAGGGGCCCTCCCGCAATTAAAAAGGAGTTTGACGCGTGGCTTCACGAGATTTCTTGTACATATAATTCGTGATCAACGGTGCCCGGAAAAGTGTGTCACGGGCGAGCTGATGAGCCAGCTCATTGCCGTCAATCCCTGAATGCCCAGGGACCCAGCGGAGGAAAACGATGGAAGGCTGCAATGCGGAGACCGCTCGTTCGACCTCCTGTTGAAGAGAAGGAGTTAGGGTGCGTTTCTATATGTGGTGTATAGCGGCTTGTGAGTCTGAATAGACTGCGTACTCTTGAAGAGAGGGAAGGAGGGCAAATGACTGGAGGGCATGCGCAATGGCGAGGACCTCGAGGGACACTGCATCCGGAGGGCGTAGAAACGGCCCGCTGGTGTGAGTTTCAGGAGCGGGGAGATGGGGGTGGTGGGGGTGGGGGCTCCGCCTCAACAAACGCCTTTACCCTCCCCCTTATACATCGCTCACAGTGCCGGCGGCTCGCCTTCTTCGGCACGTTCAAATGAATGCAATCATCACCCCGTCTCGCCTCTTTCTCTATCGCTATCGATCGGACCCTTCCTGTCCCAACTGCCCCTGTATCTATGCGGACCTTGCCCATTGCCTCTTCTATTGCCCGGCTGCTCAGCAGTTGGGTTCCTACCCCCCACCTTCTTTATCCATCACCACCTGGCTCGACTGGCTTGGCGCTGAAGGGGAGGAAGAACAGCGACTTCTGGTCGCCCAGGCGGTCGACATGCTCGGCCTGTAAATTTTGGCCGAATAAACGTCTTCTACTACTACTAATTCGTGATCTACCTGCGCTAGCGTTGGAAAGACAAGATCCCTGCTAAATGCAAGGAGTGCGATCAGGGGAACACTGGCTTAATAATGCGCAATTTAGTGCTGAAAATGAAGTCATTACATTGTTTTTACCACTCCGTACTTTAAAGTATATTTTAGTCTCTTCGCGCTTTTGATACCACAAGCGGGCTCCCTTTTATTTTGACATTGATTGCAGGCGGTCGTTTCGTTTCTTGGCGCTCACTGGCCGCAGTGTGCCCTTGTACAATTAGGGTCTATCCAACATAAAACTAGGCCACAGCAACCCTAGGCCACAGCAACCCGAACAGGGCAGCCTGAATTGTTATAACGTGGAGCTGCCATTGCGGACATCCGGAGGTTGCAAGAATGAAAATGGTGTGCAAGGCTATTGTAGTGACACCTTTTTGAACTATCACGGTTACACTGCGATACAGCCCCATTTTTGGGAACACTTAGAGGTGGTGCACGCATTTTTCGGCATTTCTTTCGGGTGCTGCCGCTTAGACGGAAAAACTAGTCGCAGGAGCCAGCACAGAACTGCGGACCAAAGTGCGACCATCCCAAAACCTCACGTTCCATACCTCAGTCACCCGAAGACACGTTCCTTGGGTAGCGTCAATCTTAGTCCTGGATATACGCACGTGTCTTCGGTACCTAAAGAGTAAAATTGAGCAACGACCGGAACAGACGCGTGGACCGCCCACACGGCGAATGCCAACCACGCAGGAAGCATTCAGCGCAGCTTCGTGAACAAAATACCAACGCTGGACGATGGGAACAAAAAGAGGGAGAAAGAACGGAGTAATAAAAAATGCCACCGTCTGCGCAGGAAGCGAAGAAAGCGAGACCCCGCCGCTCGTCCTTCCGAAGATCCCGCGGGCGGCAACGATCGGATTTCCTCTGGAAACGGAGAAGCGGGAGCCGAAGGAGAAGGTCGCGCAGAGAGGAGAGAGAGAAAGGAAGAAGCGAAGAAGAGCGCTGGGACAGGAAAGAAAAGAAGTCCCGAGCGTAAATATCGCGGCCGACCGAGAAGTACAGCGACAGCGTAGAGAAGAGCGAGAACAGCCGGGAGAAAAGAAAAAGTGAGAGGAGGCAAAAATCTCCGGTCCCGATGCCGCGCCGCTCTCGTTGCAGAAGCGGCGGCGAATGGGATGGGATGGCTGAGAGAATGAAAGGAGAGGGAATCTGAGGAAGAGGAGGGGAAAGCTCGCGCCGGCCCGCGAGGATAGAAAACCACCGCCGCCGGGAGCGAGAATCCCCGAAGCGGCGGCGGCGGCTGCTCAGCCAGGCGTGAGCGGGCGCGCACACCCGGGACCTAACGATCGCCACCGAGCAGCGCAAAGCAGCGGAGAGGGTGGGGGAGGGGCATCGGAAGGAGCGCAGAACAAGCACGGGGCTGGTGTGGTGGCGGTGCCCCCTCCTCCCGAGGGTGAAAAGGGGGTGGGAAGAGAGCGCCGCTTGAGCCGCCGCGCGGTCGAGGGGGCCAGCGTGATGCAGAGTCCGACCGACGACGTCGAGAGCGGTGGCGAGCTGCAGGCGCGGTCCGCGTGCGCCGGCTCAGCGGGAGGGGAACTGCTGCTCTGCCTTCAACTTCAGCCGCGCGCGCGGCCGTGCGACTCATCCGCCCTTCCCCGACCTCCCGCTGCCTGCGTGGCCTTTATAAGCGCGGCGCCTTGTAGTGCGCTGCTGATGGAGCGGCGCTGCTCCGGTGAACACCTATGCTGGGCGTCTGAGATGACAGGTACTCGCTCTTTCGCGTGTGGATTGCGTGGCCTTGACTTCGTGAGGAAAACGCACAGACGAGGAAGCGACGCAACCTTACAGAAATGTGAAATGCTTGCGGCGATGGTAGTAAACTATCATTAGCGCTCAGTAACAGCTGATTCAGCTGGGGAAAAAAAAGGTGTCGTTGTCCTAAGCATTTTGGTTTCACAAAACAACCGCTGCCCAAAACCAGAATTTTAAATACATAACGCAGATGAATAAGGCACCCTAAGAATTAAAAGAGTGGAGACACCAAATTGTTGGTTGTTATCTTCTTTGTTTCAAATGTTGCTTATTGCCCCAGGACGAGTGATACGCGCCGCGCAATTCGTACATGCGCGGTAAATAATTTATTATTGCATTACTTATAGTGAGCAGTTTCGGTTTCTGAGCGCCGGGGTGTGCTACGGTGCCACTATCAGGGAAGAGAAAGCAACCCTGGTCGCACGGGCCCCGAAAGTCGTGACGCGATGATAGCCGCGTCGTCTGCTCTCGTACACATGCTGCGCATAGCAGCGCCTTTCGAAATCATGTGCCGGCAAACTTGGTCGGCACTGCTATATGCTGAGAAAAGCCATGCGATCGAGGGACGACACCGAGTTCTGAAACTAGGAGGCTCGCTTCGGCCTATTTCAGTCAGCATACCGCGTATGCCAAGGCGGTTTCTGCGTTGCATTTCGCTTTGCCACATTACGCCGATGCGCGGCGGAAGTATGTGTCGGTGGCGCGTAGTCAGGGTTGCCAGGTTTGGCTACTTTGCGCCAAATTGGCTACTTTTAGGACCGCTTGGCGACAAAAATTTGAACTTGGCTACTTGGCTACTTTTGAAATCGAAGTTAGGGCTGTAATGGACCTCTTTTTCTGCCAATGATCCATGCATATTTGCTTGAGTGTGTGAGAATGCCTTACGCGAACACCATTATTCTGCGGTGCCAGTATTTTTGTTGAAATTGTGCCTGTAATCATGTCCTAGACTTAAAATACTCCTCGCTCCTGTGTTCACTGGCTCCTGCGTTCTCCCAAGCGAGATTCCGCCTCCGCTATGCAATGCTGATATGTAGGTTTCCTTAGAACCAGCAATAAGAAATGTCCCATCTCCATTCACTCAATGCGCTTCAGGTAAATAAGGATGTGAATTGCTACTTAGCTGATATACCTTGTTTCCTCAGTTGGATACTGGTTCAAAGCGCGTTGATCGGCCACACATGCTAGCCCGACATACAATTGGATGATGCTGAGAATTACAGTCTGGGTTAAAATTTTTCAGGTCAAATACGGTTTCCTTTTAGCCGATTACTGGGGAACGGGGAAGAGCAAAAGGCTTTGAAACGCGATGACGAAGGCTCTTCGTATCGTACAGCGATATCCCGAGAGCCTTGAGTTCCCCAGTATACGGCTGAAAAGGAAGCCATGTGACCTGAAAAACTTTGACCCAGGCTATGCTTTCTATGCCTTCAGAACATTATATATATATATATATATATATATATATATATATATATATATATATATATATATATATATATATATATATATATATATATATATATGTGTGTTTGTGTGTGTGTGTGTGTGTGTGGGAATTAAAATTGCCATGGCTGTGGCTTAGGAACACCAATTATTTCTCCTCTGAAAAGAAGAAAAACTGTTCTGCTTACTTTTCCCACACTTTCTTTCCATTCAGAAATTCCTCGCGCGTTTCCCTGCTTCTGTCCCATGGTGTTCATGTATTTCCTTTCATTTGATTTGCAATGCTTTTGTAATTTAGAGTTATTCGCATTCACAATTACCCTACGTCCTACAAGAATTATATATTTCTTGCACCCTTTATGCTTCTGGTGACGCTTTTCTGCAACCTTGGCGCTACTTTTGGCTACTTTTGACACTTCGGCAGCTGGTTGGCTACTTTTTTGACTACTTTTCAGCTTTTTGTGGCTACTTTTAAAAATTAGGACCTGGCAACCCTGCGCGTAGTTGACAGCGCGTCAGTCGGCCGGTCCCCTGGTCACATTACAGCGACACGATGTCTCACTGTTCGTACCGACCAATACCAGTCTCTGTCTTGCTCCGCCCGCACAGCCGCGCTGCGAGACTGTTCAGGGTCCCGTGGCTGCTGATTACGATATCTGCGGCTTGTTTAGCATAGAGTCCATGTATTCGTTAAATGAATGCTTCCAGACAGTTGTACAGATTTCAGCATTTACCGCACGAGTACGTAACTGGCCCAGTAACGCGCTCATGACGACGACTGCATCTCGGCGCTACTTTTGTTTACATATCTATAGCTGGATCTGTATACAGGCAGCAATTGCACGTTAGTTCAGCATGAATTGCAAGCTGCGTTCTACTTGGGTTGAGCCATCTCGTATTTTTTTTTGCGCCGGTTGTGCGTTTAGTTGTTTACGCGGTGCGATAATTGCAAGAATCGCCAATGAATGTGAGCGGTAGCCTGGGGAACGCTTGATATCCAGGTTGTTGACACCGCGTAGGACGGGCGTTTCTGACTCGCTGTAACTGCTTTTTCCGATGTGTGCAGTACTTGACTTTCAATTGGTTTATCTGGAAGTATGTTCGGAGCCCACTTGCGATAAATAAAATGGTTTAATTTGTTGCCCTCAAGCGACGCCGACGACTGCTAGCTGCCGCCGCGGGCGACTGCAGTATTGGTCGACAAACTGCTCCACCCTATGCACCTAGCAGCGGCGCTTCCAGCTCGATATATTTGTGTCCTAAGATGCAATAAATCCTCTCAGGTCACTGTTGTCAAAACTATGCTCGATGACCATTTGCATTAGCTAAAACTCGGGAACTCGCTCTCCACAATCGCCGAGATCGCACAACCCGGTAGACTCCCTAGGCCTATTCGTACCGCTGTTGATTCTAAGGGTGAACATATGAAATGTCGTTGCTTACTCGTATTCGTAGTACGGAGAAGGTGTAGACAACTATACGAATATCATCGCCTCATCGACGTTAAGGTCTCGCTCGGCCGCCGATGCTGTTTGGTGTCGGCTGGTGCGTCATCAATTGACGGTATATTTGCCGATCAGCATACCGACCATCGAGTCGCCGACGCAGCGCCTGGCCGACGTCACGCGTCGCCGATCATAGTACGTCACATTACTGTGTTGTGATGTCACTACTATTCACTGATACCGTTACCACAGTTCTGCATCACAAACTATCACGTTAGCGATGGCTCTCGATTGTGAGAAAGAGCATTTGGAAGTCTTTGGAGCTGAATTGCAATATATTTTAAGCGCCGGTTTCATCCAATGTTTGGAAGCCATAACAACAAGTTTATAGCCTCAAGATTTGGTGTCTCACCCCCTTTAAACCTCTCCAACATTAAAGGTGAATTCGAGTCGATTTAGCTCTCACTTTCATGTTGTGATTCTGAGTCGCGCGTTTAGTTGTTGTTGTTGCTGCCTTGGTAGCATGGCACATACCCACGACGGGGGGAACGAGTTCTGGGAACCATTTGATGAAATTATACATCAAAGCATTGTTTGAACAAATTATATATCAAAACATTGTTCTCACTGCCGCAGAGAAGTTTCAGTATTTGCGACTGCTCCTGAAAGGAAACAGCCTCGGCTGTCGCGGGCCTGCCTACAATCGAAGCATGTTACGAGGATGTCGTTGCAATTCTCAAGGAACGCTTCGGAGGCAAGACTCGTTCGGAGCAGGAGTATTTTTACAGGCTTCGCATGCTTCCGCCCATCGTTCAACGACTGACAAGACCGGACTCCGTAAGCTCCAAGACCAAGTACACACCAACATCAGAGGGCTAGAGCTTATGGGTATGCGCAAAACATCATTTTCCTCGATGCTCTGCGATATTCTCTGGACGTCACCGCGTGCCATGGTCCTACAGTACCATCGATCATGTGCAACTGGCGCAGCAACTTATGGCCAATACGTCGCTCCGACTTCGTCCGAGCTGGATCACTTGCTGGCGTTTCTGGCAAATGAAATCAAGAGCTTGGAGAAGACTGACTACTAGGACCGCAGAGAACCGTTAATTCCATCATAAACACGGTCACAGTACCCGGCCAGCCAGTACTACAGAGCGAAAAGACCTTCGTCGACTGTCCTTCATGGAAACTCCCCAAAGACCGTCAAGAGCTGTGTGTGCTTTGTAAGTCGACTGCTCGCTCCACAGAGTAATACCAAGTCAAATTTACTCTTCCGGGGAAGAACGAGCTTCTTTCTAAGAACATGTGCTGCTTCCGCTGCACCCAAAGGGGCACCAAGCACGAGACTGCCGTCGCAGGATTATCTGCTCCACGTGCAAGGGTCGGCATGCTTCGAATATGTCCAACATGTGTGCCAAGCAGAAAGCTGGTCAAGGTGAGGCCCACATGGGCACCGACACGACAGTCTGCGCATATTTCGGGTAGAGCAGGCCTGATAGGATCCGTGCGTATCGCACTCATGCGTGCTTTTGCAAACCTTCCGTGCATGGGCAGTGGACGGAAACGCATGCCGCTATAATAGAGGAATATTCGATGGTGGCAGTCAGCGCACATTGGTCGCTGAAGCGTTGTCGATGCATTTGCAGTTGAAGCCTGTGGGCTTTATCACCACTGCCCTTAATACGTTTGCAAACGTCTCCAACCAGGTGGATAAGAAGCAACGCATTGTAGAACTACGTTTTAAAAGCCAGTTTTCAGAAACTGAGGTCAATTTCCGTGCCATTCAGATCCCTCACATTTGCTATAGAAGAGACCCCTATGGATTCGTCCTTTGTGGCATCGTTTAAGCAGAGTGACAAGACCATTGCTGACGAGCTGCTACATCCCAACATCCTCACGCGTGATGGTGTGAGCGTACTTATTGGCTCAGGCCAGATGTGGACTGTTATAACTGGCCAAGTCTGCAGATGTGACACGACTGAGTCACTATTAGCTTTGGACTCCAAACTCTGATGGACTTTCCAAGGAATTACGACGTGCTTGAGAGCCGAGCGAGGCTCGTCACGGATGATGGTTTTAGTGCTGCTAGCGATCGCAGCAGAAAGCGACGAATGGCTCGGCTCTCTTTGGGAACTAAACCCCTGATACTTCCCGGCTGGAAGTGTTGAATCTTCTACAACGTCTTCGCTGCCCAGCCAGCGAAGAAGAGGAAGACTGCTGGGAGTGGGTACAAGGGGGACACGCGCTCGAATGTTCTGGACTTCTTCTTCCACCGGCGGACATTATGCGTGATCCTTCCCTCGAGCAGTGGGAGGCCGTGCTGGCCAGCTCAGACCCGGTCGTCCAGACCAGGGCCGTGGAGTGGGCCACCCAGGTCGCCGTCAGCCACGGGTTGATGGCCATCTAACACGGAATCGTCCACACATGCTCTCTGACGAAAATAAAGTTTTTCCATCCATCCATCCATCTGGACTTCATCTTGTTTTAAGGTGCACTCATTAAAGCCCCCCTCTAACCGTCCAAATGTTCAGTCTTTGGGTGCCTGCCCGTGGCCCATCCTCAATAGTGCTCAAATAAAACGGAAGCAAAAGACGTTGCCGGCCGCGCAAGTGCTATCTTAATATCTGACGCACACGAGCTGCGGCCGGCGGAAATAAAGGGAACAGGAAGATAGCCAGGTGAAGTACAGAGAGCAGCGATATCGAGATAAGACAGGGAAGAGTTAATTACACTATCAGCAAATATTCAGGCAACCATGTTTATTTCGCTCGCGCCCGAATGTCCAGACACTCTTCGAGATAGTATACTATGAGTGAGCCACCATAGTATATACAAATACTATACAGGGTGTCCCAGCTAAATGTAACCAAGCTTTTAAAAAACACGGGGTGTCCTAGCCGTGTGAAACCAAATGAGGGTTATTTAGAGTCGCGTGACCTAGTCTGCAGTATTTTTTTCGTTCTTCAAGGTTGAATAATTAGTGAAGCTTAATTAACTAACTTTTTAATTATTGACTTGAGGAACAAAGTGTCAATCGAAAAGTTGTAGATCGCTTTGAGAAACAGCTTACTGAGACATTTGCAGCAAAGTAAGACTTAGGTATAGTAGTTTTTTTACCGGCCTTTAACCATAACCCGCACAATAAGAAAAAGCTTCCACATGACAACTGTGCCACTTCAACGTCCCAAGACGCGCCTTAAAGAATAAAATCCATTTTTTCTGAAGTCCTCTCCTCGATGAGACTTTGGGTGCACATCGGGGCAGAGAAGTGAGCGAGCAGCTGGTCACGTGACAACTTTCTTCTAAGGTCAATAAATGAAGCTCCGTAAATCGTAACTTGACGGAAATAGCACTACTAGCGGTTTTTTGAGGTGATCTAAAACTTTTGTATTGACACTTTCTTCCTGAAGTGAATAATTAAAAAGTTAGCTAATTAAACCTAACTAATTAATTAACTTTGAAGAGCGAAAAAAATACTCAAGACTAGGCCATGCGACTATGAACAACTCTGAGTTGGTTTTACTGGACTAGGACACTTCGCAGTTTTTAAAAGTTTGGTTACATTTAGCTGGGACACCCTGTATATATAAAGTCACGCGCGTAGTGTCCTGTCACCAATGGGAGTATGCACAACAAGCAGTGTGGGGTGCCCGGTTACATAGTGTTCTAGAATGGCAGACGCGAAGCGTCCTCGTCTCTGCGCGCATTACATGGAAGTTTTAGGGCGCTTTTTTCTGTCTCTTTCGTTCATGGTGCCCTCCTCATGCGTCCGCTCCGCTCCACCATCCGACTTCGTGCACAAGGAGAGAACTATACGAAACCTTCAGTCTAAGGCTGCCGCGGCTCCCTGAAAAATGGCTCGTCGCTGTCGTTCGTCCCTGAAAAATCCCGTGAGAACCAGCGGTGGAGGACTTGCGCAGCTGCTCCATCAAAGCGCGGAACCGGCGCCCTCTCCGCGCGCGGCTGCCGATAAGGAGCGACCCCCCTCCCCCCCATACGCACTCGCGGCTGCCGATAGCGGCTGCGGATAAGTGGTAATTTTGGAAGAGCACTGAGTCATTAAATTTAAATGGCAAAAACGACGGCCACTGATTGGCAGTTTTCTGTTCAATTATCTCCTAGCTACAGGCAATAATTAGACTGTTGCATGTTGTAGCGAGGGTCCCCATTTCTGCAGAGGCAAGGCGGGCGCCCCATCTGCACTGCGAGCTGTTTCTGCAGTACTGGTATCCAGCTGTCTCAGTCAAACAAGTCTCCACACACTGGGAAGCGATTCTGTCCTCTGTTCACCGAATAGACAGGAATTATCTAGTAACAAATGAAGGCTTGCGATTCAAAAGTCTAAATCCGCACTTACATATGGGTTCGGTTTCCGCGTTTCCGGATATGCGAGCGAATCACTGCCGATGCACCACAGCTTCCGAAGTATCTTGGCTGAGAGAGGCAGCGGGATAATTAATTAATGCGTCGCTCATCTCGGGTGGTGCAACGGGGTGTCGGGAGTGAATCCCCTCTTTAGGCTATGGGGATTATTTGAAAGGCGGCTTGTTGAGCCATCGATGTTCCGAAGCCAAGTTCTGGAGGTCCGAACTCCCATTGTGGCGGAGTGCTCGGCCACGCCGGCTCTGCCAAGGCCTCTACGTGTTCCAGCTAACTTGCGCCAGGCTTCAAAAACCGACATTACAAAGATAGCAATAGGCCAGGGTTACTGACTATCACCAAGGAAGCGTGTTACCAGGGCGTTACCGAGGTTTGCGAATTCTTCTCTGCATGTCCTTCCGCCGGAAACTTTAGCGACCGTCTCATTATCTCGCTGGAAGCTGACGCGCACTTCGATGCGCCGTACTGACTACGTGGGCCACGTCGAAGAGGAGATTGCTGTGGCCTACCGGCGAAGAAGCACTCTGTGCGCCGACCGGTGACAGCTCGCAGTTACCAAGCACTGCTCCATATTTGTCCCGAGAACAGTGCAACACTCGATTCCTTGATGTATCGCAAATCATGCATTCATACGACCAAGATGTGTAGAACGTCGTGCTGCCGCTCCGCATTGCCGCGTCACAGAGTGCACCTTGCGGGCGCACCGTTCGCCGCCTTTGCTCTCGTCTCCCCCCCCCCCCCCCCCCCTACGGGGAGAAAGAAGAGGCTCACTCGAGCCGCCGCGCCGGCGGGCGAAGCTGACGCGCGCGCGTGCGGGCCGCTCGCTCGGTCGCAGGCGGCGGCGGCGGTGCCCCGCTCCTCTCCTCCTCCTCCTCCTCCTCCTCCTCTCGCGCTCCTGATTAATGCATCGCGCAGCCGGTCGGCTTCTTCTCTGCGGGCGCCCGCTCGTGTGTGTGTGCGTGCGTTGCGCCGGCCTGCAAATAGCGCTGCCGCAGATAGCGCGCACGCAGCCGCCGGCTCCGGCGAAAAGTTTGGCCCAGGTGCGCTGCGCGAGATTGCGAAGGGAGTGCGGGAGGGGGAGCCTCGCCACCGCGCTCGCTGTTGGGCTCGCGGAGCCGCGCCGCGTCTGTGCGCAAGTAGGCAAAGATATGCGGCGCGGGAAAGCGAACGCGCGTACACTGCTGCTACCGAGCAAGAGCGCCGGCGCTGTTCGACGCCCAATACGGCGGTCGTGTGCGTGCGTTGTTAGGCATACACGCATATGGCCGTGCTGGGTTACCGCGTGCGCTACGACGACCGAGTCTTCTTCGCTCGCGCCAACCGAGCTTTGGCTGGTTTCTTTGGTCGGTAGATCGACGCTTTTGTTGGCGTTCTCGAAGACAGCTTCTCTGAAGCACGCTCCTAACAGGTCTGCTGCGTGAGGCGCGTCAGTGATGGAGGAGGCACTCTAGACGAAGCGATGGTGTGGCGTATTCCTGTTAAGACAAGGACCTGAGGGCGAATAGTAATCTTAGTGAAATCATAAACGTACAAAAGTGCGCGCAGCGATTGCGTGTAGTGAGCTGTTACGTAACACCCCCACCCCCCGCCAGGTACGACAGCCCGCGTCGATACTTTTTCCGTTTCTACGCAAATTTTTAAGTGTAGCATATGCTGCGAAGCCCAGCATACATACGCGAGACGCTTTCGTTTCTAGGCAACGCAGTAACAAAGCAAAAGGTGCGGCCCACTTTCTACAGGAAGCGCCAATAACTGCGGGTTGGAACTAAGCAGGCTTTGCATGCTTTATGCCGCGCGGTGTCTCTTAGCTGTGGCCACTCGTGACTGTGACTGGGCTCTACCGAGCCGAATGTTCGTCGCTTGTTTCGCTCTTTAGACTGGTTGGAAGAACTTCTGCTCGCAAATAAGGATTCAGAGCTGTGATGTTGCTGATGGCTAGAATCCGCAAGCGACCTCGACCAGACTTTAAGCCAAATGTCTCAGTGACGATATCAGAAAGAAGTTTGACAGTGACTCATTTAGTCTCTGAACGTTATTTCAGCCGTCACTGGCAGGTATGCAAGAACGATACTGTTCACTCTATTCGCAATCCAAACGTTGACTCTAATAGTGACACTTTCACTCTCCCCCTTCTTTATTTTACTAGCGATATGTGTTGTTTACACTGCAAAAGAAAAAAAAAACGGATGTATCTCTCTGGAAAATGATTTCATTGGACGGTGCCTCGCTTTCGGCTGTTCATGGGCCAATTCGTTTTCTTGCAGAGCAGAAACTCTATAAACAACGACAGTGAACTGGCCGTTTAATTGGCCTTGTTATGTTTTGCCGTGCTAGTAGCGTGTCCCACCAGGCATCGGATCCAGGATCACCTCCGCATTGCCGAAGGAGGAAGGAAACGTGGGCCGGAGACGGGGAAATGAAGGAAAAAACTGTATTTACATGGTTACATGATTAATTACATTATTTACAAGAGCGGGACTGAGAATGGCTCTCAGTGGAAGGGGAACGTCTTCGTCAACCGTAGTCGACTGGAGCTAGCAGGCCTCTCTCGGCCACACTCACGGCCGAGTTAAATATCGTTCGGATTCCCCAGATCCCTGGCTGGGGAATAAGGTTCGACGAGCACTGTCCAATCGGATGGACCGAAGGGGACGTTCTTGTTACCACCCACGGCTGGGCAGGTGCGGGCTTTTCCACTCTCTCGCAGCTGGGTCGATTGGAAGGGGGGGGGGGGGGAGATGCTGACTCATCCAGGAATCTCCCGAAGTCTTCCAGCAGGTGAATGAACTTGCTTCCCTGCCGATTGTCCAGAACACGAGACGGGAACACAGAAGTCTTCAATTAACTGCCAGCGTGACTGGCGCCGGCACGTCGCCTCCGCTGTGGTCGCTCGGACAATACCTCCGGCGCGTCTCCGGCCTTCGCCGCTATAGTGGTCACCTCCGCTCAAGGAATTTCGCTGGGGTTACTGCTGACAATGGCCCGTGACATTCCTGCTACACTAATCCGCTGAGGCTCGGAGGGGCATTCCAAGCATCCCACTTCCCACCGCCGTCGCGAGGTTGTCGGCCTTGCTGATTGTTCACGGTAGATGCTTGATCGGGCCCACGTGGTCAGAAGTACGGTCACAACAGCCTTAACTGCATTTCACTTTTAAATTCCACACACAGCCAGGTAATAATTCCCTGTGCTTTTATACATGCCTACTGCTGGGGTCATCGCACTGTTAAAAACCAATGCGAATACGAATAGTGGAGCTCCCACCGAATCAAAAACGATTGATATTGCGAAATAAATAAAATGAGTAGTGAGAGACTCGAATATTGAGCATCTGGTGAGTTACGCGCTTTTTGCATTACAACGGAATGTACAGGACTGAAAGCATTTTAAAAACCATCTTACTGACAATGGTAATACCGGAGTAGCTTCCAGGAATGTGCTGCACTGTGAGAATATAAATAAGAACTGCTATAAAATAATAACTAACATGCGACTCGATTAACACTTCTCATTACCGGCATTAAAGCAACACTAAGAGAATAATATTTTTGGATGCAGCTCCGTACACAAAAAAAAAGTTAATCCACCGATGCTTGTCCACACGGGCTCCAGTCAGGGATTGCGTGCTTTATGTTTTTCCTTTAACTTTGTTAGCACCGCAATTACAAACCACGCGGAAACAAGCCACCACAAGACAACGCTCCTGTGCAGCAACGCGAGGCGCCCCGCATCAGGCTCTCACCGCGGTTCGCGCGGTGGGCGCCGAGCGGGAAAGAGCACGGGGGGGTCCCTTCGAGCCACACTGACTGGGGATAGGCTGCACATTCATTCTAAAACCTGTCACAGACCCCGCGGCCCAGGATATTCGACCCTCCGGCAAGTAAACTACGCGTTCGCGAGGCGTGCCCGCTCCCGCATTTGAACTCTAAGCCTAAACTCCCCAAGCCTTGGCATCACGCGGGCAACGAGCGAAAACTTCCTAGAAGAAAGTGATCCGCCGACAGGTCTGCTGCGGAGAACGCCAAGTTTCGAGCGAGGCCCATTCTAGAGACAACGAGAGACGCCGACGAAACGAGACGCGTCAGCAAGGTCCTCCGACGCTCTGCAGATCCAACGAAGCTGCTTAAATTATAGTGATTAAGTATGCTTCTACTCATGCATCCAACGAAGTTTTAATAAACTAGTTTATTTGTAATGAATCCGGCCGCTTCATTGCTACATGGCGCAGTCGACAGGATAGCAATCTAACCCTGGCCACTTCTTGCTGCCACCTTCATTCAGCATGGCTCATTGTATGCAATGGAATCATTGGTAATATGCAGCATTTAAATGCAGAACCGAAAGCAGAATGGAAAACTGGAACGGGGTGGACCTCAGCTGTTTTCGTCAGTCCTCGCTCACAGTATTGGGATATCAGTGCTCTTTTTTTTTGCTTTTTATCAGGAATACTCCAGACTCGATAGCTTCGCTGACTACGATCGCTCAGCCGAGCCTGCGGAGGAGGGTACGTCTTTCAGAAGAGCGTCCGCCCCATGCGTACTGGCAGCTCAGCCACCCGCTGTTTGCCGCTCCTTCACGCGGCCTGCTCTCGGCCGCAAACAAACCGAGCCGCGCGTCTCCGCGGCGTGCGGTGGAATGGGAGAGAGGGGGAGGCGAAAGTTTGCGTGCGCCGCCATTCCGCGCCTCTCGGAACGAGAGCGTCCCTCGTATCTGGCAAAGGAGAAGCGTCCGCGCCGCCGCCGCCGGCCAGCCGGCCCTTATCGGGGAGGATTTATTCCAGCGGCGGCAGAGTCGCTGGCTATCGCGTATCCCCCACAGCCGCCCGACTTGCACGGCAAGCAACGCTCACACACGCACACACGCACTCGTCGCCGAGTGGAAGACTGCTCCGAAGAAAGCAGGGGGACCAGAGGGAACGAAAGGAGAGGGGAGGGGAGGGCCCTTCTAAACGGCAGCGGCAGCCACGCTGCGAGGTCATCGCCGAGCGGGGCTGCTTGCGCGACAGGCGAGTCGGCGGCGGCGCGGCCTTCATAAATTGCCCGCCGCCGCCGGCGCGCTATCTCGGCGCGCGGTCGCGGGCCTCTGCCGCCCCTCGCTGCGCGGCTGTTTCCCCGTCCTCTTCGGCTCGTCGTTGCCGGCCCGCGGGCCACGTCCGGGCCTCAATTATTCAGCCTGCCGCGAGATACAACGCCGACCACCCCCTCCCTGCGCTGCTGGCTTCCCTGGGTCGTCGCTCGCGAGGCCCGTCTTTCCTCGGAGCGGCGGTCGTTGGTGCCCTCTCGACATCGCCCCGACGAAGCGAAACAAAGGAAGCGCTGCGTCGAGAGCCGTGGCTCGGCTCTCCGCGGGTCGCGTAAAGGCCGGTTTCTGTCGGGACTCGAAAGACGTGAGGCGTCGCTGGCGCCTTGCAGCGCGAATGGGCTTGGAAGGGACCTTCTATTTATTTCGGTTACTGCAGCTTTGATGGCCCCCTCCAACACATTTATTTGCTTGCTGTGGCCGGGGCTCTTCACGTAGATAAACGCTCAGACAGAAAACAAATCGGTTCTGCAGTTCACCGTTGTTTTTAGTGAACGTCCGCATTTAATGGTGAATATATATTTGCGTGTTCGAATAACGCCGTGGTCTGTGAGGCACACCCCGGTGGAGAGCGGAAGATTAAATTCGGCCGGTTCAGGGCTTTTTATCATGCGCTGAAACTCCAGTACACACGAGCATTTTACTGCGGTAGCTTTAGAATTCTCGCATAACTGAAGCGCCTAGCCAGCGGTCGCGACATGAAACAGCGAAGAGAACAACATTGGCCTACAGTTTTGGGCACGCGTGTCGACCGTGTCTCCGCTTTGACAGCGGTGGCGTTGGGAACAACGAACGAATCAATAGCAACAAGGCGAAGAGGAAAGAGTGCCGCACAGGGACCTGAGCGCAAAAAAAAAGCTGTCTTGCGAAAACGGCCGGTGCTGGTGATAACTGTATTGCTTTCTTTTTACCTTCTCAAGCTCCAGTTTTTGTTCTTAGAACTAATCAACTTCCTTTTGTACCCAGTGTCCCCTTGAGAAGAACCTAAACATCTTCAGTCGTATTTTATGCGACATGTTACTGTATACTCCCGCACTTAATGAAAATTGGTCTTTGAGGAAAGGAAATGATCCGCAGTAACTGTCTCACATATCTCGGTGGACACCTGAACCGCGCCGTTAGGGAAGGGAGGAAGGTGGGAGTGAAAGAAGACAGAGGTGCCGTAGTGGAGGTCTCCGGAAAAAGTTCAGGGGGCACTTTGGCACACTAAACTGCTTCAAGGCGGAAGCCTTTCCTGGAGCACTGCCAGGCATTGACTGAGAGACTGTTTGTTATTGACTAGTGTTTTATTTGGCTGTATACTTTAACTGCGCATTGAAACTACACACTTCCAGAGGCGCGTTTCACTTCTCCCCTAGTGCGTCTCTTTATCTGCTTCTTCGACTTCGGCTGTATCCACGACTTCCTCAAAGTTTACGTCGGGGTAGATTTCCGCAGATGGCTCATGCCTCGTGAATTCTTTATGTTTGATCGGGTCTACGTCGACTACTACCGCCTTGTGGTCACTGAAGTGGAGTGATATGTAGTCTAGATCTTTGACGCTGGGGTGGGTTCTGAAGACCAAATCCAAGCAGCTTCCGTACTTGGTTGTAGCTTTGTCCCGTGGAGTAGACAAGTGCAGACCCAGAGATTTCTGCATTCCATCTAGGAAGTCTTGATGCGTTCTGGCATCCTGGTTGAAGTCTCCTACCACTATCATTGGGCCAAAGTTGAACCAGCTTGGTAGCACTCGTCCCATGAATTCATGGCCAGCCCGTTGGGATATGTGAGGTGACAAGTAGACGCACACCACGTTAAGTCAACTTTCGAGCTTGACACCGCACACTCCCCCATATCAAAGTGCAAGTCGTCAAACTGTAGCGGTGTTAGGTTGACGTCTGGGTACGCGTAAATGACAACTCCCGCTGCTTGGTTGGAAGCACGACTTGCTCCTGTAACGTAGTGAAAGCCTTTGATCTCAACTGGTGCCACCAAGGGATTCATCCATGTTTCAGTGAGACAGAGAACCTTGCACCGAGCCAAGACATGGTCATGTGCGACGTCTTGACCGTGTAGCGACAGTGAACGTACATTCACACAAGCTAGTGGAAGCTGTGATGCTTCCATGATCGCATTGCACCGCTGGGTGATTGTAGTCAAGCGATGCTCGTTTAGACGCCTGAACTCGTCCATGAGGCTGCGGTTTGGGTTGCTAGTCAAGCCGTGGCGGAACTTGGCCGTGCTCGTCGGCAAATTTGTTTTTGAGGAAAGGAAATGAATCTGTCTCGCATATCTCGGTGACACCTGAACCTCACCGGAAGAAGGGAGGGACATGAGAGTGAACGAAGAGACTGTATTCAGTACACGCGGCTTTGAAAATGGTTTTTTGAGGAAAGGAAATGTATCTGTCTCACATATATCGGTGGACACCTGAACCTCATCCGAAGAAGGGAGGGACATGAGAGTGAACGAAGACACCCTATTCAGTACCCGCGCCTTTGAAAATGGTTTTTTGAGGAAAGGAAAAGAATCTCTCTCGCATACCTCGGTGGACACCTGAACCTCACCGGAAGAAGGGGGGGACATTAGAGTGAACGAAGACACCGTATTCAGTACACGCGCCTTTGAAAATGGTTTTTTGAGGAAAGGAAATGTATCTGTCTCTCATATCTCGGTGTACACCTAAACCTCGCCGTAACGGGAAGGGAGGAAGATGGGAGTGAACGAAGACACCGTAGTCACTAGACGCGCCTTTGTTCATTCCAAATCTTCGAGCTGGCATGGCGAAGTGGTAGCGTGCTCGTCTCGCACTCCGGAGACCGGGGTTTGGTTCTCAAGCTCGGAAAATTTCCTACTCTGTTTTATTTGTTTATCTGGTCTGACTAGAAAGGCTAATTGGTTAAATAATTCCCACTAACTTGGAGCATCACTATACGATCCCTTTAATTGGTTGCATGGTTAGTAGCCAAAGTGCAATTGGCCCCCTTTGAAATTCGCGCACTGTGGCGTCACGACCGTTTCGACCAACTGACAAGCGTGACATTTTCTGTCGACAACTTCTGCTTACAACGATGAGGCATTAAAGGCTTCCGCCTTAATAATTTCGACCACCTGGGGATCGAAAGGCGGCCGCAGCGGTCGGGTTCGAACCCGGGTACTCCGGCTGAGTGCACGAGTGCCTTAACCACTGAGCCAGCGCGGCGGGTAACCGCTCTTAATGCCGTTCTGCTATAGCCCTTCGAAGTGATCGCTTGGCCTCTTGCCATATACGCTACATTTGCTTATTGCATCCGGATCTGGCAGGGTCCGAAAGAGAGAGCCCCTCGTAAGAACTGCTTAAATATTAGCTTCACCCATAGTGAGCGAGAAGGAGTAATCGAAATGCACCTTTGTGTTCACACACGTACTTTAATCATTAATGCGGCATCATTAGAAGTCGCATGGGACCAAAATGCTTAGTTAGTCATAACATTCACCCACTGACTGAATGAAAGTCATGTTACCAGGCAGGTGCACTGGTGACGTCACCAGAAGTCACCAGAAGTGACGTCACTATTGACAAAAGCTTCAACAGCTAAAATTGCTGTCACATTTCCGACACATATTGAAATTAGGTGTCCCCGTGTTAGGTGTCCCCTTTCTCAGTTTGGCGCTGTTTGCTAGTGTGTCGCCGTCTCTCCGCAGCTGACATGCGAATGCGATACTTTTACCAGCTTCGCAACAAGCTGTCGTGCTTCCGCCATCGTCCAGCCTGTTTGCGCCAAGCAACGCGGAATACGCGCCGAAGGGGATGAAAACGTTTGCGCAGGCATCGGGATGGCGATCAATTCCGTCTCCGCCTGGTATCGGGAGCCTTATAACACCGCGGGAGCATAGTTTGGGCGCTCGAGCGTCAGAGGGGCGGGGGGTTCGTATCCGCTGCCGAAATGCGCGTTTACTTTTGGGCAGCAGCAGTACGAAAGACCGATGAGGCACGTACGCGTGCACACACCGCTCGTTCAGCGTGCCCCACACCGCCGGGCGGCAGCGCGCAGAGGGGGCTTCCGGACGGCACTGGCTGCAATGGCGCGGTGATAGAAAGAGAGAGCGTGGAGAGGAGGAAAACGGAGCGGTGGGGCGCCTTTTTTCAAAAAGCGCCGTAATTGAAGTCTCCGCTCGGCGCGCGGGCCCATAGTACGGCGGCGGCGGCATTCGTGCTCCTCCAGCCCGTCGGGGGTCCGGCTCGGGGCCGCGGCTGTCGTCCCGGCCCGAACGCGCCCAATCTCTGCGGGTTGTGCCGCGGTGCCCCTCATGGTTCGCGGGCGTCGGCTTCTCGCTCCGGGCGCGCGCGGTTAATCCCCCGAAGGGCGTAGGCCTCCCCGCTCCCCTTAACAAAATTTTTGTTTCCATTATTCTTTTTTACGTGCGTCGCGCGCGGCGGCCGCGGCGGGGTGTCTCCCGCTAACTAGGCAGGCCGAATTCGCGCCGCGTAGAGACACGCCAGCCGCGCAGAGCGTGATCTCGCCGAGGCCGACCCCCGCCGAGCTGGGGAAGGGGAGAGGATGGTGCCCACCGCTTGGCGGTGGTGGTGGTGGTGGTGAAAACATTTATTAAGAAAGGACAGGAGGTATGCTTGGATCAGCCCGTAAGGGACCGATCCTTACAAACACTAGGTGGAGGTCCCTAGTATGGGACCCCAGTGGCGGTGGCCGCCGCCCGGGCGCGCCCGACTAAGGCTTGTTGGGCCTGTAAGTCGTGGCAGCCGAGCAGGGTCGCCTCCCAGTCCTCCCGGGTTGGGTTGCGGATGGGGGGAAAAGCCGGGTTGGAGGGGCAGGCCCACACCATGTGATAGGTGTCAGAAGACACCGCACTACAGTGCGGGCAGCTGCCGTTACAGGAGGGGTCAAAATGCTTTAGTGCTGTCGGGCACAGTAATGTATTCGTGAGAAGGCGGAGAAGGAGCCGCTCATCCGCCTTCTTGAGACCTTTACATGGGCTTGGGTAAAGGCGATGACTGTTTTGATAGTAGGCTGTAATTTCTTTGAATGTATACACCGGATTAAAATCGGGTTCCTGATCGGGTGGGGAGGAGAAAACAGCCCGGTGAGAGAGCGCGCGGGCGGCTGCGTCTGCTGCCTCGTTTCCTGCCAACCCCTGATGAGCAGGGGCCCATATGAGGTAACGGTGTGCTGGGTCCGTATCCCGTATGCAATTTTGGTATATTCGATAGGCTAGGAAGGGAGTGCAGCCTTGTTCGACGTTCCGAGAGGCCCCTCGCGAGTCGGTGATTATGTATTTTGAATCGGAATGTGAGGCCGCGAGAGCAATCGCGACCTCTTCTGCTTGTGTTGCACTTCTGGCTCTGAAGGTGAGGCCGTTAACTGTGTTGCTGTTGTGAACTACCGCGGCCGTGTACCATCACCCGTGGTGAGGACCGGAGGCGTCCACGTAGTATACACCTGTTTTGTTGCCATAATGTCGGGCTAGCGCTTCCGCTCGTGCCAGGCGCCGACCATTATGGTCTTCGTGTGACATGTTTGCTGGAAGAGGCCGCACGTGGAGGGCACGTCTCCACAGTTCCGGGATGCGAAACCTGTCTTCCATTGGAGGGGTGTGTTGGATATGCAGTCGAGCAAGAAGGCGGCGACCCGACTCCGTTAGCGACAAGCGCGTGTACTGGTTTGTAAGGTGCGCCTCCCGGAGCTCCCGAAAAGTATTCACCACCCTGTTATGTATACCCACAAACACAACTAGGCTTCCCATCCTGTGGCGCCATCTCTACGTGGCCACCTCGTCCTAACAAGGCTCCACAGCCAGCGCCACCTACGTAACAGCAACCCAAGCAAATCCTGAATAAACCTCAGTTCTTCTTCTGTTCACAACCGGGCTGGTCCGTGTCGTCAGTCTCTCCGACAATAACCAACATAACATGGTGTCAGAATAACCTAGAACCCCGTAAATATGGCCAGTGTGTTTCTGCAACCACCTCCTCACTTCGAGCCCGGCGACAACCCGCACCAGGCATGGGAGGACTGGAAAGACGCCTACAACATCTACGAACTCGCATGTGAGTACGCCAGCAAGCCTCCCGCTACTCGCAAGGCCCTACTCCTCCATGTTCTCGGGCCCCGCGGCCGCCGCGTCGCCCAGACATTCCCCCCTCAACCTCCGAGCGCCGACGGCGCGCAGACGCCGGATCAAGTTACGTACCTCCTCGAGAAGTTCGACGCTATGTACAAGCCATACAAAAACGTAATACAGGCGTCGGCTGTCTTCAACAGCATGCAACAAAAAGAAAACCAGCCGTTCGACGACTTCGTAACTGACCTCCGGAGGCAAGCAGAAAATTGCGACTTTGGAGAAAAGGCAGAGAGGCTCATAGGGGACCGCATCGTTGTCGGAATTAGAGACACAGCATTGAGGGAGCGACTTTTCCGTGAACGGGACCTCACGCTTGACAAGATAATTACAACATGCAAAGCAGCAGAGATTTCTAAGAAGCACGTAAAAGACTTGCAAGAGCCCAAGCTTGAAGTGCAAGCCATAAACAATCAGAAAAGATGGAACTCGTCAAAACAACCAGCTTTGAGGACCCCGCATTCGATCCCGAAGCAGAAGCAGCAACGCGAATGCTCGCGCTGTGGAAAAGCGCACAAGCCGCGAGCCTGCCCCGCTTACGGGCATTTTTCGAGCATGTGTAAACAACGCCAACGAGGCAGCAACTCCTCAGGTCAGCGAATCGGGCTCCTTGAAGGTCCTCAGCAGCAGGATCAGCAACAAGAATTCTTCCTGGAGACCCTCGACCTCCTCAACGTAAACACTGCCTCAGAATGGTTCGAAACAGTCTGCGTGAATGGTCACAGCATCGGGTTCAAGTTAGACACCGGCTCCGACGTGAACATCATGCCCATGCATCAAATCAGAAACTGGCGTATGCAACCAGACATGAAGCCGACGCATGCACGAGTGACGACGTACAGCGGGCAGGAACTTCCTATATATGCTGAATGCCAACTGCAATGCTCAGCGGGCGAAAACTCCCGCATCTTGAATTTCCTCGTCGTCAACCAGCCGTTAAAGCCAATCTTAGGCGCCGACGCATGCAAGGCATTGCAGCTCATCAAAAGAGTACAGCCGCAGCGAACAACTGTAGCTGCATGCACAGCAACCCAGACCACGAGGAACGTGCTCGACGACTTTTCTGATGTATTTGAAGGCATTGGGAAATTGCCTGGGGTGTACTCCATACAACTGAAAGAAGGAGTGATTCCTACGGTGTCAGCTCCACGCCGAGTACCCTGCGCAATAGAGCACAAAGTGAAGGCCGAGCTGCAACGCATGGAAGAAAACGGCATCATAATGAAGGTGACTGAGCCATCCGAGTGGGTTCACCCAGTTGTCATTATTCACAAAAAAGATGGCAACGTAAGGCTGTGTTTGGACCCTCGCAACCTGAACGCAGCTGTGAAAAGACAGCACTATCAGGTTCCAGTCCCTGAAGAGTTGTTCGCAACGCTGAACGGTGCAAAGATTTTTTCTGTTCTCGACGCTAAAAGTGCATTCTACCAGCTGGTCCTAGACGAGCCAAGCTCGCGCTTGTGCACTTTCACGACGCCCTGGGGACGCTATCGTTTCCTTCGGGTTCCATTCGGCCTTGCAACAGCTCCTGAACTTTTCCAACAAGCCATAGACAGGGTGTTTGAGCAGCAACTAACTGTCAAGCCCTATTTTGACGACATCCTTGTGGCATCAAGAAACCTTGAAGAACATGCGGCCGACCTGAGACAGGTGCTGACCATCGCCAGAGCCAACAACCTAAAACTTAATAAGGAAAAGCTCCAGCTGGCTTTGACATCCATTACATACCTTGGACACCAACTATCATCCCATGGGATTGCTCCAGATCCAGCAAAAGTGACAGCCGTCGAATCTATGCCACTGCCAACAAACAAGCAAGAACTACAGAGATTTCTTGGAATGGTTACCTACTTGACGAAATTTATTGCCAACTTTTCGGAACTCACAAGCCCTCTTCGTGAACTACTGAAGACGGATGTTCACTGGCACTGGACGCAACAACATACCGACATCGTCAAGCTCGTGAAGTCAAGGTTGGTTACGGCACCCGTACTTCGCTATTTTGATCCATCAAAGCCCGTGACAATTTCTACGGACGCCAGCTCCTACGGAATGGGATCAGTCTTACTGCAAGAAGGCAGACCCGTGGCCTACGCTTCAGCAGCTCTCACAGCCACCCAGCAGCAGTATGCGCAAATCGAGAAAGAACTGCTAGCCGTCGTGTTTGCGTGTGAAAGATTTCATTACTACACGTTCGCACGAGAAGTGACCATACAGTCGGATCACAAACCTCTGATTGGCCTGCAGAATAAGGACCTGAACAAAATGTCACCCCGACTTCAAAGGCTACTACTGCGCCTCCAGCGGTACACCGTGACTCTGACTTACGTCCCGGGAAAACAACTAGCAGTTGCAGATGCCTTATCAAGAGCTCCCGATGGGTCAACAAGAATGGAAACAGCAGATCACGACCCCGGACTTGACGTTTCAAGTTTGGTTCAAGCAACTCCTGGCAGACTTCGCGAGATCGCTGAGGAGACATCACGAGATTCGACTCTTCAAACAGTAACCAAATACATCAAAGAAGGGTGGCCTCAAAAACTCGCACAGGTAGACGACAAAGTCAAACCATTCTACCATGTGAGAAGCGAGCTCTACACAACGGAAGGCTTCGTGTGCTACGGCCAACGCTTGGTTATACCAGCCGCATGCCAGGCAAATGTACTTCGCACGCTCCACCAAGCACACCGCGGAATCGTTGCGTGCAATGGTTTGGCAAGCCAGAGTGTGTATTGGCCAACTCTAAACCAAGACATCGAGACTTTGGTCAAGAGCTGCTACATATGTCAATCACATCAAATTGGCAATCCACACCAGCCTCTATTGGACCGAGCCCTTCCAGATCAACCTTGGCAACAACTCGCCATGGACTTCTTCCATCTGCAGGGAAATACATACCTGCTTATTGTCGATTATTTTTCCAAGTATGCAGAGGTCCGGCAGATGAGGACAACCACAGCAAGTTCGCTGATACAGATACTGAAGGAAACATTTGCCAGGTTTGGCATTCCAACGACAATCGTATCTGATCAGGGACCTCCCTTCGACAGCGACGAGCTCAGGAAGTTCTTCCGTGATTGGGACGTGACACACCAGCCGTCTTCCCCCTTGTACCCTCGTAGCAATGGCCAAGCGGAAAGAACAATACAGACCATCAAGGCAATGATGACTAAAGCAGCCGATGAAGGCAAAGACCTAGCAGTAGTGCTCCTCAACTACCGCTCCACACCAATACCAGGAGCAAAATCACCGGCTGAGCTCCTGATGGGTAGAAAGCTTCGCACATTCCTACCAACACTACCAAGTGCCTTGAAACCAAGCTTTCCAACTGAGGCTCACCAGAATCTTCTGCAGGAAAGGCAGAAACAACAACACAAGCATGCTGACCTGCACACAAGAAACCTTTCCCCGCTTGTTCCTGGCCAACCCGTATGGCTCCGAAATAGCCGCAATTGGAAAAAAGCCACCGTGGTAAACGTGGGCCCAGAGCCTAGAAGGTACACTGTGAAAACAGACACCGGAGGCATCTTTGTAAGAAATCGAATCCACCTGCGACCTCGAACGGCGGAACCTCCTACTGCCCAAACTTCGCCAGAAGACTACGAGGTATTCGATTCAAGCACTCCTCAACAGAACCCAGAATATCCGGTCCTTCCCCCCCAACCACTTCAAGTACCTCCTCGCCCACCTCATACTACTCGATCAGGAAGAAGGATCAAGCCTCCTGCACGTTATCCAAGCACAATCAGTGACTTCAGATAACCAGGATATTCCGTGTGCAACCTTCTCAAATTTCGTTAAAAAGGGGCGTGTTATGTATACCCACAAACACAACTAGGCTTCCCATCCTGTGGCGCCATCTCTACGTGGCCACCTCGTCCTAACAAGGCTCCACAGCCAGCGTCACCTACGTAACAGCAACCCAAGCAAATCCTGAATAAACCTCAGTTCCTTTTCTGTTCACAACTGGGCTGGTCCGTGTCGTCAGTCTCTCCGACAATAACCAAACATAACACACCCCAAGAGCCATAAGCCGGCTGTTTGAAGTAGTGATGGGGAGGTCAAGGGCACGCTTAATAATTTTGCGAAGGATGACCTCAAGCGCATCCTCCTCTTGTTTCCGTAGGTGGAGATAAGGAGTCGAATAGAGAATTCGACTGGTTACAAAGGCGTTTGCCAGCCGCAAAGCATCCTTACTTCGTAACCACCCGCGTTTGTTGGAAACCCGGCGGACCATACGGCCCACCTGGTCCCCCACCTTTCGGAGTTTGGCCAATGTAGTGTCTGGCCGTCTGTGTTTGTGGATGTAGAGTCCTAGTACCCGTATCTCGTCACTTTCGCGTATGGGACCACTCTCAAGAGAAAGAGAGATTTTAGTTGCGCACTTCTGTGAGGGGCGGAGGTGCACAAATTCCGATTTTTGAGGGGAACATTGAAGACCGCAGCGGCGGGCGTAGCGGTCTACTATCGTCGCCGCTGTTTGCAGGCTGGTTTCAATGTCTCCTGTGCTGCCCTGCGTGGCCCATATGGTTATGTCATCGGCGTACAGGGCGTGCTGCACGCCGGCGACACAATCCAGTTGTGCCGGCAGGTGCATCATAGCCAGATTGAAGAGCAGCGGGGAAAGTACCGCCCCTTGGGGGGTTCCCCGCGTGCCGAGTAGGTAAGGACCATGCTCTCTATCTTGGATGCGGATGTAGGATTGACGATCCATTAAAAATTGGCATATGTATCTGAATGTGTTGAGGCCACAGTCGGTCTGACTTAGGTTAGTGAGTATGATCTCGTGTGTTACATTGTCAAATGCCCCTTTGAGATCTAAGGCGAGTACTACCCGGTCATTATGGGGGCATTCGAGGGGGTCAAGGACTTCCCGATTAAGTTGCAGGAGGACATCCTGTGCGGATCTGTGTGGGCGGAATCCGAACATGGTGCTCGCAAATACATGTTTGTGTTCAAGATATGCAGATAACCGATCCCGCACCATCGTCTCCATGAGTTTGCCCACACAAGAGGTGAGAGAGATGGGGCGGAGGTTATCTGTGTCAACTGGTTTGCCTGTTTTAGGGATGAAAGTGACCAGAGCCGTTTTCCAGTCAATTGGAAGGGGGGTGTCCCCGCGCCAAATTGCATTGATGTAGGCGAGGAGGGACTGGTATGCCAAGTCGGGCAGGTTCGTCAAAAGCTTGACGGTGACCTTATTCCTCCCTGGCGCAGTGCCCCGTTTCATTTTGGCGAGGGCCGCCCGCAGATCATGGAGCTGGAAAGGTTGATCCAGCTCCGTGTTCTCCTTGCCTGCATAAGAGTACGCAGATCCACGGGCGTCTTGGGCTGTACACAGATACTGGTCCCGAAGTTTCTGTGCCAGTTGAGTTGTGTTGCCAGGGAAAGCATGCATGGCTCGCTGCAAATGTTTTTGTGTTTCTGTTCGTGTTTGGGTTGGGTCGATTAGGGCTCGAAAGAGACGCCACTTGTTGCGGCTGGACATTTGTCGCGCGGCCGTGTTACATCTATCCACCCAGTTGGAGTCGGCGAGTTGGGCCGCGTACTCTGCCGCTTTCTTGCGGAGAAGGGCCACGAGTCGTGATGCCCGAACGACTTCCGGAGCTCTCGCTGGGGTTCTCTTGTGTTGGTGCTATCTCTGAACTTGCGCCCGGGAAGAAGAGATTGCCTTCGACGTTAAGATACATTTTGAAACGCGAACGCATCAGTTCCTTCCGTGCGTTATTCGGTTCCCTTTAGGTGCAATCGCAATAATTTAGTTCCGTATTTGAAAAAACGCAAGAGGGCGTAGAGTTGGAAACAATGTTCACAACGTTTCTAATCCATTTCAGCCTCATCAGACCTCCCTAGACGTCTCATTAGTAATAAGAATGATAATTTCGTGGTCTTTACTATCCAAAACTAGTCAATTAGTTGTGCATTACGTGCCCCAGGGACAGTGTTTTCGTTCGGTGTCTAAAACGCGCGGGCGCATTCGCGTGTCCGTTCTCGGTGCCGCTTCATCCGTTTAGCGCTAGCTGTCAAAGTTTTCAAAAAATCACGCTCCTTGTGAATGTTTCGCAAAGCCTTGGAAGAAACCATCGCTGCTTCTGCCTGCTATGTTTGGACCCGCAGTGTGGCTCGTGCGGTGACATAACTGTGCTGCGCTCGCAACCCCCGATGTCGCCCACCAAAATAATTGCGGAATGACGTGCGTCTTGTGTTTTCTATACAGGCAAGGTTACTGTCCCGCAAGCCGATCGTAATGCAACGAAAGGAGTAAATCGGTTCTTCCACAGTCTTGCAGGGGGGTGTCCAGCCTGAAGTCGCCTGATAAGATATATACAATACATGACACCACACACCCTTTTCGAACACGGCTGCGTTTAGATGGAGGCGAAACGTAAAAATGCGTCCGTGTGCTGTGCGTTGTCAGTGCATTATCCCAAAGCCCACCGCTACGGCACCTCTTTCTGTCTCTCTTCGTTAACTCCCAGCTCGCTCCCTTCACTTGCGGCGCAGTTGAGGTGTGTTTACCTACAAGTGGGACAGTTACTGTGTCTTTCATTTCCTGAAAGTTCCATTTCAAGTACTCGCCGCTCGGCTACTGAGCAGCCGGAGTTCCCGGGTTCGAACGCGGCGCGGCGGCCACGTTTCGATGGAGGCGAAACGCAAAATGCGCCCGTGTGCTGTGCGATGTCAGTGTTAAAGATTCCCAGGGGGTCAAAATTATTTCCAGAGCCTTCCACTACGACTCCTCTTCCCCTCTCTCTTATTTCACTACCACCATCCTCCCTTCCCTCACGGCGCAGTTGAGGTGTCCACTGAGATGTGTGACAGTCACTGCGCCATTTTCGTTCATCAAAAACCAATTTTCAGTCCCTCGATGTAACTTCCATGAGAGGAGTAGTGGACAGGTGTCGGTGGCAGCAGAGCCACGGGATCCTTCCTAATCGCACTTGACAGGTACTCCGCGGCTGTATAGTTCTTTCCTGCCTGTATCTGTTCGACCCTCGCATTATCTTAACAAGCGTACAGAACATCGCGCCTGGGCTCATAAGGATGATGGTTTGAAAACCATAGATATATAATGAAGACGTGAAACATGTGCAAAGGAAGATGTTCAGAGGAGTGTGGAGACGCAGTAACTGTCTCACTTGGAGTGGACACCTCAAGAACACCTGGCTGAAATCAGGAAAGGATCCGTAGTAGGGCGAGGAAGCTTGAAGAGAAAATACAAAGGTAGAGGCAATACGAGGCCTTAGGGTTGTTTCACTCTTGTACTCTTGAACACGCGATACCGCGCCGCCCGCACAAGCAACCCGTTCAGCGGAGAACAGAGACAGCAAGCGAAATAAGAGAGAGAGGACGTCAGGACGTCGCCAAATCCCGGGGCTGAAGTCGCGACCCACGCTAGCGGCGTTCTCGCCCCTGCGCTAAAAGCAGGCGCGAGCCGCTAGCCTGGCATGGGGCCGTAAATTCGCAATGGGAACCCCCAAGCGGCGTGCTCCGCGCGCTTCCTGACCAGGGGGAAAGGAGGGCGCGCCCTTGGCGAGCCTTCTCTGGAACGACGTCGCCATATGCAGCCCCATTTGCGAGCGCACTTTGTCCCCGTTTTCTTTTTATTTTTCTTTCGAGCCTTTTTTGTACGCACCACGCTAGGTCTCGGTTTTTACTCTCACGGGGAGAAAGGAGAAAACGGAAAGTGAAGAAAAGAAAGATGGTGGAAAGCATTAAAGTGAGCCTGCACAGAGTATACGGCAGCGCCGTCGTGTAACGCGGTTCTGTATACATTCATGTCCCGCGCTTAAATCCGCAACGCGGAGCACCAGCGGTACGCCATATAACTCATCGTTACACTTGCGCACCCATTAAACCTTCGGACAAAGTACGGGGGCGAGGGATGTAGTGTGAACGGCGCGGGCTTTTATTACGCAGAGAGCTGGAGCCTGGGCTCCGGAGCGCTTACCGACCTCGATGCCTGAGGAGAAAGAGGACGTTTATTTGGTCATCTTCAGCGTAGTGTTGCGCAGCGGTCATTGTACGCGTTGTATAGGGCAACGCAGCCTTAAGCCCCGGCGCAGGCTTGGAGCTGGGGGCGTGGGGTCAAGCGTCGCGTAACGTTACCATGGCGGAAAAGCGTACAAAAAACCCGCAAGAGCCCGCGTATCTGTAAGTTGTCTTCACCAAGGGCGTCCGCAGAATTTTTTGCAGGGGGGGGCCCATTGGTTGTTGGCGCCGGAGGGGGGGGGGGGGGGGGGTATATTCGTAGCGAAAAGGCACTATTTGCGGAGTAAATTTATTTATTTATATATAAATAAAAAATAAGTAAAATACACACATGAAAGAAAATTACAAGCAGCAAATTAAAGCGCGGATTGTAGAGATACATTGGAGTTTATCAACAAAGAAACAATTAAAATTAATAAAAATGCAAAAAGATACTATCAATACTCGAAGTGCTTAGTCTTACTGCATACGGGTTCTCGACTCACCCGAATTGATGACCAGCACACAGCGCAATATGTTCACAAACACGCAACTACAGTCACTCAGTCAGTCTTCCTTGAACAGCAACTGTAGGCGCCTCGGATTTTTCTGGGCGAATTGCGTAGTTACACGGGTGATAAATTCATTTCTGTGCTTCATTACACGCTCTCAGTGCACAGTCATCATATATATTGATTGGAAAAATGGTTGAACGAGTACGTTGAAAACAAAAGATGACTATATATACAACTAAAACTTATTTACAAGATAAATGCACGCTCGCAGCTTCATACACCTCGCTCCATCTTGCTCGCGCATCCGCACAGTCGAGCAACCGCACACACACTGCTCGCCGCTCGTCGTTTTCTCGTCCGCTGTCTTGGTTGTTCTCACCTTCGTTGACAACCCGCCACTAAAAACACGAAGCACAAACACAGAGGCGCGCACACGTGCAAGGGCTTACTTGCCACAATATCCACGAATGCGCACTTTTGGGGTGTAAGGAGCGCCGCGCGACTTCCGAGGGGAAGGGACACCCGCAACTAATTCGGCCGGAAAATTTGTTTTTGTGCTTTTATGGGGTTCAGAGCCCCAGAACGACTCAGGCTATGAGGGACGGAGTAGTACAGAGTTTCGGATAATGTCGACCACCTGGGTCTCTTTACCATGCACTGACACGCACAGTACATGGGCGCTGTTGTGATTTGAGGCCCAGCCAGAGGTGACAGGCGAGCCAGGCAGGCGCCATCGGGCTGCGTTGACCAAAGGCGCTGGTTTTCGGAGAAGACGCAAGGAACGCTGGTGTGGGGGCGCCTCTGGAGACTGCGTCGCCGTGAACAAAAGCAGCTAATCCCCTTTGCCGAAGGTTCTGAAAGCGGCGCTTCTACCGCACCGAGCTCTCCCGTGGATCGGAGGAGACAGCGCGCGGCGGCGGCGCCAACTCGTCGCCCACTTGCCCCTGAGCAGCCCGACAAAGTGGGGGTGGACACGGCTGATTTGTCCTTCCCCCCTCAAGAATTCATCGGTGGCCGGCGTACGAACGTATCATGATTATAGCGAGCGACCTGTGCCCTGTGCACTGTCTGCCTCCGTGTCGCTATCTCTCTAGAGATCATAGAAACAGCCACCCATCTCAAGACGGCTCGAAGCACATGCTCGCCGGTGCCGCTGCATGTCTGCAACAGGTCGTCCTTCAGCAGAGCTGGCGGTGGCGTGGTTTGAAAACGGCGGAACGACGCGCGCCCGGACGCGGCATTTCGCAGATGTGACCAAGCGTCGAAGCGGGGCTGCTTTTACCCTTTTGGCTGAGCGCACCACCGCCCCTGGCGTGCGGCCATCACTCACGGTTCGAGTGAGCGATTTTCCAGGGGGGTGCAGCCGCCCCCCCTTGCCCCCCCCCCCTCCGGACGCCCATGGTCTTCACTGTACGGCTGTAACCTTATGTATTAGGCTGGTGTGTACGTACACGCCGAACAGGTATGAGAGACAACTGTGTTCGAACCTAGTCGCAAGTATATAAATTGGAAGCGTACTTCAAATTTTAAGGCGGAAGCCTTTAATGTCTCATCGTTGTAAGCAGCAGTTGTCGACAGAGAATGTCACGCTTTTCAGTTGGTCGAAACGGTCGTGACGTCACAGTGCGCCAATTTCAAACGGGGCCAATTGTACTTTGGCTAGTAACCATGCAACCAATTGAAGGGACCATATAGTGATGCTCCAAGTAAGTGAGACTGAGCTTAGTTAATTGCTTAATTACCCAATTAGCCTAACTAACTTCTCTAGTCAGGCCATATAAACAAATAAAACCTAGTAAGAAATTGGTCGAGCTCGGGAATCGAACCCCGGTCTTCGGAGTGCGAGACGAGCATGCTACCCACTCCGCCATGCCAGCTCGATGGTTTGGAATGAACAAAGGCACGTCTAGTGAATACGGTGTCTTCGCTCACTGCCATCCTCCTCCCTTCCCTTCCGGCGAGTTTTAGGTGTCCACCGAGATATGAGAGAGAAATACATTTCCTTTCCTCAAAAACCAATTTACCGACGAGCGAGGCGTAGAACCGAATGGGCGATGGCGTTCTAAGGACTCCCTGGCAGCGTTGCAAGACGCTCTCGCGTTCCACTCTTAGAGGCGAAGCTTAACATCTTAACCACACATCAGTGACCACACTTTAGGTCAAAAAAGTGCACCCCCCCCCCCCCCCCCTGAATTTTGACGGGTGTCTACCGAGATATGTGAGACAGTTACTACGTAATTTTCTTTCCTCAAATACAATTTTCATTTTCTTCATTACGGGCCATCTTCATCTTTCTTCTTTCACTCCCACTTCCTCCGTTCCTCTACGGTGCGGTTCAGGTGTCCACCGAGATGACAGAGATTTACTGCGCCATTTCCTTTCCTCAAAAACCGTTGCGTTGAAACGGCAAGGCATCGCGCCGAACGGGTGGTGGCGTTCCGTGGACTCCCTGGCAGCGCTACAACACGCTGTCGCGTTCCACTCCTAAAGGCGAAGCTTAAGCTTAAGCTTAATTAGCAGTTAATTAGTATTCAGACATTAATCAGTAAATAACCATTAATTAGTGATTTGTCATCACTTAGTAATTAGTACTCAAATACATGTGACGCCACCAGTGCCACAGAAGCACTGAAAGTGGTGCCGAAAACGCTTTCGCCTCTACGCACTTTAGATAGTCAAAGTGCCCCCTGAATTTTTTTTCCTGTAGTCTTCCCCTAGGGGCATGGTTGATTAGGGACATGACTGATTTAATTCCTCCCTATGCGAAAGTAACAATAAAAAAACGCTCGCAATCATGCCCACGATAACGTCGGACTAGTTAACTGCTGGAATATACACATCGGTGAGAGGTGCGATGTATGTAAACAATCAACACAAGCAATGACAACTGCACCGATCCTCCTACCTATACGCGGTCATGTATATGTGCATACGCATGCATGTAAACGTCAGCGTCTAATGAAACTCGAGAAGGGAATGTGAAATGGGAGCAGCAAAACAAGAATATTTTACTCGCTGCAAACGGACTGTTAGGGCATTTTATTTCTACTTTTATGGTGCGAAGACCGCTCCGTGGAAGGGGTAGTGGGTCCTTCGTGTGTGGAGCCCCGGACTAAGGGCCCCGACCAAACGGCTGCTACGAATTAATCTATTCTAATTAAAAGTTATCGGCGTCTCTCATAGCCTGAGTCGCTTTGGGACGTTAAGCCCACATACACCATAAACCAACCTAAAAGTTCTCTCTCTCTCTCGTGTGTTTGTTTCCTACAAGAATATTAACAAAGCGAAAGGGCTGAAGAAGAAAACGAAGATGGCCTCTAACAATGTACGTACACCTGCTCTTCTACGCGAGCTCCCAACAAACCATGCACTTATATGGATAACGTTGTCTTCTATCTTCTTCCGCGGACGTGACTGATTAATGTGCTCGGTGTCTTCGTAGTATGCGTGACACGTACTGTATGCGCTACAGTGCACACTTACAAAAACAAATAAAAGTGAATGCAACACCGGTGTTTTTCCTGCTTCTTCTGATTTTGCTGGAACTTTCACGGTAAGTTTTCATTTGTGCCAAATTTCGGTGCGGGGCGATGTTTAATTGCTGCACAAACGAATCTTAAAATTTCCTATTCGTGGCCAAGAAATGCGTACGCGTGTGACGTCACTGGACGCACGGCCCTCGATATTCCCTCTGCGTTTGCTGAAGTACAAAATGTCGAGCTGACTTTTGGCCATTTCAGACGAATGGTGACCCAAGCTCTCGCAGTCGTCATTTTAGCCAGTCAACGCGCACGTCAGGTTTTGTGACGGTATCCATGACGTCATAAGACGGTTTGTTGTGACATCTTTTGGTTGAAATTCAGTTTCGGTTTTGGTTTCCTAGTTTTTAGTTTTTTAATTCATCTACTTGGCGTTTTGAAAAACAGTTTTTTGTGCCATAGCGTGGGGACTCTAAAGAATGTGATCTGATTATCATTTCGAATTGTTCACAAAACCCGCGGAGTTGCCCTTTAACACCCCGAAGCCGCACACGGGCTATGTGGAACGCCGTAGTGGAGGGCTACTTAGGATTTATTTAGCGCACCTGGAAGCCTTTAGCGCTGACATCGCATATTAAAAGGAATCCTTTTGCGTTTTGCCTCCATCGTAATACGGACTCCACGTACGGGATCGAACCCGCGACCTTGCGATCAGAAGCTGAACGCCAGGGTCACTGAGCCACCGCGTCGGGTGCTTGCAGACATATGTACTCCACACAATTCACTCTGAGTGTTTGTTATTGCAACGCTGCTGCTGGTCTATATCATATATGCCGGCCATTCTCCTGGGTCTACAAAAACTATGCTCGGACTGGAAATCTCTTACGCGACGGAAGCCGAGGTTCGCGACGGCGGACCTTAACTACATTCTGACATTAATAACTTTGGCTCTTTATTATGCACTAAGCGTTTCACTTCGTACTGCTGTAATATTTACTTTAATCGCAGGCTAACTAAACGCAAACGGGGCACTTAATTTAAAACGGGAACTCGAATGAAGTTAATTTTTCCTCGCTGAAATTTAGGCAACGGGACGGCAAGTTCTCACTCAATGACGCAACGATTCAGACACGAAGTTCCTCCTCACGCACTGCTCAGTCCGTCGCGCCACTGGCATGGCACCTGACTGATTAAATTTGAATAAAGTTCGATTCAACTCAATTAATTTTTTGTTTAAAAACCTGATTAAATTCGCTCAACCAGCGACTCGTCCACGAAAGGTGCGTCGCGCATAATTTGGCTATCTCTATCTTTCATAGACTGGCAATGCGCCTCTATGGCTGCGGCGTTCAAGTGCGGCGCGGGGGTTCGCGAGGTCGAATTCCGGCCTGGGCGGCCAGATTTTGGCAAAGGCAAAGTGCTAAACCGCACGCAGACTGTAAGATGTCAGTGCACGTTAATAAAACCCCGCGGGTGATCGAAATTAACTGGCAGCTTTGCCCCCCGCTACTACCCGTCCCTTAACCGATCGACAGTGCAGTGCTTTTTGCCATTTGAAAATACATAATCGTGCAGGACCTTTTTGGAGACCCGTACCTGGATGTAGTACTTGGCCACAACCTCCTATAGGAATGAACAAATATCTTACTGCGTGGAGGCAGAAACGTGGAGGCTAACCAAAAGGATTCAACTTAGGGACAATGCAGCGAGGTATAGGAAAGAAAAATGATAGGTGTAACGTTAAGACCGGAAGAGGGCAGAGTGGGTCAGAGAAGAAACGAGAGTTTTTGACATCATCATCATCATCATCATCATCATCAGCCTGACTACTTTCACTGCAGGGCAAAGACCTCTCCCATGTTTCTCCAATTAACCCCTTAAATCCTAGCTGAAATCAAGAGGAAGAAATGGGCTTGTGCAGGGCATGTAATGCAAAGGCGAGATAACCGGTGGTCCTTAAGGATAACGGAGTGGATTCCAAGAGAAGGGAAGCATAGCACAGGGCGGCAGAAAGTTAGGAGGGCTGATGAGATGGAGAAGTTTGCGGGGATAGGCCACAGCTGGCACAGGACAGGGCTAATTGGAGAGACATGGGAGAAGTGGGCGCAGTAGGCTGATGACGATGATGATGACGCTACATTTCACGACTCCTGTGTCGGAGCCTCCCTGAGAGTGCGCACAGGTTCTATCGTGTATGTTCACGCGCGTGAACGTGTCACTTCGTGATTCACATACCAGGAGTAGCAAGCTAGACCCAAGGCCATGCCATTACTCCACATTAAACACTAGTCAACGCTTCTACTCCCCTCCCCCTTCCTGCGTTCTGACGCCCGATGCCTCGAGCGCATGCAGAGGAGACAGACTTAGCACGTCGCGGAATAGCAATAGAACCCGTGAGAACAAAGTGTGCTTGGAAGGTCAAAGGACTCCGGCTGGCCTAGGTCGATCGGTAGCCAAGCAACAGCGCGCTGAGACTTTTTTTTTTTTTTAGCTCAGCACCTTAGTGAGAGAGCTGTGAATAGGGCCAGGCTACCGGAGCAGCTGTTGCGTTGCGTCACCGCGGCAGCGAAGAGGCGCGTGCAGGCAGAGAAGAGCCGTGAAACACGCAGGTTGCGCGCGGTCGGTGGAATTTGTGGCACAAAATGGCTACGCCGTCTGTAACTGTTTCAGGCTTCGCGTAAACACCTCGGCGCTTTGCGTTTTTCCTACACACTCATTTAGCCGGGCTTCAAAAGTTTCCAGCTAGTGACTAGAACCCGGATGTAACTTGTTAATTTGAAGAAAATAGCGCCAGAGCATGCAAATCTCGTCCTTGTCTTTTCGTGGTTTGCATGCTCTGGCGCTATTTTCTTCAAATCAAGTATGCACCAACTCGCCCAAAAAGAAGTGTTAATGCAGTAACTTGTTAAAATTTCCAGCTAGATATGTGTATTCGCATTCCAGACAAAATAAAATAATGAAATATATGAACAAGTCCCAGGTAGACTTGGAAAGTTCTGCGGGAGACAACGTTTTATATACGTGTGTCTCGAACACCGTTCAGTCAATATTATGGGCTAAACCGCGTTCCACTTAGGCTCGTTTTACGGGCTGAGATTCGAAAGCGGGTAAAGAGGCAGATGTTGGGTTAATTGGTTGCCCATCCTTGGGGCAAAAGAAAACACAGCTGAGAACGAGCACTTGAAGTTTTGCACACAAAGAAGGAAATGGTTCCTCTTGCAAAGGGTAAAGCTGACTGTTCGCAAAATTTTCCATTGGAAACGTGTGGATTAATTAGAGTGATAGTGGCAGAAAGGATATACATCATTCTACTAAACATTTTTGTTGAAACTGCGCGGCTGTGATCAATTTACTTGTACTATACGTACCCCCAGGGCACGATGTGGGATCTGGTTCGCGAAATGATTCACACAGTCATGACGTCACGAATGACTTCCACTGCCAGCGATCTGCCTCTGGCTAAACAAAAAAATTCAGGGGGCACTTTGGCTCTCTAAAGCGCCGCAAGGCGAAAGCCTTTCCTGACGCACTGTTCGGCACTGTCTGCGAGGCTGTTTGTGCTGAACTAGTGCTTTATTTGACTACACACTTTGACTACACATTACAACTACACACTTTGACTGCTTCTTTAGCATGACTCTCTCTCTACTTCGATGAGTTCGCTTGCATCCATGGCTCTGTCCGCAGTATGAGGTATGTCATGCGGTCACCCAGGGGCGCCTTACACCCCCTGTCGGAGCGGAAAACAACTAATTTATTACTTGTCGTCTGCTCCAAAAGGGGGCGTCAGGCACCCGTGGGTGACCTCATTACTGCGAATCCGCGCACTCTGACGCCATAACCAGTTCGATAAACCGAAAAGCGTGACACCTCTGCTGGCAACCTTCTGCTGACAACCTTCCGTCGACAACGATGAGGCATTAAAGGCTTTCGCCTTAATAGCCGCAGCAGGCTATCAGTGATTGGGCGGATTCGTGGCCGAGGCGAAGTGTATACTGCGCATAACGTTCCAAATTAAGGTCTTCGTTTCGAATTCGGTTCCCCAATTTCGTCTTCGCCGAAGAGTGGAGGAAAGGGACGAGTGGGACGGCTCGGGGCCAACCTTTCTGTTCCGTCGGGAGGGCATGCAGACGGGACGATGACGACGACCAACTAGGCTAAGGCAGCTAGGGCTGTCAGTACTACGTTGTCTGGGAAGGGGTGGGAAGCTACCATTGAAGTGGCTTTTAAATTGCGCCCACGGATGCTCATACGTATGCTAATGCAGCAGACTCATAGTTATCGTTTTATATTTGCACTTCGCGGCCGACATCTTTACGATGGGTCCTCTACGGGGAGACTACATTTGACCACATTTTTTTCCCCCGAAAAGTTTCAAGAAATGTTCACTACGCAGCGACATGCCAACCACAGAAGGTGCTTGCCGCAATTTTTCTGCGAACTGTACACGCGCGGGGGAGTCCTTTATCTTGGCGTCCGGCGAGACCTCTCTGTTTGCTTCGACGCGCGCTTTCGAGCCGCAGAGGATGGTCCCTGTCTCTCCCTTTTACGGCGGGGTCATCTCGTCGGCGACCATGTGTACAGAAACGTTGGTCAGCCTGCTGGTCCTGCAAGGCGACGCAGAAGTACGCCCGCATCGCTCGTGCGTGTGGAGCACGAGAGAACCTGGGCTTCAAAAATGCCTCCTTTGGACTCAGGCATCATCGTTAGCTTTTATCCCAGAGGAATTTTTGATAAACTGATATTACTCAATGGGCACTGAAATTCCCTTGGATGTCCTGGGGACATACTTCAACAAAACTTCGTGCTGGGCTAGTTGGTAGGACATTGTTTAAACTTGGTTCAGCGCAAAAGACGAACACAAAGTAAGGAAACGACAGACACGGAGCGCTACACAAAAGACAGTTGATTAAGGAGGGTGAATTAACGTGAGAGGGTGTAGGAGAAAACACACAGAAAGATCCTGGGGACATTTGAGGCGTCTTGCAGACGTCCAATGGAGCTTCAGTGCCCATGGGGTAGTCTATTGCACCCCGAGTGATAAACTAATATGCGTTGATAAACGCCGCAATATGATCTTAGATTGGGAGCAGCTGTCCTCTGTCGGTTTTACGAGAATCAGCTTCCAGATTTGGAAACGTCTCCGCAGGTCGCTTCACTTTTTCTCTCAGCATGTAGAGTGATCCATTGAATGATATAATATAAAAGCCGTTTAAGGTGGCTTGTTATCAGCCGTGAGGTAAAGGCTTCCCCCATAGTCATTTCTCAAATGACTTGAATGCAGTGAGTATGGAAAATAGGCGTACGGCCGCAAAGAAAGTGGGCCTGACAGGAGTCCAAAGTGGGCGAATGACAAGAGTGCCTGCGCTAGATCGCGACTTTCCGGTTTCGAAGTAACCACTTGTTTTCACTTTCAGTGCGTGTTAAGGGAACACCTGTATACTTAGCTGTTTATTATCGATTTATTTAAAGACGCCCTCGTGGCCTAACTACCGAACAGAGTAGTTTTAAGTAGGGGTGTGCGAATATCAAATTCTTCGAATACGAATCGAATACGAATACTTGGTTCCGAATATCGAATCGAATATCGAATAATCAAGGACAGACGCATTTAACCACTACAAAACTTTTATTTGAGCACCCAAGAATATCACAGTTCAACTATCAATGAATAAATGAACACAAAAGGTTTATGTGGCAGCACAAAAAGTATCAAAGTCTCTAACATTATTATTACAAGATTGGAAATATCAGAGAAAATGGCTAGTACACAACATTGATTAAGGCTTGCTTGCCATAAGCACAAAAGCCCGTTGCTGGGATGAACATAAAAGGTTGTTCTGAAGGAAAACCAGCTGCTCCACACGGTCAGGCAGAAGTCGTTCCCTTCTAGCTGAAACGACTTTTCCAGCCACAGAAAATGCCCTCTCACTTGGCACTGAACTGGCACGTATTGCGAGGTACTTCGTGCAAAGCTCTAACTATACCACCTTCGCAGGTATAGCCACAAAGAAGCTCACCAGCGCAGGCAGCTACGGCAAGGCCCAACGTTACGCATTGCTCTGGGCGCCGCCGTGTTGTTATGTCTCTGTCGATATGACTTGCGGACCGAAATGAACGGCGGTGCTCGCATAGAATATTCGGCTATATACGAATATTCGCGCCTGATCGAATATTCGAGACGAGAGGAATACATGGATTTCGAATCGAATTCGAATGCTAAAAATATAGTATTCGAATTTTATTCGAAACGTTCGAATATTCGCACACCCCTAGTTTTAAGGAAAACAAGAAATACAACATTAGATACAATTAATGCACCACCAAAAGAAAACGGGAATCTTTGATGTTTGGTTCTCCTTTTTCACTTTATCCAGCCGTAAAAACTCTTCACTGTGTATGCAGGAAGTATTTCATGTGAATATGGTATCTAAGATCGCGGCTTTCTACGCTGCCTTGAGCTGTAATCGTTGGAGAGTTATAGAATGCCGCAACCGTGCCAACGTTACACTAGGCAGATCACATCTGCGCATGCGTGGACATGGCTTTAAACTCTCCGCAGCACTCTGCACAAAGTGGGAGGCGCAAGATAACGTCTTCATCGGTACCGGTACATTTCCAACGCGTAGACGCTTGCTTTGAAGGAAGGAAACAACGCCACCGAATGCAAAGCCCCTGACTGCTGTTTGGCAGCATCCAACGAAGCACGGTTGGGTGTGGTCGACGGCAGCGGAAATTCGAAATCTTACCGTCCAAGACGTCACTCCGATCTTCTCCGCACTCCACTGGTGCTTACAGGAGAAGCCTGAAATTTCATCGTCGATTACGTCGCCAATTTAAATTTAAGTGCAAAAAAAAAAAAAAAACTTGACAGGGTTTGTATTTTAGCCCATGTAGATTTGAATCCCGCTTTGTCTTTTAGACCATATAGATTTGAATCCTTGAATATCGCGGAATTCTTAGAAAGGGATGCAGTTGTCCTTTTACTAGGCTAAGTAGGCCGTTGAATGAGTTGTCTTTGTGGCATGTATACTGCCTTCATCTCGAGCGCAGCGAAAGCCGCTCCTTCTCTTTCTGCTCGGCGCTGGTAACACTGCATATAACTAATCATGCGTATGCCGGGCGTCCGCGCTCCTCAAAGAGGCCGCCAGCGGGCGCCGAAAAACCGCCGCATTTCTCACAGCGCGGGTGACACGCTCGGTTAAGCGAGAACGAAAGCGTGCGGGGCGAACCGAAGAAAGGTGCAGCGGGGAAGGCAGCGAGTATCGTTTTTTTTCGCACTCGAACGCGCCTTTCCAGCTCCGGCTGCCTTCATTTCTCACGGGAGAGAAATGCGTCGCTCTGCGGCGATTAAACGGTTTCCCTTCGCGCGTGAGGTAACCGACCCGCGCTCCGCGCCCTAGGAAAAAGTGGTTGGAATAAGGCGGGAACATTATAAAACCAGCGTGAATAAAAAACCACAACAGGAAGACACATAGCGGGCACAAAAGTCGCTGACTACCATTAGTTTTGATCAGAAATCACCACCGCAAGCATGTACGTAAGCAAAAGCCAAATGCACACGCGCAAAATTTTTAATCTACGATTTTGCCTTCCCATTAACGCGTTCGACCTTTTGCGACTTGTGCTTTTACGATTAAATAAAGAGACTCCACTAAAATTGGTGCGGAGTGCGCTCGGGTGGCTCCTGCTGCCAGTAAAAGATGTGCGTCACAACGTGGTCACGTGATATGCTATGCTCAAGCTCTGTAAAAGGATGATATTGTAGCGAAGCGTACGTCGGGACGGAACGGTGGCTCCGCCGCATCGAAGAAGGGGACCAGCAGGAGTCGGTTAGATGCATTGGTCAACTTAGTTTATTGAAGATAGATGCGAATCACTGGTTAAACTTGGAAACTGAGACAAAAATATAAGAGGTCACATAATAAAACAGTCAGTCATACCCCGGGGCGTGCAGCATCTTTGGAGCGGAGGTCCCGAGCAGCAGCCGGGAGGCAGCCGTTCCTCTCCCTGAGTCCCTCTTCGCGCCAAAACTCCGCTCTTAAATACGTTTGCCCAGGATTCTGGGGACACTTTTAGTAGCCAATCGGAAATGCTGTTGTCGGAGCCAATGACAAGGAGTTCTTTAAAACAGAAGCAGCCAATAGCACGCCGGTGCCCACGAGGCTGTTTACTCGAGAGCACCGCGTAAAATTCCCCGAAGACGTGCGCATTTCCACTCGGCACACAGATACAAACACACAAAACGACACCCGAAACACAGGGAACGCAAACCTCGCAGTCGGTGCACCACGCGACCCGCCGTCCGCGCCTTCAGCCCTCGCGGCTCGTCTCCGGCATATCTGGTCCGCCGGGCAGTGTGCCGCCCGAGGCAATCACTTCGCGCGACTCTCCTGCAAACCACAGGGGGTCCGCGCGCCCGCTCTGGTGGCCCGGACGCGGCCGTGGGCGACCTCCTCCCCTCGCAGTTTACTGCGTTTTACTCTAACTAAACATTCACACAAGGCCGGGGAGGAGCCGCACAATGCCTGCTTACAAAGAGCCCCAGAGAAAACGGCTCTGCCAAATGTCGGAGTGTGAGCCCCTCTAATGGCTCTCCGCACAGCAGGGAGCACACGGACAGCAACAGTCGCATGGCGGGGAGAAGAACACATTCAGCTTGTAGAGAAACTGGCGCGCGAAACCTGCGAAGCTCGCTACGCGACACCTCCCTCCTACGAAAAAGAGTGTCCCACTCGTTTACAAGAATCGAATACAAAGGAAAGGCGTGCACACTTGATACAAGGCAATAAAATAAAATCCGCCAGACAGTGACGCGCAACAGGACTAAACTTAATACATCTGCTATTCTAAACAAGGCATGGCAAAATGAACGCGAAAATTATTTGGATTTACGTGACACAGGCAGGATGCACAAACATACAGATTTAACAATGCAATCCAAAACCTTACATTGCACTCTCAAAATGTTCGTATGTACATTTTTACACAAAACACAAGTTGTCTGCTGGAACGGGCAGTCCGACAGTTATTTTAGTTTGTTCCTTCATCTGCACTGTAGTACTCCTCGGTGTCACTTTCGTACCCGTGCGTCTTGACCACTTTGGGCTCGGTGTGAGCCCCCGCACGGCCACAATCAGGGGACGACCGGCTGTAAGAGTACACCTCAGTCGCACTGTCATCCGACGTTTCGTGATCGCTGGGTCGCACTGTAGGGGACACTGCGCGTTTTGGTTTTCCAGGTACATCAACATTGCGCGCGAACTCACGACAACCATTTCCACATTCACTGTCTAGTGACTCGTCGTCGGCGTCCTCTTCTGAATCCAGACGAGTGTGGCAGCGCTTCAGACGGCCGACGTTGACGACATCTCTCTTGCGACCGGTGCGATTGACGACCGCCCATTTGTTCTCTGCCACTTGGCGAAGTAGACGGAACGGCCCGTGGTACCGGTGGAGCAGTTTGGTGGTCTTCCCTTTCGACCGAGAAGGCGTCCACACGTACACGAGGTCTCCCGGATAAAAAACATCACGTCGCCTTGATTCGTATGTCTTTTTGTTCTTCTGCTGCCGCTGCTTCTCGCGCTGAGCGACTACTTCGCGGGCCTGTTGAAGCCTCCCTGCCGGTGGAATGGGCTGGAGAAACTCGATCGGCTTGCCAGGTGGGGCTTTCCGCGTCTGGCAGTCAGGGCAAGACAGCACGTAGTTCGTCACCTCTGCGAACATCTTAGGCCAAAAGTAGCGCCTACGTATTTTCTCCCAGGTGCGCTTGACTGCGAGGTGGCCCGTTGTGAGATCATCGTGGCAGCTTCTTAATATTTCAGCTCGTAAGCTTTTTGGAATGACCATTGCGTCGTAGTCTTCCTCGAATCCATTCGCCCTCCTGTGCAACACACCGTCGATTATTCGAAAACACCGTGCCGTTCTTCTCAGCGTTCTGACAACAGGTGAATCCGGGTTCTCGAGGTGTTGGATCATCTCCTTCATCCAAGGGTCTTCTCTCTGCTTCCTACCTATATCCACGCGACCCAGCACAAGCAGCGGTGCAAAGTTTTCTTCACTAACCGGTGCCGGTTCATGTGGCAGGCGAGAAAGAGTGTCGGCATTTGCATTCTTCACACCAGGGCGGTGTTTCAGCGTCATGTCGAACTTCTGTAATAGCAGGGACCATCTCATGAGGCGTCCGTTCGGATTCCTGACATTCATCAGCCATGAGAGGCTGGCTTGATCGGTGACTACGGTGAATTGGCTTCCAAAAATGTACGGGCGGAACTGCTTGCAGGCATACACGACAGCCAGGCATTCCTTTTCTGTTGTGCTGTAGTTGGTCTCTGCGTTGTTAAGGTGACGGCTGGCGTACGCGACGACATGCTCTCGACCGTCTTCCCTCTGTACCAGCACGGCACCAATACAGTAGTCGCAGGCATCGGTATGGATTTCGACTGGCTTGCCGGGCTCGAATCGACGTAAAACTGGCGATGTAGTCAGCTTTTCTTTGAGCGCTTGAATTGCCGCCTCGCAGGCCGCATCCCACTCAAAAGGAACACTCTTTCTGGTCAAGTTAGTCAAAGGCCGGCAAATTAGAGCAAAGTCTTTGATGAAGCGTCTATATGAATTGCAAATTCGCAGGAAACTCTGAACTCCTTTCTTGTTTTTCGGGGCTGGGAGCTTTTCGATCGCGGTTATTTTCTCCGGATTTGGTCTAATATTGTCGGAGCCGGTGTCAATCAAGTGGGTGGTCTTCGAGTTGTTAACCTCGACTGGGACTCTGAGACGCTGTTTCTGATTCATCACACATACTGACCGGCTGGGCTGACCACCTAGGCCCGGCCGTTCCCGTTTCCCGAACTGGGGGCTTGATCGGCGCGCACATTTCTTCGCTCGCGGTCTTCGTCTCTCCATCGCTGGCGACAGTTACGAGCTATGTGGCCACTTCGATTGCAGTAGCTGCACCGTGTTCTTCCGTCTTCAGCATGCGACGTTCTCGGGGGCCACGGGGCACGGGCACGAGAGAGTTCTTCTTCGATCCTCGTTAACCGCGCTGATAACGACTCAAGGGAGGCGGCAATTGACTCAAATCTCCTCTCACCTGCGTCCGCTTGTGGTTGCCCGTGGGATGTTGCCGTGAAGGTGGGCAGCACGTGAGGCTCTCCGGAGACGGCGTGTGCTGCAGGGGTGGCCATTCCCCGAGCGTTATGCTCGGTTGTCACGTAGGCGGCGTTGGCTTGGGTCGGCAGTCCTCGAGCAGTGAGTCCCATCAGCGCAGCTTGGCTGAGGCGCTGCAGTGTCTGCAAAAAATCTGCGCATGTGCTCGGGTTGGCGATTATCATCTTCTCCATGGTCGCCGGTTGGAGGCCCCGCAGCAAATGACGCAGTCGATCCACTTCTGGCATCTTGGCGTCCACCCTCGCACAGAGCTGCAGAACGTCATAAAAATACTGCTCCGGAGACTCTGACGGCAGCTGCACCCGGTTTTGAAGGCGTAAGTAGGAGATTTCCGCAGCATGGCGGCTGCTGAAGCAAGTCTTGAGCTTCGCCGACCATTCGATCCATGAACTTGGAGCACCAGTAAGTAGTTCCGTAGTGTACCATTTTTTCGCATCGCCGTCAGTAAAACAATTATGATGTTGTTCTTGTTCGGTTTGTTCTTTCTTCTTCTTCACTCGTTGTTGCTTGTAGTTTCTTCTTTCTTCTTAGTAGGTCCCGTTTCCCTGCTTCGCCCAAAGAACCTCTCGATTCCGCCGGATTAACTGAGAAGGCTTATTTAATTAACACTAGATTACAGCAAAAATGTACAGTACAGTTATAATGATGACAGCAGCATTGAAAAGAATAACCGAGCTGGGCCGCCCCTGGACTTAAGACAATCCGTCGTCCTAAGCGAGCATGCGGGAGGAAGTCCGTCTCCTACCCAGCTCCGACCTCAACTGCCGCCCGCTCAGAGCTCGCGGCCGTGGCTGGGCTTCTCCCAAAAACATGTATTCGTTCAGCGCTCTCATATTACCAAGGACGCTCTCCCCCGGTTTCGGGGAATCCATGTACCGCGGACGGGGCTGGGGCGCCGGCGCGTCTGGGCCTTGGTCCGCAAGGTTAGGATACCCATCCCCGGGGAGAAGCGCAAATTTACGACCAGTGGCTGCGACATACGGCAAAGAAAAACAACGCAAACCCAGGCACCTAACAGATGTGCGAGGTGTGGTCTGTCGAAGGCGTCCGGAGCCCCGCACATGCGCGAAGCGGCGCCGGCGACGGGGACACACGGCGCCTTACACGTCGGTGCTAGAACGAGACCCAACTAAACCAGTTGCACACTCAATGCTCCCTCCACGCGAAGTGCGAGTTCGCCCGCGGAAACAAACATCTCAAAATGCGGGTGATGAACGCGCGGTCCGTCCAGGGGGCCCGCCCCGCACGACAAACAACAGACAAACAAAAGTTCCGCCCCCGAAGACACGCGGCACCCCGTCGACGCGGCTCGGGGGTACCGCTGCTACGAAACAGAAACCCAAACAGCATACAAAAGACAAAAGTGTCCTCCCCGCCCGGGACGCCCGGCATCCCGGCGAAGCGGCTCGGGGCGTAACTGTATATAAAAAAACACAAGCAAATGAAACGCGTACCAGCGGGTGCAAGCGACGACCTTACACGCCCCTTCTAAGATCGTTGCAACAACCTCACTCGTAGTTGCACACGATATGTAACATAATTAAAGGTCGTCGTTAGCACTACCCTAATGCTCAGAATGCAACTGTTTCACAAAAAAACTATGCGGTGCCGTGTTACGTGATACAAAAAGGTAGTCGCCACATGCAAGGCGTATAACATGGCACCGTGCAGATGCATCCTACATGACAACAACCACTGAAGTGGTCCCTATACCAGCCCTCGGAAACCACAAGTGGCGATGGCGGCTCTTGTCTTTGGTTCCAGTCACCACAGGCAAAGCATCTGCCAGGCTTTGGTCCAATCGCTGTGCCTCGCAGGATACCCGATTCTGTTGAAGTCTCGTTTCCTCGGCGAGCGTCTCGTTTACTGCTACGCGTACCTCATCTGTACTCAGATCTGTCTCGATGTTCTCCGAGGACGGAGACTCTTCGACCTGCCAGCTGCCTGCTTCTAAGGTGTTCGCCACCTTACTTCTATTGTCGGGCATTTTGCACGCGCTGCTTCGTGTCCGTTCAAGCAGGTGCCAAGCCCCTTTGGAGAGCAAGCAGTCTGCGTCTTTCGACGCCAGCTCCTTCGTTACGGCGCATAGCAGCTGTGCCGCTCCTCTCACCTGCCGAGTGTCACCTGCTGTTAAGACAAGTGGTACCCGAGCTAGTTTTGCTACTGCTTTAGCACCAAACGCGGCAACAAGCGTGATGTTGCCAACATCCTCCGTCAGGTTGCTAGGTATAGCGCCCTCTTTGATCACTGTGATTTCGGCGCCCGTGTCGATTAGCGCTCTCACAACCACGTCGCCGCATTTCAAGTCAACGTACTTTGGCGAATTTAGTTCTTCTGTCCTGGGTGTCTCCGCACCGGACTGAACATCAACGTTAGCTCTCTGCTCGGTAATATCCGTAGCTCCGCCGCTACAGCTGTCAGCGACGTTATAATCAGCCTGCGCTACCCTGTTCACGCTTTTCTGCTGCGCACTGCCAGCTCCCTGGTTCATAGGACATGACCGCGCAAAATGTGGGCCGTTGCAAATGAAGCATGCCAAGGATTCCGAAGCAGACGACTTTTCCCGGGAAGCTGGGGCGGAATTTTGCGTACACGATGGTTTGTGGACCCCGGAGGGGCTTTCGGCAGCGAATGTTTGCCTCTTTCCCGATCCTTTTCCCTCATAGTCCTCGAACGCCTCCACTAGCTTAGCTACTTCGTGAGGCTTAACCCAGCTGTCTCCTTCCTCTCTCTTGACATATTTGTAGGCCTCGGTGCTTAGCGCCCGCTTCATTTGGTCTGCCACATTCAGCGCAGTGAGGTCCTCGATTGTTTTGATTCCCCGTGCCGACATATAAAAAGCATAGTAGCTCTCAATTCTCGACGCGAAGTGTTGCCAGGTCTCGTTTAGTGCCGGCACGGCGTTGCGGAACTGCCTGAGGTAGTCACCTGGGGACAGACGGAGCTCGGACAAAATTGTCTTTTTGACCTGATCGTAGCTGTCAAGCTCTTCGGTAGAGAGCTTGGAGAACAGGTGTGGGATCCGCCCACTTACGAGAGGCAAAAGTAAGTGGCTCTTAACCTCGTCCGGCACCTTATATGAGCGAAAAATGCCCTCGATCCCCTCAAGCCATACCGGCACTTCTGGATCTTTTGGAATCTGGGTCAGCAAACTCTTGAGACGCTTAGCGAAATATGCAAGCGTCTCTTCGCGCGTTTGCCGCCCGCCCGCTTGCGAGCCCTGTGCTGAACCGGTTTGCAGCTCCAACTGCCGGGTTCTCTCTCGCTCGATCAGCAGCGTAGTTTTTCTCAACTCCAATTCCATCTCCATCTCCAGCCGCCGCATGGCCACATCCGAATCTGATGAATTACCTGCCCCCTTCGCTACACCCATCACACTCTCTGTCCCCGTCAATTGATCTATGCTAGACTCTGTGGTGTTACTACCACTTTCATCTGCATTCATTTTTGCAACCACTGCACCGCTACGTAGGATCATACAAAGGACCTGTGACTCGCCTTAACGCCTCAACTCCGCGTCAGTGGGTTCCGAGGACCAGCAGAAAGACCACTCACCTTCCTACAGGAATTGCATGCCCTGTCGTCCCCGGGACACCCGCGTCTGTTGATCTTGCGTCTCTCCCTCTGGTCGAGTTTAGGCACAGTCTCCGTCCCTTGCCGCCCGTAGCTCTCGCTGCTTTCCGCTGCCGCTGCTCGCTGTTAAGCAGGGCGAACGCGAAAGTACGTACACCGCTAGTCCGTCAGCGGCCGATGTGCACCTTGTGGTTTAATGGCACCGCTGGCTCAATCCGTTGTCCGTCGAGCCGGAACTCTGCGGCTACTGTGGTGCTAGTCCGTCAGCGCTAATGTGTCGGTCCGTTGACACACCCAGAGCCGGTTGTTCCGCCCGTCGACCGCTGCGCTCGGAGTCGATGGCTCCTGCGTCGTCAGTCGCTCAGCGCTGATCTGTTTTTCCCTTGAACCTTGAAGCGCTCAGTACCGCTGGCTCGGTCCGTTGGCCGCAGTGCTGGACGCCTCTTGTTGCTGCGTCGCTAGTAGTTCAGCAGTCCATGTGCCGGTCCGTCGGCACGGCAAGCACAGCTGGCTCGGTCCATTGGCCACTATGCTGTGATAATTCTTCAGCTGCTGTCCTCTTTCCGGCGGAGACGTTTCTCAGGCACGGTCCGTCGGCCCGATCGTCTTCGTCCTCGAAAGGCCTGATGTTCGCCGAAGTCTGACAGGAAACGGCGATCCTGTCGGCTGCGCCAGTAAAACAATTATGATGTTGTTCTTGTTCGGTTTGTTCTTTCTTCTTCTTCACTCGTTGTTGCTTGTAGTTTCTTCTTTCTTCTTAGTAGGTCCCGTTTCCCTGCTTCGCCCAAAGAACCTCTCGATTCCGCCGGATTAACTGAGAAGGCTTATTTAATTAACACTAGATTACAGCAAAAATGTACAGTACAGTTATAATGATGACAGCAGCATTGAAAAGAATAACCGAGCTGGGCCGCCCCTGGACTTAAGACAATCCGTCGTCCTAAGCGAGCATGCGGGAGGAAGTCCGTCTCCTACCCAGCTCCGACCTCAACTGCCGCCCGCTCAGAGCTCGCGGCCGTGGCTGGGCTTCTCCCAAAAACATGTATTCGTTCAGCGCTCTCATATTACCAAGGACGCTCTCCCCCGGTTTCGGGGAATCCATGTACCGCGGACGGGGCTGGGGCGCCGGCGCGTCTGGGCCTTGGTCCGCAAGGTTAGGATACCCATCCCCGGGGAGAAGCGCAAATTTACGACCAGTGGCTGCGACATACGGCAAAGAAAAACAACGCAAACCCAGGCACCTAACAGATGTGCGAGGTGTGGTCTGTCGAAGGCGTCCGGAGCCCCGCACATGCGCGAAGCGGCGCCGGCGACGGGGACACACGGCGCCTTACACGTCGGTGCTAGAACGAGACCCAACTAAACCAGTTGCACACTCAATGCTCCCTCCACGCGAAGTGCGAGTTCGCCCGCGGAAACAAACATCTCAAAATGCGGGTGATGAACGCGCGGTCCGTCCAGGGGGCCCGCCCCGCACGACAAACAACAGACAAACAAAAGTTCCGCCCCCGAAGACACGCGGCACCCCGTCGACGCGGCTCGGGGGTACCGCTGCTACGAAACAGAAACCCAAACAGCATACAAAAGACAAAAGTGTCCTCCCCGCCCGGGACGCCCGGCATCCCGGCGAAGCGGCTCGGGGCGTAACTGTATATAAAAAAACACAAGCAAATGAAACGCGTACCAGCGGGTGCAAGCGACGACCTTACACCGTCCAAAGAAATATAGAGGAATTTCACCTTTGTGTCGTTGTCCCACGAGTTGAGCGAAGCGACGTGCTCGTAGCAGGTCAGCCACTCCGCCACGGACTCCTCCGGGGTTCCCCTGAACACAGGCGGGGCGATAGATGGTCTCGGTTGTGGGATCGTCATCGTAGCGATGTCTGCGGGCGTCCGGCTTTGCTCACTTCTCAGATTGGGGCGCATTTCGAGTAGAGCGGGGTCTTCGTTACCACGCAACCTCCACCACTTGTAGCGAAGCGTACGTCGGGACGGAACGGTGGCTCCGCCGCATCGAAGAAGGGGACCAGCAGGAGTCGGTTAGATGCATTGGTCAACTTAGTTTATTGAAGATAGATGCGAATCACTGGTTAAACTTGGAAACTGAGACAAAAATATAAGAGGTCACATAATAAAACAGTCAGTCATACCCCGGGGCGTGCAGCATCTTTGGAGCGGAGGTCCCGAGCAGCAGCCGGGAGGCAGCCGTTCCTCTCCCTGAGTCCCTCTTCGCGCCAAAACTCCGCTCTTAAATACGTTTGCCCAGGATTCTGGGGACACTTTTAGTAGCCAATCGGAAATGCTGTTGTCGGAGCCAATGACAAGGAGTTCTTTAAAACAGAAGCAGCCAATAGCACGCCGGTGCCCACGAGGCTGTTTACTCGAGAGCACCGCGTAAAATTCCCCGAAGACGTGCGCATTTCCACTCGGCACACAGATACAAACACACAAAACGACACCCGAAACACAGGGAACGCAAACCTCGCAGTCGGTGCACCACGCGACCCGCCGTCCGCGCCTTCAGCCCTCGCGGCTCGTCTCCGGCATATCTGGTCCGCCGGGCAGTGTGCCGCCCGAGGCAGTCACTTCGCGCGACTCTCCTGCAAACCACAGGGGGTCCGCGCGCCCGCTCTGGTGGCCCGGACGCGGCCGTGGGCGACCTCCTCCCCTCGCAGTTTACTGCGTTTTACTCTAACTAAACATTCACACAAGGCCGGGGAGGAGCCGCACAATGCCTGCTTACAAAGAGCCCCAGAGAAAACGGCTCTGCCAAATGTCGGAGTGTGAGCCCCTCTAATGGCTCTCCGCACAGCAGGGAGCACACGGACAGCAACAGTCGCATGGCGGGGAGAAGAACACATTCAGCTTGTAGAGAAACTGGCGCGCGAAACCTGCGAAGCTCGCTACGCGACAATATAAACCTCAATATCAGGCGACGTGATTGAGTACCTTGATGCGTTTCTCTGCGGGTCTTCGTGATGAAAGCAAAACCTATTTCGGAGGATAGTAACCGTTCTGGCCGGCGTTCGTCGGTACACCGGGCGTTTAGCAAGACGCTTTTCGGGTCCTGGCAACTGTGTATGCGCTACATTCCTTAATATACACCGCTTGGTATAGCGAGTACCGTTTGCGTGTAGCCAATGTCGTCTCTGTTCTCAGTGAGTGCTGTTTGTGCTATAACCACTATGTAAGAGAGGATAGTCTAAAACCGGCAAAACTATCTTTCGAATCCCTGATACAAATCCAGGTTAGGTGACCTGTCTCCACTAGGATGATTCCCGAGTTTTACTCTGATGGGAATAACGACCGACCCTACGTCATACGCCGAGTCAAGCAACAGCGAGCGGCGAGGACGCGGTGATTCTGACTGCCGCCTTGAGCATCGCTTACGAGGCGGGCCTGGCTAACGTGCGAATGCGCACGGCTAATGATCGTTCTGCGCCTGCCTCGAAGGATGTCCGGTGTTCCGGAGCCGGGCGCTCAAGGGGAGGTCGGCAAGGGCGCTCTGCGCGGCCGTGGCTCCTGCCGTTCGTTCGGAGCGATCGCCGTCCTCCCCCATCCCAGCCGAGGCAGGAAAGCAGCAGCTGAGCCGCCGTCCGCGGGACCGCGGCCTGAGAGCAAACATGGGCCTGGGAAGAAGAGCCCGCGGGAGACGCCGCTGCCGCGCGAGAAGGCAAGGAAGGGAAAGTGCGCGGGCACCGCGCGGAGGTTGAAGGTGGTGGCGGGGGGAAGGGGCGGCGAGAGCAACGAGCGAGCGAGCGCGGTCCCGGCGCGGCCCGAAACGACTTCCTCGGCGCGCACACACACGCACACACGCAGCGCACCCTCGCTTGTTCGAAGCGAAAGGGGCGCGGGCGCCCGAGCGCGCGCGGCGTTTTACGATCGCGGTGGACGTTAACGACCCCAGGTGCTGTAGACGCGCCGGCCAAATTGGGCTCTGCCACCGCCGTCGCTGCTCTTGCTCGCAGCCAGCCAGCCGCGCTGCTTTCGCGCGAACGCCTTCGGCAGCGGCAGCAGCAGAAGCGTGTGGCTGCGGGCTGCCGCTGTATATGCGAACCGTGAACGTCGGCGGCGCGGGGCTCGGGAGATGCGCCGGGCTGGGGATGGGAACCGAGAGCGGTGGATGTGTTTTCGCTTCCTCGGCGTTTAGCCTGCACGGCCCCGCGGTGGGCCGTTCTTTCTTGCGCCCCGGCTGCGACGCACACGCGGCAGGCGCATTCACTGCTTCCTTCCGGAAGAAGAGAGGAAGTGGGGAAAGCGCGCCGCATTGCGGGGCGGAAGGCGCCCACCCCGCGCGGACCGCGCGTGGTGTTTATGCGCGGACGAACAGGGCCGCCCTTTTCGCGTCCGGCGCCGCCGACAGCCGCAGCCGCTTCGGCCACTGCCTCGCTGCCCCAGCCCCCGTTTTAGCAGGAACGATTTCTCGGAAGCCTCCTCCGCACCCCGCGCCTTTTAACGCTCTTGGCCCCCTGTCGGGCCACCTCCCTGCTTCCCTGCCTTCTTCTCGTGGCTACTGCGCACCCTCGAAACAACGAACGATCCTACTGGACGAAGCGCGAGAGGTAAAGCCCGGGCGCAGCGGCTAATGAAGGTCTGTTCAGTTGATCCTCGCAGTTTTCCGTTCTTGCACTTTGCGCTTGTATGAGTACGCTCCACCATTGTTTTATTATCGAGGGAAAAAATTGGTTTTGAGGAAAGGAAATAGCGCGTAACTGCCTGATGAGCACTTGCATTGTCGAACATGGCTACAGCCGTGACGGCGTGGCCATCTTAAAATTGGATGCAAGCTTGACAGCCCTGCGAGGGCGGTTCCATACTGAGTTGATCAGCTGACTGCATAAATGCTTTTCTCCGTACCTTCCTCCGAGGCCCGTTGGAGCGTTTGCTAATGCCCTAGGAGCTTCTGAAGGACTCCTAAACCAAAGCGACAAACGCATACGCTCGTTCCTTACGGCTACATCGCGCGCTCTAGGTAAACAGGCGCTGGAAGCGTTCGTGGTTCAGATGATATTAATCCTGTACGCTATTTTCCGGCATTGCATCGGAAATTGCGCTTAGGGAGGGGCCGTCCTGCTTTAAGCACAACTTGAGGCTAAAAGAGAGCATGACTGTGTTACAACTGCATTCCCTGACCTTATATGTCCTAGAGAAAAAGGGTGCAGGCTATGTCCGATGTGAAACGTTCCGACGTACGACTTGCCGCGACGCTCTCCGGTGCCGCCTGCCCCTCCACGTACCGTTCTTGGGAACAGCGGCTTTAAATTATAACCCACTCCGACGGGCTGATTTATTGTGTCGTCTCGTGTTTCTTCGCCCTTTTGTGTGTGTTTATGATCACGCTGTACCGTACGCTCAGTGACACACGTTTTTTTCATTTTTGAGTGTTATCCGCAATGGGTTAGGCGGTCGCTGGTGCGCGTACTGAGGAGAGTAATATCAGCTTAATCAAATAACAACTCAAGACTTAAATGATGCGCGTCAAAATAAACACAAATCGATACAAACTATTTAATGCGCACCCCCCCCCCCCCCTTCTACTCCACCCTGCGATCCTGCAGTGCGCTTTGTGTCTATGTAACTTTACTGTTGACCTCTACCAATCAGTGGGAACTATTGCGCTTTCCGACAATCAAGCGTTTCGCCATTCCGTCTTGATATTGCGTTTCGAGAGTATAGAAGAACAAGGCCCGCAGAGGGGGCGACAAGAAGACGAAAAGCAGCCATCTGCGCAGCGAACTCGCACGAGACTTGGCCCTTGGGCCCCGCCCGAACGCACGATGAAACGCAGCTGCGCAAAAGGCGCCCTGCCAAAGCAGCAGCGAGCAACCCTGGCGCCCGCCCTCGCCGCGCATCTTCTCGTCGCGCACTGCACAAAGAAGACGGCGACAGCGAAGGGGAACCGAGCTGGCTGCTGCCTCGAGGCGCAAGCGGCCGTAAATCTTCCGGGGCCGGCGAGAGGACGCGCCTGCGAGGCACCTCGCCTTCGTAGAGCGAGCGCATTAGCAGCGCCGGAGTGGATGCGCTCGGGGTGCTACATGGACGGAAGTGCCGGTGCCCGGAGGGGAGCACGCAAATCCTCGCTGTACTGGAAGCCGTTCCATTTGGGTAGAGTGCTGCTCGACGGCGCTATTCCGTGGCACGTTGAAAAGTGTATACACGTGCGCGCAGCTCGTAGACGGCGCTCGAGGAGCGAGCGAAACGAAGCAAAGGAGGTGACACGCGGGCGGTATTCCTGCGGGAGCTTGCGGGAAAGTGCAGTGTACTATTTGGCTTTGAATTGAGGAAAAACGGAAAATAGGCGTAGGTGTGCACTGAGCTCGGTTCGGCTGTAGTCATTTGACACTGGGGTCGCCTCCCGTATTAACCGACCTGTAGGGTGAGCGAGGAAGATGTTACAGTGCTGAAAATGCAGTGATAGTGTTGGTGCGTTTTCATATAAGCGAAAAGACAAATAGTGGTTCTCTCTACGGCAGGAGGAAAAAGATAATTCGCCGTGAAAAATACTAACGGCGTTTGAATGCGCCATGATGCAAAAGCAGCTACTGAACATGCAAAATCAGTACAAGATTCCACTTCCTTAGGCAAAACAGGGATTTACTTTTTGACTGGTTCTCCTTTTTATCATGTGTGAACTCTGGGCCAGATTTGCACTCTTCGGCGAAGACTAAAGCGTTACGATGAAAACGGTAAAGAAAAGTTCAAAGAACCGCGCGAATGTTTTTGGTTACGTTACCTGCTGCTAAAATTCTTGTGCAAGGATCGAAATTAATATAGGGCGCTCCTTTACAGCGACTCTGCCTCACTTCCTTGTTGCAGCTCCTCTACCATCCCTTCCCTCACTTCATGGTTCAGGTTCCCTCCATAAATGCACTTACGCACTTTTACGTTTTTTTTACCCCTCCTCCTTCGTCATCACTCGGGCAGTTGCGTCTTTGGCACAGGCATTCCTTAGGGGCAGATGCGTCGCAACTGATTGGTAGCCATCGGCGTCAGAGAGCCAAGGCCACTATGACATCCGACCTTGCTCGCAGCATAGTCTGATTGATACAACTCAGGAACGAAGCAGCAGATAGCCCGCAAAAGAAGCCGTCCGGCCAATGGCGTCGACGATTCTGATGACGTCGTAGTTAATCCCCTTGAACCTGCTAGCGTGACATCGCAGGAGTTGGCAGGCGAAAGGGGATTAACAAAGGCTTAATCAGATTAACTGCGGCAACATGAAAATCGGTGGGAGCACTTGGCGGGTGGGGGGCTTCTTTGAGGGGAATGTGCCGCTTCGGTCTTGAGTTGTATGCTAGTATGAGAGCATCACCTGCCGCAGTTGACACTTTTGGCGAGTGTCCACTCTTCATACTACAGCGGGAGACGCTCGGGTGAAAGGAGAGTGGCAGTGAATTTTATTATACAAATTTCCTCTTTTGGGCACCTGCATCCTTTTATTTTTAAATGGATTTAACAGAGCCTTGCAGAGCCGTGCTGTTACATACTGCCTCTCACCTTCATGTGTGTATGTGTTTTTTTATGTGTTCTCCCGGAGGACTATCTCACACAGGCAGTGGCTCTTCTGTGTGTGTCCGTTCGGCCTTCCAGGAAAAATCCGCGCGGGTGGGGTCGCTGCCCCGGCCGTCGTTGCGTGCTCCGAACCTCGCCGATATCGGGAGGCACTTGTTGACTCTGTCAGTGCGCGGAGCCGCACGAGATAGGCGGCATGGCCAGCGGGACGGAACAAGGGCCAGATGAGAAGGCCGCGGACGAACGCTGGCAAAGGTCGGGTATGTACTGAACATGGCGAAAAACTGACCCCGGTGGAGAATAAAGACGAACCTATAGTGCCATCCTTACTGTAAAGATGTGCGGCGAGGCCTGTGCTGGTAACGTCCTCAGATGCTCACGGAGAATACTGGCGCGCACGTGCGCATAATACCACAACAATTATAACTCCCCGCTGCGAACCAGAGCCAGTTAATCGCACTTGTTGCGATAAGCCTTCTGTGAGGACCATGTGTCGAAATCCACCGCTCTGATTGGTCCAAAGCTGGGAGGTTAGCTAACTGTCACGCAGCCTACGGAATTCCAATGAACTTTCAAAGGCTACTGAAAACATTGTGCGACCACCCATCTACGACTTCTCAGCTCGAAGCTGGTGCCTCTACTAACCTGGAGAAACTGATCGCACGTCACACCCAGATTTGGATGCGGCGTTGAACAAGTACGGTTTAAAAATTGTGTGATAAATTGTATTCTATACAAGACGCCGAAGAAGGAGAATTCGTGTGATTTTTTTTTTCGGTGGTGCTGGTTTTTCATTCGGAGTACTTAGTCGCATATCACTGAGTGTCATCTAGGTTTCAGTGGCATATCGCTGCAGTTATCACTCAGCACGGGCATTTTTCAGGCATTGGGCTTTAAGATAAGGTTTTCAAGATTTTATGCTTTTGGCATGCGCACATCAGTGGGTACGCCCATGACTGCAGATTATCTGTACAAACCGCGAAAATATTCCCTGTGGGCTCATTGTTGAGACACCAATGACCATCACCTAGCGCATCTTTTATTCTGCATCGCGCATGGGTTCGGAAGGATTAAAAAGATCGAAAACCAATCTTTAAGGACCGGTAAGGAATGCTCGCTAAGTAATACGGCGATGAACAATGCAGCTGTCGGCCCATGCTCCCACGACAGTTCCATTTGTTCTGTGGTGATTATATACATGTTTGTAGGTTTTTTTTAATGTATCCGCACGTATAAAAGAAATGATGCGCGGACTGCTATATGGTATCAGGGTTGTTGCTGCATGCTGTGTCCACTCGACGACCCGAAGGCAAAGCCGCCTTTACACGAAGGCAATCGTACTTTAAGGGCACACTGAGGAAAACTCAATTAAATGAGTGTTGCCAGGGAAAAAAAATTCTATGATTATTTCTGGGTATACAGTCTGCCCTGCAGCGAAAGGTGCATCTGTACGGTCAACAAAATTGCACTAAAAATTTTTCCCGCCACTGCGTTCAAACTCGTGACGTCTACACCGAGAAGGCCTAGGTTGCCACCGTTTTGAAGTGAATGGCGATGTAACTGTGAGAGTGCGCTACGCGTCTCTAAAGAGCCGCTATATCCTGCGGTATCTTCCTTTTGTAGGATCCCGGAGGCGCTTCAGCAAAGGACTGTATGACATCACGAATCGTCGGCTGTCGGTCGACGGCCAATGCTTTTTAGGGGCCCGAATGCCGACAGTCTGACTGTCATCTTTATTCGCGCACCTACAAGCATTCAACTGCTCAAGAGGCCTGGCTGTGATCTGTTTTAAGTAAACGGGCCCATTTCTGGCAAGAAAAAACCGCAGCTCCTTCTGTTCTCCTCTCCTTTCGGACTAAGCTGCCCGCGTTCAGCGACGCTATGAACATTAGCGCCTACGCCGTATTAGAGAAGCCAGCCCAATTAGGCTGCCGGAAGGCAACAGCAGCTGCACACTCCGCAAGGCAGACAGGGTCGCCGGCAGGAAGGGAAAAGACCCAAGCCGACGGGAGGTCCGGGGAAGACGGGGAATGCCGCAGGCTCCGGCGCTGAGAGGAAGGGAGGGAAACGCTCCAGCCTGGAAAGAAGGATCTCCCGAATGGACAGGGAAACAAGGAAAGCGGGGCAGTGGAGTGACGAGCAAGGCCCGAGACGACACCGCTGGCAACCGGTCCTCCGACTCCTCAAGTGCCCAAGCCACCGGTGAGAAGACGAGCCTTAGCGGACGAACAAGGTCAACGCCGCAGTCCCTCCGTTGCTCCTGACGAAGACCCCGACGCCAACGCAGCTGCATGTATGCTTAGGCACCCCACCTTCGCATCATGTACTCGATAATATGTGGTTCGTGAATATATTTGTTTTGTTCCAACTGAGTTTAATGGTGTCTCTTTGTCTTTACGTCCCGTGTGGACCCGCGTAGTATGTGGGCTCGTCACCTAACATAGGTTCCGGGATCCGCGCCAAAAATTCGGCGTTGGCGTAGCCTGTTTTCTTTCTTTACGTCAGAAGTCGTTCTAAATAGAGCTTAAGGGGTATTGAAATGCTAAAGGACTAAAATATTTAGCGCATTCAGCAAGGGTATACGCTACGTATATAGATATGCGTTATATTCCGGGGTACTCAGAAACACCAATATTTCACCACAGAGACATTAAGCATACTTCGTGTGTTGTACACGCGCAGTGACGGCTACGCGTCCACGTGGAGTGCACACCTGCCACTGCAGGCAAGACCTGTTCATATCCGCGAAGATCATGCAACAAACTTTGTCACTTGTCGATCCGTTTTGTGGATATCTGTGGCGGTCGTCTGTAAGCTCGATTCAAATAGTATTTTCGTTGAATAATCGAACACTAGTATTGCGCTCATGCCAAGCCCGTCTTTCCTGTCATACTTAAAAGCGGCGCATGAACACTTTACGTAAATGATGCAGGGAGGTCAAGTGCCACACGGCTCTGACTGCACAAGCGAGTAACGTGAGATGCATGGACATTCTTCATAGGACACTTCTTATGGCTGCAACTCAAAGATGGTTTACGTACTACATCACATGCGCTGCGAATGAGCATTAATAGGCAGTTTTAGCATAGCGGAGACGTACTATCGCTGACCTTTACCGGATTACCGAATATCTAGTTCACATACGCAGTGGCAGGTGTGCACTCCCCATGGACGCGTAGCCGTCACTGCGCGTGTGCAACAGGCAAATTATGCTTAATGTCTACGGTTTGCTTCGATGGTGCTGATGAAGCGATATGCGGACTAGAAAGCCCGAAAAAGTGCCTTCCTATTCTCTACCGTGGCAGCCATGCGAGTCATTGGGAGTCATCTCTACGAGGCACACTTATTATTTACTACTGGCGGTAGCGATTATCAAGTCTTCGCGATGCTTACGTGACGCAGTATCACGTTCATTTCATCACCGCTCCCCAAACGAGTACACCTCCGCTCCAGTGGATTTTGTGCACCGCTCCCGTCCGCAGCGAAACGTAACGAGCGAGCCGGCGGGTTCGCAACAAACGGCGAGAGAAGACGCGAGCGCACGCGCCTGCCTGCGCTCTTCGCACAAGAGAGGCCCGGACGGCCCGAACGCTCGTCGCGGGCTTGCAAGCCTCCAAAAGGGCACCCTCCTCCCCTCCGTGTCCGGCCAAGAACAAAGCCTCCCTCCTCGGGCTAGCGTGCGTGCCAGCTCTTCGCAGAGGGGTGCCTCGGCGCTAAAGCTGCGCCCACCGTGGCTGCTGCGCCGTTGAGCGTCCGGCGAGCCCGCGCCGCTGCTGCTGCTGCTGCAGCCTCGGGCGGGTCGCTCTTTTCCTCGCGCTGTTTCTGTACTTTTTCCGCCTCGCCGGTTGACGGCGCGCAGGCCTGTCCGGCTCCTCCGAACCGCCTCGCTAATGAGTTCCCCTCTCTCGCGGTTCCCTCCCATTTTCCCCCGCGGCGTGAGGACGCCTATCGAACTATCGAGCACGCGGAGCCCCCTCGGTCGCTCGCTCGCTCGAAGAGGCCCGGTGCTGGCGACGGCGCAGCTCTTTTGAAGAAGACGGCCTGGTTTCCCCGAACGCTTTGCGTGGGAGCTCTGTCGCGTAAAGGATGACGGGCCCAGAAGCGACCATTGCTGTTTAAAAACATCTACGAATAATTGTAGCGCGGCTGCAAGTTGCGCCTTCAGCTGCGAACTTTATCGTGTTTCGGCGCGACGTAACGCTTTTAAACGGAATTTTTGTTGATTCCTGTCCTTGCCTTCGACGGTTGTATTTCCGAAGAGAAAGAGCTAGTACCACGCTTTGCTGTGTCTCAAAAGGGTGTAAAAAATCCCTGAGCGGATTCACCTAACGGAAAGACATGCCACTTTCAGCGCAGATGCTCTTACTGTTCTCATGGTCTTTGGGATGAAATATTTTTCAATAACGAGAGCTTACCTAGCGGCTGATCTTACGGCCATTGGGCTGAAAAAAAAATTCTGTATTTATTGCAATTTTTTTTTTGACCCAGAGTATGGAAACACCAGACGAATATTCACCAATTTTGGGATGTTCCAGACAAAAGCTAGCAGCTTTCTTTTGCGCCCACGCTTAAAAAGCTCACCGCATCGAATATACTGAATGTGTTCATGACATTGCATTTTATGTTGGGTAAAGAATAGGTTAGGTTATGTTTAAAGTTGCATTAGCTTGGCTGTAGGTTCAGTTCAGGCAGATTATCATAAGTTCAGTTCGGCCAGGTTAGGAGGTTGTAAACAGAAGCGCAACAATTATTTATTCTTTAAAGAGACTCGATGCTGTGAGCTTTTGTACGTCACGAAGCAAAACGGCGAGCTTTTGCCCTCCTCAGTTGGAAACAGGTGAGCTCATGTGCGGTGATTGGTTTAGTTTGGTTATTGGTTTAGTTTGGCTTGTGGGGCTTTAACGTCCCAAAGCGACTCAGGCTATGAGGGGCGGCGTAGTTTCTGCCCGGGCGTCCACGGTTGCTTGCCTCTTATTTTTGAATTTACATAAATTAGCCTTACCACAACGATTGCCGATTCGTACTGACATTGTTACGACTGAAGCACACGTTCAGCTCAGAGTCATAAAGGAGTTATTAATTACCATAAAACATTCTTAACACACATGATGAGTAGTCGTGTCTCCGTGGCATGTAGATATCTTTCTATGGCTTTATTACGCGCTGTGGCATATACCCGTCCAAAAAAAATTCGCAGTGGATTTCTCTGTCGAGAGTAAATTTTAATCTTCATATAAAAAAACGAAAAGTACGATAAATGTGGAAGTCATGTCAGACTTTTTGCACGCGAATATGAAAAATGTAGCTCCGTTGCTCGCTAGACTCAACCTTCGTAGTCCATGACAGCGGCACCGAGATTATCAATTTGGACTGCTCCCGTGCCCATCTCACTTCGTAACCTCGGTTAGAAAACGAATAACGTTCGCAAGGGGCAATCCCGCGTGTCCCACCTCTACACGTCCGACTAAATGCAGTCGGGCGCTCGGATGGCCCCAATGGTGCGTGTGCCTCCAGTGAACGAGCACAGTGCACGTGCGATAACAATCGCTACCCAAGCGGGCGGCAACGATTTCGGCCCAGCTGGTACCGCTAATGAGTACTCCGGGTGTCTCTCCCCCGCAACCTCGGTTGCAGTTTTCTCTTTGCTTCCAGGAGGGGGCGTCTCTTCTCCGTCGCCTCGCAGCAACAGCAGTGAGCCGGCGGGGTCGAAGGGAGGGGGGGAAGGCAGTGTCATCGTTCAACGAACCCTGCCCCGCTGCGCGGGCGGGCGGCGCGACCGCGGCTCGCTAGCCGCCCTCCGCCTATCGCGCTACTGTGCCACCGCCCGCGTCCGCGCGTGAGGGACGTGACCGAGAGGGGAACAGGCTGGCGTGCCCCCAGGGCTCCGACGCTGGCGGAAGGTGTCGGAGCGCGTGAGTTCGCGCGCCCTGTGTGCGCGCTCGTGCGGCGTCCTTCGAGCGACAGCTGCAGGTGGCGTGCGCGCGCCGTGCTTTCTGCTGCCTTCTGCGTGCGGACTCGGGCGACTCCCCGTTCTGTTCATTCCGCGTGTGCAAGCGCACACACGCATAGGGGGAAAACGTTAAAAACTTGGGAGTGTCGTGAAGACTGGTCACACAATGGACGGACAGGTACCGATGGACTCTTGCTTGGATCGCTGCAGTTCATCCGAGACTCGATCTCGTGTCAGCTGGTGCCCTTCAGCGAAACACAAAGAACATGGAACTCCCATGTAGTAAGTCAGTCAGGAGCAGGCTTATCATTATTCAAAGCGCTCGAGGGGTGCTCTGCTGAACAGATGAAGCAATATTTTAAAGACAGCCGCATAAAAACGCGAGCCCTGCGCCCGTAACATGGTAGCTGGGCAGGTATTTCGCATTATTTGCTAAGCAGCAGACGGCTCGAGCGCTCTATAGACAAGCCTGCTCAAATCTGTGCATCCGAACGAAGATCGGCGAGATAACACTGCGTAGTCGGGTTTTATTCGCTCGCGCTCTCTCCCAGCAGCCAACGTGGTGGACAGAATGCACACAGTATTGAACAGATTTTCAGCGCCGCAGAAATGAACGCTATTATCATCCTCCCTACCCACTCCACCGTTGCTGTTTCTTCCACAGCATGCATCCTTCTCTAGAGTTCATTCTAAGGGGCGTCTATAAAGTACTTGAAGTGGTCGAACTCTAAAAGTAAGTAACCGTTTTCTAGGAGCAACGAAGGCAGGGAAACAATTTCAGTAGGCAGCTGACTGTTTTCTGCTGTCAGTCGAGGCTTGAATGGAAGAGTGACCTGTATCGACGCCGCGAGGATATTTAACATACGGAACGGGTGACTCCATCGCTGCCAGTTCGCATGCTGTGTACAGGGCTGCAGGCTATGGCTCGCAACCTTCCTGCTTGTTCCTCGACCCCTGCGCTTCACTGTCGCTGTCCAAGTCAGGGTTACCACCAAAAAGAGCGTCGCAGCAATTTCCCCCTCTTGCGTTCTCATAGATTTGTTGATTTTGTGTGTCTGTGCCTGCGTGTGTGCGCGCTATCTTCAGCGCTGACTTCGGATAGTTGGGTTTCTACAACTAGATGCGCCAAAAAAAGCGCCTTCAACCCGATTATCTGCAGGGAGTTGTAACTTTCATTTCAAGACAACTGAAATATGCGAAGAGCATTTGCAGCTTGTTAAAGTTTAGCGTCACTTCGTGCCCCTCAATTCGCGCAATCCTTCATTTCCTTCCGGCATTGTGGCTCGTCGGGTATGGCGTCTGATCATGAGGTCGGCAGTTCGACTTTGGTCGCATTGCGATGTAGGCGAATTGTTCATTAACCAATAATTAACTCTTTATTTCCGTCTGTCAGCTTTCGCCTCGGCCAACTTTAATCGAAACGTGACCAGAAATGGGCTGTGCCAGTACCATGGTATCTCAGCCAGCGGTATAATGAAAGTCAAATGAAGGGCAACGGAGGTAATCACTTGAAGATATCGCGGTTGCCTACATGTTGATAAAATTCACGCCAGCGCTGGGGCTTCGACAGCTGTCGCACCTCACAACTGTAGGCCACCGCGCTAAGTGGTCCCCGCCGCTGTTCGGGCAAGACGCGCATTCGCGGGACCCGTGGCGCCGCTCCCGGATAGCGCGCGAACTACGCGCTCTCTGCGGTTTCGCTTTCGACAGACCGCGAAACTTGCAGCGCGCAGGAATGAAGTACCTAAAAACAAACAAACAAAGAAACATTTATTTGGTCCGTTCGCTCATTGCTGAGCGTAAAACATCTACTATAAAACGTTTGGTATAAGCGTCGACTATAAGGCGTCTACTGCCCAGTTGGCGCTCGGCTGCTGACCCGATAGACGGAGGTTCGAACCCGGCCGCGGCGGCTGAATTTCGATGGAGGAGAAATTCTCGAGGCCCGTGTACTGTGCGATGTCAGTGCACGTTAAGGAAGCCCAGGTGGTGGGAAATTTCACTACGGCGTCCCTCATAGCCTGAGTCGCTTTGGAATGTTAAAGGCCAACTGCAGCACTTTACTGAGAATTTCGCGATAGTCAAGGACTCAAATCTATATAGGCTGTAGATAAAGCATACCAAGTGTTTTTTCACTATTATTTAAAATAGTTACGCAATCGACGATTGAAATTCATGTTTCTCCTCAATGCACGGGAGGAGTGCAGGGAAACTCAGTGTGACGTCACGGAAGGTATGACTTCAAATTACCGCTGTCGTCAGCCACACCCTGCCCTGACTCGTTAGACGCTGCCAAACAACTCTCGGCAGGGTTCACCTGCAGTGGCGTTGATTTTTTTCCTTCAAAGGAGACGTTTATGCGTTGGAAATGTACCGATACCTTCGATGACGTCATCATGCGCCCCCCACTTGGCGCCCCCCGCCGGGCGATTCTCATGAACCTGGTAACGTGACAATGCAAAAAAAAAGCGGCGTGACAATGCAGGCAGCGGACTGTACCCAACCATGCAAATGAGGGGATTATCCTTTTCCATTTTCCACTGTCTTCTTTGTCGCGCTAGCAGGCTGATGCGAGTCGGCCGACGCCTTTGGCTGGAAAGGGAGTCCTTTGACGGGGAAAAGCCGCTTCGTTCTTAAGGTGTATCCGACAGTAGCGGCAACGAAGAAGTTGATTTTCAGAGGCCGCATAAATCTGGGATAAAGTGTCACCTTAAAAGTTGTAAGGAAGGTAGTAAATGAAATGGTAAAAGGACAAAAGGACAAGGGTTGCCGGGCGCACGCAGTGCAAGCTATTACTTTTTTTTTTCTTGGAGTGGGGACAGGGACTTAATCAGCGCTCTGAAAAAACTGCGCAATTAGAGATTACGCCGCTGGAATGGACAGAGTGAAATCTCTTTCTTATTCTTAGATGCCGATGATGTGGCTGAATGTGGCTGGTTCGTTCTTCTTACGGAGACTGGTGCAATTGCCCAGAAGGTGGGCCCCGGGTCAGAGACGGTGTTGAGAGAATTTAGACAGCGACATTTGATCAAAATACAAGAGGTTAATTGAAGTTTATATACATACAATATTTACAGCAAGGTGGCATGAAACAAAACATGGAACTGGCTAGCTCGGCATACTTAGCCGAGACTTGGTATTAGCTTAAACCCTAGCCAAGAACGACCTTTCGGGCTACAGTGCCCGGGTTTTAAACACTGCGAGGCGTGGCCCGCAATCAACACTGACCAATCCCGGCAAAACCAGCACTAACCAATCGCGGCTAACTCTTTACACCATTGGCTACCGTACTTGTAGCTCGCTCTCTCTAGCTTTGAGAATGTCTGTAACCCTCTCCCTAAAACATATACTGAAAAAGGAGCATCAAGAGTTACTAAAATCAAACCACATTCCCGGAAGCGAGCACAACCCGATTGGTACACGGGATTACATGCCCCGCCCTCAACTTCTGCAGTGTTGTCCAAACTCTCTCCCCTCCTGAAATCAAGGGAAAACAAATGCACGTGCGCCGAGTCGTTCCCACGGCATCGCCTGTTTCTGCAAGCACGCACGGTCATCGTTTCCAAGTATTGGCAACCCACGGGTTCTCAGCTGCCGCTAAGCTGCTGGCGTTCCGTCGCGCGGTTGTCCGTGACATCCTTAAATTTACGACTTGTTTACGTCTTCGAGACCCCTCGGCTCCCCGAAGTGTCGCGGTGTCCCTTTTCCCGCTGCGGGAGCATCCACCAGGACCCCATTAAGTGTGCGCCCTTTTGTTCCCGGCCCCCGCGACCATGCCGCACGCGACCATCACAGACATCACTCCGACAGGCGGGCGCCTCGTCCGGCCGTTCATCAGTTGTTCTTACCAGGCGGCACGGCGGCTCCTACGGGGTAGCTTACATATGGCGCGTCCCTGCCGCCGAATCGCGGGACCGCCCCCTTCCCGTCTCCCTTCGTGGAAGCCCCCCGTTGCGTTAGCCGCGCCCTTGACCGCCAGATGTCTCAGTCGTCCCGTGCCGCATTCCTTCCTTTGTTCCCTTTTCGCTGAACTCTGCTGGTAATCGCGGCGAGGTGTTGACAAACTAATGGGCTGTTTTCTACACCCCTCCTGTGCGTAGCCTCGAGCTTTACACGCCCTTCCTAAGATTCACGAAAGGGTTCCGTACCCCTGCGTGAATCAGACCCAAACTAAGGGAGATGCTACGCTAAGGAGATGCTACGCGCTATGAAATAAAAGCGTCTTGACCGTAGTCAGGTGCTGGCGACAACTTTACCGAGCGTAAAACAGCATGCACAACAACACACGTTACGACCATTCGCGTACAGGACATTCAGAGAAACACACACACAACAAAATAAAAGCTGGTGTCAAAACAAGCTCTGACGCAACAGGCATGCAGCACGTCCATGCACACAGTTTCAGTCTCTTGGCTGTAAACTGTTCATGTTTCCCCACTCTCACCCACTGCCCCATCGTGTGCTCCAGCCGCAAGGCATTTTTGCGCGTACCGCCACCTGGCAGTGACAGAGTGGGTTAAGGCTGTGGACATAGGCATTCGTCGCTAGCCACCAGGATCGAAAATTTTATCTGGTCTCAGAAAAGTCACGTGCTGCAGTGTGCACCATTCTCTCATTCGTGCTGCTCCCCGGTTGTATCGCTCAGCTCCTTCCGCAGCGGAGCTGCCGACCGTGTGCGCATACGGTGCACAAGCCTCCGCACAAGGCCCTAAGTGCCTGTGCCTAGAGAGCCCTCTTGAATGTGCCATGGCCAGCTCAACCAATTCATCGTAACTGCCCTCTAGGTTTGCGATCCACCTGCTGCGGGGACCCGCCAGGAGATTGCAGGATGGGTCGCGTTTCGACCCTATCAGCGGCAGTGTATCTTCGCCTCCTTCAGGGAGTGAGATGAATTCGTCGTCGTCGTCACTGCTCAGACTCCTTTCATCGACCGCCAAACTCATTGCGGCGTTACCTGAATCCGAGTTTCTCGGATCGGAACAGTCTGGCTTACCCGGCTGTTCTTCCGGCTTCTCGGAAGCTACAGCCTGTGCTACGGATCCTTTCTGAGCCATGCCACTCTCGCCACACCCTGCTTTACATACTGCCGCTTCAGCTGGAAACAAAATGTCGCGCTGGGCAACCCGGCCGGCCGAGCCGTTCATACCGTTCTGCTCATCAGTGCCATTAGCACCACTACTAACATGTTCGGCTGCCTCGTCAAAGTTGGCCTGCGCAGTTTCATCACGAGACGAATTTTTGCCTGGAATGTCCGTGGAGCTCGCCTCCACCTCGGGAACCAAGGCCTGCTTTTCTGGGTCAACACTCGTGGCTGACAGCTCAATGGGCGGCTGCTCGGCGCTAGTGATCGCTTCACTGTCTGCAGGAACCAGAGGTTCCTCCTTGCGGTTCTCGAAAGGAACTGACCGAATGCCGCTGCTGATATCCTCTTTCTTCGCTATCTCGATCGGCGTTCGATCATCGCACCATACAATACGGTACGACGGCGACTGTGCCGTCTCAGTCAGTACTCTAGCCGCTCTCCGTGAGCGCTCCTGCTCCTCAATTCTCTTCCTCTCCTGCCGGAGATTCTCTTCGGCTATAGCTAATTGACGCTTCAGGTCTCGTATATAAGCGTCGCTCCTCTCCTTTGCTCTGGCTCGCTCAGCCTCTGACATTTCGGCTCGCTCATGGCCATCCCAATACCCACAGCCATAACCACTTCGCCAACCTAATGTTGCCATTTTGCCTTGGTTAATAATAACCCTGCGGCTCAAGCACTCCCGAGGCAATTAGAATGAGACTGGGGAAACTCACTCCGTTGTAGGGCTGTCCATCACGGCACTTGCAGTGCCGCAGCGGCAGGTTGCGTCAGTAGGCGCAGATGTGTGGCCGGCTTCCAGAGCTCCCAGACTTCCTCCTGGCAGACGAAATCGGCAACCGTAGGTGCCGCCGAAGTCGCGGCGCTTCGCTCCGTCGGTCTCGCTTCGCTCGCTCCTTTGTAGCTGATCAGGATCTTGGTTTCCGCAGCCGGTCCTTGTGACGCGCCGCTGCTCCCCCGAATCGAAATCTTCTGCAGCCGGTCCTTGTGACGCGCTGCTGCTCACCCCGAATCGGAATCTTCTTCAGCCGGTCCTTGTGACGCGCTGCTGCTCACCCCGAATCGGAATCTTCTGCAGCCGGTCCTTGTGACGCGCTGCTGCTCCCCCGAATCGGAATCTTCTGCAGCCGGTCCTTGTGACGCGCTGCTGCTCACCCCGAATCGGAATCTTCTGCAGCCGGTCCTTGTGACGCGCTGCTGCTCACCCCGAATCGGAATCTTCTGCAGCCGGTCCTTGTGACGCGCCGCTGCTCCCCCGAATCGGAATCTTCTGCAGCCGGTCCTTGTGACGCGCTGCTGCTCACCCCGAATCGGAATCTTCTGCAGCCGGTCCTTGTGACGCGCTGCTGCTCACCCCGAATCGGAATCTTCTGCAGCCGGTCCTTGTGACGCGCTGCTGCTCACCCCGAATCGGAATCTTCTGCAGCCGGTCCTTGTGACGCGCTGCTGCTCCCCCGAATCAGGATCTTGATTTCTGCAGCCGGTCCTGATGACGCGCCGCTGCTTGCCCTTGCTGCTCCCCTCTTGTTCTGATCTCGACTGCCGCTTCCCTCCTGAGTTCGTGTTGCAGGAACGTCGTCTCTCCCTGCTTCCAGTCTCGATCCTGTGCTATCACCGGATCCTTGTCGACTGCGCCAGTGAAATCTCTTTCTTATTCTTAGATGCCGATGATGTGGCTGAATGTGGCTGGTTCGTTCTTCTTACGGAGACTGGTGCAATTGCCCAGAAGGTGGGCCCCGGGTCAGAGACGGTGTTGAGAGAATTTAGACAGCGACATTTGATCAAAATACAAGAGGTTAACTGAAGTTTATATACATACAATATTTACAGCAAGGTGGCATGAAACAAAACATGGAACTGGCTAGCTCGGCATACTTAGCCGAGACTTGGTATTAGCTTAAACCCTAGCCAAGAACGACCTTTCGGGCTACAGTGCCCGGGTTTTAAACACTGCGAGGCGTGGCCCGCAATCAACACTGACCAATCCCGGCAAAACCAGCACTAACCAATCGCGGCTAACTCTTTACACCATTGGCTACCGTACTTGTAGCTCGCTCTCTCTAGCTTTGAGAATGTCTGTAACCCTCTCCCTAAAACATATACTGAAAAAGGAGCATCAAGAGTTACTAAAATCAAACCACATTCCCGGAAGCGAGCACAACCCGATTGGTACACGGGATTACATGCCCCGCCCTCAACTTCTGCAGTGTTGTCCAAACTCTCTCCCCTCCTGAAATCAAGGGAAAACAAATGCACGTGCGCCGAGTCGTTCCCACGGCATCGCCTGTTTCTGCAAGCACGCGCGGTCATCGTTTCCAAGTATTGGCAACCCACGGGTTCTCAGCTGCCGCTAAGCTGCTGGCGTTCCGTCGCGCGGTTGTCCGTGACATCCTTAAATTTACGACTTGTTTACGTCTTCGAGACCCCTCGGCTCCCCGAAGTGTCGCGGTGTCCCTTTTCCCGCTGCGGGAGCATCCACCAGGACCCCATTAAGTGTGCGCCCTTTTGTTCCCGGCCCCCGCGACCATGCCGCACGCGACCATCACAGACATCACTCCGACAGGCGGGCGCCTCGTCCGGCCGTTCATCAGTTGTTCTTACCAGGCGGCACGGCGGCTCCTACGGGGTAGCTTACATATGGCGCGTCCCTGCCGCCGAATCGCGGGACCGCCCCCTTCCCGTCTCCCTTCGTGGAAGCCCCCCGTTGCGTTAGCCGCGCCCTTGACCGCCAGATGTCTCAGTCGTCCCGTGCCGCATTCCTTCCTTTGTTCCCTTTTCGCTGAACTCTGCTGGTAATCGCGGCGAGGTGTTGACAAACTAATGGGCTGTTTTCTACACCCCTCCTGTGCGTAGCCTCGAGCTTTACAGACAGCTCATCTAGTCAAGGCCTCCGAAAAACCGTCTAGTCCGTGTGGAGGCTGCAGCAAGTCTAGCGACTGACTTGGCTGAGCAGTATTTACATGAGTCTAGCGGCTCGCTACGAACGTGGCGCAGTGCGGGCGATACTCTGAAAGATATCCTTATTGGAGTGGGATTCCTACCTTCTTTCGTTTGCATTTTGCGTTATTTTTTAGATTTGGAGGAATTGCCTTCATGTACCGCCAAAAGAGAGAGGTAGGTTGACTGAAAATCGAGCAGACATTCTAACCAGCGCTGAGAAACCAGAACGCATGAAAAAAAGTGCCATTGGCCTTAAGGGCAAGCGCTCCACTTTTTTAATGTGCGACATTAAAAGATTTCAACCTGTATAGCCCGTAAGTAAAGCATGCCAAATTTTCTTCTAAAATTTTCTTCTAAATCTAAAATGGTGACGTAATCGGCGATTAAATTTCAGTCTTCTCCACGCAGCACCAGAGGAGTGTGGAGAAGCTTGGTGGGACGTCATGGACGGTAGGATGCCTAAATTCCGCTGCCGTCAACCTAACCCTGCAGTGCGTCATTGGATGCTGCCAAACAACGCTAGGCGGGCTTCGACTTCGGTGGCATTGGTTTTCTTCCTTCACAGCAAGCGTTTATGCGTTGGAAATGTGTCGGTACTGATGACGTCACCGTGCGCCCCTCACTTAGCGTTGCGCGCTTCGAAGAAGCTTGATCTCCGTCGCGATTTTAATTGGCGATGACGTCACCATTTCAAATGCGAACCGAAAAAATCACTGCAAGTTTCATACTTTCGACCAATTTAGACTCGTCCAATTCTAAGATCTCTGCAGTTTCCCTTTAACTCAATTAAGTGACGCAGGCGTATTAACTGCCAACAGATCACTGTAAGGCTAATCGCACCTGTATCTGCATACTATTACCACCTACTACCGCCACTGCCGAGAAGTGCTCGTGATGAAGGCTGGCGTCGCTGCATCGGTGTTTAGTTCTCAAGTTCCTGCTTCCTATAGTGAGATACAACTCATGAACGAAGCTGCAGATGCCCCCCAGAGGAGCCGTTCCAGCCAATGTCGTCGACAGATTTTCATGAAGCAGCAATTAATCTGATTAAGCCGTGGTAATTTCCCGTACATCTGCCAGCATTTGCAATTTCACGTTAGCAGGTCCAAGGGGATCGGTCAAAGGGGATAATCGGTCGACAACATTGGCTGGAGCGGCTCCTTTGGGGGACATTTGTCGCTTCGTTCTCGAGTTGTATCCTACTATAGCACTGGCAAAGGTGTCGCCAACTGCAATCGGGATGCCAACCCAACGTACATCCAAGTTTGGTTTTGACCTTTCGTAGTCGCAAAAGACACGAAATTCGCGCTGGCGCTATGGCTGCAGCTATAGCTTGCACCATTCAGTGAGAAGATGAATGCTATTTTTAAACACAGTAAGCGGGAGCGAAATGACAGCGCACACAGGAGGCGACGAGAACAAGCGTTTTTGATTGCCCTCAGTTCTGTTCCTTTCTTGATCGCGCTAACCAAGGTTATAATTAAGATGCCTCAAATAGACCAAGCTCAAGTGCCAACCTCGGGTTTCGTCACCTACTTTTTAAAACAGCGCGAAAAGACGCAGCCACACACGACCAACTCGCCCAGGCTTCTACATTAGCTAGCTTCATCACCCAGCTTTCGTTGAATTTGTCGTCCCCCTACATTATACGACGGAGCCGCCACAGCCTTCCGTCTTGAATTTCTCGTTCAATTTCTGTGACTTCGACCGTCCCTCGCTTCTTGTGTCCGTTCCGGACTTTGTCCATTTGGATAAATTTCTCTAATTCCACCAATTAATATTAGTGGAATTACAGAGCGCACAGGAAAGCAGACGCTCTGAATATCTGCCCCCTGTGAAAATAAGGGTGCCAGTCAGGCTTTGATTTCCTTCCGTGTTCTGACACCCTCGCTCCTGCATCGTTTCCCTGTCGCGAATAACGAAACCGTTAGACACGCACACAAAAAGAAATCCCCCACACGTGGCGCGAGGAAGCGACAGCGATAGCTACACATCTCCGGCAACCCTTCGTGCGTCCGCACATTTCAAGCGCTCCTGCACATTGTCGAAAGCCTACACTTCCCGGCCAAAGCAGAAACACCGGTCTCCTACACGCGTGGATAACATGCCCAGGATATAGGCGAGCTGAACATATTCCCAATAAAGGAACAACTACCTGTGTATTGTTACGGGGTAAAAACACAGGACACACAGGGAAGTCCCCTACCGGCGACCATTCTTTCGGCACAAGTGTTGCGAATTGGGCTTATTGATTACCGATCATATTTGAAATAGCGCAACGACGGGACACGGCAAGGAGACACCACGATCGCTCCAAATATGATAATTTTTTCTGTTCTCTGTACTTTGCGCTCTCTCGCGCCTCTCCGTCGCCTTTCAGGTGGCGCGCCACCTTCGCTTTCACCGTTACAGTATACAGCGAGGGCGCGGCGCGTGGCTTCTAGAGCCCCAAATCTTCAGCGCTGTGCTCTTGACAGCAACGGCGCCTTTGGGAACGCTCTTGGCTCAGAAGCGGAAGCGCGTCTTTCCCGGACACGGGGAGACGGTGGAACGCAGCCCGTGAACGCAGCTAGCCACCGTTGTCCCCAGCATCGACCGACGAACGGTCCCGCGGAACACCCCTGGGAAGAAACGCCGCCCGCGACTCGCACACGAGAACCGCGCGGCGGGGGCGCCGGGACAATTGACGCAGGGAGGTCGATGAAGGCGGCCCCGACATCGCGCGCCCGGCGGCTGGGGGAAGGAGCGGGCGCACGCTAGTCGAGCCGTCTCGGCCTGCAAGAAGACCGAGAAAGAAAGAAGTGAAGAGAAACGACGTCCCTGCTCGCGGGCGAAGAACGTCTGCGCTCGGCGGCTCGGTTGCCTTTCGCGAAGGAGTGCGCGGAGGTTGAGGGGAGGAGGGGTCGCGCCGCGTCGGTCGCCGACCGAGCGCGCATCGGCTCCGGCGCAATTAGCCTTCGAGCCGCCGCCGCCGCGTCTTCCTCTGCGGGCGCGTTCGGCGGCTCGCCCGAGAGCGGGGCCCGCCGCCGCGTTGCTTGATTGATCTCTCCGGGGCGCTCGTTATAATACAGACGCCAACGCGCGCGCCTACGTGTGCGCCGCCGAGCGCGGCTCGCGGTTGCGAAGAGGGTGGCTGACTCTTCTTTCCTCGCTATGTTCCACGTGCTATCCGGCGCCCGGGCACCGAGATCTCGATGGCGGAGAAGCGTCGCGCTGTTGGATGTCGCCATGTGGTATAACGTGGCATACGCTGCAGTCTAGGTTGCGGCTTTGTTCTGTTTTTTAGAAGAGGAGGGACCTTCCACTCGGTTGCAAGCGCCTTCGGAAGCTCAAAGCAGCGGTGTGCATAGAAAATGAAGAGAAAAAGTAATGGACAATTCTTTTTTATCCAGCAAGACCAGGTTATTCTGCTCTGTATGCTAAACCTCTTGCAATGGAAGGTGAGGGTCGAATTGCGCTCAGTAGTATTAGTCGCAAGTTCAAGGTTCGGAAAAGTGAAGATTTATGGATTACTTCTCTTTTCACCTGCGCGCCCCGCTCCTTACCTTGTTCTTCCCTCTGGCAACTTGTTTAATTCCAACCAGATGAAGCTAGGCACACTGCCAGCTTTGCTGGCGTAGTAGTGCGGTCTGAAGCTGCGCAAGGAAGCCATGGCTCACAGATCAAGAAACGCCATGACTTTTTCCACACCGAAATGTATTGCGGATTGCAGTTGCGACCATTTTAACACCATAAGTGCGACTTTCCCGCAATATTAGCTCGCACCTCATGAGTTTGCCGAAGCTCGAACGCTAAGAGACGGAGCTGCTTTACACGAAGGATTACAACAAGGTCTCGAAAATATACCGTCAGCAGCGACCTTCGATCAGCTACTCAGGACGAAGACAAGGGCTCACTTAAAGCCGCGCAGACGCCGCCGCGCGCAACAACACCTCTGTCTCATCAGGCCCGCATCAAACTCCCGCTGTTTTGCGCCAGCCGCGGCCTCCCCGACAGGTCGTCCGCCGCCGCTTACGTAAAATGCCCGGCCTAGGCCGCGCATCTAAGCTGGCGATCGGACCGACAGCGCCGAAGCAGCAGCAGCAGCACCGATAGCAGCGGGAGGTCTCGGCTGCCGCTGCTGCGGCAGGCGGCGGGGGGCCTCGCGCCGTCAGCCTTTTCCTCTTCCCTTATTTCGCCCCACCATCGGGCGTTATTAATACTACGATTATTTTGCGGCCGAGCACTTTCACCCTTCCCCCTGTACTCTCTCCCTGCACCGCCGCCACGTAATCACATTACACGCACCCAAGCGCGCGCGGCGTGGCGAACGAATCCCACGTCGCCGCGGCCAACGCACAGAGGGCCACCCTCCCCCATCCCCCGAGTGTGCTCCATCAGCGAGAGCGGCGGCGGCGGCGGCGGGCCGCCTATACATTACCCGTATAATGAACCGGGCGCACACACGCACCGACAGGCCGGCCCGCATCACACGACGACGACTGCCGCACTGGGAGCGCCCGCGTGCTTGGCAGGGTGCGTAGCTCGGGTCTGCTGGGCTCGCTGTCGGCGCTCGAGCCGCCCCGACGCTAAAAGGACGCGACGTTCCCGCGCGTGGTGGCTGGTACACGAGAGAGGAAGCTCCACAGCACACCGGGAGAATGTGGAGCCGTTTCTCATCTGCAGCTCACACTTTTGAAACGTAACTGGTGTTGCGGATCACAATCCTGACGTAAAAACTTGGGTTATGAAGGAGTGCACGGACGGCTAATCCTCACACGAAACCTCTCAGTGTGCTTGGGCGCCCTGCGTTGGATTAGCCAGTTAGCTGTATGCCGCAGGACTCAACTGGACTGCCATATAAGCATGTGGTCATTACATAATGCGCAGCACGCGGAAATTTGCCTGTCGCGTCAGTGTGACATTAACCGGCGCGCCGAAAAGTGGGTCGGCGTGTCTTGTACCTTTTATTTCTTGCTTCGTCGTTAATTTTGGTTGGCATAACTTTTATGTTAAATGGCACAAATCGTCCGAATTTTACATGCGTGTAAAACATGCGCCAGCGTTATGCACAATGCCGTTCATCGGCAAAATGGCGGCAAGTCCAGCTCGCGTCGTACGAGTCCCGATTCGCCGCGTGGTACTCTTTGCTTTATCCTTCACGTCTTGTGGGTGGCTCCGCCGCGGTGCATTGCAGCATTGCAGTGTAGAGATATTTGTCTCTTGCAGGCTTCTGGCTGATTGGCACTATTCCCGACTTCGGGCTCTTTTATGCAGCGAGAACGTTCAGTAAAATTTCCCTCAGCGTGTAGGGCGTCGACGTAGTAGTAAGTATCAACCGAACACTCCTGCGTTTACCTTACAGTCAACTAGAATAGACGCTGAATTCGTTCTGCGGGAATGGGGCGTGAGTCACCACGTGACCCAGGCGACCTGCAGTAGGCTTCGTGGTAGAGCGAACGGTATGACTTTAGCTGGCACCTTTTTGTCTCAGCGGAGGGAGAAAAGCCTGCAGAGCTAATTTATTCATCACCATCATCATCATCATCATGACCATCATCTATCATTTAGCCTTATAGGCCTCTACTCTGACAATACATATGTGGGTTAGGGGGTGTCACGGCTCCGAAAGGAGCGCGAGGCACCTTCCCGAACCGAGGCAAAGGGGTTGGAGCTTTGACGCCCAGCGGTAGCCGGTTTATGTTCAGCGTCGTGAATGAAGATAGAACCACGAAGGCAGTTTCTGAAAATAGGATATATTCACGGTATCATCCGCAGGAGAATCAGACACAATCATTTACAAAAGGGTAAGATAACACAGTACAAGCTACTACTTGGTACACGTATCTATAAGTAACGGACAGGAAACAGTGATTACCAATACAACCGTCAAATTTGAACTAACAGGTCACATGCAGGTTGCACACAGATATCGAAAATTACAGAATAGGAGTGAAGGGAAAGTTCACAGTCAATTAGGAAACGGTCCAGCGAGCGCGGCGGCAGTCCACTCACAAAGACGACGCAGAAGGGGAGCTCTCGAAGGTGACGGTCCTTCCGGAGTCCTGTGGCGTTCTTCGGAGTGCGATGCGGCGGCGGCTCGGGGAGTCCGGAGTGCTCGGAGGCGAGAGGCGCACTAATGTTGTGTCCGACTCGGGTTCTTGTCCAGCCGTCGGTTGTCAACGCACAAGACACTCCCTCCCATCCAATAATTCACTCTAAGGGACAGCCCCCATAAAACAAATACCCATAAGCGCACCAAGCAGTCGATACACAAAGGACGGAGCACGTTGGCTCCGCTCCTTCCACTATGCATGGCCGCCATTTTGAGGGTGAAAAAAAAAGTAGGACAACCAAAAGAATGGTCACGTACGCCAACATCTTCTGTCCTGCAAGGGGGCACCTTGCAGGCGAGGAAAGTTAAAAAGTTGAAAAGGAAGCCCAAAGCTTTGGGCCTGTTAGGGGTGACTTTGAGCTCGAAAACCTAACACATATACACAACAAGCCGGGTGTGCTTCCCCGCTCGCGCACTGCGGGGGGTCTGCCTAACTGGACGGAAACTAACACGCGAAGACGACGCGCACGTACCCGCGCTCTTGCGACGATCGACCAAGGCACAGACATACAAGATACATTGACATGTGATATCAACAAACTCTAGAGCTTACAGATGCTTAATTACCAGAAATTGAGAATATACAAATGCGTGCCACTTTTGTGACACGGCCCCCCACTTTCAGAATATTATGGAATAATATTCTTAACTAACAAAACGTGGCACGCAGGCCCACACAATGCATGTAGATGCAATATACCATAAGTAGCACATAAAACAAAGTTCACAACACAAAACAAAACGAAGTTCAGACAACACATAGGAGTATAACCCGATATTCCACGATGCAAGAAAAATCACATGAAATCTACAACCGGCTAAGGTAGTCCGCCCCAACGTTCTGACTACCCTTAATATGTTGTACGCGGAAATTATACTCCTGGAGGAGCAAACTCCAGCGAAGAACTCGGCTGTTCGATTGTCTACTCTTCTGGATATAGGCCAGCGGCTGGTGATCTGTCTGCACCAGAAATTCGACACCATATAGGTAGGTCGAAAACTTTTGGACTCCCCAGACCAAAGCAAGGCACTCTCGTTCGATAGTGCTGTAGGCTACCTCCCTAGCCAGCAACTTTCGGCTTGCATACGCGATAGGGTGTAGCATTCCCTCGTACTGCTGTAGGAGCACAGCGCCTAAGCTAGTGTCGGAGGCGTCGGTGCGCAGTACGAAGGCCTCTTTGAAGTTCGGCAGCCGCAAAATAGGGGGATTAGAGATACCGTGCTTGAGCTTGCGGAAGGCGTCCTCGTGCACGGGTTCCCATTTCACAGCGTTACTTTTACCCTTCCGGGTCAGCTCGGTGAGGGGTGCGCTTATCTCTGCATAGTTCGGGATAAACTCCCTGTAATAGCCTGTCAATCCCAAGAAAGCTCGCACCTGGCGCTTTGTCTTTGGTGGCTCGGCTGCTTGTATTTTGTCCAGAGTTTTTCCCAGGGGCGCCAGCTTTCCTGCTCCGATTCGATGGCCGAGGAAATCAATTTCGGTCATCCCCAGTTCACACTTGCTGGGTCGCACTGTGAGCCCGGCTGCTTTGATTCGGCCAAAAAGTTGTTGTAGTGCGGTAATGTGTTCCTCCCAGGTCGAGCTGGCGACCAGTATGTCGTCGTAGTAGTGTTCTACTCCAAGAATGCCGCCGACCACCTTGCGCATCAGTTTGGCGAAAACTGAGGGCGCCGTCTTGATGCCGAATGGCATGAAGCGGAACTGGTAGTGTCCCGACGTGGTGGAAAACGCTGTCTTAGCCTTGGCGTCGTGGGACAGCGGAATCTGCCAGTATCCCTTTACGAAGTCCACCTTGGAAAAATATCTCTTGTCTCCCGCCGTGGCAAAAACGGTATCGGCTCTGGGCATAGGCTCCGAGTCTCCGACGAGAACGTCATTCAGCCTCCGAAAGTCGATGCAAAGGCGATTACTTCCATCCGGCTTTTTGACCAGGAGTACGGGAGAGTTATATGGGGACACGGACTTCTCAACAATTCCCAGCCTCTCCATTTCTTGCACTTCGCTCTCGATACCTTACCGGGTTGCGAACGGTAGAGGGTACTGCTTGACGTGAACTGGTGTGGTTGTCGTAAGCGGGAGGTTGCACTCCATCCATTCAGTTTTGCCGGGAACATTAGAGAAAATAGCCGCGTGCTTCTCCATTGTAGACAAAAGGAGCTGTTTCTTCGCGGCATCGAGGTGTGGGGACAGTTTCACTTCTGCCACTCCCTCTGTTTTCTCAAACTCTGGAACCGGTAGCTTACTGTCCTCATCCGTTTCAATCAGGCTGCTGATCACCAGGCACAGTCTGTTGGCGGGTGCGTCTCCCCTCTCTTCGTACTTTTTTAGCATATTTGCGTGAAAAATCTTTGACCCGCTAGCCGTCTCAATGGCATAATCTGCGTCTCCTTTCTTGGCGATGACCTCGAAGGGGCCCTTCCACTGCAGCAGCAGCTTGTTGCTATCAGTTGGGAGCAGCACTAACACCTTGTGGCCAGGTTCGAAGTTCCGGTCCTTCGCCTTACGGTCGTAGAACTTCCTATAACGAGTTCCCGCCCTTTCAAGTTCCTCATGCGCCAAACGACACGTCTCTTCCAGTCTGTTTCGAAGGTCGAGTACGTGCTCGTAAGTGGTCTTTGCCTCTTCATCTAGGCTCTCGTTCGTCCACACCTCCTTTAGGATAGCCAGTGGCCCACGCACGTGTCGGCCGTAGAGGAGCTCAAACGGCGAGAAACCCAGGCTGGATTGGGGAACCTCCCGGTAGGCAAAAAGAAGAGGGGATAGGTACCGATCCCAGTCTTTTGGCTTCTCAGCGCACATTCGCTTTAGCATCATCTTCAATGTGCCATTGAACTTCTCCACTAACCCGTTAGCCATGGGATGGTATGGAGTGGTGTGAAGTTGGCGGATGGAAAGCAGTCGTGCCACTTCCTTCATCAATTCTGAGGTGAAGTTTGTGCCACGGTCGCTGAGTACCTCTTTGGGGACACCGAATCGCGAAAACATCGCCATCAGAGCTTCGGCAACACGCTCGGATTCTATGCTTGGCAAAGCCACTGCATCCGGGTAACGGGTGGCATAGTCGACCAGCGTTAAGATGTATTTATTGCCCTGTTTGGACGGAGGGTAGATTGGCCCGACGATGTCAATAGCCACCCGTTTGAAGGGGGTGTCAATGATTGGTGCCTTCCCAAGGGGAACGCGTGGCACTCTCCCCTTCGGCGTGGTTCGCTGACAAATGTCGCATGATGCCACAAATCTCTTGACATCCGCCGTGATGCCCGGCCAGAAAAACTCTTCTAAGATACGCTCTTTTGTTTTCTGGGCACCCAGATGTCCTGCCATTACGCTGTCATGAGCCATCTTGAGCACCGTTTCTCGGTGCCGCTCGGGAACGACCAGCTGTCGCACCTGTCGTCCGTCCCTCTCCGTGTAGCATCTGTACAAAAGACCGCCATCCTTCCTGAACAGAATGCTGCTCTCACCATCCCGACACCTTAATTGCTTGTCGATTTGTGAGAAGCACGATTGCAGTGATCGATCCTTTTCTTGATCGGCTGCATAGCTTTCGCCATCCTCGAATTGTCCTTCCGCGTCCGGAGTGCCGAGTTTCTGGAATTTCGGGGGCCCCTTTTTGGCCTGAGCGCGAGTTACTACGGCGGCGGTGGTTTCGGCGACTAACTCCATTTCCACAGTAGCCCCTTCGAATGGTTCAACGGGATCATCGGGAGCCCTGGCACCCTCTATATTACCCAGTATCAGGTCATATATAGGGTCCTGCATGCACAGTGCTACGAGATTTCCGCTGTAGTAGGGGGTCCGGACCTGCACCTGCGCTTCTGGGAGCATCTTCACTGTGCCGTCGACCAAGTACACGGGTTTACTCGTACCCGTTAGCTGGTCATCGGTTACCAAATCCTTCCGGATAATCACGGTGTTACAACCGGTGTCACGCAACACAGTGACTGCCCTCCCGTTCAAACTTCCCGCAACTACGGGTAATCCTTCCACCAAAAACCTCTTCCGCGCTGTTCGCACCGCACTGACAACAGGAATACGGCTACCATCCTTCAACTCTAGATAGCCGTCGCAAATGTTTTTTTCGACCTCCCTCGAGGGGGAGTACCCACAGGCTGCCTGGTTCTGCTCAGGCGCGCCTTGTCGACACGCATTCGCTTTGTGCCCTTTTCGGCCACACTTGAAGCAGTGGGGGAGGTGGTTGGCAGGGACGCGGCTCCGACACTGCGCGGCAGTGTGCCCCGTCCGGCCGCAGAGATAACATCTCGACGCTCCCCTCTCGCCGGGTTTTCTTTCGTCGCCTCCCGCTTTGTTTGCTTCCTCCCGGCTTTCTTTCCTTCCCTTCGCTAGGTTGGCACCTCCTTGTGCGTCCAAGAATTGATCAGCGAGGTTTAGCATGTCTTGCAGTGTTCCTGCCTTCCGTTCCTTTAAGTACAATGACAGGCTCGCGTGACAGCTGCTCAGAAATTGCTCCTTAATGAACAACTCGCGAAGCGTCTTGTATTCGAGGGAGATTTCAGACAGCTCCACCCAGCGGTCTAAGTAATGGCTTAGACGCGCTGCATATTGTGCGGCTGTCTCGCCGTCAGCTGGTTTCCCGCCCCAGAACTTCTCTCGGAACCCGTCGACTGTAAATCGAAATCGCTTCAAGAGCGCCGCCTTGACCTTCTTGTAATCGGAGGCGTCTTCTGGTGTAAGTCGCCCGAAAACATTCAACGCCTCCCCGCTTAGGCATGTGCTCAGTGCCGTCGCCCATTGGTCTTCAGGCCACTTCTGGCTACGGGCTATGCCCTCGAACCGCCTAATGTAGGCATCCAGGTCGTCCTTCCTCTCGTCAAAGGAAACAAGCAGCCGGCTGGGGTTCAGTCGGAAACTGGGTTCTGCTACCACGTCGCGGCCGTCAGCCCTTACCACGGACTCGTCCCCCGCCTGTCGAAGCGATAATCTTAGCTGAAGAAGCTTGGCTTCGAGCTCACCTGCCTCTTTTGCTGCCGCGCGTTCTTGTTCTGCGGTTTGCCGTGCGAGTGACCTTTCCTCTCTCTGCCGAGCTTGCTCGTCCTCTATCCATTTTCTCAATTCCACTCCTGAGAGACCTAACTGCCCACCTATGGATACTAATCTCTCTAGCTCCATGTTCACAAGGGCGTAGGAACTATCAAAAACTGAAAAACCAAACTACCAAAACTCAAAAACCATCTATCAGCAATGCACACTTCTCAACTAACTCACTCTTCGAGATCACTTGTAATTCGAGGCTCGGTCACCATCCACAACGCTTACTCATTACGTCAAAGTCCTGTCGCGGACGCCAGAATTTGTCACGGCTCCGAAAGGAGCGCGAGGCACCTTCCCGAACCGAGGCAAAGGGGTTGGAGCTTTGACGCCCAGCGGTAGCCGGTTTATGTTCAGCGTCGTGAATGAAGATAGAACCACGAAGGCAGTTTCTGAAAATAGGATATATTCACGGTATCATCCGCAGGAGAATCAGACACAATCATTTACAAAAGGGTAAGATAACACAGTACAAGCTACTACTTGGTACACGTATCTATAAGTAACGGACAGGAAACAGTGATTACCAATACAACCGTCAAATTTGAACTAACAGGTCACATGCAGGTTGCACACAGATATCGAAAATTACAGAATAGGAGTGAAGGGAAAGTTCACAGTCAATTAGGAAACGGTCCAGCGAGCGCGGCGGCAGTCCACTCACAAAGACGACGCAGAAGGGGAGCTCTCGAAGGTGACGGTCCTTCCGGAGTCCTGTGGCGTTCTTCGGAGTGCGATGCGGCGGCGGCTCGGGGAGTCCGGAGTGCTCGGAGGCGAGAGGCGCACTAATGTTGTGTCCGACTCGGGTTCTTGTCCAGCCGTCGGTTGTCAACGCACAAGACACTCCCTCCCATCCAATAATTCACTCTAAGGGACAGCCCCCATAAAACAAATACCCATAAGCGCACCAAGCAGTCGATACACAAAGGACGGAGCACGTAGGCTCCGCTCCTTCCACTATGCATGGCCGCCATTTTGAGGGTGAAAAAAAAAGTAGGACAACCAAAAGAATGGTCACGTACGCCAACATCTTCTGTCCTGCAAGGGGGCACCTTGCAGGCGAGGAAAGTTAAAAAGTTGAAAAGGAAGCCCAAAGCTTTGGGCCTGTTAGGGGTGACTTTGAGCTCGAAAACCTAACACATATACACAACAAGCCGGGTGTGCTTCCCCGCTCGCGCACTGCGGGGGGTCTGCCTAACTGGACGGAAACTAACACGCGAAGACGACGCGCACGTACCCGCGCTCTTGCGACGATCGACCAAGGCACAGACATACAGGATACATTGACATGTGATATCAACAAACTCTAGAGCTTACAGATGCTTAATTACCAGAAATTGAGAATATACAAATGCGTGCCACTTTTGTGACAGGGGGGAAGAGAGAACAGAAGGTAATCACGAGTCACACGTTATGTTTAACAGCTCAGTTATGTAGCATGAGCAAAACACGGCTGTGTTCACACATCAAAATAAATGACAAAGCAAGCTACTGGAATTTTTGGCTGAAATGATATCGATTAAGTGCAGGGATAAGAAGTTGTTCATGGATCAGGAGTTGAAGAGTGATGAGTAGAGAGCAGAGTGTCTCAGGAAACAAAGGCGAGTTGATGAGATGCTAGCTGAAATAAAGAAGGGGGGAAGGGCATATAATAAGGAACTTTAGAATAGGGTGACCCTATCGGTTAGGGACATAGGGGAATAGCGGGGCGTCAATGCGCATACGCAGGACGATAACCAGAGGGGCTTTACTGTCCTGCGCATTGACGCCCCCCTATTCCTCAATGTCCCTAACCGATAGGGTCACCCTATTCTAAAAGCCTGTAATGAGGAGAGAGCAGACATCCAGTAGTCCCTCGCGGTAACGGAGTGTGTTCCAAGGGAAGACTAACGCAGCACAAGGTGCCAGGTATTCAGGCGGCCGGATGGAATCGTGAAGTTTTCAGGGATAGGATGACTCCACTGGCACAGGATCGGGTTAGCTGGAGGTTAGTGGGCGAGCTCTTTGCCCTGCAGTGCACATGATGTTGGTGGCAAAGTATCAATTTCTTTCGTTCTTCTCTCCCTCGACAACACCGCAGGCGGCAGCGCTGAGTAGGAAACGCGCTAGGTCGTTCCGGTCGTGGGCGAGGCCTCTCTTCGTATATGTAGCGAAAGGCCAGCGGCAGAGCGGTAGCGCAAGTTGCGTTCGGGACCAGCAGGTGCTTCGGGCATGATGAGATTCCACCTATGAGCTTCTCTCGCCACATTTCGCTCCGCCCAGGCGGTTTCCTTGTCGCCTCATCATTCGCCCAGCCTATCTCACTCTCTCCTCTTGCTGGCGTGAGGGTCAAAGGTTTATTTGCACTTCATACAAAGAAATTTTGCAGGGCACAGGGACAAAAAAGCTTGTCAGAAGACAGCTTGACAGGACCCCTGCGCCCTTACAAATTGCTGGCGTACAGTGCAACAAAAAGCATCACTAAGGACGGAAATAACATGACAACTACCACAATCAAAACGAAATTAGGTACACAAAAGAACTACTACAAAGATTTAGTTGTTTTGACCTTGAGGAGTGATCAGTTGCAGACACATTTATTAAAAATTCAACAGATACGTCTTAAGTTCGGCCGGTTTCATGCTGTATACATTTACATTTTTTGAGATTAACTCATTTAGAAGCCTGCTTATACGATTTTCAATGCTGTTCCACCCCTGACTCGTCCTAGAAAACGGAACCAACCATGATTCCTGGTTCCGAAGAGAATATTGCACGTCAGGAGGCCGTTTCAGATTAAACAGTGATAGATATGCCTTATTTTCTAGGGTACACAGGTCGGCGCGGAAGAAATTTGCGCGTCTGAAACAGCGCACGAATTCTCTTCGTGTTGTCGTGAAAGGAGACAACGGCAGCTCAAAGGGCAACAACACCACTTTTTGAGAATTCCACGTTATTCAAGGATTCTAATTTACATAGTAAAGCACGCGATGTGTTTTTGCGCTAGCATTGAAAATAGTGACGCAATCGACGAATAACTTTTAGGCTTCTCCTCATAGCACCAAAGGATTACGGAGAAGCTCAGCGTGACCTCACGGAAGTAAGATTTCAAATTTCCGCTTCCGCCAAACACACCCTGCCGAGCCTTGTTGGATGCTGCCAAACAACGCTCGGAGGCCTTTGCTTTCGGTGCTGTTGGTATTTTTTTTCCTTGTAAGCCAGCGTTTATGCGTTAGAAATCTACTGGTACCTTCGATGACGTCATGATGCGGCCCCCACTTGGAAGTGTCCGCTTCGGAGGAACTTGATGGCCATCGCGAGTGCAATCCGCCATTACTTCACCATTTCAAATGCTGTCCCGAAAGGACTTCGCATGCATAACCTGCAGGTTTCACATATTCCAACCATTTAAGCTCGTCCATTTCTACGTAAAACCTATGCAGTTGCCCTTTAGACAATCTGACTCCACCTGCCTCCTGCCTGAATTCGTCGTCTAACTTGTTTCGTACATTGTCGTAATTATCTCTCCGAGCCGATTACCTGCATAAAAGGAACACTCTCGTTGGCATAATGTACCCCTATTGTGCGTGGATTTCCCAGAACTGACCTTTGTGAAAGAGCTGGTTGGTTGGTTGATAAAGTTTAACGTCCCAAAGCGACTGAGGCTATGAGAGACGCCGTAGTGGAGGGCTCCGGAAATTTCGACCACCTGGGGTTCTTTAACGTGCACTGACATCGCACATACACGGGCCTCTAGAATTTCTCCTCCAAATAAATTCAGCCGCCGCGGCCGGGATCGAACCCGCGTCTTTCGGGCCAGCAGCCGAGCGCCGTAACCACTCAGCCACCACGGCGGGGTTGTGAAAGAGCTCCATTTTATTGCGAAAGCAATACTGCTTTCACTTTTCTGCCATCGATGGAGGTTCATCCTTCGCTCCGGTGGAGCTGCGGCGCGCTACCACGTGACCGCGTGACGTCACGACAAGAGGAGAGCTGGGGGCCCAACTCATCTCATCGATGGAGGCTCATCCTTCGCTGCGGCACGCTACCACGTGACCGCGTGACGTCACGACAAGAGAAGAGCTGGGGGCCCAACTCGTCTCATCGATGGAGGCTCATCCTTCGTTGCGGCGCAGCTGCCGAGTGAGGGCGCTCGCTAGACTGGGATAAAACAGGGCTGCGGCTGTGCTCCTCGCAGTGCTGTGCTGTGTCGGAGGATGCGTACAAGGCGAGGCTGGAACGGTGTGCTGCGGCCAAGCGACGGCGCCGTGCCGAAGAAACAGACGAAGAAATGGAACAACGGTTGGCGAAGCAACGTGCGTATGCTGCAGAATGGCTAGCACGCCGATGTCATCACCGATGTACAGACCAAAAGCCATTTCTTTATGGATCACCAAAGCGTGTTCATCGGAATAAATAAAGAACATTTACAGTAGACCCATGTTGTGCACAGAGTGAATCCATACGGGTAACCATATTAGCAGAACCAAGACGGGACCAGAGTTGCACTATACGGGAAACCATGTCCAACTACCAGCAGAACCAAGCGCAGCCAAGTGTTATTGTTTTCGCAATCAGCCAATCTTAACCAAGCTAAGCCTTCAGCAAATTTTATTCTTTTACTCTACAGCCTGAATGGTATGTCGCATGTTTTCAGGCGTTGTTCTGTTGTAAAACCAGGGTACTCCAAATTCCGCATTTATTTCTCTTTGTTTGTGTGATTAGCGTGATTATGTAGGTTAGTGACCTTTTAAAGCAACCAGGGCGTCAGCGGTTCGTGATAGGGCGTTTCTGTTCAACACCTAGAGGCCGCCATGTTCTTCGTCACCAGGCCTCCCAAGGCACGGCATCGCCGCGGTTCCTCCAGCATTCGTACGTCACGTACCATCCCCCGCTCACGCGATCCCACCGCCGGCGCACGCTGTCGACAAAACGTGCGACGCAGAGCAGCCGCCGCCGCCGCCTTTCAAGCCCTTTCTCCGTCGCTCTCCTCCCCGTCTGCCCGAACCCTCATCAAGCCCTACTTTGCATACACGAAGCGCTCGCCCTGCATGCCCCGCGCGCCTTTCCCGCCCCGTCTCGCGGCTGTGTTTGTTTTTAGGCTTAGTGGAGCCGTGCCGACGAGGGGGGCGGGAGTCCCAGATGCGATTTGGCCGGCCACCGCCCCGGGCTGGCTGCGCGTTACAGCGGGCTCGAGGAGGGTCGGCGCGCCGCGGGCGCCAAACAAGATTGCGACGACGACCGCCGCCGGCTGCCGCGCGCGAGTCTTCTCCCCCCGCCGGGCCGCCTTTACTGCGCCCGGTGGATGTGCCTCACCCCCCCTCCCCCCCTCCGCTCTTCGCGCAAACCTGGATCCTTCGACGACGCGAACCGGCAGCACTCCTGAATAGCAGCCTATATTGGGCTGCCTCCATTGCCCGGCGTCCTTCGAGGCATGGAGTCCGATGCAACTAATTTAGAACAGTGGCTCTACTTAAGCTGGTTGGCACACTGTTTCGCTGGAAGGAGTGGCGCAACAGCGAACGCGTGTTGTGTTCTTGCAACGCACTGTTTTTGTCGCGCCATTCTTTACTGGGCAAGTATTTAGGTTCAATGCTGCCCTGGGTGTAGTTAAGGGGGTTGTACATAGGTTACAAAAATAAATAAATAAACGAAGTGATGTGTTGCTTTCGCCCTTGATATGCACTTTGAATCTGCGTTTGTTAGAAATAAGACCTTGTATTTTACACCCTGTAAAACGGTCCGTGAGAGCTTTCATGTTTGCTATGTTTCGCGGGAATTCATGGCGGAAACGACAATAGCGTCGTTCCAACGTCCACTGATTCGTGGGACGGAAGCGTGCGCCCCGTCCGTGAGGTCTGAAGTATAGTTCCCTTTTCTGAAGTAGTTCCCTTTTCAGTCACCAATGTGTGTTTTCTCTTGGCTTCACCGGAACGTGACTGAGAGTCTGAATGTTCCGCAGATATCTTGCATCTTATTCAGAAGCATATAAAAATTCCAGGGGTGCACTTAAGTCTGCTTAGGTACAGCAATGCCAAAGCGTTTCCCTTACAGCTGCCGGTTATGTTGCTGCTTTTTCAAGTTCTTTATGCCTGTGCCGTTTCGAAGTCGTGTTTTCGCTCTAATTTAGGTTATACCATATCCGAAGACGTGGGTCCCGTTTCTAGAGCGTCTAGTAAGAGCACCGAACTACAAATTAATCATTTGAATTGATTATGGACTAATTCAGTAATCAAGTAATTCATCAATCGATTAAATTACCGATAAACGCGTGAGTTATTAAAAAATTTAATTATTAAAATTATTAAAAAATAAATAATTACCAATTTAATCAACCATTCTGGTGTCTTAATTGAATGTAACTGAATTTATATTTATTTAATTAATAACTTGTTTATTTCCATCAATGATGGGGGAGATTGCGGATAAAAGCCGCTTGACAACAAGCAACTTGACTGAAGCCGGCAGCCTCCCTACAAAGCAGGCAGCGATAGAACAACAAAAGAAACTTTACCAAACCAAACTTAAACCAAACTTAACAAAAAATTAACCAAGTAATTGACTGATTTGGCAATTCGATTAACCTACCGGTTTATTTGGGAAGCAGTTGACTAATTCAACTAATTATTTACCCATCCAATTAATCATCTTGATGACTAAATTATCCATTGGTACTAATTACATATTTAGTCTACTTTTCTATTAATTACTCCAATAATAGATGCGCGACAGTTCGTGCGGACACGCTCTGATGATACGCTCTGCCGACAGGTCCTGTGCACGCCACTCACGAGAAAAGAAATGCTGTCACATCAAAAAGCAATCTATAACTGAGAATACGACAGACGGGAGACGTATTTCCAGACTTGGGTCCCGCGTCCTGCGTGCGTTTTCAAGTCCTGCACCTTTCTCCCGGTTCCTGTGTCCCCAGCGGTAGTCGGCCGACGACATGTGAGGGATACAAGCTTAAATTTGGTTTATTTAAATATCGAGAGCCTGAGCGTGTTTGCTCTCGGGGAGACAGATCACCCACAACATGACATCGGCCATTCCGACTATAGCCGGCAGCTTTGCCCCTTGTTATACTGACGGCTGGTGAGAAGCCATAGAAACTTGCTACGCACTTATAGTTTGAGGTTTGTGTTTTCTCTTTGACAACAGCAGATAATCGATTATGCACAATCTGGGAGCGGGAGACATTTCTGCTGTTGTCACTGGGGCTCGAGAGTGGTGTCATCACTATAGAGTCGCCTCGCACAGGCTATTAAAGATGCCATAGTACAGCGCGGCCGACATCCCATGACAGAACTGCAAAACCGCCACGGAGACGCTATGCCTCCCATCCCGACTCACGTGCAGTAAATTGTACTATTCAGGAAAGCTATTGGTAATACAGTCCACGGCGTCCTGTATTACTCCGTTGGCCAGTTACCACAGTGAACGAAGCGAGATTTTTAAAGTTTTACTGTATCAAACAAGGGAGAGGCGTTAAAATTCCCGAGCTAACAATTTCGTCTCGTGCTTAGTCTTGTTTAGGTAAAAAAAAAAAAAAAAAGCTTTTACAACGGTCCACCTTTTGTCACGCAGGAATCCCGTTCAGGGGTCCCGAAGGTGGGCGGAGTTCACTGCAAGCGTAAGCTGTATTCGACTACTGCCGTCATTTTTCAGGTAGACCACTCATATAACTCTCTCCACTTCAGCGTGTGGCACTGGAAATATTTGGTGCCCAAAGAAGTCCACAGCCGACGCTGCATTGCCTCACATGCGGACAACATTGTTCACATATCAGATTATATTATTTTCAAAGAACAAATAAGCAGCATTTTGTTTTGAAGAGTGTTCTGTTGTGTCTTTTTGAATTTAGCTCTATTTTCTGGTTGTTGCTTGCTATTGTACGAGGGTAATCCCAAAAGTAAGGTCTCCAAAGGGCTGTGGCCGCAGGGAAACTGTTGGCATGGCTGCTCGCCATACTGCTGTGTTCATTGTTCCCCTTCACCCAAACAAGCCATGACTCAGCGCGAAAGGGATTGTCAATCTTGGCTGGGCAGCTATTTGATATGGAGCTCCCGTTGGTCGCTACCGCCAGGTGCGAAGCTCGCGCAGTTATTCGATTTTTGAGCGCAAAAGGCGTTACACCAATCGAAATTCATCGCCAGCTGACGGAAGCGTATGGAGAGTCGTGCTTGCATGTTAAAAACTTCCGCAAGGGGTATAGAGAGTTCGCAGCTGGTCGTACTGAAATTCACGAGGAAGAAAGAAGCGGGAGACCGTCAATTTCTGAAGAGACAGGCGTGGAGATCGAAGAAATGATGCCGCAAGATCGGTGGATGGCACTCGACGAACTCTGCATTTTGGTTCTTGGCGTTTCTTGAAGCCCTATTCATAGAATTTTTACAGCAAAGTTGAAATATCGGAAGGCGTGCGCAAAATGGGCTCCACGAATGCTCACACACGACCATCAACGGCAACGCGTTGACTCCTCCCGCGAATTTCTTCGGAATTATGGAGATGAAAAGGAGACCTTTTTGGATTCCATTGTTACGGGTGACGAAACCTGGTCATTCCACTTCACACCTGAGACCAAACAAGAATCACGTGAGTAGCGGCACTCCTCTTCGCCCAAGCCGCGAAAATTCAAGCGAACACAGTCTGCCGGCAAAGTCAGTCTGCCGGTCAAACGCTTCCTCAATGGCATGGCGGCGAGCTGGTATGACATCGGCATACAAAAACTGCTCCAGCGTCTGCAAAAATGCATAGACCGCAACGGCGATTATATGGAAAAGTAGAAGAATGGTCTGCCTTTTAAGTGATTTGTAAATTGCTTAAAATAAACATTTCTTTCGATTTATGAAAGAGCTGGAGACCTTAATTTTGGGACGACCCTCGTATAACGATGTTAAAATAATAACCATCTTCTACTTGCTTCTGTCTCGCACCCCAGTTATGTAAGCCCCCTCACATAGTACTTCAGTAAAATAAAAATGCAGAAAATAATCGCCTGCCGTGCGGGGAAACAAGATAGTGATTGAAATTAGCGATAACAGTACGAAACAAGAAATTGGCTTTTGCGTCTTCACACGCTCACGTAGGTGCTCAGTCGCTCCATGGATACACAGAAACGCTGCAGTTATGCGAAGCCTAAGAGACGGAAAAGAGGGTGAAAAACTGCTCCTATCCCCATAAATACAAATAAGAGAACGGAGAACAGCGTGCGAAAAACGGAAGCGCAGGGAGCAGGCTCCAAACGGTCCGGCTGCAATCCAATCAGCCGAAGCGAGCGGCCCAAAATCTTCCTCCGGTGGCTTAGCAGGGAAAGAGCGCGCGGGGTCGGATCGAGAGCGGGAACAGGGCGCGTCGCGCCCGTAGCGCTCACCGCCGACGTCCCGCTGCGCCGACGCGACTCACCGAGCAGCGGCGGTGATGACACACCGCCGCCACGCCGGCTACGCGGAATATATTGGAGAGACGCAAAAGAGCGGAGAAGCGGGGAAGGAGAAAGGGGAACGCGTTTTCCCCAGTCGGGAGCACACGCCGCCGCGCGATCCCAAATGGGATTGTCCAATTGAAGGACATAACGCGCCTCCAGACCGCCGCGTTCTCGGGACCGCTCCCCTACTTCCTCTCCCTCGAACCCGCGCTTTCCTTCTTTCATCTCTCGAGCGGGGCGTTGCTGTGCTCGCGCTGGGCTGCGTCATAATACAGGCGTCGGCGAAGCCTGGCAGTTGCGCTAACGAAGCGCGATTGTCAACGCGGTCTCCGTGTAAATGCGTTGGCCTCCGGGACTTGGCGAGTGTCACGGCCGGCGGCTCGCGACAACGGGTTGCGACGTAGGCGGCGCTTTGATCTTCGTCTCGCGCGCTGAACTGGGTTGAGCAATGCGGGCTGGCGCGTCACACGGGAGGCGAATGCACGGTTAAGCGTGCCTGCGCGGCCCGCATAGATCGCAGCCGCTCGCGAGTCACTTTGCGGCAATAATACAGGCGCGTCAGCAAGTAATTGCATGACTCCACTGCACACATTTAACTGCGTTTGGACGAATATGTGCGTTATTTCCGTTTTAGAGTAAATCAGAGAAGTAGAGTGAAAAGAGACGGAGGTCTGCGTGTCCAAACGTATTAGCATGGAGAGAGAGAAAGTCACTTTATTAAAGAGCGGCAGAAAAGATCCTGGGCATGGAGCCCCAGAGCGCGCTGGTTGTCCAAATGGTCCGACACCAGCCAGGTACTCCAGCTCAGAGAGAGAGAGAGGAGGAAATTAGTTGCAATAGTAAACACTAGATGCAATAGTAGACTGCAATAGTAAACACTAGATGCACTGAGGCGTGGTCTCTAGCACATTTTAGAACAAACTACAAATTACAATCCTTGGCTCATAATCTTCCCGTTTTTCGCAACTGTTGGTTTTAGTCCTAAGCAATTGAGAACCTACTTCGTGCAAATGTAATCTATTCATACATGTGTTCTTACCTTAAATATTATAATCACATTTACAAACTTTCCGCCTTGTTGATCTTTTTTCATTGATTTTATTATTTATAAACTTTTTCGTTTTGTTTTCATATCGTGCTACAGTGACGTATGCATCGTATAACACTTTTGGATGTCATGTTAATGAACTTCTGGAATTTGCTGTTTGCTCCTGCTATGCTGTGTACTGGTTTCCTGGGTCTAATTGTCAAGCTGTTTGTACAGCTTTTACCCCAGGCGACCATTCACTTGTTGGAAAATAAATTTGATTTTATTTGATTGATTTGAAGGGGGCACTGAAGTAGCCTTGGCGTCGTTCGATCAACAAAGCACCTGATAATCAAACGACTTTCCCACTTTTTGGAGTAGCACAAATGATCAAACGAAGAAGAGATATACGCAGGTCATGAAGCATCATTATCATCATGAAGCTCAATCGTCGTAGGTGCTTCCAATTCCTGTGACACTCGAAGGACAGCTAACAAGCTTACTTGCCTTTCAATACAATTTGGTGCGTCCAATGAAAAGCCATTTTTTTTGCGGTACCTCGTCTACTGGCTCTCCTTTCACAGTGCTAACGTGCAGCGCGTTTGGAGCAGGACAAACGACGGGAATTGATAAGTTCACGATCATTATGGCAGTTGCGTACGGGTTGAAAAACACGGACGTTCCTTTCACGTCCGTCCGTTGCAGTATACCCGATGTATCGGGAAGGTTTTCTGAGTTTGCGACATGGTGGGCGTCGTTCGTGGCCGTCCTAGCAAAACGCGTCAGACAGGATTTACACCCTTTCGGTCCACCTCATACGTGGTCCACTTCGCGTCGTCTCATCTCGGCATCTAGCGAGTACCGTCCCAAGCATCGCGCATGCCTCAGGTCAGCAGGCGCCGGACTTTTATTGCGTTACCCCGGCAAAACTGCATCTTCGGCCATTTCGACCCGAGGCGGCACATGCAGCAACCACTCTCGTTCTGTTTTTCTTTTTCGCGTTCGCTCCTTCTTAGCGTTTTTCGCGTTTTCTTCCGAGTCCGGTGCAATGTCGATCGTCTTTCTACCCTCCCTCCCTCCCTCCCTCCCTTCCTCCCTCCCTCCCTCCCTCCTTCCCTCCCTCCCTCCCTCCCTCCCTCCCTCCTTCCCTCCCTCCCTCCCTCCCTCCCTCCTTCCCTCCCTCCTTCCCTCCCTCCCTCCCTCCCTCCCTCCGTTACTCTCTTTCTTTTTCTTTTCTACCGGCTTTTTCACTTGCCGGGCGTCACACCGAGCACAGCGCTGCAGCCAACGTGGTGATGCAAACACTTGTTCCTCGATTCGCGCTTGAGATCTAGTTATGTGTCCACGTGTATACACCCACTGGACCCTTGGTCATTACCTACGCATTCGTGCACTATGCGTCCACTACGTCCTTGTTAACCTTTACATTTCGCCTGTTATTCACCGATCTTCGCTGAACTTACATCGAGTGAAATAAAGGACAGCCCGAGTGGCATGGCATATCGACCGTTCTTTCCAACCTGTTCTTCTCTTGGCAGCCTGCTCGAGGCCTTCGCAACCTTGAATCCATACGCTAATAATACCCTCGTTCAATAAAAGTAATGACAAGAAATCAGAACAAGATCATACAAGCGGACGTGAATGACTCTGTTAAATGCTTCAGCAGAGATGCACCGCATTCGGGTTCGAAGGCACCTCCTGCGTCACTTCGCTCGCCGTTCTCTTTACCGTAACCTTTAGTTTCACGTTTTTACACTGCGTCATATCAGTGTCTCAAACATGTTTCTGTGCGTGAACCGCAAAAACCTTTTTTCTTCTTACAAAATAGCTACATGCGCTTCGAGGTATGGTAATGAATATTATGTGTGCTGGACACTTACCAGCAGCATTGAAAAGCGTTGCCCAAGTGTTCTCAGCAAGCAGTGTCGTCTGCGCGCTACGATAAGCGAGTAGCTTTTGATGCATGATGCGAGGCCTTTGTCTTCTCAAGCTACCCGCGAGTTAAGCAACCGCACAATTATCAAGCGCGTATGGCGGAAACTATAACGGGGACAATGAATCAATTTCAGTGGTGTCTCGCTCGGATACGGGGATCATTGCATCACGAAGAGAACACACTCTATGGTCGGTTGCCAGAGCAATCGCACACACGTTTCAGCCTCAAGGACGGGGTGGCAACTTCTCTGAACGTTTCTTTTTGTTCTTTATGGAAAAAAAAAGGAATCGGGAGGGGGAGCGGGGGGGGGGGGGAGGGGTGGTGCGGCACAGCGGAGGAACCTTGAACACATTACAGACAGTAGGTACCCTGAAGTACCGGAGTCCTAGCCCGCTATATACTTCCCTCGTGCAAGGTCAGACCACCAAAGTTATGCCACGGACAAGGCTTGCTGGATCAATGTGAATTTTAAAATTTGAGGTTATGCCATCCCCCTTTGAATGAAACGAAATGATTACAACACGAATTCGGAGGGCGTGTAGTTTGATTTGCCGGTCCTTCACATATACATGTCCATCGATATGTAAAAGCCGGTCGAGTGTAAGAGTATTCAGCGTAGTCAGTGTGCCCGTCAGCTTGATGTGTTCACCCTCGCAGCTCTCGCAGTAAGCGTCCGGTGCGCCTCCCTTATTGGCCGAACGCAGCCAATGCCTCCCGCTTCGCCCGTCGACTTTGCTGCTCGGCACAACGTTGTTCTGTCTTGCCCTGCTGCCGACGGGATCGGCCATCACACGACCGTCATCCAAAAACGCAATTGCCTGGCCGGGCTTCTCTGAAGGCATCGCAGAGACCGTGTTCGCGGAAAGGTGAATGCATGGCCCAGCTATAGATCACAGGCCTCCTATAGGCGCCGCGAGATCATCTGCGTTAATAAAGTATTGTTTGTTCACTTAGAATTCAATTGAAAGTTATATTTGGTATTACTTTTAGCTTGGCATGCCCGAAACTGTTGATCATCCTGTAAGATGACGAAACAATCCAAAGTTGTTTTTTTCCCCTCCCTGTGAAACAGGGAAACAGGGAAAGCTACAAAAGAACGAGAGTCACGAATTTTCTCCCCTCTCTCTCTCTGATTGGTGTTGTTCTCCTGGTGTTGACGTGGAGTCGTAGAGGGCGGGTCTCGTGAGTGACCCCGGGGACGTACTTCGCGAATGGTGAGTTCAGACAGGTGTGCAGGTGTTCTGATGGTGAGGCACTTGGCAGGCTTTCATCCAGAAATTATTTATTACAGTATATACACAACTGATTTACATATGCCGAAAGATTTCGGCCTCTCCGCTTTAACTAAAAATAAAACCTCAAACTTCCACGACTCCGGACCACCGCTGGCCAACTCACGGCCAACCCGTCCGGCCGCCGCTCAAGTAACTCGCGTCTCCAACGCCACGCTCTCGGCCCCGGGGCCACCACCGGCCGCACACGACCGATCTGTCCGGCTGTCACACACTCAACCTCGGCGCTCTCCTACGCGCGCACCCTCACACTTTACCACGACGCACGCTAGTTGCGGCGTGACAACGAGATTGTACGAAAAACAAGGAAACAAACCAATCTGAAACAACGAAGCGAGGGGCGGGTAAGAAAACAGGAACGAAAACACAAAATAACAAAGAAAAACGCACTCTTTCTAGTGGTCGCGAGCAGACGTAAGCATGGGATGCTGCGCAGAACCGGCGTAGCACATTCTAAAGACTTAACCTCGTCGCAAAGCAAGATCTCGTCTCGGCGAAATAACCATCCGTCGTCGATCAGGCAGAAGAGTGCACAGTCTCGAGCGGAGCCATGGCGCCATCCTTCGGAGCGACGTGGAACACGTTGCAAACTGCAAGGGCGGCGGAAGGTATTGCCGGGGGGAGCGCGGGTTATGCAACAGCTGCTCCCTCATCCCCTACCACGTTCCACTTCCCCTGGACGCCAATAGTGATCCCACGAATTGGGCAACATAGCCCGCGCCAGGTATCGCCTCCCTGAAATATCCCAAATCATACACACCACCAACAGCCGCAGCGCTCTCACACCGCTCACACTAGTGTGCCTCGACGCGCGCGCCCTCTCCACGGAGTGGCGGGGGTGCGGGCGTATTGGGGCACGCTATTGGGGCACGCTGTTGGGGCGTATTGGGGCACGCTGTTGGGGCGTATTGGGGCAAGCTATTGGGACGTGTTGGGGCGCTGCCGCCGGAGCAGCGCAGCACGTATGCACCAGAGGGCAGACGGAACATTTCGCCAAAGTTCGTTTAGGTTCACATCGGTGTTCTCTCTCCGTTCTGGCGCCATGGTTAGCGGCGGCGCGCCGACAACGAAGCCTTAACTATTTCATGAAAAGCGGAGCGCACCTGTGACACGTGTGGTATAACTCCATCCGCCGGACGCCCTGAGGCAGCATTTCAAGGCAAAGACAGAAAGAGAAAAAAAATAACATGGACGTCTAATTCCATTACGTGTTGGCAATGCAATAGCATTAGCAGCTGTTGATGAATTTACTGAAAATGACGTCCCTTCCGGTCTGATCACACCTCTTCCCTCCAGCCAGTGAGCGAATTTTCCAGCTAGACGCATTTTGGCTTCATGGGGCTCAGTACATTGCGGGAAAGTGGCGGTGGAGAAGAACTGGGAGGGTGCAGAAGAAGACAAAAAGTAATGAACGGAGGAGGAGGAAAATCAGACGTGAAAGAAAGCACGAAAATGCCCAAACATTTAGCTATCGCAGCAAGGACTCAAAGAAGAGAACACACAGAAATAAGGGAAGCCGATGAAAAGCTTGAAAACACCCTCTCGACGACCGGCCAGGCTGGCTGAAAAAGGCGACGTATCCCTGTCTTTGAATGACCGGGGGAAGTCTTACGCAGTAGAGTTGGGCGCACTTGATTTGAGAGGCTTCCATTACGTGTCCGGTGAGGGCGGTTGTCGCTTTTCCTGGTGGCAGAACAGTTTTCAAAGGACGGCAGGCAGCTGCAGTCCCTGCGGCGAACGCCAGGGTGACCGTTGATAATTCACTGTCTCTGCTTCGCTCTGGTGTTCGCGCAAGTGATGAAATAGAAAACCCCGTCAGCACACGCCGTGAGACTCGTTTCGTGATTCCTAGAGCACGCGCTTTCCTTGCTGTCAGGCAGGTTAACCAAGTTGCAAAATTGTCAGACCTTATTGCGAGCAGAAATAGAAACATACCTGTCCATTAGTTTCACGTCATGTAAATGATGAATTCTGAGCATGTTGTATTTTTCGAACAAATGAACCGTGTGAGCCCTAGAATATAGCCGATGGCCAGTCAGGCAATGGTAGTCAAGCTTCAACCAGACTGGAAAAACTGATTGAAGACAACAAAAACGCGTCTCTTTTCCAAAACACTAGTTGTAGTACGCCGTGGTGCAGTACTCGGCACGACTTCCACCGGTCATCAGTTCGGTGCTGATCTGGAGAAACTAACAAAGGCGGAGCCCAGACCTGCGATTAGCGAAAGACGCTATAGGAATCTGTGGATCCGGACTGGCCGCCACTGGAAACTCAACCTGAGAAGCTGAGCCAAGCAATCGAGTGAGCCTATCCTTTATACATGCTGTTCTGGGAGCTATCAGGCATCAAATGGGATGTTATGGGGGCTTAGCGAAGCTAGGAAAACATAAGAGACATATCCTTGGAAAAGTATTCAGCTACTGCGGTCTACCGTAAAGATCCAGGAATAGCAGCCTTGATCAATAAGGATCACTGCCGAGATCAGGCGAATTCTCCAGCATATAGCGTGAACAGTCGGATACTTCGCTTTCGCTGAAAACCTCCTGCCGCTCCTTCGTAGCCCACACCTAATGACCACCCACTTGACACAACTTCTATTAGGTCACAGAATGCGTGAAGCATAACTCTGGGAACACCCAGAGATACCAGGACAATAAAGTATCCGTGTGTCCCCCCTCCCCTCTCTCACACACACAAACACAACAAAAGTGTACAGTGAATGGAACAAATAAGCTTAAATCTTGGATACTCCTACGCAATGGTCGAAGCCGCAACAGCAAGTAGACTGAAATTTTCCAAAAGATCACCTATTCTAGACAACCAAGGCGCTCCGCCGGTGTCGATATCGCGTCTCGTCGAAATGCGCTGCGGCCGGACCGCCCCTGAGATGGCCTCACTTGAATTTATTTTCCTTAAAGAAAATTCTCACTGTTTATTCTTGCGACACAATATTTCTCATTACATGATGTTTATTCAGCATTAGTTGAGAACACGCATCTTTGGCGATGCGCTGCATTTCGGCAGCTCTCCATGCGAAAGCGTTCCCGCTATACACGAGGAAACACGGCACACGCCTGCGGCAAGCCGCTGCGATACCTGCGTTTGTTTTTTCTTTTTTTACGGAGACTGTGCGCTCGCGGACGCACGGGCCAGCGACGTGAGGAAAGGAGAACGGGAGGCGTTGCGGCGTGCGCGAGGCAGTCGCGCGCGCGCAGCGCGACCCGAGGGCACGCAGGCAAAGGCGGGGCGCCATTAGGGGCCGCGATCTGCACGCGCGGCTGTAATTTCGCGCGGGGCAATCAGGCGCCACCGAGACCGGAGCGCGCCATTTGTGTGACTACGAGGACTTCGCCGGCGTGCAGCCGCGGCCGCATCTGCAGCGGCGGCCTCGCAGTTGCCGATGCGGTCTCGCCTGTGCATGCTGTTCACGCTGAAACTTCTCGTCGGCTTTATCTTGAATAATGCGGCTCGAGGGTGGGGACTTCTGGCGGCCGATTTTAGAGGCCTTGAGCTCGGAACCGTGACATGTGGCATGCGAAACAGCGGGGTAATTGGGCGTCTAACAAGAAGACACGGATGGGTGACGTCCCACTTAGGGCGACCCCTTTGTCTTTGTCAGACCTTTACGATGGCGCCTTCGGAACCAGTGTGCGTTATCGAGAAGGTTGGCACAGTCTAACCGAAGATCACATGAACTCTTGGACACTAATTGTAGGCCTACGCCTGAAGTAACCTGGAACTGAGCCCGGGCACCATAGTGAAGTAATCCGAGGTGAACATCTATGCGGAGGTTACAAAGTGTAACGCTATCTCGAAAGGATCACTGTGAGTTTCACCTAAGCAGGCTAGCGTGCTTTACTATTGAATTTTTGTGGTGTGTGTGTATGTGGAGACCGAAAAATGCTTCTTTCTGTTTTGCACGCTCAATGCCACTTTCACACCTAAGCAAGTCCTGTTAAACCAGGCGTGACCCGTTAGATTTACAGGTGCAAACATATAAAAGGGAGCACGGAATGGTTTACCTGAAAATTTGAAAATTGGCAGCCTCTCTTCACCCACCTGCGAGGCATCAGAATCGTAGAGAACGGTGTTTCAAATTTTAAGACACAACTGTAGGCGCCAAACTAGGTCTTCGGCGTGTGCTATCGTACCGCCAGGCTTTTCATAAACAGACGAGAGGCAATCACGAAGGGGCACGACTCCAGTTTTTAGACCAGCCACAGACGCGCAATCAACCCGCTGCAACACACGCACGCATGTTCCTTTGAATATTGCTTCCATAGTACAGCCTTGGTGAAAAGTCTACAGGCCACATGCTTTGCCTTTCCATCGCGTAGTGGGGCCCGTATTGCTGCGCGAAAGCTCTGATCCCTGCAGAGTGAGGTAAGCCTTCATCATCACCCCTCACGGCGTTTTGGTCTTTGAGGGAGCTTGGCCTGGAGACCTTTGTCTAAAGCTAAACACTCGGAATGCAACGCCATAATGCTTATGCGGCTTCGCATCGTCCGCTGTGTACAATTTGCTCGGTGCGTGTTAGACACGGGAAAACTTTAGCGAAGCTCCGTAGAGTAGACGGGCTTTTTTGTGCCTCATGTACCAAGCTGGAGTAACCTGCAGCCAAGCCGGTCCCAAATGAAAGAGCCGTCGATGGCGTCACTCAGCCACCAAGCAGCGAGAGAAGACCGCGATCCAAGCGGCGCGGTGCGTCACGTTGCGGCTCGGTCGGCGCCTCCGGCTCGGAGGCTCGTTATTACACGCCCCCATTGTGAAGCGGCCGCGGGGCGCACGCACGCTCCGTTTGACGCGCCACCCGTCGCGCCCCGCTCTCGAGTGTGTTCCCTCCCCGCCTCCCGCGCAACAACGGATGCCCGCGACAGGACGCGCGAGAACGAACGTCGGGGCCGTGGAGGGGGGCGCGTCGGCGGCGGCCGGGTCATCGCGGCGGGCAGCTTCTGGTCGGGGCGGCCGCCGGATGCGGCACGAAGCGTACGTGCGCGGCGCGCCGAGCCAACGGACGCATCGATTACGACGCCCGGTCCGGCCACAAAAGGAAGCCGGCGGTGCCAGCCGCCGTCGAGGCAGCGCCGCGACGTATTCCGCGAACCTCCGTTCGTCCACAACCAACCCCTCCGCGTTACACCCTCCTTTCCCCCATCGTCCTCCGGCTCTCAGCAATCTGCGGTTCTAGTCCGCGGCGCAGACCCCTCGGGGGCCTGACAAGAGAGAGGGACCGCGGGCGAGCACGGTTGCGCTCGCGGCGCTCGTTCCAGCGGAAAAGCCCGGCTGTCACGACACGAGGAGGCGAGCCGAAAAAACGCCGCCATTCAGGCTGCACCGGCGGACCTTTTCAAAGCGCAGCGGGCGCACTCACGCACGCACAGACACCTGACTCGATCAGCGCGCTCGGGCTGCGGCGCCCCGCGCTTAATTAAAGCGCAGCCGCGCGCGCGCCTCCGAGAGACGGCGTCCCCCCCTGCCTCATAATACCGTCCGAAGCATTCCGCGCGGCGTCGCCGCCACCGACCCCCTTCCCCTTGCGAGCACGTTCGCCGAGGCTTAACACGAGGCCCCCGCCGTTTCGGAAGCTTGCCGCGAGCGAGCGCCGGCTGGAAGCAGTCGGGGACAGGAGGGGAGGAAGAACGGGGAGGTTAGCTTTCCACTACAAGCCATCCTGTTCGAGATGAAACGATTAAAAAAGAAGAAAAGAAAACCGGGACGATGGCGCGGCGCGGTGGCAGAGGAGGTGTCCGCGGGCGCGCAGCTCCGCGGTACTCGGTCGGGTCGCTGTCTCGGCGTGCCCGGTTGCCGCAACGCGCCGGGCGTGCGCTCTTGAAAAGGATTCATAACCCGCCTCGCCTGCAGCAGCGCGCGTCCCCGCGAGCACAATGCGGCAGCGCAGGGACCGCGACGACGCGACGCGCTCTTCTCCCTCCGCCTGCTGTTCTATCTGGCGCTGTCTCTCGCCAGCCGCCTCGACGCGGGGGACAAAGACGTCGCTTCTCCTCTCAGAAATATGCGCGCGCTCCAACGGAACCGCCACATGGCGTGCTCCACGGGAGACCCGGCGAGGCTGCATCGTAGGGGCGGGCGATGCGCTCCCGCAAACGACGCGGGAGACCGCGCTCTCACCGCGGCTGCTGCGATCCATCTGGGGAAGCGGAGGGTGATGGTGATGAAGATGAGAATGCGACGCCCGCTCGGCTGGAGAATGCGCGGCGCGCAGCGGGCCGTGGACGCACCGAGGGGAAGCAAGGCCAAGACGAGGCAACGCACCCGAACCTCGTGTTTCTTTTTCCGTTTTTCCCCCCGAAGCACCGTCATCGCTCAGGGCCACGTGACCATGACGTAACTCGATTTCACGGCGACGCGGGCTGTCGCGTCCGTCATCCCGAGGCCCAGGCAGGGTGCGCCGCGCGTTGTAGATGCGGCGTCCGCTGTTGCCGGCGGCGCTACCCTCCAGCGGCCATCATTTCTCGTTTTAGTAAAAGCACCGCGCTCGCCTTCCCCTGCACCGACGCGCGCGTCTGCGCGTCGCACGACCGAATCACCCTTTTCCAACTCGCCCCCTTTGCCGCCTGCGACCTGCACTTCGGCGGACGTACTACTACTTCAACTGGTCCGCATTCGTGGAGTTAAAACCCGCTGGCGAGCACTCGCCCAGTCGCCTAGCGGTGCCTCTAAAAGGCTGCGCATTAATGCTCGCGCCTCACCGCCCGGGCAGGGCTCTCTTTTTGCTGCCGCTCTCTACACTCTCGTGCGTTTTGTTCCCTCCTTCCTCTGATACCGGTCGCGTGATCAGGCGCTGCGTACGTCGACTGAGGCGCCGGCGAGCAGCCCCCTCCCTTTTTAATCGCCTCTTAATTACCCCGGCTGCATTCCGACCGCTCCCATCCCTTTTCAGTGTTCTGCTGGCTTCGGTCGGGTGCGGGGAGCCGTGGACCCGAAGCCCCGGCGCAGTAACGAGGCTCCACGCCGCTGTTTCGAAAGGTGGTCTTCCCGGTGGTTCTGCGTGAACGCCTCGCGTCTGTTCCTCCAACAAGGCGTTGGTTTTCCTCTTGTCATTTTTGTTTTAGTTAGAAAAAGAGTGTAAAGCGGCGGTTAAGGAACTAAGGTCATTATGCGCAACGTTGAGGGAAGTTTGAGGCAACGTTGCCGTGATCTTCCCAGATCCAGGTACGCGTCCGTAGAATACGTTCGTGTACTTTTCGTGTTTGTTGTAGTAACTTGTGTCTGAAAAATAGCGGGAGGATCGTTCATTGGTTGAGGAGGGAGTTTTGGCGGGAACGCAACAGGATGGGTACGCGCGAATGACAGCACAGGAGGTTCGTTCTTGCGGCGTCCGGGCAGGTCGGGCGTGTGCAGCCGGGGCTGGTCCCGCAGCCGTGAAACTGGAGACGGCGGCAGCCGGACATGTTGGCCGTTGGGCAGCCGATGGTGGTCCGGAATCGTTGAATTTCGAGGTCTTTTGAGTTAAAGCCGAACGTCCGAAGTGTTTCGGCAGATGTGAAAGAGTTTTCTTCATGCATGTTGTAATAAATAACTTATCGGGAAACACACCCCAGGGTCCCTCACGAGATCCGCCCTCTGGGCCTTCACATCACATCCTGACCTAACAACGTTGAGGAGAGGGATTCGTGTGTGGCAGCATAAAAGTAAAGTGCGTAATCTTCACTGGAGGAATATCATGGTCGTGCTACTAGAAAGAATCCCACTCCACCCTATTTTTGTTCTTCTGCTTATTTCTTTCTCAGAATCTGGGTTTTCACTACTTGGCCTGATGGCTGTAGATGCACTCGCTTACAAATATTGACACCTTTGTGCCTATCGTAAATAGATGTTCCCATTCTAAGCTACTGACAATTACTTCAGTCTTCTTCATCCTAATTCTCGGACCTGCCATTGTCCTTTGCCTTTTTTGCACTACGCATGCATCGCAATACCTTCTATGTCACCAGCAAATCGGAGGCTACTAAGGTGTTTTGCTTTGGTTCTTGCCCTTAGGTCACCTCACTCTAACCCTATGAATAGCCCTTGCAAACATGCCGTGAATAGCAGCGCAGATATAATGTCACCATGCTTGACGCCCTTCCTGAATGGTGTTCTGTCTCGTATCCCGTGAAAAACTAAGCTCTCTGAGCGCTCCCTCTAGACATTCTGTAGCACATCTACATATTGCTTCTTCCACAATGCGGCTACGCAACGCCTAAAATGAGTGCCGATATTTCAGCTGAACCGAATGCTTGTTCATAATTTTTGAAGGCTGTGTATTTGGGCCATTTGTGTTCTGCCTATTTCTGTACAACCGGGTTGATGGCATGGATGTGTGGATACCTTCGACGGACGAAACAGTGAAGGAATCAAAAGATGGCGCTGTTCATAGGCAGTGAAAGTCTTCTGCTTGTGAAGACGGGCCGCACGTTGAAGCAAACATTGTTTTTCACCACATTCCTAAGCGCTTCATGCGCTTCGTAAATTATAAAATAAGGAAAGAGGAAAAAAAGAACGCGTGAATGATTGATCCAGAACAAAAGCCGATATTAGCATCGCAACCGCCTCGTGCGCACTGCGGACCGACGAAAAGACCTTCACAGTGAAGAGACGTCAGCGCGCTGCGCAGCCAAGCAACGCCACGCGCAGCACCGACCACAAATACCGCGTAGTAGACTTCCTGCTCACGCGTGCGCTGTTGCCTACGTTGCTTCGCACTCTCTCCCTCTCTCCCGGCGTCCCTCTCCCGACCACCCGCCTCTGCAAAGAGCGGCAAGCCCTGGCGATGCGAGGCGCAGAGGCCTAGCGCAGGGAGCGAAAAAAAAAGAAGCACAGAATTAAAAGCAAGAGCGCGCTCTTCAGAGCGGCGCGCTCGCCTTTCCCGCCTGCCACTTGGCAGGACGCGAGCGGCGGCTTCTCCGGCACGCACGAGAGCGCAGAGGCAAAGCGCTCGCTTCGCCCTCTGGCAACAAACGGGCCGCTTTGTTTGCCCAGCGCCCGTGGGCGGCGGCGCTTGCTTTGCGCAGGGCCGGCCGAGGCACAAGCGAGAGCCGCAGCAGCCGGGAGGGCCGGCGTCTCGCTTTGCATACACGTGGCGAGCTGCTGTTGCGCTCTTCTTCTTTCGCTGCTTATTGCGTGCAGCGCTGACGAAGCACTCGGGCATGCTTGACAACACCACGTGGGGAGCTAGCGGCGTGCGCAAAACACGCGCCATATAAGCTGGCCTGTAGCTGGGTACTCTTTTAATGGTGAAAGCGGTGATAGTAATAAGGGCAACGGAATCCTGTGCTTTTGCAATTCCTTCATGCTGCAGAGCCTTTCTAGTTGCTGACCCGCGGCCTGGTGAGATCGTTCCGTATACTAGCTTGGCGGGAAGCAGTCTGCCTTTTAAACAAAGCAACAAAGCGTAAATGCGTACATCTAGTTGCTTGCTCGCATACGTTGCTTTCAAGGCCGGGATTCGAACCAGGCACATCGCTCGTCGGGAACATAGGAAGGCTTACCTCTCTAGGAAGGAACCGAGAAGCTTGAGGAGCCGCAGCTCTTAATTCGAGGTACTTCAACGCACTACCGATTTCATCGGGCCGGATCTTGCTGGGCTGTGCGTTGGACCCTAGTGCACGCAACTACGCTGACCGAGCTTCTCGCGGTTTAGCCCTTTGCGTCCGCGCGCCCCCTCCGGCTCGCGCCGCGGTCTCTCGTTGTTGCCAGAGCCAGCGGCACAGCATGGCAAGAAGGGTGGCTTTGTTTTTGCCACGTCCGCGTCATAAATTCCCGCCCTGCGGCAACGTCGGGCACGGCACGTCTTCCTTTCTCATTTATGGCGGTCCTTCCGGTGCAACTTGTTATTCTGCTGCGCGCGACTGTGTTTGTGTCTGCGAGTCTTCTTGGCTAGGCCTGCTGGGAATTCCAACGCAGCGCGACTGTGCCGTTCCTGGCGGTGCTTGTGACGGAAGGGAAGGTTTTGACGACGCTCACACAGCGCACGCGCGGCCGCGAACAAAGACAAGTCTTGAGAGCATTTCGGTAACTGCGACTATAATTTGCGAACTTTTCGCGAAATGAAAAAAATAATTATGCCTATAGCCTATTGAAAGGAATTGGCTAGAATTACCACAGTATATGAATGTGGTTTGGTTTGGTTTATGGGGTTTAACGTCCCAAAGCGACTGAGGCTATGAGAGACGCCGTAGTGGAGGGCTCCGGAAATTTCGACCACCTGGGGTTCTTTAACGTGCACTGACATCGCACAATACACGGGCCTCTAGAATTTCTCCTCCAAAGAAATTCCAGCCGCCGCGGCCGGGATCGAACCCGCGTCTTTCGGGTCAGCAGCCGAGCACCATAACCGCTGAGCCACCTCGGCGGCGTATATGAATGTGGGCATCTCTTTTCTGGAGGGAGTTCATATTCACGAACTCACTGTCTTCATGGCGCAAAATAGCGGAAGCTCAGCATCATTCCGCCTCTGCATCATCGGTCTTGTAGGCCGGAGCATGGAGGAAGGAAAGGATTTAGGCGAGGCCGTGACGTCACATTTTTTGAAGCCGGAATTGAGTGCTCTGCCTCGCCAGTTACAGCGTGGTTTGGAGCGCTATTTGTATCACTCCGATGCAGGTGTAAGGCGACCTGTGCCGCTCCTATTCTTCGCAGCGGATTGACCATGTGTACATCCGAAGTCAAAAGTATGCAGAAACCTCGAGCGGAAAGCCGCCTTGCTGACCAAGCAGCATTAGCTGCAGCGACCACAAGAAATCATCTTCTTCCTTTGACGCAGTCATAGCTATTAATGCGTGAGCGTTATAGGGAATATGTCGCGATTTCGTGATGAGTAAACAAAGTTAAGCCCTACGTGAAGCCCTACGTGAAGCCCTAGGTGAGGCCTACGCCTTCCCCCTCCCTTCCATCCACCATCACCTCCCTTTCCCCTGGTCCCCAAGAGTGATGCCACTAACTGGCCAACATACGCCGGGACCATTATACCCTTTCCAGAATAATTCATAGTATCCACCACCACCACCACCTACGTGAAGCCCTACGTCGAACTCTAGGAGTGAAGTCCTGTCTACCAGATAATCTGTAAGCTCCCCGCAGTGGCTTGTGGCAGTTAAATTAATGGTTAGTTATGATTGGTCGCTCAGGAAGAGCAACCTGGGTCGCAAGCCCCACCGGTGGCAGCGCCTGCCATCTCAGGGCAGTGGCGCATCGCTTAACTGCTGCGCCTCGGCGCCAGGAGTGGGACGAGGACTCCCAGGTATCTATGAATGTAAAGAAGAGAATGACCAACGCCACATATATGGGCATTAACCCAATAATGCTATCGCGCCATACCCTTAATTAAGACGGAGGTCAAGTCCGATTAAGTGGCCGATCTTTGCCCGAAGCCTGCTTGACCTTGAAAACCGAGCCTTGGACCAAAACCGAATTCGCATTTGGCCAAACCAAGCTAAATCGTCCCCCATTTATCGACAACAAGGCAGGTACAACTGGAAAATGGTGTTCATAAATAGCAGTTCAAAAGTAGCCAAAAATTAGCCAAGTAGCCACGATGTCGCCGAGACCTCCCGAAAGTTGCCAATTTGGCGCAATGTATCCAAACCTGGCAACCCAGCTCGTGGTGATGTACAAGCCAAGCGACAGCGCTGCCCGTGTTGCATAATCCGCGCCCGCGGGAAACTCGTCTCGAGTGCAGGCACGGGCTTTGAGGCACCTAGGGAGCCGGCACCTTTAGGCTCCCTATCTCATGTGGAGCCATGGCGCCATCCTTCGGCGCTGCGCGGAACCGGGTGGTAAACAGCGATGACTGCGGAAGGTATTGGTCTCGGACTTACACCCTGCCGTCCGGGCGACGGTGGTAACGAATGGTTGCGTTTGGCTGAGACGAGACCTTGCCTTGCAACAAGGTTCACTCTCGAATTCTCTACGCCGGTACTACAAAGCATTTCGTGCGTATACGTCTACTCTCGAGAACGAGAGAGAGAAGGAATTTTTATCGGCTCAACAGCGCCGGCGGTCTCGTTGTGAGACTGTTCAATCTCCCAGCAACTCAGCCTCGAAAATATCGTGACACATTTTCCTTCTCTGGAAGCAAAATAAAAAATGCAAGCATTAGAAAAAAAAACCTGCTGGCCGCGCTGCGATCGACATCTGTCGCGAGAGTTGCGGTGCCAAGGCGCTCGCTCGAACGCCAGGCCGGTCGGCCGGGCTGCGCCGCGAGTCGGGGCTCTAAATTAAAAATGCCCGACGCGAAGCGACGCCGGCGGCTGCCGACTTGTGCGCGCGCGACAGGCCGAGGAACCGGATCCATATACTTTATGAATTGATGATTGCGCGAATCCGTCCCGACGCTCCAGCGCGCCTTGAGAAAGGAGCAGCGAAGGGAATAGTGGGAGGGGGAGGGAAGCTTTGCGATTTCACTCGCATTGTGGAGTAGAGGTATCACCGCGACCCGCTACGAGACAGTCCCTCTCCGCTGTTCATGCGTATTGGCTATACTCAGGCCAGATATAGGGCTCTGGTCGAGCGCTGCCCCGGCGATGATGTCACCCTTGTGCCTCAGTACCGGCGTCGAAAGCGCGGACAAAGCTTTCTTTGACACAAGCTGAAGATGCGGGTCCATTCTCACGGCACAGGCGGTGGCGCAATTGTAACTAAAGGCCGAGAAAAGGAGAGTGCGCGATGGTTTGGGCGAGTGTTCAAAGGACAGCGCAGCATTCAAAGGGTCTTGCGACTTTGGGGGTTAACGTGCGCCTCGACTCTTTGAGACCGCTATAATCTAGGATTATAAACGACGCATCAGAGCTCGAACGGCCATAGGCGGATTGCTGAGCAGAGTTGATGGCGAGACTGCGACAGCCATTCATGTCAGACTGCCACTTTCGGCTAAAACACGATTGTTTCCTGTTTTTGCATTCGGAGTAACCATTCAATATTCCTTTTTTTGATACAAAAGCTATTGTTGAGGCTAGATGAACTTCATGGCTCCGCTTAACAGTGTAAATACCTGAGCTTAGACTCTATCGGGAGAGCTAACAGCTCTGTGCTGGCAGGCCTTTCAGCTCATGCCTCCTCAGTACACTGTTAATCATTGCAGCTCGTTGTGATCGGAACGGCAAGAAAATAGAGCGAACGGCAGAAAAAGAAGACACACAGACGAGCGCTGACTCGGAACTAATTTATTACTGAGAAAAACACCTTTTACGCAAGAGCCAAGTGGCATTACTGAGTCTAGCGCACATGCGCAGAGCACTTTCAATGGATGCTTCTTCAGCCATGCGGTGTTCTCCTATCATATCAGACCATGTTATAGCGCCCCTCTCTATGCATAAGTTGTTGTCCCTCCGGTTATTGTCCTGCGCCTGCCCACTGCCCATCACCCTAACTGATAGCGTCACCCTATTCTAAAAGTCCCTCCCTATTACTGACTGTTATCGAATGAACTTTTACCGACTTGTCCAGCTTTCCATCCTGCTTAATCAGTGAAGACCTGGTTTCCTCTTGGGGGGGGGGGCTAGGAAGGGTGTGTTGTTTTGCCAGAGCTTCTTCGACAAATGTTAGGTCCCCTGGAATTCTAGAAGTGTGTGATGAGAGGCTAGTTGGTATAGACATTCTGAAGACATAAAACTACGCAGGAGACAGGACACAGAAAAGATCCTGTCTGCATCTTTTCCATGGGATTCCCCTGGAATCCCATGGAAGCCAGGCGCTGAGCTGACTGGCACAGTACAAGATCGCCTCACTGCCAGCAATAATCTGCCTGGACGCGTCCGGATGTGCCTGCGGCCAGCGCGAACCACTGCGAGGCGGGCTGATGAGTCACCGTCCCTGCGGAGCGGATGAAGCAACCCTCAGTCAAACACGTGTCGAGGGTATAAGAAGCGAGCCTAGGTCGGAGCGAGAGCCAAAAGCGAGACGCAGCGTTAGGGCCTCCGTCATTCGGGAGAGCCCGTCTCGAGAAGGCGCTACCTGTCCGACCCCGAGCCGAGCCTTTGCACTGTCGTGTAAATACTGAAAGCCTTTTTCGTTCGTTCCAGTGTCGTCTTACTCCTGCTGGATGGCCCCTGTGTCGAAGCCGCCCCGATGTACGGCGTTGTCCCTATGGCTGGACGATTGAGCCACTCATTAATTTCCTCATTATTTAAACACTGCTTCTATCTAAATTTTTTCAACAGCACGTTGAAGTCACGCAAATCTTCGCTCGGGCCGCGCTTTGTAAGGGACGCTCGAAAGAGCTGCGTCACCGGACGCGTGTCTCGCATGCTTGGGCAGGCGTTGATAATTACTACAGCGGTTAGTCGCAGTTAGCCGCTTCCATCCCGGCTGCGGGATAGATTTGCTTTGGTTTATGGGAGTTTAACGACCCAAAGCGACTCAGGCTATGAGGGACGCCGCAGTGAAGGGATTCATCGAAATTCGACCGCCGCGGCTGGGATCGAACCCACGTCTTTCGGGTCAGTAGCCTGGGGCCATAACCACTGAGCGGCGAAACACGGAATGCTGGTGCAGTGAGACTGATATGCAACTTTCGTACATCACTGCTTCGCATTAGCTGCGTTGGAATCGGCTGAGTACATGACAGTGCTGCAGCCAATTTATTGTTCTGTCTTTGTAGACCATAAAACGAGAGAGGTCAGCTCTTGCCGCTTCCCTGTTTTGCTGCAGTTATTCATAGCTCTTTGTAGCGATGTCGCCTATACCGGTCACTAAAATTTCTCATGTAAGCGTGTTGTAGTCAATTTTTTTTTCCCAATTAGTGATTTTGTGTTCGCGTCTGTGGATTCTTGTTTGTGCTTATATGTCCATAGTGCCTTGTTTTTCAGTATAGACTGTAATAAGCTCTAAGTAGAACTTCATTATTTGTTTTAGTGTTGCATGTATAAGTCTTGGTCTCTGTTCTTATTTATATACTCATCGTACATTTACGATGCAAATTCTAGTCAAGCGCTTCGGTCTTTTTGCTGAGTGTGTATGTATTTTTGCTCTGTATAGTGCTTTCGTTTGTGCCTACTTTTCTTTGATTTCGTTTTATGTCCTTATCAACAGTACTCTTTTGTACCGGTCCGCCGGACTTTTGTAATTTACATGTTCGTTTGTGATGTAGCAGGGGGCTGAGGCCCTGTCAGGCAACATTTTGTCCTTATCCTGGGCCCCCACTTTGGCAAACATCTAAGAAATAAATAAAAGAATGAATGAAATGAAATACAACACAGGGCGTAGAAATGTTTTTACGATGCTGATCACGTGGAAGAACGCAAACGACTGATTAATCAATTATTCAGTTAAAAACTGATAATCGTCTAAGTTAGAAATACTAATTAATGGAGCCACTTTGATGTTACAGAGCATCTAGGAAGACAGCTCCAGAACAGAGGCATAGCCGTAACTATATCCTCACTTATCGACGTCTGCTAGCGTTGCTCTAAGGGCGATGTCTATGCAAAAAAAGAAAATATTTGCGCAGTTTTCAGCACGTCTTTCCCTCCGTCTGGTAGGCCGGCTTTGGCATGGAAGCGGTGTGCGAAAAGGATGGAACAAAGGAGTAGTTTGTGAATCATTAGAGGTTCTTCCTGCTGCTTGCAATTTTTTATAGCCTTTTCTGAAAAGTGCAATACTTGGTTTTGCCTAACAGCATTTCATTGGAAACCCATGTTATGTCTAAAAGTAACCACCAGAGAAAATTTAGTATTATGCGAAGCATATTAACGTAGGTTTCGGGCCTTCGCGCGACGCCTGGCGGTGGCCACCATTGACCTTCAAGTGACCTTCAAGTAGGTCACGTGACATGACGTCACGTGATGACGTCACACCGGCTGCAGATGGGGCCTCATATCGCGCCGTCGGTCGCCTCCCGGCGGTGGCCACCATTGACCTTGAAGTGAGATCACATGATGTCACGTCACGTGATGACGTCACACCGGCTGCAGATGGGGCCTCATATCGTGCCGTCGGACGTCGCCCGGCGGAGGCCTCCATGCTTCGGTTCGCGCCGTCGCGCGCGACGCGGCGGCGGCGCCACCATCGCTGCATCACGTGATATGTGACGTCACGCCAGGGATGAGGCGGCGCGCGCCCGCCGTCGCGTCAGTTCCTTTGTTTAAGTAATAGTACTAGTAGTAGTAGTAGTAGTAGTAGTGGTAGTAGTAGCAACCGCGCCAGCGTCTTTGCGCCGGGCGTGTATGCGGTCAAGATGCCTCCCAACGCTAAGGACATGCTTCGCATCCACTGGGCTTAACCTTGATAAGCCTCCAATTTTTTCACGTTAGTTTCTAAAAATACTCGATTTATTGAACAAAGAGCAGCCGTGTATTACCCCCTTAAATTAGAAAAATTAAATACCAGTAATCTTTGAAAGTACGCGATATCATTCATGACAAAGTTACCTTTGTAAATTAGCTAAAACACATTTCTTTATTTACTTTTTGAGCAAGCATACAATGTCTGTCTACTACTCTACTACAGGGGAAGAGGCTAAAGACTGTGATGCGTGACGAGGCCTCTGTCCCCCTGCAGTACACTAATTACTAACTCATCAATTACTAATTATTGCCATAAAATTGTAAAGACATAATTAAATTTAATTACCAATTACAGCTGAAAAATAATTACGTTGCATCGAAAGTTTATCGACTCGGGTTTTGAAGGACGCCGTAGTAGAGGGCTCAGGATAATTTCGACCACCTCGGGTTCTTGAACGTGCACGCATCCAAAACGCCCTGCGTGGTCACAGCTTTTACAGGCATTTCTGATCTCTTAATTTGTTACGTAACAGGTGCAGCTGAGCTCCAGGATGGAGGTGGATAATTTTGCCCTGTTCTGAAGAAACGATGTGTCGGACATGCTGAAGAGCTCTATAGCGACGCATTACAGAGTACGTCAAAAGTTCCCAGGCCACAGGTTGTGCTTTTCATCGGTATATCCTGCAACTTAAGATGCCGATAATGCTATGAAGGTTCTCAGAGGCTAGAACGATGCTTCTTCTACCGCTAACGCCGCAGCTTTTTTATGCGAAGCATACTACTTTAGCTACCACTTCAGCCCTTCACCGTGGTTATGCGCCTCCAAATCACGTGATACATGACATCACACCACGTGACACGATGACGTCACGACAGTAGAGAAACGGGGGCCCACCTCGCGCCGTCGCTGTGGTTGTGCGCCTCCAAATCACGTGACACGATCATGCCACACCACGTGACACGATGACGTCACGGCAGTGGAGAAACTTTGCACCACAGGCACCTTTGACCCAGTTACCCCCACGTACTCAGATATACTCGATCATTATAGGGGTCAGCGGAAACGCTACCCAGCCCCACACAAAAGGCTCACCAAAGAGGAGGCGGTAGACTGGCGCAGACTACAAACCGGTACCTACCCACACCTGCACAAACTACACAAGATTTTCCCTACACAATATGCAGACGAATGTCCGTGGTATCAGGGTAAACCTACACTAGAGCATATCACATGGACATGCCCTAAGGCAGACTTAGAGCCAAGAATAAACCCGAGTGTGATGCAGTGGGAGCACTTGCTGGCCAGCGAGGACGAGGAAGCGCAACGATTCCTTGTGCGCCGAGCCACGATGGCAGCAGTCAAGTGCGGCATCCTGGACCAAGGATCGACCACGGCGCCCAGTGACCCGTAAGGGTCAAGAACACCAATTTATTGACATTAAAGTTTTTTCCATCCATCCAAACGGGGGCCCACCTCGCGCCGTCCCTGTGGTTGTGCGCCTCCAAATCACGTGATACATGACGTCACACCACGTGACACGATGACGTCACGACAGTAGAGAAACGGGGGCCCACCTCGCGCCGTCGCTGTGGTTGTGCGCCTCCAAATTACGCGACACGATGATGCTTCGCATTCTCCAGGCTTAACCAAGTTAAGCCTCAGCCATTTTTTTCTTTAAACCATCGAAAAATTGCCGAAAATGAAAATCTGTATGTGCTCACGTCTCAAAACACCAAGCTGCATAAGACGAGCCCACCACACCCCCGCAAATCCCAACATTCCCAAAAACCAGCCGAACACCCCTCGTGTTAAACTGCAGGACACTGTGGCGCTGTGCATTGCACTTCGCTGTCTTCGTCCACTTCCCTCTGCGTTACGAACAGATCAGACCAGCTTAACCTCGATCAGAGCTTAATGTGAGTCTCACATCGTCGCCAGACGTGCCGGCGACCGCGCAAAGCAAAACCACGAGCCAATCAGGCTGAACACACGCTTTCGCACGTCTACCCAGTTTAACTGCGTTGAAACCCTACCATTTTTGTTTCATGCGGACGATACGTGCGTACCTTTCAGAGCGCTGCACCTATGAAACTGCGTATAGAGCCGCCGCTATGGTTCAGTGGTTATGGTGCTCGGCTATACTGATGGTCAAGGACGTGGGTTCAATCCTGGACGCGGCGGTCGAATTTCGATGGCCGTGAAATGCAAGAGGCCCATGCAGAGTGCGATTCAGTGCACGTTAAAAAAACCCAGGTGGTCCAAATTTCCGGGAGCTTGAGTCGCTTCTGGACGCTAAACCCTAAAAACCAAGTCGATCATAACCTTCCACTAGAAAGATGTCGCTCAAGAAGAAAGTCAAAAGATACGGTGATGCCTGACGAAACGAAAAAATTGGCTGGGGCTTAGCTCGGTTAAGCCCGGATATCAGAAGCGAAAAGCTTCGGCGATGTCATGGCTTAAAACTGGTGGTAGTTGAAAGGCGTCTTCGAGCCTCTTGCCGTCGTCGTTTCACCAGGCGCTCCTCTCTTTGTTCAGGGGTCTCCACTGCTCGTTTGTCTCGACGCCTCTCATTCCGTCGTACGTTTCTGCGTTCGGATTCTCCGCTAGCTGTCGTGCTCGCCGCAGTCACACGACGCTCAGCATCTCTTTGTCGCCGTGTAGCAAGGCGAGCCTCCCGCTCTTCCGGCGTTTCAGCAGCTTGTTGAGCCCGACGTCTCGCATTTATTCACTGCTTCTCGGCCAGTTTCCACGCCACCACTTCAGCATCGTCTTCCATGGCCGCCTGCGCTCCTACATAATACCGACAGAATCACAGCAGCTCCGACCACAGCCACGCATGCGCAGAAGCGCGCGGCAGCAGCTAAAGGTCGACCGGCAGAGCCGCGGCGGCATGCGCCTCTCCTGTGACGTCACGCGGTTGTTGCAAAGTCGCGGCAGCGTCGGCGGCGGCTCCGACCACCTGCGCCTCTCCTGTGACGTCACGCAGTTCGCGCATGCGCACCTGTGGCTTTTTCTGACGACGGGGCCCACGCTAGCCTCGGTGTTGACTAGCCTAGTGAAGCTTTTCGCTTCGAAATGAAGCCCACCACGGCGCCGCTACGTCGACGCACTCGGCTGAGGGGCGCGAAAGATTGCGATGGCAGCCGCGGCACTCGGATGTGCCGGGAAAGAGGGAGTGCGAAGGGAAAGATAGGGAAGGGAAAGCAAGTTCCGCTGTCGCGTGATCCCCATGAAGGGAGAGAAAAGGGAGGAAAGAAACAGCACGAATAGACAGAGAGAAAGAGGGAAAAGGCACTGCAGCGAGAGAAAGAAAAGCGGAGAAAGAGAAAAAAGAGATTTAGCCAGGGGAAAGAAAACAAGCGCCGGCGCCAGGCAGCGAATGCGGGCAAACATCAACGCGCCCTTTCGTATCGCTGTCGCCGTGGCCGGCGCACTTGGCGGCTCGCGGGTAGGGACAAGACGCACGCCGTCCGACGGACGCATTTCACGCCCCAGCTTCCAGGCGTGCGCGCGCTGCTGTCAGCAGCCGCCGCGCTCGCCTCGCTGTTCTGACCTCCTCTGCCTTTCTTCCCTCTTTCACGTTACTCTAGGGAAGGGCTGGTGTCCTCCTCTTTCCCTTTTTCCCCTGGGGCGCTCCGAGGCGTTGGGAAATAAGACGGCGCTCGGAAGGAGAGAAAAGTTCGGGAACGGGAAGCCGGAGGATGGGGAAGGGAGAAAAAAAAGTAAAAAGTGATATGCGGAGCACGGGTGCAAGAAGACAGGCGGGCAAAGCGTTTCGACGTCGCGGCAGCCGCGCAGCTTTTCGCGTGGCAAAGGAGGGAGATGAGCCGCTGGAATCGCGGTACGCGGCTTCTTTCACGCATAGGACGCGTTGCTGCGTGGGGTGCTCGCTATTCGGCGCGATTTTCACTGTGGTTGTTTGGCTGAGGAGCGTCCGATTCTTTGAAGCGGGATGTTATGCCTCAACGCCGTACATTGCTCCCCGGTGTGTTTGCGTACCGAGAACTGAAAATACCGATGAGATCGATCTTTCAACACTTCACAAATACAAAGAGAGAAATGACATTTGGTGTCACACATGAGAATCGGCCAATGACATTGGGAAGTTTCAGTACGTGGCTTGCAGATTCGCTCAAACTGTCAACACGTGTGGCAGTTTTGCTTGCAGACGAGAGAAGATTGGTTTGGTTTATGGGGTTTAACGTCCCAAAGCGACTAAGGCTATTGAGAGACGCCGTAGTGGAGGGCTCCGGAAATTTCGATCACCTGGGGTTCTTTAACGTGCACGGACATCGCACAGTACACGGGCCTCTAGAATTTCTCCTCCAAAGAAATTAAGCCGCCGCGGCCGGGATCGAACCCGTGTCTTTCGGGTCAGCAGACGAGCACCATAACCACTGAGCTACGGCGGCAGCTCAGAATACACGTGTGGTATGCATGGCCGTACATACTACCGATGTAGCTACGTGACGACAGGCTTTGGGTACTCAGAGCAATGGTTTTCCCACCCGTTGCGGAATGCTGGCACAGGGGTGGACAAACCGCCTGGTGGATCTTGGAAAACAAGGCTTATACTGCATGCGCCCCCGTTTAATTCGCCTGTGAGCGACAGCAAGAGAACAGAGGCGATCTAGGGTAAGATGCGCACCCTGAATGCCGATTACATGTGCTGCACTTGAAACAGACCACCTCGTGAGCTCCTTTTAACAATATGGGTGATATATGCGTCAGCGACATCTGCCTGTATTCTTTAAATGTGGCAATGCCCATAGTTGAAGTAAGCTGTTGAAGCGCACCTTCTCAAGTGCATGCATATCAAAATGCGGGGCACAAGACGCCCAGCATCCACATGAGCTCAGCTGTCTCGACTAGGCCGAATTTTTCTCCATCTGGGAAATTTTATAATTCACTGTAGCTTCCCTTTGTATCATATCCAGCATTCTTGTAGGAATATTTTGAATATTGGAGTATCGTAATGTACTTTTACGTAAATATTGAAGGTAATGGTAAATTCTTCCGATGCGAAGCAAAAGTTCTCTTTGAAAGTTTTCCCATCGCTCGAACGGAGCAGTTAAGACCGCCATAGAAGACCAAGGGGGAACGTTTCTGACGAAAACAAAAATGTTAACAGCAAAGAAAAAAAAATGCAAGCCTGCCGACTGGAGATCAGTGGATATATTGACTGTTATAGAGAAATGGTATAATATATGAAAAAAAAAAATGGGTTCTAAACCTGTTTCCCGTAAAAAAATGCTTTTGTCCGGAATTGTTGTCTGCGGGCGCCGCTCAGGTGAATGCTGATGGGTAATTACTCCCAAAAGTAGGCCTTTACATGCGCACTGTAAGCAAGCTGTGAATCTTAACATCATTCGCTCAGCAGAATCGTATGCGTATTATCGAGACATCTGTGACTTTTATTTTCTCAACACCCATCATTGAGACTTCGATCCAACTTCTCACTTATAAAGCCGAGTTTTAAACCAATTCTAACTGGTTTCCTTACAGCAGGCGTGCCTTCCATGAACTCCGGCTGGTAATGACGGCGAGGTATCCGAGCCAGTCCTTTTTAACATGATGTCCTCCGTGGAAGCACGCACTTCTCATGCACACAGATCTATGCCTGGCAAGGCTAAAGCTGCAAATAGGAATTTTCCTTTTCACGCGATACGCACGCAGAGGTCTTCTTCCAACTCTTCGTCTTCATTCGACCACTATTTCAAGCACCATGCACCCACTCAGCCGTATTATGTTTGTACGGGCTTCTGATTTGCTGGCTTCACCCATTGGAACTTCCTCAACCCTTTTGTCTTTAAAGATATCGACTACACCGCCGGAGAACAATCAAGCGTGTATATATCAGTGTGTGTGGGAATAGCGTGCATATATCACTGCGTATATCAGTGTATCAACGTGAAGTTACAGTTTCACAACGAAGTCTTGAGACTTCACACGACACAGAAAGTCGTAAACCTCAAAACGTGTCAAGATCTTCCACGCGACTTATAGTTTTTCGCTGCACCGCAAGTCGCTCGGATTTTCGTTTCTGATCTCAATAACTCGCTATGGAGGACAAAAAAGTGCACCAGTTTTTCACAAACGATCCAGGAAGTTGACGGCTCCCGGACTTCTAATTCACGACGAGGGCGGACGAGCGAAAACGCTGGTTATACGGCGCCCACCCGTTTACGATAAGTGGATCCGGCACTTGCACATCATGCCACAGGTGGCCCAACCTCAAAGCCCCGATTTCCTGGTCCCCCAGGGTACACGTGGACGAAATCCTTTTTGACCAGCACATGAACGCCGGGGGTTGGCGCTGTTCTAGCTGCCTGAGATGGATTCCAGGTACCAAAGTGACCAGAATTATTTAGCGGAAGCTCAAGTATGATAAAGCATGGAGTCAGGACCGTGGTTTGGCTATTTGTTGACTCCTTGGGCGTTCAACTTGGAGCTGGCGCCACGCGAAAGCCCATTGCCGAAACTGTTGCGCCATGACAAGGAAGCAACCGACGACGGGCACAGCGACATCTAGGAGCGCTTCTTGTTCAGAACACCACGCGCCAACACCCGTTCACCCAGCCGACTTCTCGCGCCTAGCGCTCCGGCTCGCCCAGCGTGTTTCGGATTCATGCAGCGAGAAGGGCACGGAAAACGTCGGGGCAGAGGGGTGCCAGAGCGGAAGAGGGGGGGGGCGGGGGGTGGAGCGGGTGGAGCGGGTGACGACGAGTCCTGCGCCGCATACGCCGGCGTCTACACTCGCGCGCCGCGTGCCGCGCATGCATAAGCGATGCCCGCCGCAAAGTGACGGCTCCGGGGCGCGCTGTTGGAGTCTGTTGCCGCCGACTCGGCCCCTCTCGTTACGTGCGCCCGGCAGAGCGCATTTCGGCATACGCAAGCCGCAGCCGGCGCCCAAGCCGTCGCCGCTCTCCCCTTTCCCTCCGTCGGGATGACGAGGGCACGAAGCCCTCGCCTCAGAGACTCGGGAAGGAACGCATTCTTCGCGCCTGGTCTCCTTTCCTCCGCCGCTCTTCGTCAGCGACTGAACGTTGAGAGACATCAAGCAGCAGCAATGTGGTGGCTTTGGTGGATTCCGCACGTGTTGCCTGCCTTCTCATCCTGCTGCTGTCGTTGCCTCCTCCTCCTCCCCCCTGCCTCTACGCCCATTTCACCGCTTTCTCTTTCGGGAACTCCACTACCGCGGCTTTTCTCTGGTTCGCTTCAACACCGCGAGACCCAGCTCCAAGCATGCGTGATCTCTTGTCACCTTCCGGTGTGTGGCGCTGCTTCCCGGCGCCTTCACAACCAAGCGCGGGCTGCTTTATTGTATGCACGTTGCCGTTTTCCCGCGTAGACAGACTCCGAGCTCCGTGGAAATCCCTGGTTGGTCGCTGCCGCCCAAGGAACGCCCGCGAGGCCAGCACATAGATTCGTCGGTTGATCGGTTTTCAGTTTTTAACTACTGCGTAAGTAAGATGATGTCAGGAACTAGATGTGTTAAGCCGCAGTCGTTTTCGCAAGCGGTACGGCTAGAGCACTTTTTGGTGCTGACTTGACGCTGCGAATTTAGCGGCAGAAGAAAAATTTGAGAGGGGCGCTTTGCCGCAGGCCGCTCTAGTTGGGTGGCGAAGAGGCTTCTCCGCGACGTGAACTCGGGCGCAGCGGTGAGTCTAAGGAAGCAGAAGCTAACCTTGTGCTTTAAAAATACCAGGCACTCAATCGGCGTCAGCTAGCGCTACAAGACAACATCGTTTACATCAGAAGCCGGAGAGAACCTTCTATCCGGGTGAAATGAAACGCCAATAAGACAATTGAGACGCTAGCAGAGAAAAGAGATCTGAGATGCGGGAGACATAATACTAGGGCAGTTGGTTTTCACCTCGAAGGCGCGATGAAGCGTTATTTCGAGAAAATTAACAGAGTTCTCCTGTATTTCTTGTAAGCAGCCGATAGTTCTGTGGTATGTGCGCATGCTTCAGCTGCTTTTTGGTGTTTCATTCGACACTGATAATACAACTAGAATTTTCTAGCCAAAGTGGATTACCAATTAATGTTTTGAAATGCCACTTAGATGTCATCGATACAGCGAAGTAATGATCCCTGAGTGGAGTGCAACGCCTGTTTTTTTTTGTTTTTTTTTTGTCCCAAAAAGCTACTCACGTGGCGAGATGGCGGCGCAAGACAAACTCGTGTCAAGACATGTGGGCCGTGTTCACGGCTGCCTTTGGAGCAGCATTATTGCTGACCGTTGTTGGTCTCATCGTTTAATGCTTTCTCCTTCGTTTCATCACCATTCACCAGCCACCTCCTCACTCAAGTCCACCTTCCTAGCTAGGGAGCTTCCCAGTCACCCACTGCCACTCTCGACCCACCTTCGCCCAACTTCATCCTCCAGATAAATCCTATTGCGTCTGTGAAGCCGAGGTCTTCATAAAAGCATCCACGGGAGCGAAAACAACAAACTAATCATCGCGAATAAATTCAACTGCCTTTGCAAGATTGTCAGATCAGATGTCTGATCGAACCGTAATTATTTTGTGCTGATTTCTTATTTTTACTGTAAAAGTAATTTCTCCGCTTCCTGATATCTTGCGCCTGTTTTTTTTTCTGCTGCTTGCTTAGTAAATATCCAGTGTATTCGCTGAGTGCTTCAGGATAATAGTGCACCACTGACCATTTACCCAGTGTGCGCGAAATTCCCCCAGGAACGCGCCGATGTTGACGACTGCACCACAGGGCTACTGTTTACATAGCGTTGTGTACAAAACAAACACTTCTAATTTACATAGCGTAAAACGCAAGTTGAGCTCTCATTATGTTAAATATTTTATTGTCAGCGCTGGTAGTCGCTTTATATGTTTTGTACAGTAAGATGAGTCTGCATGCGAAGTCGATGGATGCGAACTCTCGTCTGAGAAACATCCAATAATTGATTTTAAATCGCTTTAACTAGAAGTGCATTTAGTGACCGTGTACATTAATTAAAACAGCCTAATTTTTTCTCCGCAAGTGACGACGATGACGAACCCTTTCAATTGCTCGGCAGATCGGGTCTCATCGGCGCTTCCCGCTGATTCTACGCTCGTACTACGGCGCAAGAAACTGTCGATTTCAGCTCACTGTTGCGGGAACCACACTTGATCGCCATTTGCATTCGCCGAAACTCCTGAATTGGCTCTCCTTAATCGCCGAATCGGGCTCATGAATCCTCCGCACTCGCTAGGTCTACTCGTCGCGGAAGGGCGGTAGGTTTCGACTGTTTTCACGTGTGAGAATACGAAATGCTTTTCAGAAGCATGCTGATATTTCGAGGCAGAGCTGAAACCACCTGTTTCTTGCAGCGCTATGCCCGCTTCGTTTTCCTCATCAGCTCGGTGTCACCGAGGCATGTATACTAATGATCTAGACTTTCTTTTTCGCGTCTCTGTAACAGGAACGGCATAGCGACGCGTAACAAGCGCTCGAGATTGTTCCACAAACAAGAGCTGCATTATCTGAACTCACAAAAGCACAGTAAACATCGAATATCACCATCACACAGCGGAAGGGCGTCCTTTTCGGTCGCGGCGAGCTGCAGACGGTGGCGCCGTAGAGCGGCAGCTGCGAGCAGTATATGAAGCTATCCTATAGCGTTACGTAGAGGTTTCCCGACCAGAAAGCACTGAAGGACTCTGCGTACAACATGCTGCCGCGACTGCTTTGCGCTTTCAGCGCCACGACACGTTCCATTCGCATGGCGACGTTCATAATGCTCAAACATCATCATCATCATCATCAACCTGACTGCGCTCACTGCAGGGCAAAGGCCTCTCCCTTGTCTCTCCAATTAATACTCTCCTTCGCCAGTTGGGGCCACCATATTCCCACACATTTCTTAATCTCATCCGCCCCCCTAACTTTCAATGCTCAAACATATGGCCTTCAAAACTAGGCGACGTAGCAAGCAGGCGTCAGCCAGACCCAGGAAACCCTGCCTTCACGCCTGATGTCAGGACGAAATCACCATAACTGTTGTCCCTTTCACTGATTGAGATGTGGGGCTATCATCGCCAGTAGCAAAAGGGAATTTTCCAAGGCACATAACACTACGGTCATAGGGTTAATTCGTGCTGCGTGTATCATAATGAAGATCACTTTTGCGTTTCGACAGCTACAGCTTTAACTCTGTTAATAACAGCTGTACCACTAGCTCTTCTTTGTATCGCATAAATATTCGTTTTGCGCGAATATTCGCACAAGTAGCGCAAAATCGTAGAAATATCCGATTAGTATTCGATTCGGTTCTTTCATTATTCTCTTCGTATTTGATTCGGTTTAAAGGTAAACTATTCGTATTCGGCTCGGCACCGAAGTGTGACTACTACTATTCGATTCCACTGGGAAAACAAATGTCCCTCACGCAGTCCTAGTAATCAGACTGCAGTGCTGAAAAGCAGGCCAATATAAACTCCAATTAATTTTTGACTGCACAGGGATATCACATTTCATCACTGAAAAAAAAAAAGAAACGGCTATTGACGCCTAGAAAATAATATCAGCCGAAAAAAAAAACAAACAAACGAAAACTACATTCTGAAATAAACGCCTAAAAAAGTCGGCCGAATTTTCAAAAAGTCACACTCTATGGCTCTCGGACGTTAAAGAGCGCAAGCCTGGGAGCCTTAGCCGAGGATGGGGAATGTTTTCTAGTCTTTCTGAAGCTTCGTAAAGCGCTCTATTTAACAGGATCAAAGAGGAGGAAAAGCTTGCGAGTGAGCTGCATTCGCGCAGTACGCAATGAACCACCAGACCCACCAAGAATTTCATTCTTCCGTCAGTCTGCAAACGGAAAGATATCGAGCTCACACGTCACGGTACATTAGAGAAAGGGCGAAAGGAAGGAAATTCGCAGTCGCAGACTCTCACTCAGAAAGAAATGTGGCAGCGATGTTCCGAGCCCTAAACGACAGGTAATGATTGTTACACCCAGTACCCATGGGAGGTAAGCCGCAAATATCTCCGAATTGCTCACGGTTAGCGGGAAAAATACAAACATTTCCTTCGAGAGCGAACATGCAGTTACCTCGACGAAGCTTAGTTAAGAAATGGGAAACGGAATGGGAGTCGGGAAGCACGTCTATCTGGCTCACACCGCATAGCCCAACCGCGCATAGCGGCCAGTGCATGCGAATTCTACGGACCCGTGGCGCCATCTCTCGATTATGACGGCAACTCAGCACGCCTGCACTGCCTTGTAGGATGTTAACGCTGGTTTTCTTGGTTTCTTCGTCCCGTCGCCGTTCATTCATAACGTGCTCATTCATTCAGGAAATGACGTCGGCGCATCGCGGCTACTGCCGGCGACTTTATCATACCAGTGGGAAGGAAAGTGGGCGGTGTGGGACGGATACTGCTTGGTTAGACGCCTATTATTACACGTTTATGGCGTTTGCATTTCGAGTTTATAAATAGTAGGTGGAGCTAACACGGCTGGCAGTGCAGGGAATGTGCAAAGCATTTTGTCGCGAGTGCGGAGGCGGTACTATGTGTCGGTTACTTTTGGAAGGGGCGGTTGGAGAGGTGCGTTCGTGTGTGTGGGTAAGGAGGGGAGAGGGGCTGAAGTCCCATTTGGAACATGAATTTCTTTGTTTCTTTTTTCGTAAAAAGAAATGGTCGTTCAGCGTGGCTTTTCTATATAAAATTCCTCGCCAAGGGTGGAGGGGTGGGCGGGGGGGGGGGGGGGGTGCTATGCCCCCTCCGCGCCTCTACGGATACTATGGCGACAGGCGTGGTCGTAGATGGCAGACCAGGGCGTTCAGGTCGTGCCTTACGCAGCAAAATGATAAGGGCGCGTTCCGCAGTCAATAAACAAGAAATGGACAAACATATCCGGCCAAAGCTGTCTATAACGAAGTGTTTATAACGATGTCCTGGTTATAACGAAGATATATTTGTTCCCCTTGGAACTTCCCATAGAAGCCCATTTATTTTATTTCTTGTTTCCTAAAAAAATTTATACGACTAGAAATAACTAACCACCAGTGATCTTCACTGACCATTTCGCGCTATGTCGACTTGTAACTCTGTCCATGACTTTCGTAATGATTAGATATGGCAATCCGAAATCCCTGCGAATAACCTGCCCTGTCGAGCACCACACAAACCATGCGGAAATCTTGTCCCGACTCAACCGAGGCGTGCACGGATGCGCATCACTAGACATTTCGCCAGCTTCGGCGTGTGGCTGGCGCTCCATCCTTCAACGAAAATTAGCCACAGGATACGCTGAACTTTCCCACTCTGCGCGGTGCGCACGGCCCGCTGCGCCTAGCTGCACCGTGCTGCGCATCGACTAAGCTGCCAAGGACAATGCAAGTTCGTTCGTTTTCCAACCTTCTCGCTGCACACAGCCCACTCCGTGCGCACTCTTAATTTCTGGTTCTTTGTGCAGCTTAGTTTGCGCCGTCGAGCTGCATGGTAGCATGGTTAAAACTGTTGGATAGTGTGCTTGGTGCGCTTGACAGTATCAAGGTCCCGCTGGTTTTGTTGGGTCAAGCGACGAAAGAAGAAAGTGCGAGCAATTTACATTGAGCACAGTGCGGCTGTCATCAACGCCTGTGGTGTGGCGTTACTGGCGTACGCTCTATTTCTCTAGACAGAGCTGCCGCACAGTGAAGTGCTGCCGTCCGCGTGCTCGGGAGCTATGCGGCTAAGCTCAACCAAAACGGGCACCCTAGAATAAATCGCAGCCGTGCGCGCTCTTTCGCCGCGGCCCGTATCGGCTTCATCTCCGGTAACACGGAACTAAATGTTCTGAATACATCTCTCCCTGTCTCCTACGACACTCCTTCTGTAAGACTCGTTTTCTAGGCCCTGCGGGAGATACGGGCGTGCGTTAGCAAGGCTGACACGTTCGATTAGGGGACGTATATTCGTCCGCGTGGTGGGCGCTCGGTGTGCGTGTTAAAAGCTCCCACAGCGCACATCGGCGGCATACTAAACGCCTGCAGTGTTGTCATAGGTCGCTTACCACTTCGTTATAAAGAGGCTCAGCTGTGTAACAATGCTCCGTGGTAATATTGTTGCCCATGTACAGGGGTCCAACTCAATCAATCAATCAATCAATCAATCAATCAATCAATCAATCAATCAATCAATCAATCAATCAATCAATCAATCAATCAATCAATCAATCAATCAATCAATCAATCAATCAATCAATCAATCAATCAATCAATCAATAAATCAATCAATCAATCAATCAATCAATCGAATTAATTACATAATCAATCAATCAACGAATCAATCAATCAATCAATCAACGAATAAATAAATAAATAAATAAATAAAAAACAAATAAATCAAAATGAACTTTGAGACCATTTTAGATGATTTCGCTCAGAAATAATTAAACCCACGGTCCTTTAGGGCTGCCGCTGGTTCCCTTACCGATGAGTTGCCCAAGAGCAGCACAGAACTCTCTTGGCAAACCACACCACGTTCTCCAAATTTCTCACTTCTCACATCTGAGTGCGTAGTCAACGGTTGGTCAACCAGCGAGGTGCCTCATAACAACTAAGGAGATGCCTGACGAACGACGAACGCTCAGAAAACGAACGTACACGTGAGAAAAACAAACCAAAACAAAAAAACGTTCAAATATCATGCCTTGCGTTTTGAACGGTGTTGTGTGCCTGGGGAACTTAACAGCAGCAAGAGTGGCCGGTTTCCCTTTCCATCTTTAAGTTTATTTCTTTTACATGGCTGAGGTGCCGTTGTCAGGAACTCATCATATTATTGCTCTTCAGTGGCCTCATCCTTTTAAAAGCCCCGTCTAGGAGTTAACTCGACACCGATAGCGGAATTTTTCTAAAATATGCCAAGACGTGCTTCGTTGTGAGCTTGGCATTCTTCCCTTGATGTCTCAGTGTGGAGCTAATTAATTCATCGTGGTTCACTTTGCACGACCGACCAATCAGCTTAGTGACCTCGATTTCATGGCAGTGATAGTGACTGACAGCAACCGCTGTCGATTACACAGCAAGATTTGCCGGTTGCTGTACTGAACGGAAATTTTGTTCGGGGTTGCCTGTTCGCTATCTATCTGACTGACCGGATGATTGTATATTAAATCATCAACCGGGTCAGTTACTTAGTCATTGCCTGTTATAAAAAAATCTTCGCCGGGCTGACACAAATACTTGGCCGCTACCAAATGCCAGAGTCCTTAATTATCATCTAAACGGCCAACTACGTCGACAAAACCTGTTAATCAAACAGACAGACATCTGATGGAGTGTTGCATAGATTTCTTTACTCCACTGACAGCATAATACGATTATATGATGCCTGAAAAGCCCATTGTTTATTATTTATTTGTATGTTTATGCAATTGAAGAATGCTGAGTGGCTTAAACATGCGTATCACCAATGGCGATATCACCGATGAATGACAAGTTGCGAGCTTCTACTACCTCGTGAAGTGTTGATGGATCTCCATTCGGGACACAGTGAGATGACAGCTTCCATCAACAATATTTCGACTAAGCAAAGAGAGATTGAAGCAGACATGGCAGGATTGAATGAAATGATGAAATTCTTAGAAGTTCAAATGGCGTCCCTCTGTGCATCAAAACAGGAAATTCGCGATTTAAAATGGGCGATGGCTGGATTGGAAAATAAAGTAGCGCACCTGCAAGACAAGGTTGATGAACTAGAATATAGGAGCCGGAAGAATAACTTAATTATGTTCTGAATAGAAGAGGAAAGCCATGAAACAGCTGAAACTCTAATCAAAGAGGTTAAAGAAACGGTGTTCGAAGAAAAATGAGATGGCACTGGTGGCGCCAAACTAAGATGCCGCCGGCTGGGAAGGAAGACAAGAAAATAATCGTCCAGTGATCACTTAATTTTTTACCGTGAAGAAAATTCTGTTTTAAAAGTGTGCACGGAAGCCTTTTCTTTCGCCGTTAATAATGTGCGAAAAAAGTTATGGGAAAGCTCAGCGAAGAAATTGATATCAACGGAGCTAAAGTTAAGCTATGTATGTGTGAATGATACAATGCTTATTTTGGATGCCGTGAATAACACGCAGCATCATTGTCTGTAACAGCCTCACTAATGATGTTGTGATGCAGAAGTCAACGTATTTACTCGAAGGACATTTAAAATGATTTTTGTAAATTAGCTTGCCTAGCTTGCCACGGTATTGTCTTTGGTGAACATGTATGCATGCAATGGTTTTTTTTTTTTTTAATTTTGCGCACCTGGTATTTTTGATTTCGGCAGTGCTGTGTTTCCAGCTGCTAATATCTCGCACGAAGATCGCAGTATTCATACATGAATAAGTGATAACAATAAATAAATACACTCGACAAGCGGAATGCTCGAAAAACTAATTAATTTAGATCGACGCGCCCACCGCCTCTGTCTCAAGCGCACCGAAAACAACCGGTTCGAGGCGAGAAGTGGCGTGGGGGACGCAGTCAACAGCTCAAGCCCGTCGGGCGTCCAATCGGCGCGGGTTCTATCCGTTATAGCCACGGGCATCGACTTCGCGCTGCGTGATTAGGGAGGGTAAGGAGCCGAGGGAAGGAACGCTTTGAGACTCGGGCTCGATCGGGCGCCGTCGCCTGCGGCCCACGCTGCCGCGTGTTGCAGCGTTGTACGATCGGAAACGAGGGGGGGGAGGGGGGGGGGGGGGGGTGAGAATTTCCCACAACGGCGCCGGCGCCGTTTCGATCGGGCGCCGCCGGTCTTAGCGCGGCCGGCCTTCGACGTGCGCGGTGGGCGTCAACTCCGGAGAGGAAAACGTTCGGCGTCGTTTGCCTGCGTCCCCCCCCCCCCCCCCCCTTCCCCCCCCAACGCCCCTCCACGTTCGAACGCCTCTGAGCACTGAGCCGGCTCGCTCTTCTGGTGTTCTCTTCTTTACAATTTTCACGGGATGTTTTTTTCTTCTCGGTGGCGTACTTGCTCTCAGCGTAGCGAATGCCGTGGGGTAAGACCCTTTGCGGCAATGCCTAACGTGTCTATACATATGCATGCATATATTGATGAAGAGAACGCAAGAAGGGAGCGTAAACGCACTACTACCAGTGCTGTGTGACTGGCTTTTATTTCATTAAAAAAGAGAAAACGACCGGCTGGTCATATCTTTTTTTTATAAGACTTGGGGCAGGGTAGACGACGAGAATGGTTAACTTCGTAGCACGTCCACCACTGCCACGTCCGTACCTTCATCATGGAGCATGTCCACCTGGCTCCGTTTCACATGCTTCCTATGTGCATGTCCACCCCGCCCTGATCCACATGTTCTTTATGAGTTACGGCGAATGCCTACCTGGATGACGATCTTGTTGGTAAGCAGGTGACCACGAGAGTTTGTTGTGATGGCATACAATGGCACCATTGACGCTGTTTACCCCGGCGAAAGTACCTTGTAGAGCAATCTCTAGAAAAACGGAAAGTGAACAACCTCCAAGCCATTAAACGGCAAATCCTACAATGGCGAAACTCTGTACAGCTTGGCTGTCCTTTCACGTTTAGTTAATCATAAAGGTAAAAAAAAAATGGCGCTAGCCTGACCATCTCATGAAAGGATCAGCGTATTGCACAACACAGGGGAGAGTTGATTAAATCTTTAATCATCTTCGGCCGTGTTCGCGTTTTTTTTCAACGTGTAAACTTCGGGGGCCCACCTTAACATTAAGAGGCTTTCCTGCAACACCGCAGTGTTCTCCGCGAGGCCGTCACACAAGGGATCTGGCAGTTCTTTCTCTTCGACCTGTGCCGACACCTTCATTAGGCGAGCTCTCATAGCCTTTTCGTGGCTTCTTTTCTCAAGCTTTGAGGCTACCCAGTGCTTTCAGGCAACAAGAAAAATGAAACGCCTACAATCTATGCCAAGGCCAAAGTTTTGTGCTTTGTTATTAGGGAGCCGCTTAGTAACAATTGAAGACAAGCATGAACCTGTTTTATTTTTTGAGAGATCAAGTCTTAGTACGGCACTAACTTCTCCAGAATTTGTTGCCATTATTTCGCTACCGGATTAATGCCGCACAACTAGTGTGACTAATCTTTTCACACATTAGTGGCACGCATTCATCGATTCCACTGCGCACGGCAGGGAAAGTACGAACGGACGAGCGACGTTGGTTAAATCTACAGTATTATGATGTCAGCCGCGACGTGTTTCCTCGGAATGCTTCCTGATGCCAACGAGATGGGCATCTAAACATTTCCGGTGGCTGCCGCGCGGGTCGCTACGCCTCCTATCGTACCTCATAAAGCGTGGGGCTATTTGTTGCCCTCTAAACGTCGCGCTTGCTCAAAAAAAAAAAACGCTCGTGCATGCTCTGTCTGTCCGTTTAATATCCTGCATCAGTTTTCTCCCATTTCTCATGTTTAGACCTCGTCAGAGACTGTCCAGAATTCCGGAAACTGAGCGCGCATCTCGTGTTTTTGTCTCGCGCAGGAACAACCCTTGCTACCACCGGCTGCCCGAGCCCGAGGGCGTTTCGTGGGCCGCTATGCGCGAGGCGGCCCCGAAAACAAACACGGTCCGGACGGCGACGCCGCTCACTCAATCAGCTCTGGCGAGACCAAGTCGCGCGGGCCTCGAGCACTGCCGCCTAGGCTCGTGAGATCGAGCGGGAGTCCGGAAGAAACGATAGTAAAGAAAAAAAGAAAAGAAAAAGAGAGGACATGGCAATAACCCATCGCGGGGAAGAAAATAAAGCTCCTTCCAATTATCTCCCACTCTTCGTCGCGGGATGAGAAAGCCGCGAGTGTTTTCGCGTTTTGCGTACGTTTGCTTCGCCGTTTCCGTGTGCAGTTCTTGCGCGCATTGTACATGCCCCGCGGCCGTTCAGTCCCGTGAGGCCCACCGCCCCCGTAGAATGCCGCCGACCAGTGAGCCTCGTCTCCCCCCCCTTCCCTCCACGAGCGTTCGGGGATAACGGTTCAGTTTTAAAGAGAGCCCGCTACGCGCGGCTCCCTTGTCAGCCCGCCTGTTTGCGCAGGGGATTATAGCTGCGCGCGACAGGGCGTCTCTCCATCGCTCGCTGCATGGACGTCGACTCGGACGACGTTATAGGCGCGACGCAAATGAAAGTGAGGGAAAAAAGCTGGTAACGAAAACAGAGGCATGAAGCGAAAGCAAGCGCCGCGTGATGTTGTAATGCAGAGGTGGGGGGAGGAAGTCATGCAGCGGGCGTCACTCGACGGAGGGGTGACGTCACCGCGCGTGGTTTAACGCCGGCGGCTTCGCCGGCTTCTGATGGGAGAAGCTGTCGTCGGCTGTTTTTACCGCTGGAGGAGCTGGCTTGAAATCGTTTTTAGCCGCCCCGATTGGTCTGAATGCCGACGCGCAGCTACGACCCCTTTCCCTGTCTCTGGGGGACCAGTTGATTAGAGAGAACAAAGAAAGGGCGAGGAGGATGAGGAAGTAGAAATAAAAGTGCGCGGTTTTACGAGCGCGTGCTCAACGTGTACCAAGTGAACCGCGAAATTTACTTATGGTTTAGTCATGCAAATTTATTAAATGAACAAACGCAGTAAGGACAGTTAAATCCGTCCTTGCTACTGCGGTGCTATGTCTGTGGTGGCTCCCAACACAAAATGTATAAAACAGCAACAAAGGCCTCCTTTCAAATAATGACGTGGCCTACGCAGGAAGCACTGGGCTCATATCTGGATTCCAGCGGTGGATCTGCCGGATTCTATATTTTCTAAATACATTTTTCCGCCTAATGCTTTGGCTTGGCAGAAAATAAATGCTCTTGCGACAAGGTAACTTAAGGTTGTGGACTAGATGGTACACCACACTACGGTCACAGTAAAAAATGCAGCGGTACAGTCGAAGGCAGGCTGACTATTTTGTTCTTGCCTCGTAGTAATAATTATTGGGTGCCAGAGAACACCTCGAAAAACTTTTGCGGCGCAACATTGTGCCAACATTCAGAGGAGGTTAGACCAGTAGTGTCGCTAGTGAGAGCAAAACTTTTAGCATTGAAGAAATGTGATGCGCGCTTTAAAAACGCCTGCCTTCTATGGTTTTCCGCTGCAAGAAAAGAACCACGTGGCTGTACGGTGACCTAAGCGGCGACAGTGAAGAAGCGAAAGTCAGTTTGCATTTGTAGGTCTCTGAAAGCGTCTTTCTCCAGGGTCTGTGGCATATTGCCGGGTCGTAATGAAACGCGAAGACTACTACGTGCTGTCTTAAGCATGTAGTGCGACATCAACATGGGGGAATGTTGGGGGAATGTGCACTTTGGGAAATATTTTACAGAGACATAAATTATGTGGGCTACGTACCGTATACATGAAACCAAAGACGAGAAAGATTGTGTTGAATTTCTGTGTTCACATTCTATTCTGGCTTGATAGGTCCCAGTCAAAAAATACGACACAATCGGTCCCAAAGTGCAACAGAAACTTTTACCGCCCTTTCGTTACGACAGATCTTTCTGTAGCATTGCAAAGTTTCTGTAGTTGCGACAGAACTGGCTCTTTCGTTGTGACATGCGACCGCTCAATACTAACGAAAACCCTGTTGTTACTACAGGAATTTCGGTTGTCATGTCCCTTAATACTACAGGAAAAGGTGCCGTACGGAACAACCGAAATTTTTCTGTTGTGTTTCTCGATAGGGAGTGTATCAGCGAAAATCAAATTTAGTAGTAGTAGCAGTAGTGGTAGTAGTAAAAGACTTTTATTCGACCATAATTTATAGGCCGAGCATGTCGACCGCCTGGGCGACCAGAAGCCGCTGTTATTCTTCCCCTTCAGCGCCAAGCCAGTCGAGCCAGGTGGTGATGGATAGAGAGGGTGGGGGGAAGGAACCCGACTGCTGAGCAGCCGGGCAATAGAAGAGGCAATGGGCCAGGTCCGCATAGATACAGGGGCAGTTGGGACAGGAAGGGTCTGATCGATACCGATAGAGGAAGAGGCGGGACGGGGTGATAACTGCATTCATCTGAATGTGCCGAAGAACGCGAGACTCCGGCACCGTGAGTGATGGATGACGGGGAGGGTAAAGGCGTTTGTCGAGGCGGAGCTCAAGCGTACTACATAAGTACATATGCTGTCCAAACAGTTAAGCAAGGCGAACACTGTCTCCTGCGTGGCAGGGGTGTATATTGAATTGTGAATTGTGCGCATTGCCGGCGGCTGCGCCCGAAAGACACGCAAGAAGCGTGCAACATCAAATTTATTCACTTAAAAGGAAGTTGGAGATGGTAGTGTGAACACATGGGGTCTGGTTTTTAGCTCCCTTGATTATCACGAAGTGTGCAGTAATTTTTTATACGTTTCACACTCGCTTTTAGAACTGTACATCTCTCGGTGCCGCGGCCAGCTTCCGTAAACATGGAAAGCCCCCTGCTATTTGCTAGCCCAAGGCGTTCCAAGCTTGCAGGACACGCTGTGCCGTTTTCTCTTAGACGGAATGCGCGACAGCACAAGGACCACACGCACCCAAAAATGCGGGACTGCATTAGGGGGGATAACGATAACACGTCCCAGATGATCTGCTCTGCGTCGCCATCGGCACGTACGTCGGGAATATTGGAATGCAAGCAGAGGTAGCACTGTGTGCCTTATCCGCATAAAAATGCAGAATATCAACAAAGAGAGCGTGAAGAGCCATTCCGAAACAGTAGCAGGAATCACCTGGTGCAAGTGAAACAACCATGGACATCTTCAAGAAAATGCTGACAGTGAATTTAGGAGTTTTTTTTTACTTTTAAACAATAAATTTTCATCGACACTTTTAGCGGGTTAAGTCAAATCTCGTTGTACCGAAGTCGAAGGAGGCTAGTGATTTTTCAGCTGTAGCCGTTGCTTTCCCATAGTCGTACGTGACCTTGACCGCACCTGTCGCTTGGCAACGGGATTCCTGTCATCGTGTAGATCAAGGTCAACAATGCCGGTGTTTAGTCTGCCACTGATATGTTTTGAGAGAGCCTTCAACACGCGTCTCAGCGCCTCAACGTGACCGAATTAGGTACGTCAACAGCGCACGTCAGTCTTGCCAACATAAGACCTTTTTTTTCCCGCAATGCCTAGGAAACTAGTCTGGGAGGAATAATGTCTCAGAGGAGAGGGTGTATCTGTCTATAATACGCAGGTCTGTTTTCTAAGCGCTGAAACCGATGCAGGCCGGGATGAAAGAGGACGCGCGAGAGTGACTCAGACGTGAATGTCCCCTTTGGTTTGCTTTTCTGTATAACGCACGAACACTTCGGTTTTACTTCTTCACTGCATGACAGAAGTGCTTAGCGGAGAAAGTGTGCCCGAGACTGAAGACCGTCTAAGAACCAGTGGAGAATGTGCGCCCGAGACTGGAGACTATCGAAGAATCATTTGATAATTTCATAAAGTTTCCCGCAGTTGCATCGAATGTAAATCTCAGCTTTTTGTTCCTTTCCCACTGCAGGTATCGATGTTTGTGATTTACGCTTCTCGCCGCAGACAGACAGCGAGTTCGGGGCCACGTCGAAGCCCTTCGCTACCCGACGCTTGATCGTGCCCTATGCAACCGCTTTTATCACGGTCGCGACCTGGTCAACCATAGGACAGCGGAAATCGTCTCGCGCTTTCGTTTTCCCCGCTGTCACTAATCTTAACCTTGTGAAACTAGCTGCTCGTCGATTACACCAGGCACACGAAGCACACTGCTGAACGGCCGGACCACGCGACCAGCCAGCGAGGGCCGAGGCTAAACTGCATACTGTTGGGTTTGGGATGCCCCCCCCCCCCCCCCTCCCCTTTCTGCCTGTGTGGATTAAGGCAGCTCGCGCTCCCCTCCTGCCTAAGTGAATTAAGGCAGCGACCTTCCAGGACCGTGGGACCACGGTGGCAGCTGCGAAGGTCAAAGACCGCCGAAGGCCGAAGATGCGGCGACGATGGCGGCGTTCCGTGGCCGAGTCGACCCTCGGGTCAACGAACAGAGTGGTGGTGTGCTGAGTGAAAGACAGCAGTGTTTCATTTCCCAGAGAACACAAAACCCTTTCCCATCGACCGAGCTGCGAGGGAGCGGGACAGCCAGCACCGCCCTTGCCGTGGGCGGTAGCAACAGTGTTCACCACTGTCCATCTGATTGGATGTCATTGTTCGAAGTTTATTCCCCGGTCAGGGATCTGGGGAATGCAAAGACTATTTAACGGGAAGTGGTTTTGAGCACTCCTGTTGACTCCTCAAGAAGCTCTCTTTCACTGAGATTCATTCTCAGTTGCTCTCTCATGTAAATAATGTAAATATTCCTGCATAAAGTTTCTTCCTTCCTTGTTCTCCCTTCGTAACCCCGTCTCCCGCCTTCCTCGTCCCTTCTCCGGCCCGACCACGCTCACCCGATCCTAATAATACCGCACCTGCAATGCACAGCAAGCTCGTCTCGTAACAAGGAGGCCAAAGGAGCAGATATTCCAATAGGACTGGAAATTCTGCACAAGCCAGCGGACCGTGCACTTTAAACAGAAAGGCGTAAAATGGAGTAAACAGTCATTTTAGTCCCTTTACTCCCATACTCCCATATAGGCACATTCGTGTTTATAGTGTGCGCACCGTAATGTGTGACGGCATTCGGCGGGCCGCGTTACTGAGTGTCGGTGAGGTCTACGAATAGAGTGGTGAAACACTGCCTGCGGGCCTCGCTTGAAGCGGGAAAGTTCTGCTCATGTTTCGTGCTTTGTTCGACAAAGCCGATTGTGCGCGATAATTTCAGTTTGGCTAATCGAATGGCTACGGAAGTGTTGTGCACTCTCGCAAATCAATAAAGTGCTCAGCGCGAAATGTTCAGTGAAGTTACCTGGAGTGTCATCAACGATCATTTTCATCGTTAGCGATCAACGTCGTCGATCGTCGATGACCGTTTTCTAATTGAACTAGTGTGTCCTAGATTGCTGTAATTGCAGGTGAGCTTGAACGTGCATATTAATCCGGATGTACTCTGAACAGTGAATGTTGCCAGGGGTAGGAAACTCCGGTTAGTTTTGGTTTTAATTACATAATTGTCTGTTTGAGTGGCACCGATAGAAAAACAGCTCTTTTTTCGATGGCGGTGGTTGAAATCACACTAGGGGATGAAGTTTCTTTATGCTGGATACCGTTGTCATGACGACGAAACGACGCTCCAGTTGGCTTCCCCCCGGCCGCTATGGAAGGAATTGGCGCTGACCTCTGTATTTGCTGGACAATGATGTATATGGAAATTTTCTACCCCTGGTGTCACCGGGAATCGTGTATGGAAAAATGGGCGGCAAAAATCAATCCTGCAAGATATAGGATGGAAATAGGAACAGTTGTTCTATAGTCTAAGGGTCGCACGTAAATAAATAAAAAAAAAGATGTGCGTATATTCACGCAATGCAGATTTTGAAATGAGAGCTTCAGTACAAATTCGCATCCCGTACATTTTCCACAACTTGCTGGACATATTCCGAAGTGCTGAACCATTGGCGCCTCGCTCGTCAGCGTACAGTTCTTTTTATGCAAACCAGCGAGTTTCTTTTCATAAGGTGTTTTTTTCATGGCGTTAAGTTTTTTTTCTTTCTAGCTCGCCTCCCGACCAGACAGATCTTTGTCGAAATGTTCACGTTCCAAGAACCAGTGGTGTAAGGTGTAATCCACTCTAAGCGCCAATATGTTAGAACTTCTCCCCGTTACGAAATACGCTTTGAAAAGAGATGCGCCTACGCAACGAAAATGAAGTGGGTTATTTTTAAAGGTAAACGAGACGTGCTGCAGAAAAAAGAAAAGAAACAAGAGTACAAAAACAGGCGGGGGCCTGCACTCTTTCTTTTTTGCCTTGTCTGGAAATCGACATCACTAGCTATGCGTGCGGTTTACGTAAGCGCAGCCCACGCAGCGCCGATGGGACACCGGACTCTGGCAGAGCAAGACGAGACTCGGGAAAACGAAGGAATGTGAGGGAGGGGACGACGCAGACGCCATATCGGCAGGATGGCGCGCCACTTGGTCGAAAAAAGTAAAACGGCCCTCAGGGTCGCGCGCTTCCGCCGGAAGGAAGTTCGTGCGGGCGAGGTCGCGGCCCAGGGCGGCGGCGTACCAGGATCGCAGCGGCAGTACGGGCTCGCGTTCCGAGGACGCCGGCTTCTATCCCCATTTCTATTTTATTTTCCTTCTTTGTTCCCAGTCCGTGCCGTCGCCGCCGCAGCTCGACGTGCTCGGACGATAATCGAATTTGGTGCGCCCGGTGCCGCCGCGGGCAGAGACCCCTCTGCCCTTCCCCTCTCCCCTCACCCCTTTCCCTCGCGGCTGTCACTTCGCTGCAGAGCCATGGCAGAGCACGACGAGCGTGCGAAGGCACCTGCGCCCTGCTTTCTCCGCCGTTCGTTCGTCCCGCCTTCTCCTAGCCTCTCCGCTCTTCGTTCCCTCCCCCTAGAGCTTCTCCACTCACTCTCCCGGAGCCGTTCGTCGGCATGTCCGAACGCGCCGTTGGCTCCTCGAGCGAGCGGCGCGCGTTTGGCTGCGCGCCTGCGGCACGAACCTTGCAGGCATGAAAGGGTGGGAAAGGGAAGAAGAGACGGACCCGCGCCGGTGGTCCGGCGGCGTCGGGTTCTAGCCCTCAGGAAAAGAGGGAGAGAGAGAGATCGATGAGTTTCCCGCGCGACACGCTCCTGCCCGGAGATAAGCGCGTCCTCGAGCGCACGCACCGACGAGCGCGCTTGGAGAGAGCCATCCCTCTGCCCGCGCATCGTCGCGGATGCGTTTATGCGGATCGGGAAAAGGGAGCGGCGGACGTGTCGGGGAGCGGCCGGCCGCCGACCTGCTTTCCGGCGCTAAAAAAATAATAGTAAATAAATAAAACTTGGCGGAATATTTGGCGCGCGTTTGTAGTGCGCGGCTGGCTGTGGGGATGTCTTCGAATTGAATTCCCTCGCGGCCGGATTCCGTAAGCCGCAGAAACAAAGGTCGTTGCATGTGCAGGTCCTCCACCTCTCTCCTGACAACAATGGGCTTCTTTTTGCGCCGGAAGTGCACAAGAAAGTGGCTAAGACGGCGCCGAGTGGTTGTGCTTGGAGCGTTGCAAAAAAAAAAAAAACAACATCTGGTGAAGCAAAAGAACTGTTACGAACTAAAGCAAGAGAGACTCGGAACATACATATTTAACAGACAGGCATCGTCATTGCAGAGACTCGGCGGGCTCTTCTCTTTTCACATAAAACAGAGTGTCCCGTAAATGGCGACTTGAGCTTTCCTCGAGGACTGTATTTTTTTAAAGGTAACAGCTCTGGAGTCTGTCCAGCATGCTGTTAACGCATACTATTAGTTTATTGCCAGAGAAACGATTGCACATGCACCCGTAATCGCCCGCTTTTCTTGCGAAGGATTGTATAAAGATTTGCTTCAAGCCTTGTCTTCTCCGCAGTCACGTCATCGACTCAGTGATTCAGGAAATAACGAAAGGTTCGCAGTAGTCCGGCCAAGTGCAGTTGTGGACGAGCAAAACAACGGAAAAATAAAAGATGGAGTTTTGTGTGTCGTCTGACGACTTTACGGAATCTGTTCTCGGTGTGTCTTCTCTATAGATGCATGTTGCAACAAAAAATATATGGATGTAATTAACTAATTTCGGTGTCAGTTCGTCTGCATACGTGTTATCATTAGTCTCTGATCGCGTATCTTCTGCAATGTCTCAGATTTTTCATCTGTGGATGCACCGATAATGGCTGGCATGTGATCACGGAAGTTAGATACGTATTGTTTGTTGTCACAAAACTGTCCATGGATTTCCAAGAAGTCATGAGTAACATGACTCAGGTACGCTTGGAGAGCGGTCCGTCCTGCCGGCAGAAAACTGCAGACGTGTTTGAATGCGCCACGCATAAATCCCAACGTAATCCCACTCGCCGACCGGTGTACATCGATGCACACCATTTCTGTGTACAAAATCTCAGCTGTCACTTCGACCACTTGACCTCTGACGTCACACTCACCAGGGTGGCGCTGCGACTGCTTCGACGTTACCACCTCACTGTTCCTTGAGTACATGTACTGCGGACGAAAATATATGCACAAAAATTTGCAGCAAAAAAAAAGTGATTCAAAATTACTACAATGGGATTGTTTCAGGCACAGTGCCCGGGAACAATCCTAACAAAAATTAGATCCTTTTTTGTTGTTATTAGAATCGCTTTTGACAGCCTGCTTTCATGTTGTACATTGCGGACAAAGAAGTTGGCACCACGAGTCCCAGTAAATGAACGCAGCAGACGGGGCTTGTCACCTAACCTTTCGCCAGAAGTTTTAGGGTGGTGCATGAAAGGAGAGCTGTGCATTTCATTTGGAGCAAGAAAATGACTCCAAAATTAACGTGAAATAGTTTAGTTAATTGTTTCAGGAAAGTGTGCTTTGAGTTTTAAGCCTCTCTCCTAGCGTCACCTCAGCGCAGGCACACACAAAAATAGAAAAACAATAAAAGGAATGACCAGTAGGAAGCGCGAAAAAGCTTGTCAGCGCGCTTTACGACACCCAGACAATTCAGCATCCGCTAAAAGGTATGATTTATATGCTTGCTGTTCTTAAGAATACACACATATGCCTTATCTTGGAAAAATTATACGACCAGAAAACTCACGCCATCCTAACTATAATAAAGCAGTGTCGAAAGTTTGCGAAGAAAAAAAAAAAAAGAGAAGGTCCCAAGGTCTGGACCTAAACAACCTTACCGAGGTCGTTCTTGTTACTTCATTTTGATGTCTTAATTTATAATTTAAACAAACGCAGCACGTAAGTGCAGCCAGAGAAAGTATAAGTACATTCGAAAATTCAGCAACCGCTAGATTTTCTCGATAGCAAGTACATAAGCTGCTCCCAATACGCTCCAAGGACGTGACCCTGTAGTCACTGTGCTAAACGTAGCGGTGGACTAAGTTATGAGATTACGATTTGCATTACACACTCCCCATTTTGTTAGTTCAGTGTCTGCGTCCTGTGAATCGAACGAGCTCACTAGCTTTGCTAAGGTATTTTGATCTAGACCTGATTAATTAGCTGCGGTACTTATACTAACCTTAGCAGTTTAATTATATCTTATTATTATTGTAATCAGCATTATGTACATCAACCAGATAACCCGTTTCAATGGATGCGAATTCACTACATGAATGGCTAGCATTGAAAATATTTCCCTCGGTAGGGAAAGAGAGACAATAAAATTGGATTACGATTTTCCGCCTTCGTTATGTGCTGATCGCTCCTGCAGTAAAGGGAAATGTAAGGCAAAATCAAAAAGAAGAACTTACGCTAAAATGATAGATTACAGTTTGTTAACAATGCCGCTGTTTTCTTCTTCGCTGACAAAGTTGCTGACAAATCGCAGATGAAGTCCTCTATTTCATCCCCTATTCACACAGCCATGAAACGGCGTCATTTTGTTAATGCCACTTTTGTGACGTCATTCGTCAAATGAATTAGGCAAAACGGCAAATCTCTCAGGCACTGAGAGAAAACAACTCAAATCGAAACTGTTTTTCCCGCCAAGCACACGGGTCCTTGTTACATTGTTTATCAACAGATGGCGCCACCCTACCGTTAGTCGTGAAATGTGATTTCTCGCCCTTTATGCTTGTGACGGTCTCATAGCTTGAAAAGGGCGAGAATGGTGTTTAGAGGTGCTGGTGACTTATTCCTCTAATTGACATTTCTGTCCACGACCACTTCGCGTAGGGCCGAATGTGTGGCATTTGAAGCGGGCGACGGCTCATAGTCTCCTATTTCAACAGCAAGGTGGAAGAATCTCTCCTTTCATTGATTTTTTGGCTTACTCATTTTTTTTTAGTGTAAAAATGAGGTACTTGCTATCATGGGACGGAAAGGATGTTACTCGACGTGATGTTCCCCTTTAGTCGCTTCCTCCGCAAGACACTGCTACTCGTCAAAGCTGGGTTTTTTGCATTCCTACTCAATGTGCAAAGAAGGCAACTTTACAGCAATCGTACGTGATATTGTCGGAAAGTTGCCTTGGGTATAAAAATAAAGAAAAAGGTAGCAACAGGTTGGTGATAAAACCTGATAACACTTGTGCAAAACCTCCACTTGCATTTGTCGGGACTACGCTGACTAATTTGTGAGGCCTAACTGAGGACACGCTTGGTTTGGTTGTAGCCTATACTGCAACGCATCTCAAATAATTATTTGATTTGTCTGGCGTTGTTTCTGCGTCATATACTATGAGTTTATCAAAAACACAGACTAAATTCAGAAATTAAGTATATGCCATACCTGGCAGTTAGTTTCACGACGTTAGCTGGGATACTGGCTTTCCGAAAGTCGTCGTTTGTGTGATTTACGCCCTTCTGATTAAAATAAATATTTATAAAAAAATTTAAAATTAACGATGCAGCAATATGCTTAATTTACGATATATACTATGAATTCTATTGCTGAAATGAATGACAGTGAAGGAAAAGTTAATCTGGCTTTGAAGCTCGAATCCACGAACCTCGCCTCAGCTGCTTCACCACTCTGCCGCAACCTCTCCGCCGCATCTGTTAGTAAACGAATAGTAGTGGAGGATTATTTTCATGGGAGCAACTACGCATTAAAAATTATGCAATAGGAGAGAAAGAATGGGTGAAAAGTTTTCAGAGAATTCACTCCAACGAAATATGCAACATGAGACGTTAGATGAAGGCCGGTATAGGTCGGTATAGGTCATGCCGTTTGCAATGGGCGGTCGAGCATGCTGCCTTTTTGGTTTCTTGTTTTCGCTGTGACCCAACTTCATTGATTTTTTCCGTAAATAAAAGCTGGAGACAGATTGCGACTACTCTTTTGCAAGCTTTTAGGCGACCGTGGTGCGAAAGCGTTTATCTCCTGTCTAAGTGCAGACCACGCAGCATTCTAGAAGGCGGAACTGGCGGCAGCTAGTCGGAGGCGCATATACCATGGGTGACGGGTCTGCCTGTGAATAGAACAGTAAAGCAATGTGATATCCTCAACCATCGTGACCTGTTAGTCACGATGCCTTCCGTGGTGAGTGCGGCTCGGTGATTGCACTACGCCATCTGTTTTCCTCAGCGCTGCACAGCTTTTATTGCGAAAGCAATACTACTTTCACTTTCAAGCCTTTGCGGTGCGACGGCGGTGCACATGAAATGACCTTTCGCATGACCTCTGTGTGACGTCACGCCGAAGAGCTGGGCGACCACCTCGCGCCATCCGTGTGCGACGGCGGTGCACATGAACGGTGGCCTAACTCCCGCTCTCTCCGCCAGGAGCGCCACAGGTGTTGTGACGTCACGCCGAAGATCTGGGCGACCATCTCGCGCCGTCCGTGTGCGACGGCGGCGCACATGAACGGCGGCCTGACTGGACAGGATTGGACTGGACTGGATTGAATTGGATTGGATTGGATTAGATTAGATTAGATTAGATTGGATTGTATAACCGATGTTACCAGCGGTACTTTAGTGGAGCGGGCGAGGTTACTTTCAACCTCAATCTACTTTCTGTATAACCGATGCGTCGCCACAAGTCTAACCACAAGTACCACCACCAGCTACACTACCAGCTGTACCATGGCGTAGGTGCGGATATTGCTTTCGCAATTACCGAGCTTAACCAAGCTAAGCCACAGCGAATTTTTTAGACTAAGTTGGTGCCACGCCGGTATTTTGAATGCGATAGCGTCAAGGAACTCGTGCCGCAGAAAAGCCGGCGTCGTTGACAGCGGGAGAAAAATCCACGAAAAATCCCCAGAGAAGCAACCTAGGAGACAGATGGACCACCTAGGTCACGTGACCTTGTGGCGTCATCACAACCTGCCCACCGGATTGGGAGCAAACTGTGCACCGTGGCAGGTGGCAGTTAAAGTTTAGTCGCAAGAGGTTGCCCGGAGGGCAGTCGCTCATCGCTTGACCGCTGCACCAATGCGTCAGCAGTGGTATGAGGACTCTCAGGGAGGTACGAACCTTAATTTTGGAAAAAGACCAGTTCCCAAGATGTGGACATCGACCCGTTAAAGCTATCGCGTCTTAACGTTAAGGCAGAGTTTAAGTGTGCCCTCAGATTCTTTTGAAACGATTTGTGCCACCTAGGCCTTGAAAAAAAAAAAAACTGTGCCTTGACTTGTGTGTTCCGCTGTGTGCTTACTTGAGGGAAAAAAGATGCCCAGGCTTAGCTTGGTTAAGCCAAGAATGCGTTGCATATTGTGCGGTCTTTTTGCGCGAGGTATTGCTTGGCGGCACTCGATTTTCTCAGCAGCTTTTCCTCCGGCGTATGGATGGATGGATGGATAGGAGCGCCCCCTTTGAAACGGGGCGGTGGCAACCGCCACCATGCTCAGCCGTCTTTTTTTCCTTTTTTCTTTTTTTTTCGCCGCCGCACTGAGCCGCCGCGGTGGCTCAGTTGCTATGGTGCGCGGCTGCTGTCCCGAAAGACGCGGGTTCGATCCCGGCCGGGGCGGTTGAATTTCTTTGGAGGAGAAATTCGAGGCCCGTGTACTGTGCGATGTCAGTGCACGTTAAAGAACCCCAGGTGGTCGAAATTTCCGGAGCCCTCCACTACGGCGTCTCTCATAGCCTTAGTGCTTTGGGACGTCAAACCCCATAAACTAAACTAAAACTAACTTTCTTTTTTTTTTTCACGTGGTTTGGTGACGTCACGTCATCGCGTGACGTGACGCCACCAAACCACGTGAAAAAAAGAAAGAAAATCACGTGACGTGACGTCACCAAACCACGTGACGTCACGTCACGTGGTTTGGTGGCTGTCCGGCCGCGCCCAAGGGCTGAACTGAGTGATCGCAATATGCTACGCATAAAAATGTCGCGTAACATTTCGAACTTTACTCGACCCTCGACACGGACGACGTCAAACTCGACGGCGTACGGCTCTCTCTGAACTTTTGAATGGGAGCACGCTGAAACTTTTTTTTTCCAATTATTTCTTCACGCCGTAAACGTGCTTTACAGTGAGATTTTGCTTCCACATCCCCGAGGCATGCAAGGACTGCAAAAATCGTTCGGCGCCTGCATTTGCTCAAAGCAGCAGCTCAGCCCAATAAAAAAAAAGCGGCACCATAACAGTCCAACGATTTCAACAGCGGACGACCCGATTTTTGAACGACCCGACGCTAGCTTTTTCCGCATTGAGGATGCTTTTGTTCCAATGTTTAGTGGAACCCCACAGATGGAGTAGAATTTGTAATGAAGGAGTAATTACTAATTGGCATCCACCCATGCGCGGCCGCACGGTTACAAAGAGAAGCTGTAGAGCTTTTGCACGAAATATTGTGAGAAAGAACTGTTTTTGGCAGGTGGAGACCACAGCCAAGTACCTGAAAGCGCGATTGAGGTGTGCACTGACCCAGGGAGCCAGTTATGCGCGTCTTAAACTTTTATTGCGAAAGCAATACTACTCCACTTTCAAGCCTTCGCGTGACCCGGCCGCAGTTACGTTTGACCTTTAGCGGAGTGAATATGGGCGACCGACTCGCTCCTTCAGATAGCCCGGCTGCAGTTACGCTGCGCCGCGCACATGTGGCGCCACTGCCGCTGTGACGTCATACCAGCTGTAGATTATGGGCGACCAACTCGCTCCTTCAGAGAGCCCGGCTGCAGTTACGGTGTGTGTTTGCCGCGCTGCGCACCTGTGGCGCTACTGCCGCTGTGACGTCATACAAGCTGTAGATTGTTTTCTTTCTCCCAGTCGCAACAACATCAAAAGCAGAATATTAAAAAAAAATTACCGAAGACGCTTTGAGTCGTCGCGCAGCGGCGGCCGGTAGCCACTCGTGGCCTGTAGACGCGGCGCACTGCGTTCCTTCTGTTGGAGGCGCTGCGCTTTTGCTTTCGCAACCAAAGCTAAGCCCCCGCCATTTTTTTCGTCTTCATTGCCAATTTACCCAATGTACGCCGTCGGCCTACGGTCCAGTGCCGCGTTTCTGCAGCAATGTCGTCAACGCCAACGCGTATTGCTCTTGTTTCTGCCTCAGCGTTGTCGTCGCCAAATCATGCAGCGCACCCCTCTCTGTCACCACGGCCACATAGCCCAAAGCGTGAATATTAGTCTGATAATAGTATTAGTTGATAAAGAATACGATGTGCAATCAATATAGAGCGCAAGAGTATCCGCTATGCGTATCCGCTACGCACCCTGGCCAATCCCCTGCTGTGGGTATGAGTCATTAAGCCTGAGGACAACATCATCGTTATCATCAAGAGTGGGTTGCAGTATAACACGAGGCGTGTTCGGCGGCAGCCTAGTGGAGGGGGTAGGTGGCGACGAAGAGCGGCTACGGCCGCTTATCTGTTTTTAAGCATGAAATGCTTTTAGCCCCCGTTGTCGGCAGTGTGGTGACGTCACGCCGAGACCGAGAGCCATCATCCGGGCACTGAAATCCACTCATCCGGGCACTGAAATCCAGTCATCCGGGCACTGAAATCCGGTCATCCGGGCACTGAAATCCGGTCATCCGGGTACTGAAATCCGGTCATCCGGGTACTGAAATCCGGTCATCCGGGCACTGAATTCCAGTCATCCGGGCACTGAATTCCAGTCATCCGGGCTCTGAAACGAGAACATCCGGGCACCGTACGAGACTTAGCGAGATTTAACGAGACTCTGTAAGCCCTCCTACGCGACCGGCATGCAAGCGCTGGTCGGTCTCCAAAGGAGTAAAAAAAAATAACTGCTGCCAGTGCCTTCTCAATGTTTATCAAGATATCAGTCGCTGTGCGTTTGATAATGCACGCAATTATAATTTCCGATTTCTAATAACGCGTGCAAAAAGCACATAAATGCCACGATACACTTCGTTGTCATACGTGATCTCTTAGGGGCTTCGCGCATCGAAGCAAAGCCGCGCAGGCGCACAGGGGCCCGGGGGAGAAGCGCTGCGTTCAAAGGGCAAGGCATCGCGCCGAACGGGTGGTGGCGTTCCTCCCTTCCATTACGGTGTGGTTCGGGTGTCCACCGAGATGGCAGAGAATTACTGCGCCATTTCCTTTCCTCAAAAAACCTTGCGTTCAAATGGCAAGGCATCGCGCTGAACGGGTGGTGGCGTTCCTCCCTTCCTGTACGGTGCGGTTCGGGTGTCCACCGAGATGACATTAGGCCCGTAAACATTTCATGCTTACTCTACTCTCGGTTACGGGAGAGGCAGAGATTTTTTTCAGCCAGCGTCCGCTTCGGCGGACGCGGTTGTTGCGGCGACGCGCGTGACTTTTCTTTCCTTTTTCTCTTTCCTCTGATCTTTTAACTCTCCTCTACCTGCACGTGGCAGCGGTGGTGGCTCGGCTTGAGCCAGTAGGCAGGCCCGTGCACTTTCCTTTTCATCCTTCTCTCAGTCGCAACAGCAACAACGGCCTAGTGCTCTCGCGCAGTGGCCAGTGGCGCTGATCTGTTCGCGCCGCCGCAGGTTCGAATCCAGTCGCGGATGTTTATTTGAGTTCTTTTATTGCGAAAGCAATACTGCTTGCACTTTCACACCTTCGCCGTGCCGCGGCGGTGACCACCATTGACCTTCATTTGACCTTGATTGGATTCGATTGGATTGGATTGGATTTGAGTGGATTGGATGGGATCGGATGGGATGGGATTGAATTGGTTTGGATTGGATTGCATTGGATTGGATTGGATTGTATAACCGATGCATCACCACAAGTCTAACCATAAGCACCACCACCAGCTACACTACCAGCTGTACCATGGCGTAGGTACGGATATTGCTTTCGCAATTACCGGGCTTAACCAAGCTAAGCCACAGAGGCATTCAACATTGCAGAACTCTTTATCATTTTCTGAAAGAACCGCACGCGAACACACACTCGACCGCGCACACATACGCTCTCTTTTTCTCTCTCAAACACACACACACACGCACGCGCGCACGCACACACACAAACTATTTACTGAACAGCATGGACCAAGCTCTCAGTAGAGGCAATCTAATCCAATCTAATGCAATCAAGGTCAAATGAAGGTCAATGGTGGTCACCGCCGCGGCACGATGGTGGTCACCGCCACGATTTATTTATTTCACTTGGCACAAATCCACAAACATCGAAAGTTCATGTTCGAGGTTTACCTATCGAAATAGTGGTTTCGCACTAAAATTCGTCCTTGTCCAGGAGTTAAAACCCGGTACCACCGCCTCACAGGGGCGGTCGCTCTACCAACTGAGCTAACCGAGAGGGCTAGAAAGTTTCTGTGGAAGATCGTGCAGAAGCTGTATAGCTTTCCTTCATAGCCGTATGGGTGGGCTTGGTGATTGCCAATGAGTAATTACTCATTTATTGCAGGATACTTTTGGGCGTCGTTTTAAATGCTGCGGCTGGGCAGCCCACGAGGATTGAATGTGGTTGTTACTGGTGGTTTTTGTGGAATGTATTGAAAAAACAAAGGAACAGGCACCAGAGGTGCCCCGACATAGACAGTGCGAAGACGATGTCTTGCAATAACCGGACTTGAGGGGAGGTAAACTGTAGCTTTATGTACATGAATTTACATATTACAGCAGGTTGAGAGGCAAGCACAACGTGGAAATGGCTGCAGGGAAAAAAAATGGAAGTGGTTAAGCTCTGGTTAAACCGGGTAAATTGCGTTAGCAATGGTGCGCGCGTTCTTCTGGCGATTCTTCGGCGCATTGCCTTCGCCTGGTAGCATTGCGGCGTTCCTGAGCAGTCAGGTGTTGAGATTCATCGGTAACAGATGACGTGGAACCATTTTGTGAGGTACAACGTTGTCGCCGAGCTGCATCCTTAACACGACGCTTTGCAAGATGTTATTCACGCTGTTCTGGCGTCTCTCGTGCACATTGTCGCTTTCTCGCTTCTTCCTGTCGCTGTCATTTCTCCTTAGAGGACTGCATAGCATTGTTGTTGTTGTTGCGACTGAGAGAAGAATGAAAAGGAAAGTGCACGGGCCTGCCAACTGGCTCCAACAGAGCCACCACCGCTGCCACGTGCAGATAGAGGAGAGCCAGCGCCGAAGTGGACGCTGGCTGAAAAAACAGATAAGCGGCAGCAGCCGCGCTTCGTCACCACCTCTAGCATTCACACCAAGATAAGCGCGCATTTATTGATGCTTATCAGCGCGGGAGCGTGGACGCCGCCCTATTTGGTCACGTGACCATTCCGCCACGCTGCAAGGGAGTCCACAGAACGCCATCGCCCGTTCGGCTGTACACCTTGCTCGTCGGTAAATTGTTTTTTGAGGAAAGGAAATGAATATGTGTTGCATATCTCGGTGGACACCTGAACCTCGCCGTAACGGGAAGGGGGGTCGATGGGAGTGAACGAAGACACTGTATTCACTAGACGCGCATTTGTTCATTCCAGACTATCAAGGAATTTTTTTGACCTTGGTGATCTCACTGTTTACTTTGCAGAAAGCCGGAAACAATACACCACGTGGTTTTACGCTGCTGGGAAGGGGTTTATTTTTGGGATGTATTGCAGCGAACCCTAAAGAAAGAATTACCACTTGACCCGTATAGTATCCGGTACTTATCTGTAGAAAATGAGGATGGGGTACCGTTTGATTTAATAATGCTGATAGGCCTCCACTGTATATGACACTCCAGAATGGCAGGCTACCATTGTGACAAAGACGCAAGACCTGCCCGAGCTTACTTCTGGGAAAGCACGGACTGGTTTCTGGCCACCCAGAGAATCGCTGCGGAGCCTCCGGAGTGGCTCTAGAGACTAACGTCGCTGTGCAATTTGCGTGAATTTTAATCTGACGAAGCCAGATTCATGCTGGCTGACCACGACAGTGCCGTGTGTATGTACATAGCGTTTAGTGTGCTTTGTTGATTGTTTGTTTTGTTGAATGTTATGTGTCAAAGCAAGGCAACGAAGAATAAAAAAGGTGGCGTGGAGGTGAGTGAGCTCTCGGTTAACAACCAGATTCGTGGTTGTTAACCGAGAGCTCACTCACCTCCACGTCACCATTTTTGTTCTTCATTGCCTTGCCTCACAAGCAGAATTGCCGTTAGAGCATCCGTGCGGCAAGGCTGCCTAATGCCAGCGCTACTTTTCGCTCTGTACCTGGAGCCACTTTGCCGAAATGTAATAAATAACAGCTGTATTCGTGGTTTCGAACTGGAAGCATGTGAAATTAAAGTATTTGCTTATGCCGAAGATGTGGCAGATTTCTGTAGCGACCACAGCAGCATTGAACATGCGATGTCGGCTGTTCGCACGTTTTGTGGTGTGACCAATAGCGTTGTTAATCTGGACAAGTGTGCGCGCCTTTGGCATGGGAATTGGGCATCAGCGCCTCTGTTTCATACAAGTGTAAAATGGTCACATGTTCCTTCCAAATACCTAGGTGTACCTCTTGACAAGCATCGAGATAACAATGACTTTCGGAAGGAGAAAATTCAAGAACTCTCCACGCGTGCACAGAAATGGTCGGGAAAGGAACTGTCTGTATTCACGCGCGCAAACATATGTAATGTATACCTGGTTTCAAAAGAGCGCTACTTGTTGCAGGTCCTTTCATGCTCTGGACTTAGCATTCAAAAGTTTCATCGTCTCTTCGCAGTTTTTGTTTGGCAGTCCTCATGGGAGAGGACTAAACGTGATAATTTATTTCTGCGTTTGAGAAAAGGTGGTCTTTCCTTGCCACACTTGTACCTGAGGCAGGTGGTGTCAAGGTTTATGTTCCTTCAAAACCAACGCGACCCTTTCCTGCGGACATTTATTCAAGTGAGGCTTTCTTCGGCTTTGCCAAACTATAATATTTCCAGTGTGGACGGGATGAGATACAGTGCAAGTAGGTTTTTGAAAGAAGTGGTCTTTGCTTTCCGGTTTCTTAATGCTCGCTTCAGTTTGGAATATCTTTCTAATGTCACGCGTAAGAAATTGTGAAAAGATTTGCTTGACTCTGTCTTCCCGGAGCCAATATATCGATCTCTGTATAGTGGAGGCCAAGCAGGAAATGTTTTAAAAAGAGTACAAAAAATGGTGGTACCAGCGGGTGCGAAGACGTTTCTCTTCAAGTTACACACTGGGACGTTGCCGGTTAAAACATGGATGGAGGAGAAGAGATTGTTTTTCCCATGGGGTGCTGACTGCTTGTTGTGTCACAAACCAGAGTCAATAGAACACGTCTTTATTGATTGCTGGGATGCGCTGCTCTTTTGGGACGTGCTCCAGCGTACAATAAAGAAAGACTTACCCTTGACGCCGTGTGGGGTACAATTCCTGGACGTTGAGCCGGATCTTTATAGATATGATGTAATTTTCCTGCTTGGCCTGCACAATATTTGGCGAAGCAGGATGGCTGTACGACACTGCGATGAAGATGCGCGTTCTGTCCGTGAGTACTTCAAAGAAAACATATTTAGGCTACGTGAAGTGTACAAGGAGCTATGTTTTGGAGATGAAGTTATCGAGTTGATGGGAGAGTTGTGTTCCCTGAAACAGTTTTGATTTTCTCACGCGAGTGAAACACATGTCCGCTCTGGATGTTTGAGAGTGCAGCGCAGAACATATGTTTATGATTACGGGTGTGCGAATATCAAATTTTTCGAATACGAATCGAATACGAATACTTAGTTCCGAATATCGAATCGAATATCGAATAATCAAGGACAGACGCATTTAATCACTACAAAACATTTATTTGGGCACCCAAGAACATCACAGGTCAACTATCGGTAATTAAATGAACACAAAAGGTGTGTGTGGCTGCACAAAAAGTATCAAAGTCTCGAACATTATTCTTAGAAGAGTGGAAATATAAGAGAAGATGGCTAGTACACAGCATTGATTAAGGCTAGCTTGCCATCAGCACAAGAGCGCGTTGCTGGGATGAACATAAAAGGTTGTCGTGAAGGGAAACCAGCTGCACCACATGGTCAGGCAGAAGTTGTTCCCTTCTAACTGAAACGACTCCTCCAGCCACAGAAAATGCCCTCTCACTTGGCACTGACCGGGCACGTATTGCGAGGTACTTCGTGCACAGCTGACTATACCAGCTTCGCAGGTATAGCCACAAAAAAGCTCACCAGTGCAGTCAGCTACGGCATGGCCCTTGGAGGAAGAAAGAATTTTCCTTCCATGTAGGCGCCGCCATGTTGTTATGTATCTGTCGATAGGGCTTGCGGATCGAAATGAACGCCGGTACTCACAATGAATATTCGGCTAGATACGAATATTCGCGTCGGGTCGAATATTCGAAACAACACGAATACTTGGATTTCGAATCGAATTCGAATACTAAAAATATAATATTCGAAATATATTCGAAAATTTGGAATATTCGCACACCTCTATTTATGATCTGTTTTAATCTGTCAAAACAGGCAATAAAGACAAAAAAAAAGGTGGCGTGGAGGAGTGGTTAGCGTGCTCGTCTCGCACTCCGGAGACCCTGGTTCGGTTCCCCAACTCGATCAATTTCCTACTCGGTGTTATATTTGCATTTATGTGGTATGACTAGAAATTACGCTAATTGCTTAACCGATATCATTCGAATGTCATCGATACAAGGCGAAAGCGTTTCCTGGGGCACTGTGTTTTTATTTTTTTACACTTAATTTATTTTCATTGTATTTTTATTTTTTTTTACTTTTTCTTTTCTTACTTTAATTTTTTATTCCTTTCATTATATTTATGAGACCCATGCATTCAATAGATGAGCTTTTATTCATGCTCATACCCCGAGCCTTCGTGGAGGTCATTCTACTTCCTGACGCGATAGCGGAAGGTTGCAGGATCATGGGCTGCCACGGAGCGGCGATAGCGGCCGTTGACGGCTGCGGAAACAGGTTTACCAGCGACTAAGATAAGGAATACGAGATCGTTCTGCCTACCCTGCCCACTGGAAGGGTCGTTTTAAACACGGTGTTTCTCACGGTGACGTGCGTGTGAGGCCCTACAGGGTCGAGGACTTCAGCGACGCCCTCGCCAACGTTGGTGCGCTCCCCGATGTTGTGGCGTTGGGGGTGGATGCTACATGGCGTCGCCGACGAGGACATCTGTACGGCATTCGCGGCGTTCGGCAACGTTACCGAGGTCACCCGGGAGCGTTGGCGCTTCGCCGGTATGAAGGAAAAGGAGCCCATCACGAGGACCGTGCTCCTAAAGATGAAGCCAGGCATGAAGGTGGACGACCTGACCCAAGCAGATTCGAATCGCTGGTGAGTTGGCTCTCGTGGTGGTACCCGGGTGGCCGATACAGTGTCTGCGGTGCGGCGGCACGTTCCCCGCGATAGCAAGGTGCCCAGATGCTCGAAATGCCTACGCTATGGACACTCGGAGGCTGACTGCGTTCGCACCTACGCCTCGGCTACCGGGCGCTTAGCGGCGAGCGACTCTGCAGAACTCATGGACGTCGTCGAAGCGGAGGAGGTGCGAGCGGTGCTGACGACGCGGGCAAAACGGAGGGGGTGGTGGTTGAGCCAGCTGTTGCGAGGAGCAACGCTGACGCGACGGTCGCACAGGAGAGCGGGTCGCCAACTAGCGATCCATCTTTGACGCGTCTGGAGGCGCCAAAAGATGGAGGCAGCCCGCCAGTGCCCGTGGAATCAAAGGCGGCCAGCGAGGACCAGGACGAGAAGGCCACCGCCCGCAAGACTACTGGCGTCACTACCCCGGCGAAGCGTCCGCACGCCGAGACCAAGCCCGATAGGGACAAGTCAGCAGAGCCCAGCGTCGAGGAACCACCGGCAAAAGCGTCTGAAGCACGACGGTCCAGTCTGCGGCCACACCCAAAGGTTCCGTCCGACAAGCGTGGTGGCGACAAGGCGCCTCCTGACCAGGGGCGAGTGCTCGCGCCGGATGACACCGGCGGCGACGGCAACATCTAGCGACATGCTAGACGCGGGAGGTAAGCACCGTGCTTTCGGTCTCTTCTTCCAATGTAAAAAATTGTCAGAGGCTTAGCTTGGTTAAGCCCGGTAAGTTGCGAAAGCAGTAGCCCTGGCTGCGCCTGGTTTGTCTGGTGGTGTGTCTTGGTAGTGCTCTTAGTAAAGCTTATGTTTATCAAAGTTTTGCCCATTTGTTTTACATGGAATTATACTCACCACACGCCTCGGTCGCCAAAACGAGCGGCTGACGCTAACGGATGATTGTCTAAAAGCTCCGAGCTACTCGACCAAGCCGGCGGCCAAGGTTGCGGATAACCGCTGGATGGATCGATGGATAGGAGCGCCTCCTTTGAAACGGGGTGGTGGCAATTGCCACCATGCTCAGCTTTTCTTTGTTTTTATTGTTTTTTTTACTTTTTTATTTTTTTAATTTTTTTACTTTTTATTTTTTATTCTTTTATCATTTTTTATTCGTGGCAGCGGCGCGGCGTGGATCCCCTGGGACAGCAGCGACGAGCTGAGTTGGGCCCCAGTTTTCTCTCCGTCTGGCGTGACGTCACAACGGAGGTCAAGCTAAAGGTGAAACGTGGATCCGCCGGGACGACGCTGAAGGCTCAAAATCTATCGCAGTATTGCTTTCGTAATAAAATGGCTTCTGCCTCTCCGTTCAAAGTCAGAGGTCCGGCAGGTAAAATAAAACAAAGCCAGCTGTACCGACTTATAACGGAGCAAGATATTGATGTACTGGCTGTTCAGGAGACTAAAGTTGACGGCGAAGAAGAGACCGGGAGCATGGTGCGACGCTTCACGTCTAGGTATTTCGCCGTCGTTAGCCATGCGGTGGGCTCATCGCCTGGTTGTGTTCTTTTGTTAAGAAGTTACATGGGCTAGAGGTACACGGTCATCATTCGTACATGTCGGGTCGATAAGTGTCACTCGATTTTTCGCTGAGCAACACTGACAGGCGTATTGTTTGCTTGTACACGCCTAATGCGGTTGATGGCCGAGCCGTGTTTTTTGAAAATGTCGAAAACCGGCTCAGCACGGACAGACAGCTCTTTGTTATGGGCGATTAAAACTGTGTCCTTAGCGCGCGCGATGAGACAAGCGTACACGGCTTTTTAGATAAAAGTACTTAAGTGTTTTGCGAATGACCTAGAACTGCAACCTAGAGGATGTGGCAGAGTGTCTCGAAGGAGCGCGTGCTGTAAAGTACACGCGACTCCAGGGCTCAAGTCCCGCACCGCTGGTTCGCATTTATGCATCTATGGCTACCGTACCTAAATGCAATAGTTATGGAGTTGTGCCGGTATCATTTTCTGACCATTGTTTGGTTCAGTGCAGCATAGGGATCATTAAGAAGGGGAATAGTTTTTGATGGGAAATGTGGAAATTAAATGACACGTTACTTCAGGACGAATTTTATAATCGAAGTGTAAAAGAAGAAATATCAAAAATAGAACCCAGTAGAAACATGAGGATATGTCAGCAGTGGGAGCTCACTAAAGAAACTTTAAAATTAAAAGCAATAGAAAGAGCTACGTGTATACATCATGAGGGGAAACAACAGGAAACAGAGCTAAAGCCACTGCTTCAGAAGATGCTATAACAGGAATGCCGAGCGCCTGGTAAAAGGACAGAAGACATAAGAAAAACCAAACAAAAGCTAGAGCTAATCGAAGAAAAACTTTATCGGGGAGCGCTGGTGAGGGCAAGGGCAGAAAACACAGCTGCAGTGGAAGCGCCAACGAAACGAGCTCTTGGCTGAGAAAAAGCGCGTGCCGAAAGAAACCACAGCGCAGGTCCAGTGAGGAAAAGAATTCCGCGCCTTACATGCAGTCGAGGGCGACATCAATAAGGGGAAGTCGATACACATGCTTTCGCCTAACTTTGTTGAGTCGATGTCAATCAACGCAGAAGCAGATGGATCCATTCTTCTTAGTAAAACAGGTTGCGGGGCTAGTTGGTGATGCGTTCGTTTTATTTTCTTCAAATTTGAGAAGAGCTTTCTGGCGGGCTAGTTGGTGCTTTTCGTTCATGATTAAATTGCTCGAAGAAAACAACGACAGAGACAGAAAACACGTACACACACTGAGCGTAGAACTTCCAACTTTTATTCGAAAAACGCTTCGGGCATTACCTTTTATACGCTCTAAACAACCACCACATGACACAGCCCGGTTGAAAACAGATAAGTATTGACAGTTACGTGTACATGATGCGCAGACCCGCCAGAGCGCCAATCTAAACTACACCAGTGTGTGCAAGCTTACGCACCATTGATACCTAGATACAAGGAAGGAAAGAAACAAACAAAAAAAAAAACAAAAAAGGGAGACTGGAAGATAAAGATCCTAATGGTGAAGATAATACCAATTCCACCAAAGAGGGCATCAACAAAACGCTGTATTACTAGCCCAACCTACTCAGCAAAATGGGATGAGACGCGGAACCAACAGTGATAACAATATACGATGAAGGTGCAAAGGCACTAAAAAACGTAAGCTGAAAAGAACTAAGAACTAATAAAAACACCGAGGCTAAAACTGTGAAACTGAGAGTGAAAGATCTTTTGTTGATGCCCTCTTTGGTGGTATTGGTATTATTTTCACTTTTAGGAGCTTTATCTTCCAGTCTCCCTTTTTTGTTTATTTTGCTTTTGTTTTTTTTTCCTTCCTTGTATCTAGATATCAATGGTGCGTAAGCTTGCACACACTGGTGTAGTTTAGATTGGCGCTCTGGCGGGTCTGCGCATCATGTACACGTAACTGTCAATACTTATCTGTTTTCATCCGGGCTGTGTCATGTGGTGGTTGTTTAGAGCGTATAAAAGGTAATGCCCGAAGCGTTTTTCGAATAAAAGTTGGAAGTTCTGCGCTCAGTGTGCGCACGTGTTTTCTGTCTCTGTCCTTGTTTTCTTCGCGCAGTTTAATCATGAACGAAATTCAAATTTAAACATCACCCGTCCTGTCATGTCTATCCATGTGTTCGTCTGAAAAGTTTCCGCTGTTTAAATTTGAAGAAAACAAAATCCATCCTTCTTCCTCACGAAAACAGCAAGGGAAGCTCAGGGGCTGTGGAAAGGCTGGATGACGCTACGCCGAAGCATGTCATCCATTTCTTTGGTAATTACGTTGCGTTCAGGGGCCGACACACGATGCGGACGATGGCGACACTCAATGCATTGAGGCCGCCCCGCATGCCCCATGCGGGGCGGCCTCAATGCATTGAGTGACGACGACGGATGTGCGGAGCGAGGAGTGCAGGAAGTCGAAGGACGGACGGAAACGCTGAAGTAATGCGAGCTGCTGAGCGCGTTGGGCTGGCGAAAGGCTGCCATCGATCGATCGGAAGTACTATAAATTCGCTGTGGCTTAGCTTGGTTAAGCCCGGTAATTGCGAAAGCAATATCCGTACCTACGCCATGGTACAGCTGGCAGTGTAGCTGGTGGTGGTGCTTGTGGTTAGACTTGTGGTGATGCATCGGTTATACAACCCAATCCAAACCAATCCCATCCAATCCAATTCAATCCAATCCATTTCATTCCATTACATTCCATTCAAATTCAATCCAATGTGATCTAATCAAATCAAATCTAATCCAGTCCAATCTAATCTAATCTAATCCAATCTAATGCAGTCGAGGTCAAATGGAGGTCAATGGTGGTCACCGCCGCTGCACGATGGTGGTCACCGCCGTGGCACGGCAAAGGCGTGAAAGTGCAAGTAGCATTGCTTTCGCAAAGGTCAATGGTGGTCACCGCCGCTGCACGATGGTGGTCACCGTCGTGGCACGGCAAAGGCGTGAAACTGCAAGTAGTATTGCTTTCGCAAAGGTCAATGGTGGTCACCGCCGCGGCACGATGGTGGTCACCGCCGCGGCACGGCAAAGGCGTGAAAGTGCAAGTAATATTGCTTTCGCAATAAAAATAAATGGAGTCTTTGTTTGGCGCAGCAGTACGCGAATCAATGGCATCTATCTGGAGTGGGGCCGGATCTTCATAGACGGAGTATGTAAGAACGTGATCGAATGATTCGACTTGTCGCGGACATTCGCCATGTAGAAGCGTTGGTAAGCACGAAAAGGGTTCGTAACGTGAACTTCGCTGTGGCCATCGCATATAGTCAGAAGAGCCAACGGAAAGAGGAAACAGTGGCGACGGGCGGCAGCATCAGTCGAAATGAAGAGAACAGTCGAATCAGAACCGCAGGTCCACGAGATGAGAACCAGGGCTGTAGAGAAGACAGGGATGTCAGTACCGTCAGTGACCAGCATTTTACCGACTCGCGGGGAGGTGTAGCACAACAGGGCAGCAGAGAACAGACAATTCAATGCTGGCAAGGGCGCAGTCGATGTTCGCATGATGAAAGGTGAGAAAGTCGGAGCCCAGAATGACATCGTAAGAGCAGCGGAACAGCACCTCAGCAAGTTTAATCCTGGATGCCGCACACAAGTCTGAGCGTTCTTATTTAGACTCAGCTGAGCTCACGCTATGAAAAGCAGCTCGAGTTCGAAGTACGGGATACAAGATTAATGCAGAGATGGCATTGCAGTACGACGTCTCACGTCTCAAATGCATCTAGCCAAGCTCTACGGGAGGAAAAGTTTCTCATACAAGCAGCACTGCTGTTTACATGTGTCCCATCCGTTTCCCTAGGAGTTCCTCGCCTCCGGCCTTCCTGGCGACTAAGGAGGCCCCTGCTTCCCAGGAGTCCGCCGCCCCGGAGACCGCATCCCCAGAGTTCGACGCGGAGTCCCTCCTCGCCGCTGACCCGGAGTCCTTCGCCGCCGACCCCCCCCCCCCCCCCCCCCCCCCCGCCCCCGCCGCCGACCTCTCCGCCGCCGACCCCTCCGCCGCTACCCTGCCCGCCGCCGTCCCGGAGGCCACCACCTCTGCTGCACCGGTTGCCCCGGCGCCCCCGCCGCCGGTGCGCAGAAGCCAGCGGATCAGAAAGCCACCGGAGAGGCTGACCTATTAATAAAATATGGCACTGTCGATCGGCCCGAATGGATCTCGTGAAGTTGACAGCACATGGCGCTACCGCAGTCAGCAGTGCCAGTCGGATGGCTGGATGTTGTCGCTTTAAACGTGTTGGTATCGCAGCTCCGTACGCTGTCTTTTCTTTGCGCTGTCGTCACAAACATCTAAACACGTGAAGCACATCGCACGCTTCCACTGGTGCGTGTCTGTTGTACCAATTAGCGTCAACGGTTTTAGTCCACAAAATTGGCAAGCTGCCGACCGAGTGCTTTATAAAGTGCTGAAAATTCACACCTTTCCGAGAACTCTAACGGTCGCTCTTAAGAACAAGGCCCCTTGTGGTCATCCTGTGTCGTAGCGGCGCCAGAGCAGAACTGCCGTGCGCCTCGAAGCAACTTTACTGCGCAAAAGAAAGGCCCCATGGGTGGTCTTCTACTGGTCCAGGGTATCTGTCCAGCGGGCTGAGCGGTCCACACACCAGCCTCTCAGGAGAAATAAGTGGGATGGGGAGGGGGGACTTAGGGGGATGCATGAAATAAAAGAGCATAGAATGTAATGAAGTTCACTGCATCAGACCACCAGAACGTCGCTGAATATTTTTTAAGCTGCCATGTTCATTTTTCAAACGCATTTCGCTCGTTGGAAGGACAGATGTGATCTTGCAACAAAATAAACAAGCAAACGCAAGCAAAGCCACTTCAGTCAACTTGGTATTACAGCACAGAACAAGAGCGAGAACTGGCACACGCAGATCTATGAAGTAAAGACCCCGGAGCCGCGAAATACGACAAATACAAGTTATCCACGTGTCTGCTCAGGTCACCCTGTTATGAATGTAGTGCGAATTGTCATTTTTTCTCCACAAGGTAGCTTCGCCACTAAGCTCGGGAGTCAAAGAAGAACCCAGCTTTTCAGTTACGTTAAAAGAGTAGAGAACTGAGCTAGTTGGTTCATACTTCTTGGTGGGAACAGCCGAAATAACAAAACGCAGATACAGAAAGGAACACACAAAACGTGGACGAAGCTGACTGTCAACTAAAATTTAATTGGAAAACCCGCGCTTTTTGTTTCCTTGTCAAAAAGATCTTGCTTTTATCTCCCGTGGGGTTCGTTCAAGAAGGAAATTTCTTTTCTTGATCAAGAAAAGAAATTTCCTTCTTGAACGAACCCCACGGGAGATAAAAGCAAGATCTTTTTGACAAGGAAACAAAAAGCGCGGGTTTTCCAATTAAATTTTAGTTGACAGTCAGCTTCGTCCACGTTTTGTGTGTTCCTTTCTGTGTCTGCGTTTTGTTATTTCGGCTGTTCCCACCAAGAATTTTCTTTAAGCGTGCGGCGACCATGTAAGTGCTAAGAATCTGGCTATGGATGGTGAAAGAAGGCGGCGCGGATCGCTGAGAAAGAGAAGACACTGAAACAGTTGAGGGGAGTAGGCAAAGGAAAGAAGGGCAAACGGGCGCAGAACTGCGCGGCTAGGAACACGGTGTAACGACGGCATCACAATGACAGTGGCTGTGCACATTAATGTATTGGAGGCTTTTCTTCACCCGATTATGGCACGCACATATAGAACGTTGCCTTGCATAAATTGTCTACGTATCCGTTGTTTCCGTATTTTAGTGTGTTGTCTGCTTGTCATTTTTTTGGGGGGGGAGTGGGGGGTGGGGGGGGGGGGGGGCATCGGCTATTGTATTCCTGACAGTTTGAGATAGCATTACAATGATAATGATATTTATTACTTTTAGAATCTTCTTGAGGGCTGAAACTCCTCCTTCGCGTTATATTCGTAGTCGACTCATTTTGAACGATCTGTTTAAAATGCAGTGTATTAGCTGTACTTTTCCTAGAGTGCACAAAATTCTTGTAATATATGTTGATGTGACGTTTGTTTGTTTCTGAAAATTGTGCTAATGTAAAGTCGCATACAGAGGGCAGACAATACAAAGCCAGGAGAGGATCAGGTTTCCGAGAAATATTAGGAAATACATCAATTACGTGCAATTATTGGCGTTTCCCTTCAAAACGGAGAAGTGGTCTGATTGTTTGGGGCTTGTTGGTAAACAGTGTTCGAGATGGGCATTTTGAAACTATTGGATAACAGATATGTGTCGGCAATGAACGGATTTTTAGAACGTATGAGCGCTTGAGCATAGTTATTCTGTCTGCAAGTGGTGGTTCATTAGTTTCTACGTTCAGACTGTTTATGGGTGGCGTCCTGTATGCACCAGTTAAAAGACGCAGACCTAAACTGTGTACTGGGTGCAGTCATTTTAAGAATGCCGTTCTTACTGAACCATACACTATGCAACCATAGTGTAAGAGGAGCGTACAACAGAGCGATAAATATGCGAAAGGCATGCCCTATCTGGACCCCAGTGTTTGCGTGAAAGGACTTTGAGTTTGTTCAGAGATTGGGAAGCTTTCTTTTGTTGCGGAAGCAACACTACGCTAGGTGTGAGCGATATGTATATGACGCTGTTAAGCTTTCGCGCTTCTTTCTGACGAAGGCCAGTCACGCGGCCAAAACGTCATTAAATTGTTCTAAGCTACAAACGTCTTCCTAAAATTATATATATATATATATATATATATATATATATATATATATATATATATATATATATATATATATATATATATATATATATATATATATATATATATATATATATATATATATATATATATATATATATATATATATATATATATATATATATATATATAAGAAGGGGGTGAAGATCGGATGGATCCGGTAGAACATAAACGTAATTCGGTTGACACACGGTAGAAAAACAACAACTTTATTCTGACGTTTCGACCAGGGTCTGGCCTTCGTCAGGTCTGGCCTTCGTCAAACGAAGGCCACACCTGACGAAGGCCAGACCCTGGTCGAAACGTCAGAATAAAGTTGTTGTTTTTCTACCGTGTGTCAACCGAATTACGTTTATATATATATATATATATATATAGTTGCAGCAGGTCTTGTCGTTCAGTGGGCCAGGAATACTTGTAGAAGCATGGGTCACAACTTTGCAATTATCTTCATTTAATACCGACAGTGTCGAACGGAGCACCGTCCTTCCTCAGAGTATACCCTGAGGAAGGACGGTCCTCCGTTCGCAACTGTCGGTATTAAATGAAGATAATTGCAAAGTTGTGACCCATTCAAGCATTCCTCACTGACCGCACAGCTGAGATACGCTTCGGCCCTCTGTCTTCCCCCTCCTACACTCTTCACAGTATCGGCACCCCTCAAGGGTCCGTCCTTTCTCCCTTTCTCTTTAACATTACCCTCATCCCCCTCACCCGAAAATTGGCCACTATTCCCCACCTGAAGCACACTCTTTATGCCGACGATATCACCCTGTGGACCACTCACGGCAGTGACGGAGACATAGAGAACACCTTACAGGAAGCAGCCACCCTCACCCAAAATTACGCACGGACCATCGGACTGTCTTGCTCCCCAGAGAAGTCCGAACTCTTCCTCATCCGGCCTAAGAACCACCGCTGCCCCCGCTCCCCCATTGCCATTGAACTGAATGGTGACCCGGTACCTGAGGTTGGAACCCTCCGTGTATTGGGCCTGCACATCCAGAACGATGGCAAAAACACCACCACCCTCAAGAAACTCAAGCAGGTTGTAGGCGCGATATCGCACCTCATCCGCAGGGTTTCGGGACGTCATAGAGGCATGAAGGAGCGCGACCTATGTCGCCTCATTCATGCCTTTGTCCTCAGCCGTGTGCTGTACACTACCCCATACTTACACCTATCCAAACATGACATAAACGCTTTGGATGCTTTGATTCGCAAGGCATTCAAGGTAGCACTTCACCTTCCCCTCAACACACCCACAGACAGATTACTAGGCCTGGGCCTCCACAATACGATCGGGGAACTGGTGGAGGCCCACCGACAGGCCCAATACATCAGGCTCACACAAACCTCCACAGGTCGGTATATCCTGGACACCCTCGGAATCAAAATACCGGCCAACGACCCAACCCTCCTCGCCATCCCACGATCCCTTCACCGAGAGCTCCTCATCAGGCCGCTCCCGAGGAATATGCACCCGTCCCACAATGAGCAGCGCCGCAGAGCCCGTGCGAAGGCACTTCATCGAGCGTACGGCTCCCAGCCGGACGCCGTGTGGGTGGACGCTGCCTGCACGGGTGATGAAGCGACAGCAGCTGTGGTGGACTCCTCTTTATCCGCCCTCCTCACACTACCTCTCCCTCCAGACACGTCCCCAGAGGCTGCAGAGGAAGCCGCCATTGCCCTTGCTATAACCCGCGCGGAAGCCCGGTACATTTTAAGCGATTCTAAAACTGCGATTCTAAATTTTGCTCGAGGCCGAGTCCATGTCCCTGCTTTTGGCATACTGGACTCGCCCGGTGCCCCCCCGCCCCGCCAAGTGGAGCTGATATGGGTGCCCGCGCACTCCGGGAATCCCGGAAACGAGGCCGCCAACCTTTTAGCCCGAGGTTCTTTAAACCGGGCTCAGGTGGCCTCTGATCGGGGATTCACGAAGGAGCGCATGCACTCATTCAGTGAGCTGACCCAGGCGCACAGAGCCTTACGCCAGCTCTACCCCCCGCCCCACCCATCCCTAGATAACAAACACGCAACACTCTGGCGCAGACTACAGACACACACACTCCCTTCACCCCTTACCCTAGCCCATTATCATCCCTCCTTCCCCACTCCGGCATGCACTCTATGCCCAGAACCCGTCGCCTCTTCCCTCCACATCATTTCCCTCTGCCCGGCGGACCCTCCCCCGCGGGACCTAGAGAACCTCAAGACCTGGGAGGACTGGGAGACCCTGCTGCGCTCGGAGGACCCGGCCGTGCAGACCATCGCCACCGGCCGTGCTGCCAGTGTTATGGACCTTCGGAACATAAACACTTGAGTGCAGTGAGGTCGTGCGGGGACCCTGGGGCGTGCCTCGAATTCCTCTGTAAATAAAGTTTTCTCTCTCTCTCTCTCTTCTTCTATATATATATATATTGTGGGGACGCCTTCGTCCCCTGCGTTCACTTTCCCGCACTGCACCCCACTGTTGTTAGCTGCCCCCGAAAAGCACTCCCTTTAGTTTGGTTACTCTAGCTAACAGGGGAGGGCGCTCGCGTCGCAGCGACAGCAGCGCCACGGATGGCGTGTTTGGCCGCTCGCGCGCGGGGGAAGGCCAGGTCTCTTCTCTCTGGGATCGGGAAGCGAGCAGACGTTTCGCTCGCAGCTTCGCTCTTCGTCGACGGGCGCCTCTCGGTCGGAACTTACTCCCGCCGAGCCCGTCCCGCTCGACCTCGGAGTTTATCCCTTTGCCCTACCGTGGGCGGACGTTCGCTCGTAGCCGTGCTGGTGAGTCGGACATCCTAGATTCCTCAGTGTATTTTGTTGCTAGCTGGCGTTATTGTTGTTATAGCAATAAATGCCTTGTTTGTGTCAGCCAGTGTGTCGTTCCTTTGTTCCCGTAGAGCACGGCCCGCCGTGGTCGGCGTGCGCTCAGTAGCGTACGCGACCACGGGGTGGGGTCCGCGCGGTTTTGAACTGTGTCAGCCGCGCTTAAGCGGGGAATACGCATTTATCCGCCCCCATTTCAACCCCACAATATATATATATATATATATAGCGAAGTATACGCTTCGTTAAAGGAAACATTTATTCGACTCGACGTTTCGATCGGAAGGCCTATCTTCTTCAGGAGTGATTTTACTTTGTTAATGCATCCCCTTTTATAGGGGTGGGCACAGTACAGGTAAGTGGGAAACACAAAGCACATAGCAGGAAAACGCACATAAAATATTATTAGAGGAAGTGCGACGCACACGAGAGAAAAAAAAAGAGAGAGAGATAGCGAGGAACAGGTACTCAGTAAGAAAATACAACGGCCTCTGCTTTGTTCAGCACCACAGGCTTGCTTATTGACAGGCGTGTCCAGCTCGGAGGTACTCGACAGGTGCGTGGCCATGCAGCAACTTTCTTAAAAAAATGCGAGAACTTGTTCCTTCTCCTGGCCGCGAGGGCAAGAAAAAAACTGGTGAAAGGCGAAAGCCTGAGTGCTGCATTCTGCTACGCGATTGTTCACTGCACATTTTGTTGGTACATTAATTAACTGCCAATTAATGACGCTTAAGCTTCGCCTTTAGGAGTGGAACACGACAGCGTGTTGTAGCGCTGCCACGGAGTCCAAAGAACGCCACCACCTGTTCGGCGCGGTGTTGATAAACCTTTATTTTCCATCAGAATGGAGACCCCCTACTCCGAGACCCCCTACTCCCTACCTCCGGCACGCAGGCCCGCGGTGCGTTGCCCTTCGAACGCAAAGCTTTTTGAGGAAAGGAAATGGTCTGTAATTCTCTGTCATCTCGGTGGACACCTTAGCCGCACCGTACAGGAAGGGAGGATGTGTGAGCGAAAGAAGAAAGAGGGGCCGTAATGAACAAAATGAAAATTGTATTTGAGGAAAGGAAGTTGCGCAGTAACTGTCTCACATATTTCGGTGGACGCCCGTCAAATTTCGCGCGCGGTGACGTCACGACAACTTGGGTCAATCTGAAACGCGGACAAATACACCTTGCTCGTCGGTGAATTGGTTTTTGAGGAAAGGAAATGTATCTGTCTCTCATATCTCGGTGGACACCTAAACCTCGCCGTAACGGTAAGGGAGGAAGATGGGAGTGAACGAAGACACCGTATTCACTAGACGCACCTTTGTTCATTCCAAACCATCGCGCTGGCATGTGCAAGTGTTGCTGACAAGTTTTACTTTTATGCGAAGCATATTACTAGAGGTACACTACAGCCCTTCGCCGTGGTTACGCGCCGTGCACACCACGTGGTACAGTGACGTCACACCACGTGACATACCACGTGACACATGACGTCACGACAGAGGAAGACGGAGGTACACTACAGCCCTTCGCCGTGGTTACGCCAATACCTCCTAGAAAGACTTTTGGTTACGCGCCGTGCACAGCACGTGGTACAGTGACGTCACACCACGTGACACATGACGTCACGACAGAGGAAGACGGAGGTATATTATACAGCCCTTCGCCGTGGTTACACGCCATGCACACCACGTGATACAGTGACGTCACACCACGTGACATACCACGTGACACATGACGTCACGACAGAGGAAGATGGGGGTCCACCTCGCGCCGTCGCTGTGGTTGCACGCCGTGCAGACCACGTGGTACAGTGACGTCACACCACGTGACATACCACGTGACACATGACGTCACGACAGATCGCCGTCACGCGCTGGGAGAGGGAGAACGATGCCATCGCACAGACACCGGAATGTCCTCGAGCGGCATTCCCGCGCATTTCGAACGCGCGTTCACACTCGGTGTAGGTGAAACGCTTGCTCCACCGGGCAGGCGGACGCGGCTTCCGTGGCAATCCAGGCGCCCACCCAACGCGCGTCTCGGGGTTAGTCGGCGTTCCGCTGTAGCCATGCCGTTGTCTTCCCCCACGACGAAGGCTTCTAGTGGTTGTATAAAAATGACCAAGTATTCAACCAAGGAAAGCCATGTATTACCAAGCCTAGCCATCAATATGCTTCGCATCTGACCAGGGTAAACCAAGTGAAGCCTCAGCCATTTTTATGCGAAGCATATTGCTAGAGCTACCACTCACGCCGTCGCCGTGACGTCACACCACGTGACACTGTGACGTCATACCACGTGACACCGTGACGTCACACCACGTGACACCATGACGTCACACCACGCGGCACCGTGACGCCACACCACATGACATCGGATGAGAGAGCCGGCCTCCACCTTGCGCCGTCGCCGCGGGACCCCTAGCCGTCACACCACGTGACATCGGATGAGAGAGCCGGCCTCCGTCGAACTGTGTTTCAACCACTGCGGACAGTGGTGTATCGACTCTGCTGCAAGAGTTAAACTGTGCTTCAATCAGTGTGGACGGTAGTGAGTGTACTAGTATGTCGACTCGTTTGGAGCGTCGGAATGCCTATAGACGACAAAGGCGCGCCATGGAATCCTCCGAAGAACGAGAGCACCGGCTGGAAGAGCGTTGTTTCTAATACAATCACTTGAATGTCCTTGTATCTCATACTATAAAGAGAAGTTTATTGACTTCCAAACGATCAGGACAAAAATCTCTGCGCCTCCCGTAACCGAGAGTACAGTGGTGGTGGTGAAAAACATTTATAATGCAATAAATATTTACAGAGAGGTGATTGGGGTAGGCCCTATTGGCCCTTTCCCCTAACAATACTAGGTGGAGCCCCTATTCCGGGGCCCCATTGGCAAGCAACGCCGCCCGCGTCCGGTGAACCAAGGCCTTTTGGGTCTTTAGGTCCTGACAGCCGAGCAGGGCCGCCTCCCAGTCCTCTCTGGTGGGGTTGGGGTTGGGGGGGGATAGATGGGTTTGACTGACACGCCCAAACCATGTGGAAGGTGTCAGCCACCTCCCCACAGAACTGGCACGCGCCATCAAAGGATGTATTGAAATGTTTAAGCACCGCCGGGCACAGTACAGTGTTAGTAAGAATTTTGATGAGGAGGCGCTCGTCAGCGCGATCCAGACCCTTACAAGGGGCCGGGTAGCGCCGGCGCTCCTCCTTGTAGCAATCGGTGATTTGTTTGAATGTAATGGCCAGATTGTCTGATTGGGAGTACCCTTCCAAGGACAGGGAGATAGCCCGGGGAGAGAGTGCGCGGGCGGCCTGATCGGCCTGTTCGTTTCCCTGGAGTCCCTGGTGACCGAGGGCCCAAATCAGGTTGCGTGGAGTTGGATCTTCAGATCGACAGCTATATTCCAGTATGCGCCAGGCAAGCGGGGGAGCCCAGCCCAACTCGTAGTTCCGACATGCCCCTCGCGAGTCGGTGATGATGTGTTTCGACTTGGGAGTAGTGAGAGCAAGAGCAATGGTAATCTCCTCCGCGTGTGTTGCGCTGTAGGCTTTGAAAGTGAGCCCGTTGACTGTGTTTGTGTTGTGTACGACTGCGGCCGTGTACCACACCCCGTGGTGTGGGCCGGCAACGTCCACGTAATATACATGCTCTTGGTTACCATAGTATCGCGCCAACGCTTCCGCGCGCGCCTGGCGACCACCGCTATGGTCTTCTCTGGACATGTTGCGGGGAAGGGGTCGGACCCGGAGGGCACGTCTCCAGGGTTCTGGCACTCTCTCCCTTTCCTCAATATGGTAGTCATGTTTGATGTGTAGCCGGTCCAAGAGACGGCGACCGGACGTGGTCTGTGCAAGACGCGTGTATTGGTTGACTAAGTGGGCCTCTCGAAGCTCCCGAAATGTGTTCACCACGCCCAAGGCCAGAAGTCGCTGGTTGGACGTGGTGACCGGGAGGTCGAGAGCCCGCTTGATGACTTTCCGGTGGATGACCTCCAGTTGGTCATCATCATGTTTGCGCAGGTGCAAGTAGGGGGTTGAGTAGAGGATTCTACTCGTTACGAAAGCATGGGCAAGCCGCAGTGCATCCTTGCTTCGTAATCCGCCCCGCTTGTTGGAGACCCGGCGGACCATGCGGCCCACCTCGTCTCCCACCGTGCGAAGTTTGGCTAGGGTGGTGTCGACTCTGCGTTGGTGGTGTATGAAGAGACCAAGGACGCGGATCTCCTTGGACTCCCGGATCGGTCCCGAGGGGACTGATGCAAAGCGGAGTTGTGTCCCGAGGGGAGGGACGTATGTGCACAAATTCTGATTTCGACGGGGCGCACTGGAGTCCGCAGTAGGCCGCGTAGTCGTCGACTAGGGTCGCCGCTGCTTGCAGGCAGGATTCCATGTGGCCCAGGTTACCTTGCGTGGCCCAGATTGTAATGCCATCCGCATAAAGAGCGTGATGTATCCCGGGCAAAGAGGACAATTTGGAGGGAAGATGAAGCATTGCCAAATTGAAGAGGAGGGGAGACAGGACCGCGCCTTGAGGTGTTCCCCTCGAGCCGATGGTCTATGGCCCGTGTTCCGCATCTTGTATGCGTATGTAGGCTTGACGGTCTGTAAGAAATTGTTTTATGTAGTTGAATGTTTTGTGGCCACAGTTGGTGTTACTGAGGTGGTCCAGGATTACTTAGTGTTTGACGTTGTCGAATGCGCCTTTAAGATCCAAGGCCAGGACCACCTTGTCGTTGTGGGGACATTCGACAGGATCTAAGATGTCGTGGTGAAGCTGCAGAAGTATATCCTGTGCAGACTTGTGAGGGCGAAAACCGAACATAGTGTCCGCGAAAGTGTGCTGTGTTTCGAGAAAATCGGAGAGTCTGTCGCGCACCATCGTCTCCATCAGCTTGTCAGTCAAACCCATCTATCCCCCCCAACCCCAACCCCACCAGAGAGGACTGGGAGGCGGCCCTGCTCGGCTGTCAGGACCTAAAGACCCAAAAGGCCTTGGTTCACCGGACGCGGGCGGCGTTGCTTGCCAATGGGGCCCCGGAATAGGGGCTCCACCTAGTATTGTTAGGGGAAAGGGCCAATACGGCTTACCCCAATCACCTCTTTGTAATGTAATGAGACGACTCGCACAATTAGTGTGAACGGCCGGTCTTTGTTCAAGCGGTGCTGTTCAGCAGGCCAGCGTTCGCAAGCGCGCTCACGAGCTTCGTCAGCTTCGTCTTCTATCTTCTTCGTCTCCTTCGTCGGCGCTAGCCGCTGGGGCAGCAAACCCCAACTCTCTTTATTACAATACCCCCGGGGTGAAAAGGCGCCATCCTGGCTGCCTAAGGGCTCGAGACGATGGCTGGGTCGTAGTAGGGCTTCAGGCGGTCTTGGTGCACAATTTCACGGCCGCGGCGGCGATTGTCAGACGAAGGCGTGAGGGGCTCGATCAGGTAGTTAACTGGGGATGTCTGCTGAACAACGCGATAGGGGCCTTGGTATTTGCTCAGCAGTTTTGTAGACTGCCCCGAGCTAGAGGAGGGCACCCAAAGCCAAACCAAGGATTCAGGAGCATAAGACGGCGGCAGACCGGGGGAAGCGGCGCGGGCGCTTTTCTGACGGTGCTGGTCGTGAGAAGTAAAGGAACGGGCCAGTTGACGGCATTCTTCGGCGTACGCAGCGGCTTGAGAGACGGTGGTCAATTCGGACGAATTGGGGCAGTAAGGGAGTATGGTGTCCATGATGGAGGAAGGCTCGCGACCATAGAGAAGAAAATACGGGGAAAAACCAGTAGTGGCTTGCGTTGCAGAATTGTAAGCGTAGGTAACGAAAGGGAGAACTCGGTGCCAGTCTGAGTGATCAGCAGAAATGTACTTGGCCATCATATCGCCGAGGGTCCGGTTAAAGCGCTCGGTCATGCCGTTGGTCTGCGGATGGTACGAAGACGTCGTGCGGTGAACGATATGACATTCCCGAAGGAGGGCTTCCACGACGCCGGACAAGAAGACGCGACCCCGATCGCTGAGCAATTCCTTAGGCGCACCGTGACGAAGAATGATGTTCTGAAGTATGAAACCGGCTACCTCAGAGGCGGTCGCAGTTGGTAACGGTGCAGTTTCCGCATAGCGCGTGAGATGATCAATGGCGACGATGATCCAGCGGTGGCCGGCGGCAGTGAAGGGAAGAGGGCCATAAAGGTCAATTCCAACACGGTCAAATGGCCGGACGGGACACAGTAAAGGTTGCAGAGGAGCAGGTGAGTGCGGTGGGGGGTTCTTGCGACGCTGACATTCCAGGCAAGAGCGTATGTACTGGCGGACAAAACGGTACATGCCCCGCCAATAATACCGAAGGCGTAGGCGGGTAAAAGTTTTTAGCAGACCGGCATGACCGCATTGCGGGTCATCATGATAACTGGCACAAATGGCGGAGCGGAGATGCCTAGGAATCACGAGCAGCCATTTGCGACCATCTGGGAGGTAGTTCCGACGGTACAGCAGCTGGTCACGCACGACAAAGTGATGGGCTTGACGACGGAGCGCTCGAGAAGGGAGGTGCGCTGAGCGGTTGGCTAGGAAATCCAGAAGAGAAGTAATCCAAGGATCCTTGCGCTGCTCAGAAGCCATATCAATAGAGTCAAGAGAAGGTGTGAGGCCGGAAATAGATGGTGGGTCAGGCTCAGAGGTCAGAGGGGAGCGCGAGAGAGCGTCGGCGTCGGAGTGTTTACGGCCGGAACGATAAATAACCCGAATGTCGTAATCTTGTAAACGCAGAGCCCAACGAGCGAGGCGGCCAGATGGATCTTTGAGTGACGACAGCCAACAAAGGGCATGGTGATCGGTAATGACATCGAACGGGCGCCCATATAAGTAAGGACGAAATTTTGTGATCGCCCAAATAATCGCCAGACATTCTTTTTCTGTGACGGAATAATTAGTCTCCGCTTTTGTGAGCGCACGGCTGGCGTAAGCAACAACGTACTCATTGAAAACGGGTTTCCGCTGAGCTAGAACGGCACCGAGACCAATGCCGCTGGCGTCTGTGTGCAGTTCTGTAGGCGCAGAAGGGTCGAAATGGCGCAAGATCGGAGGAGAGGTGAGGAGCTGGCGCAGCGTTGCAAAAGCTTCGTCGCATGCAGGGGACCAAGCCGACAAATCGTTGCTACCAGCGAGAAGTTGCGTCAGCGGGGCAATAACGGCAGCAAAATTCTTGATGAACCGGCGAAAGTAGGAGCAAAGGCCAAGAAAGCTTCTGAGTTCTTTCAGGGATGTGGGCTTCGGGAAATCAGCAACTGCGCGGAGCTTGGCAGGGTCCGGGAGTACACCATCCTTGGACACGACGTGGCCTAGGATAGTCAGCTGTCGGGCGCCGAAGCGACACTTTTTCAAGTTTAGCTGCAGTCCAGCGTCACTGATGCAGCGAAGAACACTCTCGAGGCGAAGAAGATGGGAAGGAAAATTCTGGTAGAAGATGACAACATCGTCCAAGTAGCAGAGGCAGGTCTGCCATTTAAGCCCACGGAGGATGTTGTCCATCATACGCTCAAATGTGGCAGGCGCGTTGCAGAGACCGAAGGGCATCACATTAAATTCATACAGCCCATCAGGTGTGATAAAAGCTGTTTTCGGGCGATCGACTTCGGCCATCGGCCCTTTCAGAATGTGTCGGATTTTGTCTGCTTCGCTCATAGATGGATTGAGCCGCTTACAGAAATCAACGACGTCCTCGATATAGCTCGTAAAGTTCTCGCCGTTCTGCTGGGCACGACTGCGCAACCGTTGTTCAGCACGAAGTTTTCGGACAGCGGGGCGGCCGAAGACGTCAGTCAGGCTGGTTTTTAGAGCCGCCCAGGTAGTAAAATCCGCTTCGTGGTTGCGGAACCACAAATTGGCGACATCGGTCAAGTAGAATATGACATTCGTGAGCTTTACGACGTCATCCCACTTGTTGTAAGCACTCACGCGTTCGTAGGAGGCCAGCCAATCTTCTACATCGGTGTCGTCAGTGCCGCTGAAAATCGCAGGGTCGCGCTGACGGACGGCCCGGAACAGATGACAGCGGTGGGGACAGGTTGGGCCGAAGTTTCAGATGTCGTGGTAGAGCCTGGTAGCCTGGGCATCGTGGCGTAGCTCAAGGAGAAGAGCAAGCAGCACCTCCACCAAGTGTAATGAGACGACTCGCACAATTAGTGTGAACGGCCGGTCTTTGTTCAAGCGGTGCTGTTCAGCAGGCCAGCGTTCGCAAGCGCGCTCCCGAGCTTCGTCAGCTTCGTCTTCTATCTTCTTCGTCTCCTTCGTCGGCGCTAGCCGCTGGGGCAGCAAACCCCAACTCTCTTTATTACAATAAATATTTATTGCATTACAAATGTTTTTCACCACCACCACCGACACAAGACGTGAGGGAGATGGGGCGAAGGTTCTCCACATCAATAGGTTTGCCGGCCTTCGGAATAAAGGTCACGAGAGCCGATTTCCAATCGAGAGGGAGAGGAGTCTCTCCGTCCCAAATGCTATTGATGTATTTGAGGAGCGCGGCGTAGGCTGCGTCGGGAAGGTTGGCCAAGAGCTTGACCGTAACCTTGTCGCGCCCGGGTGCAGTGCCCCGCTTCATTTTGGTCAAGGCCGCCCGGAGGTCGTCGAGCTGGAACGGCTTGTCCAGCTCAGTGTTCTCTTCGCCTGCATACGAGTACGCCGCCTGCCGGGGGTCCTTAGTGGTGCACAGGTAGCGATCCCTGAGCGTGTGCGCTAGTTGTTTTGTCGTTCCTGTAAAGTTGTGCAAGGCCCTATGTAATTGGCGTTGGGTTTCCGTGCGTGTTTGCATTGGATCGATGAGAGCGCGGAACAGGCGCCACGTGTTGCGGCCAGACATCTGGCGAGAGAGAGAGAGAGAGAGAGAGAGAGAGAGAAAACTTTATTTACAAAGGAATTCGGGGCACGCCCCAGGGTCCCCGCACGACCCCACTGCACTCAAGTGTTTATGTTCCTGAGGTCCATAACACTGGCAGCACGGCCGGTGGCGATGGTCTGCACGGCCGGGTCCTCCGAATGCAGCAGGGTCTCCCAGTCCTCCCAGGTCTTGAGGTTCTCTAGGTAACGCGGGGGAGGGTCCGCCGGGCAGAGCGAAAAGAAGTGGAGGGAAGAAGCGAAGGGTTCTGGGCATAGGGCGCAAGCAGGAGTGGGGAAGGAGGGATGATAGTGGGTTAGGGTAAGGGGCGAGGGGAGAGTATGTGTTTGTAATCTGCGCCAGAGTGTTGCGTGTCTGTTATCTAGGGAGGGGTGGGGCGGGGGGTAGAGCTGGCGAGAGGCTCTGTATGCCTGGGTCAGCTCACTGAATGAGTGCATGCGATCCTTCGTGAATCCCCGATCCGAGGCCACCTGAGCCCGGTTTAAAGAACCTCGGGCTAAAAGGTTGGCGGCCTCGTTTCCGGGATTCCCGGAGTGCGCAGGCACCCATATCAGCTCCACTTGGCGGGGGCGGGGGTGCATCGGGCGAGTCCAGTATGCCAAAAGCAGGGACATGAACTCGGCCTCGAGCAAAATTTAGAATCGCAGTTTTAGAGTCAGTTAAAATATACCGGGCTTCCGTGCGGGTTATAGCAAGTGCAATGGCGGCTTCCTCTGCAGCCTCTGGGGACGTATCTGGAGGGAGAGGTAGTGTGAAGAGGGTGGATGAAGAGGAGTCCACCGCAGCTGCTGTCGCTTCATCACCCGTGCAGGCAGCGTCCACCCATACGGCGTCCGGCTGGGGGCCGTACGCTAGATGGAGTGCCTTCGCACGGGCTCTGCGGCGCTGCTCATGGTGGGACGGGTGCATATTCCTCGGGAGCGGCCTGATGAGAAGCTCTCGGTGAAGGGATCGTGGGATGGCGAGAAGGGTTGGGTCGTTGGCCGGTATTTTGATTCCCAGGGAGTCCAGGATATACCGACCTGTGGAAGTTTTTGTGAGCCTGATGTATTGGGCCTGTCGGTGGGCCTCCACCAGTTCCCCGATCGTGTTGTGGAGGCCCAGGCCTAGTAATCTGTCTGTGGGTGTGTTGAGGGGAAGATGAAGTGCTACCTTGAATGCCTTGCGAATCAAAGCATCCAAAGCGTTTATGTCATGTTTGGATAGTTGTAAGTATGGGGTAGTGTACAGTACACGGCTGAGGACAAAGGCATGAATGAGGCGACATAGGTCGCGCTCCTTCATGCCTCTATGATGTCCCGAAACCCTGCGGATGAGGTGCGATATCGCGCCTGCAACCTGCTTGAGTTTCTTGAGGGTAGTGGTGTTTTTGCCATCGTTCTGAATGTGCAAGCCCAATACACGGAGGGTGCCAACCTCAGGTACCGGGTAACCATTCAATTCAATGGCAATGGGGGAGCGGGGACAGCGGTGGTTCTTAGGCCGGATGAGGAGCAGTTCGGACTTCTCTGGGGAGCAAGACAGTCCGATGGTCCGTGCGTAATTTTGGGTGAGGGTGGCTGCTTCCTGTAAGGTGTTCTCTATGTCGCCGTCACTGCCGTGGGTGGTCCACAGGGTGATATCGTCGGCATAAAGAGTGTGCTTGAGGTGGGGAATAGTTGCCAATTTCCGGGCGAGGGGTATGAGGGTTATGTTAAAGAGAAAGGGGGAAAGGACGGACCCTTGAGGGGTGCCGATACTCTGAAGTGTGTAGGAGGTGGAAGACAGAGGCCCGAAGTGTATCTCAGCCGTGCGGTCAGTCAGGAATGCTTGAATGTAGGCATACGTGCGCACACCCACATTCAATGGGGATAGAGCAGTCATGATCGCCTGATGTTCAATGCGATCAAAAGCTTTGGAGAGATCCAAAGCTAAGACTGCCTTGGTGTGACCTGGAAGAAGCGGGTCAAAAAGGTCGTGTGTGAGTTGCAGCATGGCATCCTGTGCGGATAGATGAGGGCGGAATCCCACCATGCTATGCGGGTAGAGATTGTTGTCCGCCATGTGACTTGTGAGTCTCGCTAACACAACATGCTCGAGGAGCTTCCCGAGGCATGAGGTTAGCGAGATCGGGCGAAGGTTTTGAATGGTGAGTGGTTTGTTGGGTTTTGGTATAAATATTACCTTCGCGTGGCGCCAGGACTGCGGGAGGTTACCCTCCCTCCAGCACTGGTTGAAGTATTTCGTAATGTGGGTGATCGATTGGTCATCCAGATTACGGAGCATGGAGTTTGTGATTTGGTCTGCACCAGGTGCGGAGTTGGCGCGGAAAGTCAGGAGGGCCGCTCTGACTTCCGTCTCCGTGATGTCGGTGTCGAGTGTTGGATTTGCTTGTCCTGTGTAGTGCGGTAGAGGTATGGGGCCGCCTGGAGATGTGTACATGGTTTGAAGTGTGTCTAGAAGGGTGTCGGGATCGTCAATGTGTTCATGTGTGAGGCGTGTCACGTGGTGCTGTGCTGCTGATTTGGTGCGTGTGGGGTCAATGAGGTGTCGGAGAGTTGCCATGCACGTTTGCTGGACAGGTTTCCGGCGATGCCGTCACATATCTGTCCCCAATTGGATCGACAGAGCTCCTCAGAGTGCTGTTGGATTTGTGTCTGCAGCGCGGCCAGCCGCTTTTTAAGCGTTCTGTTGTGTTTGTTGCCTTTCCAGCGTTCCAGGATGCTGTGATAAGCCTCCCAGAGGTGGGCTAGGCGTGTGTCAAGGGTCGGTGTTTCGGTTGTAGTTTCAATGTGTCGTGTGTTGTGGTGAACGTCATGCTTGAGTGATTGCACCCATGCATCGATGTCTGCGATGGGAGTGTCTGGGAGGGCGGTGCGTGCAGCGCGAAAGGCATCCCAGTTAATGAGTTCGTGTGTCATATTTGCGTGACGGGGTGGTTTGTATGGGACAGTGATTTGTATAATGTAATGATCACTGCCCAGTGTATGTTGTGTTCTGTTCCAGGTAACGCCGCGGATACAGCGGCTCAGCGTCAGGTCCGGACTGGTGTCCATGCTGACACTGTTGCCGATCCGCGTAGGCGTCTGAAACGTGTTGTGCACAGTGAGTTGGAGGTTCTGCAGGAGCAGCCAGAGCCTGCGACCTCGATGTGTCGTGGTTGTGTATCCCCAGTCAGTATGCTGACTGTTGAAGTCCCCACCGATGAGTAGGGGATGTTTCCCTGCTAGATGGTGTAGCTTTCGCAGAAGTGATTCTAGCGGGGCCATCGGCAGGGACGGGGGGTGGTATATGTTTGCTATAAATATAGAAGGAAGTGAATGTGTGTGATGTATAATTTCCGTGATCACGCAGGGCGTCTCAGACGTAATGTGATGAGTTTTGTAGGTGAGGCTGCGGTGGATGAGTGTGGACGCCCTGGGTGTGTTAGTGGTATCCGAGTGTGTAGATGTGTAGCTGGGGAGGGTTGCTCGTTGTGCAGTCTCCTGGAGAAGAAGTATGTGGGGCGTGGGTGTGATGGTGGGAAGGAGAAGTTGCAGAGGTGCGCGCTTTGCCCGGAAGCCGCGGCAGTTCCAAGTTATAATGGGGAGATAATTAGTGTTCCCCCCCGCCATATTGGATGTTGGGGGGATTGAGGAGGGTATTAAGACGGGTGTCAATTGGTATGTGTGGCTCAAGGAAGGTGTTTTGTGCTTGTGGAGGTAGGATGGGGGGAGTGGAGGGGGTTTGAAGTTGGGTGAAGCGATGGGTAAGATTATGCTCCAAGAGCTCCATCATCTTGGTAAGCATAGCGTCCATGCGCTGCTCAAGTTTTTCGGTGAGGGCGGCGGCAAGGTGATTGAATCTGGCCTCGAGGCGGGCGTCTAGCTCCTTTAGTTTATGGTCAAATTTTGCTTCGAGTGCTGCTAATTTAGCGTCTATTTCTGGGGGCACGGGAGGGGGTGTGGCGTCTGTGGTGCGCTGTTTCTTTGCAGGAGGGGTGCTCGAAGTGTCTGTGGATGATGAGCTCGAATTAATGACAGGGGGTGCGGGTTGAGGGGGCATGGAGGGGACGGGGGTGCTTAGGAGAGAGGAAAGGCGGCTTACCTCGTCACGCAAGGCCTTGAGTTCCTGGTCTCTCGGGTCTGCCTGGGAGGACTGGGGTGGTGGGGGTTGACGGGTTTTGCCGGAAACGCGGTCTGCCCAGGTGAGACGCGTGGCGTTCTTGCTGCCATTCTGCCGGCTTGTAGAAGGCGACCGGGAAGCCGTCGAGCTGCGTTTGCTGGCTGTGCCTGGTTGATCACAGCGGGAAAGCCGCGATGCACCCGGTGGAGAGAGAGCGTTCTAGCGGCCCCGTCCCTTGCAGTTCCCGGTGCCGGTCATATGAGGGCCTCCGCAGAGAATGCAGCTGGGGGTGCATGAGGGCACATCTTCCTTTGGGTGGGACTGCCCACAGCGGGGGCACTTATGGGATCTTGGGTGGACACACACGTCTGCCCGGTGACCAGGGACGCGGCAGTTAGTGCAGGCGTCTATATGCCCTCGATAGGGTGTGCACCTGTGGAGGGCTCCTCCATAAAGGACGGCGCGTGGGACAGGTCCAACCCGGAAAGTTATTAAGATGGAACGCGTGGAGCCCATTCGGCGGGCGTCCACGATGAGGGCGTCTGGGTTGCCGGTGAGCAGGTCTTGCAGGAGCTCTGACGGGGTCTCATTCCAATAAGCATTGGAGATGACTCCGCGTACTGCTCCGTCCGGCGGGGCTATGTAAGGTGCTACGGCGAATTCCTTGCCTTGGTGTGTGATGGTGTTCACCCGAACCAGAGCGAGCGCGTCATCCTTTAGGGGCGTGCTGACGGTGCAGGTGTTGTTGACCGGGTGTACCCTGATTTGGGTACGCGCTGGCTCCTTAAGCTGGGACGCCGCTTGGAGGATGGCCTCTCGTAGTTGTCGGGGTGGAAGCAGGTCCAGCTGCAGCCCGCCTCGTGATCTAAAAACGATCTTGTAATCTGCAGCAGGAAGCGGTGGCTGCTGCCGCGAACGCTGCGCAGCTGTGCGCGTTGCTTGCAGGTGCGCTGACTTTTCAAGGCATGGAGACTTGGGGGTACCGGTAGCAGAGGCTGCGCCCTCCTGGCGTCGGGTTGTTGAAAGGACGTCCTTCGAGCGAGCAGGCACACTAAGAATGTGCGTCCAGTCCCTTGGGTCGTAGTCGTTGGGGTTAAGAACCTCTCCCTGCACCTGCACCTCAATGATGGCGTTGGTGGCGGAAGCGTCCGTCGGAGTAGGCCTAGCTCAGGCGGAGAGGTCACAGAGAAGAAAGGGCCGTGGGTGCCCGAAAAAGGGCGTAGGCGGGCCAAAAATTGATGGCGCGCAGCGCTCACATTCGCAGATCCGTGGGTGGTGAAATTTTTGCTGATGAAGCTGGCGATTGGCGAATTCCGCTGTCTTTGTGCGGAGCCGATGTGGGGTGCGTCTGTACTACACGGCCCCCTCCATCTGGCGAGCAGCCGCGGAATATGATACTCAGCTAGCCGAGAGTACAGTAAGCATGAAATGTTTACGGGCCTAATGTCATCTCGGAGGACACCCGAACCGCACCGTACAGGAAGGGAGGAACGCCACCACCCGTTCAGCGCGATGCCTTGCCATTTGAACCCAAGGTTTCTTGAGGAAAGGAAATGGCGCAGTAATTCTCTGCCATCTCGGTGGACACCCGAACCGCACCGTAAAGGAAGGGAGGAACGCCACCACCCGTTCGGCGCGATGCTTTGCCCTTTGAACGCAGTGCTTCTCCCCCGGGCCCCTGTGCGCCTGCGCGGCTTTGCTTCGATGCGCGAAGCCCCTATGAGATCACGTATGACAACGAAGTGTATCGTGGCATTTATGTGCTTTTTGCATGCGTTATTAGAAATCGGAAATTATAATTCCGTGCATTATCAAACGCACAACGCGACTGATATCTTGATAAACATTATAACCAAGGTAAACCAAGCTAAGCCCTAATATGCTTCGCATTCCCCAGGCTTAGCCAAGCTGAGCCTCAGCAATTTTTTGTACCCGTTGTGAAAATGCAATAAAGAAAAAAAAAGCTGGCATGGCGGAGTGGTAGCGTGCTCGACTCGCACTTCGGAGACCGGGGTTCGATTCCCACGCTCGGCAAATTTCTTACTGGGTTTTATTTATTTATCTGCTCTGACTAGAAAGTTTGGTTTGGTTTTGTGGGGTTTAACGTCCCAAAGCGACTAAGGCTATGAGAGACGCCGTAGTGGAGGGCTCCGGAAATGTCGACCACCTGGGGTTCTTTAACGTGCACTGACATCGCACAGTACACGGACCTCTAGAATTTCTCCTCCAAAGAAATTCTAGCCGCCGCGGCCGGGATCTAACCCTCGTCTTTTGGGTCAGCAGCCGAGCACCATAGCTACTGAGCCTCAGAGGTTTGACTAATTGGTTAAGTAGGGAATTAATTAAACTCAGTCAAACTTACTTGGAGCATCACTAAACGATCCCTTTAATTGGTTGCATGGTTAGTAGCCAAGTACAATTGGCCCCGTTTGAAATTCGCGCACTGTGACGTCACGACCGTTTCGACCAATTGAAAAGCGTGACATTTCTGTCGACAGCTCCTGCTAACAACGATGAGGCATTAAAGGCTTCCGCCTTAAAAGCGCGCTTCGTTCGCGGAGGCCACGCCGTGGTGGCATCGCCGCGGCTTGCGACGGCGCCAGTCGGTCGCCCTTCTCTTCGTCGTGACGTCACAAATAAAGCCCCTAAATAAACTAAAAGTAGCGACATCTCCTCTCTCCTCCTCCTATGCCGGCGCTCCTTCTCTCGGCTTCTCCCGGGCGCCGACGGTGGCGGCACCTAGGCCGGGAGCAGCTAGCAGACGCTCTCAACCGTCGCCTTTTGGCGCCTGGCAGACCGCGCGCCCAAATGAACTTTGTCTTGCCTTTTGTGACTTGGCTTCGGTCAAAATGACATCATGAAATGAGAGATTGAAAAATCAGTTACTGTAATAACTGCCCAGACCAACGGTGGATTGCTTTATAGAAACTTCTTGTTCTTCGATCGCTTTGACTGCGGAGCACACGTTGGAAGCGGCGCACGCGAGCGAGTTCGCGGCACTAGAGTGACTACCATCGCTCGACGAATGGCTTTCTCGTCGCTCGCGATTTATCGCGCAGCGGACTTCGCGCCCGCATGATTTTTGTTGCATTTTCTGCCTCCGATTCGGCCGCATTGAGATTGTGGTGTGGGAGATACAAGGCACGAAAAAAATATAGAGCGTGACCTTTCATAACTGAAAAAAGAATACACAGGGGTTAACACGTCACCACTCCGCATTAAAAGCCATGGGGAGCTTTTCCAATGGCGAACTTTGGAAATGGTCTGGATCATTGCGCACGCCCCTCGTTAGTGATTCATTTGACACCACCTATCCACGTTACACAGCTCCATGTAGCGTGATTCTCGCAGGCATTCGCGGCAGCGACGACGGCCTAAACCCAAAATGTCTGAAACTATGTTTTACAGAGGTCCTTGCTTGCATTCTCGAGTATTATCCACGCAGACATCGAGTATTCAGGTGCGTTAATGTGCCTAGGCACAGTAACGCCCGATTTCGGTTTAGAATCCTGCTTGAAAAATATATCCAGCAATCCGCGCAACATGAAAGCTAGACCTTAATCGCAAGCAGCATGAGCAGCAGGAGCTTCAACAGCAAGTACCACACATTTGGTGTCCAGTTCATGAGCGAACAACACGTCTAGCGATGCGTTCAACATGAAAGGTAGACCTGCACCGCGAGCAGCATGAGCAGTGTAGGCTCAAACAGCGAGTACCGCCCCTTTAGTATCGAGTTCGTGAGCCCAGGGGTCCAGCTGCAGCAGCACAAATACGGCAAGCAATGCGCGCAACATCAAGCCTGGACCTGCATAGCGAGCAACGTAAACGGCGGGGCTCAAACAACATGCGAACGAGCCCGACTGAAACCAAGCCGACACGCCGCGCAATGCAACCAACATTAAACCTGCACTTCAGCACGGCTTTCGTACCCGCTAGCGAACGAGTCTATTTAAAATCATGCCAAACGGCATTTAGTGCGAAGAAAGACTGCAGCCGTTGGCGCTTCACACCAAATCACCCGAAAAAACACGACTGACAACTGAAAAACGATCACTTATCTCACAAAGACGCGGATCCACAACATTATCGAAGTTTGCCCGGCCGATCCTGTGCCGCCAAACCTTTCGGCGAGCCGCGTTGCTTTTTCTGGGAGGGATTACAAAAAAATCTTTTGCCACTGCCACCTCGGTTGTTGCATCCATACGCGCAACAGAAGCTCGGCATAGCCGCAACACGTAGACGCCGTCAAAGATGAAAAAAAAACGCTTCCCGCCAAAACTGTTGCGCAGAAAGGAAATGAAGCGTGACTCCCAGCCCCGGCAATGGCGCCGGCGTCTGCTGCGGAGCCAAAAAGCGCGCGCTAACACGTGACTACGGCGCCTCGGCCAATGGGAGGCTCGATTCTCCGGCGGAGCGCCAGGAGAGGAGGAGTGTCGGAAAGTTCAAAGCTTTTCGCTACTTTTCCTGTTGCGCTCCTAGCGGAGAGCGCAGGCGTTAGGCGCCGGTGGTGGTGGCACCGCCGCGCCACGCCAAAGGCTGAAGTGCAAGTAGTGTAAAGCTTTCGCTGTAAAATAAAAAATAAAAAATATATAAATCTGACCCTCCAACAGAGAGGGCAGACAAGAGAAAACGAAAAGAGCAGGGAAGAAACCTCGGAAGAAAAAAAAGTGAAATAGGTTAAAAAAAACCTTTTAAAGCAGTGCTTTTTCTTCGCACCCAGCAATAATGCACCCACTTCCGGTTGAGCGGAAGTATTGGAAGGAATGTAAAAAAATGTAAGCTTACATAGTAAAAATAAAAAGGAAAAAAAATTATGTGGCATTCGCGGGACCACGACGTGAGCACACCCGTGGGGGGGGGGGGGGAAGGAACAGCACAGGTGTGGCATGCAGAAAGGGGTATGACCTCAGGCGACATAGTCAGTGGCGCTTTGTTTAATTTCGTAGGCCTCTGACCTCGGAAGAGAGGTGAGGGTGCCGTAAGTGGTGGCGGTAGTGGTTTATTTAAAAATAAAAAAGTGAAGCAAAAGAGTGTTGCCGGCCGCGGCAATTGCTATCTAATAACTTAAGCACCCGAGCTGCAGCCGGCGGAAATGAAAGGGAAAGGGAGAGGATAGTGAGGAGAAGTATAGAGGGGAGCGACAGCAAGAAAGGACAGGGGAGAGCTTTGTACAATATTTACAAAATACAAAAATAATCAAGCTCACGCCGCTCGCGCGCTAAAGTCCAAGCACTGTACGAAAATAAGTGCGCCCGAGCGTCCACTGCGCACAATCACTTACAAAAGAAGTAAACTCTATGTACATAGCCACGCGCACGTAGCGTCCTGTCTCGGACTAATCGCGCGCGCGGCGCACTGCACTAGCGGCCGGGGTGGGGCGCCCGGCCGCGTATACCGTCCCAGGTAGCACCCACGGAGCGTTCGTGTCACGCGTGCACTACCTGGCGTAGAGCAAGCGGGAAGTCAAGACGCCTGCTCGATGAACGCACAGAGGCTCACCATTGTTCTGTCACGGGTGCGCGCACTGCCGCTCGGCCACAGGAGCGCTTCGAGACTGTCCGGGATGATTCCCAGCGCCCTGTAGGCCGCGAGCATCTCGCGACGCGGCACTGCAGAAGCGGTACAGCGAAGGAGCATGTGCTCCTATGTCTCCATTGCGCCGCAGTCAGCGCACGCGTCGCTCGACAAAAGTCCGTGGCGAACCCGTCTTTCCCCGGGCCACACGCAGCCGACGCGCACTCGGATGATCATCGCCCGCTGGAGTCGCGACAGTGAGCGCGCGCCGACGAGAGAAATGCGCTCTCCTCGCTCGATGCGGGCGTCCGGGTGTTGCTGACGGAGGTGGTCGTGGATCACCGCACGCACGTCTTCCAGGGCGAGCGGCTCGTCGCTGGGAGGAAGCTGATGTGCGGCGGTAGCGAGCTCGTCGGCTTGCTCGTTGCCGCGGATGCCGCAATGACCGGGCACCCACTGCACGCGAATGCTGCATCTGCGCTCCGCGAGGCGCTCAATGCGCTCGCGTAACGCGCACAGCAACGGGGTGCCACGGCCGGGAGTCTGCAGGCGGCTAAGGGCGGCACGGGAATCACAAAGCAGAGCACACCTGAGTGGCGGCGGAGTAAGGGTGAGCACCAGGTCCAAGCCCAGGCGAAGACCCAGTAGCTCCGCTGTGGTCGAAGAGCCCAGGTAAGCCACTCTTTGCTGGCGGTGCAGCTGCAGGGCGGGGATGGTGGCCGCTGCGGCGAGCGAGCAGTTTTCGCTCACCACGGAGCCGTCAGTGAACACAAGCAGATGGTCGCGCAGTTGCTCGTAGATGACGGCTCCGGCTAGCTGCTGCACCGCACATAGTGGTGTGCTGCGTTTTCCCACGATGCCTACGATCTCTCGCTGTACCTCCGTCGTGAGGGGCCAGGGGGAGCAGAGGCCGCAGGGGGGCGTGGCGCGCGTCAGCTGGTCATATTCCTGCAGTGCCGCGCCCATTCTTGAGCGCGGGTATTGACGAAGGCGCTGCAGGAGTTCCCCGCCGTCTGGTGTGCGGTGAAGGCGGTCGATGTGGTGCAGCGAGCGCTGCGTGGCCTGTAGCTGCAGCGGCCAGGCGCCCGCCTCGGCCAGTGTCGCCTCGCATTGCGAGTTTCAGTGTAGACCGCGGCAGGCCCGCAGCGCTTTGCGATGCTGCACCTCCAGTGCCTTCCATGATGGTTTGCGCACCGTGACGAGGGGCAGCGCGTAGAGTATCCGCCCCTAAGGCTGCGGCGTTGTAGAGGCGCAGCGCAGCCTGCTGAGAAATCCCCTGGCCCTCGGGCGGTGATTTTGTGCACGGCGGGCCGTAAGTTTCATTAATGCCATTTTGCACTGTGTTAAATTTAAAAATAAAATAGGATTCTCGTTGCTCGCGCTCACGAGTGTTTTTGAAGCCACTTTGTAGTATTGTTACTTTAAGTTTGTCAAACCAGAGTCCTAGCCGCTGACGGGGTGCACCCAAGTTTTGGAGGTGTTTCTGTGCTCGGTTGGAACATTTACAACCTTCTCCTCACTGCCAGACGACACTGCTTGGTCCCATGGCAGGATCACCTCACTTCCTCAGAGAAGATCCTCCCGTCCACCATGGAGCACAGAATAGCTTCGAGCTATTTTGAGGTCACAAGCAAAACAAATCGTTATTAGTGGACCTGCAGTGCCAGATTTCTCGACCATCGCTGAAGCAGATAATCTCATCAAGCAAAGACGGACACCTCGCTTGCAAGGCTTCCGTCAGAAGATTCCTCCGAAAAATTCCTCACCTAATCCGCCGCGAAGATCTTCATCCGACGCCAGACCCCCTAGGGCAGCTTTGCTACCAACCCCAACACAGAGAGCCCCGGACTGTACGGTGTCTTCATTCGCCGCCAAACCAAGCAGAGTTGCGGCGCGAGACCCCACACCCGAGAACCAGAGCTCAACAGCAAATGCCCCGTCCCCACTACCGGCGCCCATTGTACAGGCCGAGGCGTCACCGGATGCCACGCCAACGAGCCCCGGATCACGGATGGCCCCCACCTCAGCACCAACAACACCGGCCCCTGGATCCCGGCAAGCTTCCGTCATCATCCAGGACCTCGGGAATGACGCCACCACGCCGAAACAAAGGTATGACCTCAGACGACGCTGTGGCTCAGCCCAACGGCTGAAGTTTAAACAATACTGACGAGCCAACCAAGCTCACGCGCCCACCAGCCCTCCCCCTACTTGTGCCACACGCTCTCGGAATTTTTTAAAGCTAAGAAAAATTATTGAGAAACGAATCAAGCACCAGCTCCACGCAAAATCCCTTCAAATATACCTTAAATCAGAAACTGTGCCGAAAGGACTTTTTTGTATCTTTAATCCCATCCATTAGCAGCCTTTCGGAATCCCATCGCCTAGAATGGAGCGCAGAACTACTTAAGACATCCATAAACCTGTTAAAATAACAATTGAGCACTTCGAAAAGACGTTGGCATCACTAACAATCGAGGAGAGGCGGGCGCGTCAAAGCATGATACTCTCAACATCCGAGGTAAATGAGCTTGAGGGGTTCAAGTTTAACAAAACTCAGCAAATTTGGACGAAAAAACTTACTAAATTCTCACGTGATGGCATCCTTGTCGAGGATTGTACAGAGTTCACAATGCCATTACAACTAGCAAGCCACATACCCACACCCGACAATTACAACGAAACCGTAAACCAACATCCAACCACATTAGGCCGAACACCCGAAGAGCCACACCTTCCGGAAAATATAATTAACCTTTCAAGCTCACAGCTCACCCCCGAGAAAATGTCACTTCTGTGGCGTGGTCTAAAATTCTGCCCAAGCCATGGCAAGTGTAACGAGTACAAGTTACTCCAGGATCTAGATAACTTTTCTCGAACTCTCAGATTACAGGAATATTTCTTCGACAAACCGAACACAAATAATGTTCGGTACCCCCAACCTCAGCAACAGTGGACATCCAAAACTGGTAGGGACAGACATCTAAACCTATATATAAAAGCGGTACAAAAGAAGATTCTTCAAGCTTTTGGCACACGAAAATCTGGGCCACCTAACCTCACAAAAAAAGAGCGTAACGCCTTAGGCTCACTTAGCAAACGAACCGAAATTGTCATTAAGCCCGCCGACAAAGGTGGAGGCATAGTTATTTTGGACACAGATAACTACATTCAGGAGGGCAACCGCCAGCTCAACAACCCAAAATTCTATACTAAACTCCCATCAGACCCGACCGCTGAGCAAAAGAGCATCGTAGAGAAAACTATTAATAAACTAACATATGAAGGTGAATTATCACCGCGAGTAGGTAAGGCGCTCACGCCAAGAAATTCCTCCGCGGGGCGCTTCTACATGCTCCCGAAAATACACAAACAGAATCATCCATGGAGACCGATTGTTTCTGGTATTGGCACAATAACAGAACCGATCTCAGAGTATATCGATTCGCTCATCAAACATATACCTCCGAAACATCCATCTTACATACGCGACACTAATCACTTCCTGAAAGAATTATCCAATGTCACCTTCCCTCAAGGCGCTTTCCTAGTTACCCTGGACGTAGTATCGCTTTACACTAGCATCCCACATGACGAAGGAATTCAGGCAATGGTCGGATCATATAAGGAGTACAAAATTCTAGACACCCCTAGTCCAAATACCGTCGAGACACTTGCAAATTTGGTCCTTAAACTTAACACCTTTGAATTCAACAACTCATATTATCTTCAAACTAGCGGTACAACTATGGGCACAAAAATGGCTCCAAATTACGCCAAAATATTTATGAACAAAATTGAATCAGACTTTCTCTCCTCATATCCAACTAAACCAGCTTTTTACAAACGCTTTCTGGATGACATATTCATAATTTGGACAGAAACCGAGGACGAACTCATCCATTTAACCCCCTCATTCAACAAAATTCATCCCAATATCTCTTTCACACACACCTACTCAACCAATGAAATTAACTTCCTGGATGTTCTGGTTCGAGTAGAAGGAAGTACATTAATCACTAGTGTCTATAAAAAACCTACAGACAGACAACAGTATCTTCATTTCAACAGCTACCACCCACGCCACTGCAAAACTTGAATCCCATACTCACAGGCCATCAGACTCAAACGAATTTGTTCACGTTCGGAAGATTTTCACGAAAATGCTAATCGCATGCGGGACACTCTAAACAAACAACATTAGCCGTCTTCTATAATCAACGATGCCATTAAAAAGGCAGAAGCAACTAATAGTAATCATGTCATTAAGGAATCTCAGCCAACATAACAGCGTTGTAATCTCATATTAACCTTCACAAATAATCTCCCGAACATTAACAAAATCCTAAAAAAACACTTCAATATCATAGAACAGAGTGACCGGCTTTCAAAAATTTTCACAACGGTCCCCCAAGTAACATATAGACGACCAAAAAATCTGCAAAACCATGTTGTCCATTCGACAGTCAATAAACCGAGAGCTGCAGGTTGCACACCATGCGGAAAAAGCCGATGTCAAGTCTGCAAACACATGGAAACCACGGCACTGGCTAAGAGCACCCACTCAAATTTCAAGCATTCTATCCGGGAAGACTTAAATTGCGATTCCAGCAACGTGGTTTACATGCTCGAGTGTGGCGACTGTCGAATGCAATACATAGGCCAAACAGACAATTCCTTCCGATTCAGATTTAATAACCACCGCTCACATACCCAATCCCTCCCCAACCTCCCTCTTTCGAAACACCTCCGCGAGAAAGGCCACGAGTTTGACAAACTTAAAGTAACAATACTACAAAGTGACTTCAAAAACACTCGTGAGCGCGAGCAACGAGAATCATTTTATTTTTAAACTTAACACAGTGCAAAATGGCATTAATGAAACTTACAGCACCCTCACCTCTCTTCCGAGGTCAGAGGCCTACGAAATTAAACAAAGCGCCACTGACTATGTCGTCTGATGTCATACCCCTTTCTGCATGCCACAGCTGTGCCGTTCCTTCCCCCCCCCCCCCCCCCACGGGTGTGCTCACCTTGTGGTCCCGCGAATGCCACATAAATTTTTTCTTTTTTTCGTTTTTATTTTTACTATGTAAGCTTACATTTTTTGACATTCCTTACAATACTTCCGCTCAACCGGGCGTGGGTGCATTATTGCTGGGTGCGAAGAAAAAGCACTGCTTTAAAGGGGTAGAGACACCATATTTTTGTGTTGTACCTCTGGGTTGTAAATAATGCGTAGCGATTCAGTGAGCATGGAACACCATCTTAGAAGCATGAACTCGCATTATATAATTAATAATCGTATTATTTGTACCCAGCAGTTTCGGTTTCGGTTCCTAGTTGCCAGGTTTTGCCAGGCTTTTACATGACGTCAAAAACCAGACAATGCGTTGTCACGTGGGTCCGGAAAGCCGTGACGTCGTTGTAGGCATGTCGTCTGCTTGACACGCACGTGGTGCGCGTAAACACGGAGAGCCGGGCGGAGGGCAAGTCGCAATGCCGAACAGCTCCGAGTCGGAAAGAAGAGTTTTATTTCGGCGAAGACACCGATTATGAGGAATCGCGGGATGACGCAGACGAGGAACTACACTAGGCCGACGGGACCCCGATGCCGACGCGACAGCGACGCCGACGGTCGCGTCGGCCAACCTGGTCGTTCCCCGACTAGCCAGTCAGACTGCACCGACGACGACGACGATGCCCCAACGACCAAGCGTCGTCCTAGTGTGACAACGCCGCCAATCAAAGATGCCGACGAGACCCGCCGGCCGACGTGTCTTGGGCAGATCGGTGGCCGAGCGAGAACATTCGCCGACCAAAAGCAAGTAGCGAGCTCAGAGCGCGAAGTGCAATCATTATTTAGACAAATAATGCACGCGCAGCAACATTCTTCAAGCCATATGGCCACTTGGCCGACGCGCCGCACCGATCGTCGCTTGCGAACTGCCGCCCCACTGCAAGCAGGGACACGGAGCGGTGAGCATCGCTGCGCCGCTCTACCCAAGCTCCGCCCATAACCGGTGTCGCACTTCGCCGCCGTGCAGCAGTGCCTGAACGCTGCTTGGGATGGTGTACAAATCTCATAAGAAAAGACAAGATCGCCTTGTTATCAGAAAGACTGCTCGAGCAGCGACAAAGCATGCCGGCTTATGTTTCGAGCTTTCGGCAATGGCATCGCTCGCGGGCGCTCCGGGCGACGAGCTCTGCTGCTGCCTGGTTGCCGTGGTCGTCGCTAGGCCTATAGCCTCTTTCGCCTTGAAGCCGCAGCGGCCGGCGCTTCGGAAGTCGCCTGCGCTATAATAAAAGGCCTACTCTACACATCGCTTTACTGTCAACAGCATCATCTCACAATAAAATAATAGTATGGTAAATCTCCGCGACGCCTTCAGCAGCGAAGCGAGCGGGCGCCAGGCGAGCCGGACCCCAACGTCGGGCCAGCGGCAGCTGCGAGGCGGTTGTGGCAAGAAGTTTGCTCGTGTCACAGTCGTTACCTTTGCCAGCAGCTCAGTATTGGTCAGCGATCCTCAAAAATGGCACATTTTTCACATTTCTTATCCCAGGGTTTATTATTTACGTCAAGAACACACTTTAGCTCGTTTTTATGACGCCGGCAGACGGGATCCTGGCTGGCCTGCCGGCCGGCATGATCGGCGTACTTCACGTTCGCACAAGAAAATACCTAACATCCATGATACCAGATAATGCTTCCTAGATTAGGGCACCAGCAATATGCCTGTGCAAAAGTGGATCTTTCGGCAACGACATCGCCTGCGGCAACGGCGGGCGTAAAGCACCGTCGCACTCGCGAGCGTGCAGAAAAAAAAGACTCGTGGGCACTCGCAGCCAAGGTTGCCAGGCCGCGAAACCGCAAAACTTGGTCCCGTACGTCAGAAAACTGTGCAATGACGTAGGAAATACTTGCTTGTGTTTTCTTCTCTGTTCCTACGTCACATTGATGCACTAGCGATGGCTCAGACTTCAAGAGTGAGCATTTTCACAAACTTTAAAATTAACTTCTAATATGTTCTAGACCTCCCTTAAATTTAATACTTCGCTCTTATGGTCCTCACATACAAAGGAAACGTATGGCAGTCTTTTGTACAACCTTGGAATTTTATGTCTCTACCCCTTTCAAAGGTTTTTTTTTTAACCTACTTCACTTTTTTTCTTCTTCCGAGGTTTCTTCCCTGCTCTCTTCGTTTTCCCTTGTCTGCCCTCTCTGTTGGAGGGTCAGATTTATATATTTTTATTTATTTTTATTTTTTTCTTGCCCTCGCGGCCAGGAGAAGGAACAAGTTCTCGCATTTTTTTACGAAAGTTGCTGCACGGCCACGCACCTGTCGAGCACCTCCGAGCTGGACACGCCTGTCAATAAGCAAGCCTGTGGTGCTTAACAAAGCAGAGCCCATTGTATTTTCTTACTGAGTACCTGTTCCTCGCACTCTCTCTCTTTTTTCTCCCGTGTGCGTTGCACTGCCTCTAATAATATTTTATGTGTATTTTCCTGCTATGTGCTTTGTGTTTCCCATTTACCTGTACTGTGCCCACCCCTATAAAAGGGGATGCATTAACAAAGTAATATCACCCCTGAAGAAGATCGGCCTTCCGATCGAAGCGTCGAGTCGAATAAATATGTTTCCTTTAACGAAGCGTATACTTCGGTATATACTCTTGTAAGCAGTCAAGTACTTTATGATTTCGCAACCTATAAGTTCACAGGCTCTTTATCTTCTTCGCACCAGAGGTGCCCCGCCAGAGACGGTTTGTTCCAACTCGAAGACTGAAGCTTGATCTCTGCACCAGGGGTGCCCCGTCAGAGACGGTCTCAAGATGTGTTGACACGCAGGGATAAAAAAGGGAATAACTGAAGATTTATGTACAAATATTTACAGAATATACAAGTTAGATACAACGGCAAAAAGACAAACAATAAAAAGGTGGAACTGGCTAATACTAGGGGAGGCCCCTACTCGGCGTAGCCGAAGATGCGTAGCATCTCACCTTAGCGCAGAACCCCCGCTTCCGGCTCCGGGACCCGGTTTTAAAGCCCTAAAGGCCCGGCCCACATTCCGTAGCTTCCAATCATGTTGCGGTCTAAACATCATTGGTTCATCCAGGGCATGGCCAGACCTCCAGCTTCCGTAAGGTAGAGCACTCTCTCCACCACAAAATAAAAACAAACACAAATAGACATTCGTGCCAGCACGTGCGCGAATCGGTACCGCGGGGCGGGGTGGACACCCGTACTTCTTGGCGCGTTCTCGAGCGGCCGCGTTCCAAATAGGAGACGCTTCGCTTTGAGCGCCCCGAGCCGCGTTCCGAAGACCCCGCGTACACTACCGATCCCTTACACGCCCTTCCCAAGTTTCTACAAAGGGCTCAAATGCCACTTTTAGAATTATAACAAAGGGATTGGTACGGGTCACAAAACCACCCTGTGGGTGACATACCGCAGCTACACAAGTACTGGCAACGACAAAACCAAAAGCAAAATAATGCACCCGCGCACCAACACAACATTACACAAAATGCTTACGGGCACCAAGAAAACAAGCAAATTGCACACTAAAATACACCCAGTGGCATGCCTGCCATGCGCCGTAACACGGCGTCCAAGGTGGTGGGTTGCACCCAATTCACCACTTCCAAGTTCACACTCGTCCTCGCGAATGGGCACACATGCACACAGACACTAGCAACTGGAGCGTTCATTGGCACTCATATTGGGTCCGTAAGCTGCCACGTGAGCCTCCTTAGTCGCACCGCGCGTCTCTGTGTGCGTTCGAGCCAACAGGTGTTGTCAGTCAACACAATTAACGCCTAAACGGTAACTCACTCATTAGGCTGGTGCCACAACGGGGCGTGAACTGAAAAGATGGTGCCCTCCAGGATCGAAAACGTCCTGCTCTTCTATAGGTCCAAAACCTGAACCATGCGACGCCCCTAGGGGCAAGCTCTCGTCGGCGCGCCCGTACGGACCGCGTGGTGCGTAAGGAGCATAGCCCTTGCCCCGATTAACCATACCAATGCGGCCGGTCTCGCTACGCTTGATTCGGCGACCTGCAGCACGGAACGTAATGTTCCACGTACCGGCTTTCAACATGAAAGCCGCGCACCTGCCTCCTGGCACTTCGCCTCGCTTAGAGCCATTTGCCCAGTTCCAGCTCAGGTAAACACTGACGTTGCCGTTCTCTGCTTGATAGGCATTTGCCGGTTTCGTGGCATCCTCTAACTTCGAGGATCCATGAGCTCCCTCGCAGTCACTTGACCCGAGCTTGCCTTGCGGCAGGTCGCCACTCATTTCCGGGTCCTCAAATGACCTGGCCGGACACACACCGGGTGCGTTCGACAACTGCGCGGCGCTCTGCCCGGTCGGCCCAGCAGGCCCACCTCCGCTCTCTGCCTCGGATGGAATGTCCCTGCCATCACTAACGCTAAGGGGCACTTCACGCCCTATGCCCGACACAGTGTGCGGTTGCGGCAACGCTAGGTTACCGGTTGTCACTAGCTCGCCGATCTGACGTCTGTCGTCGCTGGTCGTTTCACGCTGAACCAACTGCTCTTTTTCGCAGCTTGCCTGAGACCGAGTTTTTGGAATTGTCAGACTCAATTCCAGCGTTCCTGAACTCGCGTCCGTGTCCCTGGTGTCATTTGGGGTAGAGCTAACCTGTGCAGCTGGATCGTCGGAGTGCGCGTTCACCGCCTCTACTACCGCGACGCTGCGTTCCGTCACGATACTTTCTTCAAATGCGATTCCAGCTTCAAAGAAATCTGGCTGACTTCTTACTTCTGCCTGGCTGTTTTCTTGGCCTGTGCTTGACAGGCATATGCATTTGCCTTCCAGCATTGGCGTCCTCTCCACTCGGGACTCGGAGCAGTTCTCCCTGGCTAGTTGACTAGCTCTCCTAGACTGTTTGAGCTTAGCCAGCTCGAGCTCTAGCTGCTGGCGCCTTGCTTCTAATACCTCCAAGACGCACTTAACATCCTGAGGTCTTTCCTCGCGAAGCAGCGCCTTTCCGCCATTCACTTTCGCGAGTTGAGCCTGAAGGTCCGCTAAGCGCGCCTTCGCTAACTCAACCTGGTACCTCACATTGAGTGAGGGCCGGCATGGATAACTCTCCATACCGCCGTCTGTACCGTTCAACTGTCCTACCGGCTCGAACACATGAACAGGGACGTGAACAATGCGACGAAGGAAACACAGTTTCGATGCGTCGATCCGCACTGCCAGCTCCTCGGCGTCGCAGTCCACCGCCACTTTCATCGGACGCTGCGATGAGCTGTCGCACGCCGCTGGTCCTGTGCCCGTTGTCGTCACTTGCTGTGACCCGCCGGTGACCGTCAGGTTCTCCACGCGCTGCTTTTCTGGACCGTATGCAGTCCCGCGTCACTGGACTACTGCCGTGGTCCTTGCATCCTTGCCGCCGTCTCTCCGCACGTCCTGTCTCGAACGCTGACCTGTTGCCTTGTCGTCGCCTTTCTCCCTGCCTTCAGTCTTCTTCCTGCGCCGTTTTCCGATGGCCGCAGGATGGTTGGTTGGCCTCGAGTAGAATGGCACATACCCACTACGGGGGAGTGGCCAAGACACAGGCGGTGAACTGTTGGAATGATTAGGAGCTTTAGAGGAAAAGGAGAATTAGGATCCTCGTCGACTGCGCCATTAAATTTCACAGGTTCTTTATCTTCTTCGCACCAGAGGTGCCCCGCCAGAGACGGTTTGTTCCAACTCGAAGACTGAAGCTTGATCTCTGCACCAGGGGTGCCCCGTCAGAGACGGTTTCAAGATGTGTTGACACGCAGGGATAAAAAAGGGAATAACTGGAGATTTATGTACAAATATTTACAGAATATACAAGTTAGATACAACGGCAAAAAGACAAACAATAAAAAGGTGGAACTGGCTAATACTAGGGGAGGCCCCTACTCGGCGTAGCCGAAGATGCGTAGCACCTCACCTTAGCGCAGAACCCCCGCTTCCGGCTCCGGGACCCGGTTTTAAAGCCCTAAAGGCCCGGCCCACATTCCGTAGCTTCCAATCATGTTGCGGTCTTAACATCATTGGTTCATTCAGGGCATGGCCAGCCCTCCAGCTTCCGTAAGGTAGAGCACTCTCTCCACCACAAAATAAAAACAAACACAAATAGACATTCGTGCCAGCACGTGCTCGAATCGGTACCGCGGGGCGGGGTGGACACCCATACTTCTTGGCGCGTTCGCGAGCGGCCGCGTTCCAAATAGGAGACGCTTCGCTTTGAGCGCCCCCAGCCGCGTTCCGATGACCCCGCGTACACTACCGATCCCTTACACTATATATATATATATATATATATGTATATATATATATATATATATATATATATATATATATATATATATATATATATATATATATATATATGAGAGAAGCCAACAGCCACAGAAACCAAGGGACACAAGGGATTTTTTAATTAATTTTATTTATTTTGTGCTGTTGTTCGATTAAGAATATTACTGAATATGTTACCGCTTAAAGCTAATTGAGTAGAAAAGCAGAAGAAAAAACAACCACATGCCGCCGGTGGGATCCGAACCCACGACCTCCGAATTACGCGTCCGGTGCTCTACCGCTGAGCTACGGCGACGGCTGTCAATTCTTCTGCTTTCGGGGGTATTTATGTTTACAAATAACCTAACCTTTAGAGTGTTCACCAGCGCCACCCACGCTCTTAAGCGGTGGACGTAGCACGTCCTGAGTTACCGCTGATGTGACGTAGAACGTCATCGAACGGCGAGAGTGGAAGCTGTGTGAGAACCCTCTTATGCTTTCTATGGCGTCAAGGCTGGCGTCTATGGCGTCAAAGGGTGTACGTGTTCCTCGGCCGTGGTGCCAGCCGCCCACCAAGGAGCCCAATGAGGGGACGGGGCAGGAACTTGAAAGCAAAGCATGCCCTCGCCAGCTGTACACCCCAACTACAACCCGATATGACATAACGCAGTGTACTTCGTCACAGAAGGTTAAAAGAGCACTAAAGAGCAATCTAAACTGATCTTTTTACCGTGGGAACTTGATCTACACGTTCCGAGCATCCCTAGGAACTTCATAATTATTTTTATTTACAAGTACTGCGGTCTCAAGGAGACCAAGCAGGTGGGAATCTGTGTTCAACATTCTCATTTCATTAACATCAAGTGATAAGTTATTTTCTTGTGTTTGACATGGGGGGGAGCACCAAAAAGTGAATAAATATGAACAAGTTCGCATTTCAATTTTGGACAATAACGACCTTCGCATAATCAGAATAGCCCCGCCGCGGTGGCTCAGTGGTTACGGCGCTCGGCTGCTGACCCGAAAGACGCGGGTTCGATCCCGGCTGCGGCGGCTGAATTTCGATGAAGGCGAAATTCTAGAGGCCCGTGTGCTGTGCGGTGTCAGTGCACGTTAAAGAACCCCAGGTGGTCGAAATTTCCGGAGCCCTCCACTACAGCGTCTCTCATAGCCTCAGTCGCTTTGGGACGTTAAACCTCAATAAACCAAACCAAACCATAATCAGAACAAAATGCACTTGCATGCGCTACTGCGCAGAAAAAACAAAGAAAAAAAACACAACTGAATGAAAAGACGGAAAAATGACACTGTTGTCATGTTGTCACTGTTGCCATTGTCATGTGCGGCTGATTTTCCTAATTCAAATCGGATTGAACGTCTCGCCTCCCACCTTTTTTTACCCTCACCGCTGACGGTAGGAGCAGTCAACCAAACTTTCACCCAATCTCATGGCGGCTTGCCGCTCTGCCATCGGAGGAGTGATACGTAGCGATCGGCGAAAGCAGTCCGCGCGTATTTTTATTCCCGTGAGCCTAATTTGCAGCGATCTTGTCTCTGACTGGATCATTTCATTCACGGAAACCTAAAAAACAAAAAAAGCGAAAGCGAAGCCGCCACGTGACTGCCTGAAAGGCACTCCACGCGTTACTTGACTTCTATGGTGAGTAACCCTCGCCGCCTGGGAAAAGGAAAAAGTAATTAAGGGAGGAGAAGACAGAACAGTTGTGACAAAGAAGATAGGAAAGTGAAAGATGGAGAGGAGGAAAATGAATGCGAGAATGTAGCTCTTAATACACAATTCCGCGAAAAACGATGGGATGTTTCAAATGATGGTTAGATGAAAGGCTGATGCAAAGCTACGTTTCAGTGGATGATGGACCTGGGGACAACAAACCTCGTGAATGTGTCACTGCATCGGCGGAGGCGGAGAGGCGGGTGCAGCGACGTCCCCAAACGAGTGCCGAGTGCGGTGAAAGGAAAAGTGGCGCCGAAAGCGAAAGCGCGTCATCAAACGATCCAACGCGTCGTGCCAAGCAAATCAGAAAGCAAGGCAGTCTTTGACGTTCATTAGCTGGTTCTACAGCTTGTTCGACGGCACGTGAGCCACGCGCAGATCTGATCTTAAAAATGCTAGAGAAAGCGCTTCCCCGGTGCCACGCACCTATGGAATGCCTGCTCGCGTCGAAACGTCCTACCATTAGCGGTCGCTGGATTCCTAACTTGCTCTTGTATCTTCGTTACAAAGTGGCTCGGATAACCGTTGGCTGAAAGTTACTGGCGCACTCTTCTGAAGTCATTTAGCAGGTCTTCTTGCTCCTTGCAGACTCATGTCGCACGTTTAGTGAGCGAGGCGACGACGGAGGCTATGCGCGCAACCGGATGGTTTGAAAATAAAATCCAAGCATCGGGCTGTGTTCGTAGGCTTCCTATACGCCGAGAAGGAGAGGCAGTTGTTGCCTTTTCACTCCAAGAAGGGAAAGTGGTTTTCTTGCTTAAATTCAAACCGTGCTCTTGGTCCAAGCTTGGTCCAACACTATTCACCACAACGAGTCTTCTTTCCTTAAAATTCAAAACCAGTCGTGGTCGTACCTGTAGGAGACATTGGGCGTCGGAGTGAAGGTTTCCAGCACTTTTTCTCCGCCGCCGCGGCTCAGCGGTTATGGTGCTCGGCTGCTGACCCAAAAGACGCGGGTTCGATCCCGGCCGCGGCGGCTAGAATTTCTTTGGAGGAGAAATTCTAGAGGCCCGTGTACTGTGCGATGTCAGTGCACGTTAAAGAACCCCAGGTGGTCAAAATTTCCGGAGCCCTCCACTACGGCGTCTCTCATAGCCTTAGTCGCCTTGGGACGTTAAACCCCATAAATCAAACCAAACCACTTTTTCTCCAGCGACTCCATGACGAGGTTTGCTGTGGTGACTGATATGAAAGCGCCCATAGCTGAGCCTTGCGTTTGTTTGTACAGCTTTGAATCGCACGACAAGTACGTGTTGCTCAAGCAGAACCTCCACGTTTAAACATGGAGGTAACTGTGTTTTTCTCACGGGAGCATAGCATTTTGATACCCCCTTCCTGCCGCTTTTAGATCAACTATCTATACGTTGGGCAAAAGTCGCACGAAATCTCGTACAGAGCACAGCTTTACCGTTTGCTAGTTTCACACAGCGGTAAGAAGAGGTGACGACTTCGTGCGATGCAATCGAAATTAGTTCATTCCAAGAGCATCGCCTCAGTACCGAGCTCAACCTCCGCCTGCAGTGTTTGAAGCTAGCTTTGATAACATGTTTTCTGAGAAAAAGAGTGTTAATAGAAAATTATGACCACAGAGACTACTCGAAAGTGACGACAGTAACTGCAACAATGTTCATGAGATCTTTGTGTGACCGCCCATCAATGGCTCCACTAATTGCGGTTTGCAAGTTGTTATTGTATAAGTGAGCCTGTTGGCCGAAGGAACAGGCTAGAGCATACAGACCCACCGAAGCGCGTTCAATAGCGAAGCACAGTTTTTTAAGTATGCGTACGCTAACATGGAGAAACCGAAACCGAGATGGAGCAACAGTTCGCGATAGTCACAAAGCGTGTGACTGCATTCATTCATTACTAGCATCATGCCCTAAGTCTTCAATCCCAGCTTTACTTACACTGCAGAGAAAAGACTGCAGTCGCGTTCCCTCTCGCGTTCAGCTTCACCCCTCCGCAGTGACGTCACCATCCCCGTAGTTTACAGTGGGGTTGCTGTGGTCGTCGAGTGGCCTTTGGTGCCTAGTGCACATTCCGCGCACTGGCTTAGCCGCTGGCGTCCCCGCATCGCTTTCTTACGAAGCCTATGTACGGCCTTTTCACCACGGCCGATCAAGCTTGATTGCTGTTGATAATCGACGGCTTTATGTCTCGTGAGTGGTATTCCGCCATCAGTCCCCGCAAGTTCTCTAAGCACCAAACTTACGCGCCTCTGCGGGTTAAAAGGCGCGAGGGTGACGCAAGGCACCAACGACGGGACGGAGTGCCTCATTGCCCTTCATGTTTTGTCTCGTCCAGAACCCCAGCATAACTTACAACGAAATCGAGACAGCTGGGCGAGTTGGTGTACTGTTGTGGCGATTCTCGCTCCGTTGTATTCTGTCATGCTGCCTGTTTTCTCGATGTGCATTCCACTAAGTCCCCCGAAACGCGTGCCTGTCAGAAGCGAAAAGAAACTTCATTCAAACTTCTTTCTGGGTGAGGTGGCAAATCCCGATTCTTGAAGCAATAACAGGGCTAACACATGCCACCACAGAAAAGAGAGACGAAAACAGCGCTTGCGTCTAGTGTTTCGTCTCCCGTTGTGTGGTTGCTTATGTTAGTGCTTTTATTTTTTTCTAGAAGCGAAAAGAACTAGGTTTTGCGTTTTCTTCTTGGTGCTTTCTGGTTTTTGTAGAGCACGCATCCTCCACGAACCGTTCGTCCAATGCGAGGCCGCGTTTGCTCACCACGTAGTCAAAATTAAACCCCAGACATCCGCTGTGTGGGTCTACGATCATCATCATCAGCATCATCATAGCTCTACCTTTAATTCCTTTTTACACTTCGCATCGCTCACTGCTATTTTTGAGTGTAATATCAAATTTTCCTCTGACCAATTATCTACTACATAGTGAACAGTAACAGTTTCAAGTTTCAATAGCAGGGAAGAAATCGCTGCACGCGGCAGCATCCATGCACACCGAAGAGGAGGATGGTCACGCGATTCTGTCGTTTTTCATGAATACATTTTTCAAAATTCACGTTTGGCTCCGACATTTTGTCGTAATCCTATGAAAATTTCCTCATTTATACCACTATACCTTGGCCAATCCCCCCACTTGGGTTTGTGCCATTATAAAGAGGTGAAGAAGAAGAAGAAGAAGATTCCGCACTGGTAGGTTGATTTGCTAACTCCTTTAAAAGTCTCGGAGTTTTTTTTGTTTTTTTTTTAATTATTATTATTCTCGCCAAAATGTTCTTTGTTATTTCAGTTCAAATATTCTTCTGTCGTTTTTCATGAATACATTTTTCAAAATTCACGTTTAATCCTATGAAAATTTTCTTATGTATACCACTACACCTTGGCCAATCCCCCCCGTGGGTATGTGCCATTATAAAGAGGTGAAGAAGAAGAAGAAGAAGAAGAAGGCTGCGCGGATCCGCGAGCTTTCCCTAGCAGCCATCTTTCTGCGGGGTAGCGGCTGAGTACCTGGCGGTGTTGTGCTAGCTTGCCCAATTTGTCCTTCTTGTTTTCTGTGCCTGCTCCTGTTATAGGGTGATAGGGCGCGGGACGACGGCTTAATGTCTACCTCTTCTCCCGGCCAAGGGTTTTCCCCTTGGTCGGCCTCTCTTCCACAGGACCAGCTTCCAATCGATGTCTTTTTTCGCAGTGGAGTCACCAGCATTCCTGTGGCTTTAGTTCCAGCTGATGGAGGCGCCATTCGTTTGAATAACCCGGAAGCGGTGCAGGTGGCCCTTCAGACTACATCGCCACATTTCATGCGAATCACAGATGTGCGGCAGTTCGGCAAGGGTGGGATATTGTGCAGGTCGCCGGACAAGGATTGTGTCGCCGACCTTTTGAGGTGTACCTCCTTCGCCAACCACCCGGTGAGCGCATTTATTCCGCCTCATTTAGCATGTTCCAAGGGCTTAGTCCGAGGTGTTGACTCTCGATTGAGCCCTTCAGAAACGCTGGAGAACCTCTCGTCTGCGGGCGTCATTGCGGTCCATCGTTGCAGCAGAATGGTAGAGGGGGTGAAAATACCTACAGAGTCCGTCATAGCCACATTCGCAGGAGTAGTGTGCCCTTCAGAGATCAAAGTGTGGCCACTAGTGTTTCGAGTTGACGCATTTAACTCTCGTCCCCTTCAGTGTCAGAACTGTTGGAGATTTGGCCACAGCGCCAAAGCGTGCAAATCGGGCTCACGGTGCTGTGCATGCGGCGAAAGCCATGCTAGAGAAGAATGCCCTGAACAGCAAGAAAAATGTTGTCTGTGTGGTGGTGCCCACTCTGCCAACTGTCCTGATTGTCCTGCACGAGCTCAAGAAGTGCAGGTTCTAGAGATAATAGATAAACGTCGATGCACGCGACGAGAGGCCTTTGCAGCAGTCAAAGAAAGAGCCTCATGCTATTCTAGTGTGGCTGCCAAATGTCCACCTGCAATGGACGCCTCTTGGACACAAGCAATTACCGCTGCGGTTGAAAAAGCAGTGGCGAATGCAATGGAACGTATTATGGAAACGGTATCCACGTGCATCTCACAGGTAGTAGCTACCCAGATGACTAATATGCTGCAAGCGCACGCCGCTCCGCTCTTGTCCTCTATGGTTTCGGCTGCTCCTCCACCATCTGTGGACATCAATAGCGCTCCACAGGGCCAAAGTCAGCATGAGCGACAAACGACCCCTGAAAAATCTCTCCCGAACAGCGTTAAGGACGCATCCTCTGATGAATGTGTTGAGATGGAATTCGATACCCGCGCCCAAAAACGAAGTGGGTCTCCTTTGAGTATCCCGGATCCATCTTGTCACCAGTCCAAGTCCCAGAAAAGTCATGCAAAACAAAATCCTAAGACCAGGATTCTCGAAGCGGCAGTTGCCGCTGCAGCTCTCCCGCCAAGATAGGGTCGTTAAGTGTTCTCCAATGGAATTGCCGATCTATATCCTCAGCTTCAACAGATTTAATATGCCTATGTACTCAACTTCAACCGGATGTAATTGCGTTACAGGAAACATGGCTTACTTCAGATATTAATTATCATCTCAAACATTACCGTTCGTTCCGGCTAGATAGGTCTTCACGAGGGGGAGGGTTGTTGCTGCTAATTTCCTTAAAGTTTTGTCACAGGGCCTTCATTTCTTTTCAGTATGCGGACAGTCAGTGCGAAATACTGGCGGTTGATCTCAATATCCCAGGTCAACAGCCCTTTACTGTAGCTAACGCATATTTCCCTTCAGGTGTGCATGACACTCGGCCCCTTGACTCATTGATGTCTAGCAGCAGATCTCAGGTTTTATTAGTTGGGGATTTTAATTCGCACCACGTGACGTGGGGGTTTAAAACAGATTGTTTCGGCTCTAGACTATTTGAATGGATTTGCGACAACAACATAGTCTGCAACAATTCAGGCATGCCTACATTTGTACGTGGTCTATGCCGCTCTGTTTTAGACTTAACTTTTTCCTCCCCAGGAGTCTCTGTCTCGTCTTGGGCGCCTGTTGACTGCGCGACTAACAGTGATCATCTACCGATTAGTTTCAGGGTTGCGTGTAACTTAACTCTTCCCGAACGACAACAGCGCACCTTCATAAATTATGTTCGCTTTAAAGACACTCTCAAATCAGCTCTCACAATCGATTCGGACCGAAACACCACTACGAGTTCCGAATGTAAAGCTACACATATATGCACAGTGTTGGAACGCGCAAGGCAAAAGTCTGAATTCATAGTCACAGGATCCAAGGATGCAATCACCAATAATTGGTGGAATGCAGAGTGCACGCGTGCCTATAGACGGCGGAAAGCAGCCTGGAAGAAACTCCTCCTAAATCAATGCCCTAAAAATTGGTTGGATTATAAGTATGTCGCAGCAACATTTAAGCGCACTATCTCCCGCGCGAAGGAGGAGTATATTACAAGTCATTATGATTTTCTTTCTCAGTCAGGGAATAAACGGGCCTTGTTTAATTTTATGAGGAGAAGGAAAGTGATTCCACCGGCTGTCAATATTGAATCCCTCGTTCAATCCCCTGCTGACATCGCTAAGGCCTTAGAGGGAATTGCGGGTGGCCTAGAACGTCGATTCACATCTGCACTTCATTATCCACCTACATTCTCATGCATCTCCAGTGATTTCATTGAGGTCACTATGCCTGAGCTTTCGCAAATTGTTTTGCGCCTATCTCCAGCGGCTCCTGGCCCCGATAAGGTCACTACATCTATGATTAAAATTTTGTTTACCGAATCTCCTGAAGATCTATTGGCTTTGGTTAACCATTCCCTTAAAGGTCCATGGATACCCCATGAGTGGCGTCTTGCGGAAATAGTTCCAATACTTAAAAAACAAGGGGAGGGTTTCACTTCTGACAACATACGCCCGATTTCATTAACATCGAATTTAGTGAAATTGGTGGAACGGGTCCTGCTTCGTCGTATCATGTATTTCATTTCTGCAAATGATATCTTGAATCCTTGTCAAATTGGTTTCAGGCCGGGCTGTTCGATTTGGTGTGCTCATACTGACCTTGAGAGCCGTATTAAATTAGCTCGCAGCACTAAACAGTTTGCCGCGCTTGTCACACTGGATATCAGTAAAGCCTACGACAGCGTCGAGTACTCGATGCTGTTACACAGATTACAGGTCCTTAATTTCCCAAACTATTTCGTAGCCTGGATCTTTGCTTTCCTGGAAAACAGAGAATTTTATTGCTGCCGAAATGGTGTTTCTTCAAAGAAATTCCGACAGACAAGAGGTGTTCCGCAAGGCTCAGTTCTTTCCCCTGTTCTTTTTAACATCTTTCTAAGCTCCATTCCATGCATCCATAATGTGTCAACTTATGTGTACGCTGACGACATCGCATTTTTTGCTTCTGCAAAAGATATTCACTCTCTGTATCAGATCTTGCAGGATTACCTCAATATTCTTGACAACTGGTTAGGAAGTATTCATCTGTCCCTCAATGTGAACAAATGCGCCTTGTTGGTCTTCCCGGTTTCTCATCCTGTACATATCTGCGTTTCTTACAGAAATCATATAATTCCTCAGGTTCAAACAGTGAAGTATCTTGGAGTGATCTATGACTCTACTATGTCCTGGCGGCCTCACATTGAGCAAGTTTCTGTAAAAGGAGTTCGGGCCATTGGCATCCTGCGTCGTCTTTGCAGCGCTAGGTCAGGGATGAGAAGGCACACACTTCTGCTGATCTATAAAATGTATGTCCGCCCAATTTTGGAGTTCGGATGTGTTTTATTCTCAGGAGCTCCTGCCTATAAACTTCGACCGCTTGTGCTCTTGGAGCGTGAGGCGTTGCGCCTCTGCTTGGGACTTCCGAAGTATGTAGCTAATGTTGTCCTGCACCTTGAGGCGCGAATTCCATCTTTATTAGCCAGATTTCGCCTTTTAACAGTCCAAACCTTTTTAAATTTGTGCGACTCTCCTCTCCACACATCCAATGTAATATTTCTTAGTCAGCCCGCAGTCTTTTTAAATGCTACCTGGTCTCGTTTGCATACTCGGCAGATATGTTTCGTGCAGTCTCTCCTCGATCCCTTAAACATTAAGCTCACAGATATCCATCCTCTTCATAACATCTCACCTTCAGTCGAGATTGCATTTGATAACATTTTCCCATCGAATGCCAAGCTCCAGCCCTTTCCTCTTCTTCTCGGTTTGTTACAGGACCACCTAAGATCCTTTCCTTTTCATATTCTCATTGCTACCGATGCCTCGCAGGATCGTGAAAAGGCAGGTGTGGGCATTTTTTCTCCTGCATTGGGATGGTCCTTTTCTCTCCGTCTCCCTGACTTCACTCCAATTTATCTGGCCGAATTATTAGCTGTCATTCTAGCTTTACGTAAATTAGATCCTGCCGTTTCCAAAGTCATGGTTATGACGGACTCTCTATCTATTTGCTTTTCATTATCATCAACCTCTGAGTCTCGGGCATTACGCCTCTTTAAGCAGCTGATCCCGCTTCATCTAAATTCGGTGAGGTTGCTTTGGGTACCGGGTCACGTGGGCATTCAGTTAAATGAGGTTGCTGATTCATTAGCAAGGGCCTCTCTCTGTGGCCCAATAATTGCGGTCCTGCCAACCTGCGCATATACAGCTGCGGTGAGGTTTCGCAGTTACACAATATTTCAGGAATTTTCAGCCTCGGCGCTTACTTCATCCCCCGAATACAAGCATCTTCTGCACCCTTGGAGCAGCAAAGACTGGAGTTCGCGCAGACTGGAGGTCTCTTTCACGCGTTTGCGATGCCGAGTTCCTCTGCTAAATTTCTACCTTCACAGATCTGGTCTGGCGGTTTCTCCACTGTGCTCATTTTGTGCCGAGCCTGAGACAGTGGATCACTTCCTGCTGTTCTGCCGCCGATTCTCTTCTTTGAGGAGGCGCCTATTAGAAATTCCGTTTCATCAGCTGGGTCTGCCTGTGTCCACTGAGGTTGTTCTTTCCTTTGGCGCTACTTCGCTTGGACGAAGCAACAGGAGTGCGCGCTGTGCAGTTCAAAAATTTCTTTTAGAAACACAGCGACTCCCATGGTATTTTTTTACTTTTTTTTTAATTTATTTATTTATTTATTTATTCACTTTTTCCCTCTTTTTGTTTTCATTTTTCTGATTATCAATCTCTTAATTTATTATTATTATTTTTTTATTTTTTCTGCCTCTCTTTCAGTCAATACAAAATTGAACCATTCCAGATGTTGCATTCAAATCTGCACATTATGCCGTCCTCCCATCTTCGATCTCCCAGCTAACAGGACCCCTTTCGTTGCGTCGTCCATTCTGTCAGCCTATACCCTATTAATTCTCCTTTTCCTCTAAAGCTCCTAATCATTCCAACAGTTCACCGCCTGTGTCTTGGCCACTCCCCCGTAGTGGGTATGTGCCATTCTACTCGAGGCCAACCAACCAACCAACTCGAAATCTCGTGTCGGCTGTGTAGGCTTCGCCTACCTGCCAGCTCATCTTCTGTGACAAGGATCGAGCAGAGCAAAACCGTTGGCGTCACCGGTAAACACCATCGCCGGCCAGTAGCCGGATCAGGTAAGCGACGAGACGTAGCAGAAATCCTGGCTGCAGCGGCCGCATTTCGATGGAGGCGAAGTGCAGGAACGCGCTTGAGCTGAGCGACGTCGCTGCCCCTTCAGGAAGCCCAGTGGTCGGATTAATCCGATGCACTCCATTTCATAGCCCGTGTGCAACTTCGGGACGGTAAAACCCCTCATAGCATATGCCGTACCTAACTGAAGCACCATGTTGTCTGCAGTCCGCGAGCGACTGGAATTCGCAGTTGGATGCGCACGCGCACTTTCAAGAAGTTCACTCATAGACGGATGTTTGCGGGATGCGGAGTCATGGAACATAATTTTTGTGTTGCCTCGCTGGTCAGTTTGCTGGCATTTATTATTTTTTTAGAATAGAGCTCGCCTGTTCCCTTGTGCTTCACTGTTTTGTGTTGACCTCGTTTGCTTGATCGCATAGCAAAAAAAAATTAGCTAAGGTTTAACGACTCTTGAACCTAGTTAGAGAGCGAAAGCTATGGCGTATCGGGCAACTATACGCGGCTTGGCGTCTGTAACGTTGAGTGCATTCCGGACACTGGATAACCAGCGCGCCACCCTGCCGCCCTGGCAGGTGGCAGTTAATGGTTGATCGCGAGAACCTGGTCACCCAGTGAACGCTGCGGCCTGTTGCTGCAGTGCCGCGTGTCTGCCACAACGTTGTCAGCGCTACCGAATTCAGCCCACATCTCTCTGTAATCACCTCACGTACCTATAAGCGCGGTTCAGGCGTCCACTGACCCAAGGAGCCAGTTATGCGCCCTTACTTTCCTTAAAGTAATCGGAGTCTAGAACGTTGTCAAAGCCAACGCCAATGAGCACTGAAAGCCGACAGCCTACTGCTTCAGTGCCGCGTTTCTGCCACAACGTTGTCAATGCCAACGCATGCAGCGCACATCTGGCACTACCACCACGTAACTTAAAGCACGACTGAAGTGTCGACTGTCCCAGGGGGCCAGTTATGGGCCTTTTTTTGCTTTTGAAGCTGTCGCTCTTCATCGGTTCCGTACCTAAATCGCAACTGAGGTGTCCAGTGTCCCAGGGGGCCAGTTATACGCCTTTCCTTTGCTTTCGAAGCTGTCGCTCTTCATCGATTCCGTACCTAAAGCGCAACTGAGGTGTCCACTGTCCCAAGGGGCCAGTTATACGCCTTTCCTTTGCTTTCGAAGCTGTCGCTCTTCATCGATTCCGTACCTAAAGCGCAACTGAGGTTTCCAGTGTCCCAGGGGGCCAGTTATACGCCTTTCCTTTGCTTTCGAAGCTGTCGCTCTTCATCGATTCCGTACCTAAAGCGCAACTGAGGTGTCCAGTGTCCCAGGGGGCCAGTTATACGCCTTTCCTTTGCTTTCGAAGCTGTCGCTCTTCATCGGTTCCGTACCTAAAGCGCAACTGAGGTGTCCACTGTCCCAGGGGGGCAGTTATACGACTTTCCTTTGCTTTCGAAGCTGTCGCTCTTCATTGATTCTTACCTAAAGCGCAACTGAGGTGTCTACTGTCCCAGGGGGCCAGTTATACGCCTTTCCTTTGCTTTCGAAGCTGACGCTCTGCATCGATTTCGTACCTAAAGCGCAACTGAGGTGTCCAGTGTCCCAGGGGGCCAGTTATACGTCTTTCCTTTGCTTTCGAAGCTGTCGCTCTTCATCGATTCCGTACCTAAAGCGCAACTGAGGTGTCCAGTGTCCCAGGGGCCAGTTATACGCCTTTCCTTTGCTTTCGAAGCTGTCGCTCTTCATCGGTTTCGTACCTAAAGCACGACTAAGGTGCCCACTGTCCCAAGGGGCCAGTTATGCACCTCTCCTTTCCTTTGCTTTATCTGAAGGTCAAATGAAGGTGAAATCTCCACGCACGATGACCTTGCCTTAACCTAGCTTAGCGAAGCTTTCATTTCAAAAATTTTCGAAACGCACATCCCGCCAACTTTTGTCCATGACTGTGCGCGGAGATGTCAGCCCCTACATGTTACCTGTGCGACTGGTGGGGTCTGCAAGGCATTCGTTATTTTAGCGTTACGCATCTGGGGGAACTTATCAGGGCTTTTAGTGGTCTGTTTCCATGAGGCCGCGGTGCAGCCCCATACAGTGATGTGTCCGAAATGATCAATGCTGAGAAATCATCAGGCCTGCTCTGCGAAAAGTGAGTTTGCCAGAATGTCAATCGCAGTCGTGTGATTAATATTTTCTGTCAATATCTATCCGTTTATCTAACACGTCTCATATACGTCGCGGTAGTTCAGCGGCTTTCCTCTGGCGTTCTGCTAAATGAGCTTTAGTTTTCGCTGGTTTGAGCTGGATGACAACGCCCGCATTTCAATAAAGGCAAAATTCTTCATGCAGTGAGGTTTCGCAGCGCACGATGTGCCAATTATAAGTGAGAACCTAATGCAGTAGAAAAAATTGAGGGGACACTTTGGCTGTCTAAAGTGCGTAGAGGCGAAGGCGTTTTCCGCGCCACTTTGACTGCCTCTGTGGCACTGGTGACGTCACACATATTTAATGACTAATTACTGAGTAATGACAGATTACTAATCAATGGTTAATTACTGATTAATTGGTAAATACTAATTAACTGCGAATTAATTACGCTTAAGCTTCGCCTTTAGGAGTGGAACGCGACAGCGTGTTGTAACGCTGCCAGGGCGTACACGGAACGCCACCACCCGTTCGGCACGATGCCTTGCCCTTTGAACGCAAAGCTTTTTGAGGAAAGGAAGTCGAGCCATTCTCTGCCATCTCGGTGGACACCTGAACCGCATCGTAGAGGAAGGGAGGAAGTGGGAGTGAAAATCCCACTTCCGAAAATCCCCGAACTTTGTCACGCCAAATACAAGGGCAAGGGCTTCGCGTTCAAGTTGCCAGTAATTCCGTTCAGCCTTTGTTAAGATTCGCGAAAGGAAGGCTGTGGGCTTTTTCACCTTACCATACAATAGTACGGTGCCAATACCGCGTTGGGACGTATCCCCTTCCAACTTATGGGCTGCAGCCGGACTGGAATGGGTAAGTACCCCTCCACGACGAAGGCCATGTTTAGCTTGCAAAAAATGCTGCCTCCTGCTCGTGTTCACACACCAATCGTGTGTTCTTTTATAGCTTGTACAAAGGTGCAAGGACGGATGATAAGTTTGGATAAACTTTGCGTAAAATGTAATCATGCCCAGAAATGCGTGCAGCTGCTGCACATTTTGCGGACTGGGAGCTTGCACGATTCCTTCGATATGCCACTCCGCCGGATGTAAACCATCACGGTCGATTCGGTTACCTAAGTAGAAAACTTATGCCTGGCGAAATTTACATCTGTCCAGTCTGAGCTTAACCCCGTGCTCTCGGAAACGCTGGAGCACAAGCCTTAATGTCCCTCCGCGTTTTTGCGATACCACAATATCGTCGAGGTAGTCTGGACACCTGATGAGCCCTGCAAGGCAGTGTCGATTTTCCGCGGGAAAATAGCTGGTGCGGCAGAAATATCGAAAGGCAAACGTAGCGGAACAATCCGCGGTGCGTAATGATTACGCACAGTTTCTTGGACTTGTCATCCAGAGGGATCTGATTACAGGTGTCACGCAGGTCAAGCGTGCTGAATTGCTCGCCACCATTCAAAGACGCAAAAATGCCATCAATAACAGGTGGCAGGTATTGCTCCAGCTCGCAGGCAGAATTTAAGGTTACTCTGAAATCTGCGCAGATTCTAACAGTGACATCATTCCTCAATCAATCAATCATTTTTTATTCAAGACAATAATACAAAACTATTGTCTTGGGGGACGTGACAAAAGGCGGAAAAGTGCCTGACGAGGTCACGCCACCCTGTGGCAAGCAGCGGTTTGACACTCATGCAGAGTTTCAACAGAGTTTGCATGCAGAGAAATGTCTTAGATGAAACTGTATCCCCCAACCCCCTTATTATATTTTTTTTTACAGTGCAAGAATATGTACAGGAACGGAGTACAAGAATAAGTGCAGCAACTTCTACTAGCAAAACATGTTAACAAAACACTTCCAAACATAAAATACATGTAAACTATCGAACTTGAAGCACATGGAACATAAAATTGAAAACAAGAAGAAAAACATGAACATAACACACTAGTCTTCCTTTAAGAATAATCCCTTCAGTGTTTTCTTAAACCTGCTTAATGAAAGATTTTAGGTTAATAGGGCATGAATGACGGGATAGCTGTTTAATAAATCTGCTATCTGACAGCTTAATCTTTGATGTCCATAGTTTGTTCGAGCTCGGGGCTTGACTATGATGCTCTTTCTTCAGTAACGGCACAATCGGTGTCGCCTACTCTGCTTGTGTTAGGGGACAGCACTCCGATGGTTTCAAGCCTTTCAACCTCTTTGGATACCTTGTCGCATCAAGCAAATGTAAGAAAACAAGCCTTACGGAATTTTGGTGCGGCTTCTTCTTTAAGTTGCAGATGCACTGGCGGTCCGTCTATCGGGCACAATTTTTGTGCTGAAGACGCCTTCGAAGTCCGAGATCACATCATCCACGACTGATGTGCAGTTCTTTCCTGGGCTCTCCTCCAGCTTCGCCACGACGTTGAGGACTGGCGACCTTGCGTTGCTGAGTTTTGATATAAAGTCGCATCCAAAGAAGCTCGGCCCTGAGCACTCGGGAACAATTACTGAGCCCTCGAAGACAGTCCCGTTGTAAGAAACAGGCATAATCCAACTGCCCCAATACTGGCAAAGTCCCTAGGTAAGAGGAAAGTTTGATGTGCCATGGCGACAATGGTGGTCATTGTTTCTTGTACTGCTCAAAAAGTTGCCTAGGCACAACAAACAGAGCCGAACCAGTATCGACGATTATCTGTATATCGCTGTCGCACCACGTGAAAGATCGGCGAAGCGGAGGTTCGAATTGAAATTTCCGAGATGCAACTACGGTACAAACGTGCATCCTGTAGGCCGCGTCATCCAAGGTTTTCTTTCACATTTAAGGATTGACCTGCTTCGAGCATGGGTTTTCTGGCGTTCCTTGCTTACGTCACTAAGACACTTTTTTTTTGTGCAAGGTAACCGTACCTTGCAAGGTGAACCGTAACCTTTCATCAACGTACAGACGTTTCCATGGTGTTTTGTGCTTCCGCACCGTCCACACTAATATCGGCTCGTCGAAAGTCGGTCGCCGCGTGCTTATATTCATTATGGCATTAAACTCTGAAGAAATCGCGTTGGCACCCTTCTCTGCTGCCTCACAGCTGAGCCCTATTGCTTCGGCCTCCTATAGGGTGAGGTCTGTCTTCGCCAACAGCTCCTTCTGCAAGACACTTGACCTGCCGCCGCAAACTATCTTTTCGCGAAGCGTCCTATGGAGCATGTTTACGAAGTTGCATCTAACCACTATTTGGGGAATTTCAACAATACATTTGTGAAGAGACTTACCTTCAAACTGGCGCCGTTTGAAAAAGCGGAAACTTTTCGTTCGAGGCTTTTCGGGTCAATACGCACTTAGGACTTCGGTTACTTCTTCGTACTGCAGCGCATTTGGCTTCTTCGGTGCGACTTTTCCTGTACGTATGCTCAATGCAGAACTGAGCAACATCCTATTCTTCACTGCATCGCCTGTTCGGGTTGCTTCAAAATAGGCTTCAGCTTTCGTAAGATACGCCCTCCAGCTGTGACCGCGATCGTCATACTCTGGAAGCTGGTGATGTGTCATGGCCGAAGCGGTTGTGTCCAGCGGCTCACTGTTGACCATCTTTCGACGTTGGCTCACGTCGGGGGTTCGCTCTGCGCTCAGCGGCACAGTTACATAGCTGGTACGCTCATTCCGCGTATCGTGCTTCCATGCAACACAGACGGACGCTCGGGATAGGAATGGTTTATTCGTACCGATCAGCCGGCTTATGTAGCATGACCAGTAAAGGGTGAGGGGAAGAAGGATGGTAGGAATGCGTGAAAGGCATGCTTTGAGCGTTTGCCAAAGTGATAAAGTGGCAAGTTTACAATACCTTTCTCATGTATGCTCCACGCAAAATACAGGAAAGGAAAGGTCTGGTGGGGACAGCCGAGGTTGTTTTCATTGCTGTGCAGTTAACACGACAAAAAGACATTGGCCACAACGGGCCACGTGCATTTTCAGCCAGTCCGATGTCCGGAGAGCGAGTTTACAGATTAAAGAGTAAATACATTGTATATTCTGGCCTCCAGAAAAACTGCCTATTATTCAAGTCGTCCATATCAACGGTAGTTGTATAATTAAAAAAAAAAGACCCGCGCAAAACATTACGGGCACCGCCAACTATCCAGATGTACCGCCGCCCGCTGACTAACCACCGCCGCTCGAGTGTGTGACTTGTATTAATTATAGGCGCTGAGCGTTTTCCGGTAATTTCACCATTATAAAGTGGCAGCAGACCATCGGCATTCATCAGCCGCCGCAAACATCCAGCGGCCAGCGTTCAGCGACGCTTATGTCAGTCCAAGCCCCGCATTCGAGCGTTCGTGTCAAGTCTGCGGACGGTGGTACAAACTATATCATCTATCAGCTTGCGTTTCAAATCGCACAATGGTGCTTGGGTTACAGCAGTGGGAGGAGGCCTTTAAACGCACCACCGGAGGTCTTCAGATTAGCAAATAGAGGAGACTGACACGTCGGTTAAAATATTGTTAACTCCTGGAAGTTGACATGTTTTCAAGAGAGAATTCGTTTCCGTTTCCAACCATGTGTTTTCCGTGGTTTTATTCATGTAAATATTCGCCAGGAGTTGGGCATCATACCCTGCCCCTAAAAAGAAGCGACCTAGAAGATAGCTTACTCTATTTTACACCCACATAGGTTAGTTCGCTTTTCTAGTGCTCTACCCCTGAAACACCAGCTCAGCAAGTTTAATCCTGGATGCCCGCACACAAGGCTATGCGCTCCTATTCAGACTTAAAATCGGAATAAAATGCAGCTTCACTCGGAAGTGCAGGATACAAAATTCATGACATTGCAGTGTACGACGTGTCAGACTGTAAATGTATCTCGTCATGGTCTAAGGGCGGCAGCAGTTTCTTCACACACGTAGAACTGCAATTAACATGTATCCCATCCCATCCCTCTCCATAGCCACATGACAACAGGTGGCGGCGTGCTATCTGAAGCCGTACCACCTCCAGCTGCTGTCGTCATTCCCACTTCTCCGGCCCACACGGTGGCGTCCCCGGGCCACACGGTGGCGTCCCTGGGCCACACGGTGGCGTCCCCGGGCCACACGGTGGCGTCCTCGGACCACACGGTGGCGTCCCCGGGCCACACGATGGCGTCCCCCGGGCCACACGGCGTCCCTGGGCCACCTGCCGCCCCCGGCCCACCCAGCGGCTAAGCCGAGGCCCCCGGCGCGCCCAAAGTCACCGCCAAAGCCGCGGCTGCGCCGAAGCACGCGGGTCCGTAGGCCGCCGGAGAGGCTGGTTTACAATTAATAAAGGCACAGTCTACCGGCCAGAATGGATGTCTGGATGTCGTGACGATGTCATCGCACGGCGCAACCGCAGTTGGCACCTGCCAGTCGGATGGCCGGATGTTGTCGCCTGAAACGCGTTGGTATGGTATGTGAGGTAGCGCAAAACGGGACAAGGGACGCAGAAAGACGCACACAACGCATAGCGCCTGTGTTGCGTGCGTCTTTCTGTGTCCCTTGTCCCGTTTTGCGCTACCTCCCATGATCACCGTTACGGACTCGCCAAAGTTTCTACCCTCGCGTTGGTACTCGTACGCTGTCTTTTCTTTGCGCGGACGTCACAAGTACCTAAAGGCGTAAACCGCACTGCGCGCTTCCACTGGTGCGTTTGTGTGGCAGCCACTTAGAGTAAAGCAGCTTTGTTTAGCGCAAAATTGGGAATCAGCCGACCAAGTGTGACCATAACGTCTCCTTAAATAAGTTTCCCCAGCATTCTGGGGACCAATTTAGTGACCAATGAGCGATGAGCTTCTTAGCACCAATCGGAGCATTTTCTCTGCAACTCAACAGGCCAATAACACGCCGGTACCCACGAGCTTGTTTGCTCGCGAGGGCTGCATGCCTTTGAAGAAGCCGATCACGCTTTTGCGCTTTTCCACAAACAGTAAAAACACACTGACAAAATAACAAAACACACGCAAGCACAACTTCCACCAGCTATGGCTCCAAACACAGATACAGGGTGGCATCTGAGCCCACTGGCCAGAGGCAGAGCAAGCACAACTCGTTACCCGCCATCCGGCAGCACGACCGCTCGTAATTGCACCTAGCTGCCTCCCACGCAGGCTTCGCCCCCTTAAGTGTCCATGAAGCTTTCTTTCACACTGTTCGACGCCGCTGTCGAAAAGCCATAAAACTTGACCGCGACAATGCGCCGGGATGCGCGACTCGCGCACGCACTGTCCGCGGAGCGGGCCCCCTTCCGGCACCTCGCTGCCATTGCTGCTTTTACTTTTCGGGGCGGCAGCCCTTTGACAGCAGAGTTTGCTCCGTTCGCCGGGGTGGGGACCACCCGAAATGCCGCCCAAAACATCTTAAGATAAGGATCAAGTCAGAGGCGCCCTGGGTGATACGCAGATGGTCCGCTGCCCAGCGGCCCGCAAACTCAACTGTTACAGCATACCGACCAATACCAGTCACTAACGTCGAGTGCAAAATTTTCATGAAGGTTTTGGCGCGAAGGTTGCAGGCTGTCATTCATTATTTAGTTAGTCCCCATCAGACCTGCGGGATTAAAGGCCGGTCCATTTTTACCAATTTTCACGTAGCTCGCAGTGCCTTAGAATCCTGTGATGGCACTGATGGTCGGGTGGCTATTCTCCAAATTCATCTAAGGCATTTGACTGCGTCGCTCATGAACTTTTGTTTGCTGTATTAGGTCACGTTAATGTAGGTTCTGTTATCCGTGAGGGTGTGGTCCTGGCATACCGGAACTGCACGACGAGATTGAGTTTGGGGGCCGCCGTTCGCATGCAGCATTCGGTGCGCCAAGGCTGTCCCCTCAGTCCCCTTTTATTTCGTAGTTACGTTGAGAGCCTTTGTTTGAAAATACTGAAAAACGGGAGTGCCAATAGATTCAGTTTACAATCAGCCGAAGTAAAGCTCTTGGCGTACGCAGATGACATTGCTGTTGACGTTTTGTTGACGTTGGTGTTTTGCGGTTGACGAGGGAGGCATAAGCGAGGCTGTTAAATGTGTACGCGAATTCCTCGGGCTTTGGCATGGAAGGTGGCCATCTACGCCTGAACGGTTCGCCAGTGTGCCTTGGACGACGACACCAGATAAGTACTTGGGCGTTCCGCTCGATGCTTACGGAGATAGTGAACAGTATTGGAAAGGATAGGTCGAAGAGATACGGGAGAGAGCGGATAAGTGGAAAGGAACAACCTTCTCCATTTTTGCCAGAGCCGCTGTTTGCAACTTGTTCTTTATCAGCAGGCTCTGGTACGTAATGCAGGTGTTGCACTGTTTAAGGTTAAACATTCAAAAGCTACACAGATTTTCACCGTCTTCATCTGGTCGCCTGAATGGAGCGCTGCGGCCGGACCAACCTGTTCAGACGGGTACAGGACGGAGGGCTGAGACTGGGCCATTTGTTTTTGCGGCAGCTGGTCAATCGTTTTTTGTTTTTTCAGGACACAAGAGACCCGTTTTTGCGCACAAAATGCCAAGTTGGGCTGCGGCGCTTGCCGCCGGAGTATGTAGTCTCTACTACTGAGGTTTACTTTAGGATCGGCGGCTTTTACCGGGAAAATGTAGGGAGTGTGAGATTCCTTTCCACGCGGTTTTAAAATGATTTTCTGTCGACTGTGAAACGGAAGAAAATGTACCGTGCTTTGTGCGATAGAGTTTTTCCAGTGCCCTTGTACAGGGCCTTGTACAGTGGAGGCCCAGGCAGAGATGTTTTAAAGAGGGTTAAAAAAATGCAGGTGCCGCCAGGAACAAAAACTTTCTTTTTTAAGCTGCACATTGGCGCCTTACCGTTTAAAAAAATTTTAGAAGGAAAGGAATTTTTTTTTACCCTGGGGATCTCACTGTTTGATTTGGAGAAAGCCGGAAACAATAGACCACGTGTTTTTACACTGTTGGGAAGGGGTGTATTTTTGGGATGTATTGCAGCGAACCCTAAAAAAAGAATCACCACTTGACCCGTATGACATCCGGTACTTATCTGTAGAAAGTGAGGATGGGGTAGCGCTTGACTTAATAATGCTGATAGGCCTCCACTGAATATGGCTCTCCAGAATGGCAGGCTACCATTGTGACAAAGACGCAAGACCTGCCCGTACTTACTTCCGGGAAAGCAAGGACTGGTTTCTGGCAATCCAGAGAGCCGCTGCGGAACCTCCGGAGTGGCTCTCAAGACTACAGCCGCTGTGCAATTTGCGTGGGTTTTAATCTGACGAAGCCAGATTCATGCAGGCTGACCACGACAGTGCCATGTGTATGTACACAGCGTTTAGTGTGCTTTGTTGATTGTTTGCTTTGTTGAATGTTATGTGTCAAAGCCAGGCAAAAAAAAGCCTTCGTAGTGGAGTGGAAGCGTCTCCGCTTCAAATGCCAAATTCCCTGGTTCGATTCCCAGTCTCGACACATTTTTTAAGCATGAAATGCTTTTAGCCCCCGTTGTCGGCAGTGTGGTGACGTCACGCCGAGACCGAGAGCCATCATCCGGGCACTGAAATCCAGTCATCCGGGCACTAAAATCCAGTCATCCGGGTACTGAAATCCACTCATCCGGGCACTGAATTCCAGTCATCCGGGCTCTGAAACGAGAACATCCGGGCACCGTACGAGACTTAACGAGATTTAACGAGACTCTCTAAGCCCTCCTACGCGACCGGCATGCAAGCGCCGGTTGGTCTCCAAACGAGACAAAAAATAACTGCTGCCAGTGCCTTCTCAATGTTTATCAAGATATCAGTGGAGCTGTGGGTTTGATAATGCACGGAATTATAATTTCCGATTTCTAATAACGCGTGCAAAAAGCACATAAATGCCACGTTACACTTCGTTGTCATACGTGATCTCTTAGGGGCTTCGCGCATCGAAGCAAAGCCGCGCAGGCGCACAGGGGCCCGGGGGAGAAGCGCTGCGTTCAAAGGGCAAGGCTTCGCGCCGAACGGGTGGTGGCGTTCCTCCCTTCCTTTACGGTGCGGTTCGGGTGTCCACCGAGATGGCAGAGAATTACTGCGCCATTTCCTTTCCTCAAAAAACCTTGCGGTCAAATGGCAAGGCATCGCGCTGAACGGGTGGTGGCGTTCCTCCCTTCCTGTACGGTGCGGTTCGGGTGTCCACCGAGATGACATTAGGCCCGTAAACATTTCATGCTTACTCTACTCTCGTTTACGGGAGAGGCAGAGATTTTTGAGGGAAGGAAATGGCGCAGTATCTGTCTCGCATATCTCGGCAGACACCTGAACCGCGCCGTAAGGAAAGGGAGGAAGGCGCAAGTGAAAGAGAGAAAGAGGTGCTACAGTGGAGGTCTCCGGAATAATTTCGGCCACCTGGGGATCTTTAACGTGCACTGACATCGCACAGCACACGGGCGCCTCTTGCGTTTCGCCTCCATCGAAACGCGGCCGCCGCGGTCGGGTTCGAACCCGGGTACTCCGGTTGATGTGGAAATGCTTTTTTTTAACAGAGCAAACTCGTTGGCGCCGCTGCCGCGTCGACGGCGCTGCCATCTGGCGGAGTGCGGCTGAAGGAACGCTGTTCAAGGTCAAACGTGGCTAACCACCTACCGTGAGCTACGCGACGAGATGAAACCTGGCGTAGTATTGCTTTCGCAATAATATTTCCTCCTCGGCACAGCCGAAGATGCAGAGCATCTGATTCTAGCTAAATTGGTAAATTGATTCTTGAGGAAAGGAAATGGCGCAGTATCTGTCTCACATATTGACGCCAGCGCTCGTGCAGACGGAAGCGCCTCTCAAGAAGAAGAGGAAGTGTGTGTGAAAAAGTGAAAGTGACCTGGAAGCGCACGTCTGTCGACCCGCTGTGGACCCTCAACCGCTGATTACCAACGTGACATCTGGTGGAGTTGCTGGGTACGTCGTTAATGCACCGCACGCCCCCTTCAAGCCGCAATTCGAGCCCAGTACAAATACCGAAGGTAGACACGCCAGTCCACCAGGGCAGTCGCCGATTACAGGGCTTACCTCCCGAATTTGGACTGCTTCCTGTTTCCCATCGTTCACGGAGGGCAGGTCCTACAACGATGAATCCTCCAGCTACAGTGTCGCCGGTCCTGCTCCACCACCAGCGAGAGCCACCCCATTTTCGCGGTCAACCACACGAGGACGCGGAAGACTGGCTGGACCAGTATGACCGGGTGGCCATCTACAATGGTTGGGGCGCTGACTGCAAGATGCGGCATGTTTATTTCGCCCTTGAAGACTACGCGAGGACCTGGTTTTTGAACAATGAATCTGACCTTGGAACGTGGGATACGTTCAAGACAGAGTTCCTCCAAACCTTCAAGGACAGCACGTCGCGCAGGGAGAAGACCGACCTGCTTTTAAAAGCCCGACATCAACTCCCCAGCGAGAGTGTGACGGTGTATGCTGAGGAAATGAAGAGGCTGTTCCGGCGTGCCGACCCAAACATGTCGGAGGAGCGGAAGGTGAGCTTCCTTATGAAAGGTGTCAAGGAGCAGCTGTTCGCCGGCCTGCTTCGAAGTCCTCCTGTCACGGTAGCTGACTTCGTAAAGGAGGCGAGCACCATCGAAAAGTCTTTGGACATGAGGGCCCGGCAGTACGATCGTACAACAGCGTCGATGCTCACGGCCACTGTGGAGGACGCCACGGTGAAGTCGGCAGACTCCTTACGTGAGATGATACGATGTATTGTGAGGGAGGAACTGGCAAAGCTCTTTCCGGAGAAGGAAAAACCTCCGCCTAGCACTCTTGCTGACGTTGTCCGTGAGGAGGTCCAGCAAGCTCTAGGCACTTGTACACCAATACCTGTTGCCGGCCCTGTGCAGCCTCAGCCACCGAATCTCAGCTATGCCGCCGTCACACGCCGTTTTATTCCACCGCAGCCGAACCGACGTTACGACACACCTGCCTCCGCCGCTGCACGAACTCCACCTCCTCAGCCGAATTCTCCACAGCGGCTAGGACGCCGCAGAACGGATGTCTGGAGAGCGCCAGACAATCAGCCGCTGTGCTACCACTGCGGTGAGGCTGGACATGTTTATCGTCGCTGCCCATACAGGGAGATGGGCCTTCGAGGATTCCCCGTCGGTTGTCATCGTCCGATGTATGGAGAACGACCGCAGGAGATCGCGGACTACATCTCGCAAGCGGACTCCGTACAGCGCCGTTTCTCTCGATCTCCATCGCCGCGTCGCTACAGTTCCCCAGGGCGAGGCCAGTCTCAGAGTCCCCGCAGGGGAAACTAGATGCAGCAGCCTCTGGAGGTGCGGCTGCTCAACGACAAAGTATACAAGATCCTCCATCTCCGCAAGACAGTTCTCAACCAACGCCGAATTCCGTAGCCGTACCGACGATTCTTGAGCCCACGTACCTCAAAACTAGCCGATGTCCTGACGCACCCCTCCATGGCCACGACGCCTTTCCTCGATGCCGAACTCCTTCGTCGCACCGCAGCCGAGACCGAACGCCTCGACATCCCCAAAGTAAGACACCACCAACTGCCGACTTGGAGATTTTGGTTGACGGCGCCGATGTAACCGCGCTGGTGGATACTGGTGCCGATTATTCAGTACTTAGTGGACAATTCGCCGCGGCACTAAAAAAGGTCACAACCGCTTGGGATGGCCCACAGATGCGTACTGCAGGAGGACATTTAATTACACCTACGGGAACGTGCACGTCGAGGGTAACCGTGCAAGGCCAAACATTCTTGGCGACGTTCGTAGTGTTAGCCGAGTGCTCCCGAGACGTCATACTCGGTATGGACTTTCTGACCGAAAACGGTGCAGTTATTGATCTGCAATCGCAGTCCGTCAAGTTCTCGACCGAGAAGGCCATATCCGTGGATAGTGTTCTCCCAGCGGCGCTGCACATTCTGGACGAACACGTGACCGTGCCTCCACGTTCCAGTGTGATGGTAACCGTCGGCTCAAAGCACATACGGGAACTTGAGGGTGTCGTCGAAAGCAAGCAGCTGTTGCTACTGGACCGAGGAATTTCTGTCGCCAGGGCTGTTGTCTTCCTTGACGATAGCAAGGTCAACGTTCTTCTCACCAACTTCAGCAACGAACACCAACACCTTAACAAGGGAACGACTGTGGCGTATATTGACGCTCTTAGTGAAAATAGGTGTCTGCACAGTTTAACATCTGCTTCAACAACTGAGCCCGACGGACTTGCTGGTGTCAAGTACGATATTAACCCAACCTTGCCGCGCGACAAGCGCGACAAAGTACGGGAACTGCTCAGTCGCTACCGTGGTGCCTTCGCGTCCTCGCCACGCGTCGGGCGGACGCATCTTGCGAAACATCGCATTATTACAGACGAAAATGTTCCGCCACTCCGACAGTCACCTTATCGAGTGTCTACCAGAGAACGTGAGGCTATTACCACACAGGTGAAAGAAATGCTCGCAAACGACGTTATTCGCCCTTCTAGGAGCCCGTGGGCGGCACCTGTAGTGCTTGTGAAGAAGAAGGACGGCACCTTACGATTCTGCGTCGACTACCGTCGGTTAAACAACATCACTAAAAAGGATGTGTATCCGCTGCCCAGAATTGACGACGCCTTGGATCGATTATGCAACACCAGATATTTTTCTTCCATGGATTTGAAGTCTGGATATTGGCAAATTGCAGTAGACGAAAGAGACCGCGAAAAGACGGCATTCATCACTCCAGACGGGTTGTACGAGTTTCAGGTGATGCCATTTGGTCTTTGCTCGGCACCCGCGACTTTCCAAAGGCTCATGGACACCATCCTTGCGGATTTGAAGTGGCAAACTTGTCTGGTCTACCTGGACGACGTCATCGTTTTTGCCCCGTCTTTCGAGGAGCACCTTCGTCGCCTCGAGGAGGTCTTACAGGCCATAACATCATCAGGCCTTACTCTCAAAGCCGAAAAATGCCATTTTGCTTATGAAGAGCTAAAGTTTTTAGGCCATGTCGTCAACCAAGAAGGGGTTCTTCCGGACCCTGAAAAAACATCCGCCATTGCCAATTTTCCACCGCCGCGTGACCAAAAGGAAGTTCGTCGCTTCCTCGGGCTATGCGCATACTACCGCCGCTTCGTGGAGAATTTCTCTAAAATTGCTTCACCCCTTACTGATCTGACAAAAGCGCATGTACCGTTCAAGTGGGAACCTCCGCAGCAGAAGGCGTTTCAAGAGCTTCAACGCCGCCTGCAGTCACCCCCCGTGCTGGCGCACTTTGATGAGCTTGCTGACACACGGGTCCACACCGATGCGAGCAACGTTGGTTTGGGTGCTGTCCTTGTTCAAGTTCAGCGGGACCAAGAACGTGTCATCGCCTATGCCAGCCGTGCACTCTCCAAGACAGAGGCCAACTATTCTGCCTCTGAAAAAGAGTGCCTCGCCATCGTGTGGGCAGTTTCCAAGTTCAGACCATACCTTTATGGCCGATCCTTCAAAGTAGTGACCGATCATCACGCCCTATGCTGGCTGACCAATCTCAAGGATCCTTCCGGCCGCCTAGCTAGATGGAGCCTTCGACTTCAAGAATTCGATATCACCGTCATCTACAAATCCGATCACACACATGCAGACGCAGACTGTTTATCTCGTGCTCCCGTGCAACCAGCTCCGGATGATGCTGCTGACGACGAAGAAATATTCCTGAGTGCCGTCCATACCACCGATTTCGCCGAGCATCAACGCGCCGACCCCGATCTTCGCGACGTCATTCGTTATCTTGAAGGAGCCAGCAGCACAGTTCCTAAAGCCTTCAGGCGCTCTTTGTCGTCTCTCTGCATACGGAACGGTGTTCTCTTTAAGAAGAACTTCGCTGCCAACACAAGGCCGTACTTGCTGGTCGTCCCCGTGTCCCTACGCAATGAAATTCTTCATGCCTGCCATGACGAACCAGCTTCCGGCCACCTTGGGATTACTAGAACACAAGCCAGAATTCAAGAGAAGTACTACTGGCCGCGCCTGGGTCATGACGTTGCACACTACGTCCGCACTTGCCGGGATTGCCAGCGCCGTAAGGTCCCGCCCGTGAAGCCAGCCGGATTCCTCAAGCCCATTGAGCCGCCTTCACAAGCGTTTCAACAAGTCGGCATGGACTTGCTGGGACCCTTCCCTACATCAAGCTCAGGGAAAAGGTGGATAATAGTAGCCACTGATTATCTCACGCGTTACGCAGAGACAGCATCCCTTCCGAGTAGCACCGCCCTCGACGTAGCCCAGTTCTTTGTGCATCAAATCGTCTTGCGTCATGGAGCTCCACAAGTTTTGATTACGGACAGAGGGGCTGCCTTCTCCTCTGAGCTCTTGCACCATATTATAGTTTTTAGTCACACCAGTCACCGTAGGACGACTTCTTATCATCCCCAAACTAACGGACTGACGGAACGTCTAAACAAGACGCTTACAGACATGCTTTCCATGTACGTGGACGTGGAACATAAAACCTGGGACGACGTCCTGCCCTATGTCACGTTCGCGTATAATACAGCCGTACAAGAAACCACCAACATGACACCCTTTAGCCTCGTTTATGGCCGTCAGGTGACAACACTCGATGCCATGCTGCCCCATGACGAAGACCACCCAAATGACGACGTTGCATCCTTCTTACAACGCGCCGAAGCTGCCCGCCAACTCGCACGGCTTCGCATTCAAGATCAACAGGGCCAGGACGCGCAACGCTACAACATACGGAGACGGCTTGTTGAATACCTCCCGGGTGACCTCGTCTGGGTTTGGTCCCCAATCCGACGACGCGGCCTAAGTGAAAAGCTCTTGCGCCGCTATTTCGGTCCTTACCGAATTGTGCGACGCCTTGGAGCCCTGAATTATGAGGTCGTCCCTCACGAGCCCCAACAATCTCGCCGCCATCCCAGCCCCGAGGTGGTCCACGTCGTTCGCCTGAAGCCCTACTACGAAAGGGCGCACTAACTCTTTTCGAGACCACCCCTGCGTTCGTGGCGGCATCGGGTCGATGCCTTCGCAGGAGGGGGGCTAATGACGCCAGCGCTCGTGCAGACGGAAGCGCCTCTCAAGAAGAAGAGGAAGTGTGTGTGAAAAAGTGAAAGTGACCTGGAAGCGCACGTCTGTTGACCCGCTGTGGACCCTCAGCCGCTGATTACCAACGTGACAATATATCGGCTGACACCTGAACCAAAACTCAGAACACTTTTCCAGGCTCCGGGGCCTGGTTTTAAGGACAGTAGCCCGGCCCACGCTCTGTATCACCCAGTCATGGTAAACTCACCACATGATTTCTTTGGAAACCGCATGGCACGCCTTCCAATTTCTTTAAGGTTCATGACCCTAAAGTACATAATGGAACATCAAATTCACTTTTAAAATCCAACATTACGACAAGGGACCACAAAATGATTGGGCCCCTGGGTTACGTGGTAGGCCCTAAAGTTTCCACTGTGTTATACAAACTGACTTTCCTACTAAAGAAAAGGGAAAACAAATGCAAACACATCAAATCACTTTCACGGGTGCGTCGCTGTCTGGAAGACCCGTCACCTTGGCGTCTCCCGGAATTAGGGCAGTTGTCGGACTCGGACGGGCTGTTACCATCGTGAACAACAAATTCGAGCGCGGAATCGCTTCCACACGTGTGTAATTTTCCCGAAAACGTGTGACCTAGCCAAGCGTCTCCCTGAATCAGGTCAGTTGCATAACTCAAAACGGGCCTTTACAGTCTTTGGACAAGTGGCTGCATCCGTTCTGCACGGCTGCGTTTTCCTATTGCGAGCCCGTTTCGCGATAAGAGCTGTCGTTCACTGCTTTCGTGTCCTGTAGCCCTTACAAAACCCCAGCCAAACGCAACGCCGCAACATTTCGTCAGTTTTATTGGCCGGCGTCAAGAGCGTGCGCCCATAGCGCGGTAGTTCATAATAGCAACACGGCCTCACCTCCAGAGCACGCAGTGCAACACAAGCAGAAGAGGTCGCCATTACTCTCGCGGCCTCGCATTCTGATTCAAAATACATAATCACCGACTCGCGAGGGGCCTGTAGGAACGACGAACAAGGATGCACTCCCTTCCTAGCTTATTGAATCTACCGAAATTGCATACGGGATACCCCGCACACCGTTACCTTATATGGGCCCCTGCTCATCAGGGGTTGGCACGAAACGAGGCAGCAGACGCAGCCGACCGCGCACTCTCTCACCGGGCTGTTTTCTCCTCCCCACCCGATCAGGAACCCGATCCTAATCCGACCTATGCCTTCAAAGATGTTACAACCTACTATCAAGACAGTCATCGCCTTTACCCTAGCCCCTTGTTGCGACCCGGGTAGCATGGCCGGGGACCGGTGATGGGACGAGGAGGATGGGAGACTGGGTTAGGAGGAAGGTAGCGAAAAAACTTTATACACTTATTTACATTATTTACATAGAGCGACTGAGAAAGACTCTCAGTGGAAGGGGAACGTCTTCGTCAACCGTAGTCGACTGGAGCTAGCAGGCTTCTTTCCCGGCCACACTCACGGCCGAGTTAAATATGGTTCGGATTCCCCAGATCCCTGGCTGGGGAATAATGTTCGAAGAGCACTGTCCAATCGGATGGACCGAAGTAGAGGCTGGTGTTACCACCCACGGCCGGGCAGGTGCGGGCTTTTCCACTCTCTCGCAGCTGGGTCGATGAGAAGGGGGAGATGCTGACTTATCCAGCCCGGCTGGAAAGGAATTTCCCGCAGTCTTCCAGCAGGTGAATGAACTTGCTTGCCCGCCGGTTGTCCAGAACGCGAGACGGGAACACCGAAGTCTTCAATTAACCGCCAGCGTGACTGGCGCCGCCACGTCGCCTTCGCATCCGCTGTGGTTGCTCGGACAATACTTCTTGGGCATCTCCTGCCTTCGTCGCCGCTGCCACAGTCACCTGCACTCCGCTTCCGCTGGGGTTGCTGCTGACATTGGCTCGGAGGGCTGCATTCCAAGCACCCCACTTCACCACCGCCGTCGCGAGGTTGTCGGCCTCGTCGATTGTTCATGGTTGCTACTGATCGGGCCCACGTGGCTAGAAGTACGGTCACGACACCCTGTAAAGGCCTAAAGAAGGCGGATGAGCGGTTCCTTCTCCGCCTTCCCACAAACTAGCCCAAGTTTCCGCCTTAATAAGTGTCATTTCTAGTACAATGGGCCCTTTATCTCACCAATACATTGCTGTGTCCGGCAGCTCTAAAACATTTCGACCCCTCCTTTAACGGCAGCTTCCAGCACTGTAGTGCGGTGTCTTCTGACACTTATCGCATGGTGTGGTCCTGCCCCTCCAACCCGGCTGTTCCCCCCATCCCCAACCCAACCCGGGAGGACTGGGAGGCGACCCTGCTCGACTGCCACGACTTACAGGCCCAACAAGCCTTAGTCAGGCGCGCCCGGGCGGCGGCCACCGCCACTGGGGTCCCATACTAGGGACCTCCACCTAGTGCTTGTAAGGATCGGTCCCTTACGGGCTGATCCAAACATACCTCCTGTCCCTTCTTGAAAAATGTCCCCCCCCCCCCCCCCCCCCTGCAGGAGGCGGTACCGGTGCCCTCTCGCAGTAGTTTTGGTGGCGTTCACGATGAGGCCACATTGACGCAGCATTTCTGGCAGCGACGGACATTATCCAGGTTACGCTGGCCCCGCTGGAACCGGGTGCTGACCAGGGTTAACTTGAAGTATGATTCCGTGGAACGGTCACCACCTTCCAAGACATCTTTGGCATCTGTCTGCAGCGACTCAAGGGAAAAGACGGCTGCCTCCGCCCCCTGCTGCTTCCGTTCCCAGTACAGGGAACGTACGGGCTTCAGTTTTCCCGGCGCCGTCTGACTGACGCAGTTCCGCTCTATTGTGGGCTACTCGCCGAAGTGGCCTACAGCGACGCCATCGCTGCCGGCGCCGTGCCGTCACGAGGATGACGGCTTTGTAGTCAACTCACGGGTCCCGTGTGCTCTGCCCTGCGTCGCTCTTGCGACGATCACAACAACGCCCATTATCCCAAGTGTCCGGCGTTGGCATGTGAAGCCTTGGCGAAGAGTCATAGTTGAGAGAGGGAAATTTCTTTCTCTCTAGAGGGGAAGTTGGAGGGAGAAGATGGGGAGAGGACGGTAGACGATCTGTGGTGAGGGGGCATCCGCGGTAGCCAATCAGAGTTGAGGGGTGAAGTGAGTGGAGAGGATGTACGACGGGTCACGTGGTGATAGATGGCCTGTGTCACGTCATCACCTTGCACCTCAGCGGCAGCGGCTGCTCCCGTTCGGGAGTAGCACTAATGCTCACGCATACTCTGCCGCACGAATCGCATTGATCATCTGTCAATTTGTTTCTCTTCACGTTTTTAAAATATCCTGCGGAGGTGAAAGTTGGGCTCAGAAGAAGTTCACTCTGAGCTCAGAGGAGTAGGCTCAGACGACTAGTCAATCGTGGCAAGCGAGCCAAGATGAGGCGGGGTGAGTCCAGGTGAATTGTTTTTAAGATTTTTTTCAAGCCGTAAAGGAACGGCTTTTCTTCTTGGCCCCTTTCACAATGTGTACGTCATGTTGTGAAGAACAAATAAAAATGAATGAATGAATGAATGAATGAATGAATGAATGAATGAATGAATGAATGAATGAATGAATGAATTGTAAGCCTAAAGAAGTCTTAGCACATGAGTTCGAGTGAGCCTGTGTCTGTATGATTACGAGTCTGGAAGAGTCAGAAGGTTAAATAAACCGTGGGAATGCGTGATTTTCCCGAGGTATAGTTGTTCCCTCATCGTGAAGCGATGACGTAGAGATAGAGTATCCGCCTCGTGTGCAAGAGGACGGGGGTTCGAATTCCGGTGCCGCACAACTCTGCACCTGACTAAAAAAAAATTCCCGTGCCGATGAAACTGCATAACCAGGCATGGGGTGTGGCCTGATCTCAGTGACCAGAACCAACAAATCACTCTCTTACCAGGACAGGATTTGGCCACCCTGGTGTACTACTTGGCCACATTCTCCTATGAATACATCAATTAACCCTCGGTCCTCAGTCCACACCGGCTGTGGAGCAACTGACCAAGGTGGCGGTCACATTTGTGACGCAGCAGAAGGTGCTAAGAATCTCTGGATACGGACAGGCCGCCATTGGAAAGAGAACCTGACAACGTTCATCTAAGGCTAGTTAAGCAGCGCTCTTAGAGGGACTAATGGGTATTGAATGGGATGTCATAGCGCTGAGCGAGGTTAGAAGGATAGTTGAGGCGTACACTACAGTGCTAAAGGCTGGCCACGCACAATATTATCGTGGATTAGCAGACAGAGAACTAAGTGTTCGGTTCCTCGTTACTAGGGATATAGGTGGCAACATAACGAAATTCTATAATATTAACGAGAGGGTGGCACTTCTTGTAATTAAGCTTCGTGACAGTGCGCTGCACGTCTCCGGAGGACCGCTATCTTCGACGGCATCTTACCTTTGTGACACCCCGGAGGCGCTTGAGCAAGAGACTGTATGACACCAGGTATCATCGGGCGTTGGGGGCCAACGCTCATTAAGGGTCCGAATGCCGACAGCCTGACCGTCATCTTTATTCGCACACCGACGAGCATTCAACAGGCTAAGAAGGCTGGCAGTGATCTGTTAGAAGTGGATGGGCCGATTTGGAGCGCTGTCAGGAAAAAACCGCAGCCTTTTCCTCGTGCAGTTGCTTATTCTAACGTGCTCCTGGCCATACAGGGCTCCATTTTCAGTTGCGCTACGACCCGTACCGCTGCGACTTCGTGGTCTCGGGAACCCGCCATCATGGTGGAAGAGCGGTGCCAGCTACGCCGCCCACCACCATCAGCCCAGGAATCAACCGCATCTGGCCCGCATTCGTGCCCTGCAGCGCCACCACAGGAACCGCCAAACTGTGTGCCACCTATACGCACTTTGCATCGCCAACAACCTCATCGTATATAAGGCTCCCCGATATCAGCACCCACTTCAGTGGACTCCGCGGCACTGCGACGGCCAGGTTCGGTAATATGCCTCAACTTTGCCTCATGCAGGTCAAAAATATTTGCCCTCTTAACGCAAAACGAACTCGTTACGCTGGTCTGGTTGTGTTTCCTAGTCCACAGTGCATTGCTGCTCTTGCTGTTGACACTGTACGTATGTATTGCTCAATCTTTTACTGCTGTCTGGTGATGTCGAGCTAAATCCTGGGCCTACCACACGCGCTGGCGTCACCGATAATAACTCAGTAAAACTTCCTGTTGGGCGAGTTGGTAGTTCATCTTGATGTAGAAGGTGTTACGTTTCGCCTTCGTCGTGAGGGAAAATCGGCGCGGTTGCAGCGGAATTCCGACGAGTCACTCAAGGCACGCGGGGTCAACTCCCGGATTAGCCATGGAATCGGCGACAATAATCCACCCCGCAACTAGCTAGCGCAGCTCTGCAGTGCACCCTCTTCCACAGAACGAAGTTAGCTGCCTAGGCCGGCAGTACCTGACATTCCGAGGGGCCTGGGGGCCAGCTGAGTCCAGTCATCAAGTTTGACAGCAGCATCCGTCTTCTAGGAAGAATTAAACACCGGGCGTTTCCCCTACACCGCGTGGACTTGCTCGTAGCCTGGACCCTCCACGTGTGACCACATGAAAAGCGCGGGAACGCCGCTCGTGGACATTCCAGTGTCTGCGCGACGTAGATAGCATCCTTCTCTCTCTCCCAACAGGTGACGGGGGCGTGTTCTCTAATGAGAGAATGTGTGATGGGTGCCACAGAACTTTTTAGGACACTCCTTCCTCGACAGGCCCGGCCCCCATCTAGTAAGCCCAGGCAAAGGGAACGCTATAAAACTCGGCAGCGAGTACGGCCGAGTAGCTCCTCGTCATCGAGCTCCTTGGCATCGAGACTCTTTTTACTGAGCCACAGTCTGAGTTGTTCTTTGTACTTAACGTAATTTACCTGCATAAAGTTCTTCTTCTTGTCTTTCCCGTTACCTCGTCTCTGACCTCCCTCATCTCCTCTCCGGCCCGACCATGCTACGTGATCCGCAACAAAGGGTTGATAGCGCAAAGACACAGACAACAGACGCGCTTGTGTGTGTGTGCTTTGTCTCTCTTGTCCGTGTCTTTGTTTGTGCTATAAACGCTTCTACCGATAATACCATTGATAGCAATGATGATGTGCTGCTGGCATTGGACGATATCAAAGCTGGGCAGGCATCTCTTCTGAGCGAAATGAAAACTATTCGCACCAGATTGGCTCAAAAGGAAAAAACCTTTGACGAAATTAAATCAAGACTTGAGAAAATTGAAGATGCGTGCAGTGCCTTGCCGAGAACAAGGCGAGTAAGGTGGCTGATATTGTCCAAAGACTCGATGACTCTGAAGACCGTGTTCGTCATTGCCACTTGCTATTATTTGGGCTGAAAGACACCAGCCAGGAAACGTGGGCGTAATCAGAAAAATTAATCGCCGAATTCTGCAGTGCTAACCTCAATAGTTCCATTGAACCAATGGACATTGAAAGGGCACACCAGCTCGGCCCTTTTGGCATTAACAAGAACAGACCCATGGTAGCAAACAAGTGATTACTAACGCAAAGAAATTGAAAGGACCTAACTACAGCATCTCTGAAGACTATTCCCTCAACACTCGTCTTGCCCCTGAGAACCTCATCCAGTTTGCAAAGAACCAGAAAGAAAAATTCACCCTCCGTCACAACAAGATGAGTATTGGTAATGCCACATGCATATTTGATCACGAATCACAGCAGGTAGTACCTCGCACCCCGTAGCTATCGTCTTGTCACCAACATAAGGAGATTTCCATCTCATTTTCGTTTCCTTGCCCTAATATCAGAAGCATTCTACCAAAACGCGATGCATTAGCTAGTCTCATAGACGCAATTGTTTGCAACACGGTCATACTAACTGAAACATGGCTAAATAAATCCATACGCAACAACGAAGTAGAGGCCACAATTCAAAACTACGATGTTTTTCGCTGCGACCGCATAGGCAAACGAGCGAGCGGCGTTTTGATAGCCACTCATCGCGACCTTCAATGCTACAGCATACAAGTAGAATCACCTTTAGAAATATTATTTATCTGCTCTAATGCCTCATTTCCTCCCACCGCAATCTCTGCTTGTTATCGTCCCCCCCCCCCCCCCCCCCCCCCCCCGATAGCGACGCCTTCTTCATCCCTTTACTCCACAATGCCCTTCACTCGGTAACTACGAAACTTCCACATGCTACTATTTTTGTACTAGGTGGCTTTAACTTCCCCGCAGTAGATTGGTCTAACCCGAGAGCCTCTGAGAGCGATTTTATCAACACGTGTCTAAGCGTCGATTTAACAAAGCTCATATCTTCTCCAACAAGGCAAACTCCTCAATCATCCAGCATACCCGATCTGATACTAACGTCGCAACCAGAAACACCATCTTCACTTTTTTATTTGCCAGGGCTTAGTAACCATTCAGTAATCCACGCCATATTTTTCATCCATATGCCCAAACCAAAGAAATTAACCAAAACAGTCACACTTTACGATAAAGGCGATTATGCTAGTGTTAACCAAAAACTCGACGCTTTCTGCAGTTGGTTTCAAATCCACGTCGAAGAAGGTACTCCAGAGACCAACTGGGCACTCTTCACAAACAAAATGCACAGCGTCATTAAAAGAGACATTCCTGCAATTACCGTAACCGAGTGCCTCACATAGACGTGGTTCAATAATACACTAAAGCGCCTTAAAAACAAGAAAAAAATGATTTTTCGATCCGTCTCATGATCTAAGAATCCGGACACATTTAAAAATATTACGAAGCTGAAAAATCTTATACCTCAAAAGTTCTCAAAGCCAGTATGCTAAGCAGAAACCCCCGTGAATTCTGTAAATACGTCAATCCTAACTCGAACAGTACGCTGACACTTTGCGACGATGATAAGAATCCTATCGCGGAGCAGGACGCTGCAGAAGTTTTAAATTTAATCTTTAGCTCAGTTTTCATTCGCGAACCCGATGGGGACCTTCCTGATTTCCCTTCCGTTGAATTAACGGCCATGCCTTATATTACATTTGACTCTGAGGTATTGTAAAAATTATAGATTCTTTGAAACTAACGCCATCAGCAGGTATCGACGGCATTAACACAACAGTACTCAAAAACACAAAACATACTACTCGCGTCCTATTGTCCCATATTTTTCGCAAGTCCCTTTCATCAGGTGCCATACCACATGACTGGAAAGTGGGCAAAGTCATTCCAGTTCCAAAAAAGGGGGCCATCATCTTCTCGTCATAATTACCGACCCATATCCATCACTAGCATTCCTTCAAAGTTAATGGAACTCGCATATTATGAAATTCTGTTTCAGATAATTTTTTAAAACCTGATCAACATGGTTTTCTAAAAGGTTTATCGTGCGACCCTCAATCAGCATTGTTCTTTAACTACATTAGCTCCAGCCTCGACCTTAACATCCCAGTTAGCGCCCTGTTCGTAGCTTTTGAAAAGGCCTTCGACGAAGTTCCTCATAAATGGCTTTGTCTTAAACTTTCACGCCTAAATCTTAACTGCTTTGTTTTGGAATAGATACGGAACTTTCTTACTAATCGAGAGCAGTTTGTGCTTCTGTCATATCTGGGTTACCCCAAGGCACCGTACTAGGGCCCCTTCTCTTTCTTATTTATATAAATGATTTACCAACGAACTTATGTTCTAACGTGCGCATGTTTGCAGATGACTCCTTTATTTACTGCCCAATAAGCAACAGTAATGACCTTCAGCTCCTACAATCTGACATCGAATGCGTAAGAACCTGGTGTATCAAATGGCTATCGTCTTTCAACGTTAAGCAAACACCTCTACTATCCTTTCATCGACGTTACTCCGAACTAACTTCAAACTACTTTATCTCTAACTCCGAAATCACTGCTGTGACGGAATATAAATACTTAGGTGTTCTTTTAGCCCGCGATCTTAACTGGTAGCATCCAATAACGCAGATTATTAACGGTGCTAATCGAGTTCTCGGTTATTTTCGCCGAGCCCTGCGTCTAGAACCCCCGTCAGTGAAGTTATTAGCCTATTTAATCCTCGTTCGTCCAAAACTGGAATACGCATCCGCTGTATGGGACCCCTATCAAAGTAACAATTCTAACTGACTAGAAGCAACACAAAACCACGCTGCAAGATTCATTCACTCGGCCTACTCCTAAAATGTAAGTGCAACTGAGCTACAACGTTATGCTCATCGTACAAACTTAGCAGTCCGCCGTACTATTGCAAGGCTATGCCTTTTCATAAGTTTTACTATCATCCCATGATCAAGTCTTACCAGCCCTGCTCACCGCATCTCCAGCCGCACGAACCACCAGAAGGCCGTTTTTCCTCCCTCTGCCCAGACATGTGCTCAGCTGTCATAATTTTTTTGTCCGCACTGCAAAAGACTGGCACGACTTGCCCAATGCCGTCATATTTCATTCCGACCCATCATCATTCAGATCATCCATCGAATCAGCTATGTGCCTTGAACTCCACTCCCTCATGTATACCTTTAATGGGACCTTTGAGACTGTAATAATAAATAAAAGTAATAAATAAATAAAATGTATTATGCATTTTCAAATGAAAATCCATGCTTCAAACGCCTCGTTTGAGTTCGGTGCTCCTATGTCTATTATGATTCGATATCAAATTAAGCCGTCTCCTAGACATATATGCTAACTTGAAGGTGTCACGGGGAACTGCAAAGCGTTTTTTCATACGCAATGATTTTACACCGCTCTACGGCCGACTTGAACGAAGGGTGCATCAACACACATATCTAGAGTCACTGTAAACTTCGCCAGTGACTCTACACATCATCGGGGTGCAGCGCCTTGCTGCGTCAAAATTCTACAAAGCAGACATCCGGGTGGTCGCGTGCCGACAACGAGGAAGACGTGGTTGCAGTTCTCGCAATGCGCTCTCTGCGGCGCCAGAACTTAAGCGGCATGTCCCCCTGGTCACCCACGTCGCCCTCTCACGGCGGCCTGCTAAACCCGTCGCAAGAGAGCAGCCGCTTCGGGCACGGCACCCTTCGGGGCGGCAGCAGTCGCGCCGCATGCGTGTTCGCAACCATCGTGGTTGTGGCTGTCGTCACCCTGACGCTGTTCCTCTGGTTCCGGTCGCACGACGCAGCGGAGCAGGCCGACATCACCGCCTACCAGTTGCAACAGCTCAGCCTTCGCTGCGAGCTGGAGCCCCTCAGGATCGGCAACCAGACGTCCGCTGGCGAGACGAAGGACGCCTGTCGGGACTTCCACGCGTTCGTCTGTACGAAGCGTCGGCCAGCGCCAAGGCCCCTGGAGCTTCGCGTAGCTGCCTTGGCCGAGTCAATCCAAGAGCAAAACTACGAGACATCGAAGGGCCGCCGGACGCAGGTCACCGCCGCAGCCGTCGCAGCCCTGTACAAGTCCTGCTTGTACTTCGTCTCCTCGGACACGGTGCCGTTGAACAAGGACCGCGCGGACGAGTTCTTCGACGCAGTCCGCACAGTGACGAAAGGCATGCTGCGCGGCCTGAACACGCCGTCACGACTGATACAGTTCCAGGCCATCTTGTCCGCAGAAAGGGGTGTCCCCACGTATATCTTCTTCGCGGCTGATGCAGAAAGCGGAGTATTCCTGGATGTGCGTCGGCCACTCTCCAACTTCCTGGACAATGACGCCTTGAGCTCTGTGCTCGGAACAGTCGCTCGAATTCTCGAGGTCGACAAAGACCATGAGAAGATCGATGTCAGTAACCTGCTCACCATCGACAATGATCTCTGGAGGACGTGGGATTCCACTCGCAGATCAAAAAGGGTGTCGTTGAAGGAACTTTCGGGAGTTCCGGCAGGTAGTCCGTTGTCCTCTGACGATTGGTACATTGCCTTCGGTGGAAATCCCCTCGTTTACTCCTCAAAGAACCATACTGTTCAGGTCAGTAGCATTGAGAACTTAGAAAGAGCGCTCACAGCCTTGTTTTTTAGGATGAACCGAACAGAGGCAGCCGTTTACATCCTAACTTACATTCTTCTGCCAGAAGAGATGCTCATCGCCTACACGCACCGACGAAGCCAGAACGTGTGCTTCGGACTCACACGTCACGTACTAGGTGACATCTGGGACCAACTAGAGTCTGATAATTATTCTCCCACGGACGTCGCGAACGATGCGCTCGCTTTTATTCGACCCATGGCACTAACGATGCAGCAGTGGCTCTCACCCAAGGCATCCTCGAGTGGGCGCGGTAATAGCGCTGAAAACGACTCCCAAACCTATACCCTGGACGTACTTCCTCCCAGTTCTGCGAACCTGTCCAGCCCGTCGATACGCGCTGTCATGTACACCTTGCGTCCGAACAGCCTGTATCGAAACCTGCTCGAACTGCGTATGCACTACGCTACCCTCTACAAGCTCAGGCTCAGCGATCTGAGCAGCCTGACAGATCTGGCACTTGTCGGGCAGGACGAGGCGACCGTGAGGCTCTCGCGCCACTACCTTCGAGCACCGTTCCTCTGCCACGGGCCGCCTCATTCCCTCAACGCTGCCACGCTGGGCGTTGCCGTTATCGCGAAAGCTCTGGAAGTCGTCGGGCACGACCTCTGCGCCGGTCATGGCGACAACTGTTCGACGACAAGCGCTCCCGGCCAGTCACAAGTTTCACCGGGAAAGGCAACGCTGACGCGATTTGGGGAATGCCTGGACGCGAGTCTACGGCACCTCAACGTGACAGACTTCGACGCACTACCCACCGAAGTCTTCACGGCGGCCGCTTTTCAAGTTGCCGAGGAGTACCTCCGACAGAGCATGGGTCGGCTGCCGCTAAGTTCAGGAGGAGCGGGGTCTGCGGCGGACTCTGCAACAGAGAGGGCTTTCTTCGAGCGCTACTGCGACTCTCTGTGCGAGCGCGAAGAGGACCCGTTCTTGACAGACGGGCAGCGTTGGGCGAAGCTACAGTGCAACCTGGCAGCCATGAACTCTCCTAGGTTCGCGGCTCTCTTCGGCTGTGGCGCTGATGAGCCCATGGCTCCCAGTCAGCGCTGTTCCCTTGCGTGATACATTCGTTCACTGTGGCGCAGCAGGACCGAATGGAAAGGGACGAATATCAATTTCTGCCGCGGTGATGTCGTTCCTACGTAAAAACTATGCCACAGAGGACTGAACTGGAAAGCGGCAGAGAACTTTGTTCTCCACACTGCTGATGAGGCACTCTTAATAAGAATGCCAAGGTGCCAATTTGCGTCCACTCAAAACTGCAGGGTATTCGCGAAAGGTATTTCATGGTGATGTAATTATTCTAGCATTGAATAGAAGGTTCAATTTAAGAGTGACCTTGTGGTTAGCTAGCTCACTCCACCTATGTACGCATATTTAACCTACTTTAACGCGTAATTAACCTACTATATATAACCTCTTAACCTAATAACTTGGTATATGACTATATGGTCATATACTGTCGCACAGTTGCGGACAAGAGTAAACGGATATAGCCTTGTGACACTTTTTAGGCGTTTCCTAAATCCAACTGGAAGTTACGGTGTGTGCATGTTTGCAGCAATGGCCACTGTGATTGCACTGAGAACAGAACGGCGTGCTCCGTTTACTTTTGTCCGCACCTCTACGTGTATAGAACTGCATAGCTGCTACATTCCTTGCATGCACGTTCATATTCCCCTCGAAGCGAATATGAATAGCTTAAGTAATGGATGGCGTCCTTTCTTGTCTCGCCCGTGTTACTACTGCGTGGCAATCCTGAGTATGTACAGTTTTTCCGGTTTTTCTCTTTTATTAATACGTTAAATAGTATGTAGTCCTCTTCGATCACCTGGAAAAACAAAGGATAAAAAATACACAATTGCATTGCCACTTAAAAAAAAGCAAAAGGATAATGCTTCTCGCCGTCCATCCAGATGAACAAGTTACAGCCACTGATGCGCAGCATCCACCATGAAAGCGGTTCCCCTCGAAGTCCAGTTGGACCATATATTACGCATTCCAGAGAGAGAGAGAGAGCGTAGTAGTAATAAGCTTCATTAGAAGTGAAAGAACTTGAGGTTCGTCGTGTCTTAGTGCAGGGCTTTCGAGCAGGCCCGCTTAATCAACTGTCGCTGGTCGTCTATAGGCTAGAGCTGAGCAGCATGGTCTTCCATTGGGACTAGGCTGAGTTGCCCACCCATCTTAAGTCCGAGGATGTCCACTCGTTTACTCGCAGTACTCTTAAGGCCGGAATTAAACCAATTTCTATCTGAGCTATTTGATCGTAAACTTCATTGAAAGACTGTAGCGGTTGCTAGCTTTTGCTCATCATCATCATCACTATCAGCCTGACTACGCCCACTGCAGGGCAAAGGCCTCTCCCATGTCTCTCCAATTAACCCTGTCCTTCGCCAGTTGCGGCCACCGTATTCCCGCAAACTTCTTAATCTCATCCTCCCACCTAACTTTCTGCCACCCACTGCTACGATTGCCTTCTCTTGGAATCCTCTCCGTTACCAGACCAGCGGTTATCTTGCCTTCGCATTACATGCCCTGCCCAAGCCCACTTCTTCCTCTTGATTTCGAGTAGGAAGGATGTCATAAACGCGCATTTGTTCCCTCACCCACTCCGCCCGCTTCCGATTTCTTAACGTTAAGCCTATCATTTTTCTTTCCATACCTCGCTGCTTTGTCCTTAACATGAGCTGAACCCTCTTTGTTAGCCTCCACGATTCTGCCCCATAGGTGAGTACCGGCAAGATATAATTGTTGTATACTTTTCTCTTGAGGGATGTTGGTAAACTGCCATTCATGATATGAGAGAACCTTCCATATGCGCTCCACCCCATTCTTATTCTTCTAGTTATTTCCCTCTCATGATCCGGATCAGCTGCCACTACCTGCCCTAAATAGACATATTCTCTTACTAGTTCTCTTACGATGTTACATGCCTTCCTCCTATACCTGATGTTCAGATAACTGAAGAGGGCATCTTGAATATGATTCTTAATCTTGACATCCGAAAATCTTCCGGCCCAAATGATATCCCGAATGGATTTCTTAAAAGTTATGCAGAATGGGTATCAAAATATTTACATGTTCTGTATGTACAATTCTTGCGCCTTGGTCAAGTGCCGAGCGACTGGAAGACCGGCAGACTCAAACCACTCCATAAAGCAGGAAATAAGCAGCGCATTGAGAACTACCGCCCAATCTCATTAACATCAACTACTTGTAAAATCTTGGAGCACATAATTCACAAGCATATTCTGGCTTTCCTTGAGGAACATCACTTTCTAACAAATCACCAGCATGGTTTTCGAAAAGGCTTCTCGACAATAACTCAATTGGTTCAAACAATACACGACTTTGCAAATGCTATAAACAACGATAAACAAACAGACGTCATTTTTATGGATTTTTCCAAAGCTTTCGACAAAGTATCGCATTATAAACTACTAAATAAACTAAACAAAATTCTAAAAAATCCTCAGCTCATTAATTGGATATCGGATTACCTTACGGCACGTAATCAATTCATTAATTTCAAGAATCAAGACTCAGAAAAGCTTTCTGTTGAATGTGGCGTTCCCCAGGGCTCGGTACTTGGCCCTTTTCTTTTTCTCCTTTATATCAGTGATGTAGTAAAATATGTCTCTGTAAATATAAGATCATATATGCAGACGACTGCGTACTCTACTCGGCAATAGAAAGTCCCTCGGATCAAGTGTTGTTAAATAATGCTCTTCAGAAAGTTGTTGCTTGGTGTGACGAGTGGCAGATGTCAGTAAATTTTGAGAAAACTGTCTATATGTGTATTACTCACAAAAAGAATAAGCTCAATTTCAATTACTCAGCTAACAATATCTTTCTTTCTGAAATAACAGAGTACAAATACCTTGGTCTCTGGATAACTAACAACCTCGAATGGAATCTGCACATTGATAAAGTAACCGCTAATGCTTGTCGTGAATTGTTTTTTTTCAGAAGAGCTTTAAAACTGTCTACAATCAATGTACGTTTACTAGCATATAACACAATTATACTTCCAGTACTCGATTACGCCGCAATTATCTGGGACCCTTTCACACAAACTAACATTAAAAAGCTTGAACGAGTGCAGAAAAAGGCGGTTCGCTTTATCTATAATAATTTCTCCCGTACGTCAGTCACAGAACTTTTAAGACAAGCCAACTTTGTTCAGTGTCATGTACAATGGCTGAGGAGAAAGGAAAAAAAGCCGCGCACGCGGCTTGACAAAGCTCTCATCTCCCGTAGCGGCTTGGCACGGCGATGACAGACAGCAGTAAAACAATAACAAGAGAATGCATGAAATAACAAATATGCACAATATTTTCATAACAGATCACCAGAATAGTCTCGGTACTGTTACACACACGCAAATGATATTTTAATCACAGCACATGGATACTTTGTTTATTTTACAGTTGGATATGATTCATTCTTTTGTAAGAACATATTTCTGACAGCGTTATATGAAACGGAAAGAATGGATTGATTAGTGAAAGCGTTTCTATTAAGGAAAGATGGCAACACATACCTGAGAGTTTGAAAACCGTAATTTGTGCGTGGACAAGGTACATACCAATATTCGTAGTGTCTTGTGTTGTGAACAGCGGTATTTTCCCGCAGATTCGCAAGGTCAGCAAAAAATGTGGTGTCACTATGTACCTGAGATTTGTACTGCTGAATTACACGGTACTGATGAATAACCCTTGCATCCATAATGCGGTATTTTGCAAATAGAGCACTCGTATGTGCTAAGTATGTGGCACCCGCAATTGCTCTGACTGCATTTTTTTGTAATGTCAAAACCTTCTGAATATTAGTTTGCGTCGTTGTACCCCAAACCAAATGACAATATTTAACATGAGAGTCAAAGAGGGCATGGTAAATAACAAGTTTTGTCCTAGTAGGTATCATGCACCTTAACCTTCTGAGTATGCCGACAACGCGAGCTAGCTTACTCTCCATTTGCTCGATGTGGTAGTCCCATAACATAAATTCATTGAAGTGAACGCCAAGTGTTTTTACAACATTAGTTATTTCTATCATATTACCACCCAATACTAAATCCATTTGACATTTTTAGCTCTAAAAAATATCGCCTTTGTTTTCCGTGTGTTTATTAGTAGGGAATTTTTTTCAGACCATGAGTTAAGTTTGCCCAACACGCTGTTAGCCTTTTCTACTATATCATTCGCGTTGGTGCCGGACAGAAATAAAGTAGTGTCGTCAGCGTAAATTACGTATTCTGTTTCGGAGTCAATCTGTACTAAATCATTAATATATACATTAAATAATAAGGGACCAAGGATACTTCCTTGAGGTACACCATGCTTTATTTTATTATAAGTAGAGCGATGATTATCTATAGAAACGTACTGATATCGGTCAGTTAAATAGCTGGTGATAAGAGACAGTGCCTTGTTCCGGACACCGTATGCAAAAAGTTTAAGAAGAAGAGTTTCGTGATGAATCCTATCGAAGGCTTTGGAGAAGTCTATGTATATTCCAAGGGTTATTTGTTTACATTCAATGTTATTTAAGATTATTTCTTTTTGCTTCAGGAGAGCCATTTCAGTAGAGGACTTAGGTCTAAATCCAAACTGTCTTGGAGTTATCACGCTGTATTTTTCAAGAAAATTGGAAAGTCGTAAATGTATTGTTTTTTCCGAGCCCTTAGAAAAAATAGGCAATATAGACACTGGTCTATAATTACCAAGACCTGAACTAATCGAGTTAGACAGAACAGACAGAATCGAGTTTCCCGACTAAAGTTTATGTATCAGATTGTAAATAGACATTGCAACGTTAACATCTCTGATATAATTACATTTTCTTCCGGATATGCCACCAGGCACAGGCATCAACTAACTATGATACCATTCCAAGTAAGAAATAATTGTTTTAAATATTCTTTTTTTCCCAGGACTGCAACTGACTGGAATAACTTAAATAATACTGCAGTAACTCAACCCTCCCTTTCTTTGTTTGCCGCCAGTCTCTGCTGACAACCCCCCCTCCCCCCCCCCCCCCCCCGAACCAAAAAAAAATAATTGTTCATATTTTGCTGGTTAGTGCATTGTGTTAAAATGGCGATTGTTATGGCGTTTGTTGTTGTACCTGGCAGTGTACTTTGCCTGTTGTGTTGCCTTTGATTACGTTTGCGTTATGTTCCCACCCTGCTAAAATCCCTTGTGGATTGCAGTATCTGTAAATAAATAAAAATAAATAAATAAATAAATAACCTCGCCATCAATTGCGAACTGCTGTTCTCTTGCTAGACTGATGAATATTACTTTCGTTTTCTGCATGTTAATTTTTAGCCCCGCCGTTCTGCTCTGCCTGTCTAACTCATTGATCATGCTTTGCATTTCATGTCCTGAGTGACTTAGTAAGGCAATCTCATCAGCGAATCGCAGATTACTTAGATATTCTCCATTAACTCTTATCCCCAACTGTTCCCATTTTAGGCCCTGGAATACCTCCTGTAAACAGGCTGTGAATAGCATAGGCGAGGTCGTGTCTCCCTGCCTGAAACCTTTCCTTATTGGAATTTTATTGCTCACATTACGGAGAATTATGGTAGCTGTGCAATCGTTATAAATATCTTCCAATGTTTTCAGATAACACTCATCTGCATCCTGATTTCGCAATGCCTGCATGACTGCTGAGGTTTCCACTGAGTCGAATACTTTCTCGTAGTCAATGAACGCTATATATAGAGGCTAGTTATATTCTGCGCATTTCTCTATCACCTGATTTATAGCTTGAATATGGTCTATTGTCGAGTATCTTTCGCGAAAACCTGCCTGATCATTTGGTTGATTAAAGTCTTAGGTTGTCCTGACCCTATTAGCGATTACCTTACCTTATTAGCGATTACGCTAGCTTTTGGTGGCGCCCTGCAAAATTTGGTTCCTTCGATGTATTCGTGTTCATTCATTCATTCATTCATTCATTCATTCATTCATTCATTCATTCATTAATTCGTTCGTTCGTTCATTCATCAGTCTTTTTTACAAGAACGGCGTGAGGCCTAAGGGTGAAGGGGAGATTGAGGTGAAGGTTAGGACTCAGGACTCCGAAACGAAGTTCAGCAGGGCACTGAGCTTGCGCTTGGCTTCGCCACGGGGGCCGTCCAGTCTTCGTATGTCTGCATGAGCAGAGGCGTAGCGGACGCGGAGGCTGGTCGTGCCGGGGTAGGTCCAGATGAGGGGACGTAAATCAACGTTGCAGACAGCAGGGGAATTGGGGCAGCCGGTCCTGGTTCAACGCCACCGACTCAAGGTGTGCGTTGTTTACGCTGCACCTGCTCGAACCTTGTGAGCGAGAACCTGGTCCGGGTAGTGCTGAGCAGTTCATCTGGATGTCGCAGGCGACGTGGCACGGTCTGGCAGCTTCATAATTTTGGTTCAGCCAAATCGTCAGGTCTTGGTACACGAGCGCTTGGCCGGGAACCAAGCAGCCGACGCCGTTCCCCGAGGACCGAGCCGTGGCTGATGCAGCGGACCGAAGACCGTCGAACAGACCTACGGCGACTTCCAGGAACATCAAGGGAAAACAGGAGGGAGTACCCACTGCCGCACAGAACGATTAAATAAGGAGCATTCGGTCAACTGCAGACTAACATATACCGTGTCCATTTTAAACAAGATACACCCAACCATGTACAGGGACACCTGGTCCTAGTGCGGTGACAAACCAACGCTATATCGCACCTCATGGGGTTGTAAACAAATAGCAGCCGCGCAAGTATACACCACGCCACACCGGAGCAGTGGTAGGTAGCGCTGTCCACTAAGGACCTGAGAGGTCAGCTGCGGCTGTTCGACAGGGCCCACAGGGCAGCTGGCTCCACAGGAGCCCTGGACTAGGTTATAACTAGGGGCCCCCTACCACAAAAATGGCTTCGATAAGACGTGTCTTTTGTGTTGAGCAAACGAAGTTAATTCTCTCCCTCTCTTTTGTAATATGTTGTTTAGTTTAACAGTTTGTATTGTCATAGAGTTCTGATCTGGGTCGCGTTATTCCACATAAATCTTTCTGGGGATCGCCATTGCGCGGTAAAGTTGCCCGGCACGGCTTACGAACATCAGGCAGGTTATCTGAAGAAAAGACGAGGAAGAGACGGAAATAAGGTACAGATACACTAATTACAACATGTTAGAAGAGCTCGGCACCGCGGCCAACAGGGGTGCCCGAAACAGAGGCAGGCGGTAAAGCGTGCCGAGGGGGTTGAGCTAGCACCCCATGGCGCCATCATGGATCTGCCAACAATGCTTGCATGAAAAGAGTACAAAATCAGGCACTTCCTGACTTCTTCAACAAGCACTTGAGCACCCTGATCTTAGGAATGTCTTAGCAGCGGTCATCATGGTACCGCTTAGTTACGTAACCTGACAAGATCATTGTTGCCAGATTAGTAGTGTAGGTTGTTCGCAGATTAGCGGCTGGCTATCAGTAGGCGTTACCAAGATGTCGGCGACCGTGGTTAACGAAAATGCATAGAGGGTACGCATGTCTGCGGTCGCCTTTATGCGGGGTACGGACGGGCTGTCTCGATGGGGATCTCAATCTTCCCCCTCAACGCCGCAGGCTCCGCTATAGTTCCTTTTGTACCGTCCGTTCCTGCTTATCCTGCCATCCTCGGCTCTGCAACAATGACTCATGTGAGCAGAGTACGTCAGCATGTGGACAGCACCGGAAGGAGAGCTTGCATGTCGCACATTTGGACACTGAGTCTAGGTCTGTCGTACCGTTAGAAGAGTCGGATCGCCCCAAAAGACCATATGGGATGGGCGCGCTGTTCTCTCCGTGTTTCGGTTGTTCTAATCTTTTGCTTTCTTTCTTATGATGGCTACTTATTCAGGTGTTTTTCCAATAAAATTTGTGTTGAGAGTTAGCTGTTGGGTTGCATTTTTCTAGCCTGCGTACCCTTATTGAAACGCTGCTTTCTCACCATGCAACGGCCGGAGGAGGGTGGAGGTTGTCCTTGCAATCAAGTGAGACATTTTCTACGGGAAAACCACTCTGGGCCTCCGGTTTTTTTTTTTTCCAACGAACAAAACTCAAGGAAGACATGGTGCAAACAGGACCTGCCTCCCTCCACCCTCATTGTTTCTTTCCTTTTCCTAGTCTGTGTCCCCTACAGCTGCCCATAGTTGGGGAGGGACTCTGGTGACAGGGTGAGAGAGGACGTTTTTGCGATTAAAGCATTACAGCTACCGCTATTGTTGCTTCTCCTTCAAGAAGGCAAGAGGACGTTAGTTTTTAACGCTATAGCATTAGAAGCCCCATGGGGCCAAAGTGCGTTGGTGGTCATATGATTCGCACATTGGCTGGAAGGCAGTGACGTCAACAGACGGGCAAATTCCCATTTGCTACAGGAAATTGAGGTCACCAAGCCGGAAGTGAAGCCACCTTCGTAAAGGCATAAACAGCTGTCCATGCTGTCGCATTGCTCACAGATAATGAAATTAGGTGTCCTTGTGAGTCTTCTTTGTAACCCACTTTGTCCACGGCCAACCTACGGCCAGACAAGCGTCAGCACATTTCGTCGGAGAATCAAAGGCGAAACGCTAGAGCGCAAGCCCGCGCTAGGGGCTGACCGAAGCACGACCACAGCGTGCGATGGATTCAAGACATCGAATGAAGCGTGCAGGAAAGGCGCAGGCTTTAATCGCACAATGATCGACAACAATCACGTAATTACTCATGAGTTAGTTCGGATCAGTTTTCGCTCACAAAAGGCGTCTTTACGCCCACTGTGCATAGCAGCGGGGCAGCCACCAAGCGTCGCCAGTTCTACCGCGTACCCCCATTTCGACGGCACAGGGATACAGCGACACGTGCGTGGCTGGCGGTTTGTGTTCACAGCAGTATCTATAAACAATAAAACTCACACAATATTGCTCATAAGGATGCAGCCGTATATGAGTCACTATCGGGCAACTTTGGCAGGGCGTGCATTCCTTTCAGCTTTCGCCTGTCGTCGTTTCGGGGCTCGAGGCCCGTAGTTTGCTGCGGTTTCCCCGGGCGGCCATAATCCCTCCTCGGGAGAAGGGCTGGAAATCCGAGGCTGCATCCTCACCCAAGCTTCGCGCGTCGCCCCTGCTCTGCGCGGGCTCAACGGACAAAGCGGGGAGTAAGTTGACCACCATCATCGTGGGCTCGGTCTCTTCCGTGTCCACTCCCACGGTCCTCACGTCCCCGGTGTACTTGCTGATGGCGTGCAAGATCCAGAAGCAGAAGACCGTGACGCCGGCCACGAGGAGAGCTAGGCAGGCCGCGTGCAGTGTAGCCACGGCAGCCATGTAGCGCGCTGTTCTCTTGTCGGACCCCACGACCCTCTGCATGTAGCGCTCTAATAGAATGGGCGGACCTTCGGAAGCCCAGGAAGGCGGCGTGTACTCTGAGCCCATCCACAGGACTACCGGGGACGGTGGCCCGCTCGGGGACAGGGAGGGGCGGCGGTACCATCGGACACCGCTCTGGGCGCTGAAGGTGGCGGCGAAGTCGGTCGACATTCGCGCTGGGCGCTCGGGAAAGGCGGTCCTCGGAGACTGATGTGGTCCTCCTGCGTACTTGGGTGGTAGGCTGGGCCACCTTCCTGAGAAAGTGAGAAGGCACGCGTCCAGTGCAAGCTGTAGCTCAACATCTCTTACAAACCCCCTTGTATTTCGGCCTCTACCACCTACACTATCTCATGACCTGATGTAGTTTTCTACTATTACGCGCGCGCGCGCAAACACACACACACACACACACACACACACACACACACACACACACACACACACACACACACACACACACACACACACACACACACACACACACACACACACACGCACGCACGCACGCACGCACACACACACACACACACACAGTATGCTGATATCAAGAATCATTCGCGTGCCTATTCAGTGCATGAAGAGAGATTTCGATTTCATGACTGCTCACAGAGATTTTTAGTGCATCCAAAAGCTTGCTGGGCTGCGGACCTTCCCCAAGAAATTTCAATAAGCCTTAGACGATAATAGAAAAATTGGTCCTGGTTTTTGGTGAGGAAAGGAAATGGCACAGTATCTGTCTCACATCTCGGCGGACACCTCAACCGCGTCGTATAAGGGAAGGGATAAAGGAGAGAGCGTGAGAAACAAGGAAGAAAGAGACGCCGTAGTGGAGGGTTCCGGATTAATTTCGACTACCTGGGTATATATAGCGTCCACTGACACTGCACAGCACACGGGCGCCTTTTGCGTTTCGCCTCTATCGAAACGGGACCGCCGCGGCAGGGTTCGAAGCCGGGAACTCCGGCTCCTTAGTTCAGTGCCCTAACTGGCAGGCGCACGACAATGACCATTTGCCAAATTTGGTGTCGTACAGCTCCGGTCATCTCTCTAGAAGAGCAAATGTCTTGGTTTTGAGATGTATACGGGTAGACAACCCTTGGAACTAATCTGTCCTTCCGAACACTCAGCAAGACACGTTCCCTGATGTACTCGACGTTCACCAGTGCACATTCCATTCGTAATGAGTCGGGCCTCGACCAATTGCATATATTAGGGAGGCAGAGAGTTGTGATGGCTTGTTGTCATATGTTTCGAAAGCGTTCAGATGAGTGACCCGCAGGGCTTACCTTGCCTGTCCAGAGGCTCTTTCTTCTTCTTCTCCAGGGACAGCCACGTGAGGCGGTCTGCAGTCGCTTGCTTCTTCGAGGAGAGCCTTGAGCAGCGAATCGTGTACACCAAAAGATGTGCGCCCTTGTTACGAAAATACGCTGTGGTTAATTTTATTAATCTGTTTCTTCAATAGCCTTGTACTAGAAAAACGCGCATGACAATGAAGCGCCAAGTATTCAAGAGACACACAACCGGAACTAGGCAAACAGCCCACGGCCTGCCTGAGTAAATGAACGAAAAATGATTATTGAGTCGAGAGAACCGTTCTCTGGCGACTGGGTGGAGCCCCTAGTGCAGGGCCCCTACGGAGACTGAGGCAGCTCTAGCCCGGGCCATAGGCGTGGCTGGTCTTCCAGGTGTGATCACGAATCAGTAAAAAGAAACCACTTATATGAACAAAGCAAGAAGTGATGGAAGCACCGCTTCACTACAGTTAAAGACGGTTATTTCATTCCACGCATTCCAGCCCACCATCCGTAATGCCCATATCAGTGTTTAGAATTTCAAAAGCGCGGTTACCCTCGGCGCTGAGGCACAACAAATTTTGACTATTTCGACGAGTTACGTGCACTGGAGAGGTTGCTTCGCCTGCAAGCTTCTCGAAAGCGCGTGTATTTTGGTGCGATGTAGCAAGAATTTGTGGGTCCACAGTGACGATAGTAACCGCGTTTTCCAAATTCTAAACACTGATATGGGTATTACTTAAAGAGGGCTAATGACTCTCAGTAATTCAGGAGCCTAACAGTAATCGTTAAAAAGTTAACTATTCCATATTAGTCCACGAGCCTGCTAGTTAGCACGTCTTAACTGTATTCTGAAGTACAGAGTCGATCACAGTTGTCTAGTGCGCTGGAAAGATGCCAGTCGGGGGAATGAAGAGAAATTATGAAGCAAGTATTTACTTTCATTGATAATGCTTGCGCTGGAGAGTAGCCAAATAGAGACGTGAACCGAACAGACACCAGCGCCTTACCCCCAGCAAAGCAGCTACGAAAATATTTCAGTTAATTTGCTCCGCAGCACACCATCCAAGCACTCTAGGCAAGTGAGATCGGCTCTGTACTACAGCGCTGACAATGCTATGGCGAAAAAAGCGCTCTTGTAACTCAAAACGCCCATTTTTAAAGATTGCGTGAAGTCTTAGGGGAAACACCCTATATAAGCACTGTCGGGGCTTTGATGCGCCCTAAAAATGTTGGCGCACAATTATTTGTTTATTTTTTTTTATGCACCGCAACGTAAAGGGGCATCAATATTAGGGAGTTATAGCATATCGTTACCGTGTTTACGTTACCGTTTACCGGGCTCGGTTACCGTTTACCGGGCTCGGCTGGCGACATCTGCGCATGCGCGCGCATTACCGGGCCGGTTACACTTAACGGAATCTTGGCGGAGAGAGTTAGCGTTCGCTTGTAAACAAACATGGCGGCGCCCTGCTCGCCCGCTTCGGAATAAATGCATGTCACCGCTGGATTCTTTGAGGCGATAGCTCACTCAAATGGTAGCGGTTCGCTTTTATTTCGCATACTCTTACCCATACGTTGAGGTTTAAGTGACAACTAGCCCATGCTATATCTCTCTATTGCTCGCGTATAGTGGCCGGGGATGAGGCCTTTGCGGCCGTTTTGCTCTGGCCACAGAAGCGATGTGTACGAGGTGACGACACTCAGCCTTTTCTGGAATTCTAATATACGACCGAAATCACGTGGTTCCTCCTCTCACTCTATCCCTTTCAAAAGCTCGTTCTTCTCAGTGGTTAGTGCGTTCGCCTTCTGAGCCGGAACATTCGGGTTGAATCCCGGCCGCGGCTGCCGCGTTTCGCGGCGAAACGCAAAAGGCGCTCGTGTGCTGCGTGATGTCTGTACACGTTAAAGATCCCCCCTTTTTTTTATTTGTCCTCTCAGAAAAACATTTAAAACACATGAAAGAAAGAGAGAGGGTGCTCGGACCAGCAAAGATTTTAAAGCCAATTCAATATAAATGCAAAGGCCGTAAAGACTAAAAAAAACAAGAAAAAATAGGAATTTCAAAAAAAAGATAGAAACAGAGCCAGAAACATCCTTAAGTCCATGGCCCAAAGATGTTTCATGGTGCAAAAAACAAAACAAAAAAGGCAGGGCTTCAACGTGGCTCGAACCTAGTAACACGAGCGAAAACTCCGTTAAGCATGGTCTTCACTGTCTCAAATTTAATGTCAAGGCCAAGGTCAAAGGTCAGTTACCCAATGGTCATAGTCATATGATCACGTGGTCATACTATTATCGCCTGTGCCGTACCACCACGCAGTTAAGTTCGGCTTGACCTTAATCCACATCGAAATCGGAAGTTGCACCCCGAGACAACAAAACATGGCAACAAAACACAACAAAACACGACAAGACAACAAAACAAGGCAACAAAACACGAACGGACATAGAACTCCACGCAAGCCGAGCATAAAAGAAAGAAGGCGTCCGGGAGGTAGCAGCTGGAGCTGGAAAAAAGGAAGAGCTGCACAAGAAGCAGAGAACAGCGGGAATATTACAAAGCAGGACGAGTTCGGAAGAAAAAAAAATGCTATGGAGCGTTTGTGGGCAGAAACTGCTAGGCAACTATAAATAATGCAGGAGCGCAGTGAAGAAGACGGTAGAGAGAGAGAGAGAGAACGACACAAAGATGAAAAGTGGAAAGAAAAAAGGAGTACATACCCAACAATTCTAGGCAAAGGCATTTTTTAGCGGGAAACCGTTCGTGAGCGCAATTTTTTCATCTAATGCAAGATTTCACTACAACAATCAGTATATCCGCAGATCACCCGACTTCAGTCTCGCGTTTTTTTTTTCTGCTAACGTTTTTGCTATCGTCAAAAGGGTTTCCCCCCTTGGTTTTCTATAGCAGTCTTAATTAACTGTCTGATGCAATCGACGTGAACACTTTACAATAAAGGTTTTCGCTAAATGTCGGAAGAATGGACCATCACCTTCAATATATCCTTAACAGCTAGTATCTTAAAATTTTTCAATTTTAAACATTTTTGTACAAGAATGTTGGACATGGGCTGATAACTTGTCTACAAAAGACACATGGAAACGCCACAGAAAAGGGAGGAGGTGCTAAAAGCCGGTGAGATGGAAGAGAGCAAAAGAAAAAAACAAAAAGAAACACAGAACGACGAAGTGAGGAGAAGGCGAAAATACAAATAAACCGAAATATAATCTCAAAAAAGGGAATTAAATGAAGAATAGGGCAAAACAGACTGTTCTAGTTAAAGGTGAACTGAAGAGGAATCTGAACTCGTATTTTTGTCGCTGGAACTCGATCTACACGTTCCGAGCGTTCTTGGAAACTTCGAATTATTGCCCTGTGCAGCCGATTTTCCTAATTTAAATCCGATTAAACGACCCAGCTCCCGCCTTTTTTTTTTCGAATTCCTCGCAAACGGTGAGAGGAGTCGGCGAACCTTTCACCCAGTCCCGTGGCGGCTTTCCGCTCTGCCATCGGCGGAGTTATACTTAGTGATCGGCGAAAGCAAAGAGTCCACGCGTATTTTTATTACCGTGGGCCTAATTTGCAACTATGTAGCCTCTAACTAGACCTATTTGTTCACGGAAACCTAAAAGAAACAAAATAAAAGCGAAAGCAAAGTCACCACGTGACTGCCTCAAAGGCACTCCATGCGTTGGTCGACTCCTCCCACCCTATGCGGGGAATTAAAAAAAAAAGGCGGGAGCCGGGCGTTAATCCGATTTAATCAGGGAAATCGGCCGCACAGGGCAATAAATATACGTTTCTAAGAATGCTGGGAACGTGTAGATCGAGTTCCCGCGGCAAAAAGACGAGTTCAGATTCCTTTCAGTGCACCTTTAAGGGCAAAATGTTGTGCTGGAAGAATGGGCCAAAGCAAAGAAATCGGAATTTAAATGCTAACGAGAAAAATTCACTAAGGAACTCTGGAAATAGGACTATAACTGAGCACAGAAAAATAAGGCGCAAAAACGAAGAGGAAAAAAACGAAACAAAAAGAGGGCAAAAGCACAGAAAAACAAAAGTTGAAACGTTGACAGATATATAGAAGGAGTCTATCGCTACGGATTTCGAGAAGACTAGAACATCCGGACCAATCGGGGGGTGGAAAGACCTACCTAAAGTATACCGACAAAGAGACGCACGAAATAAAAATCCTCAGGTGGAAGAAATTATTCCGCAGCCCTCCACTACGGCCTTCTTTCTCTTTTCCTTCCTCGCTCCCACCTTCACCCTTTCCCACACGCCACAACTGTTCAAAGCCAGTTTTTATGCCAGAGTCATTCTCACCTCTTTCTGCTACGAAAACGGCCTTGATGTCGGACGGTTGTATTTGCTGTGTTGAAAGTACAGTTATTATGCGATATCACAAAACCCTCACGGAGCACAAGGCCGGCAGCGACCGTCCGGCGTTCTCCCGAAAATCCTGATTGGCTGGCGGGCAGTAACGTCATCAGGAGCGTCACCAGAGTGGTGCAATCCCGTTGACTGTCAGAACACACCGCAGACTACGGGTTGTGCCTGAGGAGCCTCTGATAACGCCGAACTGACTTCTGGAGGACAGAGGATGCATAATTCTGCGTGGTTTCGTGGTGCCTAATTGGCGACGCTGGTGAATGAGTTCGTCAAGCGTATTTAATTGAGCTTCGCCTGGCGGGTGTGAATGGGGTAATTCGTGGGAGGCTCGTAATAACACGCATATTGCGGCTCGATTGGAAGATTACAAGCGATCCAACTCTGCGCGTGTCATGTGATGAAATTGGGGCTGCATCACAGAGCGGATGAGGAGGCAGGGGACGGTGGATGAGGCACCAGCCGCACCACCTGCCTTTTGAGAAACCCGGCGGGTGAGGTGCAGCATTTGGGACGAAAGCTGTGCGAAGCCAGGGGCAATCATGCAGGTTAACGGACGGAACTATTCATGTGGAATCAACAATCGTACAGGTAATTTACTACTGGAATTCTGTTTTTCCGCGCAGAAAAAGGGCGATGCATGGCGGTCACACCGTGCAGAGCCGTCTTTTGAGGCGACAGCGTGAGTCCTAGAGAACAGCATTGATCTGTAACTGTCAGAGCGAGCTGTAACTGTAAAGTTGCGTTGTAAACTTGAGCTGGAGAGAAGACAGGGTGGTGGGCCAGACTGATATTGACATCCGCATCAACGTTGCTAGAACAAGCGTTGACGCGCTTGTCAGCAACGTAGCCAAAGCGCCAAGCCAACGGTCCGAAGGTAACGTTGAAAAGTAGGGGGTTTGTGGCCGAAAGTACACATGCAGGTGCAGACTTTGTCAGAAGTTTAGAGCCCAGGGGGTTTGCTTCTGAGCCACACTGCTTTGCTCGTAATGTGCGCTCAGCGTCCCAAATCTCCTGAAGGTAAGAAGATTTTTGGTCCTGCTCCCTATGATGCGTAGGACTTCCACGAGTGCTACACGAGCGCCGCAATAGTGCTTAGAAGCAAACCCCTGGGCTCTAAACTTTTGACAAAGGCTGTAGATTTGACTTTTGATTAAACTTTTGACAAAGGCGTTTAAAACGGGTTCATACGGATGGAGAATTCACGACATGTAAGCAAAATGTGGTTGGTTGGTTTATGGGGTTTAACGTCCCAAAGCGACTAAGGCTATGAGAGACGCCGTAGTGGAGGGCTCCGGAAATTTCGACCACCTGGGGTTCTTTAACGTGCACTGACATCGCTGTAAGCAAAATGCGAACAAGGTTTCAGATGTGGGCTGGTGAGCAAATCTACTACAACACGAACCTCAACGTGGGTGGTGTGGCAGGTATGTTCATATGCCTAGAACAGCCCAGAACGGACCAGACTCGGGTGCATGGAGAGAGGAAAATGCTCGGTTGTAACGACCACCATTCACAAGAATGGAGGATAAGAACCTGATCCATCTGATCGACGGCTGGAGCCATATGTGACGCACTTCAGGTTTTTCACGTGAATGTAGAAGTTTTTCCGGCCTGCAGTCTTAGACTTTGCAGCCTCAGTGTCTGGGAAACGACAAATATGCCTTCTGAACTCGTTGGTCCTCAATTTCTGCACAGAAGCAGTTTTTGTAAAATCCGGCAGGCAGCGCTGCAGTTATGTGTTCAGCGTCGCTAGTTCACTATAAGCGTCGCCATCTACATGTCGGCTTCCGAAACTGCGACGCCGTTATCGACTGTGCGTCGGCTGGTCATCGGACTGGTGTGGCCGTTCAAATGCAGTTTTCAACGCTATTATTCCTCGGTAAGTCGAAATAATTGCGTTCAAATTATCGTTACATTCGTCCTCAACGACCAGAGCTAGCTACGCGTCGAAGCGGGCCGTGGAAAAGCAATCTTGGACCCCTCTTTGGAGGCGGTAGTAAATACAGCCCTCGTAGCAGCCCCTTCACGTCACATGATTCTTTGATTCACGCTGCCTGGAGTATGTTTTTTGACTTGCCTGGCAATACTTAGCTGATTTTATGGTATTGTGACCAGTTTTAGGAAGGTGTTGGGTGGATTTTTTCATTTGTAGTTGCTGCCGCTGGCGAAAATGCCTACTTCATGCCGTTTAACCAACTAGCTCAGCTGTTTCGTTTCAAACACGGCTGGCTCTGCTGTTTCCACCAGTAATGTGCTTCGCTGTTATGAGCATATTAGAGCGGCGAGCTGTGCGTTCGCAGCTTCAGTAATTAACAGTGTGATCAGAAAGTGCTACGTGCTGCTTTATATCATGAAACTCTTGCAAACTTGAAGTGCACTACCCAACCGAGCAGTGTGCTTTAGTTCGTGTTGCTCGCGTTTGCGCGCATTTCGGCATGTGACCTACTAGCTGTTACATGTTCTTTTATCGCAGGCCTAGCCGGTGCGGTGTGTGCTACCGAGAGGCTTTTCATCCCTCTCGCCCCGGAGTCGGTGAAGTTCGTGTCGAGTGAAACCATCAAGTCATCGCAGATTGGTGATGTCCTGTCGAGCATTTTGGGTTTCACTGTGAAAACGGTAAATTCCTGCCTTCCTCACATGCGCATTTCACCTTGGGAGAGCATTCTTATTTATTTCAGACTTACCTCAATGAAGATGTTAACAACAAGCTCACATAAGTAAGGTTTATATTACATATGGCTTGTAAACTACTATGTAGTGAGAACTCTTACCTCACTTAACCAGATCTGTTTTAAATGCTTGAGTGCCTCGCTTATCACCCGCAGCTTTTAGAACTAGAGTTATGTTTGCGGCAATTCATTTCCTGAGCCCTAAAGTTGGCTGCCTCATGAATCTTTTGAACTTGAGGGTTATAGAAAAGAGTTTTCAGCAGCTGTCAGCAGCTGCTGTCTCTGGACCCGAAGAAATCGAGCGGTCCCGATGAAATACCGACGGAATTCCTTAAACGGTATGCTGAGTGGTTATCATATTATTTGCAAATTTTATTTGAAAAGTCATTGCGGGATCATTCTTTACCTCGTGACTGGCGCAGCGCAATAGTAGTTCCGGTATTTAAAGGCGGTAATCGACTTCTTGTAAAAAACTACAGGCCAGTTTCACTCACTTCCATATGTTGCAAGGTTTTTGAACACATAATAGCTAAACACATCCTTCATTTTTTGGAAATAAATGACCTATTGCGTCCATTTCAGCATGGTTTTCGGACTGGCCTTTCGACAGTGACGCAGTTAATTGAAACAGTGAACGACTTTTGCAAGGCTATAGATGAACGTCAGCAGGTAGATGTGGTCTGTGTAGACTTCTCGAAGGCTTTCGATAAAGTTCCGCATCATAAGCTTCTTTTTAAACTACGCAGATTAGGAATCGCTGAAAATATAGTACTATGGATTCAGGCCTATCTAAGTAACCGCTGTCAAGTCGTCAAAATAGAAAGTGCAGTATCGAATAGGCGTGAAGTTCTGTCGGGGGTGCCACAGGGCTCCGTTTTAGGTCCGCTTTTGTTTTTATTGTATATAAATGATATTTCTGCTATCGTCGAATCGCCTGTCAGAATGAAACTTTTTGCCGATGATTGCTTAATTTACTCTCCTGTGGCTTCCCCGGCAGATCAGATGAACATAAACAGGTGTCTTCAGTCGTTAAACTCGTGGTGCCTGAAATGGGGTATGGAAATAAACTACCAAAAATCTAATTACATGCAAGTAACAAGGAAGCAGAATGTTATGATGTTTCGATACAATATCGGTGAAAATTCCTTAGATCAAGTAAAGTGTCTCAAGTACTTGGGAGTGACATTAACAAATAATTTTGACTGGCGCACCCATATTGAAAATGTCTATTTAAAAGCCTACCAGAAGCTCTGTTTCCTGAGGAGGAAGTTGCCGAATGCGACTAGAGAAATTAAATTGATTGCGTACAAGACATTCGTGCGGCCAATCATAGAGTACGCAAGTGCAGTGTGGAGTCCTCATCAAAAGGGTTTAAAACGGAAACTGGAAAGATTGCAAAGGATGTCAGCACGTTTTATATGCTCTAAATACCGCCGCACTGATTCAGTCGCAGCAATGCTAAAGGAGTGTCAGTTAGAATCACTAGAAGTAAGAAGAACAAGGCAGAAATTGAAACTTTTTTTTCTGATAATGAATGATAAAGTCAAAGTTAATAAGCATCACTATGTTACACCTCCCCTGAAGCGTTGCCCTCGGAAAAATCATAGTAAGGTATTACAGCCTATTATTACACGTACTGATGTCTATCGCTACTCCTTTTTTCCCGATGCTGTAGAAATTTGGAATCAACTACCAAGTGACGTTGTGGACCAAACAGATGTAGACAAATTTGTGATAGGTGTGAACGCGTTCCTGGAAGATTGCTGTGCAAATCTGTAATTCTGTGCATTTGAGTGTTTCTTTTTTTAGCGAAGAGAATTGCACTTGTGTCTGTATATGTTTCCCTCCCTGTAATGACCCTCATGCGGAGGGTTAACAGTGTGAATAAATAAAATAAATGACTATGGAAAGGAAAACGGGTCTGCAGCATCTTTGAACACATTTTATGATTTTATATGGACTTTTCATTCACTGACGACAACTTGATCCAATTACTGTCGTCAGTAAAAATTGACTCTGTGGCTCTTCCTTACCCTGTTGACACCCTGTTGACATTTGTGCATAAGGAGGTAATTACCACTGAGAAAATTCAGTTCAAAAATCTAGCTGCCAGTCGATTCAAACCTCTTGACATCCTTTTCTGAAAGGAACGGGTTGCCACCGTTTTGAATTGAATGGTGCTGTAGCATAGTCTCTGGGATACATGTCCAAAGATCAGCGTCGTCGCATGCAGCAACATCCCTATTTCATGTTTTGTTTTTTCTAGCTTATGAAAGCTCCGTTTTCAGGTCTTTTTATGGTTAGCACTCATTACCCTATGAATACAGGCCAACTTCTTTTTGTCCTCAGTGTTTCATTGAAACCCCCAGTAATACCTTGATACCACTTTTATTAAGACTATAGACGCCGCCGCGATGGCTTGGTGGTTATGGTGCTCGGCTGCTTACCCGAAAGATGTGGGTTCAACCCAGGCTGTGGCAGTTGCATTTCAATAGAGGTGAAATGCTAGAGGCCCTTTGATTGCCGCAGGGAACACTGAGGATGAGGCCCAACCTCTAACGAGGAAGGGACGCTCCTGAAGGACTTTTGATGGAACGAACAAAAATGTTTATATTATTTACAGATGTAAGTACAAGAGAGCGCTGAGGCGTGTCTGAACATCAATAGTAAGAATGTGAACGGAGTCCACACATTGCACAGCACACCATGACGACGCCACCGATGTGCCTTTTATACTGGCGGCTCAGTCTCAGAAGTCCTTAGGAGTCCCTAAGGAACAGGCCTGGCACATGCATAATATGCGATGAAAATTTCCACCGCGTTCGACGATGGATAACCAGTTCTGTGACGCCACCGGGCATTCTACGAATGGCTCCACCAGCGGATAACGTCTCATAATCACTGCAGGCCCAGTCATAACACCCGTGCACTGTGCGATGTCAGTCCACATTAAAGAACCACAGGTAGCCGAAATTATTTGGAGCCCTTCACTACGGCATCCCTTGCAGCCTGAGTTTCTCTAGGACGTTAAACCTCGTAAACCACAACCTAACGAGACTACAGCTCTGTTTCTACCTGCATGATGAAATTTCACTGGCTCTTCTATGTGTACGTTTGGCTGAGTGCATGCTTGCGAGTTAGGAGACTTTCCTACAGCTGCAGCTGCCTTGGTCGCACAAAGCTCTGCTAGCTGTTTTGAAAGATGTGACCGTAATTATTGAAAAGTATTAATGTGACCCTGCATGTTTCTGCCAGACAGTTTATTTTGTTGAGCTGGCACACACAACAATTGTAGGTGCCACACTCTCACAAATGGGTAACACTGGTCTGTTTTGGTCTGTCGGCCCACTTAGAAGCATGCATATTCCATTATTACATTTAAATCGCAGTGGTTTGAATTTGCAGAAATTTGGGAAATATTTACCAAGAGGCTGTATGATTCAAATGGATAATGTCTCAGCTGTCCCAGGAGGCCATGTATAGAATGAATGTGACATTGCTAAAAGCAGCATGGGCAGTGCAACTGCGTGGCATTTTTTGCACCGCTGCGTTCTCATGGGATTTGAAAAAGCATTGAACACAACCTTTTATGAGCATTCTTTTTTTTTTCCACTGTTCCATGTGGATTGGTATCCACCTTTCATGTGAAGCCATATTTTTCCCTGTTCACAATCTGTGGGCATAGGATTTGAGTTTATTCCAGCTTTCACATGCCTAAACTTGCTTGTTGTTTTGCTTATGTCCTAATTAATTTTATGGCTCTGCTGCTTTGCTGTTATTCATTACAGGCTGACCCATGGAACAGCTTGGCAGCAGTGAATCCTTTCAAGGTCCCCAAGACTACTCTTGTACTGGATTTCGACGGCTTTGATGGAGACACGACACTGGACGTTTCGGGAAAAAACTTCCCTCTGGAAAATGTGCGTTCACTCTACTTTCGTCCCGTGGAAAACATTTAACATATTTACTTGCACCCGGAAGGTAAAGTTTCTGTTGCGTGAAGTTTGAGGTCTGTTGGAATGGCATGTCACACCCGAGTCACGTGGAATAAGGGTACTTCCACCATCTGTGATACGTGATACTGTCATCCATTGCGAGAGGACAACACAGACAACAAATAACATTGCAGGACAATAGTTACTTTATTTTCAATCCCTGCTTCCAGTTTTTGGATTGAAACCTTGCTTGTGGATGTCTGAAAGGCAGTTTTGGTGAACCCAGAAACCATAGTCGGAGAAATATTGGTACTATCAGAAGATAAGCTCGAATTCTGTGGAAATTGGCTACTGTGCTCATTTGTGTGCTACAGTTGTTTGGGCTATGTCGGCATGGCTCAGTGTATGCCACCTGCTGTTATAAGATCTAAGTCTTTGCTCTATGTCGTTGCTCAACGTCATTGCTCAACGTCATTGCTCAACGTCATTGCCAGAGATGAAGTCAGTAAAGGTCCCTATCCATCTGAACTGCCAGGGCTGCACGTGACACTTCAGTCTCCTGCCAAGGAAGTCACACTGTGGGTTTCTAAAAAAGTAGATGTGCATTATTGTACAGTTGCGTGTAAGTACCAAAGATATATAAGTGTAAAAAAAAACTAATCTAGAGCACATTTATACCTGAATGCACTGACTACTGGATGGCATCGCAGCAAAGTCACCATGGCCGCTACATATTTTAACTGCTTGTAGAAAAGTTCCTTTTCCCTTTTCTTGCAGGATGCAAGCCTCCAGCAGGAGTTGGAGAAATTGTCTGAGCGTACGGTGGAGAGGTTTGCCGAGCAAGAACCAGTTGTTCTCTACATGAAGACTGGTGAAAAGGTATGTTGGCTGTAAAGGTGTTCTAATTCAGACATTGCTGAAAACTTTGCTCTCAAGTGATGTAGCAGTAGCTGTAGCTCCCTCTGAGGAGCATTTTCCTGCTAAAGCTTCGTGAAAGGTGGTGTAATGCTTTAACTGCAGCCATTCCACGCAATAAGGCTCCTCCATCGTAATTCTCCTTGCTGCTCATCCCCTAGCCCACAGCACATGCAGCCTTTGGCAGCCTTCAGAGACATTGAGAGTCTGTTAAGGCACTTAATCTACCAGGGTCTGTCAGCACTTTTTCACTGCCAGCTGCTGTGGTTTGTCAACATTTTTTTTCGCTGCCATTTCCAGGCACTTCGCAGTACTTTTATTGCAGCCGGTGTCGGCGCATTTTAATTGGCATGTTGCACTCAGCCCACAGTGTGACTGACAGCAAGAAGGGAGGCCATGGGTGACTCTGGAGGGCGTATGCATAATTTTTTATCATATGGCCTTCTTGTAAGCTTGGAGCAGTTATATAGGCCCTACGCTTCGATAGGCATCTGTCCTATGTGACTTGCCATTTGCTAAGAATGTCCGAACCTTTATACCAAGATTTAGCTAGCAAAAATTTTTAAAAATAAAATGGCGATTACATATGGGTTGTAACGCGGATGATGAATGCTGGCAGCTTTTTCACTGTGCTTTTATGAATAGTTATTTTGCGGTTTGTACTTTCGGGATTTATGACTTAGCTAGTCCATCTGGACACGGTGGCTATTGCTCCACATGGGCGTCTACCTGCTTGCGGGCCCTGGCTGCTTGTTTACGCGTCGTGTCTTTCACCCGAGTTTCTGCACGATGATATTTCTTCACGTGACTGATGTGAACTTCATTCGCACATGGCAGCTCTGGAACTGTCAGTGAAAATGTGGGCGCTGCCTATCAGTAAAGTTTGCCAAGGCAATGGCAACACCCTAGCACATATCCTAGTGACTGAAAGAAGCAACTTTGACGAGGCCGAACACCGGTGTTGTGGTGCTGCCAGTCATAGCATAGGTCGCAACATTAGCATCCTTCCTCTGGGAGCCGCCGTGGTGGCTCAGTGGTTATGCCGCTTGGCTGCTGACCTGAAAGACGTGGGTTCGATCCCGGCCGCGGCGGTCAAATTTCAATGGAGGCGAAATTCTAGAGGCCCGCGTGCTGTGCGATGTCAGTGCACGTTAAAGAACCCCAGGTGGTCGAAATTTCCGGAGCCCTTCACTACGGCGTCCCTCATAGCCTTTGGGACGTTAAACCCCCATAAACCAAACCAAACCTTCCTCAGAGGACGCTGCATCCGTTTGCCTAAAGCAGTGAAGGATGCTGAAGCCGCAGAGTGTCTTGGTTTTTAGTAGTTATAAGGGAAGAAAGCGCCCGATAGTAGTCTCACACTCGGTGTACGCCTTGACTGTGTTGCGAAGGAAGGGGAGAGAGGCAGCCCAAGGTTCAGAACAACACTGTGAACCGGGCCTGCATCTCTCATTGTGCACTACGCTTTCTCGCTATGTTCTGCACTCTGGGTGGGCGTAACGCCAGGCCAGTCTGTGCCGTTGCAGAGGTGCCCATGTGCTGTCCGATGTCAGTGCCTGTTAAAGGGACACTGAGGAGAGCTCTATTAATATTTCTTTTACAGCAAAATCCGATAGTTCGGCATTTCATGGCTTTGTTGCCCCTTGACTGGCAGCGAAAGATGCATTGACTTCTAAGAAATTTGGATTCGAAGTTGAAAAAGTCTTTCCCGCCGCTGTGATTCAAACTTGGGATTCTCCTTTGACGACACAGGACTAAGTGACGTGAAGTATGACGTGCACATGATGTAACGCAGACTCCGTGATTTCTGGCGGCCAACAGTGCGGCCTGGCAGCAGCCGAAAAGAAAGCTACCACCGGCCACACGTTGAAGGCATCTATCGGCTATTGCGGCCGTCGCTACCATCGCTTCGTTTACGTTTGCACCGGCGTTTTGCCAGCGTTACGATGGATCCCGTTCTCGAAGTCGTAAACGAAGTTCTAGGAAATAGACACCTTTAGCATACCGTGTACCTTGTTACCGTTAGCGGAATACCGGGAGCCTGCCTACCGCCGATGAGCAGGCACATATTGATCCCGATGCTGCAGGCACACGCGTAGCTGCCGGGTGCGTGGCGCCATCTGGCGACGTCAAGGAGATTTGCGCATGCATTGGCTGCGCCTCAGTGATTCGTGGCTTCTCATGTTCTAGTGTTGCTAGAACCATTGGTTCTAGCAACACTGTTTTGGCCTATGATCTCATCACGCTTGTACTTGCGAGTTTGGCCTGTGGCGGCGATACCTGTATTTTGGTTCTTGCTCTTTTCTACGTTACAAGAGCTTTGTTGTCAGTATGAGTGGCGTTTTTGTAATCAGGATCTGGTATTCTGTCGATACAAGCCAGCTTCAATTTCTCCTCAGTGTCCCTTTAAAGAACCCCAAGGGGCTGAAATTTATTCAGAGCCTTCGACTGCTGTGCCTTTTTTCTCTTCCTCCTTTCATTCCTTCTTTCTGTGCTTCCTTCACGGCACGGTGGAGGTATACCTAGGGCCCTTCGTTTTTGGGTTTTATTTTTTCTGCGATTTCGGAGGTAAAAAAATTCCCAGTATTTTTCGAGCTTAAACTCTGGTGAAAATGGGGTTATTCAAAAAAAAAAAAATTTCTGGAGGTTGGGCTTTTTGGGTCATTTTTTTGCAGCACAAAAAAGTTTACTAATAGCATTTATTTATTCTGTTAGACATAAAATGCCTTCTTTTTTGTTCATTATTTCATGAACACACAGCAATCGTGGGCTCCACTGAAATATTGTCGACCAGTTAAAATTTTTTTTCTAATCTATTAAAGATATTTCATCGCGTACATTACCAGTCTCCTAGCACTGCTACATCTGAGTAAGACCAGCCTGGCTTTTTTTTTTGTACAGTGTGAGAACATTAAACGTCACAGCGATGATTTTAAATTTGCAAGGTGCTTGGGTCTGCGTGTCGTTAGTGTATGGGCCGCATTTCATACAGTGAATCTAAAAAACCGTCTTGTTGGTAGCCATATTTGGGCCTTCTGCTTCTGAATTGACCTTTTAGAGCGCATCCTCAAATTTGTACACCTCTAGAAAATGGGCATTAAAAGTCGTTTGAGATGCCTAGTTGACTGATGGCACCCCTCTTGATAATCACTTGATATCCACGTATTTTCTTGTAGTGTCTTTAGCTCTATGGACTGGAAAATCAACACCATCTAGAAGGCTCATTTTCGGGGAGAAATTGAGTTTTACCCGATTTTTAATAAATATGTTCAGGGTGCAAGAATCGGGTGAAATTGTGTTGTGTTCTTTTGCTGTGTTAGTTTCGGGCTCCTCATCGAACATGTGAAGTTGGTCGAGTGTTGCTGTGCCTTTTACTCCAGTTCAGTCGTGGGATATTTTAATTCAGGGCGTTGCCCTGAATCTGCAAAGAAGCACATGATCCCTCATGGTGTGGGGAAATCAAAATAGACCATTGGAACGCAAAGCATGCTGTGAGCTGTGCAAGACAATGCGGGGTGAACCACCACAGTGCAAGTTCCACCTGATTCATGAATGAGGACTTGGGATCGGACTTAAAGTCAGCTGATGTTACCTGCTTTTTGTTTGCTTATCAAGAAAACATGCTCCAGATAGGCAGTTGAAAAGCGCCTTGCTCCTCCTGTGTCCCTCAAAACGTAACCCTCTGAAGATGTGTGGGCATACACTGACCTGCTTAAGTTAAGGACAACGCAGTGAGCTATGGAAAGAAAAATGATAGGTGTAACGTTAAGAGATCGGAAGCAGGCAGAGTGGGTGAGGGAACAAACGCGGGTTAATGACATCCTAGCTAGTTGAAATCATGAGGAAGAAGTGAGCTTGGGCAGGGCATGTAATGCAAAGGCAAGATAACCGCTGGTCCTTAAGGGGAACGAGTGGATTCCAAGAGAAGGCAAACATAGCAGGAAGTGGCAGAAAGTTAGGTGGGCGGATGAGATTAAGAAATTTGCGGGGATACGGTGGCCATAACTGTCGAAGGACAGGGTTGATTGGAGAGACATGGGAGAGGCCTTTACCCTGCAGTGGGCGTAGTTAGGCTGATGATGATGGTGATGACACTGACCTGCAAGCTATTTAATGTGTCCTTCCATGCAGCTGTATGGAGCCAAGATGGCCTACCCCGAACTCTTACTGACCGTCTCGCCGGAGGTCGACAGTCGCCTGAAGGAAGCCGTGAAGGATGCGGAGCTGGCCAAAGTGCTCCGTGACGGCACGTTCAACGTGTCCCTGCCCGGAGACGACCAGTTTGCTGTCGAGCTGCACACAGCCAAGCTGATGCTTGAACAGGTATTGTTGTGACGGTAAACCAGTGGCTGCTGGCAGATTTTGCGTCTTTCATTTTCGAAATCTGTGTGGCATCCTCTGATTGTGAATACCAGGCTTAGAGGTATCGCAAACTTGATTGGTCGCCTGACAGAAGTGGCATTTAGTCGGGCAAGGAAGGGTGAATGAAGACTTTGGAAGCGAAGTGTTTACAGAGCAGACTTGCCCCTGCCGGAAGAGTGAAAGAAGCCTGGTGGGAGGGATAGTGACACAGTATTGAAGAATAGATTACTTGCCCTATGACATGACGATGAAAAATGCTAACACTTGCATCTAGGAGATAAAGTAGCAAAAGTAACAGTACCTCAGTGCCAAGTTCAAATTTTTTGTATGGTAGTTTTAATTCCGCTTGTTAGCCAGTGAATTCGATACTTGCTTCAACTTCTGTGAGCTTTAAGTCTCAAATAAACTGCAAAAAGAGAGAAATAGACAGAAAGAGCTGGCTTAAAGCTGCAGTGTGTCGCATAAATGAGGTTTAGTAGCAGTTCTCTCCTCCGTCGTCGTCGCATGTCACTGGTATACCTCCGCAAAATCACGAGTGCTCACTCAGGCTTGCTTACAAAAGTTTGGTCAACCTGTGGCTCACTCACACAGTCGCGGGCTCGCTCAAATTCATGAATTGAGGCTCGTTTAGGCTCACAGCTCATGTGCACTCACTCCGACTTGCGACTCACTTGCTCATTTGGACTCAAGACTCACATGGGCTCGCTGAAGTGCCCAAGTTGCACGAAGCTGACGGAGACATGTAACAAGAGACGCCTGCCCTCTGTGCACCGACATGGTGAAACTCCGGTAAAGCTTTCGATATATCCCTGCGCTACTCATTACCACACCCGCACCTGCGTAAACTAGCAGTTGGGTAGGGCCAAAACACAGTCTTCCTCACTTCCGAGGAGTCCTCTTCGGTGCCTACAAATGTCGCCAAACAGCCTCTCCCTCAAGACTTGCTTGGTCGCGGCAGTAAGTCATTCCTCTCCTTCGCTGCCAGAACTAGGAAAAAAAAAAAACGAAGCCCACGCTATCATCGCGAAAACACTCCATGATCTGAGCCTGAGCTCACCCACGACTGAGATTATGATCTTAATGAGAGTTCGGACTCACTTGGACTCAGATCATGGTCTGAATGTGAGTCTGAACTCACTTATGACCCAGATCATGATCTGAATGAGAGTCCGAACTCATTCATAACTTAGATCATGACCTGCATGTGAATCTGAACTCACTCACGACTCAGATCATGATCTTAATTTGAGTCCTGACTTGCTCACCACTCATATCGTGATCTGAATGTGAGCCTGAGTGAGCCCTAGTGAGTCGTCTCATGAGTGAGTTTGCTGACCTATGGTCAGTGGCCCTGGTGAGTAGATGCCTTTGTAGCTTGTGGAGAACGAATCCCACCAGCCTACTGGACTGTGTCACAAATTTTATGTCTTAGCTTGCAGTTTGCATCCACTTATTCAGCATCAATCACTATATGACTTTGGAGGCGAAATTTTAGCGGTCCATGTACTATGTGATGTCAGTGCCTTTCTGGAGCCCTTCACTACGGCATCCCTCATAGCTTGAGTTGCTTCTGAACGTTAACCCCCATCAGTCATAAATCAGGATGACTTTGTTCCTAATATCCATGGTCTAAGCGCTGACACCTGTCCACGTTTTTCAATGGAGGGAAGAAAATACTGGTTAATTTCATCTTTAAATGTCAAATTTTAGATAATTGATGCGAAGCCCCGTAAGCCCTAATGGACACATTTGTTTTAGAAAATGGTGCCAAAATGGTGATTTCGTACCTGTGCCGCCATCTCTCGACAAACCAAGAAAATGCTTTGGACGAGTCCTACTCGCCTCTGACCGGACACAGAGTGCCAGAAAACACGCAACAAACTTAGCTTGTCAGGAGCCAGGAATGACCGGTTGGCTTGACAATTCTGCTTGTCTAAGTCTGCTAGGGGCCTGCGTTGAGGGTTATTGCTCTCAACAGCGTGGCAACTAGATGGAACCCTGCTTGGCCACTCGTGACAAGGTTTTGAGTGCCTTTGTGATCACACATGCACTGGAGTTGAGTGACCGTTGCTTGCACCATGTGCTGCAAGCTGAAAATATAACAGTATGTTTCCCTGCAGGAATGTCTAGCAAGTTCACCAGCAGTGTGCTGTTATTTTTTTAAAACTTATCTGCTGTAAATAATGCTCGTCTCATTTTTACTAGCTGTTTTGCCAGAACACTGGCATTCTCACAAATGTCAGAGTAGCCAGCAATAGCACGGGAACCCCCTTCTGTTTTTTGTTTTTGTGCAAATTTTTTCTTTTACTGAAATATATTTTGTTATATCCATGCATAACTAAACTTTGCTTCATGAAAACGGGTTGCTAAAATACATGACCACCTACAGGGGCTCTCATAGGGATGCGCATTCATTGGTTTTATTCATTCTGGCTGTCTTAGTTTTGTTCTCGCTTTTAGCATAGATGTCCCGTTTACTCGTGCCTCGTGCAGCTTTCGCTGTTATTGGGTGGAGTGCGTTCACCCATGATCACACTGCCTGTGCCTTTTGCCTTGTGGTGGCTTTGTCATAGCTGTGCAAGGCATGCATGATTTCAACAATGCGTCACTGAACGCTGTGATGCTGCTCCGTACACCCTTTGGTTTTGGTTACTGTTCACGAGTGGCTTTTTCTGCTAACTTCACTGTCCGAGGGTGTCATTCTTGAAACCTATTCAATGCTGTCGACGCTCATGGCACACTCTTTTCGTGGTAACGAAGAGCGTGCCATTAACTCAAGTGGCAACATCACCATCATCATCATCATCATCAGCCTGACTACGCCCACTGCAGGGCAAAGAGCTCTCCCATGTCTCTCCAATTAACCCTGTCCTTCGCCAGTTGCGGCCACCGTATTCCCGCAAATTTCTTAATCTCATCTGCTCACCTAACTCCAGATTGACTGCATTTAAATTCAGTACGGTTCTTTCTATGGCAGCAAAAAAGTTGGTTGGCTGTTACAGCGATGCCTGCTCGCGCCTATGTTGAGTCGAAAACAAGCAAACAAACTTTCGTACGAAGGAACAAACTCCAAAGTAAAAAGTATAAAACTTTTGGATTCCACAGAATCCAAAATATTGGTTGTGAATATTTACATGTTCCTACGAGATGCATGACAGGCCCTCGATAAAGTCTGAAATATCACACAATTTTGATGTATTGGAGTCCGAAAAATCGATTTGCTACTGTACATCCACATGCATGTGTTTCCCTGGCCACAAACCAGGCTTATAATCAGAATGCAAGAAGCGGAAATAGCACAGAGCCACTTAACGCAGGTGGTACATGTAATAATACTCGTTCTTGTTATTTAATGGTTAACCACGAACCCATCACCACGGCGACCATCACCTCACTCCTTATGCATTGCTTTATCATTTCATTTATCATTTTGTTAAACAGGTTGGCATTGGTCACTTTCTGCACACATTGGGATAAGCAGCCGTTATTTGTTTGGAGCACTTCATCCACTGTTTCACTTTCTCTCGTAGCAGATAGTTGCAGTGCAGTTTGACATCACCGTGATTGCTGACAGTGCATTATTGGCCTTGCTCTGCAGCTGTCCCGGCAGGCGTCCAAGGGTGGCAGCGCGCCGAGCGTGGTCTGGTTGCGGTTGAATGGCCTCCGCCATGTCATGGATCGCTACACGGAGGAGTCCTACCAGGCTTCGCACGCCCTGCGGCTCATCCGCGAGTTTGTCGACAAGGTCAGTGCCCCCCAGGGGACAGGGTGGCCTTGCTGTGAATGAGTCTGCCGTTTAACGGTAGATTCAACAGAAAGTTGTCAGCAGAGGTGTCGCGCTTTTCGGTTGGTCGAAGCGGTTATGACATCACAATGTGCGGATTGGGAGTAATGAGGTCGCCCATGGATGCTTGACACCCTTTTTTGGAGCAGATGACAACTAATCAAAAATGGTTGTCGTCTGCTCTGACGGGGTGTAAGGCGTCCGTGGGTGACCACATTACATACCTCATTACTGCGGACAGAGGCATGGATACAACCGAACTCATCGAAGCAGAGTGAAAGTCGTGCTTAAGAAGCAGTCAAAGTAGACAGTCAAAGTGTGTAGTTGTAATGTGTAGTCAGTGTGTAGTCAAATAAAGCACTAGTACAGCACATACAGTCTAGCAGTTAATGACAAACAGTGCGCCAGGAAAGCCTTTCGCCTTGCAGCACTTTAGAGAGCCTAAGTGCCCCCTGAATTTTTTGATGCAGTGCACAGTTTTAGTGTGTCATCTCCTCTTTGTTCTTTAATTCTTGTTTTTTGTTTTCTTTCTTTCTAATCTTTTTTATCACCAAGCCTTTAGTGATGTAGTATCAGCTCGAGTTTGAAAAAATTGCAACCTATCCTTGTAGCCCTAGGGGGAAGTCAGCATGAATTGATGGCTAGTTGCATAAAGTTGCACGCATCTTTCTTGGTGCACTTGGGGTCACTCAGTTTGTGCTCTTGTTAGTGTTGGATTTGGCACCTTCCTAACTCTTATCAAACGCTGATTTGAAGCTGTAGAACCAGGTTGTGGCTTCTCACTACTCTTGATGACAGCTAATACAGGTTTTTTTCTTCCATTGCCCTCTTTTCTTTCTTCATTTTCCATTTGTATTATTGGTCACCCTCGTTGACCACAGGCCTTTTGCAGTTGCTGCATGCATCAGTGAGCGGGGCAGCAATAGAAGTTGATGTTCATCGATAACAAGTGGTGGTTTTTTTCATGCGGTATAAGGAAACGAGCAGGGGCGTGGCTACGTTACAGTGGCTGGTTTTGAAATGTCGAAAGAAAAGTGAATTAATTGACAGAGGATAAGTGAGGGACATAACGAGTCAGAACCAAGCGAGAAACAATCCAGTGGGGATTAACAGCTTGAGTTTTATGCACGAGTGACCACGTCTTCTGCCAGGTGTCATGAACAGTTATGCAGCTGTGACACATGACAGTGCTTGTTCGAGGAAGGCGTCACTGGCTCAGTGATTTATTTGACACGGGCAATGTGTTTGAGGATGCGCTACACAAAGACCATGATACTGGCAGTGAATTTCGAGCCACACAGTACAGAGACGGAGCAAGGATTCTATGAGAAAGGGAGGGCCAGAGACTTCCCGTGGTTACAGTGGCCATTCTTGGAGCCTGTGTTCCTGAAGGAAAAACCACAGGCTGGCTGATGGTGCTGTGCAGTGTAATAAGCGACTCCAGTATATCAGCATGAGAAGGACAGTGTTGAGAGCATTGAATGCTCGACAAGAACTGGTCAGGATAGGTTAGCATTACGAGCTAATTTTTAGTAAGCACTTTCTTTTCAAGCAAAATTTTTAGTTTTTTAATGTGCGAGTTCTTAAAATATAATTTTGCCCCATCTGAGGAATTCAGTCTCTATTTCTTAATTTGCACATTGTTATTAAATATCCCATGTAAGGAAACCCATTCCAACTCGGGGCAGCAAATGAGGTGTTTTAGCATACTTTTCTCAACCATAATTGTATGAAGGATTCAAATGGGGGCTAAGTTATTTAGTAATTGTGGTCATTTTCCTGCTAGAAAAGTACCATTTTTTTAGTGCAGTCTTGCTACGAAACCAAGGTATCGAGGGGGCACTTTAAGTTGATACATTCTCTCCAGAGCCTAATATAATAGACACCTTCCTAGACTGATCTATTTCTTAACAATGAGAAAATTCGATTTGCACAATTGTTCTAGTTATGCCCACCTACGTTACCTTTCAAACGTTTGCAACTTCTTCCAAAACTGTGTGAAACTAACAGAACTTTGCAGAGTTTATTATTGTGGTAATATACACCAATCTTTGAGATTTTATGCAGATCGGTTGAATGGCCCAGATTTTTCAACTTTTAGCCCCACATCTCACCTCAACCATGAGATGTGCTTGTTGTCCTTATTGCCGGCGTTCTCCTCCAAATCTGGCACTAGAGCTTGCTTTGAAGCTTCCTCTTCACTCAGAAAGTCGGCCGGGCAGGCATCACTCTACCGTCTGTGCTGTTTCTTAGTTTGCAGATGAACTTTGTTAAGAAGTTGTAGGAGATCCGCAATTGCTTCATTACAGCAGTGGCATTGTCATAGCCATATATAACCTTGAATACAACCGCCACATGTCAGCATAGAGAGAGAGCGAGAGAGAGAAGCTTTATTTACAGAGGAATTCGGGGCACACCCCAGGGTCCCTGCACGACCCCACTGCACTCAAGTGTTTATGTTCCTGAGGTCCATAACACTGGCAGCACGGCCGGGTCCTCCGAGTGCAGCAGGGTCTCCCAGTCCTCCCAGGTCTTGAGGTTCTCTAGGTCCTGCGGGGGAGGGTCCGCCGGGCAGAGGGAAAGGATGTGGAGGGAAGAGGCGAAGGGTTCTGGGCATAGGGCGCATGCCGGAGTGGGGAAGGAGGGATGATAGTGGGCTAGGGTAATGGGGTTAGGGGAGAGTGTGTGTCTGTAGTCTGCGCCAGAGTGTTGCGTGTTTGTTATCTAGGGAGGGGTGGGGCGGGGGTAGAGTTGGCGTGAGGCTCTGTAGGACTGCGTCAGCTCGCTGAATGTGTGCATGCGCTCCTTCGTGAATCCCCGATCCGAGGCCACCTGAGCCCGGTTTAAAGAACCTCGGGCTAAAAGGTTGGCGGCCTCGTTTCCGGGATTCCCGGAGTGCGCGGGCACCCATATCAGCTCCACTTGGCGGGGTGGGTGTGCATCGGGGCAGTCCAGTATGTCAAAAGCAGGGACATGTACTCGGCCTCATGCAAAACTTAGAATCGCAGTTTTAGAGTTAGTTAAAATGTACTGGGCTTCCGTGCAATGGCAGCTTCATCTGTAGCCTCTGGGGAGGTGTCTGGAGGAAGAGGTAGTGTGATGAGGGCAGATAAAGAGGAGTCCACCACAGCTGCTGTCGCTTCATCACCCGTGCAGGCAACGTCCACCCATACGGCGTCCGGCTGGGGGCCGTACGCTCGATGGAGTGCCTTCGCACGGGCTCTGTGGCGCTGCTCATGGTGGGACGGGTGCATATTCCTTGGGAGCGGGCTGATGAGGAGTTCTCGGTGAAGGGATTGTGGGATGGCGAGGAGGGTTGGGTCGTTGGCCGGTATTCTGATTCCGAGGGAGTCCAGGATATACCGACCTGTGGAGGTTTGTGTGAGCCTGATGTATTGGGCCTGTTGGTGGGCCTCCACCAGTTCCCCGATCGTGTTGTGGAGGCCCAGGCCCATTAATCTGTCTGTGGGTGTGTTGAGGGGAAGATGAAGTGCTACCTTGAATGCTTTGCGGATCAAGGCATCCAAAGCGTTTATGTCATGTTTGGATAGTTGTAAGTGTGGGGTAGTGTACAGCACGCGGCTGAGGACAAAGGCATGAATGAGACGGCATAGGTCGCGCTCCTTCATGCCTCTATGATGTCCCAAAACCCTCCGGATGAGGTGCGATATTGTGCCTACGGCCTGCTTGTGTTTCTTGAGGGTGGTGGTGTCTTTGCCATTGTTCTGGATGTGCAGGCCCAATACACGGAAGGTGTCAACCTCTGGTACAGGGTCCCTATTCAGTTCAGTGGTAATGGTGGAGCGGGGGGAGCCTAGGGTTCTCTTAAGGCGGCAGGAGAATGCCGTCCGCGGTGAAACTGTAATGGTTTTCGCACTTATGCCATGTTAACAATACCATGTTCAACAAAAAATGTCATCTATCTTATTGTGAGAAAGTTGGATTCAGTTCACTTCGCTCCAAAAGACTATGATTTGTTGCTGAGGAGTCTTCAAGCAAAAGATTCACAGTCAGGACAAAAGTTTACGAGGTGCAAGGTCGCAGAAAAAAGTATATCTCTGTGTGGTCAGGCAGAGAAGCTCTATGAAAAGCGCAGCACCATACAGAAGGGGACATGCATATTCCACCTGCTGTAATGAATACCAGCTGACTGGCTAGTGAGGCATTGCTGAAATATATATATATATATATAATGTACTTTTTGCCAATCAGCATCTGGTAAACATTGGTCCATGACTGTACTTCAGTGTTCATCTCATGGTTCAGCCTTATGTTCAGCAGGAGCCCATCAATTAATCTGTTTTGGCCACCTGCCTTAAATGGCCTGATAACACCTTGGTCAAGACATAGCACTACCACTTTGCAGTTTGGGGGAAAGAAGCATATTTCAAATGTCTTGCAGCTTGGCAGCTGCAGAGTGGGATCTTGCGGTTATTGAAAAACGAGGGATGTTTTCTGGGTCTGCTTCACCAGCTGTTCGTGCCGCATAGTCCAGAAATAATTTCTGGCATCATCCTGTCAAGTTAGACATGCACCATGTTTGGAGGTTTTGCTTTTCTTCGGACCATCAGGGAGGTGTAGTTTTGTTTTCTCTGAGAAGGGAAATTTTCTCTGGTCGTCCATGTAAGCATACAGAAGAACAGTTACGTACATTTTGTTGGGATTTCCCCCATGAGATGGCTCACCTTCAGAGCACTGTTTTGTGGGTAATATCTGGCGAGCAGAGAAACCTTCTGGTTGGTGAGCTCAAATTTGTCACTGAGTACTTTTGTGATGATGATGATGATGTGACATTTGTTGAAACACTGCTACCAACCAGCATTCTCAACAAAGTGGATGAAATGCATGATGCATGCAAAGTCTCCAGCTTTGCTTTGAAGCACTGCCTATTTACTGCAAGACTACTGGCCTTGTTTCCTGAAATGATTTGAAAAGGATTCTCTCAACTGCTTTGAAGGCAGGACTCAGCTCCTTTCTAGTTCCTTGCACATTGCGGCAAATGGTATAGTGATTGCTTTCTTACGATAGCTGCTAAGCACCCGTTCCTTGATTACGCGTAGTAGTAGTAGTAGTAGTAGTAGTAGTAGTAGTAGTAGTAGTAGTAGTAGTAGTAGTAGTAGTAGTAAACCTCCCGGAGGGTAGTGTCCATAAACACTGATACAGCAAATTACCTGTTACTGTGAAGAAAACCTAAGGTTTGGTCGGCTGTGCTTTACTTAGGCTGTAAAAGCAAATGCCACCTGCCATCAATGTCAAGGAAGCAAATCTTTAGCAGCTTGCAACTCGATATGTGTAACATTAAATGTGCTCAGGATATGAGCATACATGTGCAATCTGGGCTCTTGCGTCTCCTTTGCATGCTCCAACACGAGGCCGGCATCCTGGCTAGGTGTGCGGCTTAGTGGTGTGGTGCAATGCAGTTTTATGACAGTGCTGCAAGATGTGCAGTGGATGCTTGGAGTTTGCTTTGTGTCAGTGGCGTAGTTTTTGTACGAGTGTTATGGGGCATATGAGTGTTACAACAGCTATACAACAGCATACAATAGTATACAACAGCTGTATCCTACCGGTACTCACCTATGGGGCAGAAACGGGGAGGCTAACAAAGAGGGTTCAGCTTAAGTTAAGGACAACGCAGCGAGCTATGGAAAGAGAAATGATAGGTGCAACGTTAAGAGATCGGAAGCGGGCGGAGTGGGTGAGGGAACAAACGCGGGTTAATGACATCTTAGTTGAAATCAAGAGGAAGAAATGGGCTTGGGCAGGGCATGTAATGCGAAGGCAAGATAACTGCTGGTCCTTAAGGGTAATGGAGTGGATTCCAAGAGAAGGCAAGCGTAGCAGGGGGCGGCAGAAAGTTAGGTGGGCGGATGAGACTAAGAGGTTTGCGGGGATACAGTGGGCGCAACTGCTGAAGGACAGGGTTAATTGGAGAGACATGGCCTTTGCCCTGCAGTGGATGTAGTCAGGCTGATGATGATGATGATGATGATTGTGTTTCAATTTCGGTGCCTACTTCACAGTGAGCATTTGATCTTTGTTGTGTTGCTACATTGTGGTGACGACATCTTTCTACATTTGGAATCACATGCTGCTTGTCTTTCTCCATCCACCAGGCAAAGAGCACCCTGAAGAAAGCGTACGGGGACAGGGCCCTGTTGGTGGTGATCACGCAGAATGACAAGACGATGGGCATGGTTCGCAGGGCGCGCTCCCTCCTGGCCGCAGAGGAGGTAGGTTCGTGCCCACACTTGCTGCATTGCTGTGGGCAGAACAGGTTCTATTAGTATTTACTATTGCAGGAACGCATTAAAGTGAGTAGTCGACACGAGTCCTGAATCATCATCATCATCATTTATTTTCCCTTAAGGACCTCTTGGTGGGGCATTACATAAGGGGGGGGGGGGAGCAAAAAAACGAATTCACAAACAATAGGAACATTTCAAATATAACAGTGAAGAAGGCAAAACAATTGTTGAAAGAGCAATGCAAAATAAACAAGGGAACAATCACAGGTACACTGTGGCCATCACGCTATATCAAGAGGCGGAAAATGGGAACACTGATTAGCAGACAAGGGTTCAACATTGTAACACGTGCAGAGGGGTACTCAAAAGTGTCAGGCATTACACTGGAAGTGCGCTAAGGAAAAAGATAAGATAAAAGCAGGGTTTTGAATTTATTTGGATCGCGCTCAGTTACAACTGCCTCAGGCAGCTCATTCCACTGTTCAATGGCGGATGGCAGGAAGGATTTTTGAAAGGCATTGGCGGAACCATGTAAACGCTGCAGGCTCAGACTGTTAAAAAGACGACGAGATGTTCTATTGGGAGGGAGTAGAAGTGTGCAGTGCAATTGAGGAAAACTGTGTGCTATCTTCACAGTGCGCATTTTTCTGTTGCTTGTTTTGCAGGCATTGTAAACCTGCTTTTAGATTTTTGTCAATGTCACTCATGTTCGTGTAATTTCCATCACTTACCATTAATTTCTCTATCCTCCTGAGATTGTCCATGTCAGTTTCCGGGGCTGTTTGGCCTTAGGTGCTCTTAAACCAACCGATGCTATCAGTTGTCATTAAGGGATGCATTACACATCTACTGTTTCACTTTTCTGCGTCTGTATATTTTTGTTCGCCCACCTCTCACTCATCATTTTTCATCCAAGCTCATCTGGACAGCAATTAAAAGTCGCCCCTTTCTTTGCTAGCATCCACTGTATGCAGTAAAACCTCACTTCTGCATTTAAAAAAATTGCGAGGAGTAACGTATTATTGTCTTGAAAAGCATACGTTCCAGACCAGCTAATTTAGGAAAATGTAACTGTTTGAATCAGTTGTGCGTTTGAACTGACACTTTTACTTCATAAAAATAGCACTTAGCATTTCTTGGCACAAGGTCTGAGTGGCTCCATTTCAAGGGCCCCCAGAATTCGGTTCACATTTGCATTGTCCTTAGTGCGTAAGAAATTTTGCAACATGTCTGATCTGTCAGTGGTAATGACGAAAGTAGCCCGGATCTCTTTTGCGTCAGTTTGCTTCCCCTTCTTACACAAGCCACTGTGGTGTAGTGGATGAAAGCCTGAGTTGCTTTAGGGCATTAAACCCCACAAACCAAATGAAACCGAGAGTTGCAGTGGTCTTGCTCTTCATGCTGCATTTTCCTGACTCTGCCAGCTCATATGTACAGTCGGGGACAAAAGTCTCCGGACCACGTGTTTCCCTAACGAAGCCGATAACTCTGCTATTAGTCGGCGGCTGGAGACCACACTTGTGGAGGTAAAAGTTAAAATTTTTGTTCTTTATCTCCACAAGTGCGGTCTCCAGCTGCTGTCCTGATAGTAGAGCTATAAGCTTCGTTTGAGGAACACGTGGTCCGGAGACTTTTGTCCCCGACTGTAGGTGCATCACTGTAGTTCTCAAGTGCTTCGTCGCCTAGTGCTTAGGCACTGCGAAAAAGCAGCTTAGTTTAGTTTCTCGACATGTCGGCTTGCTCGTATGTTTGCACGTGTGCATTTGGTTGCTATTCGTATTGTATACAGTCGAACCTCGTTAGAACGAACACAGATACAGCGAATTATCGGATATAACTAAGTGAAAGAAAAGTTTGGTTGGACATGCTTTATTTCTATGGGAGTTCTGTCTGTATAATGAAACGAAAAATTAAAAATTCGACACTATATCGGTTATAACGAAGCAGTTTTGTATTCACAGGGCTCAAAATGCAAAAACAAGAGGAGGAAAAAATTTCAAAACATGCTAAATTTTGATCTTTTGAATCGCCCACACCTAAAATGTGTTTGAATCACCCGCGCTTCCTCACGCCACGCCATCTAGGGAGAGCGAATGAATCTAGCATCAACGGCTGCGTAGCATGTGATTGACACGTGACCGAACCAACGCCCGTGCTCCACGGCCACCCTGCCGCCACGATTGTCGACTCGCGCGCTATCTCCGCGCTATCTCTATGATCTCTGCAGTCCGTTCTGTAGACGCCATCGCGGAACGCGTCGTAACTTATAGCAGTTTCGCTTGAAACGAAGATAAAGATCTTCAGGGCGGTTGACAGCGGGCGTAAGGAAAAGTCATTGCCGCGGACTTCGGTGTCGCGCCTAGCACTCTATCAACCATCTTGAGCGCAAGGCAGAAGGTTGCAAACGTCCACTCTGCAGGTGTTGTGAATAATGACAGCAAGAGTGTAAGGCTTTGTCACCACCAGGATGTTGAAGATGCTTTGTTTGCATGGTTCAAGGACGTTATAGCGCGAAACCTGCCTGTGTCTGGTGCCGTCCTTCAAAGGGAGGCGAGAAGTCTGACTTGCGTCTGAGGCCACAATGACTTTTATGCAAGCAGTGGCTGGCTGCAGCGATTTAATGACCGCCGTCGGATTGTTTTCCACGTCTTGTCTGGCGAAAAAGCAGCCTTTGGCGCTGAGAACTGCGAGAAGTAGGCAGAAAGCTTCCGCATGCAACTGGAAGGCAAGCGGATAATTTCGGCAAGACGACATGGCGTCAACTGGCGGTTCTGAACGTTACGTTCGAGGAATTCATCTGTGCAGATGACAACTTGGATGTGGCGCCCGAACTGACCGACCAAGAAATTGTTGATCAGGTGGTTTCTGCAGATGATGCTACAAACAGCGATGGATGTGAAGATGGCGAAGTGCGATCTCTCAGCTGCGCCGTGGCCGCCGACATGGCCAGGAAGTTGACGGGGTACCTCGGGAACTTACCTGTGGCCAAATCAGCTGACATCGGGAAAGCGCTGCTCTGTGTTGATTTCATTGAAAAATTTAACCTGTCAAATAGTGTGAAGTGCCGCAAACGAAGATTACGTCGTTTTTTAAAAAAATTAGTTTTTGCACCTGGCCAGCTTCCTGACTTGTGAGTTCGCGCTTGCTTTCCAGTACGAAATGCAAGGCGAGCTTTGACATGCTTATACCACGCGTTAAATTAAAAAATAGTGCATTTTTTCAACCCTGTGCTGTCCATCCTAAAGTGCCTTTACTTGGGTTTATTAACAGACCTTTTCTGCGGGAATTTGAGTGCATGCTTTTGTAACGAATATCGGATATAACGAACGAATTTCCGCGCAAAATGCGACTTCGTTATAACGAGGTTGGACTGTAGTACCAAACTTTTGTCAATTCTGAACTTAGTTGCGAAAAAATAGTGTTTTCCGAGAAGAAAAATAGCGTAACTCCCTGGGATATTTTTATTGCCCTCCGTTCTGAGCATATGAACCCGGGAATGTATCAGTGAAGTGGTAGGAGAGTATGCTGTGTTGTCCAGATGAGCTGAGGAGATGAGAGGAAGAAGTATGCGATGAAGAACGGAGCCTCAATACAACGCAGGCATATATGGGGACTCCTGAGAGAAGCGGGGGTGTCAGTGTAGTCACCTTCTTGGCACATTTTAGATTTTTGTAAGAAATGCACCAAGTATCCACGGAAAGAATTCCCACCTTCTCCAATTATTAATTTCGCTATTTCTGGAGGGTCTTCAACCGGTTGCATTGGCTCAGTTTATTTGGTGTTTGGCCGCTGACCCCAAAGTCATGGGATCGAATCCCTGCGGCAGTGCCCGGATTTCAGCGGCGGCGAAATAAAAAAATGCCCTTGAGCTTTACGATGTCAGTGCAGGTTAAAGAACCCCAGGTGGTTGAAATTAATCGGAGCCCCTTCACTGCAGCATCCCTTGTCGCCCATGTGTCGCTTTGGGATGTTAAAACCCGCAATTTCCACTTTTTTTTTTTCGGCTTGGTCCTCGTATATCGACGCTGTTACCCAGAATTCCTTTCAAATTCTCGATCACAGTTCTTTTGACTGGTTTCTGTCATTTGAAGTCTTTATTGTGAATGAACGAGCGCATCTTGCACACCTTAGAGAAGCCGCCGCGGTGGCTCAGTGGTTATGGTGCTCGACTGCTGACCCGAAAGACGCGGGTTCGATCCCGGCCGCAGCGGTTGAATTTCTTTGGAGAAGGAATTCTAGAGGTCCGTGTACTGTGCGATGATAATAAGGGAGTAATTACTCATTGGCATCCACCCGAGCGCAGCCACACGGCTACAAAAGAAAGCTATACAGCTTTCTCAGAAACTTCGCAGTTAAAGAAAAATTCGTCCTGGTCTGGGGTTCGAACCCGGGACCACCGCTTCACCAGAGCAGTCGCTCTACCAATTGAGCTAACCGGGACGGCAAGCTTATGGTAGGGCGAGAGCGAATTGATCAATAACTCGAAGCGGGATTAGTGTTGGTCAAATGTTTAGGGGAATCCCCCAAGGTTGAGTAGAGTAGTACTCCACCTTGGGGGATTCCCCTAAACATTTGACCAACACTGTGTGCGATGTCAGTGCACGCTAAAGATCCCCAGGTGGTCAAAATTTCCGGAGCCCTTCACTACGGTGTCTCTCATAGCCTGAGTCGCTTTGGGACGTTAAACCCCATAAACCAATCAACCAACACCTTAGAGAAGTGGGCGTGAGCTAGGAACAGGCACCTAAGAGCTGTACTCTAAAACTTGTTGACGAAGGCTGTGTGTGTTCCTTGTTGAGATGCATGACCATTGCCACTGGCGTGGTTCTCTTGCAGGAGCCATCAAACGGCGAGGCCGCTGTTGTCACGAGCCCGCCTGCCAAAGCTCCGGTGCCGGCAAGTGGCAGCTGGAATTTGGCGACGCCGTGGGACCACGAGGCGCACGTGGCCTTTGTGCTGATTGGCTTTGTCGTGCTGCTGCTGGCGCTCTCCCTGTTCGGCATCTCGGTTGGGCTGTGGTTCATGGACCCCGGCCGAGACTCCATCATTTACCGCATGACGACACAGCGTATGAAGAGGGACTAGTTTAAGTGCGGGCGTCAAAGTTGGGCTGGCTGGTATTTGGCACGACAGCAGCAGAACAGATAGACGTGGGAGCACTTTTGCCTTCCATGTGTTGTGCTATCGTCTTGCCTTTAGGGGCTGTGTTTTTTTTTTTTTTTTTTTTTTTCCGAACGGGCTACTTCTGTTATCACTGTTGCTGCCACAAAAGGATCTGCAAGAACTGGGACAGAGCGAAGGTATGGGAGGAACCTTAGGGGAGACCGACTCAGCAGAGGTGCATTGTTGTTGGCTGTTACAGAACAACCACCTTTTGTTTGTTTCTTTATTTGTTTCGCTTTTTGGACATCTGGAAGCCTTGTACATTTAGAGCGAATGCCTCCTCTGTGAAACGTTGATAGAAGATGTGGAGCTGTTCTGGGTCAGCTTCCAGAGCTGTGCTCTCAGTTTCTTGAAACACTGCCTGTATGTTTGGCCTGTGTGGGAACTGTGCATGAGACATTAAAAAGGGAGGGTGGATCTTGAAGGGAGGGGAAGAACATGGGGACAAATTTGATTGAGGGCAAAAGGAACTGCCAAGTACTGAGTGGATGGGCCTTAGTGTATGTCTGCCTCATGCAGTTTTCTTTTGATGGGGGGTTTGGGTTGGGGTAAGCGCTTAAGTCCTTAGTGAAGGCCGGTACAACGTGTTACCGGTACCAAGTGGGGCCTCAAGGTGTTCTGTGGAAGAGGGGCGCCGTTGTAAATTGAGGCATTCATTGTTGACGTTAGTGCAGGTGTAATTATTCTCGTGTGATGAAAGTCTCTATGTGGCGCTGTGCAGTCAGCTGCTTTGTGCAAAATCATGTTTTTTCTTGCTGATAGTTTGCTCATTTACACTTTGGTCTCGCCTAATTGTTATTGGACAGTAGCATTTTAGGAGATTAGCACATATGAATAGCCCAGACCTCTTGCTTCTTCTTAGCTCACTGCTTCTGGTGTGAGGTGACTTGCAAATTCTAGACCTTGCGAAAACGTGCAGATTAATTTTGTGTGGATGTTCTTGTTGATCTTTCTTTTTTGTTTGCAGTTGAATGTGGAAACACATTTTTGGTTTTTACTGTAAAAAAAAAGAAAAAAAGTGTGCTTCTTGTAAACCAGCATAGCTTGGAATTGTACTTCCCGATCAAAGGTTCTTCTAGTATGTTATGTTTTCCTTGCGTGCTGTAAATAGAAACGGAGTCTGTATGTATGCGTAGCACTTAATCTTGTAGGTGGTTTTCTCCTGTATAAACAAGAATACCAGGTTAGCGGAGAAAGTAGCACTGGTTCACGTGTAGTATATACGTTTTTGGTTAATCAAAGTGTACATATATGTCTGCTTCATGTATGGGCTTGTTTTAATTCTGGTGTAAATTTCGAGGCGTGAAAAATGGTTGCTTTCGTTGTGTCCAGTAAGTTTTGGGTGCTTGGTACAGAAGAAAAGGATGCTTTCTTACGTTTTGTTTCGAAATGGAACAAAAATCCACAGCCTGATTCTATGTGCTTATCATCTAGTCAGTATTTGTTACAGCCTCAGTGACAAAAAATTTTGATAGTTTACAGACTACGCTACCCTGGAATAATTTGGCTTGGACATTTTGTGACAATGTATTTTTAATTTAGTCATGTAGGCCACTTCGCATATGACTGCAGCAGTGTTTGGGATATTTAACTGACACCCATCCTTTCTGCGTGAGTGATACCCAGTTAAAAAAAATGACTGATTGGAACAGGCCATTTCACAATATGAACCAGTCGAAACTAATTGGATTCTAAGTGGTTCCACTTGTGCGTTGGCCCATTCCGTTTGATCGTTTTTCACTGGGTTGCACATCGTGGCGACTGTTCAAGCCATGCACAAAGCAGCTGTCAGACGTTCACTGTTGATTGTACGTATCATCCGAGGCACACGTCTCTAGTTTGTGCCCTCTCATTGCTGTAATGCACATTATTATAGAGGTGTGTTAATGGCATCAACCAAAGGCCTGTAAGTCTTTCTGGCCTGGCTCGAACTATGGGCCATTGTTCACATTCCGTATTAAGAAGTGCTTCTTGAGTTGCTCACATATTTCGGTGTTGTAAATGGCAGGCCAATAAAGATATAATTTATTCTGTTGCATTTTGGTGTTCTCCATTCTAGTCCATTTCAACACTTAACCAGTGCTGCAGGAAATCTCAAGGTAGAGGGAGTTTCACTAGGAAAAAAAATTGGCTATGGCTTAACTCAGTTATGCCTGGGTGGGCATAGCGAGAGGTACGGTTAATCTTATTTTTTAGCTTTTGTATCTCTACGATTAAATCTTTATTTTTTAGCTTGGTACATCTCAGTGTTTAGGTTTTGTTGTTACCTATCGTTAAGTTATGGTTACAACAAAGACATTTTTAAAGTGTAACTCATTTATTTTCAGTGTTCATCTTGTTGTTTCACAGTTGCCACAAATACGGCCCAATGGTCAGTGAAATAGCAAGCAGCAGTCTCAATGGCTCAGACACAGTACTGGCGTCGGCCCTGGCACGACATGGCGAACTAGACAACGAAACATCCTCATCTGAATCCACTTGCCTGGCCACTTCGTACTTAAACGCTTATCGAGGTGTGTGGCTCGTTCTTCCTCTGTCTCCTCGGATCGCTGCCTCCTCTTGGTTTCGCTCCGACGACGAAGCCTGGCTTCTTTCAGTCTCTCAGCCACCATCTACCACTCCATATGGGGCTGTCGGGCGAGCGTGATAGAGCCCAAAATTACAAACCCGTCAGTCGAGCAGTGGGAGGAGCTTCTGTCCAGCTCCGACCCGCAAGATCAGCTTGCGCTGGTTGAGCGGGCCGAAGAGGCAGCAAGAACCAATGGGATCCTGTACCTAGGAACACCGCCGGCAGCTCAAGACCCCCAACCCCTAAACCCCGTCCCATTTTGCGGAATAAAGTTTTGTACTACTACTACCGACACTTCTCATATCTGGCTGCGAATCCCACCGAGCTGCCCCTTCTATATATATACGATGCAACGCCGGCTACTCCTGTGTTGTTGCAACACGCTTTCACCGGCTCCTCCTCTGACGTCATGCCAGATGGCGCGACGAGCGGCGCTGCAGCTGCGGCGGTTGCTAGGCAACGGCTCAGCTCGCGGTGCGGCCACCGGTCACAGCGAAATGGCGAGAATATAGAAAACTTTTCCTTTCACCTGCCATATGGAGCTGCAGATAAGGAGACCTTTTCTGGGAAGTATGCTTGTTGGGCCCACATTTTAGCATACTCAAAGTGTTTGAGGCAGCTGCATGACTGCCGTTTGGTGAAAGTATTTTTTTTCCCTTTGAGGACCGCTGTAAAGCTGCTTATTTTTGTTGGACTAACCAAAACTATTGCCAACGATATTTTAGTTCTTAATTGCTGAAAATGTTTAAGAGCTGTCATTTCTCGGGGGCGTTTTGAATATAGCTGCGGTACACGTAAACGAAAAGGAATACATAGTTGCAAGTAGTGGCAAAGCCATGGTGAAGTTCATGGTAATGTGGCTGTGTGCTTGTTAGAAGGCTGAGTCAGCCGGGCCCTGGTGCCATTTAGTGCAGGGCGTATAACGAGCGCATGCGGTCGTCTTGGCGTTTCACAGGGGCACTGCTCTGATCAATAACGTTTGGAATGAGCTGTGTGTCTTTCGCGGACAGATGGCGCTAGTGTCTCTAAGAGGCTTTAACAGCGCGTAATTTGAAAGTGGCAGACACGTGGAGGGAGTGGGTGGTGGTGGCTACAATTTTATTGCCATAAAAGGGAAGGATTAGTTGGGGTTGGGACGAGTCCAGGGTGGCCTCCAGTCGGGGGCGACCTCTTGAGCTCGCGCAGTGGAGGCCAGCTGCGTTGTTTAGTTTTTTCTTGAACTGGCCAAGAGCCTGTCCCGTTCCTCCAGCAAAGGAGCTGGCAAGAGTGTCGTCGGTGGGGGGGGGGGGGGGGGGGGGGGGGGCGGTGCTAGCGCATTCCCATAATGTATGGCCTTGGGTGGCCTGCGTCCTGTCGCCGCAGTGCGGGCATGCAGGGTCGTATTTACCGTTTTTAATCAAACCTAATCGGTAGGGGCTAAGAATGGCCTTTGTTTGTAGGCCTCTGGGTGTCGTAGCGGGAACTTAATTACTTTCTTTTTACGTCTAAATGACAAAAGACGAGCCTGTTCTTGGCTGGCAGAGTGGCCATGGCTGAAGGATCAGTTATGTTGTCTGAATTGAGCTTCCGTTCGCCTCAATTTCCGTGCCCGTCATTTTCTAAGCTACGTGAAGTGCGTGACAGCATAGCGCGCTTGAATGCATCCCGTATGTATCAAACTAACTCGAACCCAAGCACATAGCGACGTGTTTTCGACTTTACAGCCAGAGAAATAAAAGACTGGACCATGTGCCTCGAAAACGAAGCCGATAGCTGTCTTAGTATCCGCCGGCCGGACACCACACTTGTGGAGGTGGAAGAACTGCGACTTTCACTTTCACAAATGTGGGCTTCAGCCGCCGGCTAATAATAGCATTGGCGGATTCCTTTACGGGGCACGTGGTCCAGAGACTTTTGTCCCCGACTGTACTCTTTCATCCAGCACAAGCTGGCTGAAGCAAGGTGTACGAGGTGGTAGAACTCTGATGGCATTTGAGCTTGTTTCGAACTTGGCGAACGAATTGCAAGTTCTTCTTCAGTTCTTCAGTTCAAGAACATTCTTCAGTTGCAAGAACATGAAGAAAGGACGCACTGGCACTCGTGCCTGTCGGTCCCCGCGCACAACAGTAAAGTAGTATTTATTAGGCGACGCGGAGGAAGCATTCGTCATGTCTACAGCACTTCGCAGGGGCGGCTTGCTTTGCTGGACTGCTGGGGACACGTGGGAACCAGCACAGAGCAAGTGACAGAGTGAGCTCACAGCACGTGCTTGCAGCAGTGAACGGTATTTCGACTTCTACGCGTGAAAAATCTTGAAGGGTGGTTGTTGGGAGCTGTTTAAGAAAGAATGCAGCCGTTGAGGGCGCGTGGTAGGAAAGGTGATAGAAACTTTTGTTACCCTTTATTTTATGGGGGGAGTGAAGCACCTGAATGGCACTTCGGTGCTCCCTCACTGTTCCTCACAAAGCGAAGGATAGCCCTTGGTGGTGGTGGTGGAAACTTTTATTGCCAATGATGTAAATCGTGGGGGCGAAGCCCCATACATGGCACTTGGATGCCTCCTCAATGTGAGGAGGAGGCACCCTTACAACGCGAAGGATAGCCCCTGGAGCGCAATCCTTCTGTGAGCGCTGGAGATGATCCGGCGCTGGTCTTGAGCGGACGAGCTGGTCAGAAGAGACTCCCAGTAAGACTCCGCCGCGGTTGGTGATGGGGGATGAGGGAAGGTGGGGCATGTGAGGAGGGTGTGACAACTACAAACCCGAACTGCTCCATACCCAATACTGCTCCATACCCAATACTGCTGCATGCCCGATACCCAGACCAATTCCCGTCATCATGGAAACTTTGCAGCAAACCAGGATAGCCCTTGGAGCGCAATCTTATTCATAGGTCTGGAGGTGATCCGGCGCTGATCTTGAGCGGAAGTGCTTGGTGCTGGAGCTGGCAAAGGTGGAGTGGGGAAGAGTGTGGAAGATACATCGAGGAAGCGCTCAGCATCACAAGACGCAGTGTCACATACGGGGAAGAGCGCAAGTCCGTAGCTGAAGGCCGTGGCTTGAAGAGCGGGGGCAAGAGGGATGGAAGGGGGAGGTGGTTTTTTTTTAATCACGCATGCGTACGTGCGTGGAACGCACACTGAACACGTGTTGTTATATCCGCAATATATATTTGAAACTCTTGGAAGGAAGGATAACTTAAGTGATGCGCTTTCCGTCAATTATTCTCCGATGTCCGAAAAAATGAAATGGGACCTGTCTGAACCAGCCGTGGTGGCTAGGTGGTTAGGGCGCTCGGCTACTGAGAAGGAGTACCCATGTTCGAACCCGACCGCGGCGGCCGCGTTTCGATGGAGGCGAAACGCAAGAGGCGCCCGTGTGCCAGCTGTGTGATGTCAGTACACCTTAAAGATACCCAGGTGGTCGAAATTGTACCGGAGACCTCCACTACGGCAGCGCTTTCTTCTTTCACTCCTACCTTCCCTCCTTCTTTTACGGCGCGGTTTAGGTGGCCGCCGAGATATGTGACACAGATACTGCGGCATTTCATTTCCTCACAAACTAGTTTGCCAATTTGCCCGTGTGCTGTGCGATGTCACTGCACGTTAACGATCCCCAGGTGGTCGAAATTATTCAGGATTCCTCCACTACGGTACGGCTTTGTATACCTTTCTTCTTTCGCTACCTACCTCATCCCTTACTTACTGCGTGGTTCAGGTGTCCACCGTGATGTGCAGAGTTGCTGCGCCATTTCCTTTCCTCAAAAACCAGAAGCCAGAGAGAGAGAGAGAGAAAACTTTATTTACAGAGGAATTCGGGGCACGCCCCAGGGTCCCCGCACGACCCCACTGCACTCAAGTGTTTATGTTCCGAAGGTCCATAACACTGGCAGCCCGGCCGGTGGTGATGGTCTGCACGGCCGGGTCCTCCGAGCGCAGCAGGGTCTCCCAGTCCTCCCAGGTCTTGAGGTTCTCTAGGTCGCCGGAAGAAATTTGTCACGCCACCGAACGCACAGAAGGGATCAGAGCCACCCTCGCGCGAATCCGGCGCACGGATAAATTAGTGGTTTTTGAGGAAAGGAAATGGAACAGCAGTTGTCTTGCTTCTCGGTGGACACTTCAAACGCGTCGTGTGGGAAAGGAGGTAGGTGGGAGTAAAAGAAGGAGGTGAAGAGGCACCTTATGGAGGGCTCCAGAAAAATTTCGACCACCTGGTCTCCATCGAAACGCGGTCGCCGCGGTCGGGTTTAACCCGGTACTCACGCACAGAAACCTCCTCCTCTCGAGAAAGGCTAGGAGGGTAAGGTGCGAACACGGAGGAATTAGAGCGTGTGTTCGCTGGCGCAGAACTTACGATTCGGATGCATGAGACAAGAACGGATTTGAGGGAAGGGAAGGTCGTCTTATGCGTCAAGGTGTGTCGTCTCAACCGCGCCTTGAGGGAAGGGATGACGGAAGACAAGAAATAAGGGAGAGGGAAAGAGGCGGCGTAGTAGAGCTTCGGAACATTTTTGATGACCTGGGGTTCTTCATCGTGCACTGACATTGCACAACAGATGGGTGTCTTTTTGTGTGGCGCCTGAATCGAAACGACGTCGTGGCCTGGGATTCTAGTGTTACAGCATCGCCGCAGCTAACCTTTCCGGTGGTCTAGTACACACTACCGGTGGTGCGTCAGCGTCCCCCCAGTGTTGACAGCACTTTCTCCGTATGCCACAGATACAAGAGTCCTGTACAAAAAAAAAAAAAAATGTTTTTGAGGAAAGGTGGCGCAGGAACTGTCTCGCATATCTCGGTGAACACCCGAACTGCGCCGTAAGGGAATATATAAAGGAGGGAGTAATGTCCTCGCATCGGCGAGCGCGGCTTCGGCCGCTTATCTGTTTTTGTGCGTAGCATATTGCAATCACTCAGTTCGGCCCTTGGGCGCGGCCGGGCAGGCCGGGCAGCCACCAAACCACGTGACGTGACGTCACTAAACCACGTGAAAAAAAAGTAAAAAAAAAAAGAACGGCTGAGCATGGTGGCGGTTGCCACCGCCCCGTTTCAAAGGGGGCGCTCCTATCCATCCATCCATCCATACGTCACGGAGGAAAAGCTGCGGAGGAAAAGCTGCAAAACCATTGACTCTATTAAGAATACAACAGAGCAAGTCGCCAGAATCGTGCGAAGAATCAGCAGTAGAAAGAAGGGGATGAGAGAACAGGACACCCTAAGACTCATTGACAGCCTTGTCACGAGCAGAGTTACGTACAGCCTCCCCTACCACGAACTAAACAAGCAAGAGACTGTACAAATCGACACCATACTACGCAAAGCGTACAAAACGGCGCTCAAACTTCCAATGTCCACACCAACCGAAAAACTAATGGCCCTGGGAGTATCAAACACCTTCGACGAACTACGCGAAGCGCAACGTAGTGCGCAATTAGACAGACTCACTCAAACCAGAACGGGAAGACACCTACTGGAGAAATTACGGCTACCTCTAGGTACACAAAGAGACAAGGAACAGATTAATAATGAAGACAGAAACAACATCCGGGTAAGACCAATACCACGTCACATGGATCCGAATTTACATCATGAAAGACGACAAGCCAGAGTCCGAGCACTCACCAGGGAACTCAGCGACAATCCCAACGTAGTCTACACGGACGCAGCAAAGTACCGATACCAACGCAAAACAATCGCCGTTGTAACAGACGAAGGAGGGCAAGAAATAACCAGCGCAACGATAAACAACCCAAACATAGAAGCAGCTGAAGAAGCCGCCATTGCTCTGGCAATATCGCACGGCAACGCAACAGGACACAACCTCACTATAGTGACGGACTCCAAACAAGCATGTAGAAACTACACAAGAGGCAGGATCGACAGCATCGCCAATCATATTCTACCCACGACGAGAAGACACAAAAACACTAAACATAGTATAGTGTGGGTTCCGGGACATGAGGGGATGAGGGGCAACGTGGCAGCAGACGAGTTAGCTCGAGGATACGTCAACCGAGCAGACTCAGCACTTTGCACCACAGGCACCTTTGACCCAGTTACCCCCACGTACTCAGATATACTCGATCATTACAGGGGTCAGCGGAAACGCTACCCAGCCCCACACAAAAGGCTCACCAAAGAGGAGGCGGTAGACTGGCGCAGACTACAAACCGGTACCTACCCACACCTTCACAAACTACACAAGATTTTCCCTACACAATATGCAGACGAATGTCCGTGGTGTCAGGGTAAACCTACACTAGAACATATCACATGGACCTGCCCTAAGGCAGACTTAGAGCCAAGAATAAACCCGAGTGTGATGCAGTGGGAGCACTTGCTGGCCAGCGAGGACGAGGAAGCGCAACGATTCCTTGTGCGCCGAGCCACGATGGCAGCAGTCAAGTGCGGCATCCTGGACCAAGGATCGACCACGGCGCCCAGTGACCCGTAAGGGTCAAGAACACCTTAAATTTATCAGCAATAAAGTTTTTTCCATCCATCCATCCATCCATCCATCCATCCTGCTGAGAAAATCGAGTGCCGCCAAGCAATACCTCGCGCAAAAAGACCGCGCAATATGCAACGCATTCTTGGCTTAACCAAGCTAAGCCTTGGCGCCGCGGTGGCTCAGTGGCTATGGTGCTCGGCTGCTGTCCCGAAAGACGCGGGTTCGATCCCGGCCGCGGCGGCTGAATTTCTTTGGAGGAGAAATTCGAGGCCCGTGTACTGTGCGATGTCAGTGTACGTTAAAGAACCCCAGGTGGTCGAAATTTCCGGAGCCCTCCACTACAGCGTCTCTCATAGCCTTAGTCGCTTTGGGACGTTAAACCCCATAAACCAAACCAACCATTTTTTTTCAGCAGCGTCCGCTCCGGCGGACGCAGTTGTTGCTGCGAGAGATCATCTGATCTCTTAACTCTCCTCTATCTGCACGTGGCAGCGATGGTGGCTTGGCTCGAGCCAGTAGGCAGGCCCGTGCCGTTTCCCTTTCATCCTTCTCTCAGTCACAACAACAACAGAAGGAGAGGCACTGTAGTGGAGGTCTCCGGAATAATTTCGGCCACCATCAGTGGGGCAGCAGCCTCTGCTGAGAAGACACCCATACAACACATAATCTGGGTCCCAGGCCACGCAGGCGTAGCGGGGAACGAAAGAGCAGACAGCCTAGCTCGAGGGCTTACATACCGAGCAGGCATGTCAGATGTTCTGGAGCTTCAGCTACTAGCATGCGAGGGGGGATACACAGAGACATTACAACTATACAGGGGGACTAGATTCAAGTACCCACCACCACACAAAGCCCTCACGAGGGAGGAAGCAGTCGGCTGGCGTAGGCTACAAACAAACTCCTTCCCCAACTTGTACATCTATAACAAGATGTCACCAACACAATACAGAGCAAACTGCCCCTGGTGCGGCGACACACCCACACTATACCACATCACATGGGAGTGCGAACGAAGTAAAGCATTCCACCAACACGAATTCCCGAGTGCGGAGCAATGGGAGAGCCGGCTCACCAGCAGCGAGCTCGCGGCCCAAAGGGCCTTAGTGCGGCACGCTACTGATGCAGCGCGACTCAGTGGAGCCCTGGACTAGGGGCCCAACCTTGCTGAAGAGAAGCCTCAAGTCGCCGGCGCCACGAAAGACGACGGAGGCTTCGAATCCGCGAATCTCTTAAAAGATCTCAATAAAAGTTTTCTACTACTACTACTACTACTACTTCGGCCACCTGGGGATCTTTAACGTGCACTGACATCACGCAGCACACGGACGCCTTTTTTCGTTCCGCCTCCATCGAAACGCGGCCGCCGCGGCAGGGTTTGAACCCGGGACCTCCGGCTCAGTAGCCGAGCCACGTTTTATTCGTGCACATGCATTTCCAGCAGCCCCGCTGGTTGGTTGACCCCCTTTGGTGGCGTATGCTCAAATCGGACATAATTTTAAAAAGTGACCACCCTAATCGCTTACTGTAGTGTATGTACGGTTTGTCAGAGCATATGTACTATATGGACGGGTCTTCAGCGTCGTCAGCCTCAACAGCGGCTGCCTTTACACCCAGCCATCGCGGTGGCTCAGTGGTTATGGCGCTGGGCTGTTGAGAAAGACGCGGGTTGGATCCCGGTCGCGGCGGCGGAATTTCGATGGAGGCGAAATTCTAGAGACCGCTTTCTCTTTTTCTTCTTTCACTCCCACCTTCCTCCCTTCCCTTACGACGCTGTTCAGGTGTCCACCGAGATATGTGAGAGAGATACTTTGCCATTTTCTTTCCTCAAAAACCATTTATTTAAATTCTAGAGGCCCGTGTACTGTGTGACGTTAGTGCACGTTAAAGAACCTCAGGTGGTCGCTTAGTTTGGTTTCTTGGGGTTTAACGTCCCGAAGCAACTGAGGCTATGAGGGACGCCGTAGTGAAGGGCTCCGGAAATTTCGACCACCTGGGGTTCTTTAACGTGCGCTGGCATCGCACAGCACACATGCCTCTAGATCTAATTTCGCCTTCATTAAAATTCGGCCGCCGCGGCCGGTCAACAGCCGAGCGCCGTAACCACTGAGCCACCGCGGCGGGGGTGGTCGGAATTTCCGAAGCCCTTCACTGCGGCGTCCCTCACAGCCTGAGTCGATTTGGGACGTTAAACCCCATAAACCAAACGAAACCAAACCAAACCGAGCCTTTACACCCGCTCAGCAGGTCATTCGCCGTTTACTAATCTGTGTCACCAAGAAGCATTTTTCATGGTGTGTCTGAACAAATTTGCGGCGGAGTCACATTTATGATGCCTGCATGACGTTCACCACGTGATTTTCTTGAATATATTCGAAAAGAAAAAAAAACAGCTTGCTCAAGGCGGTCAACCTTCAGCAAAACCTCTCTCACAGTAACATTACGCTAGCGTGTACCACGTATGCCAAAGTAACCAAACCAATTATAGGCGTCACTGCAATAAGTCATAAAAACCTACTGAGGTGGAGAGCTCTACACAGAAGACACCAAGGCTGCGCGCAATAGTTACTTCTTGCTTATGAAGGTGCCTCCCCCGGAACACCTTCTGTTGGAAAGAACACTTTGCGGGCCTCACTATCAGGCCCGAGCCCACCTGAGCACGAGGCTCAAAGCCCAAGCTCGGCCCAGGCTCACGGCTTCAAAACCGGGCCGGGCTGAGGCTTGAATCAAGTAGGCTCCTTCTACGCAAGTAAAGAAGTTGCCACCAAAAGCGCTCAGAACACAGTAACACTTTAAAAATTGGTTTGGTAGACACAAAATAAGGAGAAGATCTCAGTGATCTCGTCTGTGAGCAGCCACACAGGTTCTAGAGGGAATGAAAAGGGTTGCATACGTGAGCAATACACTTTGCGTTACCCGTTTATTTTGTAGCGAAAGCTACATTCGCCACGAACTTGCGATTTCGCTGTGGCTGTGCTCCGAGGAGGCACAGAGACCGACCTTGAACCGTTGCCTAGCAACCGCCACAGCTGGCGGACGCCGCGCGCGCGGTGTGACCGTGCGCTCGCCGCGCCATCTGGCTTGACGTCACACTGCACGCCTCGTCGCAGAGCCACCGCCGCAGTTTGGTATGACGTCACACCGCTTGCCTCGTCGTTGCGCTCGCCTCCGCTCGCTTCGCTAGCCGAAATGCGACGTCGCTACCGAAATGTCAGTTGACGAAACTGCTTTCGCTGAGTATATCCTGGCCTGGCTGAGCTAAGCCACTGCCATTTTTTTAACCAGTCATTTTATAGGGCTCGAGATGTCTAATTATTAAAATGTCTTGGAAGCTGTAGCAATAGCAATAGCATTTCTTTTCTTTTTTTTTAAAGAGCACGATTTCGCGGTTTGACATCATGAACGCACATACTGCCCGCTTTTCAGTAGAAACGAAAAGCAAAAAGCGCTTATTTATGCGTTACATGTGTTCAAAGATCTTGCCTAGAACAGTATGCTCTTTCCCATTAGCGTTTTTCATAGCGCGGGGGTGTTTTTGGGAGGTGAAAGCATGCAATCACAGACGATATCTTGAAACAGATGGCTGCGCGTCGAGCAGTCGAATGAGCGTCCTTCACCAGCGGTAATGTACAGTCGCGAGCGGTAACACAAAACCGAACAGATGCGTAGGGCCTTTCGGTAGAATCGACAGCCTGAGCTTGTTGATAGCTGGAACATCCCAAGCCAGCAATGCAGATTTGTGCTTTAGTAGGCAAACTAGCTCGTGCAGATGAGCCACGTATGAAGCGTTACCACATTCTGCTAACACTTCAGCACTGAAGTTCTATTCATTGAATTTTCTTAGGGAAATATAGGAGCAAAATTTGGCGGAGCGAAACTATTTCATTTCGTTTCCAGAAACCCCTAAAGGCCCTCACTGCGAAGGTATTACATGGGAGGGGGGGGGGGGGGGGGTATACTTTGTGAAAAAGTGTTAAGCGAGCAAGTCTGCGACGATGGAAAAGGTGATAGAATCCAGCACCAGCTTTTAGAGCGATGACACTAGTGAAACGTGAGTAACCTGAACAAATGAAACGATCAGCACGGTTTTGCAGACTTCACGTTATCTATAAGGTAGGCTTGGTCCGGTACCAAATATCTGAAGCGTGCTCAATTTTAGGTCGAATTAAGGTAGTATAACCAAGTTTTCTCAACTGCGCAGGAGCATGTCGAAGGTTACGCTTTGGGAGGCCAAGAGAACGGTTAGCGGCTGCTAGAATCAAGTCAATGTGATATAGTTCCAGGTTAGGTCGGACTACAGATTAACTCGTTAGCTCCTAAATATTGTAAGTGAAAGCTACCTCTGGGAGTTTCAGGCAGTTTATAGAGAAGAAATTGTCTCACCTTTTCCGGACTGCAACTTTAAGGTTGCTGCCTGTAAAAAGGGCCTGAAATAGGGATTTTTGGGTCTAATGGAGGATTTCAGTGCTCCGCAGTGGCCCTGTCCATTGCTGGATTCTGCACTTTCGAACCTGCGAGAGCGGTCTCTAGCTTGTTTTCTTCAATCACTGAAAAATGCCATTTAACTTATTTTGTATCGCTCAACGTTGCCGGAAGAAAATTTGCTAAGCAAATGATGTAGTTAAGGTTTGTTCAGTGCAGTTCAGTTCAGAATAACTTTATTGTTTCATTGCCCCCCCACCTAGCTACACCGTAGCATAGTTTCTCCAATAATATTTCCGTTCTGCTGCTCCGTGGGCTTCTCGTCAGCGGAGACCTTGTGGAGGGTAACGGTAGGTGGGACAGTAGTGCTTGAGCTTTTGAAAGGTGAAGGTGGCCGGTGGTGGAGTGGGGAGGTGGATCGACGGTGGCGGTTGGTGGGTGGGCTAGGGAGGTGGCTGGTTGGTGGTTCTTTTTGACGGTGTGGGCCTCACTCTCTGAGCCTTCATCCTTCACCAGACAACGTCTGCATTATCGCGAAGTACCAGGTACTGCTAGCGCAGTAAAAGCGCACGTTCATGTGGGAGGCATGGGCATCCATGTCCCGCCCATTACTGACGGTGGAGGTGCATATCTTACACAACGATTCGACATTCGTAACTGAGCAAGATTTCACCAGCATTTTCGCCGCAATCGATACCTCGTCATCCCCTAAACCGTAGCGGTAAGTGAGGTCAAGCGACCGTATGCAGCACGACATTGATCCGTCTATCAAGTGCTGTATAACCCGTCGCAATTACACTGCATAAGAGGACATAAGTAGCCCTTTTGTGATTGGGCAAGCAGGACAATCATGTTTCAAATAATTACGACTCCACCTTAGCTATGGAAGAAAAAAGAGGCGCGCTAAACAGTTCCATGTCCCGACTACGGCTGGCCCTAGTTTTCCAGAAACATTTGCGCACCTGCCCAGCTCTTCGTTATCGAGAGAACCTTTTTGGAAACTGACATGACTTCAGCGCTTACGGATGTGTTCGTATAGAAGGCGCAGAAATATGTTTATGGCAGTTATCAAAATGTTTTACAGAGTCCTGCGGTGATTGAGATTCATTTCGTTCGTTATAATGGGCAATTATTAACCGTAGTTTCAAAAGAGATTACATGACGCCATCACTTGCAGCCATGCATTGCGTCTGATGATGTTTTGGTCGGTTCGGAATAGATGCGTACTGCTTCAGTAACTGGCATTTACAGGGCGAAAATCCCATTGAAAGTATCTTTACGGGAACTCGTAGGTAAGATGTTACTTTAATGCTGCACCACTTTCTCAATGATTATTCCCGAATTAAAGGACACTTTTTGAAGGTAACTGATGAATTTGAGCTGTTTTTTTGGTTAATAAGAACTGGTAGGTCACCACAGCTACCAAACTGCATGATAAAACTGACCGCAGCAGTGTGTTAGCATCACTTCCTGCCGATTATGCGAATTCTTCGCAGCGTGGTTTAACTAGCACGAAACTACATCCCGAATATAAGCAAAGAGGGTAGCTCAATGCCAAAGTTCGTTTTGATTTCCTGATAGAGCAACGCGCAGCACTAGCCTCAGCTAGGCCGCAGTTCAACTCCCTATCTTGTGCAGCAGTATAATTTTCCATGAAAAAAACGTGAAGTCTCTTTTACAATATGTTTAAATGTTAATATATAAGCGCGGACAAATATCTTTTTTTTTTCCTTTCAACATAGCCCATGACATGTTCAGCGCCAATCTTACTACAACAAATTTTTTTTTGCGTTTAAACTTGGGCACGCTTCTACTGCGGTCGTGTGTCATATTAGTTTCGGACCTGATTTTTTGCACTGCTCGTTATTTCGATTTGACAAGTATTACTGGCGTGTCTTGTGACTGAAGTAATAACAAATAATGGGGTTGAACAGTATCGGTGAATGACTTCCATAACTTCCAGCCGCGTAGCCTTGCTGGTATCAAGAGCGTCCGTGTGCAGCTGCGTGTTTGTCCAGCAACATAACGACGGTCAAGTTAGTTGGTAATAGCTATCCCTTCATTGCGTTAGCATTAGATCGCCCATTGTCGCAAATAGTGTCCGGTGTCGGCATGTGAGGGCTCGGTGGAGACGAGGTATAGTGGAGAGAGGAAAATCCCCCATAGGTAGACAGAGGGAAGATAGAGATGGTGGGAGGCGGCGGGGGGGGCGAGAGGGAAACCGCAGTCGCCAATCAGAGTCGAGGGGTGGGGAGAGTGGAGAGGAGGTACGACATGCGACGAGAAGGTGAAAGGGCGGGGTACGGGGATGGGGTACTAAAGCTAACGTATACTCTGGCACATGAATCGCATTGATCGTCTGTAAATTTTTTTTCTTGCACCGAGCGATGAAGCTACAGAAAGGGCATGGTTCGGTACAACAGCGCAGATGGTTAGATTTGGGAGCCCTAATCAATGCAACACGTCGCCAGCAAAAGTTACGTTTGCAATAAACTTCGTGTACACCTCGTGCGCTAAATTTCGGTTTTGTGCAGAAAAAACCACCATATTTCCTCGCACTGCAGAGCTTTAAAAGAATGTACTTTTCTTTGTTTTAAAAACCGGCATGGCGTCGTGTTATCCATGATAACGAACTCGCCGCTGGAACTAACCAACAGACTGCGCTAATTAAGAAGGTTATCTTCAGTTTTATTTGATTAGTTACCTATATAGATTTGTTTTCAAAATTAGTAACGCTCGTCAAGACTGCAAGTTTGCCCTGAATAGGTGCTCTTTCTACTTGGACCACCCTATTTTGAGGAATTTCTGAATGTGTTAGCTGAAACACCCGACATAAGTGAATGTCTAGTGGCAATGAGTGAAGATACTCGTTATTAAAGCATCTACGAAGCATTACAGAGAGTTGTGGGACTAAAGCACCTAATGGAATGCGGGCTCGTACTGCAGGAGTCAAAATTAACTTGGACGCTCGAATTGCAATCAAAGTGTACTCGAGACAACATTTGCAGAAAGAGTTGGACTCGCGTTCTCTACCGTGCGCTAGTGAAATAAACCGGCCGTTCGCACACATCGCACCTACACGCTTAGATTATAGTTCACCCGTGTTGCCGACTTCTGCCCTCGGTAATAACGTCATTTCCGGACTATATGTTCTGCAAGGCTGCATTCTGTTCGAGAAATTTTTTTTTGCTAAATTTTTCGAACGTGATATAAATGTAGTCTGCGGGACCCACTCGCAGGTAGATGTCAGTTTCGTTAGTTCCAAGCAGGGCACACTGTGGTGAATTCTCTTTGTTTCGTAGGCATGCAGACAGATTTTCTACGCGCTCATGTTTGACTATCTTCCTGACTATGGGGCGAAACTCCGAGCAGGACATGAATTCTGAAAGTCAGGCGTCTGTGATCAGCAACTTGGGCTATATTTGTTTAATGAACTGTGTGATGTCAGTGCACGTAAAAGAACCCCAGGTGGTCGAAATTTCCGGAGCCCTTCACTGCGGCGTCCCTCATAGCCTGAGTCGCTTTGGGACGTTGAACCCCCATAAACCAAACCAAACCAAACCAAACCAAACCAAACCAAACCAAACCAAACCAAACCAAACCTAACCTAACCTAACCTAACCTAACCTAACCTAACCTAACCTAACCTACCGAAAGATGCGGGTTCGATCCCGGCCGCGGCGGCTGAATTTCGATGGAGGCGAAATTCTAGAGGCCGGTGTGGTGTGCGATGTCAGTGCACGGTAAAGAGCATAATTAAATAGTTTTTAGGCGCAAAAAACTATTTAGTTATTAACCAAAACCAACTAGCCCAGTAGCAAGTGCTCTTAGACGTTAAAGAACCCCAGGTGGTCGAAATTTCCCGAGCCCTCCACTACGGTGTCCCTCATAGCCTGAGTCGATTTGGGACGTTAAACCCCCATAAACCAATGAACCAATGTCCCAGCCGACGGGCAAGATGCGCACCGCCGAGCGAGCGTGGTGGCGCGCGTGAAACAAGTCCGGCGGACGTCTGCGCTTCGGCGTCTTCACGTGAGGAACACCTCGTCGATTGGTCGTCGGGGGCGGCGTTCCCGCCGTGACGTCGAAGCTCGAGCGGACCAATCAGGAAGCCGGAAAGGGGCGAGCGAAGGAGCGCAGGCGCGGCTGTCCTTGAGCGGCAGGTCTGACTCCGGGGCCACCGGACGCCGGGATTCGGCCGCCGCGGCGCCGGTGGGAGGCGGCTCCGGCGATCGATGCCGACCGAGTCTGTCGGCGTCGACGCTCGCCAGATTGCCTCGCCGGCACAGACGGCGACAGTCGGGAGTGCGGACTGCGCAGATGGTACCTTTCCTTTTCGTGCACAGACAGGCAGCAGATCGAAACCCTTCGACAGGATCGAGTATAGAGGATTGAGAGGGATCAACGACGCGCCCTACTTCGACAAAAACAAATGATTCACCGGATTTGTCGCCTCTTGTATGTTAGGGACAGAAAAAAAGAAATAACTAAAGACAGCGGAGACGAGTGGGCAGTCATTTATTTTATTGATTTTAGTGTCGTCCGAGAACAGTGCTCGGAAAGCCACTTAGGCCGTGGCGAAAAATCAAAGCGAGTTGAACGATAGGTGCTAATCAGTCTTCACTTGTCATTTTCGGTGGAGCAGTAGGTGGTACTGCAAAACAAGGCACGTACTTTGTACTTGTAGTTCCACGTTCTGGGCTCCAATTGTAAACATTTTTTTTTGCCTTGAAAGCGCGCTTCACGCTAAGCCTCTCTGCAAACGTAGGTGCGCACTTTAAGGGGAGATGCGAGGCTTATGTGTGTGGGACATGGATTGTTTTGAGATTATTTGTGCTCCCGCTCAAGCAAAGCTACTGAAATTTAGCGTGTCACTTACGATGTGTTTCTACATAATGCCGAACAAGTTTTAATAAAAATCACGTAGGCGGACAGATTTAAATAAAAACAAATTTTGAATTGTTTACTTTCATTAAGAAATAATTTTTTGTGAACTGCTGCAGTTAAACCAATAAATTTGTCACTCGTTATCCTCATTGTGGTTCTTCTTACGAGCTAAAATTATGTTTCTTTTTAATGTTACTTCAAAATAAATGTTTAAATACTGGTGACGCAGGTTTTGCACTTACTCTCCGAGACGAATTTGGGTATAAATAAAATCATTTTATACCAAATGCAATTGTAGAGACCTCCTCAGGCAATAAAGAGAGCGCGTTAAACGTGGTCCTTCAAGACACGTCGTCTGCTCGCGGCGCCTACAGATATGCTTAAAAAAGAGCCTAAATCGACGCTGTCTACACGCCATAAACGTATACACGCTGACGTATGTTAAGCGCCATCATTTTGCGGGACGTTGCGCCATTTGTCACATTCGTATTTTTAGAGCGCAGCTCTTTGGCGTCCGTTCCTGGGTTTCGCGTCGTCGTCGGCGTCGGCCTCGTAACCAGCTCCGCCCCCAATGTAACGCTTTTCAATTGGTCGAAATGCTCGTGACGTCACAGTGCGCGAATTTCAAATGGGGCAAATTGTACTTTGGCTAGTAACCATGCAACCAATCAAAGGGATCGTATAGTGATGCTGCAACTAAGTTGGACTGAGTTTAGTTAATTGCTTAATTAATCAATTAGCCTAATTAATATAGAGGAGAATGAAGAGGTCAGAAGAAAAGAAAAGAAAAGAAAGACGCGCGCCGCAGCGACAACAGCGTCCGCGCAAAAAGACGCTGCTGAAAAAAAACAGATAAGTACGAAGCCGCGTTCCCTCCACCACCACGCACTTCCCCACTCAGTAAGACGTTGCTCGTTTCATATACGTTGTGGCGAACATCCTAGACAGTTCCAACAATTGACAGGTTAATGACAGAACACGATGGATAGAAATACAAGAATATAAATATGAAATAGCCTAATTAACCTTTCTAGTTAGACCGCATAAATCAATAAAACCGAGAACGAAATTGGTCGACTTGGGGAATCGAACCAGGGTCTCTGGAGTGCGATACGAGCACGCTAGCCACTCCGTAATGCCAGCTGAATGGTTTGGAATGAACAAAGGCGCATCTAGCTAATACGGCGTCTTCGTTCACTCCCATCTTCCTCCTTTCCCTTACGGCGAGGTGCAGGTGTCCACCCAGATATGCGAGACAGATACATTTCCTTTCCTCAAAAAATAAATTTACCGTCCAGCAAGGCGTACAGCCGAATTGGCGATGGCGTTCTGTGGACTCCCTGGCAGCGTTGCAAGACGCTGTCGCGTTCCACTCTTACAGGCGAAGCTTAACATGTTAACCACACATCAGTAACACACGCAGACAGCCAATGGACGCGTCATTCGCTGGCAGCACTTGATTCATCATTCACAACCACATTCTTAACGTACGCTCCCTTGCCGCACATGCCAAGGACGTACACCACGATCACATTCTGCGCCATTCCTCTGTACTTTGCTTTGCTGAAACCTGGATGGATCCCGAAGAGCCTCTCGAAATCATAGATTTCCTATACTGCTGTGGTGCTCGCAGAGACCACAACAGAGCGGCGGGAGTCGCTATCTACTTGCGCACAGGTCTCTCTGCAATACCAGTCGAAATGTTTGGCACGTCACATGAAGTTGCCGAACTGTGCGCCGCAAAGTTGCCCAACGGCTTGCTGGTAGTAGCTGCCTACTTCGCCCCTACCGCACTCACGAAAGACGTCGTGCACTTCCTGCAACTCGCATTAACCGTCCATCGATCCACACCGATGTTAGTAGTGGGGGACTTTAATGTTGACATAAAGACAAACAGCAATTTCCTAACACTTATGCGGGCGAACATCCCGTTCCTCTCGCTCGTAACGCGTCCCACGGCGGTGACAACCTCGCGAGGCACTTGTATAGATCTCGTCTTTGAGAATCAAGCATTGGTGTACCAAGTCGAACATATATCAGTCTATTTCTCCGACCACAAAGCTTCCTTCATGACTGTCAAGAACTGTTAGTGGAGTCTTTGTTAAAGGAATACGTGTGAAAAAAAAAAAAAAAAAATCTGTGATAGCGCATACATGTGTTGCTCGATTTCTTTGCCTCAATCTATCGAAAAGGTGAAAGAGCTTATTTGCTGCGCTCAAATTTCGCATTAGGAAGTAACGTAATCGTCGGTAATTTTTTTGTTCATGCAAACGACGTAGACACAATTACATGTTCAACCGAGTAGCGCCATCTGGTTGTTATTTCTGTCAACAAACCGACGCTCTTCTTAGGACTAGAAACGGCAGAATCATCGCTCTGAATATAAAATAAAGGAGTTTATCGCTCATGTGTTTTGTTACAGGCAAGATTAGACGAAGTGAAAGCCCACTGGCCGATTTACAGCCAGTGAAGGTGCTGAAAAAAGCGGCAACAATGACGAGTTCAGTTCGAGTTGAGGGGTCGAGCTTTGAAAAGGGCAAGTGGTCTAAATTATTGTAGCGAAAGCTACATTGGCCACGAACTTGCGATTTCGCTGTGGCGGTGCTCCGAGGATGCACAGGGACCGACCTTGAGCCGTTGCCTAGCAACCGCCGCAGCTGGAGGACGCCGCGCGCTCGCCGCGCCATCTGGCATGACGTCACACCGCGCGCCTCTAAGCGGCGAACACATAGTGCTAGCACTCGACATAAAGGGAGCCTTCGATAACATGGGACATGCGGCCATCATAGAAGGTCTCAATAACAAACTGTGGAAGCAGAGCCTTCCGTTATGTCAAAGCCTTTCTCACGGAACGAACAGCTACGATAGGCATCGGAGATACAAGAGCGGAGAGCTTTACGGTGCCAAACAAGGGTACCCCGCAAGGCTCAGTAATATCACCGCTACTATTCAACATAGCGATGATAGGACTCACGAAAGTACTGGACGAAATAGAAAACATCAGCTACGCAATGTATGCAGATGACATAACAATATGGACAACCACAGGCTCCCTAGCAGCTAAACAAGAGCGGCTACAAAAAGCGATCGACCATACTGAACAATACGCCAGGGCCAGAGGATTATCGTGCTCTGCAGAAAAATCAGAATACGTAAGAATCAAAAAAGGTACATGAAAATACGACTCCCAAATCACCCTGAAACTCGGAAACGAGACAATACCTGAGAAAACGGAAGTCAGGGTACTTGGAATGTGGCTGCAAAACACAGGCCGATGTAGCAAAATCATTGCCTCTATTAAGAATACAACAGAGCAAGTCGCCAGAATCGTGCGAAGAATCAGCAGTAGAAAGAAGGGGATGAGAGAACAGGACACCCTAAGACTCATTGACAGCCTCGTCACGAGCAGGAGCGTTATCACCGCTCCTGTTCAACATTGCTATGATGCGCCTCCCAAGCCAATTGGCCCGGGTGGAAGGCATTCAACACGCGTTATATGCAGATGATATTACAATTTGGACCACTCAGGGGAGCCTTGGAGACATGGAGGACCGCCTTCAGCAGGCTGCTTCCATAGTCGATGCGTATGCTAATGACTGTGGGCTCCAATGTGCTCCAGCGAAATCAGAGCTTCTGCATGTCAGAGCGAACCCAAAGGATAGGACAGCATTACACATCTCTCTGTCAGGAGGTCCTATTAGAGAGGTGGAGGAGCTCCGTATTCTGGGCCTTTTCATTCACCAGAGACTCAGACCGGACTCCACTATTGCGAAACTCAAGAGAGTAGGCGAACAGGTAGGGCGCATGATCCGCCGCGTTTCCAACAAGCGGGGTGGTCTGCGGGGCAGGGACGCGCTTCGGCTCGTCTATGCCTTCGTGACTAGCCGGATCCTCTACGCCGTGCCATATCTCCGCACTACTAAGCAAGACGAGGCGCGAATAGACGCCATCATCCGCAAGGCAACTAAGCGAGCCCTGGATCTCCCGGTGGCTACCTCTAATGCCAAACTCAAGGCATTGGGGGTGCTAAACTCCTACCAGGAGCTGCGGGAGGCCCACCTCGTGAACCAATACACGCGGTTCACGCAGACGGCTCCTGGGCGCCGCCTGCTAAACCGCTTACACATCCAACACGACTGCACTCCAGAGGAGGCGGAGCATATCCCAGTACTATGGCGCCATATGCTCTGGGTCTCCCCGCTCCCCCGTAACATGGACACCGACATGCATGAAAACAGACGACAAGCGCGGGCTCGGGCTCTTGAGAGACAACACGGCTCCCGACCCGGTGTATATTATGTAGACGTAGCAGGGCCATCGCCCACGGGATTTTACTCGGCCGCTGTCATTCACCAGGAAATGCACGTTGATGGACTCTCCTTTCGAGCCCCGAATTCAATGCGGGCCGAGGAAGTAGCGATAGCGCTTGCTGCCGCCCACGCCAATTCGAGAATAATCATCACGGACTCCCGAAAAGCATGTGAACATTACTTGGCAGGGGAGATCTCCCCCTTAGCTGCTTGTATTCTACGACGGACTGCCACTGATCCAACACCCAAACGAATCATTTGGGCTCCTGGCCACCAGGGCTTACGAGGTAATGAGGCCGCTGACGCGGCTGCCCGAGCGCTTACTCACCGGGCTCCTCATCCCAGCTCTTCTGGCTCGGAGACTAACCAGCCGCTGCTGCGATTCAGGGAAATATTAACACATTATAGCGACAACCACCGCCTTTTCCCGGCCCCTGCAAAAGGGCTGAGTAAGACGGAGGAGCGAACTTTAAGGCGCCTGCAGACAGGTACTCTACTCTGTCCTGCAATAATAAAACATTATGATCCTAACACGGATGGGCGATGCCCACACTGTGGGGAGACCTGTGATATCTTCCACATGGTGTGGGCATGTACTCAAAATCCCCACCTCCCCCCTTCCCCTACCCCTTCCAGAGAGGCATGGGAGACTGCCCTCCTCAACTGCTCCTCGCTTGAGTCCCAAAGGGCTCTGGTGAAACGGGCGAGAGACGGGGCCTCGTCGTGCGGTGTCCCGGACTAGGGACGCCGACCATGTAGCGGGGCCACTCTGTGGCTCCCAAACTCTTTTTTTACAATATAAAAGTTTTCACCACCACCACGAGCAGGGTTACGTACAGCCTCCCCTACCACGAACTAAACAAGCAAGATACTCGACAAATCGACACCATACTACGCAAAGCGTACAAAACGGCGCTAAAACTGCCAATGTCCACACCAACCGAAAAACTAATGGCCCTGGGAGTATCAAACACCTTCGACGAACTACGCGAAGCGCAACGTAGTGCGCAATTAGACAGACTCACTCAAACCAGAACGGGAAGACACCTACTGGAGAAATTACGGCTACCTCTAGGTACACAAAGAGACAAGGAACAGATTAATAATGAAGACAGAAACAACATCCGGGTAAGACCAATACCACGACACATGGATCCGAATTTACATCATGAAAGACGACAAGCCAGAGTCCGAGCACTCACCAGGGAACTCAGCGACAATCCCAACGTAGTCTACACGGACGCAGCAAAGTACCGATACCAACGCAAAACAATCGCCGTTGTAACAGACGAAGGAGGGCAAGAAATAACCAGCGCAACGATAAACAACCCGAACATAGAAGCAGCTGAAGAAGCCGCCATTGCTCTGGCAATATCGCACGGCAACGCAACAGGACACAACCTCACTATAGTGACGGACTCCAAACAAGCATGTAGAAACTACACAAGAGGCAGGATCGACAGCATCGCCAATCATATTCTACACACGACGAGAAGACATAAAAACACTAAACATAGTATAGTGTGGGTTCCGGGACATGAGGGGATGAGGGGCAACGTGGCAGCAGACGAGTTAGCTCGAGGATACGTCAACCGAGCAGACTCAGCACTTTGCACCACAGGCACCTTTGACCCAGTTACCGCCACGTACTCGGATATACTCGATCATTACAGGGGTCAGCGGAAACGCTACCCAGCCCCACACAAAAGGCTCACCAAAGAGGAGGCGGTAGACTGGCGCAGACTACAAACCGGTACCTACCCACACCTTCACAAACTGCACAAGATTTTACCTACACAATATGCAGACGAATGTCCGTGGTGTCAGGGTAAACCTACACTAGAACATATCACATGGACCTGCCCTAAGGCAGACTTAGAGCCAAGAATAAACCCGAGTGTGATGCAGTGGGAGCACTTGCTGGTCAGCGAGGACGAGGAAGCGCAACGATTCCTTGTGCGCCGAGCCACGATGGCAGCAGTCAAGTGCGGCATCCTGGACCAAGGATCGACCACGGCGCCCAGTGACCCGTAAGGGTCAAGAACACCAATTTATTGACAATAAAGTTTTTTCCAACCATTCATCCATCCATCCATCCATCTCCACGGAGCCGCCGCCGTTTGGTATGACGTCACACCGCTTGCCTCGTCGTTGCGCTCGTCTCCACTCGCTTCGCCCAAGGCTAACTAAGTTATGCCCCAGCTTTCGCTACGTATATCCTGCCATAGCCGAGCTAAGCCACTGCCAATATTTTTTTTTACCCGCCGCTGTGGCTCAATGGTTAGGGCGCTTGGCTGCTGAGCCAGGGTACCCGGGTTCGAACCCGACCGCGGCGGCCGCGTTTCGATGGAGGCGAAACGCGAAATGCGCCCGTGTGCTGCGCGATGTCAGTGCACGTCAAGGATCCCCCGGTGGTCGAAATTATTCCGCAGATCTCCGCTACAGCGCCTCTTTCATCTTTCACTCCAACCTTCCTCCCTTCCTTTACGGCGCTGTTCAGGTGTCCCCCGAGACATGCGAGACAGATACTGCGCCATTTCCTTTCCTAAAAAACAATTTATTGTCTTTATTATAGTTTTGAACATCTTCAGGAAAAAGCCTTAGTGAAAATAAAGTTTGCCCTTCCTTCCTTCAGATTGACTTATGAAGCCGTTCTTAAAACGATCCTTCCTTTTTTTTGCCTTCTTTATAAACGAAATGCCAAACCACGCTATAAGGGAAGGCAGGAAGATGGGATTGAAAGAAGAAAGCGAGAAAGAGGTGCCGTAATGGGGAGCTCATGAATAATTTCGACTACTTGGGGATTTAACGTGGACTGACATCGCACAGCACAGGGGTAAATTGTTTTTTGAGGAAAGGAAATGGAGCAGTATCTGTGTACGCAGAACCGCGCCGTAAGGAAAAGAAGGAAGGTGGGAATGAAAGAAGAAAGAGAGAAAGAGGTGCCGTTGTGGAGGTCTCCGGAATAATTTAGACCAAATAGGGATCTTTATTCGGTTTATTCGGGTTTAACGTCCCAAAGCGACTCAGGCTATGATGGACGCCGTAGTGAAGGGCTCCGGAAATTTCGACCACCTGGGGTTCTTTAACGTGCACTGACATCGCATAGCACACGGGCCTCTAGAATTTCGCCTCAATCGAAATTCAGCCACCGCGGCCGGGAGCGAACCCACGTCTTTCGGGTGGTGGTGGGGGTGAAAAACATTTACAGTGCAATAAATATTTACAGAGAGGTGATTGGGGTGGTGGTGGTGGTGAAAAACTTTAATCAAAGAGAGCTTGAGGGTAAAAAAAAAAAAACCCTGCTGCATGGTCGGTATCCTTAGTCCGGGACACCGCATGACGAGGCCCCGTCTCGCGCCCGCTTGACCAGAGCCCTTTGGGACTCCAGTGTGGAGCAGTTGAGGAGGGCAGTCTCCCATGCCTCTCGGGTGGGGTTGGGGGAGGGGGGAAGGTGAGGATTCTGAGTACATGCCCACACCATGTGAAAGATATCGCAGATCTCTCCACAGTGCGGGCAGCGCCCATCTGTGTTCGGATCGAAGTGTTTTGCTATTGCAGGACAGAGAAGGGTTCCTGTCTGCAGGCGCCGCAGAGTTCGCTCCTCCGCCTTACTCAGCCCCTTGGCAGGTGCCGGGTAGAGACGGTGGCTGTCGCAATAATAAATTAGAATTTCGCGGAACCGCAGAAGCGGTTTATGAGCTTCTGAACCATGAGAGCTAGGATGAGGAGCCCGGTGTGTGAGCGCTCGGGCGGCCGCATCAGCGGCCTCATTGCCTCGTAGACCCTGGTGGCCAGGAGCCCAGATAACTTTTGTGCGAGTTGGATCGGCGAGAGCGCGTCTTAGAATTTGCGAGGCAAGAGGTGATATTTCGCCTGCAAGATAATGTTCACAGGCCCGGCGAGAGTCTGTGATTACCGTTTTCGATTTTGGATCGGCGACAGCGAGAGCTATTGCGACTTCCTCCGCTCGTGTTGAATTTGGGGCCCGAAAAGATAGCCCATCGACATTCATTCCCTGGTGGACTACGGCAGCCGTGAAGAATCCCGCGGGCGACGGCCCTGTGATGTCCACGTAATAGACGCCCTCTTTATAGCCATATTGCCTCTCAAGCGTGCGAACCCGCGCTTGTCGTCTGCCTTCATGTGAAGCCATGTCCATGTTACGCGGGAGCGGAGCTACCAAGAGCATGTGGCGCCACAGCACCGGGTTGTTCTCCGTCCCCTCTGGTATGCATGTGTGTTGGATGTGTAAGCGGTTTAGCAGGCGGCGCCCAGGCACCGTCTGCGATAGCCGCGTATATTGGTTCACGAGGTGGGCCTCCCGCAACTCCTGATAGGAGTTTACCACTCCCAACGCCTTCAGTTTGGCGTTGGAGGTAGCCACCGGGAGGTCCAATGCTCGCTTTGTTGCCTTCCTGATGATGGCGTCAATGCGCTCGTCTTGTTGTTTGGTGGTGCGTAGGTACGGCACGGCGTAGAGGATCCGGCTGGTCACGAAGGCATAGGCGAGCCGTAGCGCGTCCCTGCCCCGCAGACCAACCCGCTTGTTGGAAACACGGCGGATCATGCGCCCTACCTGTTCACCTATGTTCTTGAGTTTCGCTATAGTAGAGTCCGGCCTAAGTTTGTTATTGATGAACAGACCCAGGATCCGGAGCTCCGCCACTTCTCTGATGGGACCGCCCAACAGAGATATGTGTTGTCCTTGTGGTTTGTCCTGACGTGTAGAAGCTCTGATTTGGCGGGAGCACATTGGAGACCACAGTCCGCAGCATATGCTTCGACTATGGAGGCGGCCTGCTGAAGGCGATCCTCCATCTCCCCAAGGCTCCCCTCGGTGGTCCAGATTGTAATGTCGTCTGCGTAGAGTGCGTGTTTTATGCCATCCACCTGAGCCAGTCGGCCGGGCAGGTGCATCATGGCGATGTTGAAAAGGAGCGGTGATAACACCGCCCCCTGTGGTGTACCTCGTGTGCCCATAGAGTACGGGCCGTATTCCTCGTCCTCGATCCGGAGGAGTGCCTGACGCGCAGAGAGGAAGTCTCTGACATAGGCGAAGACCTTCGCCCCGCAGTTAGTGGTGTTCAAGTTAGAGTATGGTGCCATGTTTAACATTGTCAAACGCCCCCTTAAGATCGAGGGCGAGAATGGCCTTGTCGTTTTGTTGCATGGCTGTGGGTCGTATTATGTCCCTGTGTAGTTGGAGTAGGACATCCTGTGCAGACATGTGCGGGCGGAACCCGAACATAGTGTCTGCAAAGAGGCCCTTACTCTCCATGTATGGAGAGAGGCGATCCCGAACCATCGTCTCCATGAGCTTTCCCACACACGAGGTTAATGAGATGGGTCTCAAGTTGTCCGTACTCACGGCTTTACCTGCTTTGGGGATGAACGTTACAAGCGATGTTTTCCATTCGAGTGGGAGCGGACACCCATCCCAGATCTGATTTATGTATTGTAACAAATGGAGGTATGCAGAGTCGGAGAGGTTCGCCAACAGTTTCACTGTTATGCGATCCCGACCCGGTGCCCCACCTCGGCGCATTTTAGCCAGGGCCGCCTTAAGGTCATGCAACTCAAAAGGGGCGTCTAAATCCTGATTTGGCTTGCCGGAGTACGTGTACTCGGGCCCAACCGGGTCATTTGTGCGGCAGAGATACCTGTCGCACAAAGTGTCCGCAAGTTGCGCCGTCGTACCTTGGTACCCGTGCAGAGCCCGCCGGAGCTGTTTTTGCGTCTCCCCTTTCGTTTGAGAAGGGTCGATGAGGCTGCGCAAGAGACGCCAAGTCCCCTTCGAGCTCATCTGACGCGCTGCCGAGTTGCAGCGTTCTATCCAATTGGTGTCTGTGAGCTGGGCGGCCCTATTGGCCCTTTCCCCTAACAATACTAGGTGGAGCCCCTATTCCGGGGCCCCATTGGCAAGCAACGCCGCCCGCGTCCGGTGAACCAAGGCCTTTTGGGTCTTTAGGTCCTGACAGCCGAGCAGGGCCGCCTCCCAGTCCTCTCTGGTGGGGTTGGGGTTGGGGGGGGATAGATGGGTTGGACTGACACGCCCAAACCATGTGGAAGGTGTCAGCCACCTCCCCACAGAACTGGCACGTGCCATCAAAGGATGCGTTGAAATGTTTAAGTACCGCCGGGCACAGTACAGTGTTAGTAAGAATTTTGATAAGGAGGCGCTCGTCAGCGCGATCCAGTCCCTTACAAGGGGCCGGGTAGCGCCGGTGCTCCTCCTTGTAGTAATCGGTGATGTGTTTGAATGTAAGGGATTGTCTGATTGGGAGTAGGCTTCCAAGGACAGGGAGATAGCCCGGGGAGAGAGTGCGCGGGCGGCCTGATCGGCCTGTTCGTTTCCCTGTAGGCCCTGGTGACCGGGGGCCCAAATCAGGTTGCGTGGAGTTGGATCTTCGCATCGGCAGCTATATTCCAATATGCGCCAGGCAAGCGGGGGAGCCCAGCCCAACTCATAGTTCCGACAGGCCCCTCGCGAGTCGGTGATGATGTGTTTCGACTTGGGAGTAGTGAGAGCCAGAGCAATGGCAATCTCCTCCGCGTGTGTTGCGCTGTAGGCTTTGAAAGTGAGCCCGTTAACTGTGTTTGTGTTGTGTACGACTGCGGCCGTGTACCACACCCCGTGGTGTGGGCCGGCAACGTCCACGTAATACACATGTTGTTGGTTACCACAGTATCGCGCCAACGCTTCCGCGCGCCTGGCGACGACCGCTATGGTCTTCTCTGGACATGTTGCGGGGAAGGGGTCGGACCCGGAGGGCGCGTCTCCAGGGTTCTGGCACTCTCTCTCTTTCCTCAATATGGTAGTCATGTTTGATGTGTAGCCGGTCCAAGAGGCGGCGACCGGACGTGGTCTGTGCAAGACGCGTGTATTGGTTGACTTCTCGAGTGGGCTTCTCGAAGCTCCCGGAATGTGTTTACCACGCCCAAGGCCAGAAGTCGCTGGTTGGATGTGGTGACCGGGAGGTCGAGAGCCCGCTTGATGACTTTCCGGTGGATGACCTCCAGTTGGTCATCATCATGTTTGCGCAGGTGCAAGTAGGGGGTTGAGTAGAGGATTCTACTCGTCACGAAAGCATGGGCAAGCCGCAGTGCATCCTTGCTTCGTAATCCGCCCCGCTTGTTGGAGACCCGGCGGACCATGCGGCCCACCTGGTCTCCCACTGTGCGAAGTTTGGCTAGGGTAGTGTCGACCCTGCGTTGATGGTGTATGAAGAGACCAAGGACGCGGATCTCCTTGGACTCCCGGATTGGTCCCGAGTGGAGACTGATGCAAAGCGGAGTTGTGTCCCGAGGGGAGGGACGTATGTGCACAAATTCTGATTTAGATGGGGCGCAGTGGAGTCCGTAGTAGGCCGCGTAGTCGTCGACTAGGGTCGCCGCTGCTTGCAGGCAGGATTCCATGTGGCCCAGGTTACCTTGCGTGGCCCAGATTGTAATGTCATCCGCATAAAGAGCGTGATGTATCCCGGGCAAAGAAGACAATTTGGAGGGAAGATGAAGCATTGCCAAATTGAAGAGGAGGGGAGACAGGACCGCGCCTTGAGGTGTTCCCCTCGAGCCGATGGTGTATGGCCCGTGTTCCGCATCTTGTATACGTATGTAGGCTTGACGGTCTGTAAGAAATTGTTTTATGTAGTTGAATGTTTTGTGGCCACAGTTGGTGTTACTGAGGTGGTCCAGGATTACTTCGTGTTTGACGTTGTCGAATGCGCCTTCAAGATCCAAGGCCAGGACCACCTTGTCGTTGTGGGGACATTCGACAGGATCTAAGATGTCGTGGTGAAGCTGCAGAAGTATATCCTGTGCTGACTTGTGAGGGCGAAAACCGAACATGGTGTCCGCGAAAGTGTGCTGTGTTTCGAGTCAGCAGCCGAGCGCCGTAACCACTGAGCCACCGCGGCGGGGCCTAGGATCTCTAACGTGCACTGACATCGCACAGCACACGGGCGCCTTTTGCGGTTCGCCTCCATCGAAACGCGGCTGCAGCGGCCGGGTTCAAACATTTCTTGCTTTAGGGAGATCCCCGAAACTTGTCCGACAATTTAGGACAAAATTTTTGAAAGTTTGAAAATTGTAATATAATTTGATGGAAATATTGATGGTAATGGTCAATCTTTATGATAGGTAATGAACTCTTTCTTTAAAAGTGTTTCCATCGATCGCATCAAACAGTCAAGATTCCAATAAAAAAAATTACCTACGATTACGTTACTTCCCCTGCTGCAGGGGCACAGTGGTTACGGCGCTCAGCTGCTGACCCGAAAGACGCGGGTTCGATCCCGGCCGCGGCGGCTGAATTTTCATGAAGGCGAAATTCTAGAGGCCCGTGTACTGTGCGATTCAGTGCACGTTAATCCCCAGGTGGTCGAAATTTCTGGAGTCCTTCTCTACGGCACCTCTTTCTTCCTTCTTTCACTCCCTCCTTTATCCCTTCCCTTACGGCGCGGTCTGGGTGCCCACCGAGATACGTGAGGCAATTACTGCTCCATTTCCTTTCCTGAAAAACGAATTTTCATTTTTTTTTTCCCTGACGCCTGCCCATGGAGAAGATATTAAGGCGGAAGCCTTTAATGTCTCATCGTTGTAAGCAGCAGTTGTCGACAGAAAATGTCACGCTTTTCAATTGGTGGAAATGGTCGTGACGTCACAGTGCGCGAATTTCAAACGGGGCCAATTGCACTTTGGCTGGTAACCATACAGCCAATTGAAGGGATCGTGTATAGGGATGCTCCAAGTAAGTGGCACTGAGCTTAGTTAATTGCTTAATTTCCTAATTAGCCTAATTAGCTTTACTAGTCAGGCCATATAAATAAATAAAAGCGATTAAGAAATTGGTCGAGCTCAGGAATCGAACCCCGGTCTTCGGCGTGAGAGACGAGCACGCTATCAACTCCGCCATGCCAGCTCGATGGTTTGGAATGAACAAAGGCGCGTCTAGTGAATACGGTATCTTCACTCACTCTCATCCTCCTCCATTCCCTTCCGGCGAGGTTTAAGTGTCCACCGAAAAATGAGAGACAGATACATTTCCTTTCCTCAAAAACCAATTTACCGACGAGCGAGGCGTAGAACCGAATGGGCGATAGCGTTCTATGGACTCCTTGGCAGAGTTGCAAGACGCTGTCGCGTTCCACTCTTAGGGGCGAATCTTAACATCTTAACCACACATCAGTGACCACACTTTAGGTCAAAAAAGTGCCCCCTGAATTTTGACGGGTGTCCACCGAGATATGTGAGACAGTTACTGCGTAATTTCCTTTCCTCAAATATAATTTTCATTTTCTTCATTACGGCTCCTCTTTATCTATCTTCTTTCACTCCAACCTCCCTTCCTCTACGGTGCGGTTCAGGTGTCCACCGAGATGTACAGGTTTCCTTTCCTCAAAAAGCGTTGCGTTCAAAGGGCAAGGCATCGCGCCGAACGGGTGGTGGCGTTCCGTGGACTCCCTGTCAGCGCTACAACGCGCTGTCGCGTTCCACTCCTAAAGCCGAAGCTTAAGCGTCATTAATTAGCAGTTAATTAGTTATCAGGCATTAATCAGCAATTAACAATTAATTAGTGATTTTCCATCACTTAGTAATTAGTACTCAAATATATGTGACGCCACCAGTGCCACAGAAACAGCGAAGGTTGTGCGGAAAACGCTTCCGCCTCTACCCACTTTAGACAGTCAAAGTGCCCCCTGAATTTTTTTTCATCCTCCCTTGTTCGTAGAAATAGAAGCTTAAAGAAATGCGACGCGGTCGATATTATTCCGGAGCCTCCACTACGGCACCTCTTTCTCCCTTTCTTCCATCCTACCACCTTTCTTCCTACCCTCACTGCGCGGTAAGTTTCCGCCGAGAAGTGAGACAGTTACTGTGCTGTTTCTTTGCCTCAAAAACAACTAATTACAAGAAGAAAGAAAAAAACAGGAATGATCGATTCTCCAAAACGACGAACATTACGCAAATTCTGCCGGCTTCATCCTCATGTCACCGTTGACCAAATTTTGATGGCGCAGTAGTTCTAGAAGGGTTGTGAAGGTTATTGAATGAGCTTCAGGGATGACGGCAGGATGTGAAACACGAACTGGAGGGATCAAACAAATAACCATGTTCTCTCTCATACTGGTAGATAAAACCGCGTGGCTGGCGGTATTATTTATGGAACTGAGCATTGAGCGTCGGGCAACAATCGTTTCCTCCTCTTGTGTAAGCGACGACGTGTAAGCTGGTGGACGCTGCGGTGTGTGTTCCGGCCGCCGGCTTGCGTCGGTGGCCGGTGTTCGACCTTTGGACGTGCGCTTTTGTTAAGGTGTCCTTCGGCTGGCGGGCGCCTCAATATGGTGAGCCAGCCACCTACAAAGGCTCTTGCCTTTGATGTTGTCGTCCCTGAGGGGGCTAGTCCGGAGGATGTCGTCGATGCGACAGCCTCCGTTGTTGGATTGGAAGAAGTGTACTGCGTCCAGCACTTCGGTGGACGCAACTACCAAGTCACTGTGAAAAGTGAAGCCGCCATGGCTAAAATCGTTGAAGCTTCCGGCCTCATCATCGGTAAGGAACGCGTCGCCATCGTTCCCCTGAGCCCGCAGGTGACCCAGGTGACTGTCCTCTTTCTGCCCGCCCGTGTACCTAGTGACGCCCTTGCCAAGGCTCTCTCCCCTTATGGCAAGGTGCTACACATAAGTCGCGGCGTCATGGGGTCGCGTCCCACTGTCACCACCGGGACCCGTTATGTGCGGATTGAGATGAAGCCGGAGTCACCCGTACCAAACTACATCAAGGTCGCGGGCCACCGCGTGACGTGTGACTACAAGGGAATGCAGCGCGTTTGCCGGCGTTGTGGGTCCACTGCGCACTTCAGGGCACAGTGCACGGCTCCTTTCTGCGCCCGCTGTGGGGTCTTTGGGCACCAAGGCCAAGGTTGCGTGCTCCCATGTCGCCGTTGTGGCGATCCACACGCTACCGTGGCGTGCGCCATCAAGCCCTCGTACTCGGAGGCTGCGGCCCGCCCTGCGCCCCCGCAGGCCGCTCAGGGAGCCGCTGAAACCATCAAGAAGCCCGGCGCATCCAACACCGACGCCGTTACGGTTGCTTCCGCTGTGTCCCAGCCTCACTGCGTTGAAGAACCGGAGTCTGCTCTTGATGCGTCCAATACTGCACCAAGTGAGCAGACAGTAAATGTGCGTGCTGCGTCAGCCTCCGTCTCTCCGTGCGTCCCTGATGCCACGGGGGTCGAGCCTACTGTGGCCCTGGAAAACCATGATGCTGAGAACGTGCCCCTCTCGGAGCCCGTGCTACAGCCCGCAGCCAGCGTTGCGGATTTGAGCAGGGACACCGACATAGCTGAGGTTGACGGTGACGACAGCAGCTTGCCATCCTCAGCCTCTTCAGTCAACCTCGTCATTGACGAGACTGTCATCACGCCTGAGGAGGACCCGACGCCGCCGTCGTCGTCGCCGACATCGCTTGGAGAGGAGCCAAGATCATCTCCAGACGCTGATCCTGTGCAATCGCCGTCCTCTTCGACATCGAGGACCAGCGCCAGCACTTCCAGCGCACAGTCTTCCGATGTTGAGATGGTCGCTTTGAGCTCAAGCTTAAAGCGTCCACATGCGTCAACTACGGACTCGGACAATTCTGCCGGTCGGCCAAGGAGGCCTCGTGCCTCCTCTGGTCCGACCCTCCGCAAAAAGTGAGGTGGTTTAGCGCCGTTCGCGGCGCTCTTTGTATTGCCTAAACATCACGACTTTTCAGGTTTAATTTTTCATTTCCAAAATGACTCATCTTAAAATTATTACTCTTAACGTACAGGGGTTCCGCAGTGTTTTGAAGCAGGCAGCGGTGGTCGCATTCGCTCGTTCCTCGGGTTGCGATATTGTCTGTCTGCAGGAAACCAATTTTTTTCGCCTCAGTGACGTGTTGAAATTCGAGCGTAGGTTTGGCGTCGATGCCTTCTTTTCGTACGCCAGCTCGCGTTCTAGCGGCGTTGGCGTTCTCGTTTTGAACCGCTCACTCTTGCGAGATCATCATGTTATCTACAATGCGCTTGGACGCGTGCTGGCGTTCGACTGCACGTTTAACGCACTTCAGCTGAGAATTCTTTGCATTTATGCGCCTGCTCATTCTAATTTGGTAAACGCATTCTTTAAAGATTTAGATGTGTATTTTCTTGGAGGGCGTAATGTTGTGATGTTGGGCGATTTCAACTGCGTGCTCGATACGGTCGCCGATGTGCAAGGCCCTGGTAGGGGTAGGCCAGGCTGGAATGCGCGCGAGTTGCGCCGCCTAGTCAGCCATTTTATGCTCACGGACGCTTATGAGCTCCTCTATGGCAACGTCTTTGTGTGGACTTGGCGTCGCGGGTTATCGGCGAGTCGGTTAGACAGGGCGTATGTTCCGACGAGCCTTTCGCGGACAGTGTGTGCAGCCAATGTAATGATGCTACCATCCTCGCCGGTGCACATATCAGACCACCGCCCTTTTCTTCTATCGCTCGCGGTTCCGGCGGCTGCAGGATCTCCTCAGAGACCATGGCGGTTGGATGCACGCATCCTTCACGACGCCAGCACTAAAGAGGGGCTCACGCGCGTCTTGCGTTTTTCGGTTGTTGGGGCCGTGCCTGGTGACTGGGACCGTCTGAAGGAGCAGTGGCGTCACCATTGCGCCGCATCTGGTCGAGCCCTTAGGGCTCGCGTGTCAGATGAGGTGCGCGTGGTGACGGCGAAGTTGCGTATTGCTCAACGCACCCCGTCGCCTTCGTCGCTTATGTGCGCATGGAAAGAGGAGCTTTCGGAACGCCTACAGCGCCTTTTACGTGCCTCCTCTTTGACAGCTTCTGCATGGCGTTGTCGACGCAGTCCAACTGCTCATCCCGAGGTACTTCGGTTGGCCCGCCAAGAGCTGTTGTACACTCAAGGTGCCCCTGCGTTTACATCTTCCGCCGGGGCTACGTTCCAACCAGGTGGCAGGAATTTCAGTGCGTTTTTTAGCCATTTCAGGAGTATTGCTCAGTCGGTCATTCTAGTCGATCGCAATGTCGTTTCCGCAGCCCCATTTTTAGCAGGCTTGCCGCAGGTTTCCACTGAACTCCATGACGGCCTTCTGGCTGTGCCAACAACAGATGAAATCAAGGAGGCGTTGGACTCCATGAAACGAGGCTCAGCTCCTGGTCCAGACGGCCTTCCTGTGGAGTTCTATTTAGAATTTTGGGATATTGTGGGCCCCATTTTCTCGGAAGTATTAAAAATATGCTTTACTGAGCACGTATTTCCTGAATCATTCAAAAGAGGCCGCATTGTCCTTATTCCTAAAAAGTCTCCTATGTCGACATGTCCGGCAGATTGGCGCCCTATCACACTGCTAAATTCAGATTACAAAGTATTAGCAAAATTACTCGTTCGTCGTCTACGAGCTCTCCTCCCGTCACTTATTTCCTGCCACCAGGTTTGCTCCATTCCAGGCCGTGAAATACATAGTTTATCTTCTGTAACGCGAGACATCCTAGCGTATACTTTACGACGGCGCGCACAGGGCCTTCTTGTTTCTCTTGATCAGGAAAAGGCGTTCGACTTCTTAGAACACGAGTACATTTACGGGATGCTGGTTGCTTTCGGCTTCCCACCTTCTTTCGTGCTTCTCATTAAAGAGATGTACAGATATATTTCAAGCACTCTGTTCCTCGATGGCCGGGAAAGTACCGCATTTGATGTTCGCCGCGGCGTCCGTCAAGGTTGTCCGCTCTCCCCCCTTTTGTTTGTCTTAGCATTAGAGCCTTTCCTCTTGGCAGTCAATCGCCACTCCTTTATTAGAGGTCTGGCTTTGCCAGGCACCGAAGCGGTACGCGTCACTGCTTATGCAGACGACATCACTCTGTACTTAGCTGATGAACGCAGCCTGCTTGAAACTTTAAATGTTTTCCGTGAGTACGCCTCCTTGTCTGGGGCTGCTCTTAATTACTCGAAGAGTGGTTACTTTTTTGTGGGGTCTTCCCAGACTCGTATTACATCTTCAATACCTTTGCAGTGGTGCGCGCAGATGCGCATTTTAGGTGTGACCTACGACTGTGCTGGAATATGGAATGGTGTGTGGTCTTCGGTCGTCGAAGACATTACAGCTCGTGTGCGAAGGGCGCAGACATTCGAGTTGCCTCTGCTTGAGAGGCGCTACCTGGTTCAGTCCGTCATACTTGGTGCCTTCTGGTACCTCTGCTATACTGTTAAACCACCCCTCCGTGTCATAAGGCGAGTGCAGACTACAGTTTTTTCGTTCTTTTGGTCAGGCGGAACCGAGCTTGTGGCCCGTGCTGTTCTTGGACAACCACGGGAGAGAGGAGGGTTTGCCTTTCCAAATTTGTCCGTCACGTCCTCGCTGTTAGCGTTGAAGAGTATTTTGCGTATCCTGCTAGGAAACGCGTCTCCGGCGCGAATCCTGGCTCGGCACTTTTTGGGCCCTTCTTTACGCTTTTTGGATCCGGCGGCCCCTGTTAATCATGGACCCCAGTCAGAGCAACCCACCGCTTTCTACGCTTCATCAGTGGCCTTTTACAGGCATGTAAGAGCAGTAGCACCTGCTGTCAACATCGTTGCAGACCGTGTGGTGGACATTATGGGCACGCTATTGTTACCTGTTGTGCCGGCGTCTCGCCGCTCACCTATGCGCCGCGTTCAGTGGGCGCGTTTAGCGTCGACACCTCTCCCAGATCACCTGCGTGACTTTGTCTGGAAACTTGGCTGGGCAGTGCTCCCTACTTGTGATCGGTTAGAGCGGTGGGGTGTGTTACGCTCCAGTACCTGTCCGAATTGCCCGCTCCCGGAATCTAATCGCCACGCTACAGTCACCTGTGTTGTAGCGCGTGTCTTTTGGCGCGCGGTTCATGCGGGATTTCGTGGGCAGGGCATTTCGTGCTTCGTCTCCCGCGGCCGCTTCCCCAGCGGCCGTTTTGCTCGCCTGTTAATAGTTGCAGGTCTTTTTAGTTTATGGCGCAGTCGATGCGCCGCGATCGCTAGTGGCTTTCGACGCCGCGCTGTGTGGCCAATTCTCGGCCGTCTCCGACGGGAGCTGATCAGTTTTTTGTCCGAGGAACTCTTTTTCTTGGGTGAGGAAGAGTTTCTCCGACAATGGTCATGCCAATTTATTTCTGTTAATAACGGTCGTCTTGTCTTGGTTTTTAGGCCAAACTGGCGCTAAGGTCAACTTTTCAATGTTTCAATGTCTAATTATCGACTTTTCACTCTTCTGTCAATCGGTATATATGCATTCCTATTTTACATTGCCATTCCTGTTAGTTACTTAGAAATGTTTATGGTACCTCTTTAATTGGCTCACCTTACATGCTTAATGTCATGTGTTTTTGTAAATGTGAATGTATCTTGTAACCTTGGCATGTGTACATATGTAAATAAATTTTTTCTAAACACGTTTGGGAGCTGGGAGTTCTCTTCCACCAGAGCGGCGTCTCCAGGACCGCGGGCGTGCTGTCCCCCGCCGCCCAGTTCAGCACAACGCTCGAGTCACAGTGGCCGTCATCAGAAGCCGCGCGTTCGGTTTCGCCTTCTATGTGGCGCGCGTTGCTGCTATGCCGCGACGCACAGCGGGCCGCCTGGCTTCCCTCGCGGGCTTTCTGTGGGATGGCAGGGCTGCCGTAGTCGCCCGCCACTTGTGCCAACTGCCACGTGGCGGTCTCGGACTGCCCTGCGTCGCCACCATGGCGCGTGTGCTGAGCGCGAAACTAGCAGCCAGCCTAGTTAGTAATGGCGCGTACCCGGGGCGCTCGCTACACTTTCCTGGCTAAGTACAGCTAGACGAGCGTTCGCCGCAGGACGCCACATAGGACCCCAAGCCGAGACACCCGCGCCCTGTTACAGGGCCACAGCCGGGCTCAAGATGTCTCTTGAGTCCGACCTACCGGACGTGGACCTCTCTGAGGTTCCCCCGAGTCGCGTATGCGAGATGACCGCGTGCGCCCGGTTGAGCCCCGACGACCAACGCCGCACAGCAGCGAACAAATGGTTCTCGTGGGCAACGTGCCACTTGCCGGCCGAAGTGCGCGATTTTGAGTGGCGGCGGCGCTGGGGCGTCCTGCCGACCCGCGAGCGCCTCTTGTCCTGGCGAGTGGTGCCAGATGACAGGTGCCCCAACTACGGTGCGAGGGAACGGCGCACCATGTCTTTTTTGAGTGTTCCGTCGCCCGCGTGATGTGGCGTTTAGTTTCTAGAATGTTTTCTGTTCGCGCCGGACCGGGTGTCCGACGCCCTCGTGGCCTCTTCGCGAGACTAGTGTACGTGTGCACCATGTTTGTATTGTGGCGCCGGCGATGTCTGGCCGAGGCCCGCCGGCAACCGGCAAGAGCTATGCACTCGGCGTTGCAGAACCTGCGGCCTCTCCTCTGGCAGTACTTGTCTGGCCAACTCGATACAGATGGAGAAGCGGTTTCTGCGACGCTGGCACACGCGGTATTAAGCATGAAATGCTTTTAGCTCCCGTTGTCCGCAGTGTGGTGACGTCCTTTCGATAATGTTAAACTTCTGCCACCTCGTGTGAGCGTGTTTAGATTCCCTTTCATTTATGTGTTCTGTGTACTTGTAGCACTAGTCGCCACGGCCGTGCTGATGCTCTGTACCTGTTTATTCCTTTGGCCTTTTGTGCTCATTTGTACCGTGTGTACAGACTGATCGATTGTTTGGGTGTCAATGAACTTCCCTTCATGTAGGCAGACATGCGTGCGTGAGTGCGAACACTACATGGTTTATTATTATTTGTTGTTTCTTTTCGTGGGCACCGCTCACGAGAGAGAGAGAGAGAGAGACAGAGAGAGAAACATTACATTACTCAAGTGTTTATGTTCTTAAGGTCCATAACACTGGCAGCCGGCCGGTGGCAATGGTCTGCACGGCCGGTTCTCCTAGCGCAGCAGGTCTCCCAGTCTTCCCAGGTCTTGAGGTTCTCTGGCGGGGAAGGTTCCGCCGGACAGAAGGAGAAGATGTGGAGGGAAGAGGTGAAGGGTTCTGGGCACAGGGTGCAGGCAGGAGTTGGGAAGGAGGGCAGATATTGGGCTAGGATAAGGGGTGAGGGTAAAGTGTGTGTCTGCAGTCTGCGCCTCAGTGTTTCGTGTTTGTTATCTAGAGAGGGCTGGGGTGGGAGCAAAGCTGGCGCGAGGCCCCATACGCCTCCGTCAGCTCGCTGAATGAATGCGAGCGCTCCTTCATGAATCCCCGATCCGAGGCCACCTGAGCCCGGTTTAAAGAACCTCGGGCTAAAAGGTTGGCAGCCTCGTTTCCGGGATTCCTGGAGTGCGCAGGCACCCATATCAGCTCCACTTGGCGGGGTGGGGGTGCATCGGGCGAGTCCAGTATGTCAAAAGCAGGGACATGGACTCGGCCTCGAGCAAAATTTAGTTGGGTGATAGCAAGTGCAATGGCGGCTTCCTCTGCAGCCTCTGGGGAATTGTCTGAAGGGAGAGGTAGTGTGACGAGCGCGGATGAAGAGGAGTTCACCACAGCTGCTGTCGCTTTATCAGCCGTGCAGGCAACGTTTACCCATACGGCGTCTGGCTCGGAGCTGTACTCTCAGTGGAGTTCCTTCGCACGGGCTCTGCGGCGCTGCTCATGGTGGGACGGGTGCATATTCCTCGGGAGCGGTCTGATGAGCAGCTTCCGGTGAAAGGGTCGAGGGATGACGAGGAGGGCTGGATCGTTGGCCGGTATTCTGATTCTGAGGGAGTCCAGGATATACCGGCCTGTGGATGTTTGTGTGAGCCTGATGTATTGGGTCGGTCGGTGGGCCTGCACGAGTTCCCCGATTGTGTTGTGGAGGCCCAAGCCTAGTAATCTGTCTATGGGTTTGTCGAGGGGAAGATGAAGTCGGCCTTGAATGCCTTGCGGATAAAGGCATCCAGAGCATTTATGTCGGGTTTGGATAGCTGTAAGTATGGGGTAGTCTACAGCAGTCGGCTGAGGACAAAGGCAAGAATGAGGCGACCGAGGTCGCGCTCCTTGATGCCCATATGGTGGCCTGAAACTCTTTGCATGAGGTGTGATATCGCGCCTGCAACCAGCTCGAGTTTCTTGAGGGTGGTGGGGTTTGTTCCATTGTTCTGGATTTGCAGGCCCAATAAACGGAGGGCGTCAACCTTCGCTACCGGGTCGCCATTCAGTTCAATGGCAATAGGGAAGCGGCGGTTCTTAGGCAGGATGAGGAGCAGTTCGGACTTCTCTGGGGGGTAAGGCAGTTCGATGCTCCATGCGTAATTTTAGGTGAGGGTGGCTGCTTCCTGTTAGGTGTTCTCTATGCCGCTGTCTCTGCCGTGGGTGGTCCGCAGCGTGTTCGAGGGCATAAAGAGTGTACTTTAGGTGGGGAATAGTTGCCAATTTTCGGGCGAGGGGGATGAGGGTGAGATGAAGGGGAAGAGGAATGACCCTTGAGAGGTGCTGATACTCTGAAGGGTGTAGGAGGGCGAAGAGAGAGGGCCGAAGTTTATCTCTGCCGTGCGGTCAGTGAGGAATGCTTGAATGTAGGTGTCCGTGCGCGCACCCACATTCAATGGGGATAGGGGAGTAATGATCGCCTGGTGTTCAATGCGGTCAAAAGTTCTAGAGAGATCCAAAGCTAAGACTACCTTGTGTGACCTGGAAGAAGCGGGTGGAAAATGTCGTGTCTGAGTTGCAGCATGGCGTCCTGTGGGGGCAAAATCCGACCCTGCTATGCGGGTATAGATTGTTGTCCGCCATGTGCCTTGTGAGTCTCGCTAACACAATGTGCTCGAGGAGTTTCCCGAGGCATCAAGTTAGCGCAATCGAGTGAAGGCTTTGGAGCGTAAGTATTTTGTTTGGTTTGGGTATGAATATTATCTTCGCGCGGCGCCAGGACTGCGGGATGTTACCCTCATTCCAGCACTGGTTGAAGTGTTGCGTAATTTGGGTGATTGATTGGTCATCCAGATTACGGAGCATGGGGTTAATGATTTGGTCTTCTTAAGGTGCGGGGTTGGCGCGGAGAATCAGGAGGACCGCTCTGACTTCCGTCTCTGTAATGTTGATGTCGAGTGTGGGATTGGCTTGTCCTGTGTAGTGGGGTAGAAGCGTGGGGGCACCTGGAGAGAGAGAGAGAAAAAATTACCGACGATTACGTTACTTCCTAATGCGAAATTTGAGCGCAGCAAATAAGCTGTTTCACCTTTTCGATAGATTGAGGCAAAGAAATCGAGCAACACATGTATGCGCTATCACAGAATTTTTTTTTTTATTTTTCACACGTATTCCTTTAACAAAGACTGCACTAACAGTTCTTGACAGTCATGAAGGAAGCTTTGTGGTCGGAGAAATAGACTGATATATGTTCGACTTGGTACACCAATGCTTGATTCTCAAAGACGAGATCTATACAAGTGCCTCGCGAGGTTGTCACAGCCGTGGGACGCGTTACGAGCGAGAGGAACGGGATGTTCTCCCGCATAAGTGTTAGGAAATTGCTGTTTGTCTTTATGTCAACATTAAAGTCCCCCACTACTAACATCGGTGTGGATCGATGGACGGTTAATGCGAGTTGCAGGAAGTGCACGACGTCTTTCGTGAGTGCGGTAGGGGCGAAGTAGGCAGCTACTACCAGCAAGCCGTTGGGCAACTTTGCGGCGCACAGTTCGGCAACTTCATGTGACGTGCCAAACATTTCGACTGGTATTGCAGAGAGACCTGTGCGCAAGTAGATAGCGACTCCCGCCGCTCTGTTGTGGTCTCTGCGAGCACCACAGCAGTATAGGAAATCTATGATTTCGAGAGGCTCTTCGGGATCCATCCAGGTTTCAGCAAAGCAAAGTACAGAGGAATGGCGCAGAATGTGATCGTGGTGTACGTCCTTGGCATGTGCGGCAAGGGAGCGTACGTTAAGAATGTGGTTGTGAATGATGAATCAAGTGCTGCCAGCGAATGACGCGTCCATTGGCTGTCTGCGTGTGTTACTGATGTGTGGTTAACATGTTAAGCTTCGCCTGTAAGAGTGGAACGCGACAGCGTCTTGCAACGCTGCCAGGGAGTCCACAGAACGCCATCGCCAATTCGGCTGTACGCCTTGCTGGACGGTAAATTTATTTTTTGAGGAAAGGAAATGTATCTGTCTCGCATATCTGGGTGGACACCTGCACCTCGCCGTAAGGGAAAGGAGGAAGATGGGAGTGAACGAAGACGCCGTATTAGCTAGACGCGCCTTTGTTCATTCCAAACCATTCAGCTGGCATTACGGAGTGGCTAGCGTGCTCGTATCGCACTCCAGAGACCCTGGTTCGATTCCCTAAGTCGACCAATTTCGTTCTCGGTTTTATTGATTTATGCGGTCTAACTAGAAAGGTTAATTAGGCTATTTCATATTTATATTCTTGTATTTCTATCCATCGTGTTCTGTCATTAACCTGTCAATTGTTGGAACTGTCTAGGATGTTCGACACAACGTATATGAAACGAGCAACGTCTTACTGAGTGGGGAAGTGCGTGGTGGTGGAGGGAACGCGGCTTCGTACTTATCTGTTTTTTTCAGCAGCGTCTCCTTCCGCGGACGCTGTTGTCGCTGCGGCGCGCGTCTTTCTTTTCTTTTCTTTCCTTCTGACCTCTTCATTCTCCTCTATATTAATTAGGCTAATTGATTAATTAAGCAATTAACTAAACTCAGTCCAACTTAGTTGCAGCATCACTATACGATCCCTTTGATTGGTTGCATGGTTACTAGCCAAAGTACAATTGGCCCCATTTGAAATTCGCGCACTGTGACGTCACGAGCATTTCGACCAATTGAAAAGCGTTACATTGGGGGCGGAGCTGGTTACGAGGCCGACGCCGACGCCGACGACGACGCGAAACCCAGGAACGGACGCCAAAGAGCTGCGCTCTAAAACTTTATTATGGCAAGTGTGTTAGACCCCCTTGGGTCCCTGGACCACCGCACGGTCCCACTCTACGTCGGAACGTTCATGTGGTGTTTGTCCATGACGTCGGCACCCCGAAGCACCGCAGCAAGCTGCGATGGCGGGTCCGGAGACGAGAGCACGACCTCCCAGTCCTCTCAACTTGATAACGCGGGCTGTCCCTGCGGGGGAGGATCAGCAGGGCAGCCGAAAAAGATGTGGGAGAGTGTGGCGTGAGGGTCGCCGCACAGGGTGCATGCAGGGGAGGTGCCACAGTAGTGGGATCGCAGCTGAGGGGATGAGAGAGAGCGGGTCTGGAGGCGTCTCCAGAGGATCTGTTGGGAATGGGTAAGGGAGGGGTGTGGAGGAGGGTAAGTCCAACGGTCCAAGCGGGGCATTTGCGTGAGCTCTGCAAAGGTGTGCGCCCGTTCACTCGAGAAACCTGGATCGAGGGCGTCCTGAGCCCGGCAAATCAAACCTCGGGCCAATTTATCGGCAGCCTCGTTTCCTGGATTCCCAGAGTGAGCCGGCACCCACTGGAGCTCTACCCTGCGTGGTAAGTTTTTGGTGGGGGTGTTCAACAACTCCCAAGCAGGGGAATGAATCCTGCCTCTCGCGAAGTTGAACAGAGCCGTTTTGGAATCGCTAAAGATGTAGTTTGCATTGGAATGTACAAGGGCTAGGGCGATGGCGGTTTCCTCTGCCTCCTCAGGCGTACAGCCCGAGGGAAGGCGGTGTGTGAGGGGCTGTGCTAGGGCTGGATTGTAACCAACAGCTACAGCTTCATGAGTTGTGCACGCGGCGTCTATCCAAATGGCGTCTTGGGCTTGTCCATAATACTTGTGTAGGGCCTTAGCGCGAGCCATGCGGCGAGGGATGTGGTACTGGGGATGAACGTTCCGGGGAAGGGGTTTCACAACGAGGGTGTATGTGGTTTGAAATGTGTCTAGGAGAGGGTTGGGGTCGGCAGTGTGTTCGTTTGTGAGGCATGCCACGTGGTGTTGTGTTGCTGGTTTGGTATGTGGGGTCAATGAGGTGTCGGAGGAGTTGCCATGCGGGTCTGCTGGACAGGTTTCCGGCGATGCTGGCACACATCTGTCCAGAGTTGGATCGGCAGAGCTCCTCAGAATATTGTTGGATTTGTGTCTGCAGCGCGGCCAGCCACTTTTGAAATTTGCTTTTATGTTCATTGCGTTTTCAGCGTTCCAGGAGGCTGTGATAAGACACCCAGAGGTGAGCTGGGTGTGTGTCCAGGGTAGGGGTTTCGGTTGTAGTTTCAATCTGCTGCGTATTGTGGTGAACGTCGTGCTTTAGTGATTGCACCCAGGCGTCGATGTCGGCGATGGGAGCGTCTGGTTTCTAGGAAAGCTGTTCGTACTGTTGCTAATAGTTCAATATAACCGGGTATAAAATGTATAGGTGAGGCAGCGAAGGCTGCTCATTATCCGATCAACTGAATTGGTCTCTCGTTTGGAAGAAATCTTGTGCGCAGAGAAGACAATAATAGCAAGCCGGAGCCTTGAGAAGAGCACAAGAGAAATGTTAGAAGTTGTGATTATTAGGAAAATGATATATAGAAAACACTTCATTTGATAATATTCGGCAGTGTGCTACAAGGTCTAGAAAAAATTTGAAAAAATTTGGCCGTGCGATGTTTTTCATCCGTTTCTATCTTGCTGTATTTCTGCGAATTTTATGAGAAAAACCATCCCTGCTCATTTTCGCTTCACGTAATGAGCCTCCCACAATACTTAACTGCTTTATGGAAGGACTTTGAAATTAAGGGAAGGGGAGGGGGTGATTTTAATAATTATATAGGCGAACAATTAACACAAGGTTCTTCCACTAAGCTAAATGTGTAATAGGGCAAGGTATCGTTATGGTAGAGAGAGGGTGTGGTAGATGGTCCTTGGCGATCACAAAATGAACAAGGGAGGGGAAAACCTCAGGTTGATTGAGCCAACGTTTCGACAAGATGACTTGTCTTCGTTTGGGCAAAGTGTTCATCATTGGCAGGGATTAAATAGGGCCTTCGCTCCGAGGAGGAAGGCCCCGGGTTGGGGAAGGAAAGTGGTGTGAGAGGGGATGCGTGTCAGGAAGGGGAGGGAGGTGAATCTTGATTCGTTAAGCTGCTATAGTAGATGTGTGTAATGAACAAAGGCTTTGAAGGGGCTGCGACGGGGGGGAGGCGCTGGGTGGACCTGTAAAACTCAGACAAAAAGATTAGTCAGCGTGGCACAGGGAAATGAGAACAAGGCAAACCAAATAGGCTGGCACTGGAAGGAGAAAGAAAGGGGGGGGGGGGGGCATTTCTAAGGAAGGACAAGGCAGGGGGGGGAATGGCTCGAGTTCAGAGAAAGCCAAAAGGTGGGGGTGGAGGGGGTAGCAGGAATGTCATGGTTTCCGAGAACTGATAGCAGGGGAAAAGAAGAAAAAGAAGTGAACAAAGGGAGAGGGTGAGAAGGCCGGAATCGTTTCTAACAATAACACGCCTACAGAGAACTTATCAATTTTTCTGAACGACTATCTTGCAGATATTCCCACCCACCTCCCTTCCTTTGTCGAGGATACACCGCACTTTCTCCGCATAATAGAGTCTCTGAATGACGCTTCCATTATCCCAGCAGATAGCATACTTGTCACACTCGAAGTCGCCGCTTTGTACACAAATATTCCCATAAATGAAGGTATAGACGCGCTCTCCAAAATTCTAACTCAAAGTCCTCACCCGCACGAAACTGGAGTGTACCTCACGCTACTTGAATTGATACTAACACTCAACTACTTTTAATTCGATTCTTGTTACTACCTTCAAGTATTGGGAACAAGCGTGGGCACTCCCTTCGCGCCCATCTATGCGAACATTTTTATGGAGCTACTAGAATCTAAACTTCTAAATTCATTTCTAAAAAACCACTTATGTACCTGCGTTACATAGACGACATTTTCATGATATGGGAGCATGGGACTGAGACCCTGAAGGCATTCGTCACACATTTCAATTCATGCCACTCCAGCATTAAATTCACCTTCAACTCCTCGAAAACGCAAGTCAATTTCCTTGACACCACTGTCCATTTAGAAAATAGCAAGCTGAAAACCACACTTTAATGACCGACAGCAATACTTAGATTTCACTAGCCATCATCCAAGACACTGCAAACAAGGTATGTTCGTAGGACAGGCAACGAGACTAAGAAGAATATGTAGCGACGACGACGACTACCTGAAACACCTCCACTCGCTAAAAAACACACTAATCACCAGAAACCATCCACATACAACCCTTAATAATGCGTTCCAACGAGCAACCACTTTGAAACAAGATGTAGTTCTTAAAAAACGAACAAAAGCTAACAGTGAACGACCTCCTCCACTTATAACGATATACTCAAACGCGCTACCAAACATAAACAATATTCTGCGGAAATACCACCCCATTTTAACTGGTAACGACCGTCTCAAGAAAATATTTCCCGACGCACAAAGGGTAACATACAGACGAAACACAGACCTGAAGGACATTCTGGTGCATGCTAGGCTCGGTAAGAAACCACCACCGACAGTAACTTCATGCTCTCGACCTAGATGCAAGACATGCAAACATTTACAAAGGGACACTACGGTTAAAAGTACGGCAAGCGATTTCAGTTTCGATATAAAGACCAGTTTTGACTGCACATCGTCCAATATTATCTACATGCTCCAGTGCTCCTTCTGCCAGAAACAATATATCGGAGAAACCGGGAAAACAATGAGTGCGGGCTGACACAACACGGAATGAACCGAAGGCAGTGTCGACCCATTTTAATCAGCGCCATCACAAATTCTATGAACTGAAATTGTTCATTCTTCAGTCAGGCTTCAAATCAACTAGGGACAGAAAATACAGAGAAGCATTCCTAATCCACAAATTTAAAACACTGCAACCAACAGGGATTAACATGTCCAGAGGAATCCTGGAATCTCTCAGGTACATTCCAGGGTTAGCATAATTATAAATTAACAAATGTCTTGCACGTGGTCAGACCATTTCCTAGAACCTCGCATAAGTATATTATCGCTCTTTGCACCCTTCCCACGTCATATCTTCTACCACATTTCCGGCCTTCTCACCCTCTCCCTTTGTTCACCTTTTTTTTTCTTCTTTTCCCCTACTTTCAGTTCTCGGAAACCATGACATTCCTGTTACCCCCTCCGCCCCCACCTTTTGGCTTTCTCTGAACTCGAGCCATTCCCCCCCTCCCCCCCCCTGCCTTGCCCTTCCTTGGAAATGCCCCCCCCCCCCCCCCCTTTCTTTCTCCTTCCAGTGCCAGCCTATTTGGTTTGCCTTGTTCTCATTTCCCTGTGCCACGCTGACTAATCCTCTCATCTGAGTTTTACAGGTCCACCCAGCGCCTCCCACCCCATCGCAGCCCCTTCAAAGCCTTTGCTCATTACACACATCTACTATAGCAGCTTAACGAATCAAGATTCACCTCCCTCCTCTTCCTGACACGCATCCCCTCTCACACCACTTTCCTTCCCCACCCCCGAGGCCTTCCTCCTCGGAGCGAAGGCCCTATTTAATCCCTGCCAATGATGAACGCTTTGCTCAGACGAAGACAAGTCCTCTTGTCGAAACGTTTGAGGTTTTCCCCTCCCTTGTTCAAGATATCGTTATGTTATATATATCACAGAAGTGCCTTAAATGGCAGGTTCGTCACGACGGGAACTGTCATTCGAATGCCGTCGCTGTTTTCGCAGGTGTTTTATGAGAGAAGCGTCTGCGTGAAGCGGCTGCAGCTCACTTTCTGCACAAACCACGCCTGCACAATGCGGCATACAGGCCACGGCAATCAGTTTCAATACAAGCCCGAATGCTCTCTTTGTGGGGCTCCGAGAGCAAACTTTGAACACATACTATTCATATGCCGAGAACTCCAACCACCATCTCGCTGGAACCTCACAGACCTAGAAGGTTGGGAGGTCGTGGTCTCTAGCTCAGAGCCGGCCTCACAGAATAGGCTGGTGGAATGGGCGGAGAAGGTCGCCAGAAGTCATGGACTGATGGCCGCCAACCGAGATTAAGAACCAAGCCAACGGAACCTCCCCTGCTTCCTTCCCTTACTTGGTTCGTCAATAAAGTTTTTACCTACCCACCTATCAGTTTCCCTATTATTCTAAAAGCCATAGGTAAACACATTAACGGCTGCAACAAGACATAAATTCGAAGGGTGGAAAAAAAGCAAGAAGAAAAGTGTCCTGCTTACAAGCACGTTGTGACAAACGGCGGTGCGGGTAGGACAGTCGGCACTGCAAGTAGCAGAGGTGAGGGCGTAGAAAAAAGGACGATATATGCACCAGAACTCGTTCTCGCGATCAGCAACGCTGGCCTACCGGAGCAGCGTATTTTCGCAAAAACTGTTGCAGTACGCCCTGTCTGACTTGAACCTTTACACGACGCAGAATATTACCAAGTTATGTGCGTCTGGTCCTTCTTAAATGAAAATTCGAAAAGGAGTTTTGAATACCACGGCGACAGCCGCTAAACAGTGCTACCAGTGCTCTAGAGCCTTTGCTCAACTTCTACAAGAAGACAAAAAATAAAAAAGTAAACCAACAAATAAAATGCACGCGATCTGTGCCCAGGACAAGAAAATTGCGTACTCATGTTTAGCTGCTAATGTCTGGCGGGTGTATCACTCATGATAAAGGCATGACTCTTCTGTCACTCTACTGAGAGCTTTCTATAGCGTTATAAGTTTCATCATCAGTAGAAGAGTACCCGAGGCTCCTCGTAGTAACGTTTTCGGCCCCTGCTAGTACTGCTGCATTCTTTTTCCCTTTTTTACACTGTGTTCCTAGCTTCATCTCAAGGTGACTAGTCGTCGTATTGTGCTCTACGCTGTTCTACTCATTCAATCTGGGGCGCATACTTGAACATTTATTTTGATCCATTTCTTTTTCATTAGAACAACTAGCGCATGGACTTTTGTATTGTATCGTCCGTATGCAAGCACAGGAAAAACGCTTCTAGTTTGCACAGCTGTCACCACGTACTATGGCGCGCTGAACACTAAAAAATCACCTCGGGAATGTTGAATTTTCGGATGATCCCATTGATTTTTTAATTAAGGCCATCGGAAATAGTTGGCCTGACCACACGGAGCTCTTCATAGGACAAGTTTTTCAGCAAGGAGGAAGAGTCGGCCATTATAATCACCATCGCCACGAAAAATATCTTTGGAGTTTCTAGTTTTCTCAAAATTAAAGCTTAAAACATCCCTACTGAGTTACGCGGTGTCCGTTACTGGCTGCCAACGGATGGCGCTAGTTGACGAATGTCTAGGAAAGCTGGGTATGGTTCAGATCTAGTACCGGCACCTTTGCCCTTAACATTTTGAGGACAGTTTTGTAGATATTTGGGTTTTTAAACTTTTCCTTATTTGTAGGCTGTGAGCTTTGGCAAATTTGTCACTATTGCCGCGCTACTGGTGGTACAAGGGCAGGTCTGCACAAGGGCAGGTCTTCTCCCTTGTGCAACAGGGGCTTGCAATGGGCCACCGAAGCCATTGGACTCCTAGGCTGAGGACTCCACACGCACGGCCACGCATCGTCACCTTCTCTTTAGAATAGAGTTTATTCTCTGCTTCTATCTTTCTACCATTTCTTCTCTGTTTCTATCATTTGAGGATAGTTACAGAAATGTATTGAACTGCACGCTTTGCCACTGCGATTAGGCAACTAATTTACAATCCTAACCAACACTGCCCCAAAAGAGACGCTACATTTCACAGAGCGTTCTTTGGTTCCCTAATGAGCCCGTCATTTCCTCACCCTCCCTTTCTTTTATATCAGTGATTTAGCGCGTATACTTTGTCGAGTTATTTCGTTTAGCGAAACGATTGCTTCAGCAAAGTGCTTTCCTCTGAGCCCGAAAACTAATCCTCAGGAAAAATTTCGCAGTCGAAAGGTGTTGCGCGAGTGGATAATATTCGCTTTTATTGGTACAATTTGTCAGTATTGTTGACGGAAAAAGAAAGACTGCGCACGTCATTTGACGAGCAAAAAGCTTTGCCGCGCGGATGCTTGCCAACAACTTCTAGACTCGAAACGCTCAAGTTGTGTTCTTTAAGTGAACTTATGCATTATTTGGGCAAACTGATTGGGATTAACGCCGAGGAGATCATACAGGAAAATGAACACAAAACAAGTGTGTATGCTATTTCTATGCTGTTTCAGTCTTGATCATTGCTGTAATATATTGAGCTTTTGTGGCGTTCAATCTGGCGAGTCGACGTTAGCGGCGTAGTAAACTGGGAGTTAATGGTTTGGAGCAAAGTTACCGCTACACCGCTGATGACTGCAAAGAAAAAAGTTGTCCTCGGATGCCAGCTTCACTAGAAAGCGGAAGTTGGCAAGGTAACCTCCTTTCTAAGCATCATCGTAAGTTGTACCATTCAATATTGGTTTCTTAATCTCAGGGCCCTGCTCGTTAATCTCAGGGCCCTGCCCCTCAGCGCTCCACAGCCGTGACGCTGAGAAATTTTCGAGCTTTCGCCTACCAGACGGGCAAAGGAACGACCGTTTCTCGCACAACGAGCTGCGGAAAGCGAGTCGTACGGAAACAATGCCGGAATGGTGAAGACGCAGCTTTTCGCTTATGTGAGAGCCTGTACAGTCAGTTAAGGTTTTTATAGCGAAAGCTCTACCTCCCGACCGAAGCTGCAAAAGCCGGGCCTTCGCTGAAGCCTTGGCCTTGACCTCAAATTAAAGTAAATCTTGCCACGACTGGAATTAGAGCCCGCGATGGTTCGAACAGATTAGTTTCGCTGGCCACTGCACGGGAGGACTATGCTATCGCCGCAGCCGAACACGCCTCGTGTTAAACTGAAACACACTCTCGCGCTGCGCATTGCAGGTCGTCGTCATCATTAACTGCCATTTGCAAGGCGAACAAATCAGATCAGCGCAACCTCGATCAGAGCTTAACGTTATTATATCATCACCAGACGTTCGGACGACCCAGCAAAGCAAAACAATGAGTCAATCAGTCTAAACGCATGCTTTCGCACATCTACTCGGTTTAGCTAGATTAAAACCCTACAATTATTTTTTAATTCCAATCATTGAAAAGATCTCGTAACGTGCGCACACGGAGACAATTTTCGACGAAGTCTGGCACAAAACACATTCGTGTTAAGATAGAGCGAGAGAGACAAAAACAAAAACAAATAACACCCCGTGAATTTTGACTGTGTAGGTTTTCTGTTTTTTTTTCCCCCCATAACTCTCACAAACCACTTGGTACGCCCGTGTAATCGAATTCCCACAAGTAGACGCCAATGAAAACAAAAGAAACATGGACTTTATTGCTTTTTAGCATTTAGCTCTATTTTTTTCGTCTCCATATACGACTATTCGGGGGGGGGGGGGGGGGGGGGGTGCAAACATGCAACAGTCCACGAACCTGTGTAGGCTGCATTAGGTGTTACAGCTTAAGGT